>NC_137471.1:14749268-16168018 GCF_964235325.1 Thermobia domestica | reverse complement strand
TTTTAATAAACAATGCTGTACAAACTAGACAATCGTGTTTTAGGATTGTAGAAAACGACCGTGAATTATGTTCAAACACAATTATTATTATATTTATTTCTCTGACTGTTGGATCTTTACATTACAGTGTTAAACAAAAGAGAATAATTGTTTGTATAATAGTATTCAAGAGTTTTCTCATCATGATTAGTTTTGTAAACAATTCAATTACACTTATTTGGTGTTTATTTCTAAATAATAAGTCCTAATACAATTTCATAAAGTTGTAATTCTTCTTTAGTTTGTATCACTTTACACAATGACAAATCCAAAAGGTGTGTTGTATCGGTGCAGTAAAAGTTTTTCACGTTTTTCAAAATTTTCTAAAAACCCAAAGAATAATCTTTAATTTCTGATATTTTAGTCGTCACAAATTACAATTTTATAATGTAGTCAATATTTATAATTGCTGGGCAGTTGGGCGTTTAAACTAATGACATCACAATAAAGTCAAAACCATAATTTTGAGTTGATTCTGAGTTTAACGTCTCGTTCAGCACCGAGGCTATGCGAGACGTGGACCTACTGATTAACGTGGAATCCGAACCACATGAACTCCCACCGGGAATCAAGCCCAGGTTTCCCACGCCAAAGGCAAGTATGCTAATCGTTAGCCACGAAGGAGCTCCACCATAATTTTAGTGGGCGATAAGAAATATCTCGCCAGTGCTTTTACAATAAATAAAATTTTATAATTATTAAAGAATAGTGGTAAGAGATTTTATAATAGCTCTTTTATTTATGAGATATGAGTATTTTGAAAAAAAACTAAAGAATAGGTTGGCGGAACCACAAAAAACTCGTAAAATAAACTTTCTTATAAATACATACGCACCTTACTCACCTTCTATAATTGCTATGCTTACATTCTCCATAGAAACAGAAATTCTCTTTTAGTGATACTTTACACAAGATCACGAAGTAGATTCCAATTTAATTAAAGGCAAAATACAATACAATAATCCACAAATATTGCCTCAACTGAGTTTAAAGATTTCTAGACATTAGTGCGAAACCGGGCTCTGCCGTTGCGATCGATTTACAGGTCTTGAGATGAAAGTAAGAAGGGACTTCCTCACATAGTAAGTAAAAACAATTAATATGCCTGTAACTTTCCCCCATCTTAAAACTAACCTCACCATTGTTTTCCTAATTAAATTTTAGCCCGAAATTATGTATCATATTACCCTATTCCCATTTTGAAAACTTGACCTTAATTCAAAATGGCAGATTTCAAGATGGCTGCCGTCAAGGTCTTACCTACCATACGACTTCCCCCCAGGACTTATATGTATTCACATGGTTGTTCTTCACTTTTCTTCATTAACGCTCCGTTTACAAAGGATAGTAAGGGACTTCTGTAGTAATCTCTAATAACCAAATCACAACTCTTAAAAGTTATATATATATAAAAAAAATAGAAAACATGCACCATGGCAAAAATTTGTCAGCACAAGTAATGCATACATGCCTTCTATCAGCAAAAAAAGCTTCATTGAAATTGGAGCCGGACATTTGAGTGATGTCCCTTGTGGGATGTCATTGAACGTGACGTCAGAACGCATCGCCCCCCTTCCCGGAATTTACGGGAATTAGGTGACCTGAGTGTGCACATGTGGAGTCAGCTCTCTCCAGCGACCTATCAAGGATCATTGCGTGTATGCCAAGACGTGTCGCCGTTTTATCCATGCCAAAAGTCGACATACTGACAATTAGGTAGGTAGTCATAATGGTCTGACTGATATGTGCGTATATTTTAACTCGTACATTTTGTCTCGACTCGAATTTCGAGACGTCTCGACTCGAATTCGAGTCGAGTCGAGACAGAGACTGTCGAGTTGAGACAGAAGCATATTTTCGAGTCGAGACACGAGTCGAGACAACATTTTCTCGAGTCGAGTCGAGACAGGCTTAAATCTCGACTCGACTCGACTCGTGCGCATCCCTACAGTCCTTATGTAAAATAATAACGCCAAGTTAATGATCTTCTTATGTTTCCTTGTCTATATAAACAATAGGAACAAATTGGGGTAGATTTGAATTTTTGCAGATATATCAGAATCGTTTGACTCAATTAAACAATGAGAAGTCACTTACGAGCACGAAGCGAGGAACTGGGAGATACATTATTAAAATTGTATTCAGTTAATAGAACGAAAGTGTCACGTTAAATGGTTGAGTTGAGTTGATTTTGAGTTTAACGTCCCGTTCAGCAGCAAGGCTATATGAGACGTGGACCTACTGATCCTACTGGAATCCGAACCACATGAGCTCCCGCCGGGAATCGAACCCGAGCCTCCCACGCCAAAGGCGCATACGCTAACCGCTTAGCCACGGATGAGCTCGTCACGTTAAATGGTGTATACTATCCCGTAAATATTCAGTTTAGCCAGGAATACTCCAGGGATCACATTTGTCCTATCTATTCATTTTAATATAGGCCAGTTAATCTCTGTTTCTGCAATTGCCTCAGTAATTCATGTGCAATTTCGTTTGCAGCCGATGTGAAAAAGTATTAAAAATAATAGCAATTTGCAATTTTCTTGTGTTACAACCAGACCAAAAGGACAATTCCCTCTAACAAGGCAAAGATAAAAGTGAGGGGGAACGTGGCTAAACGCCGTTCCAGGAAACATAGATGATGTCCCCCCCCACTTCCAAAAAAAAAATTACAATGGCCAAAGATAGGAACCTGAGACGGTGTGACGTCATACGTCCCCCTACCTTTCGAGATCTACTTTTATCCTTTATGTTAGGAAAACAAAAGACAGTAAATACTCTCCGAATAGAAATAATAAATAGTAAAAATAGTATTTTCCGATTCCCTGTCTAGAAAAGAGAGTTGGGCAATTACTTACTGGCTTCAATATAACCATTCGCTCCTCCACATATGAATAATGAGGTATGTTATATTGAGTATTTGTCAAATAAATAAGTTTCATTGAGACCACACGAGAACAAATGAATATAAGTTCACTGAATACGGTGAGCGCAACTTTCATTGAAAGACAGAAAAACGTAAAAACAGGTGGAAAATGAGATTCATTGATTTCGTTGAGCGGGAGTTCCATAAGAATCATAATGGTCGTATGAATATAAGGTTCGTTCAGTTGGGATGAGAGTGAGTTTCATTCAGTTCGGACTTAGTATTCTCAATAAGGTTTATAATAGCCCGATATCGCACATTTTTTTACCTCAGACTCGCGTTTCCCAAGGACTCGTTCTTGTGCTCAGTAGCCTCATTGTGGCTCACGCTCTCTCCAGAGATGGCGTGGGTCAATGGAAACTTGACTCATGACCCACTGACCCACCACCCACAGTGACCCACTCTGACACACCACCCACCATAACCCACTCTAACCTAGCACTCACCAAAACCCATCGTCATCAACTTTGAGCCATGATGCACGCCCTCCTCTCCATTGACTGAAGAGTTTACACTTGTAATAAAGCAATTCAGTGAAATTATCACTAATCGGAGTTTGAATTTCTACGGTCAATCGCCCAAGCACTGGTCTGTTACAATACCGGTGGATCTGATCTTTACGTTATAAAATGGTAAAGTGTTTGTCACGGGCCTTATTACGATGAATTTCAATTTAATTATCATACATAACTATTTCCTTGTTGAATTACAGATACTTTTCAGGTGCGGATCCAGGACGGACTTCTGGGGGCGGTGGGTTGTAATACTGCCACTTAGAGCTACTTTTAAGAGCTCCAAACTCTGTTTTATTTGTATATAAAATAAGAAAGTTTCCTCTTCTAAGGGGGGGGGGGGAATCGCCCCGATGCCCCCCTTCTGGATCCGTCACTGGATGAAATAGGAGTGGTTTTTCGATTTTACTTAAACGCTATTCGATCAGATTTTCCTAAATTTTATTCTGTTAGAGCTGCTCATTCAGATTTTGATTTAAGGAAAGCTATTCGCGGTAAAAGAAAGGTTGAATCTGTTCTAATAAAGACAGAAATGAAAGGATGATCTTAAGTTAAATGCATAAATACCAAGATTATCAAGGTTACTGCTGCCATGAAAATACCACAATAATTTCTATTAATAATGCGTGTAGAATGAACAAATAATTTTCAAGAAGTTTTCAAATCTATTAATTTCTACACAGTGAAAGGAAATACTTTTTTTCTTAGGGGGCGCGGTGGCTCAGTGGTAAAGCGTTAACCTCCGGTGCTTGGGGTCCCTGGTTCGGTCCCAGCTAGCGTCATGTGGACTTTGTGGTGGACAAACACCGTGCTCGTGGGTTTTCTCGGGGTTCTCCCGTTTCCTTCCACTTTCTTCATTTCACTCATCGCTTATATATATATATATATATATATATATATATATATATATATATATATATATATATATATATATATATAAAGCATTTCCTTCTGGTTTTTCTTTAAAGTACAAAAAAATTTTTTTTTTGAGGGCGTGAAGTAATTCAATAAAACTGAAAATCTATTATACAGGGTGTCTCAATAGTTCCCTGACATAAAGTAGCTCTGTTATTATTAGAGTTACAACAAAATGTAAGAGGGGAAACTGTCTCCAAATATGATGTTTTCAATCTAAAGTGAAGAATTATTTTTCAAATCGGATGAGCCCTTTGGATTGTACACTGTTTATGTGCCCAATGTTAAATGAAAATGCAACGTAGCCATTTACCTGGACCCATAACATAAGTGAATGAAGTTAGTGTCTTTTACACTAACGTGTTGATGGCCAGCCGCCATTTGAAACATGCCTCCATTCACCATACTCTTACAAAATGTATCCACCTTCCATCCCTGCCTCCCCTTTCCCAGCCCCTCTATTAAAATGACAGCGTTCCATTTTCATACGAAAGTGACAAGTACTATTTTGTGAAAGATATATACTTACAGCTATCTTTTCAAAGATTTATTTTTAAATGTTATCTCTTCAAAGATACAAGATGTGTTATGTTTTTAAAGTATATTCTAAGTGCTATTCTTCAAAGATATGTTTGACATTTTTAAGGAATATATGCTAAGCGTTGTATTTATATATATATATATATATATATATATATATATATATATATATATATATATATATATATATATATATATATATATATACAGGGTTTTCATAAAGTCTGGACGGATTTAATTCGCTTATAATTTTCATAAAAATGCTCATAATGAAATCAAATAAAGTGCAAACGGTAGCGGAAGGATTAAATTTTTAGTTGGCAACACTGTTAGATAAGCGGCAACTCTGAACACGTTGAGAGAGGGAGAGGGAGGGCAAGGGTCAGTTTCTTACCAAATTCCATCCATTGTTGTTTTCATTGTTGTTTCAATGTTGACTGTTAAAAGTAAGTTGTAAGCTGTATTGGTGTGTGTGTCTTTTAAAGAAATAAATAAATGATAAACTGCTCTGAGAAGACTATTTTTTTTTACCGTATCAAAGATGGCGTCGGTGAAAGAGAAAGCGCAATGTGTTCTGTGGTACGCAGAGCTAAAATCACCAATTCTGGTGTGTCGAAAGTTCACCAAAGAGTTCCAAAAGCCGGCACCGACTGAGATTACAGGTAAAAATGTAATCCTTCCGCTACCGTTTGCACTTTATTTGATTTCAATATGAGCATTTTTATGTAAATTATAAGCGAATTAAATCCGTCCAGACTTTATGAAAACCCTATATATATATATATATATATATATATATATATATATATATATATATAATGTTTTCAAACATGTTGGTGTAGTGTTTTTTTATTTCTCAAAACTATATGTTATTTTTTTTCAAAGATCCAATAAAAGTAGTATCTTCCCAGGGGTGTAGCCAAGGGGGGGCCCATCGGGGCCGGGCCCCCCCAAATGGTTTCCTGGCCCCCCCAAATGACCAACTTTTAAAACATCATAGTAAAATTATCTCGCTTCATTCATTTAAAAGTAACAAAGTTTATTGACAATTAATAATTTGTGGTAAAATAGTATGGAGAAATATTGTTTTTCCATACCGATCGAAAAATAGTATAGTATCTCTTCCTTATACCGATCGAAAAATAGGATACTTTTTGTGACAGCAGATTACACAATTTACTGCGATTTATATTTGACAGTTTGAAGACAAACGTTTTAACAAGGTACTACAAATACAGCCATAAAACAAAGTACTAAACTGATTTGTAAGTACTGTATATTTTTATATGCTTTAACAAGTGTTTTAAAAGACATAGAGGATGGAAAATTTGGTGAGAAACAATGTTTTTATTCAATTTGGATTTCATTCGCTCTCTCTTTTATTTCTACTCACGAGGAAACGATCTTAAATGTAAACAACCGATTTGGCTGGGGTCGGGATATGTGTTACGGGAGACCAAAGTAGGAGACACGCATTTTGGCGTTTGGGCCCATACACAGAAATTTCCGAAATACGGGGCCCCAAAGTGGCCCTACATGCTGTAACTAGGAAGCGAATGACGTAACTTGTACACAACCGATTTGGCTGGGGTCCGGATATGTGTTACGGAAGACCAAAGTAGGAGACACGCATTTTGGCGTTTTGGCCCATACGCAGAAATTTCCGAAATACGGGACCCCAAAGTGGCCCTATATGCTATAACTAGGAAGCGAATGACGTTACTTGTACACAACCGATTTGGCTGGGGTCCGGATGTGTGTTACGGGAGACCAAGGTAGGAGACACGTAATTTGGCGTTTGGGCGCATACGCAGAAATTTCCGAAATACGGGGCCTCAAAGTGGCCCTACATTCCATAACTAGGAAGCGAATGACGTTACTGGTACAGAATGTTGGCTTGGATTGGAATATGTTATAATATATCCAAAAGTATGGGACTTGTGTTTGTTGTTAGGTCCCACAAAAAGGAATGTCGAATGTACAGGGTCCGATATTGCTAGATTTTCAATAAGGCTATGAAATTAGAAATACAAGCGAAAAACGCAAACATTCTTTCGCTCCGTTGACACCCTCGTGGTCAGCAGATCCCCCTCGACGGCTCGTGCCAGCTGAACATCTGTTCAGAATTGCATGGGTACCACATACGCCAACTTCATGGCCTTATTGAAAATCTAGCAATATCGGACCCTGTACATTCGACATTTCTTTTTGTGGGACCTAACAACAAACACAAGTCTCATACTTTTGGATATATTATAACATTCCAACCCAAGCCAACATTCTGTACCAGTAACGTCATTCGCTTCCTAGTTATGGCATGTAGGGCCACTTTGAGGCCCCGCATTTCGGAAATTTCTGCATATGGGCCCAAACGCCAAATTACGTATCTCCTACCTTGGTTCTCCCGTAACACACATCTAGACCCCAGCCAAATCGGTTGTGTACAAGTAACGTCATTCGCTTCCTAGTTATAGCATGTAGGGCCACTTTGGGGTCCCGTATTTCGGAAATTTCTGCGTATGGGCCGAAAAGCCAAAATACGTCTCTCCTACTTGTGTCTTCCGTAACACATATCCGAACCCCAGCCAAATCGGTTGTGTACAAGTAACGTCATTCGCTTCCTAGTTATAGCATGTAGGGCCATTTTGGGGCCCCTATTTTGGAAATTTCATGTATGGGCTCAAACGCCAAAATACGTGTCTCCTACTTTGGTCTTCCGTAACACATATCTGGACCACAGCCAAATCGGTTGTGTACAAGTAACGTCATTCGCTTCCTAGTTATAGCATGTAGGGCCACTTTAGGCCCGTATTTCAGAAATTTCTGCGTATGGGCCCAAACGCCAAAATACGTGCCTCCTACCTTGGTCTCCTGTAATACATATCCGGACCCCAGCCAAATCGGTTGTGTACAAGTTACGTCATTCGCTTCCTAGTTATAGCATGTAGGGCCACTTTGGGGTCCCGAATTTCGGAAATTTCTGCGTATGGGCCCAAACGCCAAAATACGTGTCTCCTACTTTGGTCTCCCGTAACACATATCCGGACCCCAGCCAAATCGGTTGTTTACACTTAAGACCGTTTCCTCGTCAGTGTAATAAAATAATTATGTTTTTTTAGTCACGAATAATAAATAAGTATATTTGTCAGGAAACCGTAAAGAAATTAAGTGAAATTTCAAAGAAAATCAATCTTGTGTAGATAGGTTCTGTATACAAGATCTTAAATTTAAATATAAAGGTAACCAAGAAACGTGTTGTTGCTTTTTCACACACCGCCTTCGAACATCGATATGTCACCTAACCTGGAAGATGAAAAATAGTCCCCATCAGCATCGACGACCTTCTGAAAACGTTCTGGAAGGCCATGGAATCCAGAACGTGGTGGGCCGTGAAACGAAGAAAGTATCAGGTGCATTTTGGACTTTTACTAGTGATTTGAACTGCCGTCCTCTAATGTGATTGTCCAAAGAATGGAACAGATGATAATCGGACGGTGCAATACGCTGGGAATATAGTGGTTGCAATATTGTTTCCCATCCAAGGCGAAAAATGGTGTCCTGAGTCATCCTAGCCACGAGGGACTTAGCGTTGTCCCGTAAACGAGGACACATTTGCAATTCAGAAGTGATGGCTCCAAAGTTTTGAGTCTTTGTTGAGCACAGCTCAACTGCTGACATTACACAGTTGCATTGATACTCTGACCAACTGGTAGCAGTTCCCGATGCACGATGTACCAAACACACAGAAGGACCTTCTTCTGGTACAGTGCTGGTTTCGGTTGTTTTGAAATCGGTTCATGGGACACTAACCAATGATGACGACGCCGTGGAGCTTCGTATAGGACACACTTTTTATCACATGTTAACGCCCTGTCCAGAAATGGCTCCGAAACAGTAAATAAACACAGGCGACTGCCGCGTTGCCTTCTGACCCGGAGTCAAAATATGAGAGACCCATCGACCCAACTTGTAGTGCTTCACAAGTTGATGGATGTGCTGCCGAATGGTTTCTCCACACACTGAATTGTAGTCCCAGTTCCTCTTTGTACATGTGTTGGTCTTCTGGCACGTGGTGTTTTCGGGTGTTTCGTCATCGTCCTTAAACTTGTTAAACCATCGCTGCAATGTCTGCGTCATCACGACACCCTCACCAAAGGCCTGGCATATCTTCTGTCCCGCTACAGCGGCGTTTGACCTCCATTTGAACTCGTTCAGCATACATGCTCCTATGACGCTCTGTGGAAGTCCCATGTTCCCTCTGTCTTTATGCAAGTTCACGGTGTGTCTGAATTGCCACAACCAGGTAGTATGTTGGATATACCTACAACAACAACTGACTTTCGCCTTATCTCCACTCGCATTCAACTCACGATGTAAGGTCCAATTGAACACAGACCTCCACGAAAAGGGACAGAACTTTCTTGGTTACCTTTATAGTTATGCACAAAAGTATAGCGTTTGGTCCCGGGCAGTAGTTCTGGATTAAGCATAATAAAAACTATCTTGAATATAATTTATGGATAATAATAATAATAATAATAATAATAATAATAATAATAATAATAATAATAATAATAATAATAATAATAATAAGAAGAAGAAGAAGAAGAAGAAGAAGAAGAAGCTAAAATAGTGTTTTTAGTTTTGCAGACTAGCAGCAATACAGTTTTTTTGGCTTTGTACATTGTAGCTGGCCCCCCCTCTAAAACGACGGGCCCCCCCTACACAAACCTGCTGGCTACACCCCTGTATCTTCCCAAAAGCAGAGGTTGTGATTTCCAAAAGAGATTTATCTCTCAAGTGATATATATTGGAAGATATATTTAAAAATTCTAAGTGTGATAGTTTCAAATGTGTATTCTGGCTGGTGAATGTTATATTTCAAAAGAAATTGAATAAGTGTTATTTTTTAATACACAGGCGAAGTGTTATCTTTTCAAATATATAGGCCCTGATATATTTTTCGAAGGTATATAATAGGCACTACTTTTCCAAGTATATATATATATATATATATATATATATATATATATATATATATATATATATATATATATATATATATATATATATATATATATATATATAGGCTAAATTTTACGTAAACGTTAAGTCCCTGATTCGGGTCTCGATAGGAGAGCATCCAACGCATTTTAAACTGTATACCCCTATGTATCGTATATAACCCCGCTGCTCTGACAAAGGACGTAAAAACAAACGAATCAGTCTGAAAATCCACATACACCATAATCCAGGCCATGATTCATGCATGTAATTAACATATCGTATTTCCTTTTATTAGTTTACTAGCAGAATGTCCGTTTTCCGCACGGGGAGAATCCTAAGGTACTCACGCAACAATTTTTATAGAGGGAGTTTGACTACTAGCACATAATTTGAAGTACTGCAAAACTACCTTCACAAAAATTGATGCCTGAGTGCCGCAGGATTCTGAAACATGGATTTTTGGATAGAGCTCATACTGGTTCCTAAGTGTAGTCTTTATCCGACTAGGGTACGCCCAATAGTTTTGGAGCTATAGACTTTTAAAATTAATTTTTTTCATGTTTTCGGCAGCCTATAACTCCGAAAGGAAGCATTTGTCCACCCAGGTTGGTCTATACTTTTTGTTTTATCTTGGTGTCAGGAATCGCCTCCCAAACGTTGGCGCTGTTGTTTTGAAACACCCTGTATATGCGTATGATTTTCAAATCTCATTTATGTCGAAAATTTGATCGAGATTGGTATTGTGGTTCAAGTGTTATTAAGTCACAAACATAGTTTCATTTTCATATATATACGTAGATTTCGTAAAATATTTCACACACACACACACACGCGAAAAAAAATGGTACTTCGTTTTCTAAATATATATGAATGTTAGATGAGGAAAATCAATTTCTAAGCATACATTTTCTTCAACAAGTTTTCACCGAAGATGGACAACTTACCAGGTGTGCAATAATGGGGTGGTTAAGGTATTCGGCGAAACGGGAAGATATGAGTGGAACCGCTTTGGAAGTTTTGAACTAAGTCACAAAAAGTTCTTATATGCACTTCACATGGTTTTGAGCAGTGATGGATCTATCCTGGGAGCGGGGGTGCCTAGTCCCCTCGTTTTTTGAGTGACAAAAATTATTAAAACTATTATTTAGATATTTTTGAAAGTTTATCGTAAACTCATAGTCAAGGTTCTGACTCCCCCCCCCCCCAGTTTTTACCTTCTAGATCCGCCACTGGTTTTGAGAGGAAAAAGTAATAACAATTAATTTTTAAGTTATTAGGAATCTTTTTAAAAGATATATCAATTAAAATTTAATTCCTACAAAATTTAGTTGATCAAATTAAAAACTAACAAAACTATTAATTAAAAATTTAATCGTTAAACCGGTTATTTAATCGTTAAACCGGTTTATTTAATCGTTACACCGGTTAATTTAATCTTTAAACCGGTTATATAATAGTTTAACCGGTTAATTTAATCGTTAAACCGGTTAATTTAATAGTTTTTTTAAAGAATTAATTACAAGCAAATTATATGATATATTAAATAATAAATTTTCCTTTCAAACTGAAGTTTGAATACGATTATCTTTTTATCTGTACAAGTAGTTATTTACTGTTTGAAATTGTAGGTTACAACAATGTTATTGAAACTAAAAGAATTCTTATTATTCTAAAAACAGAAAACAAGGGAAAAACTTAAAGTACTTGCCTCATAAATTATTAGCTGTTATTCATCGTCTTATGATACACTTAACTAAAATGTTGCCTGTTATGCCATTAATGTAGAAGAATTTTGTAGTCATGTAAGAGAAAAGAAAAAGAGTCTGTGCAGTTTGTATGTTGCAATAAAAATAGGTCTAAACAACGGTGCAATACAATTTACTGAAACGAATCAATATCTAACGAAGAAATTAGTGTGGAAGTGAAATAGAAATAGCACACTTGCTGTTGTTGATGTTTATCTTTTCCTTAAGGAAGGAAAGTTCAGCAACAACATAATACCTACATGTAATTGAAAGACAGAAATCGTTCATGTATTAGCTTTCTCGAAGACAATCCTCTACAGATATTTTATTTATTTATTTATTTATTTATTTATTGCCAAAATTGTGAAATATTTATTTTTCGGGTTATTTTGTTTATAAGACTATGGATATAGAGAATATTAAAATAAAATATTTTTGAAAATGCCTTTTGTTTTTAAAAAATTAGATAAAATAAGCAGAGGCAAATCTAGGAGGGTTTAGATTTCTGGGCTTTCAGCATCTAAGGCCATTTAGCCCCTCCTTAAAAATTTCTGTTTATGCATGACTAAAAAAAGGGGGAAGTTCTCAAATACAATCACTAGATAAATGCTTCAAATTTGACGTAATATAATGATATAACATTCATTTTTTAATACGGATACAAATTAATGTATATTTATTTAAATATTTACAAGAGAAATGAAGTTTTTATGCTATAAATTGATTAAATATGAGAGCTGTAGCTGTTTTCTTTTTTGTTACAAATGTAATCTTTTTTAAAAAAGTATTTTTTTTAAAAAAAAAAGAACTTTTTATTTTTTAGTATGGTATATCTTCTTTTTAGCGGCGGATTTAGCCCAGAGTCTTGGGGCATACGCCCTCCAGTTTTCTGAGTGACATGAATGGTTTAAGCTATTATTTATATATTTTTGAAAGTTTATAATAAACATGATATATCTATCATAGTCTCAGTTCTGACTGCCCCCCCCCCCCACTTCACAGTTTTTACCTTCTAGATTTGCCTCTGCGGGGCCCCGCGTAGCGTAGTTGTTAACTCTCTCGCCTTCGGTGCGAGCGGTCTTGGGTTCGATTCTCAGTGGGCCAGCCACCCTGAATGAGGTTTTCCTGGGTTTTCCTCATTTACACTAGGTAAATGCCGGGGTGGTACCTAACTTATAGGCCCCAGGCCGCTTCCTTTCTTCCTTCCCTTTCCCCGGATAGTGTGCTCGCCGAGGGACGTCATCTCTAAGTAGGGTTGTTAAATTTGTTTTTCAAAAATATTTTTAAAATTTTATTTTCTACTTTTAAGTTATAATTAAATATCTAATCTATTATTGTGGAATTTTGTTTTCTTCCCTATATGTTTGCCGAGAGATTCAAAAATTACACTTACTTTTATATACATGTATATATATTAAATATATATATATATATAGATAGATAGATAGATAGATAGATAGATAGATAGATAGATAGATAGATAGATAGATAGATAAGAAGCTTCAATACAACACCAACAACATTTGCGAGGTGATTCCTAACGCCAAGATAAGGGAAAAGTATAGACCAACCTGGGTGCACAAATGCTTCCTTTCCGAGTTATAGGCTGCCGAAGACATGAAAAAATGAACTTTAAATGTCCATAGCTCTAATACTATGAGGCATACCGTAGTCGGGTCAAAACTTTACTTAGGAACTAGTATATGCCCTGTCCAAATATCCAAGTTTCAGGATCCTGAGGTACTTCCGCAACAATTTTTATACGGGTTGTTGGTGAGTACTTCAAATTATATGCCCGTAAGCTAACTTACTTTTTAAAAATTGTTGCGTGAGTACCACAAGATTCTGAAACACGTATTTTTGGATACCCCCACATATTAGTTCCTTAGTGAAGTCTTGACCCAACTACGGTAGTTCCTATAGTGCTGGAGCTATGGACCTTTAAAGTTTTCTTTTATGTCTTCGGCAGATTGTAACTCTGAAAGTAAGCATTTGAAAACCCTGGTTGGTCCATACTTTTTTTTGTCTTATCTTGGTGTCAGGAGTCACCTCGTAAACGTTATCGCTGTTGTTTTGAAACACCCTGTATAATAATGGACTATTGTATTGTATCTCGACTTACAAGCCCGTGCAAAATTTCGTCATTGTCTGACGTCGGGAAATGAATTAAATTAATATTGCAGAATGGGAGAACAAAGTTGAACCATGTAAATTAAGGAAAAGTAATTAAAAATGAAATTAATTCTTTAATTTAACATTCCGTTATTATGTCCTTTAGGCTAATGCAGATAAGATGATTAATGAAAATTAATGATTATGAAAGAATTGGTAGAGTGAGAATGTGGAAGGAAACGACAAAACTTCGTGAAAACACAATGTTCAACACGAATCCAAATAGGGGCAGTGGTGGCCCAGTGGTAGAGCGTTCACCTCTGGTGCTTGGGGTTCCGCCTTCCGGGTTCGATCCCAGCCCCCGCCTAGTGAACTTTGTGGTGGACAAACACTGTGTGCGTGGGTTTCCTCGGGGTTCTCCCGTTTCCTCCTACTTTCTTCATTCCACCATTGCATTCATTTCTCATAATCACCGTTTCCTTTAGCCTAATCGGCATAACCGTGGGACGTAAAACTCAAAGATTTCATTTCATTTTCACGAATCCAAATAGCGTGAGATTGAACTAGAGACTCCTCGTAATAGAGATGGTGAATACCCTACCACTGAGCTGCCATGCTCTCGTAGATTGAGGGAGGTCTGTTCGGATGCAGATAACCATACAACTTCTTACAGATATATACATATCTTATTTTCTTTATGGGTGGCGGATACAATAGATTTGTGAAAAGAGCATAACGGATATTTTCCGGTTGTCCGGCGGGCTATTACCCATGAACTAGACATTTTTTTTTTTTAATTTGAAAAGTATTGTTTAATTTCGTTCTACGCTAATATTCTTTTATAAATTTTTCATGATTTTCTAAATAGTTAATATATAATATTCATGTAATAACAAAGAATAGTTTCTTTCGAAGTTACACTTACACAATATACAAATTTGATTTACGTAAAATTTAAGTTACGGAAAAGGTTTATATAAATTATTATTATTCACGTAAAATAAGGGATTACTGTATAATAAAACCAGAATTACTTATTCAGATACATATAAAGGCAACACATATATATATAGGGCATAGGAAAGGAAAAAAATAAACACAACATAAAATAAATATTTGTAATTTAATATAAATTATCCTTGGATAAAAATTATATACAAAACCATTTAAATACAAATATAATATATATTACTGTAAAAAATAAAACATAACTTATTTTACACTTTAAAATATACACTTATATGAAAAAAATGTCTCTAGCAACTTTAAAAAAAATTAAATTACAAAATACAAAAAGAAAATCACAATTGAATCGATTATCTTAATAAAAATTGTACATTGCTATAGAAAGACTGTCTCTAGTTGCCATATAATATATCTTCAGACTTATTAATATTTTAAAAATATAATAATTTACACACATCTTTTCTCGTTTCTTTACTCTTTTTCTTTGTTGAGAAAAATGATTCTCGTTTATTTCTATTTCCAACCACACAATATGCATTGACACACACAAACATACATATGCATATAAACACTTACACAGAACAGAAATTTAAAATAAAAAAGCGTAAAAATCAGCAGCAGATAAACATACAAGTATATGTATATATATTTGCACACATTCATAACATACACGCGTACATACACAAACATACAAATACGTCGTCGATTTTTATGGCAAAGATATGTTATATTCAATATGTATCGCTAATTAACAATGTATTCTTATTTTGTATTTAATTTATTAAAATCGTGTTTAGATACGGTTTTAAAACTTTTTTTTTGTTTATTATCATAATGTATATTACCTAACACACTAAGCCTTATTTCATGCTAAAAACACTTCTCGTTCCATGTTGAAAATTCATATATTTTATGCCTTTTTTTGAGTTCTTATTCCGATAAACAGTCCTTCTTCGCATTTCTAGTTCGATCATCTCTCATTCAGTGCAGAAATGCTTTTTCAATTTAAATTAACTGTCTCTGAAGCAGTGTTGATAAACCTGTAGTTTAAAATTAACTGTCTCTCAAGGAGTACTATGGGCACATTCCGTACTTTGCAAAATTTTGCGACCGCAACGCAACCTCAAAATATGCGTTAAGAAATTTTGGTGGTGCGAAATTACTTACGACAAACAGTCGATACCAAAACGCAAAATTTGAGTCAGTAACTACATAATAAAATAGGATTGCCCTATCAAATATCGCAAACTAAAGCGCAAATTTTGCATTGCGTTCTTGCAAACCGATTCGGAATGAGGCCTTTTATAAGTTTGCCATTTTAAATTAACTGTCTGTCTGTTAATATAATAACCTTTCTTTTCAAACTAAGTACTCAAGCAGTGTTGATATGTTTTTCGATTAATATTGTTTCTCAACTAGTATAACGCACTTTCTTTCGTCTTAGATTGTCTCCAACAATGTTAATATGCTGTTCGATTTAAATTAGTTGTTTCTGAACTAGTGTCGATATGCTTTCTGTTTTGAATTACTTGAAAAAGATCAGTATGATAGGCAGAATATTGATATATTCAAATACCAAATCATGACCATGTTTTCACTTATAATTACATTTTTAAAAGAACATATTCTTTAATTGATTTTAATAATACCAATATTCAGTGTAAAGGGGTAAAAGATAGTTGTATCTGTTCTTCCTCGATTTGTGAAGATTATTCAAATATTCATTTCTATAAATGTATATTGTATCAAGCAAGGTAAATGTATTCACTCATTTTATAGTTATTTTATTCTTAGTAACACCATCAATTATATTCCGATTTTTTAACGTTTAAATTCTCTCTTATTTCATTCGGACATCCGCTGTCTCAAAATACAAAGCAAAACAACATATATATTATACGATACGGTCTCCAGCGGAAAACAGGATGATTTCTTTGATTTTTACTTCAGTAACACGCTTAGATTCCTCAAATTCAGATAAAACGTACCAAAAAATGTCTAACATAAAGATTGTGATGCGTAATAAGTGAATTATACTTGTAAATACTTGTAAATAATTGAGTTTTCGTTTTACTTCATAAAACTGTGACAGACTTTCAAATTATGCGTGTAAAATACCAATATTCCTCTATCAGTCTCAGTAACTGAATAAGAGCATAGATGAAATCTGTTTATTGACACGTTAAATTTTATTTATATCAAAATTGCTTTAGAAAGTATCAAATTTAAATCAATATTAATTCTGGATACAAAAACCGATTTATCGTGGTTTTAAACTTGTTCGATTTTCTGTGAAGCCGGTTTCGGTTTCAGAAACTTATTATATATATATAGTATATAGTATATAGTATATAGTATATAGTATATATAGTATATAGTGTATATAAAAGTAGTTTCGATTGTCTATCAATACCGTACTTTTTTGGGTCTTTTCGTTTACTTGTTTGGAAATGATTACTACAAGAATTAAACACAAATACCAGCTTCAGCGAGAATCACATTGGTTTCAATAAAACCCCAGAAATGTCCTGGAGAAAACGGAAAACGATCTCAGTAGATTAGAAAGGGGTATTGGAGAAAACTGAAATATCAGTTTCCGGTTTTTAATTTTTTAAAAAATTGATTTTGCCCATCATTAGTTAAAATACAATGTCTTGCTAATTCTTTCCGCTCTTGGTCTGGCTTATGTTGACAGACAGATACATGAATAAAATTGATTTAATAGATCTCGTGTAGCACAGTTTGAAAGTCAAAAAAAAAAAAAAAAAAAAAATAGTAATCGACATCGTTTCACTCATTTATGTATACATACATCGTATGAAAACAATTTCTTTCTTTACTTAATGAATTTTAGAAAATTAACGTGTCACGATAATCAAAATTATTTTTAGTAGTAAATATATTACAATAATTATTCAATCAAACTCTTTATACAGGTCTGGAAAATTACATCCATTTATCTTGAAGTGAACGGTAAGAACAGGATAAGTACTGTTAATAAGATAAATTTCGCCACTTCGCCATTTTGACATTGAATCACTAATATTGGCGGTTTCAATCTTTGTTTTAATTCAAGTGTACCGTAAGGATCCATTTCGTGTCCTTACATTTCCTAATTTTTTAATTATGATAATCACCTCTAAAAATATTTTTGGACCAGTACTATTTTTGTTCTCACCGATTCTCCCTATATTTGAATGATCTTCGAAAACCATACGATGACGAGAAAGCTGCCTGTTCCGCGTCCGTCAGATGGATAGCTTAGAGTATTAGTTTGGAAGAGAAAGGACTTCAGATGATGTCATTGTACTGGCCTTTAGCACTAACTAAGGTATCATCATGGACATCCTAAAAATGGGAAAAATTGAAAATATTAATAAACATGCTAAAATAAACTTATAATGTTACGAAAAAAATATGGTTACTTAAAATGGCGTGTACTTTTTTAAATAAAAAATCTTCTTATTACAATGTATGTACCAACTAGGTAATTGAAGTACACATAATACTAAATTCAGCGCTCTGTAAATTGAGTTTGGCATAACTTGAATTTTATGTCATGCCGAATTTGTAAATTACTTTAATATAACTTCTTTAAAAAATGCAATATCATTATATGTATGTACAATCTGCATGTTCTCACACATAGTAATACTTTACAAATGGAACATCAGGTATCAATATTTATTCAAACATAATATAAAAGATTTCTCGTTACCTACAATGCACTCCGGGCTTCGAAACCACATACGGAAGTTACCTCAATGTGTCGTCCGAGGTTCGGTGCACCAAATCTTGGACGACAGATTGAGTTAACTTGCGTATGTGGGTTCGAATCCCGAAGTGCACTTTAAGTAACGATAAATTTGTCATAGAATGGCGTTCCCTCCCAGGGACTGATGATTTATGGAAATTGAATATTTAAGCCATTGTATTTGCATTTAGTGCCAACTAATACATAGTTTCAGATACTACTCGAGGCAGTAAACAAGTTAAATACACAATTAAAAATTGCTGAACAAACATTCCCAGTAACAGGATATAAGTGATTTTCTACGCCGATTTTGTGCACCAAACCTCGGATGATAGATTGAGTAAACTTCCGTATATGGGTTCGAATCCTGGAATGCACTGTAGGTAATGATAAATTGTCATAATAACTTTAAAAGTATGAAAAATATATATATATATATATACTCGTAGTTATATTAATTTAATATCGTAATAGTAAGAAATTTAGTGTGTAGTTGCGAAAACGTAAATTGCATATTACGTAAGTCGATGGTCAGTGTACGAAGTAAAGTGAGTACCACAAAGGAAGTCCTTATAGTGTTGGCTACAAGAATAGATTTGAATCTGTCTTGTTCCGAAAAGGTGTAGTGAAAGTACTTTCTCACCTGTAAAAGCATGTTTGTTCCTTTTGGAAAAGCTCTATCCCGTCTTGTGGATACCACTAGTAAAGAGTAAAATTGACTCACTCCAGGCCCGTATCCACGGGGGGCTAGCCCCCCTAAAATTTTCACAGTAGGCTTGCAAATGAACTATAATATGGTGATGAACTACAATATGGTTGGATTAGACCTCCCTATCTTCAGCCGCCCCCTCCCCCTACATTTTTAGGCTGGCTACGGGTCTGACTCACTCATCTCTGCCCAGGGCATATAATTATTGTATCTATAAACATGAAATTTGAACTTAAAATTCGATTTCTTTCACAAAAGCAAAACTTCAGAAACGATCTTCTCTAACAAGGAACCCTAGGTATGTATCAGAGCCCGATTTTCAGGAAACTTTGTATATAGATAGAGTACCTTGGGAAACTCGCACAGCCAAATTTGTAGCTGCAGAGTCCAAGACGTTGGGGCACTAGGGCCCGAGAAAGATCAAAAGTGGAACCTCAGTACATTAAGGACATGGTGAGAAAATGCACGTTTTTCTTTAAAACTAATCATTGTAACGACACGAAATGAGCATACATGTATATGAGATGGTCGATATGATCTGTTGAAAGTTATAAAAAGAACATCCGCCATCTTGAAAGAGGCCATGTTGAAACTGATGCGATTGGTGCAAATGAGAATAGGGTCACGCGATGCATTAATTTGAACGTAAATATCCACAAAAACCTGTTGGTGAAGTCTGCTGTGGAATTATATTATTCCTGTGCTTCTGGTAGAGTGGTCTAGGTACAAGATAAGCAAAGTGTATCCTATGACACTCGAACAGATGGAGGGTATGGAGCGCTATAGGTGGACTGATATGACGTTCTGATTTCTGTTCGAATTAATTTAAGTCTAATAAAAAGTTACAAGTTAATGTCAACCATGATATAATTATGAAGATTTAACCCGTCATATCAGCACATCCCACCAATTACATGTTGACTATGACACAAATGATGTAGTGCTAAAATTATATTTCGCTCGGTTTTCTTGTTCCACTGATCCCACTCACAGCGCTCCATAATCTGCATCTGCTCGAGGGTCATAAGATACACTTTGCTCATCTTGTACCTAAACCACTCTACCAAAAGCACAGGAATAATGTAATCTCACAACAGATTTCACCAACAGGTATTTGTGGCTATTTACGTTCAAAGTAATGCATCGGGTGACCCTATTCTCATTTGCACCAATCGCACCAGTTTCAACATGGCCTCTTTCAAGATGGCGGATATTCTTTTTATAACTTTTAACAGATCATATCGACCATCTTGTATCCATTTATGCTCATTTCGTGTCGTTAGAATGATTAGTTTTAAAGAAAAACGTGCATTTTCTCACCATGTCCTTAATGTACTGAGGTTCCACTTTTGATCTTTCTCGGGCCCTAGTGCCCCAACGTCTTGGACTCTGCAGCTACAATTTTGGCTGTGCGAGTTTACCGAGGTACTCTCTGTATATACAAAGTTTCATGAAAATCGGGCTCTGATAGATACCTAGGGTTCCTTGTAAGAGAAATCAAGCGGGATTTATTAATATGGTATCTAAAGGATCCCTGAAATTAGAAATATAAAACTCAGCATGGAAACTACTCATTAAAAATAACTGAACGTCCTTTTCAGCGTCTTCAAAAATTCCACCCTTAAAACTTGTCAAAGCGAATATTTCTATAATGTTCCAATTTCCGTTTATTTATACAGCATGGGCCCAATATGAGACTTTCCTTACGTTGGCTATATGAAATTCGGTGATTCTTAAAGTGAATACGTCTTTTAAGTAGTTTTCAAACATCCGCTCCTAAAGAGGAAAGGGGGCCATTTCTTTTTTCAAAAATTCCGCTTGTAAAGGAAAGAGAAGTAGGAACACGGAGTCCACCAGAGAAAGGTATACACCCTTTATCATCCTGTGTCAGAATACTAGCATTGACAATTATTCTGAAATTTAAGTAGGTCGTAGTATGGTTTTTCGCCCAACAGGTATCGGCATTGTCAATTGTTTTCAGTTAATATTATGTTGTAGTGCGGTTTTTCGCTCAACAGATGTCAGTACTGTCAGCCAGAGATGTGCGTCTACTCGTAAAAAACGATAGTTTACGTTTACGTGTCAACTATGCGTAGACAATGTAAACAACGTAGACTATGTAGAATATGTCAACAACACGTAATTTAATATGCCATCGTGGACAATAAAGGAGCTTTACCTTGCGAAATTACGTACAAAATAAAATGCCTAGACCATCGAATAGTAACTTTCGAATGCTTAGTTTCGTCTTGATGAAGGAAAATGAAAAATATTACGCATTTTGTAAAATATGCAAGAAAAAATTGGCAAATACAGCAGATTCAAGACTGAAAGCTCACAGGTGAGAATTAGTTTTGTAAATTTCATTATAAAAGCCGTGCTTGAAGTGGAAAATCTAAGGAAGTGGTATGTGCAGAGCAGAGTAAACATACAGATTAGATAATTCTCTCTAGTTTTTATGTTAGTCGTTTCCGTAATCTTTCGCTGCACCGAAGCAAAAACAACTAAATGAGGAAATATGAACAAACGAGCAACGAAATTGTCCTTACATTTGATAGTTGTTGTCTACATAGTCTACGCGGGAAAAGGTGTAATGTAGATTACGTAAAGATTACAGTAGACAATCGCGTAGACGTAAAATTATAGTTTACGGCACATGACTGCTGTCAGCACGGTTACTGTCAGCAGCAGCGTAAGTACGTTTTGAAGTGTTGTATCAGGTTTGGTAATGCCATCAAAGTGCAGCGTCAGTGGAGAGGGGAGCTTGGTACTAAACCACCAACCCGCCTAACAATCAAACGCATTGTTGGCAAGTTTGAGGTACATGAAACAACGAGCGATCGCTGTAATTACAGCGGTCAATCTATCAACGGAGACCGATGCACATGCCTCTGTAATCTTCTGGCGAAGGTTCTCGAGCGTCTCAACTGAAAACAATTGGCAATGTCGAAAAACCATATTACAACATACTTAAATTTCAGAACAGTTGTCAATGTCAGTATGCTAATACAGGATGACAAAGAGTGTATACATTTTTCTGGCTCACCCTATATATCTATAATATTAAAAATGTCAGTTTTATGTTCATTAAGCCTTATTTGTCCAGAGGTAAGAACATACATTTCTAATAATTATTAATTGCAATGAGAGGTGTTTTGGTCAACTATTTACAGATTTTAGAGGTTGAGTTGAGTTGATTTTAAGTTTAACGTCCCGTTCAGCAGCGAGGCTATATGAGACGTGGACCTACTGATTAACGTGGAATCCGAACCACATGAGCTCCCACCGGGAATCGAACCCGGGTCTCCCACGCTAAAGGCGTGTACGCTAACCGCTTAGCCACGAAGGAGCTCAGATTTTAGAGGTTGTATGTAGTTGTTAAGAAGCAATAAATTTATTATAAGGGTGCCATGTAAAAATGAAAAGTAAAAAAGGAACCTTCTTGATGGTTGTTGGTTATACGTATTTCCATGGCAAAATTATACGGTAGAAGATAACTACTTAGGTATAAGCAATTCTGGAATGAGAAGAGTGGTCGTTTGAATAAAGGTTAAGTTCCAACTGCAGATATTTTAATCACGCTTGACTCTAGCCATTGAAGCTAAATACACGGTTCTGATTGGTTGCAGTTACCCGTTTCTCGCCACGTAGCATACATATAGCACAAATCAAAAGCCAATTTCTGTGGGTTCTTCATAGCCGAGCATGCTAGCGAGCGAGATAGTAATGAAAATCGCTTTTGGCGTTGGTTCAAACCCTATTCAACGAAAGATTTTTTTTCATGTTTTCAAAGTTTTAAAAATACTTTTACCTTTAAAATAATATGAAAACAATATTTATTTTCCCTTGTACATAATATATAATGCATAATTTGTACTTTTTCCACCATTTACCTAGAGATTTCTGGTAGTCCTTATAAACAATGACGTTATAAACCAATAGGAGAGTAAGAAGTGGAGCCCTCGCGATGCGATTGGTTGTAGGAGTACCGGTAGTGGGAAGTTAGAGAGGGGCACACACAACTTTATTGATAGAAAAATGTGATTTACTTAAGTTACGAAACATAGCTGAACGAGTCGCAGCGAGCGAAGGGGATTGGAACCCCGCCAGGGCTCGTTTTATTCCACCTTTGCCTCCATGATAATAGCACAGGACCTTACATCACACTCGGATGGTGCAACTTCGATGTAAATCTAACCTCACCCGCTTCCTTGTGACCAACTTGAAAACAGATGGCTATGGTAAGGCATGAAAAAAAATACGCTTTCCAACTACACACATGTAGTAAGATCTCCCGTAACCGGCAACAGCAGGACTTGGCCGTTTCCGGATACAAGATTTCGCCGGATAATTGGATATACACTATCACAATATGTGTACTGAAGGGCAGTTAAGTTTCCAGTTTTATATTTCTCCATGAATTTCGATCTGGTGACTCCTCTCTTGGCAGTAGTACCGCATAGCGTAGTCCCTTACGCTCTCACCTTCGAAGCGAGCGGTCCCGGGATTACCAGTGAGGGCACTCGGTCGAAAAATTGTAATACGCTTTTTCAGGCCAGCCACCCTGAATGAGGTTTTCCTGGGTTTTCCTCATACACACAAAGCAAATGCCGGAGTGGTACCTAACTTATATGTCCCAGGCCGCTTCCTTCCTTCCCTTTCCCCGGATTGTGTGCTCGCCGAGGGACGTCATCCCTCAAATCGTGACGGGCTATAGATGCCGAAAGCCCAGAAATCTAAATCCTAAATCCTCTCTTGGCAGTTTTTGCAACAATTCAAGTTTTAATTTAAGTTTGAGAACGTTTCTCATGTGTTTTACAGGAGTAGCCATAATTGTACCACCGTAAACTCAAATTTTCAAATGCCTTTATTTAAACATAGTAAAACATCATACGCTTAAATGAAGTTTGTTGGCGCAAGTTCCAAAAGCGAAATGAACCCACGTTATCTTCCTTAGCCAATGAGATGCTCAGAGTAAGCTATTATGTGAAGCATTTGTTCTGGAC
The DNA here is from genome assembly GCF_964235325.1 of Thermobia domestica. NCBI lineage: Eukaryota > Metazoa > Arthropoda > Insecta > Zygentoma > Lepismatidae > Thermobia > Thermobia domestica. Next base: position 16,143,787 of record NC_137471.1, on the reverse strand, counting down.
TTGCCTGTCGGGGCAAATCGGCAAAGAATATAAAAGTGTCGTTATTTTGATACTTGTTGTTGGTTAATTGGGTACCGGTTACGAGAGATCTTACGGTATGTTCGATTAAGGTTAGTGTAAAGGGACAGGTTTTGCCGATAGATGTCACTACATTCTTCGTATCTCTCTCAGGTATTTTTTACCTTTCACGAAAATTTACAATTTCTTTTACAAATTTCAATGTAGACACTTCAAATTTTTAGAGAAGGGACTTCATAACGTATTAAAGAAAATAATTCGTGCCGACTTTTTATTTAGAATTTTCTTCATTGTTGAAACAGTTCCATTGTCAAAAGTTTGGATATCCATTTCAACAATCAAGCCATTTTAACAATGAAGAAAATTCTAAATAAAAAATCGGCACGGATTATTGCCTTCGATAGATTATGAAGTTACTTTTCTAAAAATGTGAAGTCTGTAGGTTGAAATTTGTAAGAGAAATCGTGAATTTTCGTGAAAGGTAAAAAATACATGGAAGAGATACGAAGATTGTACTGCCATCTATCGACAAAACTTGTCCTTTTAAACCAACCTTAATCAAGTGAAACACGATTAAAATTTTGGTAACAACAGAAAGATCACACTGTACTGAGTAATAAGTAGAGGTAATAGACTTGAGTAACGTGTCAGTATTTTCTTCGTTTTTGGAACAGACGAAATTTTCTGTTCTGGTAGCCATTCTTAAGATTTGTCATAAGTTGATACTTTAAACTACACCTTCATAAACCTTCAAGAAAACACAATTATAGACATGTTGATTTTGGTACTTACTGCAGACTTTACACCGTTCTTCATCCGAATTATCTCCACAGCCATCACGTCCTGAGCAAGGCACTGCTGAAGATCTACAGCGTCCATTTTCACATCTGAAAGGACAAAACGATGGGGCTGGTTTTGATTTCTTGGCTTTGCAAGCGGACGCTGGTTCATCGGCGCCATCTTTACAAGAGACGATTGCGTTGCAGAATTCGTACTCAGGTAAACATCGACCATCTCCACAGCGAATCGTGTGGGAAGGGCAGCCTAATGAGAAGGATACGAATGAAAAAAACATAAGGAGACATTTGTAATATGAAACAAAAAAGCATCACTAAGTATAAATATAATGTTCATTAGAGGGGTCGGGGAATATCCTTTGAAATTAACATAATATTTACCTTGTACTTACTGAGTCCGCCTATGCTAAAAAGAGTTTTTGGATATGGTTCGTCATAAACGTTCCAGGAAATATCTAGGGATAAAAATGAGAGGAACACAGGAGGACGCCGTTCCACCACTTCCAAAAATATATATATGGCGTTCCTCCACTTCCAAAGAATTACAAGATATGAAGGGGAAGAACGTGGCGTCATTCGTCCCCCTACATTTTCCGATCCACTTTTATCTCTGATTATCTCATAATACGTAAGCTATATTTTAATTACATTCTACATATGGGTCCTTGTTAGGATTCACAAACAACAACAATAGATGTGATCTGCTAGTGTTGGCATACACAATACATTAATAACTAAAGATTCTTTTTTTAGCAATAATACTATTGGCAATGAAAGACGTACCTTTTTGGCACCATATAATTTGATTCTCTCAAAAACTAAGCATGAAAATTTATTCTGGATCACGTCATTTTGTTCAGCTGGATGTCATTTATAGATTCCTCAACTTTGCACATCTTATACTTAAATAAAGTTAAATCCTAATTTTAGGTTATATCCCAATGTAATGTCATCTCGCTGTGTCATAGTGAGAAAGTTGACGAAGATATACTTCAGTATTAAGGTTGGTGTAAAGGGACAAGTTTTGACAATAGATGTCACTACAGTCATAGTATCTCTCTCATGTATTTTTTTTACCTTTCACAAAAATTCATGATTTCTCTTATAAATTTCAACTTACAGACTTCAAACTTTTGAGAGAAGGGACTTCATAACCTGCCGAAGGCAACAATCCGTGCCAATTTTTTATTTGTAATTTTCTTCATTGTTGAAATAGCTTGATTGTTGAAATGGATATCCTAACTTTTAACAATGGAACTGTTTCAACAATTACAAGAAAATTATAAATAAAAAAATCGGCACGGATTGTTGCCTTCGATAAATTACGAAGTTTCTCCTCTAGAAATTTGAAGTCTCTAGGTTGAAATTTGTAAGAGAAATTGTAAATTTTCGTGAAAGGTAAAAAAATACACGAGAGAGAGATATGAAGACCGTAGTGACATCTATCGGCAAAACTTGTCCTTTTACACCAACCTTAATTCTGTCTTAATCCGTTAACTGAGGCCCAACTATGTTCCCCATTTTGGGGATATTCATTTTATTCACATCTTCTGTCATGGGGAAAAAATGTGTTAAGACTCATCCCCCATGACCCCACATTCGATAGAAGTACGGAGATTTCCTCAGACACTCTGTATGACACTTCTGTCCTGCGCGGAATTTGAATTCCATGACAGACAGGTTTTGCAGTCACCAGCGTAATACCTTAGACAACTCGACCATGCCTGTAAGATAGAATTAGGACAAACCCTACATAGTGAAGGTACCATTTCGCCACTTGCCGGATGGAACTGAGAAAATCTCCTAAAATTCCAAGTTAGGATGGTCATGCACCGGATTCGAAGGGCGGACCATCCGATTATAATGGTAATCAATAGCCTATCATTAACCATATTCGCGCGTATTAAGTACCCATGTTAATTAACAGTAGGGTTGCTAACTTTGGAAAATTAAAAAACGGCACCCCCTCAAAATTACCTATGATACACGGCTAAGTGTGAAGTATCTCTTTTCGGACCTACCCATGGCAAGGAAATATGTTATCATGAACAAAAGTGTATTAGGACCTGAATTCTGAATACCCTTAGTACATTCACTAATAAGCTTAATAGATACATTGTGCTATAAATGAGAAACTGAAATCGGCATTGTTCATTTTATTGTATTTATCAGTAATTGCCACTTCTTTAAGATTATCGAAACAAATGAACAAAAGTATACTAATCTTTACGTTAAAATTCTGGATTTGGAAAATAAAATTTATTCTTTAAGCTTATATTTCAACTACAGGAAAATGCTTTAAGAAGTCCTTTTTCACTCTCAATAAATGTATAAAATTCCTTAAAAAGTAGATTTCAAATTTTTTCTGATACAGTCCCTGTCATCTCTTTAAAATTATCTAAACAGATGAACAAAATATATTAATCGTTGATAGATGGTGAAAGGTGACAGTTTTGGATTTACAAAATGAAAGTTACTTTTTAAATTTATACTTCGAACTAGATGAAATTGTTATGAACTAGATACAAATTTGAAACAAAAACCGGTCAAAAAGGGGTTGGTAAGAAGTTTGTACCGGTCAGCGGCTTTAATCAAAATAACAGCAATATTTCCGGCCAGACCCGTGGAAAAAACCGGCCAGTTGGCAACCCTAATTAACAGTAATATAATGACAGTACAGTTTGCCACTTATTTCTCCGTAATTTAACAGGACAAATGTCATTGTATTATTTTACCATTTCGTAACAGTTGTAAGACTTTCTTTACGTACCAAAGAGTTTGAATGTTTCTTTAGTAGACCTATGTACACGAACTTATATCCTTGAACAAATTACCCTTGACGAAGGAGTTATCAACATCATTTTATCTTTATTGACCGGAGTCTGTTCTAAGTCTTAGCGGCTCCTGTATTTGTCAAAGTCCCCATTAACAATGTCCCACGCATGTTCTTGCGTGACTGCATATGAATACTAAAGTAAGGTTTCGTGAAGAACAAAGATTATATGCATATATATATAAGTATCTTTCCCTCACGACATATAGCATGTTTTAGTTATATAGATTCCCAATTAGGTCATTGGTTTCCATTGATTACATCACACGATGTGCTACGGTGTAAATACGTCTCTAAAAGAATGTTCATACCTGGCCATGTATAGTCTTGTTGGAAAAAAACTGGCCACCCACCTGATTTCGGGGAGATCTGCACTCTTACTTACAGTAAGAACGAAATAATAAAAAAAAAAGTTTTTCTTTGACCAATCGACAATTTAATAGAATCTCCTATGCACTGTTGTCAGAATATGGCCGTGTCAAGGAAAGTGGACGGTCAATATTTTTTTCAACAATACAGTGCTTTTAACAAGATATTTCAATATATCGATTGTTTCGATTTTTGGTTATATCGATTTTCGATAACCAAATCCACTCCACATGTTGAATAGGCTTAATGCTGACTCAGGGCCGGTGTAACGGTTCAGATTTACCCCCTTAAATACTGACCCCCCGGTAAAACTGTCCCGGGTAGAAGTCAATGGAGAGCTTTCGTGAAGATGGTATTTAACTTCTGGGTTCCATAGGCCATGGAGTTACTGAGCGTCCAGGCACACTTCCGCCAACCACCTTCCCCTGGAGCTTAGATAAATTAAATCACAATTACACGTTACTCTTTTGAAGGGTACGTTCTTTAGCAAATAGTGTATAAGTGCATCCCCTCACAGTTTGACTCCCCTTCCTCCCTCGGACAAAATTTTCTGGAAAAAAGCCTGCTAGAATCACACAGCAAAATTCATATCTGGTAACTTGAGATATACGCAAACACGCATCGCTTAACTGCATGAAGATCTCAATATACCGTACTTACAAGGGACATGTTTCGGTTCGAACGCGAGGATCAACATAAAACTTGGTAGACATCTACAGGACTAAGTACTGACCACTATATGGTAAGTCATTCCCGTGTAAAACTCGTTTTCCGCCGACAGCGCCACCTATCCTTCGAAACACTAGTAGTTAGATTCCCCTATATATGTACTGAGTGAGTGAAGATCAGTCAGGTGCGTCAGTGTGTGGTAGTAGGCTCGAATTAGTGTTAAGTGTGGTAGTAAGTGTGGAAAAAATGGGTGAGCTGCTGGCATTAACCCACTTCATTTAGTTGAACTGTTAAAAGACAAACCAAGGCGCATATTTAAGAATCAGACATCAGTTGAAGCAGAAGATGAATCATTTGCGACATTTTGGTGCAATTTAATTACTAATGAGTACGAAAATGAATTAGAAATGATACACACATCGATACTCGGCAGAGATGATAAAAAATGACACGGCACAGCAAGATATCTATGATAGTAGTTCAGTGCGGGAAGAAGACAGCAGTCTAGAATGGGAAGAAGACAGCAGTTCAGAGCGGGAACAAGGCGTTAGTCGAAGCGAATACTACGTATCTTCAGCATGAAAACTGAAAAGAACAGACATTTTATCGCAGTTTACGGATGAGTATATATAAAGATTATCATGAAGGAGAATACAACTCGTACCGTATTGGAAGCTTCTGGCACGACACAAGAAAATTATTTCTTTAAGTAACTGCAAACCTATTTTGGATTATGGGCAAGCGCTGTCTACGACTCCGCTTCATTTAAAGGGAATGGGAAAATGAAACTCCAAACAATGAAGTGTGAAATCATCAGATTATTTGACGAGGCGCGAGAGCATGGAACATCAGTGCATTACTGATATTTACAGTCCTGGTCTTTCCAAGGATAGGTGGCGCTGTCGGCGGAAAACGAGTTTTACACGGGAATGACTTACCATATAGTGGTCAGTACTTAGTCCTGTATATGTATACCAAGTTTTATGTTGATCCTCGCGTTCGAACCGAAACATGTCCCTTGTTAGACTAAGTCGTCGAAGAGTAATCCTGCAAATTCTGAAGACGCCTTCACAATTCAAACCATAAGATACTACAGGATATTGGACTGATGAATGGACTTTGCGTTCCCTGATGTTGATTTTCAGTTTAACGCCCCTTTCAGCAGCGAGGCTATATGAGACGTGGTCCTACTGATTAACGTGAAATCCGAACCACATGATGAGCTCCCGTCGCTTTGAGTTCCCTACATAATACCAACCCAACACTAATCTTGGAACATCAACTGAATTCACGCAGCGAATGCAAACAGAACACTGATCTTGGAACATGAATTGAACTTATCTTGCGAATATGAACTCAACATTAACATTGGAGCATCAATCGACGCGGGCCTGTAGCTAGGGGAGGGCCTATAGCGTCCCCAAGAAATATTCTTTGCCCCTTCTAAAACAGAATGTTGTAGAGTATTTGTAAATTGACTCAAAACTAAGTTTTACTTATCAAATTATTTTCAATTTAGCAAAAATTACTCATTTTTTGTGTAAGATGACACGCTGCTTGCTAGATGCACCAAATATATCTCATAACATAGAAATACACGATTGAATTATGTATCTTTAAATAAAAATACTTGTGTGCTAATGATGAACCTTCTTAGTCTCACTGTCAGATTTGTGTACAGTAATGTTTGTCATTATGGTATATCCTTCACAAAAGAAGCAACGGCTCTGTTATAGATTCCGTAAATAATAAATAAATAAATAAATAAATAGTTTTTCAGTGTTTCTTGATGTTTTTGTCATTTCCCTGTTAGTATGTATTTCTGCCTCCTTTCTGTACAATTAAGGTTATTACTTTTGCTTGTCGTTATATTACCATCAATAAACATTTCATTTGTTTCTGGTAGGGATGCGCTCGAGTCGAGTCGAGACACAGCTCTTCCAATAGAAAAATATATATTTTTCGAGTCGAGACAACACTTTTACAGCACATTTTCGAGACAAGACAGTCTCAAATCTTGTCTCGTGCGCATCCCTAGTTTCTGGAGGTTTTTTGCTGGAGGCCTACTTACTTTTTCGAGCTCTACATCCGAGTTCGTCTTCTCCTCCAGGGCAATCTCTACTTCCGTCACAGCGTCCAGCCCTAGAAACACACTGTCCGTTCCCGCAACGGAAGGAGTGTTCAGGGCATTTGTCCAAATCAGGTCCACATTCTTCGTCAGAGCCGTCCGGACAATCTTTCTTTCCATCGCAGACGAAGAACCAACTGAGGCAATGACCGCTAGAGCGACACTGGAATAAACAGGAAAAATTGAGGAAAAATTGTACGAACAAGTTACGGAAACTATGTCAAATTTCGTTCAAATGCGGCAAGTTACGGAAATTGTATTTAAAAAATGTTTAGTTATGGAAACTGTATTCAAACGTGGTCAGGCATGGGAGCTGTATCCAAACGTGGTAAATTATAAAATACTACATTCAAATATGGTAAGTTGATGAGACTTAATTCAAGTGTGGAAATCTTTGGAAACTAGGCCTATAGTAAATGTAGCAAGTTAAAGAACATACGTTTTTGCTTAGATTCTACTCCAAATTTATTCAAATTCAAATCAGGATGGTAATAAAAATTACAAAGCAATGGTTTAACACTTGATAACTTTGTTCGGAGTACTGAAAGAAATTGTATGACATAAACAAAATAAAATTTGAAAATAAGCCCTTCATCATAGAAATAAGTATTGACTTATTAACAAAATTGGTACAAAATCATTGTCGACAATTCAGAAAAGAAAGAAAAAAAAAGAATCACAAAACAATTTCTACCAGTGAATTGTTTTTCTACATTATTTCTAAGAAACGTGGATTGTGCCGTATAGTCCAGTAAAGATAGGTTCCAACCTTAAAAAAAAAAAAAAAAAAAAAATCATGCAAGCAAGAAACCTTGCATGAAGTTTCCAAAAAAGTATCATAACCACTCATCGCATGAGAAAATTTAAAAAAAAAACACACACACATACAAACGTTTTTCAAAAAACTTCATAAAGCAGTTTTTTGCTTCGAGATGTTACAAAAAACAGCAGTTTCCTTCTTTTTATTAGCGTGTTTAGTCCCAGTTTGCAGAAACCAAATGTTCTTTCAGGTGTATATAGAGGCCCCGATTACCAGTGGGGACTTTCAGTCGAAAAAATGTAAAAAAAACTTTTTAGGCTAGCCATTCTGAGTAAGCTTTTTACTTGGATTTCTTCATTCATACCAGATAAATCCTGGGATGGTACCTTGCATGATGGTCCCACCTAGCTTCCTTCCTTCCTTTCCTCATTCCCCAGGTAGTGTGACATCTCAACAGGTCTCAAAACGTTTGTAAATGGTTTGAGGAACATTCAGGAACCTTGTCGCAGTTAGTCGAGCCTACAAATTCTTAAGATGTAAACAAAAGTGCTATTTTGAAAATAAATGAAATTAATGTCCAAAAATATTTCAACTTAACGTCCCACAATTACGTCCTTTAAGCTAAGGGAAACGCGTTGGGAAAACAGTGTGGGCAATTGTCTTCACCCTGAATTTGAGAAATAATTTTTAAATAAATAAATAAATAAATTGTATACAAAAACGTGAAACTTATATATCGGTAGACAATCTTAACGCTACTGGATGTGAATCATTAAAAAAAAAAAAAAAAAAAAAAAGAGAGAGAGAGAGAGAAAATGAAATGAAATCTTTGAGTTTTACGTCCCACAGTTATGCCGACTAGGCTAAAGGAGACGGTGATAATGAGTAATGAATGAATTGGTGGAATGAAGAAAGTGGGAGGAAACGGGAGAACCCCGAGAAAACCCACGCACACGGTGTTTGTCCACCACAAAGTTCACTTGGCGGGGCTGGAATCGAACCCGGGACCCCAAGCACCAGAGGTGAACGCTCTACCACTAAGTCACCGCGGCGCCAAAGAGAGAGAGAGACAGGAACAGCGAATGAAACGCAAAAATAGTCGACTCCATACGTTGCTAGAGTTACAGAATTTACAACTAATGAGCGAGGCGATTCACGTCGATGTGGAATTTGCAAATGTAATATATGACCTTCTTCCTAAACATATCAATCGTTTGTTGTTGAATTATTAACAAATAATACATTTTGCTAAACATAGTATAGAGAGGTACGCTAAACATACATTTTTGAATGATTGGGTTTGCGTTTATAATAGGGATGGCCAAAATTTTCCGGAATCCGGATTCCGGAAATTTTGTTTTCCGGAATCGGAAAATTTACTTTCCGGAATTCGTAAAAATTCCGGATTTCGGAAAAATTCCGGAATTCAGAAAAAATCCGGAATTCGGAAAAATTCCGGAATTCGGAAAAATTCCGGATTTCGGAAAAATTCCGGAATTCAGTAAAATTCCGGAATTCAGAAAAATTCCGGATTTCGGAAAAATTCCGACATTCGGAAAAAATCCGGAATTTAGAAAAAATCGGAATTTTTCCGAGATCCGGAATTTTTCCGATTTTACTTTCCGGATTCCGGAAAGTAAAAATTCTGGAATTATCCATCCTTAGCTAATAGCTGTTAAAAGAGAAACACAATAATGAATAGGCTATATATACTGTATTAATTTCTTGTAGTTGGATATGTCTTTATCATTTACGTAGACAATTGCTACTGCAGTTATTTACTACTTTATGAGAAAGGTCTTATTTTCACACACAAAAAAGTCGCCGGTATGTCTCAAACATTATCGCGTTCCCACCTGCAGCTGCTCCAAAGCACTGCAAACTACTTTTTAACCAGGCGAAAGGCAGTGAAGGAAAATAAATCTCAACAAATATTCTAATAACATTCGCTTATTGTCAACATACCTACAGTGAGCGCAGAAAGTGTTCGTACACCGTGCATACTTTATATTGAAAACAGCTAGCATGAGAACGGGAGGTGGAAAATATATATATAACCAGAATTAAGACTACACATTCATACATTTTATTTCTATATACAAGAGAAAGGCCAAACAAACACAATCACTGTTTTGTTCAGAAGAAAAGAGAGAATTCCTTTTTTGTAAACGCAAAAACTCACCGTACACTTATGCTTGAATTAATGCTTATAAAGTATATTACGTTATTTAATATTTTGTGGGATTACCCTGTACGTTAATGATTGTCTGTAGTCTTCGTGGCATTGATTTCACCTGTAGTAGTTCGTAGTTCTGTAGCTTCGGGACTGATTATGTCCCATTCTTCTTGAATAGCTTTTCTTAGGCCTTCTTTAGTAGACAAGCTGTGCCTTCTGATTCTTGTCTCCAGAACAGATCATAGATGTTCTATGGGGTTCATGTCTGGGGATTGGGGAGGTGTGCGAAGCTGTTTCAAGGTATCAAACCTTGCAGACAGGCCTCGTTCAACAGTACAAACAATAATTGCGATGTATAATGTTTCTATCACTGTGCGAAACCATAAAAAAAAAATAATAAAAAAAATAATAAAAAAAAAAGAACTGGAAGACCAAGAGTGTTGAGTGAACAAGTTAAACGTTACATTATTAGGGAAAGAAAAAAGGTTCCAAAAAGTAGTGTTGTGCAATTGGCAACGGATCTGGAAACACGCGGTGTTAAAGTATCAGCCAGTACAGTGCGGAATATTTGCAGGGTATCATGGTCAGATAGCCAGGAAAATGTTCTGGGTGAACAAGACAAATCGTATAAAGAGACTAAAGTTTGAAAAAGAGTATAAAGATAAGGGATCAGGCTTCTTTCTGGAATAGGGTCATATTTTCGGACGAAAGTAAATTTAATTTTATCGAGTCCAATGGGAGGCGTATGGTATGGCGCAAGGTGAATACAGAGATGAATCCTCAAAATCTCGTCCCTAAAGTAAGACACGGAGGAGGGTCCGTGCTCGTCTGGGGTTGTATGAGTGCCTCAGGAATGGGTCGTCTCCACCTTATCGATAGAGTGATGATCCACAAAGTGTATATTAACATATTAAAGGAATATCTCCATACTAGTGCGCAGAAGATGGTTCTTGAAAACAATTTATTGTTCAGCAAGACAACGACTCCAAACATACAGCGGAAAATACTCGATTGTGGCTACTCTATACAGGGGCGGATCCAGGACGGACTTCTGGGGAAGGGGCGGTCGGCAGTAATACTGCTACTTTTAAGAGCTCCAAACTTGTTATGGATGGGTTTATTTATATATAAAATAAGAAAGTTTCCTCTTGTGGGGGGGGGGCGATGGCCCCGATCGCCCCCCTCTGGATCTGCCCCTGAGGTTTGCTATCTTTCTCAAAGACTTACCCTTCTTATGCACTTTAATAATTACTTTTCTTGTCTCCTCATTTGTTCCTGTTCGGTTGCTTCCCATTTCGACAGCCCACCGTGCAGTTTTTTCACTCCTATTCACAACTAAACTCATTCTGTTACTCGTCATGCTATACAGAGGTGTATACTCAGGTGAATACTAGTGAACCCCAGTTGTGGTATCTTTGTTTCGTATTCGTACGTCAGGTGTACGATCTCTTTTTGCGTCTACTCTATACATTTTCTACGAAATTTATTTACTTTCTGACCATTAAACTTGTCTTTGTGGTTCTTTATTGATATATTCATAAAGCTTAGTTTTCATTATTCATATTGTGTGTGTTATTACACTTCTAAAATTTTCTGTTTCTTTTTCGCAGGCATTCTCGTTTCAATAGCATAGGTGTACGAACACTTTCTGCGCTCACTGTATGTACAGTAAATACAAATTTATAATTTTTGACTTTACGAAGTATACAATGTAATTGTTCAATAATTAACATAAGCAGGCATTCATTAATTTATATTAATATAATAGTTAACAAAACTAATAAGCGGGTGATTGATGACTCAGTGGTAGAGTTTTCATCTATGGTATTCTAACCCAGGACATGTGGGTTTTCGATGGCTAATTTTGTGTTCGAAAATTTTTCCGGTGGTAGGCCTACTCTTGGTTCCCTTTCTTATATTTGTTCCATCATCACTCATTAACGAATTTAGTTTATCAAAACTCTATAGCCATATATTCATTCTGTCCGTCAGTGAAACAAACAGTCTCAAGTACTATCTGATGGATTACCATCAATTTTGGCCATGATGTACAGAGTCAATAGTTAAGAATCGAGTTCCCTGATGAATGTAATATTCAAACCGGAAGCGGTACAAATCAACCATTTCCGGTTTTAACGTTAATCATTATATAGTAAATATGGTAATAGATAGCGAGAAGCGGTTTCCAGTAATCGACATATATAACATTCATGTAGATAGAATGTTACCCAGTTTGTGCATCTGCTGAAAATAATGAGCTTAGGTATTTAGAGAGAATTTTCCGCTTTAGAAAATGTGTGCTTGGTAAAGAATGTAGAGAATTAGCTGAGTCAGGCATGTAGCTAGAATATGGTAATAGGAAGGGGGGGGTCTGTCACGAAATACTGTGGTTATTTACCAGGGGCTCAATCATTCTAAACTATTTTATTGGCAACATATATTGGTTCGTTTAGCCAAGATTTCTAATGGGGGCATGATATGAAATACTGTGCTTACACACCAGAGGCTCGATCAATCTAAATATTTTACTGACAACATACCCATATTGATTGGTTAGGACAATAAAATGAGGATATATTAGTAAGTATTTTAATAAGAAGCTATGAAGAAATCTCGAGTAAAAGAATATAAAAAAAGTATTGAAAAAGATATCGTCTTCCGAGGTCATTCGAACGGTGTCGAGAATTTTGCGTCTGGGAAATTTGCGCCCTACCTCAAGAACAGGGAAAATTGCGCCTGCGATGTACCTCCACCGGGAAGTTTGAGCCCTGCGAAATAAAAGAACCTACTGGAGCTTACGCATTTCCTCGGAAGGGCTGACATTACAGCATAAACAATCCTCCCCCCACAACCATGCCATTTGTGATTTATTTTCATTGTGGCTATATAAGGGGAGAATAAACTTCAATATAAGCCAAAAGAACCCAACGGATCAACGCAATCACTGCTTCTTCCAGAGATGATTTTGGGGGAACACTGGCCTCCCCAGAGCTCTCAGAGTGCCCCCTCGGAGGAGACCAAAATAATACGTCTATAATATAATAATAAATAGAATAGTACCAGCAGTGACCCCCCTCCGGAATACTAAATGTGCCCCCCGGAACATTTTTCCTGAAAGAACGACTGAACGCAATTGTGTGTTTGAAGTGTAATTCCAGCAAGTAAACACACTGTACATAGTTTTCTTGATAATATTACTGAACTGATTTTACATTCACTTTACATTTTCTTTTCTATATTTTGTGTCCTGAAAAGCCAAAGAACTCGCAAGGATTGTGAACAGAGATATCTGGGTAGAGCCAAACAGCCTTTTGTAGATTAAATTATACTCTTTGATTATATTAATAAATAATTATATATCAGTCATTTATACGTTTATTGTAAATTTTGTAGTATAATGAAAAATTGTATTTGTATGGATTGCCCTTTAGTGAACTAAAATTGTATTTTTTTCATTTGTTCGGAATATTATAACGGATGGAGTAACTCACTGAGACGATGAGAGGCAAGCCTAGTTCAAGTGCGAGTGGAAGTTACTTTACACAATACAATAATAAGTTGAATTGTAGGGCGCTAACATCCCAGTGGAAATATATAGCCGGCGCATTTTCCCCTCTTTTTGGGGTAGGGCGCAAACATCCCAGTGCAAATATATTGCGAGCGCATTTTTTCCTATTTTTGTGGTAGGGCGCAAATTTCCCGGGCGCAAAATTCTCGCATTCAAGGAAAATATAATGTCCGTGAAGTTGACAAGCCACTTATGTCAGACTCCAATTTCGACTTTAAACGTCGCTAGTGCTACGTTAGTGTTCGATAGTGACGCAAATCGCTAGTACTCCAACTGCATGCCAACACGCCCACTTCTAAGAATCATCTCAAAAATGAGGTTAACCGTTAGAGCAAGTAAGTGCTCATTGGTGCCATTAACATTAACGTTAAAGCCTCCATCGTACGGCCCTTTGAGTAATAATAACACCACGTTTTTTGCTAGTCTCAATGCGTCCCTATATTCTCGCGAACATTCTGACGTGCCCAAGTTAGTTACTTTTTTTTTGGGGGGGGGGACTATTGTTTATCTGTTATTGTTTATTGTTTATTGCAGAGATGTGCGTCTACGCGTAAAAAACGATAGTTTACGTTTACGTGTCAACTATGCGTAGACAATGTAAACAACGTAGACTATGTAGAATATGTCAACAACACGTAATTTAATATGACATCATGGACAATAAAGGAGCTTTATTTTGTCGTTACCTTGCGAAATTGCGTACAAAATAAAATGCCTAGACCAGCGAATAGTAACTTTCGAATACTTAGTTTCGTCTTGATGAAGGAAAATGAAAAATATTATGCATTTTGTAAAATATGCAAGAAAAAATTGGCAAATACAGCAGATTCAAGACTGAAAGCCCACAGGTGAAAATTAGTTTTGTAAATTTCATTATAAAAGCAGTGCTCGAAGTGGAAAATCTAAGGAAGTGGTATGTGCAGAGCAGAGAATTCCCTCTACTTTTTATATGTTACTCGTTTCCCTAATCTTTCGCTTCACGCATATTCGCGGATCCCAAATGTTTCAGATATTCTCTGGTAGCCGAGTGGGTTAGCGCAACATGCTAGTAAAGAAAATGTTTTTGGCGTGGGTTCAAATTCTGCCTACGGACAGTTTTTTTTCACTACTTTTAATAATTTTTATAACACTTCTTTCGTTAAAATAAGATTAAAAATAATATTCAAAAAGTGATTTAACGATCATTTTTTTAAAATTTTCATTAAACTTCTTTCATTAAAATAAGTTTGCCCTTGTACTATATAGATCCACAGCAAATGTAGTAGTAGTACGTTGCCCTTGTACTATATAGATCCACAGCTAATGTAGTAGTAGTAGGAACGGGTTAGAAGCCCCGCAGGGGTTGTTTGGGTTTTGTTCTCGACATCAAATTGGCAAGAATGCTGAAACGTTTGGGATCGGCAAAAATGCTTGCTGCACCGAAGCGAAACAGCTGAATGAGGAAATATGAACAAACGAGCAACGAAATTGTTCCTTACATTTGATAGTGGTTGTCTACATAGTCTACACGGAAAAAGGTGTAATGTAGATTACGTATAGATTACAGTAGACAATCGCGTAGACGTAAAATTATAGTTTACGGCACATCACTGGTTTATTGCTAGTCTGCAGAGTAGTCTTTACATTAATGTGCCATTGTCCTTGATAATCATTGCGTATTTACAAGCAATTTGTTATTACTGTTAGAAGATATCAAAAAACAACAGATAAAATCTACTACTTAACGGTTCATATTTTTCTTTTACAATACATAAACGATTAATAATAATAATAATAAGACTATTCCAGCATAAAAGTTATCAATTGCATCACACTGGCAACAAGCGACGCATATTTTAACTTCATAAAAAATCGTTTCTCACGATTTTCTGGAAAACTACGTATGATAACATCTTCATTATGTCAAGTTGTTTATCTCAGTGTGATATATGTCTTACCTCTGGACAATATTACAGTAAAACAAAAATTAAATATTAGGAGTACATCGTACTTTTGGACTACATCTCATTAACCATGGGAAGATTGAGTAGTGTATACTTTAGGATGTAAGTTTCAGCTTAACTTGCATCATACATTCTTAGGATTACAAAAAGGAAATTTGTTCGTTTGCATTTGAACAAAACTCAGGATTACAAAAAGAAAAAATATTTTTTCCGAAATCCGGAATTTTTCCGAATTTCGGAATTTTTCTGAATTCCGGATTTTTTTCCGAAATCCGGATTTTTTCCGAATTCCGGATTTTTCCGAATTCCGGATTTTTTCCGAAATCCGGAATTTTTCCGAAATCCGGAATTTTCCCGAATTCCGGATTTTTCTGAATTCCGGATTTTTCCGAATTCCGGATTTTTTCCGAATTCCGGAATTTTTCCGAATTCCGGATTTTTTCCGAATTCCGGAATTTTTCCGAAATCCGGAATTTTCCCGAATTCCGGAATTTTCCGAATTCCGGATTTTTTCTGAATTCCGGATTTTTTCCGAAATCCGGAATTTTTCCGAAATCCGGAATTTTCCGATTTTACTTTCCGGATTCCGGAAAGTAAAAATTTCGGAATTGGCCATCCCTAGTTTATAACGTTTTGTCTAGATATTTATGCAACCCGCAAGTCTGGAATGTTTCGAGGGTTGCATAGTAGCGTTACGCGAAACGTACATTTATGAACAAATGAATGGGATTACGGATAACCGTCATTAAACTCGCCCTTACCCGTGAATACGTTAACCAATCATGTAATGCTGGCATTTTTGGTGGGTATACATTTTTTTTAAATATATCGTATGTCTACCTCGGTATATGCTCGATAATAAATTTTTAGGTTAGTATTTGAAGTATATTTACGTATACGAACAATTACATCTCTGATGTTAATGAATTGACTTCATTAACCAACTGGTCCGAAATAATTGCTCTAGCTGTCTGAGTAAGTGAATGGCTGAGCGACTGATCAACGCTCAGGACAAACACTTTATAATAGAAACTTGAAATTATGAGAGTCCATAGGGTTTGTATAGAGAAAAGATTTTTGGAAATTCGACAAGGAAGGGGAGTAACTGGGATGGCAATGATTATTTTAAAAAATGTTCATACCTCCAAATCTCTAAAGAGATAAGAAATTTGGTATATGCACGTAGTGTGAGGTGCAGGTATCCAGAGCCGAAACTACTGTTACCTAAGAACACCAACACAAATAAAAATAAAATAATTGAAGTGGAGTGGCTGGGAATATTTAAATCAAAAGAGATATTTGCATAAAATGCAAATCACAACACATCTAAAGGATTTCTTCCCTCTTGGAGATAAAGGTACTCTCCTGCAAGAGCCGCCACTCCCTCAAGTAAGTCGGTAGAGCATAAAAAAAAAAATTGTTAGTAATTTGGAACAGCAGATCTCAGGGTCTTCTGCATAACAGCCATGGTCAATGACGTTACTATAGTGAGTCAGTTCAAATTTCCAAAATGGGTTAAAAGAAAAAAAAATCTATACTTTAAAATTTACAAGTGCTGCCCTATGTAACTTGCGGAGATTTGTGAACTTTCTGCTCCTAGCAGAAATCTTTGAGAGTTTTCAAAACAATAAGTTTTCTTCACTTATTATACACATATGGAAATAGAAAATATATGTTAACATACACAAAATTGAATAACAATATTTATACAATACATTGACATTCTATACACACACTGTCATCTCTCCCAGAAGCCGAAGTAAGCCCAATTTCCTGTGGCTGTCCTTCAAGCTGTCTGCTACTAATGCCGCCATGTTTGCAAGGAGAGGGATATAGGAAACATCTTTGTTTATATTTAATTTTTGAAAATTACAAGTGAGTTGTGAGGACCTCCCATCATGAATACTAGGCGACAAAAAGTCGGGAAAGAAAAAAAAAACTTCTCTCAGCGCTCGCTCTATCTTCCAGCGTTCTGAAATTCATGTATGATTCCCATAGAATCTGCTTATTTCCTTTTTAATTAATCCTTCATATATGATTTTAATATCATTTCTTCCATCATCCCCAGTAGCTATACATTTTTCAAAGACTCAATAATTAGATGCAACCCATAAATACACTATAACTTGCCTATAAAAGGAATAAACACAAATGAATTTAATACAATATGATACAATATTGTATTAATATTTACGTACTACGCTCGGTGTTTTACACTTCATTACTCATACTATCTAATTAATATGCAATGAGTATGCTAATATAAGCAATTAATTATACCACAAAATCATTATATTTACATATCAATATGTAAATGTGCCCCTCATCTGCATTTCGATATGCAGATGATGGAGAAGGACATGGGCCTTCTACAGTAGATACCCTATTTAAGGTAATTAAACACGTATTTCAGCGTTACTTGGTATGTCCCCAAAAAGAGAAGAAGAGGGGGTAGAGGTTACAATTCGTATATCAAAGATAACAGAATCTTAAATTTTATGAATTCTTGGTTCGATCCCACCTCGCGTCAAGTAACCTTTGTGGAGGACAAACACCGTGTGCGTGGGTTTTCTCGGGATTTTCCCATATCCTCCCAATTTTCTTCATTCCGCCATTTCATTCATTTCTCATCATCACCGTCTCTTTTAGCCTAGCCGGTATAATCGTGGGACGTAAAACTTAAAGATTTCATTTCATTTCATTTTCGAAGTTTATCAGCACATCGTACGAAAGTGAAGGTCATTTGCGTTATCAACACAGATTTTTTTTTCGTAAGAATGACACTTAGGTTCCATGTGATTCATGATACGTGAGTGTTCCAAGACAGAAAGTGTAATATATAAAGCGACTATACTTTGTTCTAGATTATTGTTGGATGCTGCTGTATTCGATGCAACTAAATAGTCAAGTTTATTAAATTCCACGATATGATGCAAACTGGAGCAAGTTACTTGAAATATTTTGTGTTCAGTGGGCAACGGATGATACTAAACGGCGTGACAAACATCTTGGTATTTGAGGGCGGCGCTCTTAGGTACCTTTAAATGCTGCTAGCAAATGAGGGGCCAGGGGTACTGCCACGTTTATTTTGTACACATCCACGTCTATCCTCTTTCGCCTAATCCCGCTGTAGTTCGTCTCCTTAGCCATAACTACACCCCTTAGCCAGGGGTGCCCACAAAGGGGGGCTATGACGCAAACTGCGTCATTGAAATATTTGGGGGGGTTAAAATCTATATAAATATGTTTGAGGGGGTGTAAAAATTAATCGAAAAGATTTTTTTTCATGGAAGAACACTTACGGATAGACAATTGAGGGGGAGTGCGTCATGGACATGAGGGGGGGGGGGACACCACTGCCTTAGCACTTGGCAATATTGCGTCAGAGCTTGCGTTTTATTCGTTTAGCTAAAATGCCAAGATGTTTGTCACAGGCTTTAGTATGCTATACGACTTATTCCTGAGGATCTTGTTTTTTTAAAAAATAAACATTAAGCGAAGTTGAGTTAAGTTGAGGGAATACCGAGAAAGCTAATTAGATTAATTAATATATGTTTAAATGAATCCCAAAGTAAAGTCCGGGTAGGAAAATTTTTGTCCACGAGCTTTCACGTCGAAAATGGCCTGAAACAAGGAGATGCGTTGTCGCCATTATTATTTAACTTCGTT
The DNA here is from genome assembly GCF_964235325.1 of Thermobia domestica. Lineage (NCBI taxonomy): Eukaryota > Metazoa > Arthropoda > Insecta > Zygentoma > Lepismatidae > Thermobia > Thermobia domestica. The sequence goes on along the minus strand of NC_137471.1, from coordinate 16,124,857 downwards.
CTGGAATACGGTATAAGGAAAATCAAAGATAGCAACCAGGGCCTAGAGTTGAACGGTATTCACCAGGTTATGGCATATGCTGATGATGTAAATTTAATAGGGGATGATAGGAGAACAATAGAAAGAAATGCAGAGATCTTATTAAACGCCTGTAGGGACGTGGGTTTAGAAGTAAATGCAGAGAAAACTAAATACATGGAAGTGCGTCGGGACCGGAATACAGCAAATTATGGATGCGTTAAAATATTAAATAATACTTTTGATAAAGTGGATAGTTTCAAATATCTAGGATCAATATTGACAGAGAAACATCATATTCACGAAGAAATTAAATGTCGACTAAAAGCAGGGAATTCGTGTTACTATTCGGTTCAAAATCTTTTGTCGTCGCGAATTCTGTCGAGGAATTTGAAGCTTAAAATATACAAAACGATAATTATGCCTGTTGTTCTGTATGGCTGCGAAACATGGTCACTTACTCTGAAGGAAGAACTTAGACTGAAAGTATTTGAGAACAAGATCCTGAGACGAATATTCGGACCCAAGAGGAACGGGAATGGGGAATGGCGGAAACTTCATAACGAGGAACTACATAATTTATATGGTTTACCCAACATTGTTAGGGTCGTCAAGTCTAGGAGGCTTAGGTGGGCGGGTCATGTAGCTAGAATGGAAGAAAGTAGAAACGCTTTCAAAGTCTTGACTGGAAGACCAATCGGAAAACGACCATTAGGAAGACCTAGGCGCAGATGGGAGGACAATGTTAAGATGGATCTCGCAGAGATAGGAATACAAAGTAGGAACTGGATCCAATTAGCTAAGGATAGAAGTCAGTGGAGAGCTTTTGTGAACGCGGCATTGAACCTCCGGGTTCCATAGGCCATAGAGTTAGTTAGTTAGTTAGTGAAGTTGAGTGATATTGTAATCGGCTGTCATTTAGAACCTATGGCAGTACAAATGTTGATAATAGGTTTTTTTTTTTTTTTTTTTTAATCTTTGATATTACTAACAAGAAAAGTAGACATTATTACTTGTAAATTTATGATATTATGTTATTGATGTTATGAAATTTGTGATATTGACATTACTGTTGTGAATTTATGTAGTTTGTTTCCATTCTTTCAGATCAAGAACATTTATTACCTATAAATCTTAAAGTTGTGGTGCTGTTAACAATAATATGCGTTTCGTGAATGACATGCTTGTTATTAAAAAGTGAGAGGTAGTTTATTGCAGTTCTGCTTCATACCAGTAAGAAATTGAGTGAGTATGGAAAATTCTGAAAGCAATAAAGGTAAACAAATTATATTTGCTTACTTTTATATAATATGTTTGTACGAGGAAGCATCAAAAACTAAGGTTACAAGGCCGATATTTCTGGAGTTTCGTCTGTTTTAATACATGGAGTTGGCAACTATGCAGAGTTTCAGCTATCCGCCACCTACAGCGCTAGTTGTATGGGAACATAAATAGAGACTGATTTGGAAAACTGGTCTCGTGTAGAAGCCCGCCCAGTTATTCGATTTCTGTCTATGAAATATGTAACCGCGGCTGAAATTCACCGATAGCGGTAGAAGTTTACGGAAAGACTGTAATGTCTCATCAGCGTGACGCAGAATGGTGTCGAAAATTTGCGGCTGGTAGAGAAAACGTCACCGACGGCCAGCGCAGTGGTCGATCCAGCACAGCATCAACAAATTTGAACACAGCTCGCGTGGAGCAGCTGATTCAGGACAACAGGAGGATCAAGTTACGACATGTGATGGAAGAATTGGGAACGTCGTTCGTAGGAGTTCGTCACTGTATCTACCTATCTCTCTCTCTCTCTCTCTCTCCCTGCATATATATATATATATATATATATATATATATATATATATATATATATATACGTGTATATATACACTCCATAGTTCTGGATAATCACAATAACATTTTAAAACATTTTTCTGACCAGAACAAAATGAATTATTTAATAACTATACTATTTTTGTTACAGTTTCAAGGATCTAACGTCCTCTTCATCAGACATTGAGAAAAGACAGATGACAGCAAATCTTATATCTTCCTCAGCCGTTAGTTAGCATTTTCATTTATATAATTTAAATTGTTGTTTTTATACATATATATAATTTTAAATTTGTAATATGTAACAATATCATATAATTACATTGTTAATAAATGTTAATTGTCAATGCAATTTTACAATTCTATTGATCTTTATTTAAAATAAAATAAAATAAAATAAACATGTAATAAAATAAAATAGAAATTTGAAAATATTCAAATTGCACTAATATTCTTATGCATTTTTCTTTTCTATCACTTCTAATAATTTCTCCCATTGCTCATGTATATTTATACCACTTGTCCAGTTCATTAAGTTCTCCTCTTGTTCTTTCTTTTTTATTCTTGCTTCCGTCCACTTCCTAATAATCTTTCTTTTCTCTCTTTCTAAACCTCTAACCCCTTTCCAATCTATTCTATGTCCCGTTTCTTTCACATGTTTGTAAATAGCGTTATTTTCTCTTTTCATTCGAACATCATCTTTATGTTGTATCAATCTGTCCATGAGCCTTTTTCCCGTCTCCCCTATGTATTTCATGTCACACTCACTACATTTCACTTCATAGATAGCTCCTTCTTCTTCCTCCTCTATATTGCTTTCCCTCCTTTACTTTTTCTTCCTTATACACCTCAACAACGTTTCTCCTCCTTTTCTATATGTCTTAATACCTCCTTCTCTTAATAACCTCTTTAGCACTTCCATCTTTTCTTCTATGCTCTGAATTCCATATCACTTTTTATTTTCTTCCTCTTCTTTCTTTTTTATATTTTCTTTTTTCTTTCCTTTTATCTGCTCTATCCTATATCCATTATTTTTAAGATGTTTATAGAAATTTTTCAAATTTTTCTTCTTTCCCTCTTCTTCACTATTGATGTTCTCTATCCTCCTTTCCATGTTCCTAATGAAGTTCTTTTTCGTAGCTTTGTCTACGTCACTTCTCCAGTGACAATAAATACCTGCCCAACCATGGTATCAAAAAACGTGTTGGGCCATACATGCCGAAAATCTAGAAACCTAATTCCTAATCCTAATCCTAGTGACGGGCTAAATAGCCATAGATGCCGAAAGCCCAGAAATCTAATTCCTAATCCTAATCCTAGTGACGGGCTAAATAGCCATAGATGCCGAAAGCCCAGAAATCTAATTCCTAATTCTAATCCTAGTGACGGGCTAAATAGCCATAGATGCCGAAAGCCCAGAAATCTAATTCCTAATCCTAATCCTAGTGACGGGCTAAATAGCCATAGATGCCGAAAGCCCAGAAATCTAATTCCTAATCCTAATCCTAGTGACGGGCTAAATAGCCATAGACGCCGAAAGCCCAGAAATCTAATTCCTAATCCTAATTCTAGTGACGGGCTAAATGGCCATAGATGCCGAAAGCCTAGAAATCTAATTCCTAACCCTAATCTTAGTGACGGGCTAAATGGCCATAGATGCCGAAAGCCTAGAAATCTAATTCCTAATCATAATCCTAGTGACGGGCTAAATGGCCATAGATGCCGAAAGCCTAGAAATCTAAATCCTAAATCCCTAAATATATCATACTAGATACTGTTGTTGGAGAATGAACGCTTTTGGACAAGAGAAGGACACTTTATAAACACATACTTGATATATTTCCCCCTCAACATCTCTACTAAAAGTGTTTAAATGCTGTTTTATTTTTTTACAGTGTTGGCAAGTCTGCCTTCACGAATGATCGAATAAAATACTAATAATATAGCAAGTAGTATTCAATATGTAAGGACCTTTTTGCTAAACTACAAGATTATTTTGTTAAAACAATAGACGATCAAACACATTGTTATCTTCCATTTAAACTTAGATGAACCACGAAACAATAAAACAAAGGATTGCGTTACCTCACTGGTACAGTGCTCATCTCTAGTGCGTGAGGTCCTTGGTTTGATCATAGCTCGCGCCAAGTGGGCTTTATGGTGGACGAACACCGAGTGGGATTACTCGGAGTTCTCTCGTTTCCTCGCACTTTCTTAATTCCACTATTTCGTCCATTATCATAATCAGTTTTTCGCTTAATCTCAGAACATAAAGGTGAGACATCAGATAAATAGTAAAGCAAAATTATTCAATAATTACATACCTGGAAAGTTCCTGCGTAGCATCCTCTATTCCGGGCACTACAAGAACTATTTCTTACCGCACAGTCACACACACCATTTATGCACTTGGATTTCGGATCTACTTTTTGACACTGCAAGTCTGTCATACAAGGAAGTCCTAAGGAGACTGGAGAAGTTGCCGCTGGAACAAAGAAAAAAGTCATTAGAAAACTATCAACTGTCCTAAAGAGGTATACAGAGTGTTTAAAAAATCTACATACTTTGAAACATGACAAAAAAAAGTTAATCTCACCTGAGAGGATCAAATATAGTAAAAAAAAAAAGTATTTCGATGATTGGTCAACATATATCAGCAGACATCAGGAAACCAGCACCAATAAGTGGCCAGTGACGAGTGATTCACACCACCTTGGAAATATGGTTGAACGTTTTGTCATGTATATGAGCTAGAGTGTTGCAAATTTAGTTATTTTATGGTTAAATCCAGCCAATTTTGTACAACGATTACTTAGTAAAAGGTGTGCCTTGTCTATTAACTAAACTTTTACCCAATTCTGCATCCTAATTGCCATTTTCTAGCAATTGGTTCTTAGGAGTAATTGAATTTCTTTTCCAAGCAATGTTTCTTTCAGAAAAATATAAATTGAAGCGAAATATAGCTTGATATTTTACTAATACTTCTATTTGTAGCGGTGTTTATATTACGCAGTCTGTATCTTACACATATCATTCACGCCTACGTGTCATGGTCTGACGATAAATCGGGGTTCAAGAAATTCTTTCTTTCTCAGCAGGGAGGCACGGTCGCTCAGTGGTAGAGCATTCACCTCTGGTGCTTGGGGTCCCGGGTTCGATCCCAGCCTCCGCCAAGTGAACTTTGTGGTGGACAAACACCGTGCTCGTGGGTTTTCTCGGGGTACTCCCGTTTCCTCCCACTTTCTTCATTCCACCATTTCACTCATCTCTCATTATCACCGTCTCCTTTAGCCTAACCGGCATAACGTGGGACGTAAAACTTAAAGATTTCATTTCATTTCATTTTCTTTCTCAGCAGGGACAAACGGAAGAATAGGTTCTAGAGGTACGTATCCCTCTCCCGAAATCCCGATTTTTTTCCTGTAAATTTAGTCTAGTTTTAGGCAGTGGCGGATCCAGGGGGGGTGATCGGGTCGATCAACCCCCAGATGAGGAGACTCTTTTATTTTATATATAAATAAAACCCATACCAGAGTTTGGAGCTCTTAAAAGTAGCTCTAAGTAGTAGTATTACAACCCACCGCCCCCCCCGAGAAGTCGGTCCTGGATCCGCCCCTGGCTTTAGGGATGATTTTACAAATTTATCCTCCTTTTGAACTTGGACATCCCCATGAACTGAAACTCTCCACAGTTGCCAACTCTATGTATTAAAATTACCACACATTCTTCATTACTCTGTAACAGACGAAACTCCAGAAAACGTGGTCCGCGTAGCGTAGTCGCTAACACTCTCGCCTTCTGTGCGAGCGGTCCCGGGGTCGATTCCCGGTGAGACCACTCGGTGGAAATAGTGTAAAACGCTTTTCAGGCAAGCCATCCCGAAGGAGGTTTTTCTAGGTTTTCCTCATTCAGACCAGGCAAATGCCGAGGTGGTACCTAACGTATAAGTCCCAGGCCGCTTCCTTCCTTCCCCCAATCCTTTCTTCCTTTCCTTTCCCCGGATAGTGTGTTCGCCGAGGGACGCCATTCCTCAAACGTGACGGGCTAACATGGCCATAGATGCCGAAAAGCCCAGAAATTTAAATCCTAAATCCTGAAAATCCAGAAATACTGGCCTTGTAACCTTAGTTTTTGAACCTTCCTTGTACAATAATAGTACAACGCCTTACTCTCCTTATACAATTGTTTCCTAATATTTTATTAAACTGAATACAAAGAGATGGCAGCAAGTTAATATTGAGGAAAAAATCATGCATTTAGATCCAGAAGTGAATTTACAGCTTTGCAAAAATTTACTTTTTTTCTAAAATGACTGCTCTTCTTGGGCATTAAAATTTGCTCTTGCTGAGGAATAGAAAACAACAAATGAATTTTAATTCAGTATATTCTGCCACAGAAAGGTAAAATGGGCTGTAATAATAATAAGAGCGGTGTGGTCAATATATGAAGAACCCCATTTTCTAGTCTTCGTAGTTGGTTTCGCGTGTGTTATCGAGGTAGCGTCTTGTACTATAATAATGGCGTCTTTGCATGCAATGTGTGGTTTTTCTGCAAATATACAACATACGACACACCCTCTTTTTGCTTCTCCAATTCTTCGAGCATTAAAAGGAAAAGGGTGTGTCACGTTTTCCACCATATCTTCGCGTTTTTTTTTTTTTTTTTAATTGTTCTCAGGCCTGTACTTCAAATTCGATTCTCAGTGACGTCATTGTCTTTCTTTCTCTGTTTCACTAAACTACAGGTAAAGTGAAAACATGTCAATTTAATCGCTGGAAGAGTAAGAAAATAAAGTTTAAAATGTCGTAAAAGGCTATTACATTGTCAACATGCAGAATATATCTCTATGCAAACGATCAAGTACCATTGACACATGTATAGCACGAAAAGGAGTTTGATTTGTATACCATACTAGCAGAATACCCGTTCTTCGCACGGGGAGAATATGTTTCATTTTGGACATAAAGGGCACCAAAACTATCACCAATCAACTTTCGGATCCCAAAAACCATGAATTCAACAATAATATCGGTCATTTTAAATTATTTTACCTGTCAACATCCCCCCTCAGGAGTATTATTGGGGCTGGATTTGGATTCAAACGGCATCGAAAGTGTCACTCTTCATCTCAATGACCCCGAAAACTATGGATTCAACACTAATATCGATCATTATCGATCATTTTTATATATATCTCCCCATCCCCCAAGTTGCGGGGCTGAATTTGGATTTAAACATCGAAAGTGTCACTGTTCATCTCAGTAACCCCGAAAACTATGGATTCGACACTAATATCGGTAATTTGCGATAATCTTTATACGCCTCCGCCTCCCCTAAATTGTACCGTGAAAGTGAAATGATAAAACCCACCTAGGCCTGAATTTCATCTATGTTGAAAATTTGATCGAGATCGGTGGGCTGGAGTAAGTCACAAATATAGTCACTTTCATTTTATATATATTGATTTTCTAAATTAATATTGCAACCTGGAGTTATAATAGATTTCTGCTTCTTCCGGTTTTATCAGAGAGATTAGAGTGAAGGTTGAATGTAGTGTATTCTTGTGACCAGAGATATGCGCAGCATTTTCTTTTGGGACACCCAAAATGTTCGGCTTGATACTTCTACTACTAATACGAGGCGTATCCGGAAAGAAAGTACTGTTTCGCATTCCCGCCGCTGCTGCGCTGCGATCGGCGTTCTGCGCATGCGCGCTTGTCGTCCTTGTTCGTCTGCTCTCAACTGACGCCATTTTGGTGGCTCTGCATAGTGTTGTCTGTTTACAGTGCAAGTTTAAAATGTGTAAGACAATTGACGATCCTGCCGACTGTGAGATTCGTTCGGTAATTCGATTTTTAAACGCAAAGAATGTAAAACCGGCAGAAATTCATTGTCAAATTGAAGATGTTTATGGTGAAAACACAGTGGCTAATGGAATGGTGAGAAAGTGAGTAAGAATGTTTATTGAGGGTCGAACTAATGTCTACGATGAGCCCCGGGATGGTCGGCCTTTTGTTGTCAACGATGACTTGGGGAGGAATATCGATGAAAAAATCCGTAAGAACAGACGTTTCGCTATGACAACGCTTTCAGGCGAATTCCCGACGAAGTGAAACTCGCTGTGCAGTAATGGTTCTCATCACTGGCGGCATATAGTGTCAAACACACTGGCGGCATCGTTCTATGAGGAAGGACTAGGTAAGTTGATCCACTGCTACGACAAGTGCCTCAACAACAGTGGAAACTACAGGGTGGCACATATGTCACGCATGGGTTTTAATGCCTCATATTTTGTTTGGTAAGTTATTAATGGAAGTTTTTCTTTTTCAGGATTGTACAGGAATCCTGGGAGATTCATCATGGAGAGATTGAGTCCTGAACAACGCACGAAACTGATTGAACTGTATTTTGAAAGTCAAAGATCAATCATACTCACCCGGAGAGCATACCGTCGGCACTTCAATGTGCACCTGACTTAAGTGCTCCAGATTTTTTTCCTTTGGGGATATCTCAAATTACGTGTATATGTCAACAAACCAACAACCATCGAGCAACTCCAAAACAGCATAAGGGCAGAGACCCGTGCGTTACAGCCAGCAACTCTTCGTAAAGTTATGGACAATGTACTGAAAGAGCCAATCTTTGTGAGGCTGCAAATGGCGGACATTTGAAGGACATAATTTTTCACACATAGTGTTTTCAAATCTCCCAAACATTTATTTCTTTCCTGTGACAAGAATAAATACTTGCATTTACAAACACAAACGTTATACACTATTTCAACCCATGCGTGACATATGTGCCACCCTGTATGTGGAAAAGTAGTGTAAGATATGCTCTTTCTTGTGACATTCTTTTTTAAATATGTTTACTATATTTTTTTCCAAAACGATACTTACTTTCCGGATGCGCTTCGTACTATTACTACTATCTATACTACAACTACTACAATAATATCTTGAAACTCCGAAAAACGAATACCGAAACTTCTATTCACTACATCCACGGTACTAATATTTAGAATTCATATTCATTAACTTACTGCATTTTTTATATACGAAATATTATTATTAAAGACTACAAGATAGAAGTGAAAATTTGTAAAATAAATATTTGACTCGCGTAGTAGAAACCTTCAAAAATAAATACTTTAATAAAATTAACAAAATATAGGAGAGCGTAACAAATTTAAGTACCGGTAACAATATAAACTAACTAACTAACTCTATGGCCTATGGAACCCGTAGGTTCAATGCCGCGTTCACAAAAGCTCTCCACTGACTTCTATCCTTAGCTAACTGCATCCAGTTTCTACTTTGTATTTCAATCTCTGCGAGATCCATCTTAATATTGTCCTCCCATCTGCGCCAAGGTCTTCCTAATGGTCGTTTTTTGATTGGTCTTCCAGTCAAGACTTTCAAAGCTTTTCTACTTTCTTCCATTCTAGCTAAATGACCCACCCACCTAAGCCTCCTAGACTTGACGACCCTAACAATGTTGGGTAAACCATATAAATTATGTAGTTCCTCGTTATGAAGTTTCCGCCATTCCCCATTCCCGTTCCTCTTGGGTCCGAATATTCGTCTCAGGATCTTGTTCTCAAATACTTTCAGTCTATGTTCTTCCCTCAGAGTAAGTGACCATGTTTCGCAGCCATACAGAACAACAGGCATAATTATCGTTTTGTATATTTTAAGCTTCAGATTCCTCGACTGAATTCGCGACGACAAGAGATTTTGAACCGAATAGTAACACGAATTCCCTGCTTTTAGTCGACATCAAAAGTATTATTTAATATTGTAACGCATCCATAATTTGCTGTATTTCGGTCCCTACGCACTTCCATGCATTTAGTTTTCTCTGCATTTACTTCTAAACCCATGTCCCTGCAAGCGTTTAATAAGATCTCTGCATTTCTTTCTATTGTTTTCCTATCATCCCCTATTAAATTTACATCATCAGCATATGCCATAACCTGGTGAATACCGTTCAACTATAGGCCCTGGTTGCTATCTTTGATTTTCCTTATAGCGTATTCCAGAACGAAGTTAAATAATAATGGCGATAACGCATCTCCTTGTTTCAGGCCATTTTCGACGTGAAAGCTCGTGGACAAAAAATTTCCTACCCGGACTTTACTTTGGGATTTATTTAAACATATCTTAATTAATGTAATTAGCTTTCTCGGTATTCCAAGTTCTGTAAGAACGTTGTATAATGTTTCTCTCCTAACCGAGTCGTACGCCTTTCTAAAATCAATAAATAGTTGATGTACCGGGGTATTGTATTCCCACTTTTTTTTCGAGTATTTGGCGAATGGTAAATATTTGGTCAATAGTTGATCGATTTCGTCTAAATCCACACTGATAATCTCCAATAATTTCATCTGCGTATGGGATGAATCTTACTAATAGAATATTTGAAAGGATTTTATAGGATGTTGACAGAAAATAAATGCCTCTTTAATTATTACAGTCAATTTTGTCGCCTTTCTTGTGAATTATTAATTAAATGTTAAATACTTTCCAAAGTTTGGAATGTTTTGCGTAAAACATTCTCTGAATTACTATGAGCAAATTTGTGAAAATTTTATCAAGATGGATCTCATATGATTAGAGAGAAAATTGCCAATAAACTCGAATGTGTATGTATCAACATATCAGAATTTGCATTGAAAATATTCTACACAAAACCTTCTTCAAGATGTTCTCTTAAAAAAAAATAATATATAAATAATACTTAAAGAAAATCGGCGCAATGATTTCTGAAGTAATGAGACACCGTATCTAGGAGACGTTGACGACGCTAAAGGGGACAAGAGGGTGGGCATCTCCAGTGGCATCGCTCCTTCCCCGATTTCCCCTTAGACATAATGTATTGTAATGTAGGTCAAGTAATATGATATTTTTCAGTATACAAAAATAACTTTTCCCCTCAAAAAATGTATTCACCCCTTCATTTGCTCCCCCCGTAAGAAATTAAATCTGGCGTCGTCGCTGCCAGGAAGTGATCCGAACCCTGTAAAAGATCCTTCTATATTTGCTATTGACCCCTTCGAGTTTGGAATTTTAACCTTCTGCTCCTATATCTGCATCTTAAGAACTAGTGCAAAAACATTTTACATACACACGCTAGAGGTCTGCACAGGCTCCGTGTGAGCCCGCGGGCTTAGGCTCAGCTCGGCCTGCGGGCCGGACTCGGGTCTACAAAGCAGATACTACTTCGGGCTCGGGCAGGGCTTGGATCGTAAATTTTTAAATACACAACCATATTTCTCGGGCCTTTTCGGGCCTAACTTTGTAAATACACTGTACAACGATATTTATTAGATCATTCTTTCTGGAGAACTTTTGAAGCGCAACTGCAAAATTAAACCTCTAATTGCTGTAATAAAAATACAATTTTGCGTTAATTAATAATAATTGCATTAATCGTTAATTTCTGTAATTCGAACTTATTTCGGGGCTCATTTCATTATCATCCGAGCTCGGGCTGGGCTCGAGCCTAAAGGCTAAAACATATTTCGGACTTGGGTCGGACCTCACGTTATAAATTCACGGTCCGGACCGGGCTCGGGCTAAACATTCCGGCCCTTGCAGACCTCTAACACATGCACAAAGAAGAGAAAAATAATAAATTATGATTAAGTAAGCTAGAGTTTCTTTGAAATGTTCCATTGAAAATATTTCTACTTACCAGAACTTTTTAAATCACATAGTGCTCCTCTTTGCGTATAGGTGGTAGCATTGCACTGACATCGGCCCAACAAATTTGGTATCAAGAACTTGCAGTAGCTTCCTTTGCTCCATAGATGGCAGTGACCGTCACTGTAACACACTTCCCCAGGTTTTGCAGCTATAAGCACAACATGAAAAGAGAAAGCAAGTCTTGTGAAATTAAATTAAATATTTGTCTATTATATTTAACAGCAAGTTTGTATGTAAGTGTTCTATTCAATGGAGAATGGAAAAACCTTTAAAAAAAAGTATTAATATATCTGCTTCTTATGTCTATATATTTCAAAATATTGAACAAAAGTTACAAAATTACAGTTACAGAATTGCTATCATCGATTCTGGCTTTATTGTTTATTATATGCAAGCCCGTGTTTAGCAGCATAGAGCGACAGAATTTTTGGGGCGGCAAACTTGATTTTGTTAAATTAAATTAAATCTTTAATTTTACGTCCCACGATTATGCCGGCGAGGCTAAAGGAGACAGTGATGATAAGGATGAATTAAACGGTGGAATGAAGAAAGTGGGAGGAAACGTGAGAATCCCGAGAAAATTCACGTACACGGTGTTTGTCCACCACAAGGCTCACTTGGTGCGAGCTAGGATCGAACCAAGGACCTCATACATCAGATTTGGACTCTCTACCCCTAAGCCACCGCGGCCTCAGGATTTTTTAAAGATTCACAATAAAGTATGGTAATATTAAAACTAGCAACCCACAGACTAGAGACCTGCACGGGCCGAATTTTTCGGAACGAGCCCAATCCAGCCCGAATGTGCCTAGGCCGGGCCCAGCCCGGGTTTGAAAAGTTTAGGAGACTTTCGGCCCGGCCTGATAGGTTTTTAAAAATTCTTGGCCCAAGCCCGGCCTGGGCCCGATAAATTTTAAAAGTTTAATTTTGTAACATTTTTCACGGGCACACTTCTTCAACGTTTGCCTTTATTCTAATTACCGTTTAATGAAAGTTAATAATTATTGCAATTAATTGGCCCCAGCCCGGCCCGACCTGAAGAGAAATCAGTGTCGGCCCGCCCAAGCCCGGCCCGTGCAGGTCTCTACCACAGAGCCCTGCGCAAGCGCGAGAAAATATGTTAATGTGTTTAATTCGCTGTAATAACAGTAGTTACTAATTATCTAGTTTATCTGGTTATTTTTAAAAGTCATCCTCTCCCATCCCCACTCAACAAAGGTGTGAGGATGAACTTCCACATGATGCAAACTGATATTGCTAAACTCAGCGACCTCGAAAACTATGAATTCAACACTAATATCTGTCGTTTTCGATTATTTTTAAAATCTCAACCCCTCCCTGTGGAGTGAAGTATGACCTTAAAGTTGGATTAGAACTGTCACTATTGATGTAAGCGACCCCAAAAACTATGAATTGCAATCTAATATTGGTTGTTTCTGAGGAGGGGAGGGGCTAATTTTGTGCGGAGGCGGCAAATTATTTAGAGCACAGGGGCGCGCAATATATAAATACGGACCTGCCTATAGTAAGCAGGGGCGACTTCAGGATTTTAATTCTGGGTAGGGCCGATCCCTCGCATATGGATATATATACACATTTGATTGGTTAATGGCAAGTAGGAAATTACTTTTACAGTGATGGTTGATGCTATTTGCTAAATAGTTATCTACCATCTATATATTAATAGCGGTGTCTGTGAACAAAAAACTTCAGACCCAAATTGAAAGTGACTATATTTGTGACTCTTAATCTCTTGAACCGCCAGACCTATCTCGATCAAATTTTTGACGTAGATGCAGTTCTGGCCTGGGAGTGTTTTTAGCTATTCACTTTGACGGTAGAACTTAGGGGAGTGAGGAGGAGGAATTATAAAAAAACAAATCAAATTTAATAACTCTTGAACCAAACGAGCAATTTCGATCAAATTTTTAACATAGATGACGTTCGTGGCTGGGATGGATTTTAGCATTTCACTTTGACCGAACAACGTAAGGGATGGGGAGGGGGAGGAGCTATACAAAAATCAATAAATATAAAAATAAAAATAAACATGTTCGTGAGTTAATAACTCTTGAACTACCCGCTCGATCTCAATCAAATTTTCAACGTAGATGAAGTATTTTTTTATTATTATTATTATTTCATTTTGATGGTAGAACTTAGAGAAGGGGAGGGGCGTGGAGAGAAAAGGGTAAATATCTGAAAATGAATAAAGCTTAATAACTCTTGAACCATCCGACCGATCTCGATCAAACTTTCAACATAGATAAGGTTCGGACCTGGCATGTTTTCGTCATTTTACTTTGGCGGCACAGTGTAGGGGAGGGGAAGTGGGACATATGTAAAAAAAAATAAAAACAAAATGACTGTCTTTATGACTTCATCACGCTTAAACCACTCAATCGATCTTAATCAAATTATCAACATAGATGAGGTTCAGACCTGGGGTGGTTTTTGTCATATCCCTTTGACGGTAGAACTTACGATAGGAGGAGGGAAGGGGAGAGATATATAAAAATAAATAAAACTTAATAACTCTTGAATTACCTGACCGATCCCATTCAAATTTTCAGCATAGATGACGTTAGAGCCTTGTTTTTTTTTTTTTTTTTTTTAATATTTTCACTTTGACGGTAGAACCTAGGGGATGGGGAGAGGAAGGGGAGATTAATATATAAAAATAAATAGAACTCAACTCTTGAACCACTCAACCGAACTCAGTCAAATTTTCAACATACATGACATTCGGGCCTGGAAAAATTTTTATCATGCCGTGCCCCGCAACATGGAGAGCGGAGAGGGATATATAAAAATCATCGAATATGACCAATATCAAAGAGCGCTTTAGTAATAGTAGAAACGGAACATATTACTGTTTTTCCTTAATTTAAAACAGCGAAATCGGGGGGCGTCTTAGATTCGAGAACGTCTTAAATTCGAGTAATTATCTAGAAATTCTTAATTAAAGATATTATTAACGTTTTAAACTACTTTGCTAGTCATAAATATTTTTAATTTTGTATCATATTCAATCATTTAGACAACAATAGTGTCCTGCGCTTGCGCAGGATGTGCGGGTTTCCTAGTTAATATAAATAGTGGAAAATATATTTACTCTTTATTGTATCTTTTAGCATTTATATATTTTTCAAAATTTTTGGGTAGACCCGTGCCTACCCGGCCTACCCGCTAAAGCCGCGACTGGTAGTAAGAAATCTTTACATAATATCTTTATGAAAGGAATTGTAATATTTATTTTTACACTCAAAACCAAGTAATATGTTAGGGTATAATAGTATTATACTACATCTGTTCTAAACCTTAACCCTAGAAATAATTTGAGGTCGTCATAGAATGATATGAGGTTTAGAGTGAATGACGCACACACACAGCAATGAAAGAATTTCGGGTTAAGACCCGTCAGGCCCGTATCCAGGGGGGTCTAGGGATGGGGGCCGGGTTCCCCCCTAAATTTTTATTGCCCCCCTAAAATTTTCATGTTAGGCTTGCAAATGAACTATAATACGGTGATAAACTATAATATGGTTGGATCGGGCCCACCCTAACTTCAGCCGCCCCCTCCTACATTTTTGGGCTGGCTACCTGCCTTAGACCCATTCGAAAATGCTTTCAAAATTTCATTTTAACGTCCCAGGATTATGTCATTTAAGCTAAGAGAGAATGATTAAAGGAAGTGAATGAAGATGAAAGAATTGGTGGAATGAGAAAGTGAGATTAAACGAAGACCCGGAGAAAACCTACAGACACGATTGTCCACCTCAAGCTTATTTGGCTAGTGATCGAAGCAGGGACTCCATACATTAGAGGTAAGCGCTATATCACTGAGCCACTGTGTCTTCCCTGAAGCATTTTAATTTCTCTAATGCATAAAGCCTTTTTTTATTTCAAGTGTGCCCCTGCTAGCGCTGCTGTCTATGGATATTTTCCCGTACCTCCCTCAAAAGAGGAGGGACAAGTTTCTGTGACCGACAGCCTTCCAATAGTTGGATGCGGACATGGCTGCCACATTCAATTAATTACTTCATGGGCTTTTCTGTGCGATGTCTTGTTAACCGTTGTAGGTAGCCTACAACCCTCACTCACTATGACCAAACGACTGAATGACAAATTGGCACCACAGCTGAGATCATTCACTTCTTTCTCCAAAGCACAGAGGAGATTTCTTTCCGTAAGAGAGCCGCGGGGGTGTGGCCGAAGTTTGTTTCACATATTTTCCGAGGATACACTTGAAAATAAAAGGTTTTAGTTCATATTTATTTTGGGAATAATACGTGAATAATCTCACTCATCTTCCATGTTAGTGTTCTTCTGTCATGGGTTCAATTTGATGGCGGTACCCCTTGGACAATTAATAGGTTCAAGATATAGGTTACAGTTTTTACATCAAAATAGAATAAAGTGATGCACTAGACACATGCATGCATACATGTTTACCTGTACTTTATGTTTATAAGTGTAGAGTTATAAGTGTGAAACCATTACAAGTACTATAACCTACGTATTTTTTCTGTTATCAAGTGTTTTTTTGCACTATCCTGGTTTATGCACAAATCATCAGTCACTGACGCGCCAGGTCCCTGCTGCGCCCCAGCACTGACTCGCATAGATAACATTCTTACTTTTACTGACCACCTAGCACAAGTTGGTTTGTGCTTCTGCTCAATCATTCTTATGGCTTACTTCTGAATGTGTATTTATATCCGTAAAAGGAAGTCGTCGTAAAGTAAATCTGCACCCATTTTTCATTTCATTTTCTAAATAAACTTTTGTTTTTGTTATAAGTTTAGTGAGAGTATCTAAAAAGAGAAAGAAAAATCAGTAGAGAGCAAGCACGGCATCAATTTTCCAGAGTTGTATTGAGCGCAACGTAAAAGTCTGGAAAGTACCGTATTCTACTACGAAAAAAAATCTCGTACGCATGAGATAACAAGCATCAGATCTGCGCTGATGGAGAAATGAAATTCCATCCCACAACAACTCGTTACGCATCTTGTGATGAGCATGTGTGAACTTTGCAAAGCATGCATTATTGTCCACGGTGATGATAATACACCCTTCACTTCTTCTGTAATGTCAGGAGCCCATCATGAGCCGCATGACTTCAGTGTAAGTTATTGTTTCTGGATTAAAGTGCAAGCTTCACTCTTCTATTTCTTGAAGCATACTGTAGCACTACTTTCTATGTATGGTTCAAGTTTCACCGATCTATGCCACTTGGGAGTGACACAGCATGCAAAACTAACTTTCTCCCTTAAATTTTATACACCGATGTATTTAGCTTTGGTTGGTACAGTACAAGGTTAGCTTAAGAGTCTTCATCCCGGCGAAATTAAAATACCGCTAATTTTACAGTAATTATGTGATATCTTCAAATGGATAAAAGATAATCAAAATGTGGAACAAGAGCGCCCTAGACAATATTATTTTACATAAGAAACCGTTATCACGACTCACTTATCTGCTTTCGATTTCGAACCATTTTGAAAATTGGCATTTATTTTCGCGTTTCTAAACAGCTGAAAACGGAAAGCTGCTAGGTGACTTGTGATAACGGTACCTCGCACAAAATAATATTGTCTAGGGCGCTCTTGTTCCATATTTCAATTATCTTTTATCTATTTGAAGGTATCACATAATTACTGTAAAATTAGCGGTATTTTAATTTCGCCGGGATGAAGACTCTTAAATGATTCATTCGTTTCGACAAGGCTATATTTTCAAAAAATACTACATTTACACACATGAAAGATAAATGAAAAGAACCACACTCTCACCAGGTGGCAGCACGAGTCCATTATCTATCCCAGTTCGTGACTTCTTAACCGTTGAACTTCCTCATCGCTTGATTGGACATATTGGTGAGAATTACCTAGCTTTGTTCCCCTGGCCTCCCAGATCTCTTGATTTAACACCCTGGGACTTCTTCCTGTGGGGGTACGTTAAGGACCTTGTTTACGTATCCCGACTACCGCAATCCTTAGTCGAGCTCAAAGAACGAACGCATCAGTGCTGCAGTGCAGATAATTGACAGGACTATGCTACAAAATGTATTGAATGAGCTCGAGTATCATCTGGACGTGTGTCATGTTACCAAAAGGCCACATATTGAACATTTGTAGAGGGTGAGTTTGTGGTTATTTTCATGTATCTTTCATGTGTGTACATGTAATACTTTTGGAAATATACCCTTTTCAAAATGGATAAATTATTTATGTTAGCCCTGTATTTTAAATGCTTACTTTTTATGGGCACTTGAGTACAAAACAAAGAATTACATATGCTTTACATATCAATAATTACGTGGATCTACATCTTAATTTGGAATCCAAACTATAATAACGCGTTAAAATTTCTATGCTTTCCCAAAGGGAATCGAACCAGGAATCTCGCACACCAAAGACGCATGTGCTAGCCAGATCAGCGGAGGTGGCTATTTGCTAATATTCTATCTAGTATAGCATTGTGTAAGCCATATTCTCTACAATTTTCATATATAATTACCATAATAATGTGTCTCAGTCCAGTAAAATATTCTTAAATTATGCGCCCAGATTTCAACACTGTTTAATCGCTAGCCACATCTTTAAGACAAGAGGCCGCGATAATTCTTTGGGACACAACTTGAGTTCACCTTACTATATTTATAGTTTCTTAATACATAAATATTATTAGCATGGAATATGATTTTCCTTAAGAGCTTACCTTACTAAAAATAATACAAAATTTACCATTTTTCTTTTGCTTGTTTTTCATAAGTGAAAAGAAATAATGAAATGCAAGTTACCACAATCATAGACAATGTTATTCTACAACAGAAAATTTGAACCTGAAGAATCTTCAGTGTTGCCATCCATAGAAATTACAGTGTTGCCAGTAAAACACCCCTTAAAATGCAAGTTAAAACAGCAACTAGAGGAACGATCTTAACTGCATTTGGTTCTGTATCATGTTGTTTTGGTTTCTTGTAAACTACTTTTTGAATAACATTATTATTTAGCTTTAATAACTGTGTGTTAAAACTATTTTGTTTATTACAAACTAAATACATTGTTTAAAAAATAGTTCACAGGAGACCAAAACAACTGGATACGTAAACAAATACAGTTGAGTTCCTTCCTCTACTCACTGCTTTAACTTAGATTTTAGGAGCACTGTTTTTCTGGCAACACTATAATTTCTATGAGTGGCAACACTGAAAATCCTTCAGGTTCATATTTTCTGTTGTAGAATAACTTTATCTATGATTGTGGTAACTTGGATTTCATTTATGAAAAACAAACAAACGAAATTTTGTATTATTTTTAGTAAGGGAGGTTCTTAATTAGCTACGTAGGAACAAAATCATTTGAAATTCATTGAATGTCAAGCACAGTTTGATGCAATTTTCACAGTATCTTCTGAAAATTAATTACAGAATTATTACATAATTCTATCAAGTAAACATAAAGCATGTCTGCGTTGTAGAAGACAAAACCATCTGCAACTGTCATTTAAAAAAAAGAAAGAAAAAAGAAAAGAAAGAAATATCGAAGCAACCAGACTAGCATATTAAATTAAATGCTGTTTCCGACAAAACTGCTGAATTTTTGGAAACAAAATATGTGTAAATACTATCCTTTGGCATAAGAGACCTGGGTTCGGTTCCCAGTGGCAGCTCATGTGGTTCGTATCCTATGCTAAGCTACGGGTCCACATCTCAAATAGCCTCGCTGCTGAAAGGGATTCTAAACTCAAAATCACTGTTACACATTCAGCGAGACAAGAAATCAGCGACACCGATAACAGCGAACGAAGGGATATAGCGACAACTATAGAAGCGTCTTCGAAAATGAAAAATTTATAATTTTCTCTTAAAGAAAAAGATTGTAGTTTTCGAAATTAAATACTAAAGTTAAAGCTGGAAATACTTAAGTTTTTAATTCAGTTCTCTATTTGACACCAGAACCAAATATCCTATAACAGGGCTGTCCAAACCATTTCCTGCGGCCCACAAAGCTTTCATGATTTACGATTGTTATAACTGATAATATTTTAATTTATATTCATTCATTCTTTTAATGTTTCCACTCTTCTTTCGGAATAAGGCATGCATTTAGCGCCTTTATACAACAAAAAGGAGCTGGCATCTACGGCAACACTGGAGTCGGTAATGTAATCATTGCTGAAAGGGACGATTACTTCAATGAACTAATATAAATTTGATCTAGCTTTTTAAATTAGACCTTTTCTTCCTCGAACTTTGCCTAGAAGCCATACCGCGCAAGAAATACACCACTTCTTGTGATAAACACAATTTAGCATACTTTCCAAGTTGCAATCGTCTGACATTAGATTTTGAAAAGAAAGCGTTTAATTTTTCTGAGTTCTGTAGAGACATCGAGAGTATCACGAATGGATTTAATGCGAGATTCTCAGATTTTGACAAACTAAAAAATTACATTGCATTATTTATTAATCCATTGACAATAGACATCGAAGAACATCCTCCAAACTTACAGCTCGAATTTTGTGACCTTCAGGCTGAACCATTCTTTCAGACAAGAACAAGGAAAGGAGTCGATTTTTCAGGCTACTTTCTAACAAACGTTTCCCTAACTTTTGTGAGTTATCGGAAAATAGTGTCAATGTTTGGTAGTACTTATCTGTGTGAAAGTGCGTTTTCCACCATGAAAATTGTAAAGAATCGCTTCGGAAGCTGACTTGCAGATTCTTCTGTTTTACATCTTCTGCGGGTTACATCTTTTACAACAAGAGGAATGGATGTAGATACCCCCAGCCCTTGTAAACGCTGCTAGTCACCCTCATTAGTCACATTGAATAGGTATGTAATATTTCAAATATATTTTTTTATATTTTTCTTCTGTAGTGTTATAATAATAATAATAATAATATTAATAATAATAATAATAATAATAATAATAATAATAATAATAATAATTATTATTATTATTATTATTATTATTATTATTATTATTATTATTATTATTATTATTATTATTATTATTATTATTATTATTATTATTATTATCTGCGGCCCTCCACCTTACTAGTAAAGACGGTTATGGCCCTCAAGCTCATTGTAATTGGACACCACTGTCCTATAAGAACTTGCAGCGAAATATCCTATAATAACTTCTTGACTTTTCTTAAACATATAGGTAAACAAACAAAAGTTTCACGGTATAAATGAATGTGGTAACAAGGAAAAAATAGTTAAACTTCATCTCGTCAGCTCGTATATGCAGGCCTGCAGAGAAGACAACTCTAGTGTGGATG
The DNA here is from genome assembly GCF_964235325.1 of Thermobia domestica. Classification (NCBI taxonomy): domain Eukaryota; kingdom Metazoa; phylum Arthropoda; class Insecta; order Zygentoma; family Lepismatidae; genus Thermobia; species Thermobia domestica. Next base: position 16,104,005 of record NC_137471.1, on the reverse strand, counting down.
GGTCACAGCTCACTTCACGTCTCCTACTACTGCGCATATTCCTTAAAAAGAAAACTATTTTTTTTAGTTTAACGTCCCACGACTACGCCCATTACACTGTAAAAAAATTTCATAGGTAAATTTACTTAAAAAAAAGGTGGCAATCTGTTTGCCAATCCTCTATGTAAATCATTTTACACCTATATAGTGAAATTACCAATATGAAATGGTGTGAAATTACATTTTTATCAGTAAGAACATCATATTTTCTTATAAATTTACTGTAAATCTGTAAAAACAACAGCAAATTTTGTAATTTAATCTAAGGAAATGTATATTAACTTACAAAATGAAGCGTAAATGATTTTACATTGATGTTTGGTAATTAAATTACAAAAAAAAAATATTCAGTGTAGGCTAAGAGAGATGGCAAGCGAATGATGATGGAAAAATTGGTGAAATGAGAATGTGCGAATAATCGGGAGAATCCCGAGAAAATCCAAGGACACGATGTTGTCAACTACAAAATAAATTGGCCGGGGATTGAACTAGAGACCCGACGCGGCAGATGTAAGCAAGGGCGCCCATGTTGTGGTTACCAAGGGGGGGGGGACAAGTATAAGCGACGTTTCAAATATAATTTCAAATTTTGGTGTAACTAATGTAAAAATTCTATTGGGTTTTCGATATTCCCAAGTACAATTTCCTCTTAGGGGGGCGAGCGCACCACCTTGCCCCCCTGATGGGCGCCCTTGGATGTAAGCGCTACTAAGCCACCGTGCCCCCTTGAACAGGTAGAAAGAAATATAGCTATAAGAGGGTTAAGGGCTGAATAGGTAGCAAGAGATTGAAATTAACCAGGCAGTAATAAGTGAGGTTGATTTAAAATATGGAAGGCCATTTTCACTAACAGCATGTCTCGCTAAATCTCTCGTTAACGCTGTTGCTTTAAACACATTACGTATTGTATTTACGAGAAGCGAACAGTTGAAAGTGTTTGACGTATTAATATTCATGATAGTCCATCAGAAACATACCAGAAGTAACTCTTCCTGTCGCGGAAGACAAGAGCTCAGTGACCTCTGTAGGAGATGCCATCACAACCTGGTGACATGAGCTGCCAAAACACATTAAACGTGTCTACAATAACACATCGAATGATATGTATCTTTTCTTGTTATTGTTGGCTACTTATACATTCCTTTTCCTTCCTATACAATAAACAACTGCTACGAACAATAGTTTTTGCTATGTACATTCTGTGGAGAGAGGTAAAGCCATTTATTTCAAAGAATTGGCTAGTTTTTATCCCTGAGTAGCCTGGTTGAGTTTCCCAAGACTCTTGTTCATAATGACCTTAAGAGTCTTCATCCCGGCGAAATTAAAATACCGCTAATTTTACAGTAATTATGTGATATCTTCAAATAGATAAAAGATAATTGAAATATGGAACAAGAGCGCCCTAGACAATATTATTTTGCGTGAGGTACCGTTATCACAAGTCACCTAGTGGCTTTCCGTTTTCAGCTGTTTAGAAACGCGAAAATAAATGCCGATTTTCAAAATGGCTCGAAATCGAAACAGATAAGTGACGTTGAGTCATCAAACATTTCCTTGAGTCATTTATATGTCATGAGAGTGAAGTGGAGAATATTTATTAAACTATAATACCTGCCCTTATCTATCTATCTATCCTATTCTATAGCCTATAAATAAAAACGAAAGTGACTATGTTGGTTTTAATAATTTTTGAAGCATCCGACCGATCTCGATTAAATTTTCAACATGGATGAGGTTCAGACCTGGGATAGTTTTTATCATTTTACGGTGCAAATTAGGGGAGGGAGAGATATTTGAAAATGATCAAAAATGACTCTTATTAGTGACGAATCCTTAGTTTTCGGTGTCGCTAGATGAACAGTGACACTTCCGATGGTGTTTAAATCCAAATTCAGCCCCTTTATGATCGAAATGAAACATATTCTCGAAGTGCAAAGAACGGGTATTCAGTTAGTAACGAATTAGACAATTAGAGCTTTTAATTAATCTATAGTGTATAATGAACCCTCGGTGAAACTTGAGCCATACAGTATCCTATAGAAAACAACAGGATGAAGCATGTGATTAGAAGAACAAAAAAGCTGTACTTTTATACAGAAACAAAAAGTTACGCTCAAGTCACTGCAACTCATGATTCTCTTTGACTTACAGAAGGAGTGAAATGATTCTAAAAGGGTGTGTGTGTGTGATCATTACGGACAGCCGATCGCCCCCATCGCTCTGCAACGTGCTCCCATGCTGCTCACAAAGTTAGTAACAAATTGTTGTATGGAATTCCATAACTCCACCAATATGGTTGACAATCATTTGATAGACCTTAGTGCATAACACCCCACATATGCTTTATTAGATTCATGTCTGTAGAGCGGGCAGGCCAGTCTATTCACCAAAGTAAGTAAGGAATGTAAGTATTGAAACGTTTTATGGTAAAGTATTTCCTGTCATTTATTGTGTAAATGCTAAAACGTTTTGTTGTAAATTATTGATATTACCTTCATACTTTCTCTATAAGTATTGACAAGTTTGTTCTAAAATTACCTTATTATTTTCTAAATACTAACCAATTTCGTTTTATGTGCATGTACAGAAAATTTTTGTTGTAAAACACTTACTTGTAATTTTCTGTGCAAGTACAGAGAAGTTTGGTTGTAAAATAATATTATTACCTTTCATGTGTAAGTTCTGAAAAGGTAATAGTAGAATATTAACGATGCCTTTTTATTTCCTTCACTATTTTGAAAGCTATTGGAAAATTAATCTACAACCTTAATACAAAATGTTATGAACGTTAACGTAACTATACTTACGACCTAGGCACGTGTGTCTTCTGTACTGTAAAAATCCCTCATTACATTGGCATTTTCCATCGATGCAGCTACTGTTTCCAACTTTGAGAGAACATTGCTCATCTAGTAGGCAGTCGAATCCTAGAAGCGTTGCTGCAGAAGAAGCAAACAATTTGAGAATTTATTTTATTTTTTTCATAAAATAAAAAGTAACTAATTTAAAATAAATACATATGTACCATATAGTTGAAGCTCTGTGCGTGAGAACGATATAATACAGTCCGTTTAACCGAATTTCGATTAACCAAATTTACGGGTTAACCGAATTGCTGAGTTACTTTTATTGAAATAGACACCAATATTCAACATAGTATTTATTTCGGTCTAATAATTATTATTTATCAAATAATAATTATAATATTATATTTATATATTAAATAATAATAATCAAACATAAAAATTCGGTCTAATAATTACTATGTATAATATTATGGAATAAGTTCATTGTTAGGATGTGTTGGTTGAACTCATCCATTCAACTAACCCCGTCTATTTTTAACATACGAACTACACTGTGCTGTAAAGGACAAGAGACGCCTCCTAATTGAGATTTGTGTACAATCATATACACAGTATTGTATATCAAATATTTTTTATTCTGATTTAACCGAATTTTTGAGTAACAGAAGCATCATCAGCAGGGCCCGGATCTTGACAAGTCAACTTTTTGCTGTTACGCATAGAACAAGGCAAGTTCAAATGAAAACGTTATCCATCAACTATAGGGTCTAAAAATATAGTTTTTTAGGGTCAACTTTTGGTCACTTTTTGTCGTTTTGAAATTTCAGGTCACTTTTTAATATTTTAAGGTAATTTTTAGGTCACTTATGATCTTTTTATTTTTTTTTCTTCTACATAAGGAAATCTTGAAATGAACACGATTTACGAATGTGTAAAAGACGCAGTTGAATAATCTCTTTTCTTGCTTCCTGACTGTTGGGGTGGAAAAACTGCATTCTTAACAAGCTATTGAAAACTAAACTGTAGGTGGTTAACGAAAAGAGGGTAGGGGTAGGTGGCCAAACAGATAGTTTTGGGTTGTTGACCACAAAGAATGTGATCACGTGAATAACTAAAAATAGATTAGAAGGCGTACAAGGATTTTAAACAGGTTTTTATCTATTATTCTCATGTAGTTTACACTTGCGAACTTTTATTCCTAGTTTCCTAGTTTCAACTCCGGAGTGAACTGATGCTTTCAATACTTACAATGCCGTACAATGGACTGATCAATAGAAATAAATTATCAATGGACTGCAATTAACTGAAACAAAACTTTTTGAATATGAGTGAGAAATGTTAATTAAAAAACCAATGGATATTAAAAAATGTCAGTGTTTAACGAAATAAACGTTTAAGAAAACGCAAGTTTTAAGGTCAATTTTTGTGAATTTTAGTGTCATTTTATAGGTCACTTTTTAGAAAATTTTAGGTCAACAAGATCCGTGCCCTGATCATCAGCATAGGTGCCGACTTTTAAGTTCTTCAATGGGTGCTCAGGCATCGGCATTAACATAATATATATATATATATATATATATATATATATATATATATATATATATATATAGAGAGAGAGAGAGAGAGAGAGAGAGAGAGAGAGAGATAGTAGATGCAATAGAGCAGGGGTTCCTAAATTCTTCTTGAGAGGCGAGAAAAAAGACTATCAAGAACTACTGAAATCAAATGAGCCCTGAAATTATATTTAACTTTCAAAGGCTTAAAAACAAACAAACTAACCAACAAACAAACCAACAAACAAAAGATTTTCTAAACTTTGTACTGAACAAAAATCCTAAACATTAAGGTTTTGTTTCTAAATTTCAAACGTGTTTAACAATATTGGTCAAAATAAGGAGACGGAAAATTATTAAAATAATAATGATAACAGTCAAACCTTAAGAACATTTTAGGGTAATTTGAATAGTCGACGCCTATGCAGGCACGTAGCCAAGGGGGGTCCGGGCTGTCCGAGCCCACTTCGAAACCAGAAATGATAAAATTTAAGGAAGGATGAAACAAAAAGAAACGAGAAAAAGAAGAATCCGCTACATCACGCGTTTGATTACTCTTTCTTATGAGGAGCTTTGAGTGGAGGAAACAGAGGGAAAGGGGGTCAAGTTAAAAATTGATATTATTTTAACGGAGTTAATATTCCAACGGAGCATTCCCAATTCCATCTAGCTCTATGCTAATGCCCCCTTCCTCCCACCATTACGAAATCCTAGTTAAACGAACCAATACATGTTGCCAGTAAAATAGTTTAGAATGATCGAGCCTCTGGTGAATAACCAGAAAATTTCATGTCACGGACCCCCCATTACGAAATCTTGGCTACGTTCCTGCGCCTATGATGATCAGTCCTTGAAATTCGGTGAAACAGGATTCTAGTGTATTAGTTTTATTTTTTCTAATATTTTAGACGTTTTATAAGACAAAAATTTGAAGAATAATATGATTTGTGTGTGTGTGTGTGTGCTTCCCACGGCTATGCTCTGTAGGTTAAAGAAGACGCAAGATTGATGAAAGTGGGTCGTCATAAAGGAATTTGCTAAATGAGGATGTCGGAAAGAAAAAGGAAGTGTTCGAGTAAACTCACGGACACAATACTGCCACAGACGCAAATCCCGGGCGGATGAGGGAGACATGTCCTCTCCAATCTTGGAACTGAGGGGGACCGTCCTCCCAACAATCTGATTTGAAATGTGTTTTTGGGGAGAAATTTGATGATTTTTGTCCGATTACCACAAAGGAACGTAAGATGAAATTGATGTCCCCCAGAATAAGCACCAAGTCTGCCCGCCTCTCAACGTTGAAGGCAGCTCTGTTCCTCTGATCCTCCACAACAGTGTATTTCAATTTCATAAATATTTTGAATATCGCAATAGTGGAGGATCCAAGGGGGGCTATAGGGGCTATAGACCTCCTTGACGCTCAGGTATACACTGGATAAAATGGGCTTCAATCCTGCTTTACACTGGATAAAACGTTAAAATATGGTTTAGACTCTCTTGATCATATCCTGGATCCGCCCCTGTGTATATATAAACAGGGCCGGATCCGGTTGCACCAATAACTACCAAAATAACCGATCATACTAAAACTCATCAAAGTGACATGTGACAATATTCTTTACACCTGACAAAAGTGATGCATAGAACGGAGAAATATATTTTCAAGATGGCCGCAAGTGGAATGCAGGACAAAAATGTTCTCCTCTCCTCCGCCTTGTTTTCTTTCTTACTTTGAAAATGTTATATTGTTTTGCTTGGTGAATCCTTTTCCTTCAACCTTCAGAAAATCAACTCATACTATTGCTTTTACAAAGCTCTGCTTTCTTTTAAGCCCCAAACGGAAACATGATGGCAGAAAGTTTTTGAATGTGTTGCTATTTTCACTGCTAGCTTCTCGTTTTAGATAGTGTATATTTACAATTAAGGGGGGTGCACGTGCACCTTTGCACCTCCTCTAAATCCGGCCCTATATATATATATATATATATATATATATATATATCTGAGAACGATCTTACCCGTCACCTTACCCCCCAATGTTGAAGACAAATTTGCGCCGCTGCACAGACATTCATATAGTCTGATACCAAACCAGAAACTGTGCACTAGAGATGAGCGCTGAGCCAGCCAGCATGACGCTTAAAACGGATTGGCTAGCTCAGTTAAATACCTTTCAAACCTTATTGTACGATTGAAGTGAAATTCTTGAATAGTGCACTAAAATACAGAAATGTCCTTAAAGGTGGAAAATCGAAATAATTTAAAGAAAATACCCAAATCTGAACTTGACATTTCCTTTCTGCTTTACACTATCAACTAAGGAATTTCAAGAAGAAGTTTACATTCTGACGGACTCTCATTCTCGATATGTGTTGAACTTATAACGGAAAATTGTTTTGTAAGTAAACTGCTTAATCCAACGTAAAATTTTCAGTTACGAGAAGGCAAGAAAGACACAAAAGCGTAGTGACATTGAGCTGACCGCATTTATCAAAATTATTAACCTTATGAAAATCCCTTCAAAGTCCTTTTACTTACTTACTTCAAAGTTGAGACATAGGTAAATCGCTTTTTCTTCCTGTTATATATATGACAGCAATATCATCTTTTCGATAATCATAATCATAAGAAAAGATTAAGGGGGCACGGTGGCTCAGTGACATGATACACGTTCATGTCTGGTCTGCGGGGTCCCTGGTTTGATCCCAGCTCGCGCCAAGTGAACTTCGTGGTGGATAAACAACCGTGTTGTGGGTTTTCTCGAGGTTCTCCTGTTTCCTCCCACTTTCTTCGTTCCACCATTTTCATTCACTGTTTCCTTAACATGGGCAGAAACGATTTGTAAATGTGTAAATGGTAAGCTGTAAAAATATTAGAACACTGTTTAGAAGTGATTTCTCGTAGAACTCACTGGACACATTAGAAGTTCAGGTACATTTTGAACACTCTTAGGACAGTTCCTCTTAACCACTCTTACGGTGCATTCTAGTCACTTTTTTGTTCACTGATTGAACACTTTAGGATATTTTTGAATATGTTTAAGAAATGGCCAAAAGATTAGGGAGGCGCTCGAGTCGAGCCGAGACAGAATTTTCCTGACAAAATTCGAGTCGAGGCACAGCTCTTCCAATAGAAAAATATATATTTTTCGAGTCGAGACATCACTTTTACAGCACATTTTCGAGACGAGACAGTCTCAAATCTTGTCTCGTGTGCATCCCTACAAAAGATTGGTTCTAGAAAATTTTCAAATTATGTTCAGACAGTTATTAAAGGTTTGGAATGTGAGATTACTGTACGCGAGCCCCATTGAGGATAGCGAATCTGGCTTCGCGCGAGCCCAAACAACCCCTGATTGCAAAAATTGCTATCTTGTTCGGACTCACTGTCCTCAAAGCTTGCAATTTATTGCACAATCTCATTAACCTCATTCATCTCGAGCTTGGGATCGTTAAAAGAACTCATAGTAAGGGTATTCATTACAGCGAAATTAAACTACCGCTAATTTTAGAGTTTTTCTGTAATATCTTCAAAATAAATAAAAAATATTGGAAAAGCAGAAACGTAGTGAACTAGACAATACGATTTTGCATGTGATACCGTTATCACAACTCATCTATCTGCTTTCGATTTGCAACTGTAAATAAATTTAGCATTTTTTTGCGGATTCTGTAAATAGCGGCATACCCAAAGCAGATAGGTGAATTGTGATAAAGGTATCACATGCAAAATCGTATTGTCTAGTTCACTACGTTTCTGCTTTCCGAATATTTTTATTTGTTTTGAAGATATTACAGAAAAACTCTAAAATTAGCGATAGTTTAATTTCGCTGTAGTGAAGACCCTTAACTAATTAGATTGGGACATTTCCTGCTGTTCTAACGCCTAGAGCGCACATGATAGGTCCACGGAATACTGGTAGGTTTGCACTTATACAAAGCAAAACGTTGGGACAATCATGTTATATGCCTTTTACGAGGGGAGTAGAGGTGGCAGAAGTTAACCGATAGTGGTCATTTTACCGTAATAATGCAATATAAGTCTTTGTAATTAAGAGCGAATCATAGTCACCTAATTGATAAAAAGAAACTGAGACAAAATATATGCAACTGAAATAGTATGCAGGCTACGTATAGGATTTTGTCTGCCTGTCACCGTTATGAGATTATGTTGAATGCACTGTTTAATAATGTGGAGACTAAATTTCAATAATCGTATTAATAGTCCCAACTTTATGAATAAACATGAAAGTAGCAACATCATAAAGTCTCGACAGAGGCAAGTCGGGACCCTGGTCATTTTCTGCAAAATTGGAACGAGTGGTAATCTTAGGTACCGGGTTCGATTCCCGGTAGGGTAGCCTAGAAGTTTGAGCACATTACAGATGTCCGGACTCTACTTTAAACTGTGGGTCCATGTCTTATACAATAGCCTCGACCATGAAAAGGGGTGCTAAACTCCAACTAACCACACTGTAAAATATAAAACACTATTTAAACACTTTTAGTACAGATGTTGAGAGGAAAATTGCTGAAATGGTGTTTATAAAGTGTGCTTTGCGTGTCCAAAAGCGTTCATTCTTCGAAAACAGTACCTAATATAACATATTAAAACATTTCTTCCCGGCAAACAGTTCGAAAACAAAATGCTCACATACATTTTGCATATTTTGTACATACATCTGGGACATACTTGGACAACACAGTATCTACAAGGATGGAAAATGTGTCATCTGGAGGTATTCAAAGAGTGTCGGTAATGTGTACTGTGTCCTAGTGTATCAAAAAGTAGTTTCTGTATTTTTTGTAGTGTAGAATTCTATCTGCCTGCTGCTGTTATAAGGTTTCCTCTAATGTTGAATGCACTGTTTAATAATGTGGTAACTGATTTCCAATACGCATATTAAGGTTATTTTAAAGGGACAAGTTTTTCCGATAGATGTCACTACAGTCTTCGTATCCCTCTCATGTATTTTTTACCTTTGACGAAAATTCACGATTTCTCTTACAAATTTCAACCTAGAGATTTCAAATTTTTCGAGAAGAAACTTCATAACCTATCGAAGACAACAATCTGTGCCGATTTTTTAATTTAGAATTTTCTTCATTGTTGAAATGGCTTGTTTGTTGAAAGGAATATCCAAAACTTTAACAATATAACTTTTTCAACAATGAAGAAAATTATAAATAAGAAATCGGCACGGATTGTTGCCTTCGATAGGTTATGAAGTTCCCTCTCCGAAAATTTGAAATCTCTAGGTTGAAATTTGAAAGAGAAATTGTAAATTTTCGTGAAAGGTTAAAAATATATGAAATAGATACGAAGACTGTAGTGACATCTATTGACAAAACTTGTCCCTTTACACCAACCTTAATAGTCACCAACTTCATGAATAACCTTGAAAGTAGGAATATTATAAAGTCCCTACAGAGGCACGTCTAGAACCGGGACATTTTCTACGAAATTGGGACTGTCCCGGCAAAATTTTGGGACGGTTGGTAACCCTACGTACCGGGTTCGACTCCCGGTAGGGGAGTCAAATTTGAGCACATTACAGATGTCCGGCTTCCATTTTAAACTTTGGGTCTACGTCTTGCACTATTGTCTAAAGTGTTTCTAAACTCGAACTAACCAGATAGGAATTTACGCTCGCTCTGGCTTATTATTTAATTTTGTAGGATTCCGCTCAATTGTTAAGCTTTGAGCCCGAGTGAACGGTGAACATCTCCGGTGCATTTTATCTTCTCAAATTGTTGCAAGCACTTACCGGAGACAGTAGAATACTCGTTATGATAATAATATAGAAAGAGAGAGAATAAAACCTACCATTGCTGATTCACAACTTGACTTATTTATTCCAGTCAATTCATTAATCGTGACCAAACTTGCACATGGGATGTTAAAGCAACGGTTTTCTCTTTGGATACTAAACAAGGCATTGGAGAGAATTAGTTATGCTATTTTCATATCTAAATGTACTGTTATAAAGGATTTAAAAAAGGTAACGTGCGAAGTTCTGGCAATTAGAAAACCTTACTTGTCATTCCAAAGTTAATTATCAATAAAAATATATCCCTTAAGCATACGATACGTAAAGCATAAACCTATATTCGTGGTACTTCACTTAGATACATTGAAAGCTTTAATTCGTGTTAATACCATTCCAAGGTGTCTTTATGTTAATAGACGATAATTTTAGTGTGTCTTCTATAAACAATTCAGAAGGGGAAAAAAAACAGTATATGCATCAACGTAATTATAGTGTTCACTCATTACTGTCATGCTGGTATGCATTAACGTGTTGGTATTCATAAAAATCAAAACATATTGTAAAATCATGCCAATTGATAAATGTGGATAGCTTAAGTCCTCATCCCGACGAAATTGATATACCGCTAATTTTACAGTAATTATGTGATATCTTCAAATAGCTAAAAAGATAATCGAAATTTGGAACAAGAGCGCCCTAGACAATATTATTTTACATGAGAAACCGTTATCACGACTCACTTATCTGCTTTCGATTTCGAACCATTTTGAAAATCGGCATTTATTTTCGCGTTTCTACACGCGGCTGAAAACGGAAAGCCACTAGATGATTTGTGATAACGGTACCTCACGCAACATAATATTGTCTAGGGCGCTCTTGTTCCACATTTCAATTATCTTTTATCTATTTGAAGATATCACATAATTACTGTAAAATTAGCGGTATTTTAATTTTGCTGGGATGCGCATTGTATATGGAAGAAATCCCGATATATTACGGTTTGCTTTGGCTATGTTTACGTTACGCCGGTTTTAACCTATGCGGTTGGGGTAGCAGTTGGTCAATCGCCGCGTTTTCTAACTACATTAAGTCAAATGAGCATTTGTTTTTTTTTGCGAGCGGTCCTGGGTTCGATTCCCAGTAGGGCACCTAGCCGAAAAAGCGTAAAAAGCTTTTTCAGGCCAGCCCTCCTCAGTGAGGTTTTCCAGGGTTTTCCTCATTCATACCAGACAAATGTCTGGATTGTACCTAACATACAGGTCCCAGGTCGCTTCCTTCCTTCCACAATCCTTTCTCCCTTCCTTTTCCTCGGATAGTTTGATCGGCCAGGGACGTCATCCCTCATATGTGACGAGTTAAGATGGTCATAGATGCTGAAAACCCAGAAATCTCATTCCTAATCCTAATTCTAATCAAATCCTAATCCTAATCCTAATCCTAAAAGCGGTTGAGTGCTTTTATCCACGGCGGTTCGGATCTTCAATCGTCGCGGTCTGAAAATCCAACCGCTGGTAGTTACGATCCGCGGTGCTTGGTCGGCTCCTGTTTACATTGTATCATATATGACTTTTTATCCACAGAGGTTCGGATAGCGCCGGAAACTTTTCTTCACTCAATTTAATCTAGAAAACGCGACGGTTGAACAACCACATGCATAGATTGAGGTGAAGAGAGTACTAACAGTTGTGTCACTTGCAATGGTGGTGATACAGTAAGTCAATTGCAATGTTACCGAATTACTTAGTAGAGTTTTGTAATTCGATGAAATTGACCCAGTAGCTCTTTCTCATTTGTACAACGTGGGGCTTGGCGGCGCTTTGGGGCGGTTGGAGAGCCGAACCACTGTGTTTAAAAGGTTCTATGTGTCAAGAGAAATCACCCAACCGCTGCGGATCCTAACTACTACCAGTCAATTTTTAGACCGAGGCTGTTTGAGATCAGCACCGCCCCGAGTAAAACAACTTATTTTACTCAATGTAGCTAGAAAACGCTACGGTTGAGCAACCGCGTATATAAAACCAGTCTTTTATACAATACTGGAAAGTTTATTTACGAATCCTTATTAAAACCAAAGTATAGGTAGGTTAAGCGTTTTCCTTTTTGTTTTTCATTTGATTTCTCTAAAAAGAAAATCAACCGCAAGAAAAATAAATCATGTACGATATACATAACTCATCCCATCTTGACCATGTATCATATACGATATACTTAACTCATCCTATCTTGACCATATATCATATACGATGTACTGAACTCATACGATCTTGACCATATATCACATACGATATACTGAACTGACCCGATCTTGACAATGTATCATATACGATATACTGAACTGACCCGATCTTGACAATGTATCCTATACGATATACTGAACTCACATGATTTTGACCATGTATCATATACGATATACTGAGCTCATCCTATCTTGACCATGTATCATATACAATATACTGAACTCATCCCATCTTGACCATGTATTATATACGATATACTGAACTCATCCTATCTTGACCATGTATCATATACGATATACTGAACTCATCCGATCTTGACCATGTATCATATACAATATACTGAACTCATCCTATCTTGACCTTGTATTATATACGATATATTGAACTCATACGATTTGACCATGCATCGTATACGATATACTGAACTCATCCGATCTTGACCATGTATCATATACGATATACTGAACTCACATGATTTTGACAATGTATCATATACAATATACTGAACTCATACGATCTTGACCACGTATCATATACGATATACAGAGCTCCTCCGATCCTGTTCATATATCATCCTGACGTACCACAAGCTTCAGAATTCCAGGACTACATGATTGAGACATGGGTAGATAAGAATGTTGCTCACTATCATTCTTTTCTAGAGTTTTTATATATAGACAATAACTTGTAATTATTATTTCTCGGACGCGAAAAGACACTTACTGTATCTGCATTGGGATTAGAATCTCGTAAATAGAATTACTCTTTCACAAGTCCATGTTTCAGATAATCTGAACCAAACTTTCTGTTCAGTATGTTCTTTTTGTAATGATAAATGTATAGTCTCCGTAGGTTCACATGTTATTAATTGCAGTCTGTATACAGTATATTTGTTTCAATTCTCCATTGCGAAGAAGCTTGCTAATTGTACTTATTTCTTTCTTGCAGAAAGTTGTGGAACCAGAACCATGACAATGGAGACGGAACGACCAATCACGCTGAAGCATTTGATTCCAAAATCGAGAAAGCAACGGAATATCCACTTGAACATATAGGGGAAAAAAAAATACCCAAATTTCGGATAAGTTTTAAATTCCGAATACCGCGAAATTTCTATTTATGTGAGTTCGCACGGTGGTGAGAAAATTTGTAGGTGAAACTTGCAACTCTATCACGTGATCAGTTTGGGTTTGGTTCATGAAACGAAAAGACTGTCATTGTAATATATATATATATATATATATATATATATATATATATATATATATATATATATATATATATATATATGTTATATAACCTTGAAAATTTTTGTATTATTATTTTCAACTTAATATCACAGCTGAAAGATATGTAACTGAAATCTTTGTGGTAGAATTTGTCCTATGTAAAAATGAAGTTAGTATACGCGCCGACTTTGGGGGGGGGGGAGGCAGGACACTTTTGGCCCCTGCAATATTTAAAGGTGGGGTCCTCGCCACCCCCCCCCAATCTAATCCGGTCGAGCAAGAGTTAACAAAGAGGAACAAGAATTTCTGTCGTAAACTTCATCGTGCCTTTAATTCAACATTAGGAACAGCCCGTCGCATGAGGACCAGATGAACGTAACTCCAAAAATGCGGTTTTCGTTTTCTTCATGTTTGGACATAATTTTGAAAGCCTCATTTGGTGTAAATGAAACGTAACCCTATCTGTTGTCCTTGTCAATCATCTGTTGTAATGTAGCTCAATTACCATCTTATTAAAGACACATCTTTCTAAATAAACAAAAAAAAAAAAGTCCTCTCTCTGTAAACTTACGAAAATGGAGTTACGTTCCTCTGGTTAGCATGCGACGAGCCTTATTCGATAGAAAACGCCGTTTTCAAAATGATGTTTAATAGATAGGGGCGCGAGTTTTTCGCACTAAGAATTTGAAAATTTCCCGTTTCGTTTTTCAAATTTCGCGTTTTGTCGCATTTTCCAAATAAAGTTTCGCATTTTGTAGCTCTTGATGGAAAAGATACTCCCTGACATTTTTACAATTATTCCTTTTATTGATAGATCACTACAGAAATAAACCATTAATTACCTAATAACAAAATTGACTGAATATTTCACTTGACATTGTAAATTTAACTTATAGAAAATTATATTTTTTTAAAATCAAACTGAAGGAAAATCAGTAACTAAACTTACTATGAGTAGGAAAGTTTGCGATGGTGATAGCTAACGCTGAACATGTTCTGTATAGCCGTGTCCGAATCACCCAAAATGCACCATTCATGCCAAGTTCTACCGTTCCATCAGAGGAAAACTGGCGTTTTTAAATCAATGAAAATGTATTTTTTTTTTAAAAAAATCGCGTTATTTCGCGTATTGTTAGAAATTTCGCGCAAAACTGCCAATTTCGCGTTTTGTCGCGCAAACGGAAACCAATGAAAATACACACAGAATGTCATAAAATGTCAAGAAACTGCAAATTATTTAATTCTGACGTATTTCGTTTTATCGCGCATTGCGATAAGCTCGTGCCTCTATTAATAGAGCACTGAAGTTTCAACCAACACTCTGGGAGCACTGATATGACAAGTGAAGATCAATGCAGCGTGAATTTTGCATCGGAGTAGCAGACTGAGATCTGGTGGCAGAGGAGGCTTCATGAAGCAGTTGATAGAAAACGGCTGAATATGACGATGATATATTTATTCATTATTTGGACCCTCCCTCCCAATATTTTCTTCAAGATGGCGCCTGTGACTGTTAGATTAACGGAGACGATGATTGAGGCGGGAGAAAGATGATGGAAGAGTTGATAGAATAATGAAGTGGAAGGAAACGGGAGTACATCAAGAAACAAGGGCGCCGATCCTGGGGGACCTAGGGGCCCCGGGCCCCCCAAAGCTCATGTGGACCCCTCATTGTATTTGTAAATTTACAATATTTGGCATAATTTGAATGCAATTTGTCTTAAAATCCTCATATATGCTTTCTGCATCTGAATGTCCCCCCCCCCAAATTTACAGAGAAATCGGTGCCGTTGCCAAGAAACCCCAAGATATTGTCCACCACAAACTTACTTGGCCGGGGGATCGAACTAGAGACCCCACGCAACAGAGTTAAGTGCTCTATCACTAAGTTACCGTGCCCCACATGTTCTGTGTAAACTAAGTTTTTTTGGGGGGAGAGTATTTGGTCTAGGAATTAATTCGTGAGGTTTTTAATAAAAATTGAAGCTTTATTTCAAAAACAAAGTAAATGAATACGTTAACAAAAATATTGTCCATCGCTAGCCACTACTTTCTCCCATCTTTCAGGCAATTTACGGATTCCGTGTCGAAAGAATTCCTCATCTTTTGACGCAATCTAATCAAACATCCATTTTTCGATATTTTCTGAAGAAGTGAACCGCTGTCCAATCAAATCGTTATTCATGCAATCGATCAAGTAGTAGTCAGACGGAGCAGTGTCTGGTGAATATCGCGGGTGGAGTAACACTTTCCATCCGACATTTTCCAAATAGGTTTTGACCGGTTTTGCGACATGTGGTCGAGCGTTATCATCTTGATAAATAAGTTTATTATGCCTGTTATTCCATTCTGGTCGTTTTCAGGCCAGAGCTTGCTTAATTGTTGTCGATAGCGGTGTCCATTAATAGTTTCACCAAGTTTCAGAAGTTCATAGTACACCACATGTTTCAAATCCCACCATATATACAGCATAACCTTTGCACAATGAATATCTCGTTTCGGTTGTGAAGGACCTGGTTCACCTTGCTTCACCCAGGCCATTTTTCGTTTAGGATTCTCGTAATGAATCCACTTCTCATCACCAGTTACAATTCGATGCAAAAATCCCTTCCTTTTCTGTCTTTGAAGCAGCAATTCGCAAACGGTTTCTCTTCTTTCAACGTCTTCTTTTCAATTCATGTGAAACCCAATAAGACATCTTTTGAATCATTCCTATGGCTTTGAGACGTTTGGAAACTGTTGTTTGCTCAACTCCAAATGCTTCTGCAAGTTCGTCCTGCGTTTGACACGGATCCTGATCAAGCAATGCTCTCAATTCTTCATCTTCAAATTCTTTTGGCTGTCCAAATTGCTTTTGGTCTTCCAAGCTGAAATCACCACCTTTAAACCGTGCAAACCACTTCTGACACGTTCGCTCAGCTAGAGCATGGTCACCAAACACTTCCACTAAAATATGATGACTTGCGGTAGCACTTTTCTTCATGTTAAAGCAATGAAGAATAACTCCCCGCAAAAACACTTTATCAGGCACAAAATGCGCCATTTTCAGTTGAAGAAAAAATGTTGTTGTTTCCGCTTCAAGCAACTGACATATACTAAACAAGATGCTCAATGACAGTAGTTTTCAACGCATGTTTGGATCAACGAAACTATGGGACAATAAGCTAGTTACGCCATCTTTTGTAAAACCGCACGAATAGACCAAATATGTTTCAGATATCTCGAGAAAACCGATGCCATGATGATTGTGAAAAGCAGCGAAGCAGTAAAATGCAGTGAAAAGCAAAAAAAAAAAAAAAAAAAAAAGTTATTAAAGCAAAAAAAAAAAAAAAAGCTTTTAAACTGCCGAAATCCACTTTCGAAAATTATTTTTACTGAAAATAAGGAAAGCCTGTAGACGACCAATTTTACGCGAGGAATATGAAGCAGAGTTAATTAAATATTGCAAAGTTATGGACAAGAGGTATTTTGGATCCGATTTGCAGACATCAGAGAACTTGCCTACCTAATAGGTCTACGAAGTAAAGTTAAAACCATCTTTCTCAGTAGAAAGTGAAATCGACAGTACCAGACCATATGTTTTTTAAAAAAAGAAATCGACGAGTATAGACACTTATGTCGAATGCAAGCATCACTAAAATTGTTATGGTTAAATTGAGGTAAATTAATAATAGGTCTATTATTTTCGTCCAGTAGAAAAATTTTGGGGAGGGCCAGCTTTGCTTCTAGGGGAGCCTGGCCCTCCCTGCCCCCCCCCCTCGAGTTCCGCCTATGTGTACATTGTTTGCAATGATCAAGAATAAAGTTGAATCTATTAAATATGATCCTACCCGATTCTATAACGTTGACGAAACAGGAATTACTGTGGTTCAAGGCATAAGTTCTAAAGTTATGCCTTTGAAAGGAAAGAAATCAGTTTCCTCAATTTCGTCACTGGAAAGAGATTCTCTTATAACTATGGTAACTTGCACAGGTGCATGTGGCCATTATTTGCTCGAAAAAAATATGAGGGAAGGGCTTCTAAACAGCACATCACCTGGTTCAATAGCCATGTGTCATCCCTTGGGATGAATTCAGCTTCACAAAAGCTTGTTCTTTTACTTCAGGGTAATTTCGCGCATAGGCCCTACTCGTAATTTGGAAGTCATCGCCTTACCAAGAGTCAATGGTGTGAAGATTTTGAGTTTACCACCTCACACTAATAGTAAACTTCAATTAGTTCATTCCTCATTTGTGGGACCATTCAAAAGATTTTAATCACAGAAACTTGAAAACTGGCTATGAAAAAGCAAGTATTTTCTATATGTGATTAAAGAGCATCGACACATCATCTCAGATCTCTTTTTTAGACCTCGATATTCCAAGTAAAGTCTTTCCAGCCTTAGAACAAAGTAGACGTAAACAAAGCTAAATGTATTACTCCGCGGCTCACACGTGCTTCGGCAGCGAGAAACGTGAACAGCAAGATCGTCTGCTAGCTTACTGTCGACGCATAATTTCCAAAGCTTAAGGCTACAGCTGGTTGGTAAATAATAGTTAACGCACTGACTACTGCTATGTTGGAAATGTGTATTTTCTTAAATCATTATATAAACCATATTGCCTTTGTTGCTGTTGTCCTTTTTTTGTGTTTTATAACACGAGACGAAAATGGATTACTGTCACACACCGTCGCCATGAAACCTTGCCTTCTACAATAATTTTAAATGAGTGGGGTAGGCGCGCGAACGCATACTCATGCGCAGTAAATACTATATGTCCAAATAGAGGTGAGGTTGAAATAAAGCTACATCTGTTGTTAAATATTATATTTATTGCGTTTCTTATCACAAAATGCAGGATAAATTCAGATATCTTTATTCGAAATTATTTTACTAGGGATTATATTGCGGTAGGATACTAGTGAAATAAGACCAACAACCAATCACTGGTCATCGACCCACTGGTAGTCAGGTGGGTTTGTTTACATCTACTTTTTTCTAAGGCTGGAAAAAGAAATTGTCCTTCACCATAAGCCTCTTGTAATTCAACGTGAACAAAACAAAACAAAGAGGCACATACCAGTAGAGGAATGGGTCATGGGTCAATTGGGTCACGGCTTTTGACCGGGTCATTTGAGTGTGAGTCTTATTTCTCAGACACGGTCTGATTCAGTGACTCACACGTAGGTGGTGACTCGGAAACAGCTCAGTAGTATTATTGCAGAGTTATTTAGTAGATTTACGATGTTCAGTATTCGAGCTGGATTTGTTTGATCCCCAGTGTGACATTTTCATTATGATTAGAGATCGGATGTTAGGTAAAATGCCTATTTTTTAATATTAAAGATATAATCAAAAATAACGTTTTAAAGTTTATATACGAAGTTATAGTTTCAATTTAAGCTAATTTTATTTTGCCTATTCTGCCTATTCCGCCCTTTCCTGCCTAAATAATTGCTTTAGTGCCTAATGTCGCCTATTCTATACATTTTCTTCAAAATAAAACTTTATTGAGAAAAATATCAGTATTTCAAGAAAGGATTCTGCCCCTTCCGAGAAAAATAAGTGCTGTTTGTAGTGACAGGAAGCCGTAAAATTTTGGACTGGTCTGTGTACTGATAAAGTGCTGTATAAAATGTATTTACCAAATATACATGGAATACATGTCAAGATTCGTTTCTATATATGCAATGAAAGAAGATATTAACGAGCAGGTATGTTTCTATATTCTTTTGAACGTTATCTGTGACTTGGATTCATTTTTTAACTGTATAGAGTATTTATCTTCATTAATTCGAGTTACATTTTAGTGCCTATTTTACTGCCCATTTTTTTTTTAATTTTAAGTGCCTAATTGCCTGCCTATTTTCCAGGTTTTTAATCCCTAAACATCTGGTCTCTAATTATGATATCATGTCTTGAAATATTTTATGATTATTTGTCTTCTTATTCTGAAAAATGATATTGTGTATTTGAACATTTGCTATCAAAAAGGTTTCAATAAAACATTATTTTGACTCAATGGTATCTTTCATTTTGTGAAGTTCTGCTAAAGCAGGTAGAAGGTAGAGCAATCGCACACGGGAATCATTTTCTCTCACTACCAACTTTGTTACAAAATTTCCAGCTATAACATAATATGATACAAAATACTACAAAAGTTCTCTAATGAATAGGATAAGTAGATGTCCCAAGACCAGATGACCAGGGGAAGGATACCCCATAAACCTCCGCTTTGTTAGTTGCGGTAGGATTCTCAATGCTCCGTTGCAAGAGTCTCGCAGAATTCCACTGCAAACAAAGCAGGAAAAGGAGAACCACGAAGTCCCACTACAGGCTGGGTGGTTTTGTGGTAAGGATTTTTTCGAAGCTCCGATACAAACTATGAAAGGAGTTAAGTTCCCAACAGAGTTCCGCTGCAAGCTAAATGGGAAAGGACGCCTTAGAGCTCCATTGCAAGCTAGAAAATTTGAGTTAGGTTAATGTTCTTCCAGAGCTTCACTGCAAGCTACGGGAGGGGACTCGACAAGCCAAGAACTGACTGATACCCGTTGCGTTGATCCTCTGAATTTTATAGCTGTTGTAGTATACTGCTGGCGCTAGTTTTTCTTCTCCATCATGGCGGCGATGATGGTCTGTCATCTCCATCTCGTAGTGGTTTGTAGTAAATGCACGTGGTATTGTTTTTCAATAAGAACGTATGTTACTTTTTACAAATAAAACCATGTGCTACAAGTTCTGTAGTCTCTTTTGATTAAACTTAACATGCCTCACAAGAAAAACATAAACTTTTCTTTTCTATAATTCTCACGCGCATATATTCGGATAAACTGAAGTCATCTGCCATTGTAAGGGGAGAGAACATTGTTTGTTAGTATTGCTTTAGCAGCCTCACACATACTCCCCACGTGTAAGACAATGTATCTTTGTGTTCGGGTCATACTAGGTCATGCGTCGCTTGGGGTCATGGGTCTGTCTGGGTCATTGGATCTGACTGTCTCTGAGTCTTTCACGTCACAAAGTTCAGGACTCGTTCTATCAGTGGCACACAGACACACACAACACACACATCTACATCTATTTACTGCCGTTTCGTCAACAATTGTTCGTTGGTTGAATTTGGAGTTTAGCTTATCGTTCCGCACCGAGACTAGACCTTGAGGTGGGATCCGAACTACATGAATTCTCAGTAGAAATCACATCACGGGTCACTGATTATATATATATATATATATATATATATATATATATATATATTTTTTTTTAACGTACCATTAACATCTTTCAACGTCTACTAAAATTGCACAAAATTTACCATTTTTCTTTTGCTTGTTTTTCATAAGTGAAAGGAGATAATGAAATGCATCTTACCACAATCATAGATAATGTTATTCTACAACAGAAAATATGAACCTCAAGAATGTTCAGTGTTGCTATCCATAGAAATTACAGTGTTGCCAGAATAACAACGCCTCTAAAATCTAAGTTAAGGCAGCGACTAGAAAATGAAATGAATTTTTTTAGTTTTACGTCTCACGGTTATGCCGGTTAGGCTAAAGGAGACGGTGAGGATGAGTAATAAATGAAAGGGTGGAATGAAGAAAGGGCAGCGACTAGAGAAATGAATTCAACTGCATTTGCTTACGTCTCATGTTGTTTTGGTTTCCTGTGAACTACTTTTTTTTTAAAATAATAGTTGCATTTAGTTTGTAATAAACAAAATAATTTTAGCATACAGTTATTAAAACTAAATAATAATGATATTTAAAAAGTAGTTCACAGGAAACCTAAACAATGTGATACGTAAGCAAATGTAGTTGAGTTCATTCCTCTAGTCGCCGTCTTAACGTAGATTTTAGGGGCGAATTATTCTGGCAACACTGGATGGCAACACTGAACATTCTTCAGGTTCATATTTTCTGTTGTAGAATAACATTATCTATGATTGCGGTAAGATGGATGTCATTATCTCCTTTCACTTATGAATAAACAAGCAAAAGAAAAATGGTAAATTTTGTATTATTTTTACTAAGTCAGGCTCTTAAGTAAATTGACCATTTAATCAACGTCTATAAGTCTTAGTATAAAGAATCAATTTAGCTTAACGAGTACTTAAAATTATATAGATTTTTTACTTAACAATCTTAAGTAGAGTCTTCAAGTGTTGAGGATCAGACGAATAAGTTAAAAATAATAACATGCGATAATTTTGAAGCTTTTCTACGTTAATAACTTATTGAATAACTTACAATGTAGACATGTGGTAGCGTTTAATCGAACGTAATATGGCTGACAATCACAATTTCCTTTGTAACATCTGCTCCACCGGATTTCTGACGAACAGTCTGTGTTGTTTCTACACTGTGATCCTAGTTGAATACCAGCACACGTCACTGCACATACAATCTGCAAAACATTTAGAAAAAAAAAAAAAAATGTTAATGAATTGTTAAAGTGAGTCATTTCGTTTAGGTATATAGGAAGCGTGTCCTAAACGTAGAACATACAAATAAGTACCTTTTTTTTTTATTTCATTAAGATATCAACAAGAATACACCTAATACTAAAATATATGACAGAGTGGGCATTTTCCTAATGGTCCTCAAAATTCATTGTAGTCCTCACCCTCAAAATATATTGTCGCTCTCGCGCTCATTTACTCTTGCCCTCGCCCTCAAAATATATCATCCTCATCGTCACTCACACTCAGGACCGTGCCGTGGAAAATCAGCGCCCGGGGCGAGAGTATAGGACGGCGCCCCCATACATATATTCCAAGTAATTTTTCTCCCGATTTTTCGCCCCCTTGCTTCGGCGCCCGGGGCCGTCGCCCCCCCCACGACACGGCCCTGCTCACACTTAGTATACCCTCGCTCTCAAGTTCTTATTAAATTAGGTTGGTACAGAATAGGATCAATTATTGGACTTTTGTTTGTGCAATGTTGAATTTCTGGGTAATGAAAATTCTGATTAGATTAGATTGATGCAAAAATAGAATGTACCAGCAAAGTTTGATTCTTTAACGTTGAAACTTCGTATAATTAAATTTACAATTAGATAAAATTGGTACAAAAAATGATGATTCTATAACGGAGCTTTGTTTGCACAGCGTTGAATCTGTGGGTAACAACAATTCAGATATATATACAGACGCGGATCCAAGGAGGGGCTATAGCCCCTCTTGGCACTCAGGTATACACTGGATAAAATGGGCTTCAATCATGCTTTACACTGGTTAAAGCGGCAAAGTATGGTTTAGCCCCTTCCTTTATCATATCCTGGATCTGCCACTATATATATATATATATATATATATATATATATATATATATATATATATATATATATATATATATATATATATATATATATACAGGGTGTTAATGAACTATACCGACAAACTGTAAGAGGTGACTCCTCACATCAAAATAAGAGAAATTGCATAGTTTCAGAGCTAGGGCTGTCCAAAATCGCGAAAAAAGCTCAATTTCAACAGGACCTATTTTCAATTGCAGAAACTGTGGATGGTGTTCCTTATCAGCGTAAAGGAAGCCACGCACGCACAATCCAAAAATGCGTATTTCATCAATTTTCAATAAGTGTACAGAGTATTCCCTACAGTTTGTAATTCTCAGATATGCTCTCAATAGAATTTTCAGATATATCTTGATTTCAAGGAGGATCCAAAGTAGGCAGGAGGTAAGCCTTGACTGCAATGGACATCCAATGCTTCGGAGGGGAGTCGGAAGTGTTAAGAACCGGCGGCTCAATGTCTTTTTATGTACGCAATAACATGTGATGCGATATATTTCGTCATGGTATAAATCACGTTTTCTCCACTTATAAGCGTGAAAGAAAACATTGCAGCATGAGTTTTCCCGAGTACGAGAGACCGTGCTGCTGACGATCCTTACCGTGCCAAATGATTTTGTGTTCACTGCTTTGAAGGCTTATCATTTGCATACTTTGGACCAATCATAAAGTCAGAGCATATCTCAAAATTCGGTTGATGGCATGTCTGGGAATTTTACCCCGCAGGGAATAAATAATCTGTACACCAATTGAACATTAATGAAATATGCATTTTTGGATTGCGTATGTGGACTTCCTTTACACTGATAAGGACCACCATCCACAGTCTCTCGAATTCAAAATAGGGCCTCTTGAAATTTGACTTTTTTCGCGATTTTGGACAGCCCTAGCTCTGAAACTACGTACTTTTCGCCACAGGTCCATTTGAACTTTTTCTCTTATTTTGATGTAAGGAATCACCTCTTATAGTTTGTCGGTATAGTTCATTAACACTCTGTGAATGTATATATATATATATATATATATATATATATATATATATATATATATATATATATGGTTAAAACAAAATTAGGTCTAGTAATGGGATTTTGATTGTAATACTGTACGTTGAACATGTAATCTTTTCATGCTATAGAACTATTTAGTTAATTTATTGAAACTCAGAAAACGAGAACAATGAACTCTGTTACTTACAAAAAAAAAGTTTATATTGTGGTAGATATTGGTGATAAGTATAATCCGGTACACACCGTTTTAGCAATTGAATACACCTCTTTAAAAAAAAAAAAAAAAAAAAAAAAAAAAACAAGACTGGAGCGTGCCTACATTTTTTGCTAACATTAACGATGAAAATACAAAGAAGAAGAAGAAGAAGCAGAGATAAGCCTAATTCAGATATAGTTGATGGACGACCAACTTAAGTGATTGTTCTTTTTTTTTTCAATAAAGAAAAAAAAATGGAATGTAGTTTTGAAAGGATTAACATGGAACATTAATCAATTGATTATCAAATAGTTTACTCTATGATACGGTGTTTAGATCTGGTCTTCTCAATTTCTGTGAGAATGTTCTATATAAAACGGAAAAAAAGAAAAAATCGAGTACGTTTTTCCGCTACAAATAATTCTGTTTTCTTTTTCTAAATGTGCTCAGTTTGTTCTTTTTTTCTTTTTTCTATGAAGTATATACAATAGCTATTTCGTAACAACTCGTCTGGCACTTTTATTCTTTTTTTTAAAAAAAAAATCTTTCCCGTTTAAGCTTTTTTTCTCTGCAAAAATAAATTCGTCGCGTTTAGCATCATGGACCATTTTTCTCATCTGCAAAGCCATTGCTAAAATGGATCTGCTTCGAAATAACGGTTGATGCAATACGCCTGAGAAAAATGAGTTGGACAGAGAGAGAGAGAAAGAGAGAGAGAGAGAGAGAGAGAGGAGATAACAGGTATTTGAGACCAGGGAAAAGAGAGGAGCTACGTCAGATATTCCTAAAAGATGTTACGGTGTAGCAGTCTTCCTGAGTCACGGAGCGTGTGATCAAAATGCGACCTTCATTAGACTGGAAATATATATATATAATAGCGGGGAAAAAAATTATCTTCCTGCAATTTTTAGTCTTCGTATTGTTATATATTATAACAGCAGCATGATCTAAATGGTAGGGTAGATCAATTAAAGCATATACAAGGTCTGTATGATAAGTAATGAGACTCGCCGCGCCGCGGCGCGCGTGTCGCTGGAGCGGGTTTGTCGGTGATGGAGGATGTAGGGGGGGGTCCGAGCAAAGCAACGCACCGCGCGTTAGTTGGCTCCGAGCCTTAGTGGAGCGCGGACAAGCCTTGGACAAAGCCCTTGTGAACATTCTTGTCACGGCGGAAAATCAACAAACATGGAGGGTTCCATCGAACAGCGTTATGCGATCAAATTTTGCGTTCGCCTGGGGAAAACGGCTACTCAGACGCTTTCTCTCATCACGGAGGCCTACAAAGAGGAAGCCCTATCCAAAGCCCAGGTGTTTCGTTGGCACAGTGCGTTCCGGAACGGCCGGGAAAGCGTTGAGGATCTGGAGAGGGCTGGACGCCCGACAACAGTGACTACGGACGAAACTGTGGCAAAAGTGAGGGATCTCCTGAACTCAGACCGTCGATTATCGTTGAGATTGATTGCTGATGAACTCGATATGAACCACACAACAGTGCACAAGATTGTGACGGAACAATTGGGAATGAGAAAAATCTGTGCGAAACTGGTGCCGCGAGTGTTGACTGACGAACAAAAGCAACGACGTGTTGATTGTTGTCAGGAACTGTTGAACCTCATGAACAGTGACCCTAACTTTGAAGATGACGTCATAACAGGTGACGAGTCGTGGGTGTTCCAGTACGACCCTGAAACGAAACGTCAAAGCGCGGAGTGGCACACTCCTGCGTCCCCGCGCCCCAAGAAGGCCAGAATGTCGAAGTCAAAGGTGAAAACAATGTTGATTGTTTTTTTTTGACAATGTGGGGGTGGTCCACAAGGAGTTTGTACCCCAAGGACAAGCCGTCAACGCCGCCTTCTACAAACAAGTCCTTGAGAGACTGCACAGGAGCGTCAAGCGGAAAAGACCGGCGATCGCTAGCCGGTGGAAGTTGCATCACGACAATGCCCCTGCCCACACCGCCTTCTTAGTGACCTCCTTTTTGACCCGGATTGGGGTGGAAGTCCTTCCACAACCACCCTACAGCCCAGATGTGAGCCCGGCCGACTTCTTCCTCTTCCCGAAGCTGAAGCCACGCTTGAAAGGAACCCGTTTTGCAGACGTCACAGCCATCCAAGCAGCCGTGACCACATTTCTAAAGGACATGCCGGCTGCTGACTTCCAGGGGGCGTTTGCAGCGTGGAAACATCGATTGCAGAAGTGCATCGACGCAAGAGGAGAGTACTTCGAAAGCTTTTAAGTCCCTGTACAGATCAGATCAATAAAACAATGTTTCCAGACCTGGTCTCATTACTTATCATACAAACCCTGTATTGTGGACAGCTGGACAATGTAAGATAATGTCATCTAACAAATCTTTGTTTCTTTTTGAAGTCAGTTAATTGTACTCAAAAACTAGAAATATTTGGGCCCGTCTGTCTCTCACTCGCTTGTAACATACGTGTTTTTGTTATTATTATTATTATTATTATACTTTATATTTTAGCCCACAGTCCGTGTAATTCTTAAAATATTTCAACACGATCAAATCACATTAACTCAATCAAGACAATTTGTATCACTATTACCTTTTTATTATCAAGACTCCATTAATTATGTATTTTTTTTTTCAGTTGTTATGACAACTATATATGCAGACTACTTCTATAAAACCAACATAGTATATCTTTAACGATTGAGATTACATCTTATTTCTTTCTATTTAGTGGGATAGCTTAGCGAAAAAATATTTCACTTCCGGATACCAGTCTGTCCTTTTCAGCGCAGTAAGCATAGGTCATATAAAATCTAAAAAGACCGGGACACAGGTTTTCCCTGGTCTAGGGAAGTCGTGGCTGCCGTTTTCCAAAATGGCCGCCCTGTACCACAAAGTGTAGGTGTAAGTCAGGTACAAGTATCTCAAATGAATAATATCGGTGTATATTTATTGGTTTTTGATGACGCTGAGTCGATTGGAATAGTTTCTTAACATGTAAAAGACATAATGAATGACATAGCCGCCATTTTTAAAGATGGCGGACCTATAATGCTATTTATGGAAGTAAATCAGAGAGTAAAAGTCCTACAAGTGTAAATTTGGTGTCCATTTATAGGTTTTCGAGGTCGCTGAGTTGATTGGAACAGTTTCTGGAATGGTAAGACATATGCTTGATTGCCGGAAGCCGCAATTTTCAAAAATGGCCGACGTATAAGGCTCAAGCTGAGCATAAATCAGGAAGGAAAAGCGCTACATGTGTAAAATTCATGTCTATTTATAGGTTTCAGAGGTGACTCAGTTTTTAGAATATTTTTAAGTTGTTTAATACTGAAACAAATACATTTACATTTATTAAGTGCATTTACAATAGTTAATAAAGGAAAAAGTTGTGAACAATTTGAACTTAATTTTACAAAAATCAGCTGTAGAGCAGTGTCCTTCGCATGTGCACAGTTGGGAGCATGGTAAACCTTTTTTCACACACTTGCATGTAGAGCAGCGCTTTTTGCAAGAACATGCAACGAGTTGCTTACAACTTTTGGATATGTCTGGAATTGTTGTCCAAATAGGTGTATACTGATCTCCACTTCGTTTCCATCCATAGCTGTCTGGATCTGGTGTCATATATTCATGATTTGTACAATTGTGCCATAGTTTTGCTTGCAAAGCAGCACGCTTTATATGCTGAATAAGTGCATTCTTCGTAGATGGTATGTTTTCTATTGCGCGATTTTTCTTCGTGTACAGTATCCGTCTACACTCGTTCATATCTTTCAAGTGAGACGTTCTATCATATAAGAGAACGACATACCGCTCAATAGCAGCAAGCACCTCTTCCTCTACCCCAAAACCCATTTTGTAAATATGTTGAAATGCTGAATCCATTTCTCTGTACTGCATCCATGCTTTCCACGCCGTTCGTTTGCCTATTCCACAGAATGCTGACACAGTGTCACACCCACTAAAAGCATGAAATGCAGAGGGAATTTTCTGGATCTGGGAACATAGGCGGGAGCAGATATCATGAACTGCGATATAGTGCCTGAACTTTCCACATCCATAATCAATCCATAGTTCATCAAGGTGCTGTATCTTGTTAAACACACCGATCGCAATTACTACAACATCTGCGTCTACTGTTCGAATACATACGTTTCTGTGACCATGCTCAGCTGCATGTTTGACGTGTAACATAAGTCGTCCATCTGCTTCCTCATGTCATGATGGTGAAATACCACTCACATCTAGCACTAAGGATGAAATCACAACATTCTTGCCAACAGTACACACAACTTCTTTACCATCATATATTTCTTAGATGAGCAGCTCCGCTAGAAGCGTAAATAACTGTTCTTTGTTACTGCCTTCTTTCAGAAATTCACTAAAATTTCTAGGAACTTGAGTAGATGGCCGAACACGTACGTAAACGCCTCTATTGCATTTTCTTCTTTGCTTGGTATCGCTCTTAAGAGAAGTGGACTTGTACGTATCAAAGACGACATCTACTCGAGTTACGGTCTTCAACACATAATTTATATACGGTTTAAAAACTTGGTGGAAGTAGTCTTGAAACGTCTTAGATTTACCTACCTTAAGAATGTGCACTATAGTCGCACCATCTAGAACAGTAGCACTGAAGTCAGGTGCGTTATATCTCTCCTTCTCTTCGATGTTAATACACTCCAGTACGTCTTGTTTGTTAGCAGATTGACGTAGTCTTCCGTTGTCAGAGAGAGAGGGGGGGACATGGTTCTCGTGAGCAAAGAACTGGTAAATATCACTTTCACGTGATTGCGATGTGATGAACAATTTACAAAAGAGATTTGAATCTCTTCGCAAATTCACTATCTTCTCGTTTGTGACACATTTCTTCTTCACGGGTGTATTGAATATTGAAGTATTGTTTTTCGGAATGACATCGTGTATCGAGAGTTTAACATAATCGGGACGATTTGCTACGTATTCCTCATACTGCTGAAGTACCTTCTTATGAAATTCTTTAATTCTCTGTCCCATTTCATCATTTGGCATTATCTGCCGAATGTCAATTGATACCAACATATCGCCTTCAAATGGATTCCCATGTTCATTTAGAGCAGCAATAAAATTTCTCACGTGTTTCCGAAATTTTTGATTATGAACATTAGTATCTTCGTGATGATCCAGTGGTCGCGATGATGTTGATTGCGCTTGGAAAAATAGATCTATACTCTCCTTGGAGATGGATAACATTGCAGAAAGTGCAGAACCTGCCAACATGCACTTCAATAAAGCGTCTTTGTTATCCAGAATTCCTATGGCACCTCCATTTCCTTTCACAAATTTATTGTTTTGTTTCTGGTATTGGTCATCGGGGATAGATGAAAACAATGCTCCAGTTCTAGAACTAGTAAAATGGCCGTTGCAGAATTCCGCGTAAATCTCTGGATGTCTGGTTGGTAACTCCTTCAGAGTGCGAACAAATACAGGCAACCACCGAGAATAATGAACAGTATCCAGGACAAATATCCATGGGCATATAAGTTCTAATGTCTCCAAAAGCATGTGGTAATTAGATGTTCGGATGCTAAAAATGAAGCATAGAAGCAAACTTTCCAGCTCCATGACTTGATTCCAGAAATTTTAACACTGAGAAATGTCATTGCCATTGTATATATTTGGGAGGGAGCAATGTGCAGACCCCTGACAAATAATAAAGATACGCCAGGGAAATACGGTCATGCCACACGATATTGATTTCCTTGACATTTTATTACCAAAAATAGATGTGAATCAATTTTACTAATGAGACTATATTGATAAATGACAGATTGTAAGGAATTTATCTGACCATTCCAAAAACTGTTCCAATCAACTCAGCGACCTCGAAAACCTAGGCTATAAATGGACACCAAATTTACACTTGTAGGACTTTTACTCCCTGATTTACTTCCATAAATAACATTATAGGTCCGCCATCTTTAAAAATTGCGGCTTTGTCATTCATTATGTGTTTTACATGTTAAGAAACTATTCCAATCGACACAGCGTCATCAAAAACCAAGAAATAGACACCGATATTGCTAATTTGAGATACTTGCACCTGACTTACACCTACACTTTGTGGTACAGGGCTGCCATTTTGGAAAACGGCAGCCACGACTTCCCTAGACCAGGGAAAACCTGTGTCCCGGTCTTTTTCGATTTCTTATGACCTATACTTACTGCGCTGAAAAGGACAGACTGGTATCCGGAAGTGAAATATTTTCCCGACTTCGGAGGTTTAGCTATCCCACTAATTTAGAATCAACAACATATAATTTCTTTTCTTCTTCTTCTTCTTCTTCTTCTTCTTCTTCTACACGACAGATTGTGTATTTTTATGCACCGTTATCCCAAAATCAAAATATAAAAATTGAACTAATCCAATGTACCAAAGCAATGATACACGATATCGTTGTACGCTGACTCCTTTTTTAACATTCCTTTTTTCGAACGGTAATATAAACCATAAAGGCTCTGAATTAACATGAAATTACGAACACTCCTTTTACAGTTTCTAATCGACTAAACTGGAAGCCAGTCCAAACATTCTGTTGGGACTCCACCTCTGTATTTTTCCCAGCAATTCAGTTCCCATTTTAATGTATCCAATTAATTATCCTTATTCATCATTCGTAGGGACCGGATGTTTAGCCGTTTAAAAACCTGGAAAATAGGCAGGCAAATAGATACTTAAAATTAAAAAAAAAATAGGCACTAAAATGTAACTCGAAATAATGAAGGTAAAAACTGAATAAAATTAAAAAATAAATTCAAGTCACAGATAATGTTCAAAGAATAACCTGTTTGTTAATATCTTACTTTACTATTTGTGTAAAAACGAAGCTTGACGTGCAGTCTACGTATATTTGGTAAATTACTTTCACTACAGCACTTTATCACTACACATAACAGTCCGTATTTTATATACTTATCACTACACACAGCAGTCCAAAGGTTTACAGCACTTTATCAGTACAGATAGCAGTCCAAAGTTTTACGACGTCTTATCACTACAAATAACACTTATATTTCTCAGAAGAGGCAGAATCTTTTCTTGAAATACCAAATTATATATTTTCCCCCAATAAAATCTTATTTTGAAGAAAATGCATAGAATAGGCAACATAGGCGAAAAGGCAATTATTTAGGTAGGAATGGGCGAAATAGGCCAAATAAAATTGGCTTAAATTGAAACTATAATCCCCCATACACACTTTAAAACGTTAATTTTTATCATATCTTTCATACTTAAGAATAGGCATTTTGCCTAACATCCGATCTAATAAATTAAGATGTAAGAATCAGACATTTTAAAGGCATATATATAGTGGTGGATCCAGGATCGGTTTTTTTTTTTTTTTTTTTTAAGAGAACGCTTACGAGCAACCACAGAACGTTCCTGAACAGATATCGAATGTGGCACGTTCCATTTTGTAGTTCGTGCAGAAATTAGGTGGTTTCGCCAGTGTATTGACGATAGTTGCTAATACTTAGAACACACAAACTGATACCAGTTTTTCATCACATATTGCAATGTAATAATAGAACATTAAACTGTAACACTAACAAAAGTAAAACGTTTCCGTCAATAAATTTTTAGTTATTCACAATTAAATATTGTATACTTTTTTTTTGAACCATTATTATTAGTGTAGATGAGATTTTCTCAACCTGGGGGTCGCAACCCCTAGGGATGTAGCGAGAAGGTGTCATGCGGGTCTCGAAGATCAGCGGAAGAGATAAATACTGTATAATTAGAACCTAATACCGGAAAATATTTCTAAATATTATTTTGAATTTTGTTCTGATAGGCATATTTTTATTTTTATACATACTGTTAAGAACAACAAAAAAATAGTGTATTGTAATTTTTAAAAACACATGAATGTATATATATATATATATTTTTTTTTTTTGTAATTAAAAATAAAAGAAACAAGCTGAGTTTTTACAAACAAGTTTACTTTTAAGGAAATGAAATCAGAAAAATAGAAGTAACAATGACAAAAAATTACAAACACGAACAAGAAATTCATACAGGTGCAAAGCCTAAGCTAAAAGTATATAAATGCATCAATAATGGGCAACATTGTTAATAGCGTTGTTATAATTAAGTTAGTTGACACTATAATTAAAGACCTTGTTAGGATGGTCCACAGCTTATAGAAACCAAAAATATCCTGTAAATAGCCTTGAATCAATTATGCTAAAAAGCAACACACAAAAAGCTCTGTGCATGGAGATTTTCCTCCAGACAGGATTAATTTGTTTTAAATTCATATTTTTTGTATTTATTAAATTTATAACTTTCCTTTCAATTTAGTGTAACTTGTATTAATAATAATTAACATACATTTAAATTAGTATTTGTTTTTCTACCAAGAATACTAAAAACCATTTCAATTACTCAGTTATTCTCATAAATTATGTATATTATTAAAAATTCTCTAACGCAAAAATAAAAGTATTCACATCTAAATATAAGCAATATTCTACAATCATTATTCAAATTAGTAACAAACTTCTCTATTTTAAAGTTACGAAACAGTAGGTCTACTAAACATTTTCAACAGGTGCAAAGTTGTTTAAAAATCAATTAAAATGAAAGAGGCACGATATGAAATTACTGACAACCAAGGGCGCCGATTCTGGGGACTGAGGGGGCCAGCCCCCTCCCCCAAAGCTCATGTGAGTCCGCGCATTGTATTTGTAAATTTACAATATTTGGCATAATTTGAATGCAATTTGTCTTAAAATCCTCATACATGCTTAAATCCTCATCTGAATGCCCCCTTCCCAAAATTTACAGAGAAATCTGCGCCGTTGCAGACAACTACATATTGAAATACAGAAAAATACAAATGCAAACAAAACCTGCTTGTTGAAGTACAATTAAAATAGAAAGCTAATGAGAAACCTGAACATGGTGTGATTTCACTAGTGTCCGGTTCAATCTCCGTGACAAACATTATCAAATCATTTAAAATACTTAATAACTTTTGTAACAACTGTCCAAGTTTTTTTAAACCAAAATTAGAAATCACATTTTTTTTATTATCATATGATCCAAAATTAAGGGAGTTACAAAGTTTTAAAATTTTCAAACGGACTCCATTTTGAAACAGTATGACGGATTGGATTCGATATTTGTAATATGAGTGAATTTACCAAATTTGGTTTTAATCTATTCGCTTTTAGGGAAGTTACTATATCCATTATACTGTATACAAGAAATGGATTCTACTATTATAGAAGTAGATGGATATTGCAAGATCTCCGCAATAGGTATAATAAAAATCCCACACAAGCTTATTATAAACCAGAAATGATATGGAGATCGCTGGCAAGAGGATGTGATAAAATGGGGGTCGTGATAGGAATTAGGTTGAAAACCACTCGTATAGATAGATGGACAAGACTCCGAAATCCATCCTGATATGGCAGCAACCCGCATGTCAATAGAACAATGTTGGTTGCATGATATGCAAGGCGCTGCCAGAGAATGCTTTGTTAAGAAAGGTTGTTTTCCCGTATATAAAATTTGTCACTCCAAATATCCTCTTGAGTTGAAAATAAAAATATGACTTCGTACGGGATTAGATCTGGTGAATATCAATCTGTGTACAAGATTTGGTGACTCTAGGTGACTCTTTTGTATGTGTAAATGTGATGACAGATTGACACACACACACACACACACACACACACAAACACATTATTTTATATATTAAATGAGTAGTATAGATTTTTGATTTTGAGTTTAACTTCTCATGATTATCCACCTAGGTTAAAAGAGAGCAGTGATAATGAGATGGATGGCAATAGTGGAATCTCGAAAGTGGGAGAATCCCGGGAAAACACACACTCATAGTATTTATTCACAACAAAATCATTTGACGACAGCTGGGATCGAACCAGGAACGCCACACATCGGAAGTGAGTGCTCTAAAAGTCAGGTACCATAGCCCATAGATTGTCTTATATTTAAGTAATGGAAGCGTGAATGGTAAATTATATAATGAATTCGTATATATATATATATATATATATATATATATATATATATATATATATATATATATTCCTGCTATCCTCAATATCAAGCTTGTTATTGGTAATTGATCCGAAAATGTTTTCAGTTTGGACATAGAACTTAAAATAAGCGTTTTGATTGGGTGTTCTTCAGGAAAAGAACCACATTACATTTCGACATATCGTTCTGTTGATAGGCTTGCAAGAACTGAAATTCGGCGTGCTTCCAGAAGAGGACGGTAACACTCTGTTTACATAATAATTTGCAAACATTGTTAGTTCAAGATCGTTACAAGCTGCAAACAATGTTGAGGAATTATAAAACGCTAACTCGAGGAAACCATCTACAGTTTATTTATTTATTCCTTGAAACTTCAGTTTCTCTTCAATATTGGTTCCAGTTTCAGAGTCAGAAATGATTTTCTCGGAATCAATTCCGTAGCCTGAACCGATATATTCCGTAGCCGATATATTTGGAAAATTGATTTCGGATTCGCGTCCGAAATTGCTTTTTTTTTAATTTTAAAAAAATATTTTTCAGGCTTCTCGCCTAGAATGGATTTCTGTGGAAAATCGGTTCCGGTTCCGGAACTGAATTCCACTAAAACTCATTTACATTTATCACCTCCGTTATGCTACCGTTAATAACCCTGCTCAGTACTAATTGGCATTCTAACTTTCCACTCCAGTTTTTCAGATTCCAGCTTTCCTTATACTTTTCTGAATGTCAGCAGGAGAAAGTAAAGCCGTGACTAAGGGAGACGGTGATGATCAGTGGCGTATTTAGGGGGGTGGCTTCCGGGCTTAAGCCCCCCCCCGAAATCTTACTTAGTATAGTAAAGTAAATGAAATATCTTGCAGAATTTTCACATTTCCAGACACCCCCCCCCCCGAAAGTTAGCAAAGCCCCTCCCGAAACAAAATCGTAAATACGCCACTGGTGATGATAATGATGATGATGTTGATATTGAACGAAATGGTGGAATAATCAAAATGGGAGGAAAGGGAAGAACACCGAGAAAACCTACGTAAACATATTTATCCGCCGCAAGCCTAATGGTAGGTTTCCATTTTAAATTAATCTTGTAGATGTCATAAAAATAACTGGCAACCCGATCTTTCTATTTACTGTTTACATATTACAATTTCTTGAAAGCAAGAAAGGTATCTCCATCCATGCAGCACTGCACTCTAGTGGACAAACAGTGAACCTCCTCATTAAAAACATGTATTTTAGCGCACTTCCTCTCCCTGTCCAAAAGAATCCGTTGTTCCGGAAGCGACGAAACTGTTTTTTCCTTTATGTCAAAGGGAGGGTGATAGCAGGAAGCAAGACGTCCCAGAAAGTTGCACATGGTTCAACTCCTTGCCAGATGGAAAAAAGAAATGTTGTATGACCCTTTCAAGACAATGATTACATGGAGAAATATGGTGGGGTTTCAAGATTATTTTATGACAGCTTCAAGATTCATATAGCGTGGCAACATGCCTTAATTTGCGCAGGCTAGGAGCGAATCAAGGATCCGATGCATCACAGATGAACTCTCTATCACTGAGCCACTACGGCCTTATGCTTACTTTTGTTTACTCATCTCCCTTACATTACGACGAGTGAGTTAGAATTACTTTTTGACAGAACACGGAGATAAACAATGGTTATCCCTGACTTATTACAACAGTTTTCTTGACAAGAAACCAATTACGTTGGTTTATGTAGAAAAACTGTGTGTTTAAAGTTTAATTGACTAAACGCATTAAAGAAGCTTAAAAAAGGACTGAAATTGAGAGTTTGCGTGTTTTTCCGCTGTTTGATTGTCATACTTTTAGATTCTCCCATAGCATTGTTTCCCAAGCAAAGGAATACACTGCAACTATCCCCCTTTCCTCTCACCTACCAACCTACCAACATGCTAGCGCTACGACAGAACAAAAATAAACATAGACCACATGAAGAGGACGTCCAAAATTAATGAAGAGCGGACTTCATGTCACTCAAAGGCTAGAAAATTAGTGTTTCGAAACTCAACAGTTGAAAGTCAGAGAAGGTAACTATAAATTACGTCCAAAATTGAGAGAAATGACATGATTTGGGTACTGTGTCCTGACAGGCTGTTATGTAGGAACATTTCGTGAGTATATCACATAGTTAATAAGAGATAATAGCATGCATCAACCTTTTAGGTAGAATCAAACTAGTGGATGAATAATATGAAATCTAGGAGAAATATGTCACATATGTTGACCTTATTTGGCATTATTTACAGGAGCAGGCTTTTAATTCTCCGTCCGGATTTTTCAATAGACTTGATGTGTTAAACTAAAGTGTTACATTAAATGTAACGCTTTAGTTTAACACTGTTTTCTTTTTAAAATACCTAAAAAAAATAAGTAAACAAATATATCAGGTCAGTCCAGCCACTCTGTACTTATGCCCCTGAATAGCAGTTTAAAATGTGCCTAAATATATTACAGTTAAAAGAAATTATCCTTTAAAATTAAGGTTAGAATATTTTTTTAAAAAATGAGCATGCTTACAAACACCTAGATGCATTATTAACGAAACGATGTTGTAGTTTTATATTGGATTGCTTGGTTAGATGTGAAATTTCCGTTCCTTTCAGCAGCAAGGGTGCATGAGACTTGGAGCTACAACTTAACGTGGGACCCAAACCACGTGACATCCCACCGGAAGTCGAACTCAGGTCTCCCACGTCAAAGGTGAGTACTCGAGCCATATAACCACGAGGGACTTCTAGTGGTTTAATGTGTT
Source organism: Thermobia domestica (assembly GCF_964235325.1). Lineage (NCBI taxonomy): Eukaryota > Metazoa > Arthropoda > Insecta > Zygentoma > Lepismatidae > Thermobia > Thermobia domestica. Next base: position 16,067,071 of record NC_137471.1, on the reverse strand, counting down.
AAATAAGAAGAAGTATTTCTGGTTAGGGCAAATTAATTCATACCTGTACAGGCAAATTACAGAAATATAAAAGAACCGCAAATAGTTAAACGGTGAACATCGGGCTATATCCCTTTCGCGACGTACCCGCACGATTGTGCGAGTTATGCGGATACCAGCTACAATCACTAATAATTATACAGTAGGAAGTCGAAAATCCGAACTTATTGGGACCACAGGTAGTTCGGATTTTCAAATTGTTCGGATTTTCGGAAATGATCAAGAAAATGACATTTAGGCTTAAATATACTATACGGTATGATCTTATATCGATACAGTGGTTATACAGTACATACAGTAATTACAATACCGTACTTAAGTAAGGCTACTTACATTTAATGTTTCTGAAGATCCTGCTTGTACACTAAATTACACTGTTTTTGTAACTCATATTTAAAACTTAACTTGTATAGGCCTAAGAGAAAATTAAAAATAAAAATATGTATGACAAACAATTACATATGAATGGGCTTTTGTAAAGACACTGACTTCACATAACGCCGACGGACGTATTGTTTGTTTATCGCTTGGGCCAAGGCAAAATGTTAAAAGCGTCTAGGGACCGCGTTCAGATTTTTGACGTTTCGGATTTTTGATGTTCGGATTATCAACGTCCTACTGTATATTTTTGTGTTGCATTTTATTTCTTCGGCCCGGGACGGCTTCGCTACAATTTTGAGGGTTACATGAGTCGTACAGATGCGTCAATCCCATGCAAGAGTGCGTATTTCTTTTGTTTACGGTTAAAGTTTGGTGGGGGATGTATAAAGATGTTAAAAAGTTCCCGTGTGGAAAGGAATACAGGACAGCCAAGAGTAACCTAATTAGAAGGTAAGTTGAATTGGTAAAAATGAAATGAAATATTTCAGTGTAACATCTCACGTTTATGCCCTTTACGCTAAGGGAGATTATTATTAAAGCAAGTGAATGGTGATGGAAAAATTGGTTGAATAAAGAAAGTGGGAGGAAACGGTAGCACTCCGAGAAAACCCACGGATACGATTTCGACTGGGGATCGAACCAGGAACCCCACGCACCTCTACCACTGCGCCACCTGGCTCTCGTATAAGCTGAATTGGTTCCTTTCAGTATAGATGCTATATAAAGATGGGTTGCCACGTTAGAAGAACTTGTAGCTGTCATAAAAAAAATCTTGAAACCCTACCATATTTCACCATGTACACATAGTCTTGAAAGGGTCATAAAACATGTTTTTCCATCTTGCAAGGAGTTGAACAGTGTGCAACTTTCTGGGACGTCTTGCTTGCTACCTGCTATTGCCCTCCCGCTGACATAAAGGAAAAACCTGTTTCGCCGCTTCCGAAACAACGGATTCTTTTGGACAGGGAGGGGAAGTGCGCCAAAATACACGTTTTTAATGAGGAGGTTCACTGTTTGTCCACTAGAGTGCAGTGCAGCATGGGTGGTGATACCTTTCTTGCTTACAAGAAGTTGTAAAATCTAAACAGTAGATAGAAAGATCGGTTATCGCAAGGTCTTTTTTTATGACAGCTACAAAATTCATGTAAAATGGAAACGTGCCATAAGACGTGGACCTTCAAGTCACCTGGGATTCGAACCGCATGAGGTCGAACAAAGAACTCGGGTCTTCTGCACCAAAGACCCGTACCCTAACTATATAGCCATATAAAAACCATAAGTTCCGAAGTTACCTTATAAGTCAATTACAACAACAAAAATGTTATTGCATGACACAAGCTCAGAATGCATTCCAAATATAATTATCATTGCCATAAGCCACAGAACAAGAAAACTGTTTCCACTTCATTCTCTTCATAACTGAATGAATTATAATGGCGAACAGGATAGCTGAACAGGTGTGTTAGTAAGTGTGTATGTGTGACCAACCCTAAAAGGCAAGGCTTTTGGTCATGCGTCTTCTATATTAGGGCTCTGTCTCCGCGGTCAATGATGCGAAAACACGACACACCGTCATCAAAGTGCGCAATGACGGGACGATACAACTTATAACTGTTCTTCCTTATGCATGGTATCGTTACTCTCTGGCTGTTACGTTCTAAGACAGAGCAGACACCCATTAATGAAATTAAAAAAAAAACTGACAAAATAATAAGCAACGAACATTTCCGTGTTATGCTTATTCATATAAAGTAAACATACCAGCAACTTTTTTTTTTTTTTTAGAACTTATTTATCCTCTATGGAACCGTATATTGATTCTAATTAGGAACATAAAAAAATATTTGTTCTTTGTAGAATAAATGACGTGGTCATTTTATATATGTGTCTGTACACGGTACCGTACTTTTCACTGTTAAGTGTCAAACGTGGGGTCAATTGCTAATTTTGTCTTTGAAAACGAAGACAAGGTAAAAAAAAAAAAAAAAAAAGGACTGTTTCGTCTTCATGAACACGAAAGAAGCATAAAACAAATTAACAAAAGAATCGAAGCAAAAGCAAAATTGTATTACTAGTTGTAGAAGCATATCTATATTATAAAAGAGAACGTACAAAACCTTTGTTCCCTCATCACGCTAATACGGCTGAACCAATTTCTTTTATTTTTGGGGGGTTATTAGGATTTGGACCCTAGATGGTTTTTATCATATCACTTTAATTTTTAATTACCAGTGTCTTGAGATAATTGACCATTCAAGTGTCCATACGTACAAATCCTTTGTTATTAGTTCATCATAGGTAAAAATAAACGTATTTATATGCAACCCGCATGACCGTGTCACTCGGCGGGTTAACATAAATGACAGGCGCTATAATGTTAACATTTACTGCAATTTGAAAGCGAAAAAGTAAAAATTATCTAAGTAACAAAGTTTATTGCGTTCCGGGGTGACCGCAGCGAAGCGGGGTGAACGCTGCTAGTCTTTCAATAAAAATGCAAAAAAGGGATTGTGGTAGTATATCCTAAGCATTATGAAAATATTTGTAAAATTCTTACCGGCACTCAGCGACGCAGCTAGGCTAATTGTTGCCTGGGGCAACAACTCGCCTTAGCCCCCCCCCCTGAACAACCAAAACCAAAACACTCCCCTACTACACTTGATATTGACATCACACAGTAATTCTCTTATTCCATTTTTTTCTTCAAGTGGTAAAGCAAAATTGCAGAACATAAATTTAATTTTTAGTACAAGATAAACCACCACACTAATTAGTATCTAATTGTCAAATAGTAGCATGCTTGACATATTCTTATAGTCTTATCATAATAACTGCAAATCATAATGTTTTTGGAATTATATCAGGATGTGCATATGTGTAAAATGAACCAGCAGTCTGTTGCTTTAGAATAGAATATTTAATTATGACAAACGATCAAGCTGTTGTCTCGAGTATTATACTCGGACATTTTACAAACCTCTTAAATCGATGAAAGTTAAATGAAAACACAAAAAACCGAAACTTAAATTTAACTTTGCGGGCTCTTTTGGCTGCAAAGGCTCTTACAATGTTCTCAAAAGTTAGCTTTGAAGCTAATTTATGCTCTATGGATGGATATGATCTTAAGGTTGGTGAGTTGTTGTTGTCCTGTTAAGTTTCTGAGGTAATTTTTTTATGATCTTTAGTTTGCTAGAACTTCTTTCTTTGCTTCATACTGAAAATAATATTTGCCCAGTTTTGCGCCCGGAGCACAAGCCCTGTTTGCCCCTCGCCCTTAGTTACGTCACTGCCGGTACTTATTTATTTATCCGACTGAGGCAAAGATGTTTTCACGTCTATGTACATTGGTAAGTTTGTAAAGACCTTGTTCTAATTTCTAAGCTAACACCACAATGCTGTTTTTAAATAATCGAAGTTGACTCAAGTTCATTATTTTATTAAATTATACCATATTTTAATTTCATGGAAGATATATGATCCTTGGTATGTTACTGGTCATAAATTATATTTTCATAGGGTCGTCACACGTCTCATTAATAGTTTCAAAAACTATCACGAAATGCGTAAAATAAATTAGTGACCCTGACTGCGATTTCTAATATCTTTTTAAAAGTTTATTCTATTTAGAGTATTTAATCCTGAAACTTTTTAAAAGTATTAAGCAAAATATTTGAAAGTGATCAGCCAATGAAATTGCATTAAGGACTTTCCACTGATCAGCCAATCAAATTACACCAAGAATAATGACTTTACACTATGAATCATAATTACAAATCCTAACTTTCAAAATTTTTAAAACAGTGCTCGAAAATATTTTAAGCAAAATTTTTTGAAACATTATATATATATATATATATATATATATATATATATATATATATATATATATATTACCAATAAAAGGAAACGAGATGGAAAAACTTGTAGAGGTACATACTCCGGTCCTATACAACTGTACCAAATTTTTAAATTTGGTAAAATTCCAGAATTTAAGGGAAATGGTCTTATGTACCCCTCCCAAAAATTAAGGGTAGACCAAGATACCCTGCCCAAATTGTAGGTCATTGATCCCTGGCTATCCAAAAATGTTTGCTGACTCAGGTAACAGTACCGTCTCCAATTTCCTTTCGCTGGTTACTGTTCCCTTCTTTTCTACAAAAGTTTCTGATCCTTTTGTCCATGGTAGAGAGCAGCAGATAATTTATTTTATATTAATGAGAATTTGTGTTTAATGTATATATATATATATATATATATATATATATATATTTTGAAGAGTATGAATAGTTAATGACTAATATTATTGTAACCAGAAAACGTTCTAAAAATATTTTTTTCAAGTTAGTTCCAAAAAAATGAAAATTTCAATTACTTTTTACTTCGATTTTTTCAAAAATTGAGACCTGACACGGGAAATGAATATCGTTTTCGAATTCAACAGATGAAAGAATTTCAGAATTAGTTATTACTTTTCAGGAAAGAAATTCAGTGTTGAACAGTTTTATTAAAGTATTAGTATGCATATGTTGAGCATTTATTATTTGTTTTCAGGCACAATAGTTATAAATTAGTAATGTTATATAGTTAAATAGGGCTTTACAGTCTTTGGTTTGGAATTTTCAAACTTGTTCCTTAGACCATTAGATCATTATAGGTGTCTTACTAGTTTACTAGGCTTAATAGCTAAGAGAGCTGATGATCTGACCATGCATCTCAACTGAAAAGCCATATGGCTAGTCACAGCTTTGTACACTACAATCCCAGGCCCAGTGTTCGAATCCCGAGGTTTACCGTAATGATTGGAGTTTATAATTTTATTTAATCTCGCCCAGTTAATACCCAGGTAACATACTTATAATGTAGGCGACTTGTAACGTTATTTATGATTCCCTTGTGTTACATATATTTGCCCACAGTTCGAGTAAGTCAACACAGATTCGGTACTTTAATTTATACACTTAATTGCAAAAACTAACAATTGCATACTTTGGAAATTAGGCTCGTCAAATATATAGAACAACTAACTTTTATTCTCAACAGTCTATGAATAATAATCTTTCTGTTGTGATAGCAACACGAAACAAACATTTATCTCTAGTTATAACCACTACCATTATAGGAATATCAATCGATATCAATATATATTCTACATTTTTCTTCTTCTTCTTCGTAACATACTGTGCACTTTTAATCACCGTTGCCCAAAATAGCTACAATTAGAAATGAAAGTAATTCACAGATGTCAGATATACAATATCGTTGTAGACTTACTACAAAATTTTATGGATATAGTATACATGAAGCTGCATCAGTTCCCGAAGGAGCAGGATGCTCGTACTTTTAGGGATTTTTCATTGAGTATGTACGAACTTACAAAGGGGGTAACAAAGCGACTTTTATTTACTTATCGACTGATACGAAAATAAAAAAGAACGTACCTGTACTTTATATCTGCATGTGTAGTGCCCTTGTACTTTATCTATGACTATGTGTGTGGGGAGGGGGAATTTAACGCATATCGCATGTCTTGTGCACATGGATACTTCTTACTATTGCACTACGTAGAAAATTTATGGTATTTCATGTAGAAGTGGTAATAGAACACAGAAGAAACGCAGATCAGGGGGTTCTCATGTATACTATTACCAATTTTATTTACCCTTGCTATTAATGTGGTCAATATTTACAGTGTAGAACAGTCATTTGGTTGTACGTATATCTACGTTTATAAATAAATAAGTATTGACTATAGCATCTGTCCCTGCTGCAATAACATACATATCCTTGGTTATATACTCTTTAAATTACGTTTTAGATAGTATAAATCACGAAAACATTTTTTTATTCACCTTTATTATTTATAATTAGAGAATCAAAGCACCCAGAGGACATTGAATTCCGTAGCTTAGAGCTAAACCCACTTTTATGCTAAAGTAAATGTACATAAACTACTTTAAAAAGTATCTAATATTTCTCAAGATGCAGCGAGATATACTTATATATGAGAACTATCATAAAAAGAAACACAAACAAAACAAACAAACAAACAAACAAAAGAGACTAGAATGCTAACTCTTGATCAGTTTCTTCTTTTTAACATTATTCTTGAGAATTCAGGAGAAAAGTATAAAAATAATTATCCATTTTGCAGCGTGCTCAAAAAATACAAACAAAAGATTCTTTCCACGAACATTATCGTATATTCTATGTATTTTCAGTGGGTTTTCACAAGAACTTCTTTCTCCGTAGCTGTTGACTTCCGCCGAAGAAGAAGATGAGTTTTAATTGTTTCTTAAAAAGACACGAGTTAAGAAAAGGTAATAAAAGTGAACAAGAAAAAAAAAAACCTGTAGCAAAGATTTCGTGAGTTGTTTAAGAGTTTTAATAGCGATTTCATCACCGGAACTTCATTTTGGATATTACCAATTATAGTTCTGTGTTCTTTACCACAAGCATCATAGTGTGAAACAGTTTTTAATTCTTGCACTTTTTTCTTACTTGAAATATTTATGACTTGCGTTCATTTTTTTTTTCGGACAGGAAATAATTTTACAGCAATCTGAAAGATCTACTTTATGCCATCATATTGTTCTTATGATTTAAAAAGAAAAAAAAACATTTATTTAATTTATTTAATTTCAGTCATTGTAAACAATAAATATTAATATCCATTTAACCACGATTTCTACGTTTCTTTCCCGTTAATAGTATTTTTACACAAATATGTTAACACGTTATAAACAAGTTTCTTAACAGTTGAAACGCATCTATTAGAAGAACAAGTAGCACTTAATTCATTATCTCAATTTTAAGGAAGTTTTTTGATTATGTTTACGTGTGAAAAACGTGATGTATTTGTTTCTCGTAAATAAATAGAACATTGTGTTGTAGATTTATATCCTAAATTACAACCTTGTATTTTGCGGAAAAACGGCTTATGATGGTCTTCAAGCCTTGAGATAGTTTCTGAATAACACAGTTTCATCTAAGTACACAGTCAGTGGCGTATGCGGAGTTTCATTAAAGGGTGGTTCAAACATTCATTATCATATCCTTTCAGGACAAGCGTTATTTTTGTATATAACTGGCATGTGTGTCTTGTGTGTATAACTGTGGCGTTAACAATCGATAGCGACAATCGATAGAGTAATAATGTGATAACATGCTTGATGCCATCTGTATGTATTCCATTTGTACAGTCAGCAACAAAAGTTCTTTCCGTTTGATATAATTAGTTTCGTAAAAAAAAATCAGAATGGAAGGACAATTTTCAGTAAATTAATTTTCTGTACGTTTCAGCCATACTACCATTATTTCCAAAATAAATTTTACCAAATGGAAAGAACTTTTTGTCGTAGACTGTACATAAAAAATAATGGATTTAATTGTTATAATATAGTCATCTGAGTCTTGGCTAATGAGTCGATTTTGTGTCAATCTTCATGATTACGAGCGTGCAAACAACTCCAAAACCGAAAAATGAAATGAAGTCTTTTAAGTTTTACGTCCCACGGTTATGCCGGTTAGGCTAAAGGAGACGGTGATTATGAGAAATGAGTGAAATGGCGGAATGAATAAAGTGGGAGGAAACGGGAGAACCTCGAGAAAACCCACGAGCACGGTGTTTGTCCACCACAAAGTTCACTTGGCGGAGGCTAGGATCGAACCAGTGACCCCAAGCACCGGAGGCGAACGCTCTACCACTGAGCCACCGCGCCTCCAACTCCAAAATCGAATTGTGGTAAACCGCATGTAAGTTATTGTTACCTTGTAGAGAATTACAAGAGAAACCAATGAAAAATAATTTTTGATAAAATTCCACAGTTATGGCCTTTAGACTAAAGAAGAAAGACTTTAATAAATCTTAATTATTAGAAAACAATTAGGGGAATGATAATGTGAATGGAAACAAATGAATCCCAAGCAAAACCCACAGACATAATGGTACTCACATGGTCTGGGTTCGAATCGGAAATCTCTCGGATCAAAGGTGAGCACTCTAAGCACTGAGCAAAAATTATGTATTACCTTCACCCTGAATCATAAGCTAAAGCGCGTAACGGAATTATGTATAATAAATAAATACAAATATGTCAGCTGACCGTATTCTGTTACGAAATGATGCTGATGCCTTGTTATAGTGTCCTTGCTACCAATTTAACGGTCCCTTGCTTTCCCAGTGTTAAAAAAATAGAAGGAAAGAAGGTAAAAATATTAAAGCATGGCGATCCATTGTGGATGTCAATTCACCTTGTTCTTCCACTGTGAAGACTTGAAATCCCATAGAGCGCAGACCAAGAAATGGAGGCTAAGTTCCCTTACGTCTTCATGCTATTTCACGCTCGGCCAAATTCACTGCACCGGAAATTTTTTCCCATCTCCGATCTCTCCTTTTTTAGCACAGACTTGGCTATCTCTTTCTACCCCCCTCCCTCTTTTAATTCGTGTGTATCTATCTATGTGAAATACGACCGGCCAACCGAAAATGTATACGAGAGAAGGTATACGGAGCACGGACAATGTATTCCAACACTGTCTGTGGTAAGGAAAGAACGGAGGAATTTCGTCCTCATCTCATCTTGAGTCCTGGCGTGGTCAGTCTTCTGATAAAGTGAATTCGCACACAAGCTTTTTTCTTTTCTCTTCAGTCTATCAAGATCGTTCAACTCTTCTGACCTCGTATATCCCCCCCCTCTCTCTCTCTCTTTCCATCAATATGAAATTATTTCTCTCTTCTTTTTTCCCTCTAAAAGTAATGGAGCCATAGTTCATGATTATAAACAAGGAAGCAATTAGATTAAATTCTCTCATCCTTATCAACTTCCGCACTAGTACTATGATTGTTATGAATTTTTAAAAGCCATCAATTTTGAAGCTTTCAGCAGGAAATCGATGTTTGATTCCTTGTCAAAACATGACTCTATACCCATAGCATGTATCAATACAGAGTCTATCGTTGGTTGACACTTTGAAAAACAAAAAGTCAATTCTTTTCTCTTAAATATCTATTGTCACACAACATACATGTCCACGGGATATCTTTTTGATGTCCCACAGGTCCCTTACCTCTCCCACAGGCCCGAAGTCAGCCCAAAAATTTAGGGGGGACGGTAGAAGTTAGGGGGGGCCCGACCCAATCTTATTATACTTCATCCCCATATTATAGTTCATTTGCAAGTCTACCGTGAAACTTTTAGGGGGCCAGCCAAAGTTTAGGGGGGGGCTCGGCCCCCCTAGCCCCCCGTGGATACGGGCCTGTTGTCCCATATGTTGTTAGCAACTCTAAAGATGATGGAAATGTCTATATAACTTTTCCTGGATTTCAAGGGAATGTGGCTTTCGTGGGACGATCTTATTTGGATGTCGACAAGCCGTCTTACTCCTGAAAAGTCCAGAAATGTCCCACAGGAATCCTGCAAGCAGTCCTGTTGTTAGTACATAAGAGAATATCTGGAGCTTTAGAATATGTTAACGAGATTGTCACTGACAAAAATGGTACGTTCCATGGACATACCAAGCCTTTCTTCCAGAAAATTTTATCCAGAGGCAAAAATCAAAATGTGAAGGAGCCGCGTACTGGACAATCTTTTGGTATATTGTCAACAGCAATTTAAGTTTTCTTAGCTTCGGAGGAGGCAAATGGCCAACTCTGAGGAGCCCTCCTAAGAAGTAAACCTAGAAGACACTGGACTTACCTATATCCAGGAACTGATCTCCCTTAGACGTCCAAAGGTAGCTTCTGTTCTATTTCGGTTTGTTTATTAATAAGAAATATTCAAGTACAGCCTGGAGCTCCTCCGTGGCTAAGCGGTTAGCGTACGCGCCTTTGGCGTGGGAGGTCCGGGTTCGATTCCCGGCGGGAGCTCATGTGGTTCGGATTCCACGTTAATCAGTAGGTCCACGTCTCATATAGCCTCGCTGCTGAACGGGACGTTAAACTCAAAATCAACTCAAGTACAGCCTGCTCGTTGAAGTTACACTGAAATAATTACGAATTAACAACAAATAAAGAAAATCAAACAACAATGATATATATACACAACAATGGTATAGGCTATATTTCTTTGGTCAAATTTTTCCGCATCCTTTCCCAATCATTGTCGTTTGATTTTCTTGATTAGTTGTATATACACCTCAGCCTGAGATTCGCCTGGTAGAAGTGAGGAAAAAGCTTAGTGAGTCTGTCGGTATCATGTAACACTAGAACCGTATTTGAGATCTAGGACCTGGGTGAACTAGTGTTACAAATGAGACGCAAGACGTCGTCGTAACATTTAGCACTAGATTTAGTCTGATTAAAGACCCGATGCTGAAGTTGCCATCAATAAATCAAGGAACTATACCATGGACAAAAATAAAAGTTAAAGTAATCTTGTGGGAACCCTCCAAAAGAAGAAACTAAGGTAAACGCGTTAAGAGTCTTCATCCCGGCGAAATTAAAATACCGCTAATTTTACAGTAATTACGTGATATCTTCAAATACCGTAGATAAAAGATAATTGAAATATGGAACAAGAGCGCCCTAGACAATATTAGTTTGCGTTAGGTACCGTTATCACAAGTTACCTAGCGGCTTTCCGTTTTCAGCTGTTTAGAAACGCGAAAATAAATGCCGATTTTCAAAATGGCTCGAAATCGAAAGCAGATAAGTGACTCGTGATAACGGTTTCTCATGTAAAATAATATTGTCTAGGACGCTCTTGTTCCACATTTCGATTATCTTTTATCTATTTGAAGGTATCACATAATTACTGTAAAATTAGCGGTATTTTAATTTCGCCGGAATGAAGACTCTTAAGCAAAATTGTTAGTTCGTTCATTGTGCTTGTGTTAATACATTCTAACTCTCAGCTAAATATACATTTAATGACAAACAAACCACTTCCCGCACGTAGTTTATCTAAACTTTTTTTTTTTTCGTGCCTTCTCAACCGTAGAGAAATCAAGAGATCTTTAAAACCATCATTTGAAAGAACATCTCTTTAAAGATTTTCGACCTTCTTCATCTTGTAAACTGAGACTAATACATCATCTACATTTCAACTGTCCATGCCAAGTAAAAATAAAAGGAATAGTCGTAGACGGTTACACAAACAGAAAGTTGACATCAACAATTTTTAAGTATATGCTAATGAAAGAACTCTTTGATTAGTGTTAAAAATTTCCCCGTTAATCTGCAAAATGATGTGCTTTAAGTGTGTTTGGTATTGCAATGGCGACCTATTAATGATAGACTAAAGATGATTCGGACAAATTGCTAATATACTTTTCAAACTCGATGTTTAAGTTTTACTAGCTTAGTTGGTTGAAATTTAGCGCTCGATTTTTAGGAGCACCGAGGTTATATGAAACTTGAACCTACAGTTTGAAGAGGAAATCGAACCATCGTAATACGTTGAGAAGTCAGAACTCTTCCACTCGGAATCGATCCAAAGACCTTGTGCACCAAAGGCATGCGACGCTAGCGGAAAGGGTTCAGTTTGAAAGCGCAACACTTGCGATATCGACATTTGTGGTACTTCGTGTATCGACATTTGTGGTATTGCGATATTATTCAAAATAACTTGTTATTCTCCAAGTTGAGGGAGAATATTTTGTGGTGTTCAGTTACAGGATAGGCGCACAGTATGAACTGCTACACAAAGACCAAGTTTTATTACATTGATGTAGTCAGCAAGTTTTTCTAGGGGGGGGGGGAATGTATGACTTTTCAGGGAACCCTGGCTTTTTGCATACTAAAAGCAGGCTAAAAATCTTTCAGAATATGAAACCATTATTAACTCACAATTACATAGAAACCCTTCTCACGACACCTAAGAACATGTAAACGCAAATATAATGACCAATTATACAGAAAAAGTGAAAGAACGGTTACTAAGATACAGGTAAACACATCTAAAAGATATAAACAAATGCTTGTTTGTGACTGGCCAAACTGGAAAATGTAAATAAATCCTTCTCTCTGACTGGTCAAACGTCTGACCATGATATTTAAACGTAACTTCTAGAAATGTTTATTTATTTATTTATTTTTGTTTTTCTTTCATAGTTTCCCTTAACAAGTTTCCAATAACTATTTGTCAATGGTTACTCAAAGTTGATTGAGATATTTGTAATTACGTATAAGTGTTACGGAATTATCCAAAGAGTAACTTACCAGCAGAGTGATTTCTTACAAGTCACTCATTTTGAAATACAGTTGTCCATTGTTATGAGCATATTTAGGGACTTTTGGCCAGATCTAGCTCGGAATAAGTTTAAGAAACAAAGTCAAAATCAACTTTCAATGAATTAGTAATTTAATTTCCTGATGTACAGGGTGGCCCAAAAGTAGGTATACAGTCCCGTACTGATCAACTCATTACTTTTAATACAATTTCTTATTGTTATCCATCAGGTAGACTTAGTTTCTTTATTATTTGTTCTTAATGTCTTTTTACTTATATCTTAAGCTCGGAAGAGCCGAAGCAAATAAACCTATAAGCTAGAATGTTATACTTGATCAATGCAGGGATGTATATCTACTTTTGGGCCACCCTGTGTAATATAGTTCAATTAGTACATTAGTAGATATCTTCTCTTCTAGAACGAACAAAAACTACTCCAGCTTTTGAATATGTGCCATTTTCCTCAAGAATTTCTTGACAACTTACGAGGTTACATATTCAGTAGTTAATATGTTTTTTCATTCTTGTACAGTTCTACCCAATCTTATGTACTGATGTCGTCTACGTTTTTCTTGACTGTTTAAAGTTCTTCTTTCATATATATAATCATTGTACACAGCCTCATTTTTTTTTTTTTTTTTAGATGCTTCACCAAACAGACACATTAGGAGTTGACTTACCTATTAATGACTTGAGTCTGTGGTTACATCCTTTAACAGCATTAGTCGTTCTGTGCTGTTGATTCGAGCAGTTCCACATAGTGATGTCAATACCGGGATTGTTCAACAACAGTTCTACAAAATAATCTAAATATCTCTCAAGTCTTTAGTGATGTGGTGCATCTTCCTTAATGGAAAACTACCCAACATCGACATCATCTACAGGGAGCAATGCTAGAGCAGAACACATTCTGAGGAGAACCCTCACCCTCTGAAACTGATTTATAGTCATTTGTGAGCCCTAATTCCTGAACCTTCCTCCACAAGCACTGATTAAAATGGAAATTACACCTACTAATGTGCGTTTCCGGAAACGGTGTTCAGAGATGTTATGGCAGCTTGCTCGAAATCCAATTTGATTAATTTCGGATTTTAATCAGTAGACTAATATTAGCCTTCACCAAACTGAAAAATCTCTGATACGTCTTATTGCATCTTGCCGGTAAGAGGCCGAAGATTAATGGAGCAATGTTTGTTTCCTCCAAATTACTTCGGATGTCTGCGTGTGCAAACTGCCAACTGCAACACTTAAGTGATCCGTCCAGAAAAAAATGTAGTGTACTCAGTTGTACACTTTCTTCTCTTCACAGTGCAAAATATTAGCATTCTTCCTTCCTTTGTGGTGTCGTCTGCAAGCAGGAAGTTTGTCTCATCATGTATCTTCAGTATATACATACGTTCCACGGTGTGTATACCGCAAATGTTCCACTATCAAAGGAAAAGTTTTGAACAGTACGGCAAATGTCCCAGAAAAACTGTACTGCAAATGTCCTGTACCGCAAATGTCCTGATACTGGTCAGTTTTATAGTGTTTATAATAAAATTGTAACTGAAGTCAAAAATATGATTATACAAAGGTCCATACAGGTCTATAAGTCTATGCAAAGTTTCGTGTATGTGTGTGTGTGTATGAAGTCTTTTGTGATGGACATTGTACTGTCCATAGGTTTCCTCGAGATTCTTAGTTTCCTCCCACATTTTCTTCCATGAATTATTTACAATCTAGAGCAGGATTTCTCAACCTATGGTACGCTTACCACTGGTGCTACGCGAGCTGCTCTTGGTGGCACGTACGACTTATGTTGGTATTAATAATTAATATGTTTTGGTGGTACGCCAGTGAAAAAAAAAAGGTTGAGAATCCCTGGTCTATAGAGGGCATAAATGTAGCACGTTAAGCTAAAAGATTTCATTTTTCGTATACAATTGAAGAAGCGAAATATATATATATATATAACTGTATACTTTATAGAGCCACTGAGATTTGCCTATCTATCAAATAGTTACAACAATTATTTCCAGATGATAGTTAAAGTCGATATACGTTGACACTACCATAACTTATTACCACAACAATCGATGTAACTACTTGATGGATTCGTAGAGTAATGCTAATGTTTCCAAGTTTATCTGCGACGTTGCCACATAGCCGTCTACACCAACGAAATTTAAACGAGCGTTCACTCAAACGCGTTCAACATTAAACTTTCAAGTTTAAACTAGGGATGGGCAAAACCGGTTTTTATATTTTTAAAACCGGAAACCGGTTTCTAGAAAACCCGAAAAACCAACATTTCGGTTTCTCTAAAACCGGTTTCGGTTTTCTTCGAAACAAGTTCGGTTTTCACCGAAACTGGTTTCGGTGAAAACTTTTGGAAAACACATAAAACTATTTCTGTGGAAATGGAATTGGTTTCCGGAGAACAAAGAAACACTGTTCTGGTCAGAAATAGAACGAATTAAAGAAAAACGAAACCGGAGCCAGTGAAAAGCCGAACCGGTTTTGGAGAAAAACGATAACCGGTTACGGTGAAAACAGAACCGGTTTTGGAGAAAACCAAAACTGGTTTCGGTGAAAACCGTTTTTAATT
Source organism: Thermobia domestica (assembly GCF_964235325.1). Lineage (NCBI taxonomy): Eukaryota > Metazoa > Arthropoda > Insecta > Zygentoma > Lepismatidae > Thermobia > Thermobia domestica. The sequence goes on along the minus strand of NC_137471.1, from coordinate 16,051,894 downwards.
TTCAAAAACCGGTTTCGGTTTACCAAAAAAACTGTTTTTGTGCCCACCACTAGTTTAAACGTGGTTCCAGGACTTTTGTTGTACCATTGAAAGTCGAAGTTCAGTGCATCTCCTTTAAGTAAACTTCGATCAATTTGTAAAATCGACTCTGGTTGTCGTCTTTTGTCTCTAACCTTTTTTTAACAAAGTAACAAATGAAGAAAGCATATGGCGTGCCGGTCTTTTCGACTTTCGGGATTGTGTGCATAGAGTTGTGAGTAGTCTAATTTCTGTGATCGTAATTGTGATGGAAAAAATAATGAAACTACAAGCAAAACATTTTTACGATTCCGCGAAACGTATTGTAATTTCATTAGTGGAAAATACAAAGACCTCATTGAATGTAAACAGACTGATTTAGATCAACGAAGTTTAAACCCTCAAACTCGGCCTTTCAAGATAAAACCAAGTTATCCACCATTTGACTGAGGCTTAACTTTGAACGTTTGTTGGTGCAACAGACATTTTCACCGAGCTTGGTCATGACCCTCGTTCAACAGTTGAACTTTGTTGGTGCACACGGTAAATGGTGAATTTTTCAATCTCTACAGCGGCTGAAGGAGGCTCTAGAGAGTATGTCATTATATAGATTTTTTGCTTTATTTTGACCTGAAAATATATAGCTCTTATATATATATATAATTTCTTTATATGATGTATTTACAAACGTTTTCTGTTTTATTTATTTACTATATGTTTGTACCGAGTGGTAATGAATTATACCGACAAAGTGTAAGAGATGATTCCTTATATCAAAATAAGAAAAGATGTTCATATGAAACTGAGCCGGAAAAGTGCATAATTTCAGAGCTGTAAGTGATCCAAATGAGTGAAAGAAAATAGATTGCAAGACGTGTTATTTCAAACACGTGGAAGCGTGTGAAGAGGCGCTCCACATCGGCGTAAACAAGTCACATATACGCCGTCCAAAAATGCATCTTTCAGCGATTTTGTAGAGTTTGATTTGATTTGATTTTCACTTAAGAGTCCTTTTCAGCAGCGAGGCTATATGAGACGTGGACCTACAGTTTATTGTGGAATCTGAACCACATGAACTCCAGCCGGGAATTGAAGCGGGTTTCCCACGCAAAAGGCGCGTACGCTAACCGCTTAATCATAAGTTGAGTTCGATTTGGTGGTGTACACGGGATTCCTCACAAGGCATAATTCCCACACATGCTCCTAAAATACTCTCATATATGCACTGACTTAAAAGTGGATCCAAAGTACGCAAAAAGTGCTATAAGCCTTGAGAAAGTGAGTTCGGAATCCGTCTACAGGAACGAAATCCGAAGTTAATAACCTCCAGCTTCGCAGTACCTAGTGTTCCAAATAACGCGTTTCATTTTTTTTTTTTTAACGCTTTGGACGGCCCTAACTCTGAAACTATACACTTTTCCCCACGTGTCCACGTGAACTTTTTTCAACGGCTTTAAAAAGTTCGTTACTGAAATCTCTCTATCTCTCTCTCTCTCTCTCTCTCTTTGTGTGTGTATGTATGTATGTATGTGTGTCTGTTATTTACGAATTTTTCAATTTTGAACCCTCCATTCGATGGAATATCAAAAACTATCTGAAAGAAGTGATCGAACTTTTCACGTCACTCTTATCGTTCCCGAGATATTGGTTTAAAATGTTCCGCTTTCGGGAGATTTAAGGAACCATATCACGGAACCGTAAATCATAGAGAGATCATATTGGTGTTGACCAATATCAAAGAGGATGGTGAACATTTTGGTACCAAATAGTAACCGGTTGCCACTGGCCAACTGGTCACCGTTTCCCAGATATTAGCCAAAAAAAAGTTCGGATTTCGGGAGATTTAAGGAGCCATATCTCGGGAACCGTAAGTCATAGAGAGATCATATTTTGCGACTTTTTCAATTTTGAGCCCTCTATTTTGAGCATGTGTCTTCGTAAAACAACATATCGTAGAAATTTTTAACAGAACAAAATATGTGGAAAATATTTAGTACTCAAGGAAATTATAAATGCATAGATATATTATAAGAATTGTTTAATGAGTATAATAATAAAATACATACAACAATTCGTATAAAGCCTGTAGAAGTTCACAAGAAAAATTAATTTTTTTTAAAGTACGTTCTGGCAATGCTCTTGGAGCATTCTCAACTGGTTTCTTTCTTACTTTGGTGTAAAGAATTATCACTTAAGAGTCTTCATCCCGGCGAAATTAAAATACCGCTAATTTTACAGTAATTATGTGATATCTTTAAATAGATAAAAGATAATTGAAATATGGAACAAGAGCGCCCTAGACAATATTATTTTGCGTGAGGTACCGTTATCACAAGTCACCTAATGTCTTCCCGTTTTCAGCATTTTAGAAACGCGAAAATAAATGCCAATTTTTCAAAATGGCTCTAAATCGAAAGCAGATAAGTGAGTCGTGATAACGGTTTCTCATGTAAAATAATATTGTCTAGGGTGCTCTTGTTCCACATTTCGATTATCTTTTATCTATTTGAAGATATCACATAATTACTGTAAAATTAGCGGTATTTTAATTTCGCCGGGATGAAGACTCTTAAAGGCAGGGCCGGATTTAGGGGGGGGTGCAAAGGTGCACGTGCACCCCCCTTCGTTGTAAATATACATTACCTAAAGTGAGAAGCTAGCAGTGAGTTTTGCAAAATCAATAGTTTAAGTTAATTTTCTGAAGGTTGAAGGAAAAGAATTCATCGAGAGCAGACATTTAGCATTTCCAAAGGAATTTCTCATTCACATCACAGATGTCTAAAGGCTTTTAAAAAACTCAAATTTAATTCAAATGTACTGGTAGTTATTGGTGCACCCCCCCCCCCTCAGAGAATCCTGGATCCGGCCCTGCTTAAAGGTTATTGGTACAGTTGACTAATATATATAGTTATTATCCTGATAATATATATAATTATCCTAAATTTTTGTGATAAACACTGTAAATAGACCTCGACCAACCACATTGTAAGTACCGTGGAACGAATGAACCGCTTTAAACAACGTGTTTGTGTACTTATATGTGCATTATACAGTAATAAAGATTTGCTTTTGAAAAAAAAAAAAAAAAAAACACAACGAAAAAGAATTTTATTTTTCACAATAGAGAAACTTACTGGTTTAAAAAAAAAAATGTCTTTTGTTTCTATGGTGGACAGAAACCTAAAAATCTACTGGCATAGTTTTTATGTAAATGTGTATATGGTATTGAGTTAAAACGAGGAATAATGTGTTTGCTTAATGTCGCTTTTTCAATGACTCTTGAAAAAAATTAACTCCGCTTGGAAATACACTAATTATATATGTCTGTTTAACACTTTCTACTCGTTCAGAGCTTTTTGTTTGAACTTTCAAGATCAAGTATACAGCTTGTTATAAAGAAAAATTAGTGTTGAAAATGAACAACTTATAATTCCATTTCTGGGATAAGTGTATGATAAACATTACGTCTGATGATGTTGGACATTGTTTTATTAACCTTAGAGAAAGCATTGTGTTTGCGACTTTTGAAAGAGAAAGCAATATTTATTTATTTATTTATTTATTGATCAAATTCCCAGATACAGCATAATTGTGCCATTTTACACAGGGAAATGTCAACAAGCGGGGGGAAAAAGAAAAAAAAGAATAATAAAAAATAACAACAGTAACATCAATAGTATTAACAAAGAGTGCACAAGTAATATTATTAGGCCAGCACGCGTTCTATTGCTCTTTCAAACACTGGGTAGCTCGAAAAAATGTCCACCTCACTTGTTAGAATATTATAATAGTTCGGTACTCGGTAAAAAAAAAAAAAAAAGAGACCTTTGTATAATTGTCAACCTAGGGCGTGCAAGATGGAATAGGTGGGTATTCCGGGTTTTGCGGGAAGGGGTACGTAAGGATAGTTGTTGAATTAGGGTTTCTGATCTTAGATTCCCATTAACAATCTTATGAAGAAACTTCAAATCAGAGTTATTTCCGCGTACTTCCGGCATCTGGATATTAAGATGTTGCAAAATTTCCTCCTTAGGTAATATTCGAAGTGCGGGAACACGAAAACGTACTATTGCAATAAAGAAATTGAGAACAGACTCAAGTCTAGAGAGATGTGTAGCTGCGGCCATGGCCAATATGGGAGATCATATGCAAAAAGTATTATAATTTACGTGGTTTAAACAACATGTAGAGATAACACAAAAGAAGAGACAATTTTTTAAGATGAAGCTAAACTATATTTTTAAAAATCATTATCATACAGAAGCCAGAGTCGGCTCTATCATAAGTGCAACACGTACATTTGCAGGGAGTGGCAAATTTCGAGGGACGACAAAATCTGTCATAACTATATCACTTAAAATAAATATTTCTTGTTGGAAACAAACTTCATGATGATGGTAGATAAATTTACTAATCTGGACTTCTATTTGAATACTACATTCATAAATTATGTTCAGGTCGCACTATAGTTTAAGGTCACATAAACAATGGTAAAGCAAATGGTCAAACAAATCCCAGCATGATTTGCTTGATTGTTATCAAATACAAACAACTCAATTCTCGAACAGTAGCGAACACCTGTTCCTCTTAGTTATCACAGTTTTGTTATGAAAACTAGTCTTGTCTTTGTCACAAACAAATTTCTTATCATTAAAGGTGGAAACAAGTCTTTTTTTTTAATTTTAACAGATGTAGGGCAATCAAGAAACAAAGATAAAAAGAGCTTGTTGCACTGGAATTGCAAATTGATATCTTGAGATTGAATTCTTGGAGCTTGAAGCTTGATATTGAATTCTATTAAAAAAAAAACAGTGTCCTCTTTTCTTTGGAGGAGTGTTTGCTGTGTCATTCGCTAACATAATAGATTATTATTTAAAGAAAAAACAGATACAACGAGATTGTATTTGTAATGTTCAGACCTTTCTGAGTGCGAGAGCATTTTCCCTCCCCATCGTTGTTCATAATGGGGTAGAATACATAAAATCGTGGCTTTTAAGATTTGTTGTTTGTGGAGCAAGAATGTCATTTGCATGGGGCGGTAAATTGCATAAATCATTAATACATGAATATATTTTCAATTGCTCAAAGATACGTATTAACATTAGAATGATAATGAAAATATTCATACCTTAGTTTTAAAATATGGAACAAGTTTGGGTTCTCTTCAGCAGAGAACAAGGTTCTAAGCAATTGAAATATCACAGCCATCGACCTGCAAAACCCTAGGATATCGTCTCAGAACAAAAATACGCCACTTTGCATCAATCTATCCCCATATGCTAAATTAACAATTTTGTGTTTTGGTCTGGTGATATAGTCACTTTATCATTGGAGCTATTGCCCGATTAAATAAATAAATATAAACGAAACAAAAGCAGAACGTACTATACGCTTTGAAGCAGACGGTACACTCTAATAACTAAGATTAAACACAGGGTATACGGCGTGTACCGCCGTGTACCCTCAACTACAGCCCTGGTAGTAGGTTAAGCGTACCAAGAATAGATATGGTTGCCAGACGTCCCGGTCTTCAATGAAAGATTTAACTGTTCCGAAAAAAAAAAACCTTTGGGACGAAAGTTTGTCCCGGTTTTCGTTCTTCAGATTGAAAAAAATCAATCTGAAACAACTAGTATGTCTCATCTGCGTTTTCTCGGAGGTAAATGCAATTCGGAATGCTCCATTACAATAATAACCCTGTTAGAATAATATACATTTCTAACTTAACTCCCGCCCTTCTCGTTTACTCCACACAAAACTCCTCATAGTAAGAAAGAGTAACCAAACGCTTGCTGTGGCTTTATTATTATTATTATTATTATTATTATTATTATTATTATTATTATTATTATTATTATTATTATTATTATTATTATTATTATTATTATTATTTAACGCTGATTCTCGTTTCTTTTTGTTTCATCCATCCTTATTTAATTTTATTTCTGGTTTCGAAGGGAGGAATCCGGACCCCCTTGGCTACGTGCATGCTCTGAATCAGTATTAAAATACCATTCCTCGAAATACCTTACCGTTATGGGCATGGATGGGTACAGGCCGGTAGCCAGCCCAAAAATGTAAGGGGGCGGTAGAAGTAAGGGGGGCCCGATCCAACCATATTATAGTTCATCACCGTATTATAGTTCATTTGTAAGCCTAATATGAAAAGTTTAGGGAGCCGGCAAAAATTTAGGTGGGGCCCGGCCCCTTAGACCCCTGTGGATACGGGCCTGGACAAGGGCGCCGATTTCTCTGTAAATTTGGGGAGGCCCACTCAGACGCAGAAGGTGTATATATATGAGGATGTTAAGACAAATTACATTCAATTTATGCCAAATATTGTATATTCATAAATACTTTAGGGGCCCCCGGCACACTTGGGCCTGGATGGGTAGATTCGTATAAATCCCCCCCCCCCATACTTATGCATAATATAATTTGGAAGTCTAAAATCGTGTTGGGAAAACTGGGTCAAAAATTCATTGTCAAATTTGCCTGGAAAAAAAAATTCAACTTAAAGAAAATAATCAACAAAAATTAGCCACAAAAGACATTCAGTAACGTGGATTAGTATATAAAGAATTAACATAATTCATAGCAAAGAAAATATTTTGAATATTATTCAGCTTAGACGAGAATTCTTGACACTTTAAATCAACTACAGATTATATATATATGTAAAAGTTAGGAATGTTTGTAAAAAGTCTCAAAGACTTTACACATTAGAAGACTCTTGTTTTTCTGTCTCAAGGTCAAGTACATCTAACGCCATGATAGATCCTAATTTAGTGTATACATAATTTTATACAAAAACTACTCTCGATTTAAATTCTAATGAAATATTAAGTACACACAGAAGAAACGGGGTTAAAAAGGAATAATATTATGCTTCTGTGTGTTTTTTTAGATACTGTGAAACACTTCTTTTATGACTGTGCAACGTCCATCATTCAGTTACTACTAAACCTGCAGAACAACATTTTCTTGATGAATGTAACTCTTGTTTAATGCTGAAAAGGATATAGAACAAAAGACCACAGTTTACACGTGGCAGTAACATTATTTGTTCTATCTACTATGCGAAATCAAGTATTTAAATTACGCTATCTCAAGATGTTTTGCAAGTTATTCATTGTACCTTCTTTGACAATGATCCTGTGAATAAAAAGAACAAGAATTTGTGTTAAAGTAAATTGGCTGTGCAACGATATCACAGAATATTTCCTTGTTTTGCATAATTCTTTTTCTTCTTTAATTTTTTTTTTTTTTTTTTTTTTTTAAAGAAAATTATTTCAGGATAACCTAAACAGCTCAACTTCCGTGAGATGTTCTCTGCGGTTGACAAATGACAATCTTAATCTTAGAAAGTAAATAAAAAGTAAGTTACTAGGGAATTTAGTTGTTTATAAAGCTGATATTTCTACACAAATAGTATTGTGCAAATTATAATGAAACAATTTCATACATGAGAATTACCTAATTTGTTTCATGTTTGCTACACTAATACATAAAATAGAACATTTCCTTTGTGGCTCTCATTATCACGTAAAACTACTACGTGAATCAAGCTGGATCTAACTATGATGGCTGATTATTATTGTCAGCAGCGTGTTAAGTTATAATTAGGATATTCCACAAGTTGAGACAGAATTTTCTTACGACAAGCAGTGGCGCAACCAGGATTTTATTTCGGGAGGGACCAAGACTACCACGCAATAATGAGGTTTTGGAAATTTCACCAAAATGTGTCTGCTGCCCTGCTGTATAAGATAGGTTAGGTTAGTTTCGGGCGGGAGAGGTAGGCTGGGCCCTCCGAGTTCGTAGCTGGTTGCGCCACTGACTACGAGAGACAAGACAGAACTCCTCCACACTGTAGGAACACTTCGTGAGACGAGACATTATTTCCACGACACCGTATTCGGACGAGGCAGTTTCAACTCTTCTTTTGTACGCAACCTACGCATAATATGTATATATTTTTAGATCAACTCCTAAAGTTCTATGAATAATAATAATAATAATTTTTAATAATAATGTTGCATGTTCTTATTGATTCACTTTCACTTGTAGTACAATATGTGAATTAATTGATTTTTTACAGAGGAGAGGGAAAAGAAAATTACCACACACTCAATATATATTTTGCAGCTCATATAAACACATCTCCCAGTTTATATATATATATATATACAGAGGAGGATATCTTCCTATTCCCGCCAGTAATTCGGTATTAGCCTACATTTACAACTTATGTGCTTACTGAATACTGCATACAATTACTACATGAGTTGTAAGAAATCTAAGTTTGTGTACAAAATAATTATGTTTCATCCGTGTCAATTACTCAGAGGTTTCACTATATACAGGGTGTTTCAAAACAACACCGACAACGTTTGGGAGGTGATTCCTGACACCAAGATAAGACGAAAAGTATAGACCAATCTGGGTATACGAATACTTCCTTTCGGTGTTATAAGCTGCCGAAAACGTGAAAAAGATTAACTTTAAAAATACATAACTCCAAAACTATGTGATCTACTGTAGTCGGGTCAAGACGTCACTTACGTACTAATACGTGCGCTATCCAAAAATACATGGTTCAGAATCCTAAGATACTCACGAAGCAATTTTTATAGATGGAGTTGGCCTACGAGCATATAATTTGAAGTACTCACCAACTACCTTTACAAAAATTGATAAGGAAGTACTGCAGGATTCTGAAACTTGGAGATTTGAGTAGGGCACATGCTAGTTCCTAAGTAAAGTCTTGACCCGACTACGGTAGAGCTATGGACCTTTGAAGTTCATTTTTTTATGTTTTCAGCAACCTATAACTCCTAAAGGAAGCATTTGTGCACCCAGGATGGTCTATACTTTTGGTCTTATTTTTGTGTCAGTAAACACCTCCCAAACGTTGTCGGTGTTGTTTTGAAACACCCTGTATATGTTTTTACAATGATTTACAGAACATGATCTTTGAATTATTGTAATTAATTAAAAGCTGCTATCCAGTATGAAGATTCAATTTTGATTTTAGTAAATTTATAAACTATTTTATTTGCATGGTAAATATATATGGTTGCAAAGCCTGGAGTAAAGGCTCTTTTTTACGAAGTCCAATAAGATGATAACGTGAAATAGACCTTAAAGTGATGTGTAACAATAATTATTACTGCATTTGACTTGGCACAGAAGAAAATCCAATGATGAGTTCAGTGGCGGCGATTGGACGTTAAAAGTGGGGGGGCAAGGCATGATCTGAATATTTGTATATCAGTGTTAGTTTTCCTGGTTGTTTGACGAAAGGTTGTATAACTAATAGGATACTATCTTTTTTAGTTAAAATACCATCATTAAGTAAATTGACAAGAGCAACGCAAGTGGGTACTCATAAATAACGAAAGCTTAAGAAGAGATTTGATTGCTTGCTCATGAACATCTTAAAATTCTGTCTGGAATATTGTGTGATCAGATTGTTTAATAACGAATTTGCAAAGCAAATAAATAGAAGGGATAACAGTAATCATAGTAATGAATAATGAGGCTTGTTTTGTAGAAGTTATGTTGAAACTGGGGATTAATGAACAACTTACATTTTTAATTTCACACATGCCATTAAATGTATGTTATTACTCTTCCTGGGGATGTACTTGAACCTGAACCCACAAAGCAGGGGTGATGTATATAGATTGGGTTAAGGTAAGATCAAAACCGGTTACAAAAATCGGGGAAGTCTCATGCATTCCGCTTGAGGACAGCACTTTATTCATTATTAAAATCTTTAAGCGTGTCCGTAAAGTCTATTGCAGCCTCGAAAAATCTGAGACGGTGAGAGAAATATGAAAAAAAGAAAAAAAGCGTGTCTTTCATCATTTTAAAGGTACGCGTATCAAAGTAAAATAAATTGTCTCAGGGTCCCCCGCAGATCCCAGACGGGGTCCAACTCAAAATGTTTAAATAGAAAGGGGGGTCAACTTGCATATGGCATGAAAGTTGGTGTTGAATGAAGGAAGATAAATCAAGTCTCGATTCTCTGCGATAAGCCTGGGTAAAATAGCGGTAGGTCAAAATATCAACATAATCTTCATTGGAAAGTCTATGGCGATTCATATGAATCTGAAACGGTGGGATAGGTGTAAAAACAAAAATACGGATATGTCATTATTTCAAAACTATAATGATTCAAAGTAAAAAATGTTCCAGGGTCCCTCGCAAGATCCCAGACGGGGCCCAACTCAAAATTTGAAATGGGAAAGGGGTTCAAGTTGAGCATCGTATGAACGCTGATGTTAAGTGAAAGAAGTTGAAACAAGTTTCGACTCTTGATGATAAGCATGTGCAAAATGGGTCAAAATGTCAACACAAGCGTATTGATACATTCTAGGTTTTTTCTTTCCTCTTTTTTTTTACACTTGTCCCGCAATTTCAGATTAATAGGAGTGGTCATAGACTTTCAAACACGCTTTCGTTGGCATTTTGACCCATCGCCATTTTACACAGGGTTATCGTAGAGAGTCGAGACTTGATTTATCTTCTTTCATTCAACACCAACTTTCATATCATATGCAAGTTGACCCCCCTTTCCATCTAAAAATTTTGAGTTGGACCCCGTCTGGGATCTGCGGGGGACCCTGGGACAATTTATTTTACTTTGATACGCGTACTTTTAAAAGGATGAAAGACACGTTTTTCTGTTTTCATATCTGTATCACCTTTTCGGGGTTGCAACGGACTTTATGGACATGCTTAAAGATTTTAATAAAAATGAGTAAAGTGCTGCTCCCAAGCGGAATGCATGAGACCTCCCCATTTTTGGTAACCCGTTTTGATTTTGTCTTGACCCCAGCTTTCAGAAAATATATACATCACCCCTATTTTGTGAGTTCAGGTTCAAGTACATCCCGGGCTAGATAATGAAAGACAGTAAATACTACAGGCATACCTGTATCCTACGATATCTAAAGAAATACGCTATTGCAATATTGATTGCTTTTAATTGCAATTAAAACGCAATTCATGTAGCTTTTCTTAACTCAACGGGAAGACAAATAACCAATACGTACTCACGCAACGACAAATATTATATGGCACCATTTTTTCTATGAACCAGTAATACATACAAAACTTTTCATTTCCAAATGAAACTGTATACATTACGGGTCCACTTCAAAAAAGTGGGGGGGCAACTGCCCCCTCTTGCCCCCCCGAATCGCCGCCCATGGATGAGTTATTTGTTTCTGCATAGATTTCTTAAGGTATCAAATATAATCATGAGTGTAATTGAATATAACAAAATAAATCACACATTCCATACAAAACTTGCTCGACTACAATTCCGTTTACTATTTTAATTTCTAATAACAATTGGAGTCACTATGCATCTACAATATTGTAGTTACTATAAATTTAAAATTGAAGTTACTAAGCATTTACAATTAGAGTTACTAAGCATTTCCAATTAAGGTTACTATTCATTTACAATTAGAATTACTAAGCATTTACAATTAGAGTTACTATACATTTACAATTAGACACTATTCATTTACAATTAGAGTTACTATTCATTTACAATTAGAGTTACTATAAATTTACAATTAGAGTTACTATTCATTTACAATTAAAGTTACTATAAATTTACAATTAGAGTTACTATTCATTTACAATTAGAGTTACTATAAATTTACAATTAGAGTTACTATTCATTTACAATTAGAGTTATTATTGATTTACAATTAGAGTTACTATTCATTTACAATTAGAATTACTAAGCATTTACAATTAGAGTTATTATTCATTTACAATTAGAGCTACTATTCATTTACAATTAGAGTTACTAAGCATTTACAATTAGAGTTATTATTGATTTACAATTAGAGTTACTATTCATTTACAATTAGAGTTACTATAAATTTACAATTAGAGTTACTATTCATTTACAATTAAAGTTACTATAAATTTACAATTAGAGTTACTATTCATTTACAATTAGAGTTACTAAGCATTTACAATTAGAGTTACTATTCATTTACAATTAGAGTTATTATTGATTTACAATTAGAGTTACTATTCATTTACAATTAGAATTGCTAAGCATTTACAATTAGAGTTATTATTCATTTACAATTAGAGCTACTATTCATTTACAATTAGAGTTACTAAGCATTTAGAATTAGAGTTAGTAAGCATTTACAATTAGAGTTACTGTGCATTTAAAATTAGAGTTACTGTTCATATACAATTGGAGTTGCAATACTTTTTTGTAATTCGAGTTTAGTTCACTATGAACGTACAATTGAAGTTATTGCGCATTTAAATTTGGAGTTACCATGCGTTTATGGGAGTTATTATGCAATTGGAGTTATTATGAATTTAAAATTGGATTTATTATTAGCGTTTAAAATTGGAGTTACTATGCATTTACAATTGAACTCATTGTATACTTACAATTGGAGTAGCAATGCATTTAAATTTGGATTTACTATACACTTAAAATTGGAGTTCTTACTTTTCAACGATTTGAGTTACTATTCCACTTTTTATTTTAAACATTTAAAGCTAAGGAAAACGTGTGACTAATGAAAATGAATGATTATTAAATAATTGGTGGACTTAGAAAGTGGCAGCAAACACTGAGATGATGTTGCCCACTACAACTGCCTCACATGGCTTAGAATCGAATCAAAGACTACTCTAACCAGAGGTGAGCGCTGTACCATTGAGCCACCATGTTTAAAGCCCATATTACCAAAACTGGTCATATTTCATGACTTCATTCCAGTTTTGTTTTGAGTTCCTCTCCAACTCGAAACATATTTTTTGTGAGAGTTCTTCTGAAGAGGACATTTAAATTTAAAAAGAAAAAACTCGTGTGGAAACTGTCACACAAGACTGTCCTTAACACAACTTGCACGACAATCCATAAAACATTTACGTGCTACAGAGGATACTTTTATGGTGACGAATACTAAAGCTTGATTTTACACAAGAGTTAAAGTACTAAAACTGAAAAACCTTAATACATGTTCGTACATACTGAGAAAGCTATTGAAAAATACTACATATGCATACCTTTTTCTTATCTTTTTTAAATAATAACTATGTCAGTAGAGACAGTTTATTTTTAAAAGGTGCTCTGATGGGATTGAAAGATAATATTTCAGCTTCTAAGCTCACGCAGGGAAAGACCTGTTTCTCATAACGTAATCCTGTTTCTCTCTCTCTCTCTTTTTGTAGTCATAAATTTGACTTATAACCATTTAGTAAAATTGACTCTGATAGTCTTTTTACTAGTCTAAAGAAGAAACATGTATAACTTAATTAAAGATAGAAAAAATACTTTGTAGTGTCCTGTGTTACTGGTACGCGTTTTAAAAGTGAAGTAGTACGTGAAAGGGAGTCTCTCAATTTAAAAGAGAAGAAACGAAATCTTAACACGTGCGCAGCTCTGATCTAGTTTCAAATCAGTCATCGTCGTTTTCAACATCAGCCAACCCTAGCTGCTCTTAAATTTACGAGAGAATATCTTGGAAAGGACTATTGGGTGAGAGTACTGTTGTTAATCGTTACGGAAACAAAAATGTCCTAGGATCCGGTCGCGGAATCCATATAAAAATATTTTAATTCGGTGTATTTCTAGGGATGCGCTCGAGTCGAGACATGTCTCGAATCTCGACTCGACTCGACTCGAATTCGAGTCGAGATTCGAGTCGAGACACACTTTGTAAAATTCGAGACGAGTCGAGACAAACGTGTTTCTCGACTCGAATTTTCGAGTCGAGACACGAGTCGAGTCGAGACAGCTCATAAAAATCTCGACTCGACTCGAATGTCTCGAAAATTTTTCTAAAACTTTTAATATTATTATGAAGAAATTATTCACTCAGGAACAGCCTTGAAACCAATTCCAGCATTTATTACTTTAGAAAGGTACAGAACGCATAAATTTAATAGTTAATCTTCCGAGATCAAGATTTAATTTTCAGCTCAATTCAGTTAATTAAAACTAGTAATTAATGTCGTGATATTTGATTGTACTTCAAATATAATAATAATAATAATAATAATAATAATAATAATAATAATAATAATAATAATAATAATAATAATAATAATAATAATAATTGATTATCTAGTTTGTATAAAACTATTATCCGTAGCCTATATCTAGTCTGTATAAGAACATTGCAATAAAGTGAACATCATAAATTCTCTGAATGAGCAATTGGCAGTCTATAGTAATTTAGCATAGTTATAACTATTGTGTTTTTATTTCCATGAACGCCATAGGGGTACATAACTTCTGGACAGGGCCGGATTTATGGGGGTGCAAAGGTGCACGCTACCCCCCCTTTGTTGTAAATATACCTATCTAAAATGAGAAGCTAGCAGTAAAAATACTGCGACACTGGTGTGTCGTGAATGGGCCACTGGTGTACCGCGAGGATATCAAAACAAAATTATTAATTCTATAGCAATCAAATTGCAAAACGCAGGGGAAAATGTATATTTGTATTGCACATTACTATCAACCTCTACTATGAATATACAATTTTAAGTTTCATGCCGTGTTACTTTTCTGTACATTTCTAATGTTGAAAAAAGTATTTGTTATTGTTATGACCATTATTGCTTCCTTATCGGTACAGACTATTTCGTAACTTGAAAATTTAAAATATTATTCAATCCTTTCGATAAATTATTTACATTTGTGTTTTAAAAGTAAAATAGATTTATTTGTTCGTTCGTTATTTAATGATCTTCATTCTTAGTAAAAGGTTGGATACAGTTTTCGAAAGAGTAAGCGTATTTTTAATAACCTGAGTCCAACATTTCATTGCAGTTGTTTTCTCCTTTTAAATTAGAATAAAAAAATAAGCATAGTGATTTACCACGAGGAAAACCCAGTGATCGAGCTTTCTTCTCTGTGCGAAGGAGATAAGTAATCAAAGAAAAAAATACCAGTGTGTTTTATATTTACAAATAATAATATCTATAAGTGTGCCGCGAGAATTCATGTAACACCCGTAGTGTGCTGCAAGTTGAAAAAGGTTGGGAAACGCTGGTTTAGAGGAAAGAATAATTGGTACACTCCCTCCTCCCTGCTCTCTCTCTGCCTAGTATATTTTCTTTATTTTAGTGTCTCCGAAACACCATTCCAGACAAATGATTTTCGGTAGAAAAGTTAGAAACAAACCATCCCGCTCTTGGACAAAGTGGACAACATGCGGTAGTCAGGTCAATGAACCTGCTTTGGAAATTTTTGTGCAATTTAGGTTACTGAGAGGGTGTAGTTTCTTCAACTATGCCGCCTTCTACTATGGAACGTGCCATAAATAAGTCATCGTCTGATCGTACGGGAAACACCGCTAGTTGTCCTTGCCTGACATCTGTTTCATATTCATATTAGCCAGTGACAGCGATAAAGGGCGCGCATACCCTGGGATGCGGGGGAGCATACTTGAGGGGGCCTCTACAACGTACGCTCAGCAAGGCACCTTTTACTTGTCATTTATAATTTTAATGCATTTTGAAAGTGTTTCTACACAGCTTATAATTGATTCTAACAGTTTCACAGAATTAAACCAGTTGAGAATGCTCCATGAGCATTGCCAGAACGAACTTAAAAAGAATGGAGAGATGGAGCGGGAAGGAAAACTATCATTGTTCCTACCTCGCAAAAATTAGTAAAATATTATTTCTCTATGACTTACAGTTCTCGAGATATGGCTGCTTAAATATCTAGAAATTTGAACTTTTTGGCCAGTATTTGGGGAACGGTGGCCAGTTGGCCAGTAGACAGTTAATCAGTGGACACTGGTTATTATTTGGTATTAAAATGTTCACCACCCTCTTAGGTATTGATCAACACCAATATGATCTCTCTACAACTTACGGCTCCCAAGCTATGGCTCGTTAAATATCTAGAAATTGGCCATTTTTGGCCAACATCACGGGAACGGTAAGTCATAGAGAGATGATATTGGTGTTAATCAATACCTAAGAGAAAGGTAAACAATTTGGTACCACTATTAATTCGTGGCCACTGGCCATTGGCCAAACCAGTGGCCAGTTGGCCAGTGGCCACCGGTTACTATTTGGTACCAAAAAGTTCACCATCTTCTTAGGTATTGATCAACATCAATGTCATCTCTCTACAACTTATGGTCCCTGAGCTATGGCTCCTTAAATAGGTAGAAATTGGCCATTTTTGGCCAATATCACGGGAACGGTAAGTCATAGAGAGATGATATTGGTGTTAGTCAATACCTAAGAGGATGGTATGCATTTTAGTACCGATATTAATTGGTGACCACTATACAACTGGCCATTGGTCAAACTAGTGGCCAATTGGCCAGTGTTAATCGGTTACTATTTGATACCAAAATGTTCACCATCCTCTTAGATAATGAACAACATCAATGTGATCTCTCTGTGACTTATGGTTCCCGAGATATGGCTCCTTAAATCTCTGGAAGTCGGCTAGTTTTTGGCCAATATCTTGGGAACGGTAAGAGTGACGCGAAAAATTTAATCACTTTTTCTGATAGTTTTTGAAGCTCTATCAAATACACGGTTCAAAATTGAAAAATCGCAAATAACAGACAGACGGACAGACAGACAGACAGACACACAGACATAGAGAATTCAGTATCGAACTTTTTAAGTTCGTTGATAATGAAGTAATAATTAAAATCAAATAATGAGGAATGACTGTGAACATGAATGTCAGGTTCCTCTTTGCGATTTTCCAAAGATTTTATTTTCCAGTGTAATATTTGCATATTATTATGTTAGTCTATAATGCCATATTTTCGATATCGTGTATCTTAGACTAGAATTACAGTATTACAATAAATTATCGTATTTACCAGAAATATCTTCCAAGAAAATAATTCGAGATATAACAACTTGTTATTTGAAGAAGACAGTTGCTTACTGACAAGGGAGTGGCTCCACTGAGATCCGAACGAGACAATTATCGCATTGGATATGTTATAACTAGACGAATCCCGAAGTTATACGTGTCACCAGGCGTTGAGTTACAACATATTCAACGAACTTAAAAAGTTCGTTACTGAATTCTCTATTTTGTACTCTGCATTACATAGACCATCAAAAACTATCAGACAAAATGATTAAATTTTTCGCGTCAATCTAACCGTTCGCAAGATAGTGGCCAAAAAATGACCGATTTACAGAAATTTAAGCAGCCATATCTCGGGAACCGTAAGTCATAGAGAGATCATATTGGTGTTGATCAATATCTAAAAGGATGGTGAACATTTTGGTACCAAATAGTAACCGGTAGTCACTGTCCAACTAGAAATATGATTACCACCAATATCATATTTCTATGGCTTACCATTCCCGTGATATTGGCCAAAAACATGTCCAATTTCTAAATATTTAAAAAGCCATAGCTAGGAAATTACCTGCTAGAATAGTTTGAACCGAGTCATTTGTTCGGAAACGATTGGGTAAATGGAAAACTCGGTGAACATGTATCCCCTCATTTTCAAGGCCACACTTTTTTGGGGTAAAAAGTTTGCTCCAGGGTTCCCCGCAGGGCCCCAGACGGGATCCAACTAAAAAGTTTCAAATGGCAAGGGGGGTTAAGTAGCACATCGTTTGAAATTTGTTGTAAAATGAAGGAAAATGGAGCAAGTCTCGACTCTCTACGACAACCCTGTGCAAAATGGCGGCGGGTCAAAATGAAAACAAAAACTTAATTGAAAAGTCCACGGCCACTCGTATAAATCGAAAATGGTGAGACAAATGTAAAAACAAGAAAGGACGTGTGGCATTACGAAATCGAGCTAAAGAGAATTTCACAGTAAATATCAAGCTCAAGCTCGAATTAGTGAGAAACTTGACTAGTGTGATCCTCATTGAGATTAGCGAACGCGAGCTCCATTGAGGATAGAGAGCATGAGCCCGAGTGAGTCACGGTTGCAAAATTACCAATTTTACTTCTTTCTTTCTTTTCTTTTCTTTTCTTTTTTTTCCTACTCCAATGCGTAAGGTTTATGAACAGCAGAAGTGCTTGCTAGAAAGACTTTAATTAGCATTGCTTGAATTATCCATAGACTAGGAACTGCTTAGATATCTAATGCAACTTACGTTCGCATTTTAACAATTCAGGTTGTAATTAAAACCTTGAATACTGAGCAGATGAGCACGCAGAATGTTTTGTTTGGGTGTATTTCTAATACGCAATTAATTCTTCGTAAACAAATACAACTCTATAGTATCTGAAGCGGCTTGAGTTGGATTGAATGAAAACGTGAACATGTATTCGAACTGCGCAATGTATTGTTAATTATCATGAACTGGAACAATTAGAAAAAAAATGGAAGCGCAACTGATGAGCACCAAACATCAAAATTTCACAAGGCATGGTCAAAGCTCACACCTCAAAGACCAGAAAAAAAGATTGCCCCATCAACTAACCGTTGTCTTGTCCAAGTCAGTTGCTTCTTTTCATTGTGAAATTTCCTGCAAGTTAATCAGAATGTTGAAAATTTCCTACATTTTAAATTTATTTAGTATGTACTGATCAGTCAGAACATTATGACTACCAACCTACTATCGATATAATTTCCGTCCAGGCGATATCTGTATCACCTGCCGACGAATGCCTGCTAGTCAGTCACGCGTACGGTGCATGCAGTAGCAGTGAGAGTGCTGGCCGTGTGTAGAATGGGGAAGGCGCGCGATCTGAGTTTGACCGAGGGCAGGTTGTAATGGCCCGCAGACTCGGCAGGAGAATTTCGGAAACTGCAGGACTTGTCGGATGTTCGAGGAGTGCTGTGGTGAGTGTCTTCAACAAGTCGCGAAACCAAGGGAAAACGACGTCCAAACGTCGAGGGGTTGGGCGCCCCCACCTCATTACAGATGTCGGACGTCATAGGCTGGGCAGACTGATAAAACAAGACAGGCAGCGAACTGTGGCAGAACTAACATCATACTTTATTACTGGGCAAAGTACAAGTGCGTTTGAACACACATTGCACCGAACACCCCTAACGATGGGCCTCCGAAGCCCATGTCCCATCTATGTGCGAATGTTAACACCACGACATCGGCAACTACAACTGAAATGAACACATGACCACCGTCATTAAACCTTGGCACAGTGGCAGAGCGTTTCATTGTCTGATGAATCCCGATATATTCTTCATCATGACGATGGGAGGGTGCGAATCCGTCGTGTTTCAAGAGAACAGTTCTTTGACACCTGTACTGCGGGACGGAGACAAGCTGGCGGTGGCTTAATTATTACGTCAGTATCCATGTGTCTAGTGAAGGTCGAGCAAGGCACCATGACGGCCAAGGCGTATCACACACTGCTTGCAGACGACGACCATGTTTCCCAACGGTAGTGGCATTTTTCGAAAAGATAATGCACCATATCACAAGGCCAGGATTGTGATGGAGTGGTTCGAGGAACACAGGGGCAAGTTCCAAGTGATGTGCTGGCCGCCCAACTCGCCTGATCTGAACCTAATCGAACACAAATGGGATGTGATTGAACATGACTTCAGAGCGCATCGCCCCTCTCCCTGGAATTTACGGGAATTAGATGACCTGTGTGCAAGGGCGCCGATCCTGGGGGGCCGAGGGGGCCCGGACACTCCCAAAGCTCATGTGAGCCGCCGCCTTGTATTTATGAATATACAATATTTGGCATAATTTGAATACAATTTGTCTTAAAATCCTCATATATATGCCTTCTGCATCTGAATGCCCCCCCACATTTACAGAAAAATCGGCGCCCTTGCCTATGTGTACGAATCAACTCTCTCCAGTGACCTTTCAAGGGTCATTGCGTCCATGCCAAGACGCGTCGCCATTGTTATCCGTGCCAAAGTTGGACACACTGACAATAAGGTAGGTAGTCATAATATTCTGGCTGATGTGTGCGTATATTTTAACTCGTATATTTTGTCTCGACTCGAATTTCGAGACGTCTCGACTCGAATTCGAGACGAGTCGAGACAGAGTCTGTCGAGTCGAGACACGAGTCGAGACAGAAACATATTTTCGAGTCGAGACACGAGTCGAGACAACATTTTCTCGAGACGAGTCGAGACAGGCTTAAATCTCGACTCGACTCGACTCGAACGCATCCCTATGTATTTCGGTGAGAGAACCAAAGTATATTTTGACATAATTTGCAAACCTTCTTAGCTCAACATCGTTACAAGCTTTGAACATTGTTGAGCAACTTTGAAATGATATCTCTAGGGAACTACCTATAGTGGTTTTGTTACAAAACCTTTTTCCATTTTCTCTATAGTTTCTCTTGCACTTCAATATCGGTTTCGATTCAAGATCCAGAACTGAGTCTCTCAGAATATCAATTTTGGTTCCGAGGCTGGAACTGATTTTCTCGGAAAGTTAATTTCAGTTTCGCACATAGAATCGATTTTCCTGGAAAGTTAGTTTGAGTTCCGAGGCTGGAACTAATTTTCTCGCAAAGTTAGTTTCAGTTCTGCACCTCGAACCAGTTTTCTCGGAATAATAGTTTTAGTTCCACGCCTGGAACTGATTTTCTCGCAAAGTTAGTTTCAGTTCCGCACCTTGAACTGGTTTTCTCGGAAAATTAGTTTGTTTCGTGCCTGGAATCGGTTTTCTTGGGAACATAGTTTCTGTTCCGAACATGGAACCGATTTTCTCAGAAACTTAATTTCAGTTCCGCTCCTGGAACCAATTTTCTCCCATAGTTGGTTTCAGTTCCGAACCTGGAATCGGATTTCTTGGGAAGATAGTTTCAGTTCAGCGCAACAGCGTCGAGTTTCGAAAATTTATGTGGGTGCATATCAATGGCGGAATGTGTTAGCCTATTTGTTTTCAGGGAAGTTTCGATATTTGATTGATTTATTTTTAGTTAAAATCTTTTATGAACACTGTCATAAAGGGCTGTGGTGTGGTAAAGTAAAATATGCCAGTAGTATAATAATAAGTTGGGACTGTCCTAGCTCAGTCGGTAACACGGCTGACTTAAACTCAAGAGGAACGGGTTCAAACTCGGGTCCAAACTAAAAATCTTGTGAGTACGTTGCAATGAAATTAACATATATGTATTATAATATATTTATGAGGGCTATTCGGAAAGTGATGTAACCATATATGTAAAAATATGTAACGATCCAGGATTCTTTCTTCAATTGTAACCAATTAAAGTCCTTTCGGGAGCCATTTATACAACGATATTGTATATCTATGCGATAAACTACTTCCATTTTCTTGTAATTATTTTGGGCAACGGCGCTTAAAAGTGCACAATTGTTTTGATAAGAAGAAGAAGAAAATAATATAATATGTTGTTGATTTTATATTGATAATCAGATAATGTGTTGTTAAAAAGAAGATAGCTATTTTGTGTTGGTTCCTATGACAACATAATAATTTTCATGAAGGTTTAGAGAATAAAAGATTAATGGATATTTATTTATTTAGCCGTGTTGACTTATATTGCAATTCGGACTGTGGGTATATATAACGAAATATAAAATATAAACGTATTTTTTATTGGTATAGGCGGGGGCAACATTGTCAACCGGCATGAGAGAGTTTTTTTTTTTTTTTTTTTTTTTTTGTTAATAGAATAGTATACACTTTATTAAATAACATATGTTTCTCAAATTCAAGGCCGACAATCGCCCCTCTTCCCTACTCAAATGACGCCAATAGTAATGAAAGCTAACTTAATCACTTAAATAGAGGGTGCGTAAATAGAGATATCAAAAAGGACTTGACAAATTTGAAAACTCATTTATTTATTTATTTAGCTTACAGACATGGTTTTGGTGTCATTTTGTAGCAAAATATACCATTTTTTTTTACCTTACACCTAAAGAGGTTCAATTTGGCTTCTATTAATGAAATGAAATCTTCATCCACTGGATGTAACATTTCCACACAAAACTCCTTACGAGCTATCCGTCAGTGTTCTTTAATTCTCGCGCCATTTGTAATTTGTATGGCTTGAGATGCAACCGTTTTCTCAATACATGCCAATCTGTCATGTATGTGAGTGACGTCCAACTGTCGGGAAACACGCCGGGTTAATTTTGTAGGACTATTCACAAATCTTTGTCTCACTTGCTCTAAAACGTCTTCAGACGTACGGAGACTACTTGAAGGTTTATGAAATCTTAACATCACGTTTCAATAAAACTTTTATGCTACTGATTAATAGTAGCCCTATTGAAAGGATCTTTACCATACTTTGTAAAAAAAAAAAAAAAAAAAAAAAAAAAGTTGCACAGTTGTCGCAGACTTGGATTCTTCAAACCAAAACACACTGCTAGCACGCTCGGGACCAGTAAAGACAGACATCTTTGGTGCAACTGCCGCTAGCGCTCGCAGTGGTTTGTTTTTAAACTAGTGTACTACGTGAGTCAAAACTTGATGTATTTTGCTACAAAATGACACCAAAATCATGACAGAAAGATAAATGAATAAATCAGTATAAGCTTTCAAAGATGTAAAGTTCTTTTTGATACACCCTGTATATGTATATGTACCGCTGAAACAAGACAACTCAAATAAAAGTTACAAATTTAATTAATTCGTTTAGTATGTAATAATATCATGTCTTCTGAAAACAAAATAAATAACCCCAAGTCGTGCCGTGCACAGTATATGAAAGAGCATCTTTCTTGGATTCAAAGGTTAATTTATTCTCTTATTTAGAAGGATTTTAACCCCAACTCATAGAGATATATTTATGAAACTTCAATGAAAATATGCGATGTATTTGACCAAATCTAAGACTATTTTAGGAAGGCTATCGTGAAAAACAACAGACAGAGAAAGAAACACAGACGGAAGTATTCCATCCCATATGTCAAACGGTAGAAACTCGTTTCAATAATACAAACCACTCTGCGAAGCAAAAACAAAACAAAATAGTGTAAAACTCAGCATTGATATAATGTATACTATAAATAAAAGCAAGATGATTCAAAACAAGTTCTTTACTCTTTACATTAATAATTACTTATATTTATATTCTCATTATTGTATCGATTAAATCGACTCAACTACAACTAAGTAATTAAACTCCTTGGTTCTTCAAGTGTGTAAAAGGTAGCAACATAAAACAGAGTATTAAACTCAAGTGTAGTGTCACATTATTGTTAATTAAGCAGATTTAATGACATTGTAAGTTGCAGAACATCTTTTTTTGTTTCTTCAAAACCAATCGAAAAGAAAATCTAATTAAAGTCAAGGTAATCCAGAGACTACTGTCTCAAGAGTGGTCTTCAGTATAAATAAAACACCGGTTGTGTTATGTTTAGCCACCATTCAAGAACGGTCTCTGATGAACTGCAATAACTTCTTAACAAAAATTATAACAAAAAAACAAGAACCTCGTTGTATCTTTGTGTCATTGAAAACGAAACTGTATTTCTGTGTCACTTGAAGTAAAGAAGTCTTCATCACTTACGCAAGGCGAGAATACTAGTGCAACATATTCACATACAAAAATATATCATATATATGAGTATGCAAATACTGGAGGACTTACTGGCTTTAACACACTGTTTTTCTTTTTTTTTCTTCTTCTTCTTCTTTATGTATGTG
Organism: Thermobia domestica; assembly: GCF_964235325.1. Classification (NCBI taxonomy): domain Eukaryota; kingdom Metazoa; phylum Arthropoda; class Insecta; order Zygentoma; family Lepismatidae; genus Thermobia; species Thermobia domestica. Next base: position 16,028,281 of record NC_137471.1, on the reverse strand, counting down.
TATTCCCCGCAAAACTACTGACCAGAACCATTTGATAGTCATTCAATACACGTACCGGATCTTCATATGTGAGGAGAAAATGTATCAACTCATGGTTAATACTTCAACATTAAATTTAATAGTCGCTTCTCGGAACAGATTCGGAATACAGGCACCTTGAGAAGTTTGGAAATAGTTTGTAGATGGTTAGTAGATCATCGACAACACAAGATGACACTTTTTCTCTATATTAATAAAAGTAAAAACTTACTAAATGAAGATATGTACAGTAGTGTGGTCCCTTAAACTTCACTTATGGTTTAATGCAGTTTGGTCCGGTAAAGTAAACACATACCATAAAACGTGCTGATACAGTACTTCAGATTGCGGTGTCCTCGGAGACAACGTGGTCAGTATGAGCATTTCCGGTTTTCTCTACTGCCAGAACAGTTAGAACTTGTTTATTCGCATTAATCATCATTTTATTGATAATCTATCTACTGTTGATTTAATTAAGTCAAATAAATTACATATGTATAGCGCATATAAGTGGTAAGAACACTTATCTATATTTGTCAGCCTACATGATCGGTAGAATATTCCAGTGGAGAGATTTTATCATTGATAATAATGTGTATTTTTTATATACGCAAGTGGAAAATGTGCATTCAAAACAACTTGATCTGGTGATACATTTACTTGGTGACTTTACAATATATGAGCTTAACTATACATTCCATTGAAACGCGTTAATATATTCTAAAATGTGTTTGTTTTTATAAAGTATATTCAATAGATGTGTTTATCTTCCATTACAAGTGATCCAGAATTTGATTCCTGTTAGAAACATAGACTTCATTATTTTCTTTGGCACATGCAACAGACATTAAACTTTGAAAAAAAAAAAAAAAAAAAAAAAAAGAAAGAAAGAAAGAAGTCGAACATGCCTACCTCAATTCGAAATCTACTCAGAAATTTAGTACAACTTGAAAACAGATCATGATATCGTATTTAATTGAGTTTGATGTTGCCGTTGTGAGTTTTATTTACGCCAAGGGAAACTTCCATACATGACAAGCTTTATAACTACGTGTGATCTACCCTGCGTATATTACATTATTGACACTTAGATGCAGAGAGTACTCAATGGTGGGTCTTGCAGGTTGTGACCCCGAAAATCCCGATTTTCCTGTAAATTTAATTTAATTTTAGGGATAATTTATCCTCATATTAGACTTGGATTCCTCCGAAAAGTTTGAACCCCTTGCATGATGAATTCCTGTATACGAGTCTGCTCTGCTTACATGTTTCATATATGTAACTCACTTCACATTACATTGTATTTATACATCAGTAAGTAGAAAATGTTATCAGCGCTTAACAAAATATTAATTGACAACTGGTACGTTGCAAAAAGTACACCCTACTGCGACAATTCTACTGTCATAGCATATTACACAGTAACTGGGCGCAGCATATTGGCGCCAGAGTAGCAGTGGACCCAAGGAACAAGTAAAAAGAGTCTGCAACCTTTTGAAATTTGTAAATTACAGCAAAAAAATTGTTTTTCATCCGCCTCCGTCCCAAATGGTTAAACCTCCATAGGTCATCTTCAGCCTTAAAACCAATCCTCAAAAGGTAACGAATAATCAGAGCTGGCTCTACCAAATGTGTAACGCTTGCAATTGCACGACGCGACAACATCTGTCATAACTATATTATTTAAAATAAATATTTCTTGTTGGAAACATACTTCTTGAAGATGGCAGTTAAATTTACTAAGCTGACCTTATATCTGAATACTACATTCATAAATTATGTTTAGGTCGTATTAGTTTAAGATCATACGGACAGTCCTAAATCAAATCGTCAAACAAATCCCAGCATGAATTGCTTGATTGTTGTGAAATACAATAACTCAATTCTCGAACAATACCGAACACCTGTTCCATTTAGTTATCACAGTTTTGATATGAAAATTAGTCTTGTCTTTGTCACAAACAAGTTCCTTCTCATTCAAGGTGGAAAGTTTTTTCTTTTTTAAATTTTTTTAACAGATGTAGAAGGAAAATTGAGAAATAAAGATAGAGTTAGTTGCATTGGAATTGCAAACTGATTTATTGAGCCTGAAGCTCAATATTGAATTCTATAAAAAGGATTACCATCTTTCCTTTGCAAGTGTGTTTGCTTCATCTTTTACTAACATAATAGATTATCACTTAAGAAACAAGATAAAACTAGATTGTATGTGTAGTGTTTAGTCCTTTCTGAGTGCGAGTGTCCTTTCCTTCTCCTTCTTTGTTCGTGATGGTGTAGCATACTTAAAATAGTGGCTTTTAAGATTTGTTCTTTCTGGAGAAAAGGGGAGCAACAAATTGCCTAGGGCCCTGCGAAGAATATAGGAATATTCATTGAAGTTTTGCAAGAATGACCTGCAATTGTTGATCTGTGAGAAGAATTATTCTATCTTCACCGCTTATGTGAGGCGTCATCACTGATCATTCTTAAGATTACGACTACAATTAATGTCATAAGTCATTTTCAAATGTAACGGAAATCCTAACCGTCTCTAACTGCCAACTTCCACGTCTAAGCGTTTAGCACAACGGTTCACAATCATGGAGAAAAGTTTTTTTTTTCTTTTTAACAATAACAAAAGAAGAAAGCAAAATGGTATGTAATCTTCTGTACAATTACTTTCCCTTGAACTGTGTTGCTTATCCGTCTCCTTACAAAATGATTAGAACACTAACCTTCCATTTTCCGTCTCTGAAACTGCTGAAGAAACATTATGAGCTCAAAATGAACCATTTAAAAATTGTTCACAGTTGATGTACTAAGGGAACGAAACAAATGTTCTGTGAAAATATCATCTGCTACTCAGAAACGTAATTGCAACTAAATATGGTACGAAGAGCTACTTCATTTGTTCAATAAGGAGGAAGATGTGGAAAATGAACAAGGGATATATTTGACCAAATGAGCTTTCAATACTATACCGTACACAGGGCCGGATTTAGGGGGGTGCAAAGGTGCTCCCTTCGTTGTAAATTTACACTACCTAAAGTGAGAAGCTAGCAGTGAGTTTTCCAAAATCAATATTTTAAGTTAATTTTCTGAAGCTATATTGCTTAAAATGACGTATTTCTGGGAGGATTCTAAAACAGCTGTCCTTTCATTTCTTCATGTAACATCCCAACAATATGGGCAGATATAAGTAAAACAAGTTCTCGAAGTTACATCTTTTAATCACTTCAAAATTATTGCCAAAGTAAATTTAGACAGGATCATGATATTTCGTGCTGATTGTACTTTTGTATAGGGTATCCGAAAAATCCTGTGCTATAAGCAAAAATCACGGTATTTCTGCACAGTGCTGTATAGTAGGTTCCAGACCTCTTTGTAGGCGGAAACGCAAATTGTTTGTGAAAACAGTGGACATAATCTGGCCCACTTGCTTTACATACAGCCTTAATCTTGTGCGAAGATGAACCATATTGTCACTAGTGTTGTCCAGTGACGAGACGAGAAATAAGGTCTTCTCACCTCGTCTCATCAATTTTTGCAGAAGTCTCGTCTCGACTCGTTTCTCGAACAATTCTTTCTGGTCTCGGTTATCGAAAAGCATTTCTCGTCTCGATTTTTTCATTTCATTTAATAAATTTACGTATAAAATTTACGCTCTGCTCTTTTCTTAATTTCATCTAGAACTTATCAGAAACCTTCCGCATCACAAGAATTCCACGAAGGACGTGCCATAACAGTATTTAAACTATATATGAAGCTCAGGTATTATGGAATAGTCGGATAATATGGAGTACCTCATTATCTCGCCTGTAATGTATTGCTTCCAAGAGGAGAGCGAAGAAACTACTACCTCACGTTCCCATGATGCCTTGTGATTGTATCATTCATTGTATTGGTAGACGTGAAAACCTGATTTTGTTTTCGTGAAAACTTTTACAGGTAAGTGTTTTACAACCTGTATTTTCCTATTGAAATGTAATAGAACAACAAGTCTTTGTTTACTGTAACGTTGGATATACAGAGTGATGGTTTGATAAAGTGACATTATCATATACGCCTTCGAATGCGTTTAACAACTCTTTCGTTTCTAAGACGGGTCGAGGGTAATATGGAATAGTAGTATTCCATAATATCCACAAGAAAAGCATGGTATTCCGTATTGCCCGACAAAACTATCTACGAAGATTGGGCAATTAAACATACATTTAACGTATATAACTGCCTTTGAATATGAATAGTAGTCTACGTCCTTTCCCACTTGCATTGACGCCATTGTTGGATCTATGGAGACTTTTTAACTATCTAGACAGTGGTATAAATTCGAAAAAAAAAAACTAACAAAATGTCTCTCCCGTTTCATTGAAGATATGCCCCAAAAGAACGTTTCGCCGAAATGTCGAAAAAGTCAACTTTAGGATTCCACCCAAACGACACGTGCCATTGCAGCTGTCTGTGGCAAGAAGACGGAATTTGGAGTACCAAGATCAACTCTATTTTGACTGGCAAACGAAAAGGAAAAAACACTGAGCAGATGCTGCACGGAAACCCCTAGGATATAAACCTGTTTTCTCAGAAGTTTTGGAAAAAGAACATGTGAAACATTTACTAGAAATGGAGGGAGTATTTTGTGGAATAATGAGAAAGGATACATACAATTTAGCATTTCAATTAGCTGTGCGTAACAATATTCGACATCCATTTGGCAAAGACAATAAAGTACCTAGGTATATAAGGCTTGGTTTTATGCTTTCATACGCAGACACAAGAAAACATTATCAACTCTCTAAAAAAACAATTCGAAAACCCAATTGAGTGTTTTGCATCGACATTCTGTTCACCTATAGCTACAGACAAGGGCAATATGCCTGAGGTTGCGTCTACGCCACAAAGATAATGAAATGAAACCAGTGGCATGTTGTTCTAATTAGGGATGGTGACAAAGTTTCGGTTCCGGGGAACCGGTTATTGAAGATTCGGTTTTCAGAACTGGTTCCAGACCTGGATCCGGAACCCCGGTTCTAGAACCGGTTCCAGACCTAGATCCGAAAGCCCTCAAAAACCTGTAAAGGAGGCACAAAGTTCACCTTCAAACACTGCAAGGAGGACCACGCGCTTGTCCCCTCCCCGCCCAGACCCGCTTGTGCCCCCCAGAAAGAAGTTTTGGTTCACCAGTGGGTGTTAAGCTAAATGAGTTTGCCTGTTTAGCCAATGAGTTTGCCAGTTACCCAGTTTGTTTAGCCAAATGAGACAAACGGTCGTCGCCTGGGCGCCTGCTTGTCGCTTCCACCATTTCATCTAGCGTACTGTTCACAGCCTGTCAGCAGCTCGGGTTTAGCGTAGGGATGGTCACAAAGTTTCAGCTCCGGCGGAACCGGTTCCGCGAGGAACCGGTTCTTGGACATCCGGTTTTCAGAAGGAGTCGAAAAGAGGCCGGCACAAGGAGTCGGCAGAGGGTCGGAAAGAGGCCTTTCCGACTGTTTTGCCTACTCTGATGGTCGGCAAAGAGTCGGCAAAGGGCATTTTATTTTACGATTTTTGACCGCTTGCCGCCTCGGCAACAGGTTGGCAACTTTGAACAAGCAGATCGTAGTGCCGCCGCGAACGGGTGCCGGGTGTCTCCGGCGGCCTGCCACTGTCGACGGCGGCAATCTCTCTTTCCGACCGCGACATCCTGATGGGGTAACTGAGTTACAAGCGAAACAAAAATGGTATTCCATAATACACGAACTTCCTCTACTTATTGTTGGGGTATATTGTGTAATGGCTTTCATATCTTTATAAACATTGATAAATGCTCTTCATTGTGTTTGTACAATCGCTTTATTTACTTATTGTTTTTAAACCATAAATCATCTAAGGATTGGGTGTTTGTTATCAAAGAATTGAGGAACTAATGTTGCCCAGAAATTTCTCGGTTCGGCTAGATTCCCGTCTCCAAAACGGATATTCTTTCGATTCCGGAAGAGAATTGCCATGTTTCTCGGCTCGCCTCCAATGGAAGATAAGGCCTTGGGCGGGGGAAGGGGGCAGGTTTTCCTAGTATTTTGAGTGACAAAAATAATTTATATATTTATGAAAGTTTATAGTAAACTCAAGATATACCTATCATAGTCTGGGTTCTGACTGCCCCCCCCGTATTTACCTTCTATATCCGCCCCTGCTCGTCCCAAATTTAAAAATAGTCTTTTCTTCTCATATTGGAGACAATGATCGAAACGAGATCATAAATTTCTTGTCTGGGGGGCACCATTAGTTACCACAGTTCCATGGTGGTGTGGGATAATGGTGCTCATTCAGGATCGCGTCATTTCAAGTGAGTGGCAACTAACTTTCATGACCACACTTCACACAGCAGTATTATTTCCATATGTTCGCACTGCGAGAGCATCATTGCCTATATCAAAAGAACGAAGCAAAAGTACGTTTTTTTCCCTATGGTATGGGACTTTTCGAAAACTCTGTGCCTTATATTTGACATAAGAATCCCGCGTATGTAATATATATCAACATTCGCTGTTCCAACTAAAATACTATTGCCAAAATCTTTGAAACCATATTATTAAGAATTTCGTCGATATTTAAAAACATAATAATATTGTTATGCATACCTGCACTCTATATATTTGGAAGAAAAACACAAAATCGTTCTTCTTTAGTAGTCAAGTGGAAAGACTCTAAACAGTAACACATACTGTTAAGTATCTGTAATGTTTGTTGAATTAATATTTTCATATTTGAGTGAAAGAGAACTATTTTAAGTGTTGATTTAGCTTCGTGAAACGTACAGAAAGAATTTTACGGAAAGAAAAACTTGTTAAGTAGTATGCGTGATATTAACAAGAGTTACAATTAATGTCATCAAAGAAAACACAATTTTAAAATGAAATATTATGATAATCTCTATAAATATTTTTTTTTTAAAAAATTGAACGTATCTGAAGGTGTTCCGATATACCAAAAATATTACCATCATGCCAAAACTAGCTCTGAATTACCCGCGCTAGAAAAATTGCACTAATTCCCGCGCACGGACTTAGAAATCGTGTTTTCTTTTTATTGCTAAAATTGGGTTATAATGAAAAACAAACGTTAAAATTTATGGCAAACTTTAATATTACATAAAATAGCAAACATGCTAGTGGTAATCACATGTTTTACGTAATTACATGCCTACAATAATAGGTGTACTTAAAAAAAATGTCTACTAAATCTTGTAACTAAATATCTAACTATAAGAAAACCTTTTTACCGGAAATAACATCAAAAAACATTGCTCTTGGGCCAGTATGCTCTCCACATATGTATTTCTTGCATCTAGTAATTCGAAGGCGAGTAATTCGTCGGATATTAATCTCATAATAAATTATTTGATTTTTGGATTTGAATATCTGAAGAAGTCAAGTTTATTTGCATTCTTAAACTGATTAAGGACAAGAAGAATTTGAAAAGAGGTAAACTGAAGCCCAAAGTCCAAAAAAGATGCTCGAAAGCTTGTTCACAAACAATATATCCCTGCTTCTTCACGTGTACAGCCACTTCGAATCTGTAGTCGACGAGGAAGAGCACTTTGCATTGTTGAAACTGGCGAACTTCAAATGCACGAAGCACCCTGGATCCCGGAAGAAGAGGTTCATGTTTACTTCTTTACAGTGGCGGATCTAGAAGACAAAAACTGGGGGGATGGCAGCCCGAACTCAGACTATGGTAGGTATATCATGAGTTTAGTATAAACTTTCAAAAATATATTAAAAAAATAGCTTAAATTATTTTTGTTACTCAAAAAACCGGGGACGGCGGGGGGGGGGGGCTAGGCTCCACCGGCCCTGGCCTAGATCCGTCACTGCTTCTTTAGATCCTGTTTTACCTGCATCTTCCGGCAGTATTTCCTCCTTGCAATCATCGGTGACCTAAAATGGCGGTTGCGATCTCCTTGGGGAAACGACAGTAGTTTTGAAGAATTAGGACTGGTTAATTAAACCACCTTACTTGGTTAAAATACTATCACGGTTCTGCCGTTTTCTAATACTTTGATTTGCTGGCGAAAAATCACTACAAATATATTCAGAATAGAAGCATTTTGTAATAAAATGTTCTACCATTAAAATATATTTTATTGCAATAACCCCCAAAATAATTGGTGAAAAAACAAAAATCAAAAAAGTGTTATAACAAAGGGGAATGAGTTCGGCCTTGCGTTACTAAAGGGGGAGGGAGAGGGGTAAAAATTGGTAAAAAAAAAAGCGTTACGTAATATGTGGACGGACCCTTACACATCTTTCTTGGTAGGAGAATCGTAATACTGAGGGGATTGCGTCCGAACACTTGAAGGGTGGGGGGCCAAGTCTGGCTTATAATATGCACTATCCAGGGACGTATGCAGGGGGTAAGTTCTGGGGGTCCGGACCTCCCCCCCGAAATTTCGACTTTTGTGTAAATTTAGCCTAATTTTAGGGGCAATTTTAGGAACTTTAATATAAAATATCCTCATATTGAGTTTAGACTCCCCGAAATAAATTCTTGCGTACGCTACTGGCACTATCCTTCAAAATAATATATTTGCATATTCACATAAGCATTTTTCAAAAATCCGGGCTCTACTTATTTATAATATCAAGGAGGCCACATTCTCCGGAGTGACCCGTGCGTAGCAGTAGTATACACATAAACTAATGGTCTATTACCAGTTGAATTGCTTCCTTGCAATGAAGAGAGACAAACGCTGCCGTGTCGTGACAAAACGCTGTAACTTTGGCGAAGAAGTTTTGCGAAAATGAGCCTTAAAGTTTTCATCCGAAAATGTGATCTGTATCGTGTAGAAATAGTGTATCTTGACTTTGGAAACACGTGGTTACATGTAATGTTACGTAAATGCATGTTGTGTGATTAAATTTGGTGAAAATTGATTGGTTGACCATTATTGCCTAGTTACACTGGTTCTACACGATACAGATCACATTTTCGGATGAAAACTTTAAGGCACATTTTCGCAAAACTTCTTCGCCAAAGTTACAGCGTTTTGTCACGACACGGCAGAACGAAAAGGAAAGGTTTTTCTTTTTATCTCTTTCTCTCTCTCTCTCTGATTTGACAGAAGAAAAAGCCTTTCATTTTCTTCCTTTCCACCATTACATTTTCGCTGTGGCTTTCACTAATTGATTTCATGGCTTTGATTCTTTCAGAAGCTAACAAAAGGATGACAGCGTCATTGACCTTCAGAGCTTTCAAGGCAATTGTCAAACCCATTCTGTACTGAAAGACGTAAACACGTGGTAGTGGCCAGTTCGAGAAGACCAAGCATGTTGTATCAAAATGGTCCATCAAGACCAAATTGTTTTAGACTAAGAATACTTCGCGTACAGTCAGGGACACACACACGGGGTGGGGTGGGGGCACCGGGCCTGAACTTCCCCCCCTAAAAAAAACTTCCTAACTCAACATAAATTTGTACAGTTTCTCAATAAAACTATCCTTGTTTTAACAGGGAAATGATTGATGTAGCATGAAAATTTTATCTTACACTTCATCCGTACTCTTATAAAAAACTATCTACGTACTTCTATCATTTTTCTCTGGAAATACGAGGGCGTAATCAAAGCGTTCGTGCAACCACCTAGAAGAAATCTACTCTGGAGAAGACCATGATGATATTAATTCGTCTCTACGTAGTCAGTGTACGTATCGACACATTATTACCAGCGATTCTTCACTTTCCGTAAGCCCATTTTTTATGAAAGTTTGCAGTTTGGCTTTTTGAAACCACTGTTCAACCTCAGAAATGACGTTATCTTGTACTATTAAAATGGCGCCCTCTGAATGGACGCTTCATTTCCGGAAAGGAAAAGAAGTTACTTGGTGCTAGGTCTGGGGAGTATGGAAGTGGGAGAGACTTATCGTCTCTTTGGATGAAGAATACTACCTGTTCAACACTACATAGACGTAGTGACTTGTAGTATTAACCCCCCCCCAAAAAAAGCCTGGACCCTCCCAATAAAAAATTCTGGGTGTATGCCTGCGTACAGTGTTATACTCAAAATTTAATCAAAGGGGTTTCAAGCACCTAAGTTCACATCGCCAATATTTTAAATGGCCTATCAACCTTTAAAGGTGTCTATTGTAATGCATGTACTTAGTAGTACAAATAGTAGTATTTGCGTCGGAGTTACGATGTGGGTTTTATTGTTATGAGTATATGTCATTGTTAGGAGATATTAAACAACAATGAATACAATCTTATTTAACAACGTTTATTTTTAAATACAGTAAATACATAAATAGTTGGTTTGACGGCAGCGGTGGAAGTGTTAACATCTTTCGTATGGCCTTTGGCGTGGTAGACCCGAGTTCAACTCTTGGCAGGAACTCATGTAGTCTGCACTCCACGTTAAACTCTAGGTCCACGTATCATATAGCCTCGCTGCTGAAAGAAACGATAACTCAAATCAATCCATGAATAGATCAATCCATCTTTGAGTACTGATCGAAGACACGTATGTCTTATAAGTAAAGAGATGAATACAAAACAATATGGTTTGAAATTGTTTGAGCATGTATTACGAACTTGGCAATTTTGTTGTTAGAGATATGTTGAGCAACTACATATATTGTTTCGTTAATTTCGTGATTTTCTGTCTGTATGGATTTTTATTGCATTCTCAGACGAATATTTGGACCCAAGACGGAAACGCGAAATGATGGAAACTTCATAACGAGGAATTATATAATTTATACGGTTTACCAAACATTGTTAGGGTCATCAAGTCTATGAACCTCAGGTGGGCAGGTCATGTAGCCAGGATGGAAAAAAAAAAAAGTAGGAACGCTTTCAAAGTCTTGACTGGAAGACCAAGCGGAAAACAAACGACCATTAGGAAGGCCTAGGCGCAGCTAGGAAGACAAGATTTATCTCGCAGAAATAGAAATACAAAGTAGAAACTGGATAAAGTTGGCTAAGGATAGAAGTCAATGGAGAGCTTTTGTGAAAGGGACATTGAACCTTCGGGTTCCATAGCCATAGAGTTACTTAGTTATTAATTTATAATCTGAAGCGATTGTATTTAATATTAACTTGGATTTAATTGATATTATATCATAGAGTATCCATAACTACAAGGTGGATATTTACTAATTGTTATGTTACTAAATTATTTTTGAATTCATAGTTATTATAGAAGATACAGGGCCGTGCCGTGAAAAATCAGCGCCCGGGGCGAGAGTATACGACTGCGCTCCCATACATATATTCCAAGCAATTTTCCTATCTTTTTTCCTTTTTCCCCGAATTTTTCGCCCATCTTACTTCGGCGCCCGGGGCCGTCGTCCCGCTCTCCCCCCCCCCACGACACGGTCCTGAAAAGATATAAGGTGCATATATCTGTTATCTCATTACCTGCGGGTGCGGATCGAGATTTGCGGATGCGAGGACGGATACAGATGCTGCTGATGTGATACGGACAAGGTCGGTTCTAGGCAATTTGTTGCCCCGTGCAATTGCATCATTTGCCGCCCCCTTTCTCCAGAAAGAGCAAATCTTAAAAACCACAATTTTAAGTATGCTATCCTATCATGGATGGAAAGGACAGTCGCAGTCAGAAAGGCTATTATGTTAGTTCCTAAGAAAAAGCAAACACATCTGCAGAGGAAACATGGTAATGATTTTTATAGAATTCAATATATCGAGCTTCAATCTCAATATATCAGTTTGCAATTTCAGTACAACTAGCTCTTTTAACATTATTTCTTGATTTTCCTTCTACATTTGTATCTTTTTTTTTTTTTTTTTTTAAAACTTATTTTCACCTTCAATGATAAGGAACTTGTTTGTCAAAGACAATACTAGTTGTCACATCAAAACTGTGATAACTAACTAAATGGAACAGGTGTTCGCTACAGTTCGAGAATTGAGTTATTGTATTTGATAACAATTAAGCTATTCATGCTGGGATTTGTTTGACAATTTGCTTTAGCACTGTCCATGTGACATTAAACTAATGCTGCCTAAACTCCTCATCATCATGAAGTCTGTTTCCAACCAGAAACGTTTATTTTAAATAATATAATTATGACAGATTTTTCCGCCTCGTGCTGTGCAAATGCACTTGTTGCACATACGTTAGGGCTTGTCCTGGATTCGGATGCAGATACTATATTTTGTACCCACGCAGACCATTATCGTTTGGGAAAGCCTGCAAAACGGTACTTTCGATTATGATAATGACATGAACGAAACAAATGAAGTAATTTGGAACAGGATCTATTCTTTATGGTCCAATTATGAACACCTGGATTATTTAGACAGACAAAAATTTCGTCAATGGAGCAAGAATTTAAATTAAAGATATACTAGTTAAAAAAAAAAAAAAAAAAAAAAAAAAAAACTTTGTAGAGACATACACGTACAGGACATGTTTCGGCTCATGTCCAATGCCCCGAGGAGGAAACATGCTTATAAGAACCAGACTAGCGAAAGTAATTGAGGATGACACGTGTATGAGATGTCTTGAAGCGGCGAATCACAAAAACATTATCCTTGTCCGTCCAGTCAACAAAACACCAAAGGGAAATATTCAAATTAATTACCGGGATGAGATAGGTTAATACATCATCTGATGAAGAAGGATAACAAACAAACAAACAAACAAACAAACAAAAAAAGTTTCTAACAGAGTAAGATTAAGTGAGAGTGGACAAACTTGATTAAGAAGATTGATATGTTTACGTATAAATAATAATAATAATAAAAAAGGTCATGTTTGTTTCATTTAAATCATTTAGAAAGAGTTGCCAATAAAATTAGGAGCAAGGCTCATCTCAACAGCCGAAATCTTGCTTTATTTCTTTTTTTTTTTTTTTATGTGCTCTTAACAGAAACCGAAAGTTCAAAATTGCAAGTAGGAAAAACGAGAAAGTAAACGGGTACTTTCTTGCATTAAAAAAAAATGTAGCTGTCAAGTACTATTGCTATTTTACATTAAAATGAAAAGCTTTGGTAGCACAAAAGTGTAATGATAGCAAACAAAATTATCCGAATAACCTACAATGGTTCCTTACACCTTTTATTTACCCTAATCAGTATGGTATACTTACGGTGTTAGAAAGATGTCAGGAAAACTTCGGAAAGGAATTCAGCATACACAAGTATATATATATTTAAATATTGAACTAAGTTCTGTATGAATAAGTGAGTTACTGACTGACTGATCAACACCCAGGCCAAACCGCCTACAAGTAGAAACTTGAAATTTGGACAGTCTATAGGAATTGTAAGTTACCAGTAAAGATTTTTTTTTTTTTTTTTGAAAATTCTAAGAGAAAAGGGAAGAGAGAAATGAAGATAAAATTATTATCACCACATTTGGCTCCCTCGAATTACTAAAATTATCATTCTGTCCCGCCAAATTTTACTATTCTTCCCTTAAATTTACTATCCTCCAATTTGATCGGACTATTTTCAATTAAGAATGGCAGCCAAATTTTACTATTCTTCCATCAAATTTACTATCTTCCAATTTGATCGGACTATTTTCAATTAAGAATGTCAATGTTTGGACCTTTTTCAATTAAAAATTTCAATGTTTGCAGAATTTTCAATTAAAAATTGCAATGTTTGCACCATTTTCAATTAAACATTTCCATGTTTGGACCACTTTCAATTAAAAATTTCAATGTTTGCACTATTTTCAATTTAAAATCTTAATGTTTGCACCATTTTTAATTAAAAATTTCAATGTTTGCACCATTTCCAATTAAAAATTTCAATGTTTGCACCATTTTCAAGTAGATATTTCAAATGAAAAATCAGTGAAAATTATCAATAAAGTACGACTTTTTAATGAAAAAAAGAAACCTTATCCAATTTTTTCTTGTGCATAGATACAGATATATCGAGGACCTTAAAGTCATCCGTGCTCTTCAGAGGGACTCGAACCTCTGTGGATTTTCGCCTCACAATCGTCAACTTACCCCTTCAATCTTCTCGAGTATACCACAGCAATTTCACTAAACCATCATATGCCTAAAATTACATTGTAATATTATTAAGATATAAGAGATGAAATAAGAGCAATTCCAGGCTTTTATCTACCACAATATCAGTAACGTAACGTTGGCCGTTTGGAAACCTATATATGCAATTTAAAATGATTTGTAATGCGTTCTTTATAATTAGAAATCAGTAAGTGTTAACTGGGAAGTTTTATAACCACTGAGATAGCAATGTCAAGTATTGAGAACTTTAATTTCGTGGAGCCTAACTCCATTGTCTTATGTGAAGAGTGTGGAACGTTTGCAGACAGGAACATTCTTATTTGTGCCTACGTTGAAGCGTGCACATCTTTTCTTCTGTTCTTTCATCTGGAGTCAAGGTTAGAAGGTGCATAACCGAACTGAAATTTATAACCTTAGTACTTGACTTAAAGAATCGTACTGAGTATTATCTAAGTCAAAAGATCACAGATACCCTTTCAGATCTGGGACATAATTTTCAGATCTGGGCCAAAAGCGCGTACGCTAACCACTTAGCCACAGAGGAGCTCTATAGAAGGGAGGCGAGCAGGGGCGATCGACACCCCAATATTTTTTCTCAATGAACTATTGATCACGAACTACTGCTGTAGAATGTCATTGAAATCCATATGGTATTGAAATCTTGGTTGTTCATTAACATGTTTACAGATATAGAAACTACCTTTGTTCATTAACGCATTCTTTAATGCTAGTTCTGATCCTTAATTAACTAAGCTGTTAGAAAATTAGAATGAGTAAAATATGTTGGTAAATGGACAAAAAAGTTTGTGTGTGTGTGTGTGTTTTATTGTTCTTATTTACAGCTCTTTTGACAAGAAATTTACCACATACATGTCTTTGCCTATTATACATATACCAACATTATAAGAAATACCAGGCAAAATCGTTGTCAAATTATATTCCTACAACAACATATTTATAGACATGCGACAATCATTTTGCACATGACTATGCATTTTTATAGCATGTAGGCTGTAAGGCATACGTGCTTCTAACATTTACAACTCACTTTACTGTATTTGTGTGATATGCCTCTTTCAATATTTGTTGTAAATTTATATTCTGAGTTGTGCTTACATTAAAGTGTGCCCAGAAACGTGCCGATGTTCATTTGCTACCCACAAGCATAGAGCTGTGCAGTCAGAAATAAATTTTTCTTGCCTCCCCTCTTGCCCCCGTACTATTACGAGCCTAGCACCGCCACTGCTTGAGTATGGTCATCACTTCACGAGTTCCACAATCCTTTTTGCTGATTTTCATGACTGGAGTTAGCTACTTTCTTTGGTTTGATTTGATTGATTTTTCGGTTGAGCGTCCCGTTCTGCAGCGAAGCTATATGAGACGTGGATCTACTGTTTAACACGAGATCCGAACCACGCGAGCTTCTGCTGGGCATCGAACTCGGGTCTCCCACGTCAAAGGCAAGTACGCTAACCGCTTAGCAACGAGGGAGCTCGTATTTTCTTTAATTGTCATTGAAGCATTTTTCCAACTCTCAGAGTTGGGGAGAATAAACGAGTTTTTCCTTTCTTTTCTTTTACTTAAATTCATTATTATTATTATTATTATTATTATTATTATTATTATTATTATTATTATTATTATTATTATTATTATTATGCAATTGTAGTGGATAACATCGTGCCCGTGGGTTTTCTCAGGGGTTCTCCCGTTTCCTTCCACTTTCTCATTCTACCACTTGTTCCATCATCATTAATTTGGTTTAATCATCGTCTCTCTTAGCCTGAAAGGCATAATCGTGGGACGTTAAGCTCAAAGATGTTATTTCATTTTTTTCTTCTCTGTAACATATAAGATAATATTGCACAACAGTCATGTAAAACTCGCAGCCCTTGACTCATTTTTCTGCGGTCCTCGGTTCACCTGAAGATTTTTTTTTTTAAATGCAATTTCATTCCCATCTGAAGATGGGCGAGTCGCAGAAGGTAACACCTTCTTTTGGGCTTTGAGTATTTATGTATTTGTAGTTTGCATTGGGAGATGCGTTACAGGATTCATTCATTGATCGACTTTTTTGTATGTTTACAACATAAAGTTACAAAATACAAACATACAGAACAGCACAAATAAAAGAAGGAAAATGCTTTCTACAACAAGCAATGAAGTGCTGAAATGCTAGAGTGCTGAAAAAGGCTTTTTTACTCTATGGTAATAGTTCAGAGCGCTGAAGCGCGGAAGTGCTGGAGTGGTGAAGTGCTGAAAAAGGCTTCTTTACTCTACGGTAATAGTTCAGAGCGGTGAAGCGCGGAAGTGTTGGAGTGAAGTGCTGAAAAGACTTCTTCACTCTACGGTAATAGTTCAGAGCGCTGAAGCGCGGAAGTGCTGGGAGTGGTGAAGTGCTGAAAAGGCTTCTTGATTCTAAGGTGTTAGTTCAAAGAAATCCGAGCGAATGCTGAATTTACTGAGCAGATCTGGGGCGTCTTTGAGCTTTGGCATGTAGGTGCGTAGCGTGTGTACTATATTGGTCAGATTTAAACCCTTCAGAAGTTAAAGAATTTCTTTAATGTTTTGGATGATGTCTTCAGAGAATGAGTTACCATCAGCAGACATCTTCGGTGTTTGTGTGCGATATTATAGGCTCAGTAAAAAAATACTGTTTAAAAATTGGAAAAGGAAAATATATAGTGATTACTAACTTGAATGGTAAGGTAAAATCATTCGAGGTCTCGACACATTTAATAATTTGTTATATAAAAGGTCAAAGGAGCCTGTGTTGTACTAAGCATCCGCCGAGAAGCTTTAGCGTTTGATGACTGAATTCGAAGAAAGGTTTCGCAATGTTTGTCAGGTCTGTCAAAAAAAAAAAAAAAAGGCTCCCTGCCCCTGTCTGAACCCTACATTGAGAAAGTGTAGCCCATTTAAAGATGGAATTAATAAAAACTCAGTACTACTCAGCTCTGAAGCAAAAGACTTCAGTGAAGTAAATATTCCTAAATTTTACTGATAACATACTTGCCTGTGCGCTTCACAGATACTTTAGAATTTACATTGTACGAAGGTGATTTCTACGAGGGAGGACCCAAAAGAAACCGGACTTTCGTTCTAAAAAAAAATAATTTATTATTTTTTTTTACAAAATTCTTTCAGTCTCCTTCAAAGTACTCTCCATTAAATGCGATTCATTTATCCCATCTTCTTTCCCACTGTTTGAAGCACCTCTGGAACTCTGGAACTTTTATATCGTCCAATGCGCTCTGCGAAGCTCTTTCTACAGCCTCTACACCATCAAAACATTTTCCTTTTAGATTTTGTTTAATTCTCGGAAAATGTCATCATGTTGGTCAAAAAGTTTGGAACACTTTCCATCTGAATTTTCAAGTCCTGGCTCAAATTCAGACGAATGATTTGATCCTGTGTGAGCAGGCGAGAAACAAATTTAGCGGCAACATGTCTCATTTCAAAACCTCACGCTGGCACGAGCTCCAACTCACTCCTGCCTGTTTTGAAATATAATCGATCATGAAACGACGATCCTCGCTGATTTTGGGGCAGATTTGTTCGATGTTTTCGTCATTTCGAAATGATGAAGAGCACCCAGAACGAGCATGATCTTCAACACTCATCTCACCACACTGAAAGCGCCCAAACCACTCAAAAAATTGTGTGCGGTTCATAGTATCCTTCTTGAAAGCCTGTTGAACCATTGGGTAAGTTTTCGTTTCCGATTTTCCAAGTAGGAAGCAAACACACTCCTTGTTCCTTTGAATCTGCCTTTTTCGATTTCGCAGGCGGCAAACCAGAACAGTTGAGAAAGACAATAATACGATCAAACGTTAACCTCCTACGCAGACGCCACTTGGCCAACTGATCTGGGAAGGTCTCTACTAGACCCACCCAGCAGGAGAACTCTCTATTACGCCTAGGAGCGGCAGCGCTCTTTCAATCCGGTTTCTTTTGGCCCCCCCCCTCGTATGTTTGGTAGGACACATCAGTGCCAATAACTTTTCAGGCAAATAGCAACCCTGTATCATATTCTTCAAATTCAATTACGTTTACGACAGGATGGAAATATTATTGTTGTTCAGAATAGTATTAATAAGGATTTAAAAAAAAAGAAAAAAAGAAATAGTTAGAACAGTGACATTGATATGAAGTTCGAAACTGAAGATTACTAGATAATTTTATTACATTGGATATTATTGCTATTATCAGTAGTATAATACTTGTTATTACAATTATTACGTTCATAACAAATATGCGATAATTTCTAAAGACGAAAATCGATAATTTTGTTCTCTAAGACTCCCAACGCCGTTCTTTTACGACGAAACTAAAATGAAAATGAAATCTTTGAGTTTTACGTCCCACGCCGATTAGGCTAAAGGAGACGGTGATGATGAGTAATGAATGAAGTGGTGGAATGAAGAAAGTGGGAGGAAACGGGAGAACGCCGAGGAAACCCACGCACACGGTGTTTGTCCACCACAAAGTTCACTTAGCGGGGGCCGGGATCGAACCCGGGACCTCAAGCATCAGAGGTGAATGCTCTACCACTGAGCCACCGCCTCGCTGCAGCGGCGTTTGACCCCAGTTTGAACTCGTACAGCATACACGCCCTTATGACGCTCTGTAGAGGTCCCATGTTTACTCTGTCCTTACACAAGATCACGGTATAACTGAATTGCCTCAATCAGGTAGTATGCTGGACATACCCACACCAACAACAAACCTTCGCAGTATTTCCATTCGCATTCAACTGACAATGTGAGGGCCAATTGAACACAGACCTCCACAAAAAGCGACATAACTTTTTTGGTTACCTTTATAGTACCTCCTTCTACATTATATTACTGAATATAATCATGGGATCCACATGATCTTTGCACACAATATAGAGTGACTTTTCCCTACTGGAACATGTGAAAATCTGAAATTAGCTTTAAAAAATGGACCTGCCTGGTTCTTGCATCCATTCCTTCAATTGGCAAAGGAGAAAGAAGAATTTTTTGTAAGTTTGGTGGCATTGAAGTCTTCAATTACACCGCAAGAGAAACAGAAAAGAGAAATATGAGAAAATGGAACAAAAAGATTGTACAGAAGAAGTGAAGTATTGAATACAAAAAAGAAGAACTGTCAGAAAGCAAAATTTTTATAGTCTTTAATTCTACTAAACATTCAATTCCTTCCATTCTTTCGTTGAATTGTGGGAAACTCCTGTCAGAAATTTCTGCTTTTTCACTTAATACCAATGAAAGATAACCATCTTTTAACTAAATTGTTCGTCGTTTCTTTTCTATTATTCTTCCACTTTCTCGTTTTTCTGGTTGATTTCGTTCATCACAACACGAAGAGAAATAACAATTTTCTGACTATTTTTCATTAGCAGTAGGAAAGCCCGCAACCAGCCACAGAGGTTTGGGGGGAGGGGCATGAATATGTTAGGGGGGACCAAGTCATTAAAAATTCTCTTACAAATGGCTAAATTGTGTTTTTTGTATTAATAATAACATTTTGTGTTAAGGTCTGGAGGGGCCACGAAAAGTTTAGGAGAGCCAGGCCCCCTAGCCCCCCTCTGGTTGCGGGTCTGGCAGTAGGTGTACAGTTCTTTCGTCATTTGCTGCTATTTCAATCAGGCCCTGTACTCCAATTGAAATTCTAATGTAACTGTGCCCTCTCTGCAGTCTTTTAGGGCAAGCGTAGCTGTAGTTCTTATTGAAAAAGAATAATAATCAAAAAATCGTTTCCATTCAAGAGTTGTATAGTGGAATAGAGGCGTACCCTCGGGGAAACACCGGTTCCGGATTCCCCAAAACTTCCCCGCTCAACATACATTTGTATACTTTTTAAATAAAACTATACTTATTTAATAGGGAAATGATTGGTGTAGCATAAACATTAGTTTTTATACTTTATCTGTATTCTTTCTTTCATATAAGGGCCGCAGAGGATCAGTGGTAGAGTGTTCACCTCTGGTGCATTTGGGGTCCTTGATTCGATCCCAGCTCGGGCCAAGTGTGCTTTGTAGTGGACAAACAACGTGTCCGTGGGTTTTCTTGCGGCTTTCCCGTTTCCTTCCACTTTTTCATTCCGCCATTTCAGTCACCGTCTCCTTTAGCTTAGCTGGCATAACCGTGGGACGTAAAACTTAAAAATTTTATTTCTTTTCTTTCGTTTCTCTCATTTAAACAATCTAGTTCTATTATTATTTTCTGAACGTATAGGTGGAAGTATTTTACAATTATTTATCGGGTACAAAATAGTACTCGTTCAAAACTACAATAGACGTACTGGCTTGTAATACAGGACTACGAATAAAAAATTCTGGATTCTTGCCTGGAGAGAAGTAGCAGACGGACGGATGTATTTCTTATACAGACGGGCGGATTACAATCTTATAAGGCACACTAGCATGATCCTAATCAGGTCCTGGGCCCAGGGGACCAACATGCTTAGGGGCACACGTTGGACGAAAACTTAATAAGCAAGATGAAAAAAAAATGCGAAAGAGTGGACGACTCATAGACTATACTTCTGGAACCTCCTCCTTTCTTCTTTTCTTTTTTTTTTTTTTTTTAAGTAATGTAATTTCAAATATATAATTATAGTTAAGGAATTTAAAACTACTGTAGTTTGTGTTGCCTACTTCATTGTAATTCAGGAAGAAAATTGTATACGTTGATTGTGCTTTTAGACTGTAGTAATTTACAATTATGAATCAGGAGCGTCATTTCAAATTTTGCTTGGAGACGGGCAAGACCTCTTGATATAAGTAAAATTTCGCGTTTTTCACTCATTTACTACAATTCTAGTGATAAAATGTATATAAATCTCAAACTCAAGGGGGAAGCAATTGCCCCTCCCTGACCTCCCTAAATGACGCCCCTGTGATGAATCCATCATTCAGTCACAAGTACACAAAGTCTCATTGATGAATGCACTATAATACAGTTACGGAATTGGCGTACAGGGAGTACCTGGATCAACAGTTCCCTCGGAGATGGAACGGGCATCGGGGACCGGCGGAGTGGCCACCACGCTCTCCGGATCTCGACTTCAACCTGTGGGACCACCTTCAGCCCATAGTATACTCGGTTAAGATGCGGAATTTAGCACATCTCATGCAGCGGATTGAGGATGCATGTGCTTCTGTATGTCCAAAGATATTGCTGGCTGTGTATGAGGAGTAAAAGAGGCGTGTGGCACACATTATTGTTCCACATTATGGTCATTTCGAGCATGAATTTTGATGGTATCCAAAAGGATAAAACAGGCAATAATTCATCAACAGTTAGAGATAGGACAAAATAAACAACGCCATTGCATTCCTGATCAAAACACAGTCTTAACACATGTACTTCATGACTACCTTTCCATTTCAAAAAATATCACAGATTTCAAAATGGCGGCAGAGGTTCGTGATCTACTCTGCCCATTCTGCTTTTGCCAATATGTGAAACTACTACCGTTTGCATTCTCTATCTTTCATTATTTCTACAATTCAACAGTTTATGTATTTCTAAACATAGCATAGCCCTTCTCCCACCAATTTTGACCCACTTCGCCCTCTCTTTCTTATGGCGCTCATCCGCTATAACTTTGCACATACACTTATTTTCACATCACTATGTCTCATCCAGCAACTCGATTCATCTATTTGGACCCTTTACTTGTTAGGCTTAGCCTTATACATGTGTGGATTAGGTTAAGATGATAGAGGGCGCTGAGAACAATCACATTCACCCAAGATGGCGCTAGGCTCGGAAAGGTTCAGAACCATTGGTTTGCACCATATGAAGTAAGACGTTAAGCGTGAAAAAAAAATGGTTTAAATAAAATAGTTAGATACCAATACATAAAATTAACAACCGTGCAGCATAAATGCATACATCTAGATATATAAAAATCGAAATATATTAAAAGCGAAAGGATGGTAGAGAAAGGATGAGAAAGAAAGAAAGAAGAAAAATGATCCTCACTATAACATTTATGACGAACAGCCGTCAGAGCTATTAAGTGGAAGATAAGTGAAGCGATCAATTACGACCCCATATCTTTATCGTGTGACTTTTTTTTTTTTTTTTTTTTTTTAATGGTGATATGCCTTTAAGGAAATTGAAGCTTCAGCATGAATACTCAAGCTGTGAAATATCTTTTACGGCAAAGTACGAGGAAGCAAGAATAGCACTCACTGATAATGGAAGAGAGAGAGAGAAAGGTTCAGTGGAATTTTTCTTGTCTCCAAGTTCAAAGCGTTATCGGATGTCGACTATAAAGAGTCGCCATCTTCAAACTTTTAGTGTCAAATCATTTTGCCTTAAAGCGTATTGATGTGAGATAATTGTGTTATAAATTCATCACAAACTACAAGAATATTATAAGGCAGAGTTTCTCAACCTGGGGTCGCGACCCCTCGGGGGTCGCGAGAGGGTTACATGAGGGGCCACAAAGATAAGTTGAAGAGATAAATATAATTAGAATCTAATACCAAAATATTATTTTCAGCTTTGTTTTCATAGGCGTATTTTTATTTTTATACTGCTGTTAAGAGCAACAAAAATTAGATGTACTGAACACTTTCAACAAGTGCAGAGTTGTTTAAAATCAATTTAAATGAATGAAGTACGATATGAAACTAATGAGAACCGCAAATTGAAATACTAGAGAAAAACAAATGCAACAAAACCTGCATATTAATTACAATTGAAATTGAAAGCTAATGAGATACCTGAGCATGGTGTGATTTCACCAATGCGGCAATGTCCGGTTCAATCTTCGTGACGCACGTTATCAAGTCATTTAAAATACTTAATAACTTCTTTTTAACAACTACCAAACTTTTTTAAAACCAAAATTAGAAATCACTTTGTTTTTTTATCATATGACCCAAAATTAAGGGAGTTATGAAATTTTAAAATTTTCAAACGACCTCCATTTTGAAACAGTATGACAGATCGGATTCAATATTTGTAATATGAATAAACTGACCAAATTTAGTTTTAATCCATTCGCTTTACGGGAAACTACTGTATCCACTATATACAAAAAAAATGGATTCTACTATTATAGAAATAGATGGATATCGTGAGATCTCCGCAATAGGTATGTTAAAATCCCATACAAGCTTATTACATACGTAACAGAAATTATAAAGGGGTTGCTGGCAAGAGGATTGATAAAAGAGGGGTCGTGATAGGAGCTAGGTTGAGAACCACTGTTCTAAAGTAAATCTGTCATTACTTTCGAGCTTGAAGATATGAATTTACAATCAAGGAATCCCAGGTTCGAATCTGATGGCATACTATTCTGACTGAGGTTTCTCGACGGTTTCACACAGTTCCTCCATGAACACGGTACCTTTAAATATAGGCTCTTACCACTTACTATTCCTATTAGATAATACTTAAGCGTATTCGACGGGATTATGATAGCTTAGTGGTAGGACCCTCGTTTTAGGTTTAAGAGTCTTCATCCCGGCGAAATTAAAACACCGCTAATTTTACAGTAATTATGTGATATCTTCAAATACATAAAAGATAATTGAAATATGGAACAAGAGCGCCCTAGACAATATTATTTTGCGTGAGGTAACGTTATCACAAGTCACCTAGTGGCTTTCCGTGTTCAGCTGTTTAGAAACGCGAAAATTAATGCCGATTTTCAAAATGGCTCGAAATCGAAAGCAGATAAGTGAGTCGTGATAACGGTATCTCATGTAAAATGATATTGTCTAGGGCGCTCTTGTTCCACATTTCGATTATCTTTGATCTATTTGAAGATATCACATAATTACTGTAAAATTATCGGTATTTTAATTTCGCCGGGAAAAAGACTCTTAAGGAGGACCCTACTTCGATCCAAGACCATTGTGAACTTGTGACAGACAACACCGTGTATGTGAGTTTTCTGGGATTTCTCACACTCATACCACTAATTCTTTTACACTCAGTCACTTTCTTTAATCGTGGGGGTATAGTCGCTCACCTCTGGTGCGTGGGGTTCCTGATTCGATCCCCGCCCAAGTAAGTTTGTGGTGGACAACACCGTGTCTGTGGATTTTCTCGGGATACTCCCGTTCTCTCCCACGTTTCATTCCACCAAATCTTCCATCAGCATTCACTTGCCTAAGTCATCGTCTCCCATAACCTAAAAGGAATAATCGTAGAACATTAAATTGAAAGGTTTCATTTTTTCTTTTTTTAATAATTCGTCAACTTTAGTCTACAAGGCACAATCATGGGACGTAAAACTTTTTAAAGAAGAAGAAGAAGAAAGAAAGAAGATTTAAGCTAATTCGACTATCAAGAGAAACAATAATAACAAAATGCTTGCCTGGGAGCTGTTTTCATTCCACAGGGTACCAATGAGGGAGAATTCATAATGCTAACTAACGGGAAAACATTCTATATCACAGATTCACTTGCTGGATCTAAGATGATTCGAATCGCACAAACTCAATGCTTCAACAAATGGACAGAATTTGCAGAACAGGTAAGGGAATTAATCCTCTCTGCGCCACTCCTCAATCATTTTCCCATCAGTATGATTCCTTCACATGAAGAAGGCATTAGCCTATTAGAACCGAAAGATTCGATCCAGAAGAACGAATCCTTATTCGAAGGAATTAAAATTGGAAAATCACATAGGAATCGGAATTATTCAATGAAAAGAATATGTAGTTTAACGATACGTGATTACACCTTTTAGGTTAAATGAGATGATTGGTTAATGTGTGCAAATAATTATAATATAATTCGTGTAATAAGAATGTGGAAGAAAACAAGAAAACTCCGGGAAAATGCACATGGGCAGAGATTGAACTAGAACTGAGCACAGAGCTAAATGTCACTGAGTCACCATTGAGTGACTCTGGTTCCTTATTTAATCAAGTGGAATCAAAGAATTTTGATCCACAAGAACAAATCCTTGTATGGAACGGATTGAAAGGAATCGGTCCAAGAGAACCTAGTTACGTTAAATTGAAGATTTTATTTTAATTTCATAAACGAGAATAAACTTATTGGAGTTTAAATTTTCGAATTAGCCCTAGAAGCGATAGTTCTATTAGCGACAGAAACTGTTATCTGTTCTATGAGCGACCGATTCACTTACATTGAGATGATGGAAGATGATAAGATTTATTCTTGTGAAATGTGTTCGCCTCTGGTGTTACTAGCGTCCGAACAACCGTTCTATGAAAAATGTACGTGTCAGTGATACTGTTCGCCAGATATATTTACCCTCTATTGTGAGTACAAATAAAACTTATCTTAATTTTGATTTAGATTTGACATAAAACATATCAAATAACTTAGCGAGACAACAGAGTTATTTCCGTGAAAAATGTATTTTTATGTAATTAAATATTAAAATCCAATTGTAATATCCCCTTTCCTAGAAAGCTCTGCTTTCTGTACTTAATTTTAATTCAAATCTAATTACTCACTAAGCAAAGCAATATGTCTCATTTTGGAAAACTTAAACGTGTAAGAGTTTCGCAAACTATCTACTTTTTAGATTTCCTACGACCCTATGAATAAAATTAGAAAAACATTGCGATAATAAAAGAAAGCTTTTGAGATACATTACATCTGATTGGTTTGGGTACAAAACCTCGCGGCCAGAACCTCGCGGCGACAACCTCGTGGACCAAAACCTCGCCTGGCCAAAACCTCGCCTCCCAAAACCTCGCGGCCCAAAATCTCGCCAGGCCGAAACCTCGCCAGGCCAAAACCTCGCCGCCCAAAACCTCGCGGGACAAAATCTCGCCGGGCCAAAACCCCGCCTGGCCAAAACCTCGCCGCCCAAAACGTCGCGGGCCAAAATCTCGCGGGGCCAAAACCTCGCCTGGCCAAAACCTCGCCACCCAAAACCTCGCGGGCCAAAATCTCGCCGGGCCAAAACCTCGCGCCCCAAAATATCGCCATACCCAAAATCTCGCCTGACCAAAATGTAAATGTTCCAACAGATGATAAGGATAACGGTATAAAAGACGCTGTTTCAGAAGAAGTATCACGGGTATTTGACCAAGTCCCGCGATACCATATGAAAACACTATTTCTGTATTAGAGGATTTCAATGTGAAGGTAGGGCGACAGGATGTTTTTAAACTGGTTATAGGGAAAGAATGTCTGCATAAGGTAAGCAATGACAACTAACGAGGTTAGTTTCGTGAACTTTGGAACATCCAAAAACTTAAAATTTTAACAAAAATCTAATAATATTTATGAAAATATGAAATAATATATGAGTTTTTACGACGTGCCTTGATTATGTCCTGTAGGTTAAAGGAGACGTAAATGGCCAGAATGAAGGAAATGATCGAATAAAGAAAGTGGAAGGAAACGGGAATAGCCCGAGAAAGCCCACGCACACGATGTTTTGTATCTTCTTCTTCTTCTTCTTCTTCTTCTTATTATTATTATTATTATTATTATTATTATTATTATTATTATTATTATTATTATTATTATTATTATTATTTGTAATGTGGAATTGCATATTAAGAAACACATTGGGTAAATTTTAAAGAAAAGTTTCATTCGCGGCGAGGTTTTGGCCCGGCGAGATTTTGTCCCGCGAGGTTTTGGCCCGGCGAGATTTTGTCCCGCGAGGTTTAGGGCGGCGAGGTTTCGGCCACGCGAGGTTTTGGGCGGCGAGGTTTTGGCCACGCGAGGTTTTGGCCCGGCGAGATTTTGTCCCGCGAGGTTTTGGCCGGCGAGATTTTGGGCGGCGATGTTTCGGCCGCGAGATTTTGTCCGTATCCCCATCTGATTAGCTATTCAAAACCAATGCCATTCTTAATATGAATGAATTGGTGACTCATAGGCCAGCTAACAGATCGAATCGGTCGCTCATAGAGCAGTTAGTCGTTTCTGTCGCAAATAACACTGTCGCATCTAGGACGACACCAAATTTTCTATGGACATATCAACCAGTGGTTTAGGTATTAATTGAACAAATGTGAAATTTTTTTTATAAATGTTTCATTAAAGTCGTAAACATTGAGTATGTTTTTAATTCTAAGGTATCAAAATATTATGATTTTCTACTCCATTTTATTTTGCAGTTTTCTTATTAGGATTAAAATTCCCAAACCAACAAAGAAAGTGAAGATGATTTATTAACTAATGTACATAATGCAGTTGTTTTGTGACATTGATGCATTGTTTGTAGTGAAAGGAAGATAATATATATTATGTAGGTGTTATAGTGAATAAAACTTGTTTTGTATTCGTGCAAGTTGTAATCATGGCTAAATATCTTAATTATAGCTAGTTTATTTTAGCTATTTAATTCCATTAAGCACTAATTAAATTACGATTTAAGTTTTTATTTTCTTCTGTAATCGCTCTTAAAAGTTTTGATAGATGTCATTAATCACGATTTTTCCCACGTAGTCTAATATTCCTTTTGTGTGTTTTATACACTATGTTGTTCTACTTCCGAACACACGCTAACACAAAGTTGGATATTTAAATCGGCAAAGTCATGCAGAACAGGATTGCCAAATGTCCTGATCAAAAGGGTGGCCATAATGTGTACACAAGGGGAAAATTTGCATATTTTATGCACAGATCGCACATGAACAGTGGTGGCGACTATGGCCCCACAGATTCTGCAATGCGGGGGTCCCCGAACTTCTCAAGTTTTGAAACTATTTGTATAGGTAAGGTTGCCAGCAGGAATTATTTTCTTATGAGGTGCGGGGGCTTTATTGGGAACAATTTTCATTGGCCAGAGCAGTCAACTTGCAATGAATTGTTTTCGTACTTGACAAGCCGAGAGTAAGACCTATATTACACATTAGCGTGGGGCCGAATACAAAACTATCGGTCCAATCAACTTAAGACCAGCCCTGGTTGTCAGATATTCTATATATACAGGGTTGTTCTGTATCTGTACAACCCTGTACTGATTGTTCTGTACAATCTGGAGACCGCGATGACTCAGTGGTAGAGAGAGCCTCACCTCTGATGCATGGGGTTTCTGGTTCGATATCCTCTTCCGCCAAGTATGCTTTCTGGTTGACAAACACAGTATGAGTGGTTTTTCTCAAGGTTCTCCCGATTCCTTCCACTTTAGTCATTTCATTGTCAACCATTTCATCACTACCGTCTCCCTTAACCTCAGTATATCATTGTGGGACGTTAAAAAAAAACTTACAATCTATTCTTCTATCCAGTATGAAGGTTACACATGGCATATATCCTGTACTTTCTATTAGAACCGGTGGTTCAAATTTTAAGTCATGCCAAAGAGCGTAGTCTCACTGGCTTCATGGAAGAACTATAACATAACATTCTCTGTCTATTGTTTTATCTAAATCTATCTCCATCTCCAATTAGATTTTTTAAACGCTTGCCGGAAGCTAGCATTTTTTTAGAGGGCTATATCCTCTTTTAGGTATATGATATGAAAGGGTATTATAGGTTGGAGTATTGCACTCTATATGGGTCAGAAACATGGACATTACGGAAAAGTGATGAAAAACGACTGGAAGCCTTCGAAATGTGGGTGTGGAGAAGAATTAGCTGGGTCGAGCTGAAATCGAATGGGTCTTAGAACTGGTGGAGGAGAAAAGAACAGTCTTAGATATTATTGAGAAGAAAAAGAGAAATGCGTTGGAACATTGGGTAAGAAGAAGTTGTATCATGAGGGACTGCTAGAGGGTATGGTGGCAGGAAAGAGAGGGAGGGGACAAAGAGGTTAAAATTGATGGACTATATCAAAGCAGAAAAATTCTACGTAAAGACAAGAAGGTTAGCTGAAGACCGTCATCTAATCTATCATTCTAATCCTACTGGAAATACCTAAATATTTTGGGTTGTAGAAGATGTCCCATATAAATAATATGGGAACGATTATTTTGTTCGCCATAAAACCACTCTAAAGTCGGATTTTTTTTTTTTTTTAATTTTTGGTGATTGACTTAGGTAATGCTAATGAAAATATACAAGCATACCGAATTTTAAGTTTTTATTCCAATTCCAAGTACCTAAAACATGAGATTACAGGCTCAAAAAAGTCCCATTTAAATACCATAGGGAATTTCTTCATTTCCCTTTAGCAGTGTTTCTTTAGACCGGTTTTGGGGGGGCACTGCCCGCCGGAGCTCTGAGAGTGTCCCCCCGGAAGAAGACCAGTACCAACAGTGTCCCTCGGAATACTAAGTGTGCCGCCTCGGAACATTGTTTTTGAAAGAAACACTACCCTTTAGACAACCTAAAAACTAAAAACATTCACTTTTGGCAATTTTTCTGTGGGTTAGTCCCGAAAACGGGATGCCAAATTTCAACTTTGTGAGTGAGTTCACATAATTTTATATATAATTAGGATTTGAAATAACTCGGCGTAGCGCCATTTGCAAAGATGCAAGTCTGTATTGAGTTGGCAACACTGTTTACCTTGTGAGATATCACATAGTATGTGAGACAATGTGCCCCTGCAGATATCTGCAGGGTACAAAATTTTAACACTTCCTTTTCATTGCATTTTGTAATACAAATTCTGCTGTATTCCATGTTAGAGAGTTTACCCGACATAGGTCTACTTGCTTGTTTTCTTAAATGTATGAATAAATTGCTAAAGAAAATAGGTTACTGAATAAATAAACAGGATCAAAAAGAGAAGAACAAAAATTCTTTCCTTATTCTTGTAGATATGTTATTAGGTGTAGGGTTAATAATTTCTTGAAAAGCCAAAGGCAATGTTGTAACTTTTGACACCACTAATACGTCATGAAAAATGATGTATGACGTCAGGTTCATTTCTAGAGCAATTAAATTACGGAACAAGACATTGACAGGTGATCAGAGTTAATTTTTGAAGAATTGCATCCGTTTCAAGAAGACGTTTTACACCAACTTATTACGATAGATGTACGTACATGTTAGCACATATGCTTTCTATGCCCTTGTAATCTATTTAGCACAAGGGCCAGTATTTTTTTTTTTTACCTCGAGTTTCTCCAGACAGTTACGTTGTTTCATGGCTACTTATTTTTGATTATATATATATATATATATATATATATATATATATATATATATATATATATATATATATATATATCGTGTACTTTCCTATATTATGTTTGGTCTCTCTCTCTCTCTCTCTCAATGTTTCTCAACCTTTTTCAGCCTGAGACTCACTCGAAGGGTATTACACTTCTTCGGACCCCAGACGTATAACAGAAAATCCTCGTTACAAGGGAAACTACAAGCTAAAACTACAGTCTTCGTATCTTTCCCATATATTTTTTACCTGTCACGAAAATTTACAATTTCTTTTATAAATTTCAACCTAGAGACTTCAAATTTTGAAAGAAGAAACTTTATAACATATTAAAGAGAACAATCCGTGCTAATTTTGTATTTAGAATTTTCTTCATTGTTGAAACAGTTTCATTGTTAAAGGTTTGGATATCCATTTCAACAATCAAGTCACTTCAACAATGAAGAAAATTCTAAATAAAAAATCGGCACGGATTATTGCCTTCCATAGATTATGAAGTTCCTTTTCTAAAAATATGAAGTCTGTAGGTTGAAATTTGTAAGAGAAATCGTTAATTTTCGTGAAAGATAACGAATACACGGGAGATAATACGAAGACTGTAGTTCCATCTATCGGTAAAACTTGTCCCTTTAAACCAACCTTAATACCCGCAAGTATGCTTTCCTCGTTTGAATTTTTCTTCGAATTTTTAACGATTCTTACTTCCTCGTTTTTCAAGTTTTCAGTATTCAACGTCTTGTTGCCTACTTTTCGTTCATCTACATTTTTCATTTACATATCCACTTCGACCAGCACAAGGTCATGATCAAAGAAAATGTTGGATCTCCTGTCCTGAATCATAAAACAGTCAACCTGATATCTTCGGCCATCTATTCAGGGTTTCCACGTATATCTTCTTGTCTTGTGCTGATTGAACCAAGTGTTCCCAATTACTAGTGAATTCTGTCTACAGAAAATGACCAGTGCCTCTCGCCTTTCATTTCTTTCGCCTAAACTATGTTTTCCTAAGATACAACCTTCCTGTCCTTCTCCCACAACTGCATTGAAACCTCCCATTATAATTACGCATGCACCCCTCTTCTCCCTGTCAATAATTTATTCTATTTTCTCATAATTTTCCTCTACTTCTTCAATCGTACGTGAAGTCGTCGGTGCATATATCTGTATCACTACTACTTCCTTCCTTTTT
Organism: Thermobia domestica; assembly: GCF_964235325.1. NCBI lineage: Eukaryota > Metazoa > Arthropoda > Insecta > Zygentoma > Lepismatidae > Thermobia > Thermobia domestica. The sequence goes on along the minus strand of NC_137471.1, from coordinate 15,997,089 downwards.
CCTTTAAGTCTTAACATCATAACTCTATCATCAACAAATTCTACTTACACTACCTTATCTTTTAACGCTTACCAACAATTATCCCTACACCATTATGACCGCCAATTTCATTAGCTAAGTAAATCGTTCTATATCCTTCGCAGTTTCGCTGTTCAACACCTTACCTTCCCATTTAACTTTACAAATACCTCCAAATCCAGATTATTTTATTTCATTTCTTAAGATTTTCTCATTTTCCTCCCTGTAACATAGTGCTACGTTATATACCCGATCCTAAACCTTTTTTCTTGCTTGTCTTTGTTTCTCTGTCTATCTTTCCCGCATTGTTACCTTCTCGTCCAATAGTCCTTCCCAATCCATCCCCTTTCCTGAGATCCGAATGGGAGATATTTTACTTCCGAAACTATGTTTTGACCTGCGAAAGGCGCTAGTAGTAAAATCGGTTGGACCAACGTTGGGAAAATGGTGACAATGCGACATACCAACGGTGGCCCAAGGTCAGGTATGGTCACTTTGGCTCTACATACGTTCTCTTTCTGCTGTCAACAAACTAAGGGAAAATGGAGTGGTGGTTCCCCGTTGCCTTCCACTCCACTTGATCCAAGCCGTTAAAGTCACTCTGACCACGCCTGGGACTAATGTCCAAGTTGCCGTACCAATCACTATGATTTCCGCCAACTTGGCTACTGGAGAACTGCTGCCTTCTCCCAGAACACTCTTCGTCTGGCTACTCCATTTAGACCAATTCGGTAGGGGTGGCCCTTCTGATAGTGAACTACCGCCGACATAGCTCTAAATTTCATTGCCATGCTCCCTACCTGACGTAAGTGTTCTCGTAAAGGTAGTGTTCATGTATAATATTCGGGGGGAAAGGGGTAAAATGTAGAAACGAGATTGTCTAAAAGCATTAGTCTAAGGGTTATTTATTTTAGTAGGGAAGTGATAAGAAGTGTAGCTAGGGAGAACATATAGGGGCCCGTCCCCTAAACAATCTTCTAGTTCTCCCACATGAGGTTCGTTTCTTATTCGTTTATTAAACTTGTTCAGTACTACCAGGCAATCGATAATGTTTGTAATAGAGTGCGAAAGAAAATTTTTTAAAAGAAATAAAACATTGTCAACAAGTAAAATAGTTTTAAGAGAACTGAAATTAATCATTTAATTTTTACTTTTGATTCCCTAACTCGATGTACACTGTTGTGAACTTACTACTATGCTATTGCATAACAGTTTCTGAGTTAGATATTACTTTTACTTCGAGTTAAAAAAAAATACCCATACTAGCAGAAGTATCCGTTGTTTGCATAGGAAGAATAATATTTACGCAAAATCTTTGAAAGCAGAAAAATGCTAGAAATAAATAACAATGAACAATACCTTCGGCGTTGGCCCTATCGATTGTTTGGTCAGCTGATAAGTCCATTCTTCGCGTGGAGAAGAATTAGATTAACGTCAAAACAAGTCCAAGATCTCAGCGGTGGCTCAGTGGTAGAGCGTTCACCTCTGGTGCTTCGGGTCTCGGGTTCGATCCCAGCCCCCGCCACGTGAACTTTGTGGTGGACAAACACCGTGTGCGCGGGTTTTCTCGTGGTTCTCCCGTTTCCTCCCACTTTCTTCATCCCACCATTTCATTCATTACTCATCATCACCGTCTTCTTTAGCCTAACCGGCATCACTATGGGACGGAAAACTCAAAGATTTAATTTCATTTAATTTCAAGTCCAAGATCTGAAAAATATGCAACCAGAACAACAGGAAAAACGGCTGGGTTGCCTAAGTCACAGGAACTAATGTTCAATATACAACTTTTCAGAAACATTGAGCCTCCCAATCCGCCCCTCCTCGAGTCGAAAATCGAATAAATAACTTTGTACGCTATTATATCCGATTTCTGTGCAAAATTTGGTCCCTGAAGGATACTCTTTCCTACCCGAGAATCTGATTATCGATAAAGAGACAGAAAGACACACACACCTTATATAACCTGTATTTATATATATAGCGAGGTTTCAAAAGAAAACCGAAAACATTTGTAAGGTGATTCCTGACACCTAGATAAGACAAAAACTATAAACTGACCTGCTTCCTTTCGGAGTTACCTATAGGCTACCGAAAACATAAAGAAATGAACTTTAGAGGTCCAAAGCTCCAAAACTATGAGACCTATCATATTAGGGTTAAGACTACATTTAGGAACCAATATATATGCTATCCAAAAATACGTGTTTCAGAATCCTAAGATACTCACGTAACAATTTTTGTAGAGGGAGTTTGGCTACGGGCATATCATCTGAAGTACTCACCAACTACCTATATAAAAAATGTAGCAGAAGTTCCGCAGGATTCTGAAACTTGGGTATTTGAATAGGAATATATAATAGTTCCTAAGTAAAGTCTCGACCCGACTACGTAAGGTCCATAGTTTTGGGGCTATGGACTTTTAAATTTCATTTTTCCATATTTTTGGCAGCCTATAACTCCGAAAGAAAGCATTTGTGCACCCAGATTGGTCTGTACTTTTTGCCTTATCTTGGTGTCAGGAACCACCTCCCAAATGTTGTCAGTGTAGTTTTGAAATTTAAGAGTTAGATTTCTGGGCTTTTGGCATCCATGACCATGTTACCCCATCACGCACGAGAGACGACGTCCCTCGACGATCACACTATCCGAGGAAAGGGATAGAAGAAAGAAGCACTGAAGAAGCAGCCTAGAACCTATGTTAGGTACCATCCCGGCATTTGCCTGGTATGAATTCGGAAAATCGAAGGATGAGTGGATTGAAAAATATGGATAACCACAAGTGAACAAATGGACTTCTATAAACAGTTTTTGCTGCCTAAGAACACATTACTCAACGCTTCCCTAAAGCCTGTGATTCTAACTTTACGCACTGTCAAGATCTAAGTTCGAAAAGGAAAACATATTAGAATGATAATAATAACAATAGGAAGAAGAATATGTACTATGTAGTGTATTATATATTATATATACAATGCTGTTGCTTTCATATTCTGAAAGTAGGTTTTTGGCTTTTAGTATGTAAATGCTCAAAAATTCACTGAAAAGCTCATAAGACGCTAGAACAACTTGTTGGCTATACCGCTAGGTCCGTCCGCTACCAATGCTTCTACTGTTAATGCCATTATTTTTACAACCCCCGCTTCCCGAATCTACTTATTCGAGGATTTTCTAAACTTGTATTAAGAAAACAATACCACTGAATTATTCCCCAAATAACGTTTCTTTTATTGTGTTTTATGGGAAGACTATTGTTTTCAAATTTCTTCAACGGTTATTATTATTATTATTATTATTATTATTATTATTATTATTATTATTATTATTATTATTATTATTATTATTATTATTATTATTATTATTAGGGTGGGTGCGCCATATATGGAATACGTTCCTAATATGAAATACCAGATTATTTTGTCTGCTATGTTCTGCCACTGAGTGGACTGTACGTAAATTTGTACACCGTGGCGCCCTTAATCTGCGCATGAGTGGTTTGCTGCCGAACGATAACAAGCCATTTTCTTTTGTTGCAGAATATTTTTCTGAAGAACTTGAGTTTTTCGAACGTATCTTTCCATACTGCTGAATGTACGCAAAGAGTTATGTATTATTGTTGAGTTTGTGATATTTAGATTACATATATAGTGTACCATAAAGGCATAAAGATTCAGTACACAGAGAATCCCGTAAGCGTGTGTAGGAAGAGAACTATCCAAAATGGCGATTTTCCCAATATGGAATACTAGCAGGATCCTAATTTGGAATATTCCTAATTATAATAACTACTACTACTAGTACTACTACTACTACTCTTAAAGAAAGGAAGAAAGAAATTTATTAGCTTAAGGAAAGGAACAAAGGAAATATTCGGGCCTCGAACTCCGAGATCACATCGGCCTTTAAATTAAGTCTACGAATTCGAAAGGACTCGACCCTGGCCTAAGAAAAAAGTATCATCCCGGAATACGCCTAATGATACTGAGGAAAAACAGGGAAAACCTCACCAAAGGCCGGCGCCAGGATAGGCGGTCTGAGCAGAGATCGTGCCCATCCTCGAATTATCCAAACATCGCATTGTAGACAAATGAGCATGTTTTGTTCTAGTATTCCATTTTAAGAACAAGTAGTGTTCCATATTAGGAGCGGGGTGTGCCTAATATGGGAAATTGAGTTTCTTTCAATTTTGTAATATTGTAAAAAATCATTAATGAGGAACAAACTTTCATACTTGTATTTTGTTTTGCAAAGGTACCACAAGTAGTATGATGCATAATATTTTTATTCAGGAATACGCATTTCTGAGAAATAAAGAAGAAACAAAAAGTATTCCATATTCGGTGCCTTTACCCTATTATTATTATATGTTTCAGTCTTTATTTAATATTTTAACTGCGTTGTAAAAGACAAGTTTCTTTCCTCTTATTACGAGAAGAGAAACAAAATGCTCGAAGTTGTTATGAAGTCAACAAAACGCCTAGTCGTATGCAACCAACTAAACATTCGTGAGAATATGTGTTGTATAACAAGTAGGCGCTGTATAATTACAGTATTTCTAAATTATTAATTTTGCATTAAAAATGATAAGCTTCAGAAGAAAGTATTTGAAAATATTGTATTTTGTTATCAGGCTTACGCAACTAAGAACATTTCAGAGTTCTGCTTAGTGTGATAGGGCGTGAAACGTAAGTTGCAAGATTTGAATTTAACAAACAGAAAAAAAATAACCTAACAAAAGTTTGCGTAAATAACTTTTCAATTAACCCTACAATGCATGATTTTTTTTTTCAAATTTTCTGTGAAAAAGTAGTTTTGCAAGTGGAAACAAAAATTAATAACGGAAGTGCCGGCACGCTTAATAGTGCCATCTATGCGGAAACTGTGGAATTAAAACTAGCTACGAACGTTCCCAATCTCGTTCAACATGCATGAGCAACTACATACCGTTATGTAGGAAAACACAGATCATTTACCACTATGACCCGTATCTGTCCCACTATGCATTGTAGGGTTAATATCCACTGATTATAGTCATATAGATCTTTTTTTCACTGTCAGCTCTACCTTTATGCCTTTTGTTTACTTGTAAATTTTTAAAAAAAGAATCTACAATATTTCATAAAATAAAAATTAATATACTATTATATATTTAAAAACATATGTAAGTGCCTCATCAATGACCAAGCCATTCAACCATAGCTAGAAAAAAAATTTAGCAAGAGGGCTTTATTAATTTATTTAGTACCAAGAGAACTCACGAATCCATGAAGTAAGGTTGAGTTGATTTGGAGTTTAACGTAACTTTCAGCAGCAAGGCTATATAAGACAAGGCCTACTGGTTAACGTGGAATCCGAATCATATGAGCTCCCGCCGAGAATCGAACGCGAGTCTTCCACGTCAAAGGCGCATACACTAACCGCTTAGCCACGTAGGGGCTTTCTGAAGTTAGGGTCATGAAAATAATCGTATTAACTTTTTTTAAAACAAAACAACTCAAAACATTGTTTCAGCATTTTCGAAAATTCTGCTCCTAAAGAGGGAAACGTAGATAATATAAATTGAAGGTGTACAAGCTCTTAATTTAAAACGAGACAATACATATTTCAGCATTTTTGAAAATTCCACACATAAAAAGCACAAGAGGCGCGCTTCCTTTAATATTCAAATTTCCAATTCTTCGCTTAGAACATGTGACGAGTCTCTTAAGTTGAAGGTGTGCATTTCGGTACATAAACTCTTAATTAAGAATAAAAAACCATATATTTAAACGTTTCTGAAAATTCCGCTTCTTATATCCCCTTCAATGTCAGTAGTGCACTAGTAGAAGAAAATAGTTTTGTCTTGTAAATTTTATATTTTCGTTCCATACACCTTCTTTTTCTGCACAGAATAGTGACAATCATAGGTGTCATATAGGACACATTGGAACTCTACCAATAAAAAGTGAGAAACGATGTTCTGGTAATGCTCTGTCCACCTTGCCTCCCTACTACGTACTCCTATGTGTATTATACACTAAATACATCTATGCAATACAACTAGAATATCCAATACCTAAAACACGGTCACATGTTTATAGAACCCAAGTGAACAGATTGAAAACATGAGATATCTCTAGATTATGAGTAATCATTTTTTGTAACGGTTGGTTTCATAGTGTCGCATATGACACATGTTAAAACAGAAGGTCTCCATTTTCCTCCCATACAATAGAAGAATAACATAATCAACTGTGTATCTATACCCAAGGTTTAACAAGATAAATGAACATGCATTACAAAAAATAACGCGTTAAAAAAAGTCAAGTAAAACACTTAACGTAATCGTCTCATTTTTCAGTTTCTGCGATATTTTCTTCCCTCCAAAAACACTATCTACGACCAATGGAAAGCGTTTTTCAATTGTGAAGCTTCTATCAAATGCAGCACCTACTCTGGCGACAAGGAAGAGAAGCAAAATACATGTGTCGTATGTGCTATGTTGTCGCTCTATCAGAACAAAAAAATTGTGTCATATACGACACTCGGTGTCCGAAGAGGATATGATGGATGTGGGGTCGGTTTCTACACTATTCCAGTTTCGGGTTATATTAAACAATCTTATTTCTGTGGAAAAAAACAGTCGCTTCTACTAGTACGTATATAATTTCTAAAGCAGTTACGAGTGGAGAACATGTCTTAAAACAGTTCCACTTTTTTTGTTTGAAACACTTTAACGATTGAAGAAAAACAATGAGACCAAGTTGGTATTAGGTTACGAAAGTGAAAAGAAAAAAGAAACTCCAGTTAAAACAGAAAAACACGCTAGAAGCTGAGAATTTGGCAAGAATTGGCAAAAACCTAAACATGGTTTCCAACTATGCCAATTCGTGCGAAAAGGTCATTTTTACGAAGAAGATAACGGCAAACATGCAAAAGTGGTTGTAACAGGTGAGAACTGGAACTTTATTGGAAACAATAGCCGCCAATTTTTTCTTTCTCTTTGCGTTTCTTTTTTCTTTTTTTAACTACCAAGTGTTGAATTTAGGTGTGGTGTGTGATAATTTCACACGTATTTAAGAAGAGGAAGGGGGGAGAACCAAGACGGGAGAAAACTGTAATATAAATAACTAATGAAATTTTCACTTTAGAAAAAATGAAGAAAATTGTTCCTTATCTTATGAATAGAAAAAAATAAGGATGCATTTACTCCGAGTATCGTTACAGACGAAACATGTAATTCGTCTGGGAAAATGGTTTTCTGTTACGGAAAAAGAAAATCGTTAGAAAAAATTGAAAAGCCAACTGAACATAATGTACAACTTCAAAAACGAAGCACTAAAAATTTAAGAGCACATTCAGAAATAATTACGTTATTTTCAACAATGGATTTTCAAGAATGTTTTGAGTTGCATTGATAGTATGATGTGATAAGGGTTATTATAGTGCATGTTTCCCTTTTATTTCTCGTAATAAAAAAACAAACGAACATGGCCTTTATTTATTTTACACACATTTTTTAACAAAAATCAACGAGTACATCATATTTTTTCCAGAGAGGAAAACTAAACAATACGTCGTTTTGCGTTTAAAAGCTGGATTGAAACATATAAATATATTCGTTTACCATGAGCCTTTATATGAGAGATGATGGGGGGTGTCTTTTATATCCATTCTCAGTTTTATGTTCTATGTAAACATTCACTAATTTAGGTTGATAATAAATTTTTACATTGTTGATTGTGAGCCAGACCTGAAAGTTCATAGAAAATGATGTTCTGTGTTGTAGGGATGTTAATAAAATATTATGATACAAGATCGTCTGAGAGGTTTATGAGAAATTACCCAAAAAGAACTCATATCGAAGAGTAAACTTACCCTTTTAGAGTTTTCAAGAAAAATGATTTATTCCATAATATAGGATTATTTATGAAATACTTATTTAGGAAATACTTGTATCATATGGACTAAATTCCCTGGCCTTTGTTTTAGTAAATTATTCCAAAGAAACTCATCCCAAAATTAAACACTTCTTATGGATTTTTAACGATAAATTACTTACTTATACCAGCGTTTCCCAACCTTTTCTCAACTTTTGGCACACTAGAGTGTAACTTGAATTCTCGCGGCACACTCATAGATATTATTATTTGTAAATATAAAATACCGTGGTAATTTTTTTTCTGTGATTACTGATCTTATCAGAGAGAAGAAACCTCGATCATTGATTTTCCCCCGTGGTAAATCATTATGCTTATTTTTCGTTCTAATTTAACAATAGAAACCAATTACAATGAAATACAGGATGCAGGTTATTCAAAATACACTTCCTTTTTCGAAAAGTGTATCTAACCTTTCACTAAGAAGAAATATCATTAAATAACAAACGAACGAACAAATCTGTTGTACTTTTAAAACACAAATGTTCATTTGAAATAAAACCGAACAATAATTCCTTATATAAATAATGAACCCCCAAAACAGAGAATGTACAGAGTAGCGTAAGTAAAGGAGATTTCGGGGTTATAACCCCCTTTACCCCCGGTGAGTCAAATATGTAAAATAAAAATTTACTATAGGCTATTAAGATTTATACACAAAAATCATACTTGTTCTGAAAGGACATGAGAATAAGTGCTTCAACCCCGACCTTTATGGAATTCTGCCTACACCACTGATGATCCAGGTATTCAACAACGTTGAAGGCGTATCCTGAATGATGTGCTTATTATGTGGCAAAGAAAACCGAGAAACACAATTTTCTGTGTCTCCGATTTACAATAATATTGTCACTATATTAAAACTTGATTGTCTCTTCTTCTTCAGAAACGGATTTCGCAATGCCCTTGTTTAAACACGATTCGCCCCTGCTTTCACTACATAACTACATTTTGGGAAGAAAGTTGTTCTAGTTTTTTCTTTTCTTTTTTCCTATTGAATTCTGCGTAAAGACGTCACAAGTGCTCGTTCTCCATGTTTATAATCGGTCACCCTTTTATCACCATGTGTTTATATGTGCATAATTATTTTAAAACAGCTTAAGAAAGGAAAATGTTGATTAGTGCAATTATGTTTATGGCGCTTTTCACTTTATTTAGGTTTCTCAGCTATTGTTAGATTGTTTCATATAATTGTTACTGTTTTTTCCCATTATTGAGGTGTTTTGTTTTTTCATCGTTGGTGGTATCCTTTAATATGTTCTGCCACACTGCATTTATTCTGACAGCAACTCCATTTTTTTATTTTTTATTTGGTATTGCTTCAGGCATCTTGTTTGGTCTTGTTCAATAACTGAATTTCCGTTAAGTGTAATTCTTAATGATAATAAATGTTTTAAAATATTGTAATTTTACTAAACAGGAAGTAAAAGACGAACAAATAGTTGTTAGTATGGCATCTGCAAAAATAATAACTAGAGATTTATTTTATCTTTTCACATATATAAAGTTACTTTAATTGGCCTATCAGGAAGTATCGTAATATAATAGAACAAGCAAAAAGTGTCAGAAAACAAATAAATAACACTACATTTTATGATCGATGTTCGATTAGCAATCTAGCAAAGTAGAAAATAATTTTTAGAAGCAGGGGCATATCGACGGAGAGCGGGGATCTACCGGGTCCAGACTTATTTATTTATTTGCCAAAGTTCCAGATACAGCAAGGCAGCCATTTTACACTGAAACTATATAACATAGAATATAAAATTAACAATAACAAGTGTAAACAAAAAGCTATATAAAGGTCCATAAGTGTAGCAATAACAAATTGAAATAAAACTAAGGTTCCATAAGTGTAGCAATAATTTCCCGTCGGAATACATTCTCAGATTTAAAAATATCCACGTCAGAAGCAATGGAGTTAAATTCAGAAGCCAGTCTATGGAACAAAGAACGCTGAATAATTGATAATCGAGGCGTGTTGCAATGAAGTAGTTCACTATTTCTAATTCTTCTTGCAGGTACTCGAATATTAAATTTAGAGATTAGTTCTTCAGTTCTAAGTTTCCCATTTAGAATTCTATGAAGAAACATCATATCAAGTAGTATGCGACGAGATGAAGGTGTACGGATGCCAAGAACAGTCAACAATTCAGGTTTACTTAAACAGCGTACAGAAGGTATTCTTTTCCTGACAATGGCAAGAGAGAAATTTCCAAATTCAACATACATTTGTATATAGTACTTTCTCACTAAAACTATACATGTTTAACAGGAAAATGATTGATGTAGCATGAACATTAGATTTTATACTTCAGTTGTGTTCTTCTACAAACAATCTACTTCTATCATTTTCTTCTAAAAATATAGGTGGAAGTATTTTACAATTACTTATCATATTTTCGGGTACAGAATAATAACCGTTCAATAGTACATAGATGTAGTGGCTTGTAGCATTGGACCAGCCCCCCCCCCCCATCTCCAAGGTTTGGACCCTTCCATCAAAAATTACTGGGTGAACGCCTTTGAGAAGTATAATGACTTGGGTATGTAGCCATAGCCGGCCCTACCGCACATGCAACATGTGCATTTGCACTGGATAGCAAGTTTTGAGCTGTGGAAAACTAACTTAAAAGTATACAAAGTTGAAATTAAGAGTGTAGTACTTAAAATAAATAGTTATAGATCAAACTTAATTCCTGACAAACATACTGTAATTTTCTTGTTAATTAGCTACAACTCTTCTTATTAAGAGGTATTTATTATTATTATTATTATTATTATTATTATTATTATTATTATTATTATTATTATTATTATTATTATTATTATTATTATTATTATTATTATTTGGTTAATTCAATATTTTCGATAGTGTCACTACAATTATGATGTGGTAATGTACTTATAATAGTTGATTTTAAGATATGTTCTTTCTAGGGAACGAGGGTAGAGGCAAATGGCGCTATTGCACGATGCAACAAATAACCTAGGGCTGGTCCTGTGTGTAACTATATTTATGTATTTTATTTTTCTGTCATGTACATATTTATAGGTTTGTAAAGGCCCTCAGGCATTATCAAATTTATGGAATGTAAGGTTGTGTCCAAATAATTCGGGTATAAGCAAGTAGTTAATGTTTTCGATTCGCAATTAGGAGGAAATGATTTCGAATCAGGGGGTAATCCATCCTGACTATTTTTGCAGGGTTTTTTCTCGATGTCACGACATTAGATAGTAACTGGGAAAATAGTGTAACTACAGAGTGAGCGTAATCCATTGCATTTCCTCACTATCATTTATGTTTTGTTTGTTAATGATTTTAGTGTAATTATCCTCATAGAGCATATTTAAAAAATAATTTACTCATTTGTAAGAGCTTAAGAACAATATATGTAGTCATGACATATATACTGTTTACACTTTATGTTGTCAGCTAATTTTCTACTGTGTTTAATTATAGCAGCATACCCGGTGACATTTTTGTTTGAGAACAATTCGAATAAAATGTTGATTTAAAATAGATAATATTACACTATCTGTAATTTTGAAACGTTTGATTAAATATAACATTTATTCCGCAAGTGAAATGTCATTACTTCTATATATGGAAAGTATATAGCTTCAGTTCTTGATATATGTGTTAATGTATTAATGTGAATATAGATTTTTGAACATGAATCACTAATTAATGTATCCAAATAGACTTTTTAGTCGTATTTCAGTTCTAGTTCTGCTAGATAGTCTTAGACGCTAATTCTATCAAATAGAAACAGGATTTCGTGAACATATAGTTAGGATCTTCGACGAACAATTGAGGTAATCTGAGTTCGAACCTTACGCCTACCATTCTAAAGTTTTCTCAATAGTTTTTTTTTAATGAAAATGAAATAAATCTTTGAGTTTGATGTTCCACGATTAAGCCGGCTAGACTAAAGGAGACAGTGATGATGAGAAATGAATGAAATGGAGAAAGTGGGAGGAAAAGGGAGAACCGCGAGAAAACTCACGCACACGGTGTTTGTCCACCACAAAGTCCACTTGGTGCGAGCTGGGATTGAACCAGGGACCTCAAGCACCAGACGAGAACGCTCTACCACTGAGCCACCGCGGCTCCAATAGTTTTTTTCAGTTGCACCAAATGAATACTAGAGTGGTACCGTTAATATGTCTAGATAGCTTTTCATATCTACCTCTTCATTTCCAACGTTGGTTTCAAGTGTAACGTGGCTGTACAACTTTACCTGAAACATCTCCCATTCATTCAGATTAAAGCAAAGCGCCTGAAATGTCTATCAACCCGCTACACTCAGCTATTTTGCTGGTTGTCTAACACAAGGGTATCAACCTTAACAACGTCCTAGCTACACTCACGACAATGTTAATCTTATGAGCTCAAACAAACCCTAAAACTTTGAGTAAGAAAATAATGGCAGATTATTTTATAATTTCAATTAGAACTAGCAAATCTACACAAAATTTGAAATCGGTCAGTGAAAATGGCATCTTTCTAGGAAATCTATGGTTCCGAGAACTCAGTATCGAAAGGATTGGCCAGAAACATATAAACTTTTCTTGACCACAAACATATGAACCTAGCATTTTAATATATAGATTTTTTAAAAATATATTTAGAGAAATAAGAAGGAAAGTTCGGAAAGAAGTTGGCCAGAAATTGGCCAGAAGTTCGGTATTTGGTACTCGCCTGTTGACACTGAGGAAATGGCCTCGTAAATCGTTAGCGAAGTGAAAACGTTAAACTAACCATTGTTCCAAACTCACTAAGTGCACAAGTTCGCAAAGACAAATAAATCAATTCTTAAGAATATGTAGAAATAGGACTACTAAAAAAAAATAATCTATTTGCACAAGTTCTTAAGTGCAGGAGTTCTAAAAGTCAATAAACCAATTCTTGAAATTAATCAATCTACACAAAATGAAAAATGAAATCTTTGAGTTTTACGTCCCACGGTTATGCCGGTTAGGCTAAAGGAGACGGTAATCAATCTACATAAGTCCTGTTGATAGGCAATAAGATCATTGTTGAAAATATGCAGAACTAGCCGCGTATATAGGACTTTCGGTGGGGGGCTAAGCATAACACCGGGAAGCAAGGGGCTATTCCCCACCTGAGTTTGAGTTCTAAATATATTTTAATCAACTGTCTACTAATATACTAGGAAAAAACGTGAAGCTCGTATGACGGTGCAGGATTTTACTCCCCCAGGCAAATCTGAAATGACCCTCCTGCAAACACACGTTCAATATGTGTAATCTCATTTCAACTTAACTTATTTTATTTTAGAAAAAAAAATAAATATTCAGCTTTATCTGTGTACGTTTTTATCTGAAAGTTGAAGCTGAAATATACTGATTGCAGTTTTAATTTTATGAATTCAGACTTGTGAATCTTAAGTGATATGATACACACAAAAATTTAACAGCGAATCTAACCTTTAATTCTATTCATAGAAGAAAAAGGAAGCGTTGTCTTGGCCTACCTAATTTTCAGAGCTACTTATTCGCCCTCTTGATTTTTTAAAATTTAAACATTTGTCTTTCTTTGTAACTAAACGATGTAAATATTTCTTTGCTATAATAACTAAAGTCCCATTTTGTTGATTTCCATACAAGTTAGTGTAGGACACCAGTTTCGCTTATCAGCTCCTCTTAGTTTTCGTGATACTGACGACGGCTGACTTGAATCACAACTAACAACGGTTGAAACTATGATAGGAGAAACTCAAAAAAAGTAACAACTAAGAAAAAGAAACAGAAGAGTAGAATGGAAGAAAGGAAGATAAAAAGAGCGTAGTTCCTACTCGTATTTATGAACAAAGAGCATAAGAAAATAAAAAGCCAATGAAATTCTTAGATATGGTAAGAAGGATTATTGTTGTACGTGGAATGCGGAAAAGTAACACATTTATTTTGGAAGAGGGGGGGCTTGAGCCTGATAGCCAACTAAATACGCCACTGTGCAGAACTCTAAATATCATCGGGGGCGCGGTGGCTCAGTGGTAGAGCGTTCACCTCTGGTGCTAGGGGTACCGGGTTCGATCCCAGCCCCCGCCAAGTGAACTTTGTGGTGGACAAACACCGTGCTCGTGGGTTTTCTCGGGGTTCTCCCGTTTCCTCCCACTTTCTTCATTCCACCATTTCACTCATCTCTCATCATCACCGTCTCCTTTAGCCTAACCGGCATAACCGTGGGACGTTAAACTTAAAGATTTCATTTCATTTTCATTTTCTAAATATCATCTACTTGCACAAGTTCTAAAAAAAATGACATGAAGAAAAATTCTTGAGAATATAGAAATCCTAAATTCATCAAGCAGGAAAAGTGTACAACTCCTAAATTGCAGAAGTCGTAAAAAGTTCAGGTGTTCAAAAAGACAATAAACTACTTTTGAGAATTTGGAAAGTGAGTTTTATCTTATTACCTACACAAAGTCCAAAAATTCACAAAAGCTGCTGCAGAACTCCTAAACTAGAGAAATTTAGAACTTGTCCTGACTTTATGACTTATTAACGCCTGTACTTACGAATAGGACTTACGAACGCCAATCACTCGGTAAAGTTTCTAAACCTTTACAATGCTAATTGGGATAGTTGCTGCGAGAAATGCGTATATGAATGAATCTGTTGAAGTTCCCAATGGGCCGGATGTAGCCAGTGACAAATGCTGAGCAGCCTTTGCCTAAATTTACGAATGAAAGTAAGTTTGGGCTACATTGACTGCCATTAAATAGTAAAATTAAGGAAAAGAAAAAAACTAGAACCAATTCTCCTGACTAGAAAACTAGGTGAGGAATACAGGAACCAAAGGCAACAAGGAAATAAAAATGTTAAAGAAATTTATGTATTCAAGAAGCAGAATAGCAGTTTTTAATACATATAATAAATGCTAATTTGTAAACACCAGGAGCTGAAAGTGTGCTAAACAAATCCAGTGGGCAAAAACTTCTATAAAACATATGAACCCAAAACTAATGGCTCAAACCATAATTGGCTCTCAGGCGGAATCACCGCCAGGAATTGTTGGTTTTTACCTTTTGGCTTCTAAATGCACAAGAACCTCCCACGTTAACACCTTGTGGAATCGCTTTTATGGTTGTTGTTTTTCTTTTTCGTTGAACATCTCACGACGTACTTTAAAGGGAGAAGAGGCAATGTCACGCTGACAGCTCGAGGTAGCATTAAAAATGTGTGTTTCATATGTTAAACATTTATATTATAGAAGTTATAAAAAATTTTATTTCAGTTGGTCGACTTTTTTTTAGTATCTGGAGCGTTAATCATTCCTTATGTGTACATGTTTATAACTCTTTATGTTCTGTAAGTTTTTCTTTCCTTTTCTTTTTCTTTGCTCAGTTTCTCTTATTGCTTAGCGAATTTGACCTTGACACAGGATATTTTAAAGTAGAATAAAAAAGAAAATCGAAATCAATTGTTGATTTTCCATTTCCTTAAGTAAAAGTAAGAACCAATTCTCGCTTAGCATAGCCAATATCTACTGAAGGCATTTCTTTTAAGGGCACTAATTACTGTTCTTCTCGCTAGACTAGTAGCTAGCGCGCGCGCGCCTTTTGATGGACATGCTCCAAGTTTGCTCAATGGTAGAGCGTTCACCTCTGGTGCATTGGGTCCTTAGCTCGATCCCATCTCACGACGAGTCAACTTTGTGGTGAACAAATACAGTGTGCGTGAGTTTTCTCGAGGTTCTCCCGTTTCCTCCCACTTTCTTCATTCCACTATTTCATTTATTTCTCATCGCCATCTCCTTTAGCTTAGTCGGCATAATCGTGGGACGTAAAACTCAAAGATTTGATTTGATTTGATGGTCTAAGTTTGATTTCACGTGGGAGAGGCCCTTAATTACGTATATGTTGTTTCAAAGACATAGGTAAAGAAACTAGCAACATAACTTGAACATAAATTAACATAAACACATTACTCTTATACCTTTCGTTACAAGAACTTTAATCTCTGTTCACCATCGGCATGGTCCACCAATTAGAGGTCTGCACGGGCTCGGACCGAGCATGCGGCTCTAAGTCCGATCCGGACCGCAGGCGGGGCTCGGGCCTTCAAAGCATATATTACTTCAGGCCCGGGCCGGGCTCGGGCCGTGAATTTTTAAATATAGAACCATATTTCTCGGGCCTTTTCGGGCCTAACTTTGTAAATACTGTACAACGATATAGTCTATATCGCACCGTTCTTTCTGGAGAACTTTTAAAAGTACAACTGCAAAATTAAACCTCTAATTGCTGTAAATAAAAATACAAATTTGCGTTAATTTTTTAAGTTTCTGCAATTCGGGCTTATTTCGGGCTCATTTGATTATCAAACGAGCTCGGGCCTAAATGATAAAACATATTTTGGACTCAGGTCGGGCCTCACATTCTAAATTAACGGGCCGGGCTGGGCCCGGGCAAATTAATTCGGCCCGTGAAGATCTCTATCACCAATGCATCATCCAAATCGATCACCAATGCTTGGAGACGAAGAGGAACGTTGTCCCAAGCAGACTGACAGACCCGTACTGGAATCTTGTGGAACTCTTCTGTGATAGCTTCCCGTAGTTCGCCCAAATTGAGTGTGTGATGTCGATACACTCTGTCCTTTTAAGAGTCTTCA
This sequence comes from Thermobia domestica, assembly GCF_964235325.1. Classification (NCBI taxonomy): domain Eukaryota; kingdom Metazoa; phylum Arthropoda; class Insecta; order Zygentoma; family Lepismatidae; genus Thermobia; species Thermobia domestica. The sequence continues at coordinate 15,980,509 of NC_137471.1, read as the reverse complement.
TCCCGGCGAAATTAAAATACCGCTAATTATACAGTAATTATGTGATATCTTCAAATAGATAAAAGATAATCGAAATGTGGAACAAGAGCGCCCTAGACAATATTATTTTACATGAGAAACCGTTATCACGACTCACTTATCTGCTTTCGATTTCGAGCCATTTTGAAAATCGGCATTTATTTTCGCGTTTCTAAACAGGTGAAAACGGAAAACCAGTAGGTGACTTGTGATAACGGTACCTCACGCAAAATAATATTGTCTAGGGCGCTCTTGTTCCATATTTCAATTATCTTTTATCTATTTGAAGATATCACATAATTACTCTAAAATTAGCGGTATTTTAATTTCGCCGGGATGAAGACTCTTAAACATCCCATTAGAAAAAGTCAGGTGGTGGCAAATCGGAAGATCGAACTGATCACACCACGGACCCACGTCGACCGATCCAGAGGTTCGGGAATGTTCTGTTCAGTCCCACCATCCTGTCGGGCATACACTAACGGTTCTAAGTCAAGTGACCGTTATCTCCATTCTCAGGTACACAGTGTTGCCATATCAAAACTTTTTGTCCAGAATTACAAATACTATGTCAGTGTCAGTCAAATTATATTACGTAATTATGGGCCACCCTGTAGAGTTGCTATCTCGTCTCGGAAAGATACCGTGAAAGTATATCTCGTCTCGGAAAGATACCGTGAAAGTATATCTCGTCTCGGAAAGATACCGTGAAAGTATATCTCGTCTCGGAAAGATACCGCGAAAGTATATCTCGTCTCGGAAAGATACCGTGAAAGAATATCTCGTCTCGGAAAGATACCGCGAAAGTATATCTGTACCTATTAGAAGAACTCTGTCGCAACTTGCATATCGTGACAAAAATTCTGTGTCGTCTCGTCTCGTGACTCGTGAGCAACCCTACTAAATTGTACTCCCACATTTCGTACAGGCTTGGTGCTGAAAAACAATGCTAAGCTTAATAGCGTCTGAATTTTGGTTGGCTTCTTCCCAAGTTGGATTCTCGCTGGATTCAGAGGGAAATTTCAGCGTTCATTTAGCAGCATGAAACAACTGAAGGACATCAGACAAAAATAATCGATGCTTTCTGGTGTCACATATTTTAGCTCCTATTCTCAGCAAACTACACGGAGAGGGCAAGGAGGGGATATTAAATCTGGTTTTGGTAAAAACAATGGTAGTAGAGAAACAACAAAATGGATATATATATATATATATATATATATATATATATATATATATATATATATATATATATATATATATATATATTGGTTCTTTTAAAATAATACAAAAGTTTAATTTTACAGCATCTCATTATCCTTTACTAAGTTCACGCAATTTTGCTTGATTAAACACTGCAAGTTTTATTAAACATACAAAACAATAATTGATTAATTTTTAAACTCCCATTAACGCAACTGCTGCGTTACGTCAAGATTTTAACCCTTTTATGATTTTCTCTTTATGAGGTAAATTTTAGATTTTCAGTCAAACAACCACTCCTACCATACTATTTATCGTACGATAATGGTTTACCTCGTTTTTTTTTTTCAGAATAGAGCATCATTACCAACGGTACCACTTGCTTGTCCGTATTGTACACCACAAACGGGAAAATCGGGGAAAACTGGGAAATTTTTCGAAAAAATCAAATTATTTGCGCCCCTATGGCCCAAGCCTGGGTTCAAGTAGGGAACTGAAAATCTCTTGAAAAATACGTAGTTATATATACAATACATGTGCGAAATTTCAATCTTGTATCTGAAAAACAAAGGACGGAAAATTTTTTTGAAAGTTTGAAGGTGAGCTCTATATAAATTTTAAAAAAATTACTGTGTCATTACTATGTGGCCTAGAGTCATGGTTCAAACGCCGTTTCCTTCAGTATAATGCGCCCTTTCTAACGATACCACTCACTGTCCCTGTAATACACCTGAACCGGAAAATTCGGGAAAAACAGGATTTTTTTCTGAAAAATCACCCCCTTGGAATAGTTGCGCCCCTCGGGCCCGGACCTGGACTCACGGAAGGATTTCAAAAAACTGAAAAGTACTCAAATGTGCACCACACAATTCTTATGCAAAATTTCAATCTGATATCTTGAAAACTAAGGGCGTGAATTTTTTTTTTTGAATATTTCCTTAAGAAAAACAAAACAATCACGCCCCTCCGCACCCATTTCGCGCTGCCAAATTGACCATCCGGTTCCAAAATGCATCTGAGGTGTTCTTTGGTCCATGCTTGACCTGACCAATAAAAAAAAAAAAAAAAACTTCTTAAATAACTGTTATAAGACCTAAGTAAGTGGTCAAAGACAACACTACTCAATGGTGACAAAAGTTGCCATAAATACTAAGAGTTAAACCTCAATAGCTCTGCCCCTAATTCTACTAGTGATATTATGTATTTTCCTTCGATATTTTTCCTAAATAAAGAAGTTTTGGAGAACCAAGGGAGCAGTCGACTCTCTTGTTCGTCTCCCCTCCTCAATATGAACGTTCATATCCATACAGAGGGCGCGATGGCTCAGTGGTAGAACCACCGGGGTCCCGGGTTCAAACCCTACTCCCGCCAAGTGAACTTTGTGGTGGACAAACACCGTGTGTGGGGGTTTTCTCGGGGTTCTCCCGTTTCCTTCCACTTTCTTCATTCTACCATTTCATTCATTGCTCATCATCACCGTCTCCTTTAGGCTATCCGGCATAACTGTGGGACGTAAAACTCAAACATTTCATTTCATTTCATATCCATAAAGATTTGTACACATTGGTTGACACTTTCGCATGCAAGTACCGAAGTTTACGCTTTCATATTGTGAAATATTTTTGAGAGAGGAAACACTGTTCCGGGGGGCACACTTAGTATTCCGGGGGATGGCACTACTGATACTATTCTATTCATTATTATAATTATAGACGTATTATTTTGGTCTGCTCCCCTAAAAACAGGTCTGGTAGAAACCCTGGAAGGGAACATTCGACCGACAGGGTTCAATTTCTCAAAACTACTAGCCTTGTAATACTAGTGTGAAGATTTTAAAAATCAAACATTTTACAGTTCCATATACCATAAAAAAAATTACGATAAATTAGAGAACAAATTAAATTAAATCTCTCAGATTAGGGTTCCAAGTAGGGGCGGATTCAGGGGGGAGATCGGGGCGATCGCAACCCCTCAGAAGAAGAAACTTTCTTATTTTATATATAAATAAAACCCATGCTAGAGTTTGGAGCTCTTAAGAGTAGCTATAAGTAGCAGTAGACCTACTACAAGCCACCGCCTCCCCCAGAAGTCCGTCCTAGATCCGCCCCTGGTTCCACGATTATCCCTGTTAGACTAAGCGAGACGGATGATTAACGTAAGTAAATGTTGAAGGAAAAGTTGGTGGGATGATAGTATGGGGGGAAACGGAAGTACCCTAAGAAAATTCACGGACACGATCTTATTCATCACAAATTTACTTAACGGAGGATTGAACTAAGGATCTCAAGAACCAGATTTAAGCATTCTACTACTGAGTCACCGTGCCTCACTCGACACGTCAGAGGCATTAACATTAATATTTAGAATAATTTTTACTATTAGCTATTCTAGTATTTCTGCTTCGTGATATTATACGACTGGTAAGGAACATATTACAAGGCTAAAATGCTGCCAAAATGTCTTGAGCCGTGGCAAAAATGCGAACTAAAGCTCGCATCCTCCCACACCCACGCGTTGAGCCAATAAGGGTTCAGCTGTTGATAAGCGAGAGAGCCTTAGCGAAAGGGAGTGGAATTCCTTCTGCCGATAGCAGCGCTAGGAACGGAAGACTAGGTGCCAAGTCAATGTGGTATATCTATAGTAGCTTTGAGAAATAGGCCCCAGGAACAACGTCGGCCTAATTTTAAAGGGAAAAAAAGCCTATTGCTGAAAAGTACTTAATTTGAACAGGTCACGTTCACAGCAATATATACGTTTTCTTTTGTTGTTTGTTAATGCTTGTAAAAAAAATTAAAAAAAGAAACAAATGGTTAAACTACCTTAATAGCTTGAGTTGTATTGTTCCAAAGGTTAAAAGCTCGCTACAAGAAAAGTAGTGTCCGTTGCTTGGTGTGTTTATTTTTAAGTCTCACCCAAGATGGCATAACCATATAAAAATGTCAGGAAGTAGAAATGGAGAGAACACACAAGACTTAAAAACAACAGGATGCAAGCAAAATTAAAAGAGTCACTGCTACGAAACGAGTTTTCTCCTTTTGCATTGTGTGCGATGCGTCGGCTGTTGAGAGCGTCCTGTAATGAATGGCTGCTAAAAGCCATGGTTGTCCATCAGCGGGGTTCTCACGCAAAACAACAACAAACCAGATGACTTTATCACCGTTGACCTAACTCAACCTTCTTATTCAATGTCTTCTGCCTATAAAAGAATACAGCCACAAATTTCTCTTCAATCTAGCAAAGATAACTGTGTGTAAGTACGAGTTAGCCTTGTTTTCTATATTAGTGAGTACGGAACTGTCTTTTAAGGTGCAGCAGTATTATCTTGTGGAAGTTTAATGCGGGGGACCTTTTGTTCTCAATTAATCTCTGAGCTAACTTCCGTTCTATTTAGACCAAGTTTGGAATATTCAGTGATAATGTTGCTCGTGAGACCAGAAATTTCTCGTTTCGCCACGATTATACCAATCAGGGGCGGATCCAGGGAGCGGGGTTGGCCCAATCACCCCTCCCAAGAAGAGGAAACTTTCTTATTTTATATATATAAATAAAACCCATTCCAAAGTTTCGAGCCCTCAAAAGTAGCAGTATGACAACCCACGGCCCCCCCTTCAGAAGCCGGTCCTGGATCCGCCCCTGATACCAATTAGGCTAAGGGGGGATGATGATTACAGCAACTGAATGATGCAAGAATTGGTAGAATGAGAAGGTGAGAGGAAACGGGAGTACCCCGAGAAAACCCACGGACACGATGTTGTCCACCACAAACTTACTAGGCCGGGGATCGAATCAGGGACCCGACGCACCAGAGGTAAGCCTTTTACCACTGAACCACACGTGCCCCCTTGTGTCGTTTTCGAGGCAAAAATTGTCAATCTTCTCGCCTCGTCTCAAATTTGAAAATGTTCTTCTCGTCTCGAAAACGTCTCGTCTCGAAAACGTCTCGTCTCGAAAATCCATTCTTAAATTTGAAACGCAATAAAATGACAACTTTCGTCTCGTAAACCATATAACTAATTTCTCGAGTAGGGATGCGCAGGAGACGAGTCGAGACAGGATTTTTTTCCTGGCAGAATTTGAGTCGAGACACGGCTCTTCCATAGTGAAATATACAATTTTCGAGTCGAGACATCACTTTTATAGCACATTTTCGAGACAAGACAGCCACAAATGTTGTCTCATGCGCATTCCTATTCTCGAATTTCGTGAGCAACACTAGTTCAACCAAATTGTAAATTTCAAGCACTGTTTTACAGTTAGACTCTACATGATTCGTGACATAAAATCTATAAATTGATAAAGTGATTTTATGAACATAAGGAGGAAGATTTACCAGCATTTAAAAGATATGCAACTCATTACACAATATACTCCAACAATAACCATTTGAGAATGCTCCAACAATATTGGTAGAAAGAACCTAAAAAGAAGTAATTTGTCCTATTAATTTGTACCAATTCTTCTATGTACTTTATTATTATTATACTCACTAAACAATTTCTTGTAAACATATCTATCCATTTATAATTTCCTTGAGTACTAAATATTTTTCACATCTATTGTTTAAGAGTTCTGTTAAAACGTCCTACGATATGTGGTTTTACGAAGACACATGCTCAAAATGGAGGGCTGAAAAAAAAAAAAATGAAAAATTCGCTAAATGTCATCTCTGTATGACTTACGGTTTTCGAGATAAGGCTCCTTAAATCTCCCGAAATCGAAACTTTTTTTTTCGGCCAATATCTCGAGAATGGTAAAAGTGATGCGAAAAATTCCATCACTTCTTTGAGATAGTTTTTGATGTTCTATCGAATCGAGAGCTTAAAATTGAAAAATTGGCAAATAACCGACATATATATATATATATATATATATATATATATATATATATATATATATATATATATATATATATATATATATATATATATGTATGTATGTATGTATGTATGTATGTATACACACACACACACTAGGGATGTGCACGAGACAAGATTTGTGGCTGTATCGTCTCGAAAATGTGCTTTTAAAAGTGATGTCTCGACTCGAGAAATGTATATTTTTCTTTTGGAAAAGCCGTGTCTCGATTCGAATTTTGTCAGGAAAATCCTGTCTTGACTCGTCTCGTGCGCATCCCTACACTCCCCCCCCAAACACACACAGACATAGAGAATTCAGTAACGAACTTTCTAAGTTCGTTGAAAATGGCTTAAATGTTAAATTACCCCCATTGTGAATCTCTCGTAGGGTAGAGGGATTCTGGTAACTTGTAGATGAAATTAGGAAGAAAATTTTATACAAGGCACATATTAAGGCATAAATTTTATACATAAATTTACAAAAGGAGATTAGAAAAAAATTAAGACAAGATGATAAAAAAAAAGTTTTCCGAGAATCAGACGAGACGAATATTACACAAATATTTACTTGACGAGACGGGAAAACTTATTTTACGTCTTGTCTCGTCTCGTGTGTAGTACTGTATTATTCTGGGAAGAATTATTGTTGTTGTTTGTAAGGCTATATGAGACGTGGACTTATTATTTCAAACGGAATCCAAACCATTGTAACGCGTTCAAATTTTAAAGTTCTCTTATTGGAAATCGAACCCGGAACCCTTCTTATAACAACATTCTTATACAAAGAGTAGTTTCCTATCAAGTGTATCCACCTTTTAAGATTCGTGAGAGGTCCCATGATTTGTTTCATATTCATCATCATAAATATTCTACCATTATTGGCAAGTTCTTTAACTTCGAACGGAGAAGATTGCCAGCAGTTAGGACTATACTTTAATCAAGAGCTAATGGAAATGGAGTCTTGTATTAATAATAATAATAATAATAATAATAATAATAATAATAATAATAATAATAATAATAATAATAATAATAATAATAATAATGAAAATAGTCCAATATACACTGGTCTACAGTGGATTTTTTACAGAAATGAAAGTAGCCAATCTTTATAGATTTCGAAGCGCTGAACACGAATATCACACTTAAAATTTGCTGGTAGTTCAGGGTTGCCAGTAAATGTGGAATTTACCTTTAAAAATTCAAGTTTTTCACATTTAGTTTGTAGATTTTAGTCAGGAACGTATAATTACGTCCCTATTTATCGTTGCGGAATGTGTTATACCTCTTTATATTTGTCGATGACCGTACTTTCTGAAAATTTAACAATCGTTCCGGTAACCGGTACCGTTGGGAAATTATATATCCATATATTCGAAAATATCCCTTTTTTTTAGAGGAAAATCCGATTTTTTAATTTTTTTACTGGCAACCCTGTAATAGTAAAATTATAATTTATATTTGAAAAGTAACCTGTCAACATTGGGAATGTTTTCTGCAAATGTCGTCATGATCGAAGCGAGCCGAACTGTGAAAAAAAAATAAAAATATTATCCCTTCTACCGAAATGCCGAAATTTTCCCTACCTTTACAACATGTACAGTAAAAATGTAATATTGACTTCCGTATGCCGAACAGGACTATAGGATAATTTTCCAGTGGAAATAATTGAAGTTCAACACCTCATGAGTAATTCATATTTCTGCTATAGTGGTTCAGTGGTAGAAAGTTTTATCTCTGGTATGTAGGGTCTCTGGTTCGTTCCCACGCCAAGTACGTTTGTGGTGGACAACATCGTGTCCATGGGGTTTCTGGTGGTACTCCTGTTTCCTCCCACATCTCATTCCACCAATTCTTCTATCACCATTCACTTGCCTTAATCAATCATAGTCTCGCTTAACCTAACGGGCATAATCGTGGAACATTAAATTGGAAAATTTCGTTTTTCCTATACATGAACGTGATAAAGACATATTTTTCTTCAAAGATCCCATGCTCTAATATAGCTTATGAATATCTCGCATGCAAAAATTCCGTATATTCACTACAAAATCACATTTTTTTTTAAATAGTATTTCTTTCTTTCCAATCTCTCCTTATCGACATATTAGAGTAATTAATTGTGGAAATAAATAGTGATGATGTAAATAGGAATATTCAATTATTTATAACGTACTTTATTTATATGTGAATTACGTAATTGAATATTTAAATGAAAACTTTCACTCCTTTTGCCATTAAACCGATGGTAAATATTATTAATAATGGATGAAAGATCAAGAAATAAACAAAGAATAAAATAATACGTACTTACATAATCAGAATTGCCAAAGTATTCTACAAATCGAAAGCATTTCGAAGAAAGCGGCAGATGGTAAAGAGGTATGATACATTAAAACTACAACAGTAATGAAAATAATTAGAATAATATGTATGTAAAAGAACCGCTCTCATGCTTCATTATTCAGACAGCACTTAATATTATATGCACTTGGTACTACTTCATCAATCAAAGTTGAAAAAATTGCAGTTTTAATTATGTATTGTTTACTATATTTTATTATATTATACATGATAGAAATTGAAATATAGAAAGTAAATATCCAATTACTCTAAACACATAATGAAAATTAATAGCAAAGCAATAACTTTCAATTTCAGTTATTGTGAATGACACACCGCATATTGACATTGTAATATTTATATTAAAATGCTAGAAACTGTAGAACACCTTACACTATAGATGCAATTAACTGTTTTCAATTTTAATGACCGAATTAAGGAAGAAAGTAAAATGTCCACTTTCTATTTAAGGTAATTTTGTCTTTATGATTTATGTATTTTTTACGAATAGTCTACAGTAGGGCTCTTTATGTTTTGATAATGGCGATATCAAGAATTTATTTTAGATCTATGCTTTGTAGATATTCAAGAAATGTTCCCAAATACTTTCCCAAATACTTTCAATGTAAGTTCTTCCCTCAGAGGAAGTGACCATGTTTCGCCTTGGGATAGAAAACACCAAATTGCTGTAAACGCTATTATAATCTTTAGCTGTATCAAAAATCACCTAAGTAATTTGATGAAATACTTACCTAAACAGTTTCTCGAAACAAGTATTTTTTTTAACAAGTCAAAATTTCAATCAGTTGTAATCCACCTACCTACCTATTTACTCTAAACACATCATACACCATGACCGTAGTATCCGACACTTAGATACTTTAGATGTGTATTTCCTAATCCGTTTCAATTATGTCATTACTGTTATATATGCCTTCAAAATGCGGATGTTTGTGATACTGTAGCGTACGTAGTTTATAACACTAGATAAATAGGCTACTGCATATGCTATGATGCGTTTTCGTGTAAATTTGAATTACTTAGGGTATAATGCATGTAATTTGACGTCGTGCCATTTGAAAAAAAAAAAACAAAAAAAAACATAAAATAAAAGTGTATGTTAGATGGCAAAAATGCCTTTCTGGTTGTAATGCAGACTATGTTAAACTGTTCCCTCGCAAGATTTGAATTGCACAAAGTTTCAGTGTTTTTATCTACTAGTTAAAGGTGGTTTCAAGATAAGTAATTTGTCCTGTAACTATTTTAAACTATTATGTTTTTGCTAGTTATACATAAGTGCACGTAGCAAATAACATTTATTAAGTGTTTTGCTTCATTCAATTTAGAAATAAGAACAGTGAATTAAGTTAAGGCAATAGTCTTAAGAAATGCAATACGAAAATATTTTCTATATAGCAAATAATGAACGAGTCAGGAACATTGCACTCAAAGAGCTAAATGGTTCTAATTATCTCTGTTTCTCGTTTTTCCATTAACAATATTTATGGTTTACTGATGCTACCAGCATAATTGTATCTCACGAGTGATTTGGTTACATACAATATGTTGCTTAGAGAAAGGCGACAACAAATGTTCACATATGTGTCATCCGTTATATTTCTTCTCATATATAGGTCTATAGATCTCTCTCTATTGCACCTACAGCTAATGAACAAGACCATATGCAGAGGATGCAGGTCAACAATTGCATTGTACACTATCAGAGATAAAGTTCCAAATAAAATGCATAGAGCATGTAATATGTTTTCTTCTTTTCTTTTGTGCTTCTAGTGAAATAAGATTATTTCTTGACTTCTGAAAATAAATTTATAAACTGTTTAATTTAACGTCTCAAGTATATGTCCCTTAAGCTAAAGCAGACGGACGATTAATGAAACTGAATGGTTATAAAACATTTGGTGGAATGAGGGTGTGAGAGGAAAGAGCAGCGAGAAAGAAACATAAATGATATTGTTCATTTACTTGGAATGCTATTGAATCTGGAACACTTCGAGCCTAGGATGAATGGTGTATCATTCGCCTACTGTGCTATTATTATTATTATTATTATTATTATTATTATTATTATTATTATTATTATTATTATATTATTATTATTATTATTATTATTATTATTATTATTATTATTATTATTATTATTATTATTATTATTATTATTATGAAAGATATTTTAATCTCTAGACTTTTAACAAGCTATAATAGATGCTTATATTATAATGTGATTTTATTTTAGAAGTTTTAATTAATTATTATTTTTCTGGCCAGAGTACGCATTTCTTTATTAAAAATAAATTATTTCGTAACAGTTTCCATAACGTAACGCTATCTTCCTCAGACGTTAATATGTGTCACTGGAGAGTAGAATTTTTAGTGTTGCCATCCATAGAAATTACAGTGTCGCCAGAATAACAACGCTCCTAAAATCTAACAAGGAAGGGTCACGCAGTGGCTCCGCTGAGATCCGAACGAGACAATTGTGTTTGCATTTGAAATGCTATAACTAGATGAATCCCAAAGACATACGTGCCACCGGGAGGAATATCGTGAGTTACAACATGTTTTGTAATGTAAGAACTACAAAAAAATTACATGGCAGAATAGTTTGAACCGAGTCATTTGTTCGGAAACGGTTGGGTAAGTGGAAAACTCGGCCAACACGTATCCCATCATTTCAACGACAAACTTTTTGGGGTAAAAAAAACTTTGTCCCTGGGTCCCCCGCAGAGTCCCAGACGGGGTCCAACTCAAAATTTTCAAATGGCAAGGGGGGTTAAGTGGCACATCATTTGAAAGCTATTGTAAAATGAAAGAAAATGCAGCAGGTCTCGACTCTCTACAACAACCCTGTGCAAAATGGCTACGGGTCAAAGTGTAAACAAAAACTTAATTGAAAAGTCCATGGTCACCCCTATAAATCGGAAATGGTGAGACAAATGTGAAAGCAGAAAAGGATGTGTGGTATTATTTTCAAAGTATAACGATTTAAGTGAAAACGTCTTGTCACAGGGTCCCCATATGGTCCCAGGTGGGGTCCAACTAAAAAATTTCAAATGGTAAGAGAGGTAGGACATCGTTTGAAAGCTCTTGTTAAGTGAAAGAAGATGGAGCACGTCTCGACTTTCTACGACAACCCTGTCCAAAATTGCGGTGGGTCAAAATGTAAACAAATTGGAAAACAATCCAAGATGTCCGCTTAAAACCTATATCGAAAGGATAAGCATACCAAACTGCTGAAGCTAGGAAAACAAATTTGGCATTAATGTTGATTAGTAAGTGACTAAAATATGCAAAATGTTCAAAAACGCGACATCTTGTGTTCAAAATTCCGCACTATGTATCGAACGCATATCCAGCTCACATCACTGGTGTTGGAGAAGTGAACGTTTATGGTTAATAGTCCACAAAATATCAAAGAGTATAATCTGTAATCCAATATGGCTGCCAGCGTGAAAAATGAGTTTGTATATAAACATGTTATTTCTTGGAATACTGTGACCAAGCCAACAAAGTTTGACGCAGTTCGATGTACTGAAATGACTTACATATGTTTGGTACTACTTGCCAATCTTGCAAATGATTCTTTTTTTTATTTGGTATTGTTTGAAGTATTGAGATCAAACCAACGAATGACATACAAATGTAACCATCACGAATACGTTACAATAGAGACCCCAACTTACTGGTGCAGCAAGTTCTTTCTGTATGAACTACGTATGACAAAATTACAAAAATACCCGAAGGTAAACTTTTTTTTTCGCACTATGACTAGGAAGTCATAGTTGTGTGTTCATCGCATATTCGTTATATTCAAGTAAATAATGCCGAGAGAACCGTGACGAACGTGCATTAAGAAGAAACCATATATATGTTGTTACCGAATGAAATAATAGTTGGAAGTGAATCGAAATTCAAATGTTGTTTAGTTTTCCTAGTACACTGCTCCACAAAACTTAAGCAACCCGAGAGAACGTGGTATAAGTGACGTGTGGGACCCATTCAACACTGGTTAGTGGCATGCACATACACAGAGACACACAGGCAAGTCGAGCACTCACTCTATCGCATAAGCAGCATCGTTGCAAGTGCGGTGAACAACTTATGCCATGAGCCGTACACCACAGCCCAGTATTGTCCGAGGCTCCAAGCATTGAGTTAGTGGTTCTTATGTGGGGTACACACCTTGCAATGGCTGGTAGACGACATTTGAGTAACTTTGACCGCGGGCAAACAATTGGGCGGTGGAGTTCGGCCGATCGCAAGTGGAAGTGGCGCAGGAATTCAATGTGAACAAAAGTGTTGTGTCGAGGCTGTGCAATCGCTTTCAAAATGGAGGTGAAGTCAGTAGACGTCATGGAGGAGGCCGTGCGAAGAAGACGTCGGCCGTCAAGGACCGATTTCTCAAAATTTCTGTCAAAACGTAACCGTCAAGCTTCACGCTCTCACCTGGCCAATGAGTTGTTTCAGGCTACAGGACAACACGTGAGTCGTGAATCTATTCGTCGGCGACTCAATAGAGCAGGACTGTATGCAAAAAGGCCTGCGCTGTGTGTGCCATGAAACTGGAGCACAAACGTGCGCGTTACACATGGTGTCAGGAACATATTGTATGGGGGGAACACCAGTGGTCGCGTGTCATGTTCTCCAATGAGTCAAGATTCAGCCTGTCGTCAGATTCTGATCGGACTTTAGTGTGGAGAGAGCCAGGAGCACGCTATCAGCCAAACTTCATTGCTAAACGGCCCTCCTATGGCGGTGGTTCCATTATGGTGTGGGGTGGAATTATGCTGGACGGGAAAACGGACCTCCATATTGTGCAACATGGCACTTTGACAGCACAACGGTACCTGGATGAAATTCTCAATACACATGTGTGCAATTTCCGCGGAGCATTTGGCCCAGACTGCCTGTTCATGGATGACAATACCCACCCACACCGTGCACATCGTGTGTCCGAGTATTTGGAGAGCGAAGGCATTACGCATATTGCATGGCCTGCATATTCGCCGGACTTGAATCTCATCGAGCATGTGTGGGATGCTCTTGGGCGGCGAATAGCGCAGCGCAGTTCACCAGCACACACTCTCCCTGACCTGCAAACAGCTCTCCTCGAGGAGTGGTGCCATCTGCCGCAAGACTTGATCAACACTCTGATTTGCAGCATGGAGGCCAGATGTCGTGCCTGTATAGCTGTTCGTGGTGGTTACATGCCATATTGACTGCCTATGTAATCGCACAACCCAGCTTCACCTGTTGAGGTATCGTAGTGCTGAACTTTTTGGTCACCCTGTACATCCTAACTGTATTGTTCGTCTTCACTTGTGTTGCATTGTGCATCTGGACCGTCTGTTTGTTCATTATACTTGGTACAGTGATCGTGTCGTTTTATTTTCTGCCACTTTCTTCGAGTTGCTTAAGTTTTGTGGAGCAGTGTATTTCTAAATACATAATAGAGAAAAATAGAGATTTAGATTTGTACTGTTATGAATGACAGGTTTTAAGCACCTTGGATTCAAGGTGGCCATATTTTTCAATTAAGCTTTTATTTACATTTTGACCCGCCACAATTTTGGACAGGGTTGTCGTAGAAAGTCAAGACTTGCTCCATCTACTTTCATTTAACAAGATCTTGCAAACGATGAGCTTCTTAACCTCTCTTGCCATTTGAAACTTTTTAGTTGGACCCCACCTGGGACCATATGGGGACCCTGTGACAAGACGTTTTCACTTAAATTGTTGTACTTTGAACATAATGCCAGACTCCCTTCCTATTTTCAAGTCTCACCATTTCCGATTTAAAGGGGTGACCATGGACTTTTCAATTAAGTTTTTGTTTACATTTTGACCCCCCCCCCCTCATTTTGCACAGGGTTGTTGTAGAGAGTCGAGACTTGCTGCATTTTCTTTCATTTTACAACAGCTTTCAAATGATGTGCCACTTAACCCCCCTTGCCATTTGAAAATTTTGAGTTGGATCCCGTCTGGGACTCTGCGGGGGACCCTGGGACAAAGTTTTTTACCCCAAAAAGTTTGTCGTTGAAAATGATGGGATACGTGTTGGTCGAGTTTTCCACTTACCCAACCGTTTCCGAACAAATGACTCGGTTCAAACTATTCTGCCATGTAATTTTTTTGTAGTTCTTACATTACAAAATATGTTGTAACTCACGATATTTCCCTCGGTGGCACGTATAACTTTGGGATTCATCTAGTTATAACATTTCAAATGCAAACACAATTGTCTCGTTCGGATCTCAGCGGAGCCACTGCGTGACCCTTCCTTGTAAATTAAGGCAGCGAGTAGAGAAACGAACTCAACTCCATTTGGTTACGTATCATGTTATTTTAGTTTCCTGTGAACTACTTTTTAAATAATAGTTGTATTTAGTTTTGTAATAAACAAAATAGTTTTAATATACAGTTATTAAAATTAAATAATAATGTTATTTAAAAAGTAGTTCATAGGAAACCAAAACAACATGATACATAATCAAACGCAGTTGAGTTCGTTCCTCTAGTTGTTGCGTTAACTTAGATTTAGGGGGGAATGTTATTCTGGCAACACTGTAATTTCTGTGGATGACAACACTGAAAATCTTTCAGGTTCATATTTTCTGTTGTAGAATAACATTATCTATGATTGTGGTAAGATACATTTCATTATCTTCTTTCACTTATGAATAAACAAGCAAAAAAAAAAAATAGTAAATTTTGTATTATTTTTAGTAAGTTAGGCTCTTAAGAGAAAAGTGGTGGAGCTCTGGCCTCTTGTGTGAAGAGTTTGTAGTTCGATCACATATTATGTGAGCTTTTGGTAGACAACATCGTGTCCACGGCTTATCTCGGGGTTTTTCAGTTTCCTACCCCACTCTCATTCCACCATCCGTTAGACGATAGGGCATTATTATGAGACGTAAAACTGAAAGATTCAATTGGTCTTTCCATCTTTCTTTGGTTTGAGAGTTATTCACGTGTAAGTCTTTGTTTGTGAGCTTGTCTTTCATTGTTTCACTGTTTTTTTTTTTTTTTTTTTTTAAGTTGAGCCCGGTTTCATAGTCCTCTAACCTAACTCTCTTGAAAGTGACATAGTGAGGTGGGGAACAACTTGTACTCTGAGGATTGATCTTACGTGACGATCTGTGAACCGACCAACTATGTCAAATTCGAGTCCCGACCGTTGTTCAGACCCGACGTAAATAGTAGAGCCCATTTGCAAAGGACGGAAAACACACAAAACCGAAGAAAACAAACACTCAAACTTATCATTTTTTGTTTACTTATCATGTTTATTTTCGTACGAAAGACAAAGAAACACCAAGAAGCAGCAATATGTTGAAAAATAGAATGTGACGTAAATGTAACGTGGATATAATTGAAAGTTCCTTGAAGATTTTAGTTGTGTTTAGCACCAGCTTTTCGTCACGATATCGTAACGTTGTTTGGTGATTACTACATAACTTAACCTAATAGTTACTAAACAACAACTCCTGTACTGCGAATACTTTGAGAGAATTTTTCAGAAGTTCCACTTGAACTTTTGAACTTGTTTTTCAGAAGTTGAACTGGAAAATATATTCACTTCTTAATTTTGGAAGAAATAAATAGAGATTCACTATTTAACGACAGAGATTTTTTGTCTCTACTTTAACTCATGGTTGAACTCTGTTCTCAACTCTTGAACGACAGAGATTTTTTGTTTGTACTTTAACTCACAATAGTTATGGTTGAACTCTGTTCTCAAATCTTTAACGACAGAGATTTTTTGTCTCTACTTTAACTCACAATAGTTATGGTTGAACTCTGTTCTCAAATCTTTAACGACAGAGATTTTTTGTCTCTACTTTAACTCACAATAGTTATGGTTGAACTCTGTTCTCAAATCTTTAACGACAGAGATTTTTTGTCTCTACTTTAACTCATAATAGTTATGGTTGAACTGTGTTCTCAAATCTTTCAGCCTTAATTTTACTCATGTCTAGACGTCATAGAATCATAAAATCTTATACAGCGACTTAAGACAGGTGGCAATACAATTTTCTATTGTTACTTATATACTCGTTTATACAGGGTATAAGCCACTCCCTTAAAAGGAAGGTAACATATATTGCGGCAAGCGAGTTTGTGCCAACCCTGTAGTTCTAAATAATTACTTAATTATTTGAGTTATATTAATATTGGTCTCTCCTTGCTCAAGTTTGATTTGTCGGAAAATTTTACCACTCTCCTGGCACTTATGAAGTTTTTCTGAAGAGTGAGTGTGTTTCTGTGCATTCAAATTTGATTTGAAACAGAAAACCTAGCCATACTCTTGGCACCTATGAGGCTTCTCTAAAGTATGGGTTAGCAAGTGAACGCTTGAATATGATTTATGAGCGATGCATCTTCCACACTCCTTGCAGGCGTGATGTTTACTTGAAATAATTAAATATCCTGTTTCGTTATGCAACCAAAAATGCATTGGAGATGGCATGTACAATATAACATCCAGGGGATATTTTAAATTATGTTTCAGATTCTGGAAGTATGACAGACTTTCAAGATAGAAAAAATGAAATGAAATCTTTAAGTTTTACGTCCCACGGTTATGCCGGCTAGGCTAAAGAAGACGGTGATTATGAGAGATGAGTGAAATGGTGGAATGAAAAAAGTGGGAGGAAACGGGAGAACCCCGAGAAAACCCACGAGCACAGTGTTTGTCCACCACAAAGTTCACTTGGCGGAGGCTGGGATCGAACCCGGGACCCCAAGCACCAGAGGTGAACGCTCTACCACTAAGCCACCGCGCCCCCCACTTTCAAGATAGAATCATTGTTAAAACATAGTAAAATATGGAAAATAATAAGCGTATAAAAATAACATAATTAATGCTTATAGCACAAAAAAGGAGATAAAACAAAAGAAGGATAACCATGAAAGAAATGGATGTAACTAATTATAATGGAGTATAGCAAACTACTTAAAGCGCTAATGCTTTTTAATCTTAGTTCTATTTCCTGATTTCACCCCACCGAAAAATAAAACTCCTTTTTGGTATAATTTTTAAATCTTTCCTTAGGAAGACCATATTGTTGAAAAACGCTGAATCTCGGTAACCATGTAGGAAACAGAGTAAACGAAATTCTACAACGATAGAAACGTATTTAATCTATTATTGGGACCTCTATCTATCGTATCTATTTATAAATAAAAAATTGCCTAGTTTTCGTATCTATTTATCTATATAAATAAAAGTGAAAGTGACTACGTTTGTGACTTAACTCTTGAACCACCCAACCGATCTCGATCAAATTTTCAACATAGATGAGACTCCGGCATGGAATGGTTTTTATCATTTCATTTTGGCGGTACAATTTAGGGGATCAATATATATAAATTATCGAAAATGATCGATATTAGTGTCGAATCCACATTTTTCGGAGTCACTGAGATGAACAGTGACACTTCCGATGCCGTTTAAATACAAATTTAACCCCGCCACTTGGGGGAAAGGGAGGGGGTAGATATTTAAAATGATCAAGAATGACTGGTGTTAATATCGAATCCATACTTTTCGGGGTCGCTGAAATGAACAGTGACACTTCCGATGCCCTTTTAAATCCAAATTCTGCCCCGCAGCTTGGAGAAGAGGAACGGGGTGATATTTGAAAATGATCGATACCAGAGAGCGCTTCAATTATAGTAAAAAGTGACTAACTAACGAAACATATTACTATTTTTTCTTATTTTAATCTTATGAAACAAATAATTGACACAAGTTATGGCTAAAACGAAGAAAAAAATATATTTTTTTAAATATATGCTTTCCTTTAAAAGATTAATAAATGAAATTTTAAAAAATCGTACTAAAAATAAAAAAATATTTTAATTATGTATGCAAGAAAATTACTTCTAATAATATTTCTATTTATGCATGACTAAAAACAAAAACCTTGGGAAGCGCTCTCACATATATATTGTAAGTATATTATAAATTTATTGCATATGAGAGCGCTCTCCATGCTTTTTAGTCATGTATAAGCAGTGGCGGATCCAGGGGGACGATCGTCCCCCCCCCCAGAAGAGGAAATTTTTTATTTTATATATATAAGTAAAACCCATCCCAGAGTTTAGAGCTCTTGAAAGTAGCTCTAAGTAGGAATATTACAACCCACCGCCCCTCCAGAAGTCCGTCCTGGATCCGCCCCTGTGTATAAGTAAAAAAAGATGTTTGAACAAATTTCCTTGAAAACATTTTTTTAATTTTTTTTTATTTTTTTATTTTGTTAAATTTTCGCTTTTTAGTACTTGCTTGCAAATTTTTACTTTTGTAGTATTTGCTTTATTTTGTTAGTTTTTTTTTCAAGGAAAGCATATTCTCTCATTTATTTTTCTAAATTTAATTTTATTTTATTTCCCCTACAGTTTATCCTAATGAAGGGAAAATTCCCAAGTTGTTAAGCAAAGAAGAAAATATAGGCCATATAGGATTACAGGAGATGATTGGCAAAATAGTTGACACTGAGAAACTATATGGAATGGTAATGAACATTGAAAAATCGAAAGTCATGAGAATATCCCGTGGAAACCCCGCCCTTATGGGTCAGAGTAGAACAAAGAGAACTTGAAGAAGTCGATAATTTCAAGTATCTGAGAAGTATTTTAGACGAGTGACGCTTAGTGCATCAAAGAGATCAGGTCAAGAATTGCCATAATCAAAGAAGCATTCAACAAGAAAAGATCACTCTTAACTAGCAGGCTCAATATTTTACTTAGGAAGTGCTATATATGAAGTATTTGACTGTGTGGTTCAGAGACTTGGACATTACGGAAGTTAGAGAAGAAATATTTGGGGAGCTTCGAAATGTGGTGTTGGAGAAAGATGGAGAAGATAAAATGGACAGAGAGGCAACAAACGAAGGTGTTTTAAAACGGATAGGAGAGAAGAGGACACTTATAGCCACGATCCTTCGTAGGAAGGCCAATTGGATTGGACACATCCTGGGAAGGAATTGTCTTCTTCATACCGCCATAGAAGGGAAGATGGAAGGAAAGCGAGGAATAGGAAGAAGAAAACAACTGATCGATGACTTGAAAAATAGAAGAAAATATTGGAGATAAAAGAGGAAGCTGAAGATTGAGAAACATGGAAGAAACATTTCCAGGTCCAAATCTAAAAATTAAAAAAAAAAAAAGCTCATTAGTCCCAGAATCTGCCGAGAGCCAGAATACCTAATAATAATAATAATAATAATAATAATAATAATAATAATAATAATCATCATCATCATCATCATCATCAACAACAACAGACAACATTATATTCATAGCAATGCTAACTAACTAACTAACTAACTCTATGGCCTATGGAACCCGGAGGTTCAATGCCGCGTTCACAAAAGGTCTCCACTGACTTCTATCCTTAGCTAACTGCATCCAGTTTCTATTTTGTATTCCAATCTCTGCGAGATCCATCTTAATATTGTCCTCCCATCTGCGCCAAGGTCTTCCTAATGGTCGTTTTCCTATGGGTCTACCAGTCAAGACTTTGAAAGCGTTTCTACTTTCTTCCATTCTAGCTACATGACCCGCCCACCTAAGCCTCCTAGACTTGATGACCCTAACAATGTTGGGTAGACCATATAAATTATGTAGTTCCTCGTTATGAAGTTTCCGCCATTCCCCATTCCCGTTCCTCTTGGGTCCAAATATTCGTCTCAGGATCTTGTTCTCAAATACTTTCAGTCTATGTTCTTCCCTTAGAGTAAGTGACCATAACGGCTATACGGCTAAATAAATATAATCTTGCTTGTATACGTGGTTATCATGTTGCATAATTTTAAAAATAATCTTTTTCTATTGTCTCGAAAACTAGCATGGGTATTTACACTCAACATATGATTTTCTTCAGCTAATTAGATGTATCGATTGGCATAAGTGTCATCTTGGGTCCCCCCTCCTTAAACATCAATAATATTGCAGAATTCAATAGTATGAAGTTGCATATAATGGGTTATTTAAAAAAAAAGTGTTTGTCACCCAAGAAAAAAACACATATGAATGCCACAATGAAAACAATGTCACTTATGTCCGCTATACTGTAGAATTATTAGTTTGTGTCATCATGCAGAGACGGAAATGAATGCACCAAACGCAATAGCTACATACATGTAAACCACATATGCAGTACAACAGCTGATACTTTACTAAAATCAAGGTCATTTGCATAGTGCATTGACCAAGCACATTTCTCTGATTTTAATACTAATAATTGTATTCTTATATTCAACATCACACATGTATAATATTTGTACACACACACACATATTGTATACGTAGGCACTTGTATGGTGGAAGGGGGGAGGGAAGCGGAGAGAGTTTGCTTCGCGTGTCATTTACCTATTAAAGTGCGCATGATAGCATACATAATGTTTGAATATCTTAAAATATTAAACACTTGAGTATTATCTCACAAAGAAAATAGTTTGACAATATTTCATTTTTTACAGTGACAAGAGTGAAATAATAATTACAACATTAAATTATTTTAAAAAATCCTGAATCTAGAATTATACCCTAAGTATTCATAGTGGTTATAAACTTCAGTATATATTCGGTTATTTTGTTTATTCAAATAAACGAATAATTAACAAGATAAATATTGTATCCTAATAAATTTCAAACAGCGATTTATGTATATGCGGTGTTTGATAAACAATATAAAATGAACAGCTTAGTTAGTTTTTTTTTAAATCATGCTTTCTTGAAGTAATTTTCATCAAGCGTTCTATCATTTTATCTTAAATTGTCATCTTCAAACTTTCCATTGTTTCTTTGAAGTTTTTTTTCCTCAACTGTTCTAACATATTATCTTGAGCTATCACTCTCAAACATTCCATTATGTTTCTTTGAAGTTCTTTTCCTCAAATGCTCTACCATGTTTCCTTGAGCTATCACTCTCAAACGTTCCATTATGTTTCTTTGAAGTTGTTTTCCTCCAGTGTTCTACCATGTTTCCTTGAGCTATCACTCTCTAGCATCCCATTATGTTTCTTTGAAGTTCTTTTCCTCAAATGCTCTACCATGTTTCCTTGAGCTATCACTCTCAAACGTTCCATTATGTTTCTTTAAAGTTGTTTTCCTCAAGTGTTTTAACATGTTCCCTTGATTATTACCCTCAAACGTTCCATTATGTTTCTTTGAAGTTCTTTTCCTCAAGTGTTCTACCATGTTTCCTTCAGCTATCACTCTCTAACATCCCATTATGTTTCTTTGAAGTTCTTTTCCTCAAATGCTCTACCATGTTTCCTTGAGCTATCACTCTCTAACATCCCATTATGTTTCTTTGAAGTTCTTTTCCTCAAATGCTCTACCATGTTTCCTTGAGCTATCACTCTCAAACGTTCCATTATGTTTCTTTAAAGTTGTTTTCCTCAAGTGTTTTAACATGTTCCCTTGATTATTACCCTCAAACGTTCCATTATGTTTCTTTGAAGTTCTTTTCCTCAAGTGTTCTACCATGTTTCCTTGAGCTATCACTCTCAAACGTTCAATTATGTTTCTTTGAAGTTCCTTTCCCCAAGTGTTCCACCATGTTCCTTTAAATTACCATCCGCAAACGTTCCATTATGTTTCTTCGAATTTCTTTTCCTTAAGTGTTGTACCATGTTCCCTTCAGTTATCACCCTCAAACGTTCCATTCTGTTTCTTTGCTTTTCTTTTCCTCAAGCGTTTCACGATGTTTCTTCGAGTTCTCACATTCAAAGGTTCCATTATGGTTGTTTGAGTGACTTTTCAAGTACGTTCCCTGAGTTCTCATACTCAAACGAACGATTCCTTTTCTCAACAGTTTCACCATGCTTCGTTGAGTTCTCCCCTTCACACATTCTATTATGATTTTGTGAGTATATTTTCCTCATACATTCCATATTTAAATATTCCCTATATTTCCTTAAGTTGACATGTTTAAATGTACCATTATGTTTCTTTCTCTCAAGAGTTTCACCATGCTTTCTTGAACTCTCGCCCTCAAACATCCCAGTATGGTTCTTTGAGTACCTCATCTCCAAACTTCGTATGTTACTTTGAGTTCTCATCCTCAAACATACCATTTGTATTTCTTTGAGGTTATTTTTCTCAAGCCTTCCGATACTTATTTTTAGAAGTATCATTCTGACATATTCCAGTAAGAGGCTGCCTTTTACCATTTTTCTTTTGCTTGTTTATTCATAAGTGAAAGAAGATAATGAAACGCAACTTACCACAATCATAGATAATGTTATTCTACAACAGAAAATATGAACGTGAGGAATTTTCTGTGTTGCCATTCATAAAAATTACAGTGTTGCCAGAATAACAATTCTCCCAAAATCTAAGTAAAGGCAGCGACTAGAATAACGAACTCAACTGCATTTGATTACATATTATGTTGTTTTGGTCCTCCTGTGAACTACTTTTTAAATAATATTATTTAATTTTAATAACTGTATGTTAAAACTATTTTGTTTATTACAAACTAAATACAACTATTATTAAAAAAGTAGTTCACAAAATACCGAAACAACATGATACCTAATCAAACGCAGTTGAGTTCGTTCCTCTAGTCGCTGCCTTAAGAGTCTTCATCTCGGCGAAATTAAAATACCGCTAATTTTACAGTAATTTTGTGATATCTTCAAATAGATAAAAGATAATGGAAATATGGAACAAGACCGCCCTGGACAATATTATTTTGTGTGAGGTACCGTTATCACGAGTCACCTAGCGGCTTTCCGTTTTCAGCTGTTTAGAAACGCGAAAATAAATGCCGATTTTCAAAATGGCTCGAAATCGAAAGCAGATAAGTGAATCGTGATAACGGTTTTTCATGTAAAATAATATTGTCTAGGGCGCTCTTGTTCCACATTTCGATTATCTTTTATCTATTTGAAGATATCACATAATTACTGCAAAATTAGCGGTATTTTAATTTCGCCGGGATGAAGACTCTTGTTATTCTGGCAACACTGTAATTTCCTATGGATGGTAACACTGAAAATTCTTCAGGTTCATATTTTCTGTTGTCGAATAACATAATCTATGATTGTGGTAAGTTGCGTTTCATTATCTTCTTTCATTTATGAGTAAACAAGCAAAAGAAAAATGGTAAATTTTGTATTATTTTCAGTAAGGCAGGCTCTTAAGGGTCTAATATTAGTTATCCTGCTGGGGTTATGATCCAGATCTCGACTTGCAGCATATACGCTTCATACATCATACGGATTGTAGGCAACTATCATATATAGTTCAACATACGTGCTGAATACGAGATTAAATAATAGTTCAACAAAATACATTAAATGACCCAAATTTTACATTAGAATTAAAGTATTAAGCTTTCTTCAGTTACAGTATTAAGTTGTTTACAAATACCTTACACATTGTGTTGTCCTTCATTCTTCATATTTCGTGTTAAACACATTATTTGCTTTCCGTTATTTGTCATGTTTCGTAGATCAAGGGGAAACAAAACAACTTATTCTAAACATGGAAAGAATGTGAACACCTTTCAATATTATTATTTTTTCGTTTAGCACACAAAAAATAATAACTCTAATAATACAGTTGTGATTTGTAGGTAGAACAATTGTAAGATAATCTTGGAGAGCAAAGTAAGTCACTTGTGTTCATGATTTCTGACACTTACAAAACACAAAGTGCACCAAACGAGTTTGATACACCGACATGAGGTATTTCTTGAGTTGAGTTAATTTTGAGTTTAACGTCCTTTTCAGCAGCGAGGCTGTATGAAGACAAGACCTACTGATTAATGTGGAATCCAAACCACATGAGCTCCCGCCGTGAATTGAACCCGGGTCTCACATGCCAAGGGCGCGTACGCTTCCTCCCACTTTCTTCATTCCACCATTCCATTCATTTCTCATCATCACTGTTTCTTTTAGCCTAGCTGGCATACCCGTGGGACGTAAACCTCAAAGATTTCATTTCATTTCATTTTCGCTTTCCTGGGAGTATTCCATACTCCTGTCCACCCAGTACTCTGTCCCCGCTAAAGTTTGTATGCTGCTAACGCCAATGTGCTTAACATCCATTTCCTAATGATAATGATTAAATTACTTTGTTAGCATTTAGTTCAAAACGGATAGTACCTGAGAACCGTAAATTAGTTAAGAAAAAAAAAAGATAATAATATCAGGAACTTTTAATACGGTAATGTCCTCCTGTGAACGAACGGTACCTGACTCCTTTCTCTATAATCTTATGTTCAAACTCCCGTGGAGAAGTTAAATCGTGATTGTTACACATCGTACATTCGTTGAATCTGTGTGCTAATACTATAAAGGTTCTTATGGTTTCAAAATGTGTGTATAGCAAATATTAAAGTCATATGCTCCTTTTAAGACGCGGAAAGGGAAGAAAGGAAGACCTCTGAATAGAATTACTTCAATGAAAAAAAAAAAAAAAGTTTCGCACTGCACACATACACACACATAACGTACATTAGGCTCGTATATTCACACAAACTTAGTGGTTTAACGAAGTCCTTTTCCAGAGCGAAATGAAACTTAAAAAGGATGGTCTGTTATACTTTTAGAGACGTTCTCGTGAACACACAAGAACGGTACGTGAGCAGAAAGTAATGAAGAACATACGTGTTAATGAGAATAAAAGAAGTGAAATTGTTTTTGAAGAGCTCTTGGGACAACTCTGTTATTATGAACGACATGGTTTATTCATTGGCTCCATCTACAGTCGGCTTTAAAGATATAACGGCATTTTCTTGGTGAAGTAAAAGTATGGAAGCCTAAAGTTTCAGCTTGCCAAATTAGTCCCTGGTAGGGTTGCCAACCGGGGACTGTTCTGTACAGTATTATACCGGACAGTTCGGTTTTTGGCCTTCTTGTCCGGTGTCCGGTACGACTTCAAAACCGGACGTTAAATGTCCGGTAATTTTTCCTCTTACCACTCATATTCTCTGTTCTATTCAGATTACTTTTTAAAATCCTGTGGAAATTACATTTAAAGTCTGTGACAAACATCTTGGCATTTCAGCTAAACGAATAAAACTCAAGCTTTGGCGCGACGTTGCCAAATGGTAAAGCGGTGTGGCTATGGCTAAGCAGACAAACTACAGCGCGATCAGGTGACAGGGAATAGACGTGAATGTATACAAAATAAACGTGGCAATACCGCTGGCCTCTCATTTGCTAGCAGCATTTAAAGAGAACTTCTAGCGCCGCCTTCAAATGCCAAGATGTTTGTCACGCCGTTTAGTTGAGTCTGGATTCTAAAATGAATCGCATTTGACAATCGGCTGATCACGGCTATTCCGCAACGAATTTTTTGTTTCGTCGCAGTGATGTTATCGTTTGCAAGATGGCAGTGATGCCAATTTGGCCTATTTTTGGCTAAATCTAGCATATTTGGAGAGACATTTAGCCATACAAATAAACGAAATGGTTATAACCTTAAGTATGGTTTGTTTTTCTTGAACTCATTGGAAATACATGAAAAAAATAAAATAAAAGTAAACTTGACAGATAGGCTTACTGTCAAAACTAACAGGTAAAATTCAAACATTTATTTCTCTAACAACATAAAATGTCAGTGAACAAAGAGAATGACTCTAACCTAGTCAATGTAATTCTTTCTTGGAAAGATGGGGGGGAAAAAATCTAATGAACGAAGTTTAGCATTGGTTCCTTGAAGACTGTTGATTCTAGTGTAAGAAATTCAAATATTTCTTTCTCAAAGAAAGTCAAAGGTTAGGAAAAAAGAATGCAAATTTCTGTTTTTCTCGAAAAATTGATAGAATTACTAAGCGAAACTCAACTTCTTTTCCTTGGAAAACATGAAAAGATAATAAACTCAATTCAAATATTTATTTTGCATGGGGATCCTTGGTTCGATCCCAGCTCGCGCCAAGTGAACTTTGTAGGTGGGCAAACACCGTGTTCGTAGGTTTTCTCGGGGTTCTTCCGTTTCCTCTCACTTTTCTTCATTCCACCATTTTCTTAATTTCTCATCATCATCGTCTCTTTTACCGTAGCCAGCATAAACGTGAGACGTAAAACTTAAAAGATTTCACTTTCTTTTATTTTCAAATATTTATTTGTTTTTTAAATAAATGTCGTAAGATATTGAAGGAGATTAAAACATTTTCCTTCATGAAACATTTCAAAAGATAACGTACAAAATTGAGGCATTTCTTTGGAGAAATTTCAAAAGAAAGTGAAGAAAATTACGATGTTTTTCTTGACTAGAAACTACTGAACAAAATTTTAAAATTACTTTCTTGAAAATTTTCAAAAGTTAGTGAACGTAATTTTAGTATATTCATTTATTCATATTTCTGGCAGCCTATAACTCCGAAAAAGGAAGCATTTGTGCAACCAGGTTGGTATATACTTTTTGTCTTATCTTGGTGTCAGGAATCACTTCTGAAACGTCGTCGGTGTTGTTTTGAAACACCCTATATATATAGGATGGAAGGTAACTCCATCGAATAACTTTCGGAGATGACTCCTTATATGAAATGGAAGAAAAAAGTTGTAATAAACACGTGTCGAAAAACGTCTGCTTTCAGAGTTATGAACCGCCGAATATTCAAAATATCACATTTCAAAACGCCCTGTCTTAGAAACTATAGGGCCTATCTCAAGCAGTTTAAGGAATTATACAGAAACTAGTATGCCCTCTGTCTAAATATCCATGTTTCAGAATTCACTGGTACCAGCGAAACGAGTGCACCATTACTACTTAAAGGACTATCCCTCTACCTCAACTACCTTTTTACAGTTCGTGTAGCCAATAACGGCGGATAGAAAAGGAGGGCGAACTCTGAAAGGAGACGTGTTTCGACCAATGTTTATTAGAACTTTTTCTTTCATTTCATATAAGGACACATCTTCCAAAGTTTCTCGGTGGAGTTACCTTATAGATAGATAGATAGATATAGATATATATTCTCGAAAGATGTAAAAAATTAGTAAACAAAGTTAAGAAATTCTTCCCTGAAAAGCGTCAAAAGATAACGAACGAAATCAAAATATATCTTTCTTTAATAATGTCAAAAAACTAGTGAATGAAATTAAGACACGCTTTTTCTTTAGAGGAAAAAAAGACAGACAGACAGAGAGAGAGAGAGAGAGAGAGAGAGAGAGAGAGAAGACACTACTTCAAATTGAAGCTTACATCATTTGCATGATCCATATAAGAAACGAAACTCTTACTGAAATTGCTTGTTGTCATTTCTGGGTATATGTGGCATATAACACACAAGAAAGAAAGAAAATAAAAAAAACTGGCACAGCACATGTTTGGAAGAAAAAAGTGTGGGAAAAAATGTTCTTTAAAACTACATGATTAATCATGTCACATATGACATGTACTTCTTGTAATGGTTCCGGATCTTCAAGAGGATGCATACATATATATGTATAGTGACATAACTATATTCTTTTAAAGGATAAAAACACACACTTCAATTATTCAAATTTTTGACATGCTTTATATATAATAATAACATATTGTCTGTCTAAAATGAATATAAATATAGAATTTATGAATGATAACTAACGGTTGTGTGATGATGTGTGGGGTGCAATTGATAGTATTGTTCAAATAAATTGGGTGCTCTGTATTTTTCGGTACACGTGTACTGATTTTATTATTTCTGGCATTATAGCACATAGATTGGAATATGTATGATCACACGGTTTTAATTGTGTAATCAGTGGTCAAATAAGCTGTTCGTCATCAGTGGCGGATCTAACCCTGGGTCGGAGGGATTGGGCCCCCCAGTCTTTTGATTGACAAAAACAATTGAAGCTATTATTTATACAGGGAGTTTCAAAACAACACCGAGAACGTTTGGGAGGTGATTCCTGACACCAAGATAAGACCCACCTGGGTGCACAAATGCTTCCTTTCGGAGTTATAGGCTTCCGAAAACATGAAAAAAAAAAATGAACTTTAAAGGTCCATAGCTCGAAAACTATGGGAGCTACCATAGTCGGGTCAAGACTTCACTTAGGAACTAGTATGTGCCCTATCCAAATATCCAAGAACACAGAATCCTGCGGTGCTTCCGCAACAATTTTTATAGAGATAATTGGTGAGTACTTCAAATTATATGCCCATAGCCAAACTCCCTCTATAAAAATTGTTGCGTAAGTACCTTAGGATTCTGAAACATGTATTTTTCGATAGCGCATTGGGTCTATTAGTTCCTAAGTGAAGTCTAGACCCGACTACGATAGGTCCCATAGAATTGAAGCTATGGACCTTTAAAGTTGATTTAATCATGTTTTTCAACCGCCTATAACTCCGAAAGGAAGCATTTGTGCACCCAGGTTGGTCTATACTTTTTTGTCTTATCTTGGTGCCAGGAATCACCTCCCAAACGTTGTCGGTGTTGTTTTGAAACACCCTATATATTTTTGAAAGTTTGTGGTAAACTGGTGATATACCTATCATAGTCTGGGATCTGGCTGCCCCCTCAGGTTTTAGCTTCTAAATCCGCCACTGTTCCTATTGTCATTATTTCAGCCCTTTTTTTTTTTAGTTTAGCGTCTTACGATTAAGCTCTTCAGGCTAAGAGAGACGAATGATTATGACTAATTGGTGTAATGCTGATGTGGGAGGAAATAGCAAATGTAGTGTTGCCCAAAACACTGAAATATCTAGTTTCGAACATGAGACAAGAGTACATTTTCAAATACGAGATGGGACAAAACGAAACGAGAAATTTCACAAGTCTTATGGGTAATGGTAGTTCATCCAATCTTGGATATCAAACATTATTTTGGTGTTAAATGATTCACAGTACAAAAAATATATCTGATTGTACGAAGACTCTTAATAGCATTTGTCAAGGTTCAAAGATAAACAAGTCATTACATAATATGCTATAATAATAAATATTGTCTAAATGTTGTTCTATTACCAGGGCCGGCCTTAGGCAATTTGCCTCCCCATGTAATGCATCATTTGCCGCCCCCTTTTTCCAGAAAGAACAAATCTTAAAAGTCACGATTTTAAGTATGCTTAACCATCATAAACAACGAAAGGGAGGGAAAGTGCACTTGCACTCAGAAAGGCTAAACACCACAAATGTAATCTGATTGTGTCTGTCTTTTTTTTCTTGAAATAATAATCTATTAAGTTAAGCAAATACACCTGCAGAAGAAAGACTGTAATCCTTTTTTATAGAATTCAATATCGAGCTTCAATCTCAATATATCAGTTTGCAATCCCAGTAGGGATGCGCACGAGACAAGATTTATGGCTGTCTCGACTCGAAAATGTGCTGTAAAAGTGATGTCTCGACTCGAAAAATATATATTTTTCTATTGGAAGAGCCATGTCTCGACTCGAATTTTGTCAGGAAAATCCTGTCTCGACTCGTCTCGTGCGCATCCCTAAATCCCAGTGCAACTAGGTCTTTTATCTTTATTTCTTGATTTTTCCTTCTACATCTGTTAAAAGAAAAATAAACTTGTTTCCACCTTCAGTGATAAGGAATTTGTTTGTGACAAAGGCAAGACTAGTTTTCATATCAAAACTCTGATAACTAACTAAATGGAACAGGTGTTCGCTACTGTTCGAGAATTGAGTTCTTGTATTTGATAACAATCAAGCAATTCATTCTGGGATTTGTTTGACCATTTGCTCTAGCATTGTCCATATGATCTTAAACTAATGAAACTTAAACGTGATTTATGAATGTAGTATTCAAATGGGTCAGCTTAGTAAATTTAACTACCATCATCATGAAGTTTGCTTTCAACAAGAAATAATATAGTTATGACAGATTTTCCCGCCCCTCAAAATTTGTCGCCCCGTGCAAATGCACGTATTACACATATAGGGCCTATTATAGAGCTAGCCCTGTATATTACCTGCTTCATAGACCTCTCCTAGCACTGAAGGGTTATGATCACTTTTAGATTAAACTAAAAAGGAAAAAAACTTAGGGTACAAATTTTGAAGAAAATTTTAAAAAAGAAGACGAGTTTCTTTTCAGTCGAGATTTTTACATAATTTATGAGAAGAGGCTTGAAAACATTATGTCTCGTTTAATGGGTTGTATAAGTAAGTATTATTTTATCCTTTATTTATTCCTTGATCTTTCATCTATTATTAATAATATTTACCGTCGGTTTAATGGCAAAAGAAATGAAAGTTTTTTCATTTTAATATTCAATTACATAATTCACATATAAATAAAATGCGTTATAAATAATTGAATATTCCTATTTACATCATTACTGTTTATTTTCAGAATTAATTACTCAAACTTTAACATGTCGATAACGGAGAGATACATAAACAAGAAATAGTATTTAATAATAATAATAATAATAATAATAATAATAATAATAATAATAATAATAATAATAATAATAATAATAATAATAATAATAATAATAATAATACAGGTGATTATTTTGTGCTGAATATAAGAAATTTTTGTATGCTAGATTTTCATATATTTTGGTGGAAGGGTTTTTGAAGAAAAATATGTCTTTATCACGTTCATCTATAGGAGAAATGAAATCTTGTAGTTTAACGTCCCACAATTATGTCCTTTAGGTTAAGGGAGACGGATGTATTAAGAGTCCTTATCACTGCGAAATTAAAATACCGCTAATTTTACAATAATTATGTGATATCTTCAAATAGATAAAAGATAATCGAAAAGTGGATCAAGACCTCCCTAGACGATGTTATTATGCATGAGATACCATTATCACGAGTCACCTAGTAGCTTTCCGTATGCAGTTATTTAGAAACGCGAAAATAAATGCCGATTTTCTAAATGGCTGGAAAATGAAAGCAGATAAATGAGTCTTGATAACGGTATCTCACGCAAAATAACATCGTCTAGGGAGGTCTTGTTCCACTTTTCGATTATCTTTTATCTATTTGAAGATATCACATAATTACTGTAAAATTAGCGGTATTTTAATTTCGCAGTGATGAGGCCTCTTAAGACAAGTGAATGATGATTAAAGAGTTGGTGGAAAGAGAATGTGTGGGAGGAAAGGGGAAAATCTCGAGAAAACTCACGGAAACGATGCTGTCTACCATAAACTTACTTGGCCAATCAGGATCGAACAAGGAAATCCACGCACTAGAGGTACTTAAGCGCTCCACCACTGTGCTAAAGTGATCCCTATATCTCTCAATATGAACTTATTTCTATCGTGATATGAAAATGGTACTATCGCTAAAATATTTCGTGTTGGAAGTAGGGATGACCACAAAGTTCCGGTTCCGGCGAAACCGGTTCTGAAACCGGTTCCGGACCTGGATCCGAAAACCCGGTTCCAGAACCGGATCTTAGGAACCGGTTCCAAACCAGGGCCCGAAAAACCGGTTCTAGACCTGGATCCGAAAAAAACGGTTCCGGAACCGGATCTTCTAGAACCGGATCCGTTCAGACCCGAAAACCGGTTTCACCAGGAACCGGTTCTGGCCATCTCTAGTTGGAAGCAGTACAATCATCGTCAATGAAGTTAATATTTGTTTGTACCTTCTCAATAGTTAGAAACTTCTTTTCAATTAGCAGCTAACATGCCTACACTATGAGTTTTCTGTTTCATATATTTTAGTTTAAATTTTAATTCCAATTTTACTCATGACTTGCTACTATTTCTTTCTAGTATTCTTGATAGATTGCTGGGGCCGCGATGGCTCAGTGGTAGAGCATTCACCTCTGGTGCATGGAATCCTTGGTTCGATCCGAGCCTCGCGCCAAATGAACTTTGTGGTGGACAAACACCATTTACCTGGGTTTTATCTGGTTTCTTCCGTTTCTTCATTCCACCATTTCCTTCATTACTCATCATCATCGTCACCTTTAGCGTAGCCGGCATAAGCGTGAGACGTAAAACTGAAAGCTTTCATTTCATTTCATTTTTAATAGGTTATTTCTTGTACAAATTTGGATATGACGAATAGGTGATTTGTACGTGCTCGATAACTGTGTCCCGCCTTAGGTTTACTAAAAGCTGGCAACACTAATTTATGGAGATGTATTCTACGCTGTAAATAAATAAACAAAATAACTTTTAAGGCAGTTATTTCTGGAGACAAAAAAATAAAACTATTTCCTAAAAAAAGGTGCTAGAAAATGTACTTAACGTATCTCAAGAGTACTTGATTTTGATGCAGTATCACGACAGAACATATTTAAAGCATTCTTTCACCCTAGGTTATCCATAAGGCAAAACGAGACAGAATTTTCGTCTCTAGACACTATACGAGACAGAACCTTCTACGATAGAAAAAGATTATTACATTTTCTGAAACGAGATCTTACTTTCACCGATACTTTTGCGAGACGATACAACGCGAACTTTAATCTTGAAGTCAACTCTACGATTAAAGACAGATAAAACAAAGTAATAATAATAAAAACTTTTATGGGCTGTTTTTAGTCATTATCATGATGTAATGTTATTGATGATGATTACAGAGCGGAGTTTAAGGTGCATCAACTTTTCTAAAAATGTAGTTGTTATAACAACCAAAGTTCAAAATATGATTTTCTGGGAACAAAACGAACTGAAATGAAAGCACTTTGTTACACCTTTTTCGTTAATGTTGCACCTTTTTTGCTAGATTCATAAAATTTCTCTTTTTCTTACTTCTTTTAGTCTTCAGCACCTTTATTCTCCCTTTTCCCTCTTTTTTTGAAAAATTTGGACAGAACAGTATGTTTTATTTTCAATCTAGTTTACAAATAACATTCCATAAATTTAGACGCAATCTTGACGGATTTTCTAGGGATAAATTTGCACTGAATTTGCGAAACAATCCGGACATAAAAACCTTTGCAACATCAACTGAACTTCCTGTCCATGCGCTTACAAGAGATGTACCACTCGTTTCCGTTGATGTCGAGCGAAATTGAGCTCCAAGCGACAGAAACTAAAATTTGAAAATATAGAAATGTTGTGTATAATTAAGTATAACCAATTTCTGAAGACCCAAACGTATGTGACGGTTTCTCAAGCCACAATATTGCTAAATTAAAGTTCTCTTTTTTTAAATACCAAGTTGGTTTTAACCATAATTTTATTACAAGAATGTTGAATGTTGTACAAGTTTGGGATTAAATAAAACAAATTTGCAATGTATGTCCAATGTTTAAAGCCAAGACTTTAACAATATTTGTTAGTGTAATGAAAAAAGACGGTTCGTGTAACTGTATACTATAGCACTTAATAAATATATCCTATTAACACCTTTTTTGCATCTTTTTGAATGATTTTTCAGCCCCTTTTATTTCCTTTTTCCTACCACATTTTTGCACCTTAAAATCCGGTCTTTAGTGATGATACAGAGTGCGAACGTGAGAGAAAGCAAGGATAGGAGTGGGAAAAGAAATCTTTCAGTTTTACGTCCCACGATTATTTCAGCTAGGTTAAAGGAGGCGGTGATGATGAGAAGTAAATGAAATGGTGGAATGAAGAAAGTGGGCGGAAACGAAACAACCCCGAGAAAACCCACACACACGGTACTTGTCCACCACAAAGCTCACCTGGCGCGAGCTGGGGTAGAAGTAAGGACCCCATGCACGAGAGATGAACGCTCTACCGCTGAGCTACCGTGACCCAAAGAATGGGGAAAGAAAAGCATATTTTGTGGATTTTTAATTAAATAATTCAGAAAATACTTATAAAATTCTTCATGTGGAATATTGTACGTAAGGCAGAAACACGGACCTTACGTAAACATCATAGAGAAGAGTAGAAACTTTTGAAATGTGGGTGTGGAGAAGAAAAAAATGAAATGAAATCTTTGAGTTTTACATCCCACGGTTATGCCGGTTAGGCTAAAGGAGACGGTGATGATGAGTGATGAATGAAAGGGTGGAATGAAGAAAGTGGGAGGAAACGGGAGAACCCAGGGAAAACCCATGCACATGGTGTTTGTCTACCACAATGTTCACTTGGCGGGAGCTGGGATCGAACCCGGGACCCCAAGCACCAGAGGTGAACGCTCTACCACTGAGCCACCGCAGACCCTCGGGTGTGGAGAAGAATAGAGAAAATTAGCTAGGTTTAGTGAAAAACGAATGAGAGAGTTCTTGATTGATTGATTGATTTTGAGTTTTACGCCCCGTTCAGCAGCGAGGCTATATGAGACGTGGACCTACTGATTAATGTGGAATCCGAACGACATGAGCTCCCACCGGGAATCGAACCCGGGTCTCCCACGCCAAAGGCGCGTACGCTAACCGCTTAGCCACGGAGGAGCTCTAAAGAGAGTTCTAGAAATGGCGAGAGAGAAAATAACAATTTTAGGTGTAATTTTCAAACGAGGAAGAGAAATTGGTTGAGACATTGGCTGAAAAGGAACTGTATCATTAGACACGTGCTAGATACTATGGTGGCAGGAAAAAGAGGGAGGAGAAGAAGAAGGCTACAATTGATGGACAGTATCAAAACAGGAGTATCATACGTAAAGACAAAGTGGTTAGCTGAATACTGTGAATCATGAAAGCCTCTCAGTTGCGGCAAATGATCTATCAATAACCTGTGATGATGATGATGATGATGATGATGATGATAAAAGGACAGTATTTTATAAAAAATTTACAGAATTATAATGCATACTCTGATACAACTTGAAACTTTCTGATAAAGCCGAGTAATGTATCAAGCATAAGACGTATCAGCTCCTTGGTTCGAATACTGTCTTATCACTCAATGGAATGAGAATTCTTCTTGTGTTCACACGATTTTTTAAAAACATTATTGAAACAGTTAAAAAGAATTTTAAGAGAAATGTCGTAATTTTGCTCAGTTATACTTCCAAAATATTATTCATTATAACGATCAGTGAATTCCAGATATCAGACATTATTCAATTCTACATATTTAGAGTGAATGACTTCAGAACTTAATTAAAAACACAGTACTCCCAACAAGTAAACTTTAAAAAAAAATGTTAGTTGCGATTTAATGTTCCTTTCAGGGATCAGGCTGATGGAGACACGGGGGCCTGCCTACAATTTAACGTAAGATCCAAACCACAAGAAATCGAACTCACAGATTTCTAGTGCTTATATTCTAAACAGGTAAACACAGTGGCAGATCCAAGGGGAGGCTATAGGGAATATAGCCCCCCTTGACGCTCAGTTATACACTGGATAAAATGGGCTTCGATCCTGCTTTACACTGCATGAAACGGTAAATTATGGTTTAGCCCCTCCCTTGATTATATCCTTGATCCGCCTCTGGGTAACCAGATGTTGTTCCTGTTAAGAAATATTTGTTAAATTTACCCGTAAGTATAAATTATCTTTTTTGTGTGGTACACGTTATCAAGCGTTACAGAGAGTAGAGTATTTTCTTGTTCCGTAAACTTACTAGTCGTTTGAGTAAAAATAAAATCATAATAGTTCTATACAATAATTCAATGAAATGCATGTTTTTTCCTTTTAGTATTACAGTGAAACCTCTCTTAAGAGGCTTCATCCCGGCGAAATTAAAATACCGCTAATTTTACAGTAATTATGTGATATCTTCAAATAGATAAAAATATAATCGAAATGTGGAACAAGAGCGCCCTAGACAATGTTATTTTGCACGAGAAACCGTTATCACGACTCACTTATCTGCTTTCGATTTCGAGCCATTTTGAAAATCGGCATTTATTTTCGCGTTTCTAAACAGCTGAAAACGGAAAGCCACTAGGTGACTTGTGATAACGGTACCTCATGCAAAATAATATTGTCTAGGGCGCTCTTGTTCCACATTTCGATTATATTTTATCTATTTGAAGATATCACATAATTACTGTAAAAATTTGCGGCATTTTAATTTCGACGGGATGAAACCTCTTAACTGATAACTTTCAATAGTGGACGTCTCCACAATAAGAACAAACTTTTTAGCCCCGGCAAAAAACTACACGAGAGAATCTTCCCTTTTACAGACACCTCTCATTTACGGACAAACAATCATGTCCTGTCCGTGCCCGTTATTCAGAGGTTTCACTGTACTATAAAACCATTTAATGCACAACCGAATATTTGTTAACGAAAGAGTGTTTCCAACACACAGAAACATTTGATGACTGATAAATAATAATGGTGAATAGAGATAGGAGTTGCAAAAATGTCATGAACAGTGTTTCTTCCAGAGCTGTTTTTGGGGGGAGCGCTGAGAGTGTCTTCCCAGAGTAGACCAAAATTATACGTTTATAATATAATAATAAATAAAATAGTATCAGCAGTGCCCCCTCGAAATATTAAGTGTGCCCCATCCACGGAACATTATTTCTGAAAGACACACTGGTCATGAATAGGGTCGGAACGAGAGGCTGGTAGTCAGGGGCATAAGGGTTATGACGGACGCGAAACAGGTAATTCCAATTAGAATATAATTTCATGGGATACATATAGACCGTTAAATGTATAATTCAAGAAAAAAAAGTGCATATTTTACAACCAATGAGGAAAGAAGGCAGAGAATGGTCATGGAGGAACGTTTTGGTTGGTACAATTCTAGTTTAGCGTTTTGGTTTCGATTGCAGTTTAGCGTTCCTTTTCAACATCAAGATTATACGACACGGGGTTTTGCGGTTGAATGTTGTATGCAAAGCAGTAGTCGTATTTGCATCCAGGGATCATAGTGGCTCAATAGTTGAACGCTTATCTCTGGTGTGTAGGACTTTGGTTCGATCTCCGGCCAAGTGAGTTTGTGATGGATCGTGTTCGTGGGTTTTCTCGGGGTATTCACGTTTCCTCCCACTTTCTCATTCCACCAATTCTTCCACCATCATACACTTGCTTTAGTAATCGTCCCCCTTAAAAGGGCATAACGTAGGGCATTAAACTGAAATATTTCATTTCATTTTCTCGTACTTGTATCCAACGGAGGTGGTCTAGCACTGGGAATTGACCCGATACTACTACCTACGTTAGCCATTCGGCCACAAAGAGGCTACTATGTATGTTTTGACAAGTAGATAGTATGGCGCCAAATTTGTTTGTTACCAGGGCACCATTTTGTCTCATCACAACCCAGAGTATAAGGTTGCGTACGAGGTGAGACAGAACTCTCTTGACTTTGGCGTATGAGACCCAGGTTCGATTCCCGGCGGAAGCCCATGTGGTTCTGATTCCATGTTAATCAGTAGGTTGTCTCATATAGCTTCGCTGCTGAAAGGGACGTTAAACCAAAAAAAAAAAATCAATCAGAATTTTCTTGACGAGATTCGATACTTTGATTAGAATTTTGCGTCCCTTTCAGCAGCGAGGTCATGAGATGTGGACCTATAGCTTAATGTGGAATGCGAACCACATAGGCTCCAACTGGAAAACGAGCCCGGGTTTCCCGCACCCAAGACGATTGCTCTAACTATATAGCCATAAGAGAACTTTTGACGAAATTCGAGTTGAGTTGAGTTGATTTTGAGTTTAACATCCTGTTTAGCAGCGAGGCTCTTTGAGACGGAATCTACTGATTAACGTAGAGTCCGAACCACATGTGCTCCCGCCGGGAATCGAACCCAGGTCTTCCGAGCCAAAGGCGCGTACGCTAACCGCTTAGCCACGAAGGAGCTCTTGACGAGATTCGAGATGAGACTTCTTCCAATAGAAACAGTTACATTTTTGTTTTTCGAAAGGAGATGTTATGTTCACGACACATTTTCGAGTCGTGAAAGTCTCAACCCTTGTACGCACCCTTAACAGCGAGTGAATTAATGGGCCCCTTCTAAATAGTTTTTAAAAAATCACTGCAAATGAATTAGCTTATGTGCGTTGATACATTTTTGGCTGAGTCCAAAAATGTTCCCTGTTTCTCTGGATACGCACACAAGTTCCTGTTCCGATTAAAATTGTCGTCGAAAATTAAATTAAACGGAATAGTTAAATTTAGCATCACACGATTGATACCTGAACACTAAAATAGAGGAATATTTAACGAAAAAGACGTTAGAATGAAGAGATTACAATAAACATTGAGAAAATCTAGTTTCGAACCATGAACTCTTCGCACCAGAGTCGTCCTCGCCGGTATAGTGGTCAATGCATTTGTCTTTGGTGCTTTAAGTTCAGGCCCGCAACCAAAGGGGAACTAGAGGGGCCTGACCCCCTAAACTTTTCGTGGCCCCTCCAAACCTCTATATAAAATGCTATTATTAATACAAGAACAATTTATAGGAGAATTTTTAATGACTTGGCCCCCTAACATATTCATGTCCCCTCCCAAACTTTTGAGGCTGGTTGCGGGCCTGTTAAAGTCCCACGTTCGGTTTCTGGTGCAAGAGTACTAACCCCACTATTATGGCTCAGATTTCACGTTAAACTCTAGGTCTTGTCCTATATAGACTATATAAACTGTAGGTTTTATGTCACACAACAGGAAATCGTTGTATAGCCTACTACTGAGAATTTGCTCTAACACCACACTTGGTAGGCCCTGCATCGGTAAATGGTCGGGGTTGGGAATTTCAAGAATAAAGTTGAAAGTATACTTGGCCCAACGACATAGCTTAAATACATTGGCGAACGAACAATTTGCCATAATTTATTCAACAGTTTCGACCTTGCAGTCCAAATCCGAATTCTACTTCTTTCGTAGATGAAAAGTTGCCAATAGGGATCGTTGGTAAATGATCGGCAAAGCGATGGATTATACAACGTAGGACCAATGTTGGCTAGCCTACTATTCCCCAGTTATGGGCACATAGTCTATGCTTTCAGGGAGTAAATTTTCTCCAGAATTTAAAAGAATTCAACATCATAGTCATAGTTATTGATTCAAACCGTACTGAAATATGGTAACATTCTTAGTACAGCACTGCAAAGGTGTAACCCGTAGACATAAGCGGAGAGGGCATAGGGGGCATTGCCTCCCCAACTTTTTGACAAAAAATAAAAATGCTACCTATAAGATCCTTCAATTTTCATTTGTATTTACCGTGCCCTCCCCCCCAGGAGACAATTCCTACATCCGTCCATGCCTGTAGATAAGTTGCGAGAATATCCTTTCCGAGTATCAAACACAATTTCACAGGGAAAGAAACTAAGATTTTTTTTTCTATCCTGTTCGGAAAGAACTTCACTCATCTTTCAAAGTCTTGAAGTTAGCTTCTGTCTTTTTTCTAAAATTTTATTTTAAAGAACAGAAAGAACATATTGTGTCCATTCAATGCAGAGCTACAGTGTTAAATTTATTTACAACCTGATAATTTATCTAAACAAAGCAATAAAACTTTGTGTTTTTGTACTTACTAAGAGTATTAAGTGTACACCAGTATTCCTCATAGTTCTTGTTCTCCGGTGTATTTGTATGTATGTATTGTTTTTGTATATAGTAATTATGAACGCACACGATGCTTGTCAAAAGACTTCACACTCACAAGAAACAAAAAAACCGCACTAAAACCACGTGGGTATATGTTTTTTCAACTGACGGAGCCTCGTTTAAACGCGTGTGGCATGTGCTCGCCAGTGCGACGAACTGTGGCAAAAGCTCTTCTTCTCTTCTTTGACGATTTCCTGCCAAAGACGCTGTTTCTGTCTCTCATTGGTCTGCCATCGCCTCATTTCCTCCCTAAACATCTAACAATGTCTCCTTCAACCTCCCCTCTTGGCGCGCTTGTCTTCTCTTCTTCATACTGAAGATGATACTTTTCTGGTTCGGGAAACTTTCTCTCCAAACTTCTGTCATTGTCATTTATGTTGTGTGTGAATGATCTGCTCTCAAGTTTCGTCAAATAGGAAGAGATTTTTCTTTCTTTTTAATGAGGACAAGTATTTCGGCAAAAGTCAAGATGCTACCAACCAACTAACCAATCCATCCAAACGATATGTCATTTAAATTCGAACACACTGTAAACCAAACAAAAATAAAATATCTCTTTCTGTTCTGTTGGCCCTAATCATCATCCAAAACATTGTTTAATTAATCCACTTTCCACGTCAAAAATGGAAAGAGTTCAATTATGTTTCTCACTTTTCCTGCTTCTTTTGTTGGTTTTGGTATCTGGTTACCCTCTAATTAAGTACCCATTTGTCAATCTTTCGTTAGGTACTTTCAAATACTTTAAGAAAGAAAGAAAAAGAAATTAAGTACTTTCTTCCGCAGCAGACTCTCTACATAAATTCGCGAAATATTGACTAATTAACACACGTAAGTATTGAAAGAGAACTCCGTCATGGATATTTTTTTTAATGTTGCTACTGGATACCTGGGTTCGATTCCCCTATAAGCTTGAATTGAATTGGTTTTTCAGCTTAGCGTCATTTTCAGCAGCGAGGCTATATGAGACGTGGACTATAGCTTAACGTGGAATCCGAACAGTGTTTCTGTCAGAAAAACCTTCCCAAATCCTTTCCATTGTTGTTGTTGTTGTTGTTAGATATCCAGTGTAAAATGGCCTCTGAGCTGTATCTGGTGATTGTTAAATAAATAAATAAATATTGTTCCTGGTGGCACATTTAGTAGCCTAGGAGGAACACATACTATTTTCACACGGTACTATTCTATTTATTATTATAGACGATTATAGACGTATTATTTTGGTCTCCTTTTTTTTTTTTTTTAGGAGGGGGGCTTTTCAGAGCTCAGAGAGGCAGTGGCCCCAAAAAGATGTCTGGAAGAAACACTGGATCCGAATTCCAAGAGCTTCCGCCGGGAATCGAACCCGAGTCTACCACGGTAAAGATGAGTTCGCTCACAGCTTAGCCACAAGGGAGTTCTCCCTCTGTAACCTTAGGACATTAAGATTTCATATTAAACTATTTGACCATGTCTTGCTGGCAGGGGCGGATCCAGGACGGATTTCTGGGGGGGGGCTGTAATACTGCTACTTAGAGCTACTTTTAAGAGCTCCAAACTCTGGGATGGGTTTTATTTATATATAAAACAAGAAAGTTTCCTCTTCTGAGGGGGGGGGGCGATCACCCCGATCGTCTTCCTGGATCCGCCCCTGCTTGCTGAATCGAGATTATTAAATTCCAAGACAAAGATCAATCCAAAATCAAAATAACTATGAAAAAAAATGTTATTTAAAGTTCTATGAAAACTAGCATCGAAGTGTAGAAGCAAATTACCTAGCGGCACACTTGATGACAGCTTGCTATCATCGTCACGAAAACGAGACCACAAGTGTGTTTTGTTTATAAAGAGACGAGACATGGAACGTAACACATTCTAGAGACGTTTTCGAAGACGATAAACTTTATGGGTATCGTAAGTAACACTAATTCACCTAAGTTTTAGATCTGAATGTTACATGATTCATTGTATATACAAAACCTATAAATTGATATAATGATTGCAGAAAAAAAACACCGAAGAGTATTCACAATATCAACATTTAAGATAAGCGAGTCATTACACTATACAATGCAATAATAAAGATAGTTTGAATGTTGTTGTACAATATATCATAACTTGGGACCGAATTTTAAGGTGCAAAAATGTAGTAGGAAAAAGGGAATAAAAGGTGCTGAAAAATCATTCAAAAAGGTGCACAAAACAGGTGCTAATAGGATATCTTTATTAAGTGCTATAGTATACAGTTATATGAACATTCTTTATTCATTACACCAGCAAATATTGTTAAAAACTTGACTTTAAACATTTGACATCATTTGACATAAATTGCAAAATTGTTTTATTTATTCTCATAAGCTTGTACAACATTCAACATTCTTGCAATAAAATTGTGGTTAAAACGAACTCGGTACTTAAGAAAAAGAAAACACTAATTTAGCAATATTGTAGCTTGAGAAACCGTTTCATACTACTGGGTTTTCAGATATTCGTTATACTTGATTATGCACAATATTTGTATGGTTTCGAATGTTGATTTCTGTCGCTTGGAGTTCAGGTGATCCTTAAACATTGCTGGACATCAATGGATACCAGTGGTGCGTATCTTGTAAGCACATAGACAGGAAGTTCAGTTGCCGCTGCAAAGGTTTCTACGTCCGGATTGCTTCCCAAATTCAGTTTAAACTTGTCCCTAGCAAATCCGTCAAGATTGTGTCTAAATTTATGGAATATTATGTGCAAACCAAATTGAAAATAAAAATATTGTTCTGTCCAAATTAAAAAAAAAAAAAAATAGAAAAAAGGGACAATAAAGGTGCTGAAGGCTAAAAGAAGTTAAAAAAAGCAGAAATTTTATTAATTTACCAGAAAAAAGGTGCAACATTCACGAAAAAGGTGCAACAAAGTCCGTTTATTCAGTTCGTTTTATGCCCGGAAATAGATATTTTGAACTTTGGTTGTTTAACAACTACATTTTTAGAAAAGGTGCTGCACCTTAAAATCCGCTCTCTAGCCATAACGATCTTAAATCTCACATAACGCAGAAGGAACCTTTAGATAAAATTAAGAAAAAAAATCAGGGCATCAATATTGTACATACATTTAGAAAACGAAACAAGAAAAACTTTTTAGAATCGAGACGAGACAAGAAATAATCCTTCAAGATTCAAGACAAGACAAAACTTCTACAACATTTAGGAGACGAGACGACGAGAAAATATATTCTTTCTCGTCTCATCTGGTTTGGTAGACAACACCAGATAGGCTATATCTAGGCTAATGGCCGGAATGGCTGAGGATTGGTGACTGCAAAAAGAAAATGGAAAAATACGTTGGTCCAACGTAGGATAAGTGGAAGTTGGTGATTGCAAAATGTAAAGTTGAAGAATACATTGATTCAACATAGATTAATGTTCAACATGGGTGGGATTGGTGATTGCAAAAATAAAGTTGCAGAATACGTTAGCCCAATGTAGGCTAACGGTTGACATGGTTAGGAAGTAGTAATTGTAAAAATAAAGTTGAAGAATACGTTGGTGCACCGCAGTCAAAAGTATATGTCGGTCAACTAATCGTTTGTCGTCATTTATCCACCAATTTTGACCTAGTACGTACAATCAAAATTTTGACTTCTTTCGCAGAGGTTATGTTGCTAATTGTTTGGCAAATGCTCGGCAAAAAGGCCAATTGCTACATAGGGCCAACGTTGGCAGTAAGCTAGTCTACCATTTCCCACTATCTGTGCTGTTAGAGGTTCATATGAAGAAGAGACGGGATCACAGAAGGCCACTAATTAAAAAAATGCTCATGTGGAGAAAACTGTGATGTGAGCTGTCAATTAGAATAAAAGTCAGGGGAGGCATGGTGGCGTAATAGTAGCACGCTCATCTCTTTTGCGAAGGTTCCCTGATTCGATCCTCGGTTATGTGAGTTCGTGGTGAACAACATCATATTCGTGAGTTTCGCTTAGGTTCTCCCACATTCCCATTCCACCAATCTCTTTCGTAATCATTGACTTTCATTAATCATTCGTGTAT
The DNA here is from genome assembly GCF_964235325.1 of Thermobia domestica. Classification (NCBI taxonomy): domain Eukaryota; kingdom Metazoa; phylum Arthropoda; class Insecta; order Zygentoma; family Lepismatidae; genus Thermobia; species Thermobia domestica. Next base: position 15,936,748 of record NC_137471.1, on the reverse strand, counting down.
TCTTTTAGCCTAAAAGCCAGTGTTTGGGATGCTAAAGATTTTTCAACAACATTATTCAGAGTTGCCCATTCCCCACTAAGGACTTGGGTGCAATCCCTACATTTACCATTCCCGCCCCCAAATTTAAAATTCTCACCCCCTAAGTTTACTTTTCTCCGCCACATTAATCATTCTCAACCCCAAATTTACCATTCTTGGCCCCCACATTTATCATTCTTACCCCAAATGTACCTTTCATCTCCAGATTTACAATTCTCTCCTCCAAGTTTATCTTTCTCCGCCAAATTAAGCACTCTTAACCCCCAAATTTACCACTCTTTCCCCAAATTTAACATTTTTGGTCCCCAAATTTACCATTCTTGGTCCTCACTTTTATCATTCTTACCCAAAATTTACAGTTTTCTCCCAAATTTATCATTCTCGAACCTAAATTTACCTTTCTCCGTCAAATTAAGCATTTTCAACCACTAAATTTACCACTTTTCCCCCAAATTTAGCATTCTTGCCCACAAATTTACCATTCTTGGGCCCCAAATTTACCTTTCTCCTCCAAATTTACCTTTCTCCTCCAAATTTACCATTCTCGAACATAAGTTTACCTTTCTCCTTCAAATTAAGCATTTTCACTCCCCAAATTTACCATTTTTCATTTCAACCAAATTTAATATTATTACCCCAAATATTACCTTTCTGCCCCTAAATTTATTATTCTCGTCTCCAAATTTGCAATTCTTCCCCCCCCCCAGAATTACCTTTCTCCTCCTAAACTTACCGTTCTCTGCTTTGATTGTACTATTCCCAATGTTTCCAAATATTCTTATAGGCATAACCTGAGCCCTAAAACCAGTCTTTGGGCACATCCTCCGTCTATTACATAGAATAAAATGATAACTTTAACTATGGACTATTTATGTTCAGAGCGGCACTGTGCGACGTAACTCCGGATCATTTTCTTTACTACCAATTGTAGTGACACCATGCGACGCAAGATGTATAATTCTTAGTTCCACCGGAGTCAATGGTGATGTTGTCAGAGCTAACCGATTACATAGTAAATCTATAACTTCTAGAATTTTTGGTTAAATCATATACATTACTAGAACAACTGTCGTCGAACAACCTTTGGTGAACCATTTTACTTAGGCAGTTTACCAGATGTAATGCGTAGGAGGCACTCTAATATCGGTATTGCCAATTCAATATAACCATAAAACAGTATAACAGTAAAACATAGGTAGGATTATGAGACAACTAGTAGAACGTAAGTCATCGAGCTCAACTTTATTCAATTCCTCTACTAAAGATTAGAATGTATTTATTTAAAATATTTTGCATTTAATTTTTGTTTATTATTATTTTCAAAGTTGTATTTTAGCAACTGATCTACTTTTATTTGAATCTTGATTCTAAGATCATTTTGTATTTGAGAAAATTGTATAGACCTCTATTTTAACATTCTGTCGAGAGTCTCACTCAATCTACTAATTTGACAGCTGTAATATATAATTTGTCTCAAAAAATCAACACTTTGAAGTAACTGTTACATTGTTAATGCAAGCACTATTTTACACATACAGTAGGACGTCGATCCGAATGTCAAAAATCCGAACGCGCTCCTTAGAAACTAGTGACAGTACACTAATTCGATTTTCTTCGTGTGAAGTCAGTGTTTTTATAAATGCTCATTCATGTGTAATTGTTTGTCATACATATTTTTATTTTCTCTTAGACCTATACAAGTTAAGTTTTAAGTGTGAGTTACAATAACAGTGTAATTTAGTGTGCGAGCAGCGAGGAATTTGAAGCTTAAACTATACAAAACGATAATCATGCCTGTTGTTCTGTATGGTTGCGAAGCCTGGTCACTTACTCTGAGGGAAGAACATAGACTAAAAGTATTTGAGAACAAGATCCTGAGACGAATATTCGGACCCAAGAGGAACGGGAATGGGGAATGGCGGAAACTTCATAACGAGGAACTACATAATTTATATGGTTTATCCAACATTGTTAGGGTCGTCAAGTCTAGGAGGCTTAGGTGGGGGGGGGGGTCATATAGCTAGAATGGAAGAAAGTAGAAACGCTTTCAAAGTCTTGACTGGAAGACCAATCAGAAAACGACCATTAGGAAGACCTAGGCGCAGATGGGAGGACAATATTAAGATGGATCTCGCAGAGATTGGAATACAAAGTAGAAACTGGATGCAGTTAGCTAAGGATAGAAGTCAGTGGAGAGCTTTTGTGAACGCAGCATTGAACCTCCGGGTTTCATAAGCCATAGAGTTAGTTAGTTTTAGTCGTACGGTATTGTAATTACTATACGTACTGTATAACTAATGTATCGATAAAAGAGCATACTGTACGCACGAAAAAGAAAATATTTGACAGTTGACAAATTTTCTTTTGCCAATAACTCGCAAACAAATGAATTAATTTGGATATTTTTTGTTGTTATCCTTAGAACACTTATAATTTGATAACTTGTCAAAATCTGTACTCTAATAGGTTAATTTATTGTTGAGTTATTAGGAAAAGAAATTTTGTCAACTGAAGAACACTTTCTTTCGTGACTGTACAGTATATTTAAGCCTAAATGGCATTTTCTTGGTCATTTTCGAAAATACGAACAATTTGAAAATCCGAATTACCTGTGGTCCCATTGGCGTGGGTCAATGAAAACTTGACCCACGACCCACTGACCCACCATGACCCACTGTGACCCACGACCCACCGTGACCCACTCTGTCCCACCATGACCCACCACCCACGGTGACCCACTCTGACCCACCACCCACCATGAACCACTATCATCCACTGTGACCTACTCTGACTCACCAAAATCCATCATCAACTCTGAACACGATCCACGGCCTCTTCTTTACTGACCAAAGAGTTTACGCTTGTAATAAAACAAGACTGTGAAATTGTCACTAATCGAAGTTTGAATTTCTAGTCAATCGCTCAAGCACCACTCTGCTACAATAACGGTGGATCTGACCTTTACGATATAAAATGATAAAGTGTTTGTCAGTGAGGAAATTGAAACAGTTCGAGGTGGGGGGAAATTAGTGTGAGCCTAAAATATACTTGTACTAAAAGAGTATTCTTGCAAGTGTTAATTTCTGAACGCATTCCACAAGAAACTTCTATAAGCAGGAAAATACCCCTGTACAATATGGAAAAGATTATGGTTTCTCAGTTCACAGTATTTTTTCACAAAAGACTTGAAAAATCAGTTGTTCATAGGTATAAAGATGCTCGGGTACCCTATGTGAGAGCATCTCCATAAAGGATGCTCATAATTGTCATTTGTGTAATCACTAAAACACCACGTTAAATTTAAGTTACAAATATGCGTAATTGCAATTATTATGAATATTTATTCAAAGTAGTTTACCTAACGCAAAGAAGAGAGTTACTAAAAAGTAGGTACAAAGTTGAATAACACAAATAAGCCATTAGTAATACAAGTATACATTTTCCGTAACTCGTAATTTTCCACCTGAAAACAAATCTGAAATCGGATTTATTTCCTGTGGGTAACTTTTTGGCGGTAAATCGTCCGCAGTGGAATGATGTCCATCCTTCAGCCAAGAAATAACTAGCTCGTCTACTTTGAGCTTGTCTAGCGGTGGGCCATTAACATTGATGAACAACAAGTTAGACAATGTTTGAGCACTTAATCTATTTCTAATATCAGTCATCTGTAAATTCATAAGGGGAAATCTCCGTTCGCACTCTGTCGTGGAAATTGATAATACATCTACCCGATTTCTGCAACTTCTCATCGACAGACTTGTTAGACTTAAGTCTGATAACGATTTTTCTCGGCCAGTTTTGAAATACTCAGCAAGAAGTATCATCTCTCTATCACCATACAACATCTTTTCCATATCGACCATGTCAGTTGGCAATGTCGACCCATGTAGAATAGAAACTTCATCTACCACGCCTTTGATAGGTAATCTTGTGAATAAATTATCAATTAAAGCCTGATAAACTGATGAGTTCTTATTTGTTTATAAATTTAATTTTTGTAATTACAAATGAAGGTTTGATACCATTACCGAGTTCCCTCCCCCGTCTAGAAAGCGGAAGGGAACGAGGTTTGTGGAAAGTGTTCAGAGGTGAATGGGAATTTCCCTCCTTCTTCAACTTCAATTACCTCACTGCTGTTTGCCATGTGCCAAATTACGATGAATTTCAATTAAATTATCATAGTATAATTATTTCCTTGTTGAATTATCAATACTTTTCAGTGGAAAAAAGGATGAAATTTCAAAGTTCCAAATCAAAGTAAGTAGACCAACGTAAAAGAAAAAAAAAAAGGTAAAATCTTCCATACAATTATGCGTACAGTCCAAACTTCAAATGTCCGTGTAATTAACCTCACAGTACAAATTTTATGCCTATTTTTCTCACAACTTTATTGGTTGATTGCCCTGTGCTGTGAGCCCTCCATATAATAAACATAAGCTTCAGCAATTATTATAGCAGAAAGCAATGGATATATGAAGCCAAGCACTGTATTTTTTGTTTCTGATTTTTTTTTCTGAAATAACATCGATCTTTTTCGATCCTTTTTACAAACCAACTCACTACCAATTTTCCATATATAGAAAGTGCCTCCCCCCACACACATAAAGGAGAATTAAAAAAAATGCTAGGACACATTCTGTTTATTTTCAATAAAGAGTTAATACACTGAATTTCAGCTCCGTAAGTTTAACGGCTTGCGAGATACTCATTTTTTTTCGCAAAAATTCGGATCCTCACTACCTCCTTAGGATAATATACATTATAATAAAAGCAAAATAACATCCCAATTTGGATTAAGGCCTAACTATATACCAAAAGTAATTTCATTTGACTTTGCAATTTGACCGTGATGATTAGGCACACATAGTTACTTTCAATTTTTTATAAATAATTTATATATTACAGTGATTCAAAAATGTATTTTTTTCCTGTAGTTAGCTCCTCTAAAACTCACAGGTCTCGAAAGCCAAGTTGTAGTGTAAGTCCTATTGCTATTATTACTATTAAAAATATCAATATCCAAAAGTGCCCGGTTTTCTTTTCACTTGGTTAGATATACTCACCTCAGGTAAGTAGACAGAAACAAGTGGAAAAGAAAGGGAAAGGAAGGTCTTAAAAGTAAAACGGAGACAAATTTACCAGTCTTCAGAAGATACTCTCTACAATGCAGTGAGCAGAGAGGGTCGGTAGATCATACTGAGTCGGTGGGTCGCAGTGGGTCACGGTGGGTGGTGAGTCGCAGTGGGTCATGGTGGGTGGTGGGTCACAGTGGGTCACGGTGGGTGGTGGGTCACAGTGGGTCACGGTGGGTGGTGGGTCACAGTGGGTCATGATGGGTGGTGGGTCGCAGTGGGTCACTGTGGGTGGTGGGTCACAGTGGGTCACATGATGTTGACCCACGACCCACTGACCCACTTAGAAAACTTGACCCACTTCACCCACTGACCCACCGACCCACTCCAACTCTGGTCCCAATTAGTTCGGATTTTCGACTTTCCACTGTACTTTGTCCATCACACGCCATTCAACTGCTATTTTAATAGTTCCCTAATGTTTATGTTGTGCTACTATAGTTCATATATGAACATTGCGTGAAGACACTAACTGTAAGCTTTATACACTAAACTAGCCTTTGGCTAGCTGGGCTTCCGTCCCCAGATCCACGTTTCTTCTCGGACTACGGCCTCGCACCTCATGTATCAGCCTTTGCAACAAGAGTGAATTTCGTGCACTTAAACTTAATATTTCCTGAATTCGGCCAGCTGGGGGCTTTATCCCCAAATCCCCGTTTACTCGGTATACGGCCTCGCACCTCTTAAATACACAATTCTATCGAATTTCAAGTTTCTTTTCCTTCTTCAATTACCTAAAAGATAAGATTTTTTATCCCACGAAAACGCCCATTTAAATAACATGAGAATTTCTCCATTCCCTTAAAAACTAAAAACATTTACTTTTGGAAATTTTTCTGTAGGTTAGTCCCGAAAGGCTACAATCAAGCCCAATTTCAACTTCCCATGTCAACCGGAAGTACTCTTTATTTCAGTGAGTCAGTTCATGTAATTTTATATACTGATTGATTGATTGATGACCTTACAATCCAGAAATTCAACTTAATGCATATACATTATTATTACACTATTTGGCAATGTTTATTGCTAAACGGTGGGGAAGTTATTGAAATTAAGAAAAAGAAAAAGAAAATTGTTTACACTACAATTTTTATGACGCTTAAGTATTTTGTTAGACCACCACGGGCAGCTCTTAATGCTGCAAATCAACGGGGCATTATGTTTACAAATGTTTCACACAATATAATATCCTGTTCGTGGTCACAGGTTCAAACTAGCTTCTCAATGAGTTGTTTCCTAGACTGATATACTATCTTCACATGTAGTTCTCGTGAAATAATACGCCACAGATTCTCAATGGCATTCATATCTGGAGAATTTGGGGGCCACCATAATCTTTGGAAACCTCCTGTTTGAAAACCAATCCACTACACTCCGTGCCCTGTGTCACGACGCATTGTCATCTTGAAAAATATAATAACTCAAATTCGGACCTGAGAAATTGTCATTAGCTTGTCGTAGTAAATTTCGTTTCAGAATATCAATGTAATATGGTGCATAAAGGTTGGTTTAAAGGGACAAGTTTTGCCGATAGATGGCACCACAGTCTTAGTATCTCTCCCATGTATTTTTACCTTTCACGAAAATTCACGATTTCTCTTACAAATTTCAACCTACAGACTTCAAATTTTTAGAGAAGGAACTTCATAACCTACTAAAGGGAACAAACCGTGCTGATATTTTATTTAGAATTTTCTTCATTGTTGAAATGGCTTGATTGTTGAAATGGACATCCAAATCTTTAACAATGAAGCTGTTTCAACAATAAAGAAAATTCTGAATAAAAAATCGGCACGAATTGTTCTCTTTAATAGCTTATGAAGTTAGTTCTCTAAATATTTGAAGTCTGTAGGTTGAAATTTATAAAAGAAATTGTAAATTTTCGTAAAAGGTAAAAAATACATGGGAGAGATAGGAAGACTGTAGTGACATCTATCGTCAAAACTTGTCTCTTTACACTAACCTTAACACGTTTATTGCAATTTTCAATTCCTTCCCCTTTCTTAGAGGTAAAGCATCCCCACATCATGACACTTTCGCCAAATTCCCTTCTTTTGGAAACGCACTTTCGCTTCAGACTTTCTCCCTTTCTCACTCACAATTTCACTGCACGGTTATATCCAACAATCATAAACTTCTTCTCATCCGAGAAAATCACGTGCTGCCGCTGTTCATCACTCCATGTACCGTATCTACTCACAAAGTCTCTTCTAACGTTCATATGTTTATCACTTAAAAGCCAGGGCGCAAAATTTCAAAGTCAGACGCACTCGCCAATCCAAAAAAAAAAAAAAAAAAAAAAAAATGTCGCCAGTATCTCTTACGTACAAATTATGACAATTCCCCTTCCCCGGCTTTTGGTTTAAGGTAGATCACCACCCGAAAGTCAGTACACATTTTAGCTCCTTCCCTTAACTACTGTGCAATGAAACGTTACATATTATAAATATTGTACTATAAGATAAAGTTATGTTTCAGCTACAACACAAGACACTGATTCATTTGGTTGTGTCTTCTGATATCGAAAAAGGTAACAAATAAAAGAAAATTATTCGAATCGTTTTACAATGAGCACACAAGATGGCACTTGTTGTTAGATCTTACTAGAAGTGCTCAATTTTATGAAATGTTGATTTGAACGTGTAAAGTACCGTACTTTAAAAGTAACGATCTTATTACGAAATAGACATATTGTTTGACCGTTTTTTGTATTATGTCTCACATTTTATTTAAATATTATTTTATATTTAAGGAAATAGATTTTGGGAAGAAACTTGCGCAGCACGCCATAATGCGTTGTTGCCAAATTTGTACGTTTATTTCCTGGATTATAGCGTTACAGTTCGAAAAGCGAAGCTTAGCTGTGAATTGCAGTAAGTATCCACGCAGAATTCCATGATTACTTCCTTTATTATCTGGCATCAGTAAACACTCAACACTATCTGGCAAAGCCGCACTATTTAAACAGTGTTTAACATAGCACCGAGAACACCTAGTGATCCACCTTAACAAAGAGGAGATCTATAGTCAGGATAATCAATTTTGAATTGGACAATTCATATACATGTTAAACAATATCTTACCTTAGGACTTCACGTTTGTGTAACGCTGTCTCTCTCTCTCTCTACACTGAAGTACCAGTTGTCGATTGCAGTTTTCGGATCATCAAAATCCTTAAGTGAAGGACCATTGGTGGAAATTGTCAGGAAACTATCCAGTGTGTCAATCTTCAGTGAATTCCTGTCTTAACTCTGTTGAGACTGTTGAAGTCTCTCTCACATGCAGCAGTACTCGCAGGTAAAACTGCACAAAATGTGACAATTGGAAGCAAATTTGGGAATCTCGTAATGAAAAGAGTGGCGAGTTACAATGTGTGAAGACTTCACATTTCGTGTTTTCCCTCAGTGACTATTATTTTCGTGCAAAAGAGAAACTGTGCAGCTCTGTAAGTTCAAGCAGAACCATTCCTACTTTACACTGGTAGCCAGCTCTAAATTTCTAATCGCCAATGGCGAACTGGAGAAATGGTCATCCTTCGTTTTTCAGTATCATTTGGCCATGAAACAAACGCCGGAGAGATATACTTACCGCGTGTACAACTGTGTGGTATTGCAATATAGAACTCGTAGGATACGATGCTTCACTTAAAATTTCAGTGTCCTAAAGAATGTAATAAAGAAACAACGGATATATATTTTTTTTTTAAATATTTAAGTAAACTGAACAATTTACACAAAATTTGCAATCGATCATTGAAAACGCCATCTTTCTAGAGCTTGTGTTTTCCGAGATATCATTGTAAAAAAAAAAAAAAAAAAAGCCACAAACATATAAACGTGCACAAACCTATAAACTTTTCTTGACCACAAACATATAAACCTCGTGTAGTATTTTAATATATAGATGTGTACTAATACAATGTGACCAGACATCCCGTTTTAGGCGGGACAGTCCCTTATTTTCAACCGTTGTCCCGTTTCTTTCTGACTCAAACGGGATGCCTAAATGTTCCATTTTTAAGCAAACATGACCCTGGTGTCCCGTAATTATTATTCAAAATATAAATGGTCAATGCTAATTCTACACTCTTCCGTACCAACACTCATTGGGAAGGTTCAGCCATGTTTAGAATTCTGAATATTCAAATGAGAATTGAGTGTTTTGTGGTTCAAGTGGAAATTAAGTTGGAATTTTGAGTGTTCAAGTAGTTAAAAGTATTGTTGGGTTGTACTTAAGTTAGAAACGGTGTGTTATCATTCTTACTTATGTATTTTCTAAATTGAAAACACTGCTGAGTCCCAAAATGCAACCCCCCCCCCTGTCGCCGATTTGTATGCGTCCCGTTTTTGAAAGTAAAAGTTCTGGTCACCTTGTACTAATACCAAGACCATACAACTTGAATCTTCGAATTTCAAACTCCTAGTGGCCAAGTTTACACTAGACTAAACTGCATGATCTGTCCGATCTAATTTAAACACAGTAGAACAAGTGCATTTCACCATTTTTTGTCGATACAACAGGTCTTTTCTCTCTGACTTCAGTACTTAGATAACTAAAAGCGTGGACAATAGCGACATTTTTTTTTGTTTGTTTGTATTATTAAGCGTGCTTTTGTTTCACATTTTTATGTCACACATTTCCGATCAAAAGCAGATGCTTTGAAGTACTCTCGTTGATGAATATAGGCTAAATGAACATGTCATTGACGTTTTTCAGTTAAACTTCTTGTGCATCGATTAACACTCTAGATTGCTTCATTGTTCGACAATGACTTGAAAGGCAACAATCAACCTCGTTCAATTGTAAAACCCACGCCACACTTAAACACACACACACATGTGGTTTTGATTCTAAAGAACTTTTTTTTTTTTTATTTTTCACTTTACTTTCAAGTGACGATGAAAGAGAAGAAAGTAAGGTAATCTAAAAAATAAAGAATTGATTTCAAATTTACATGTTTCATACCCCTAAGCACCGAAAAAAGTGTTTTTTTTTTAATGTCTGTTCTTTTATATCTCCTGATGTATGTACACTCGCCTTCAGATTATGTTGTTCAATGAATCCAAACCAAATTTTAAAGGGGGCAGACTACTAACTATTTTTCAAAAGTTAATTTTTCTTTTGCCAGTTTTTCGTAAATGAAAAGAGATAATGAAATGTAACTTACCTCGATAATAGATAATGTTATTCTACACCCGAAAATACTAATCGGAAGAATTGTCAGTGTTGCTATCCATAGAAATTACAGTGTGACAAGAATTTGAATTACCCAAAAATCTAGGTTATGGCAGTGACTTGAAAAATGAACTCAACGGCAATTGATGACTTATCATGCTCTGTCTGTGTTCCTCGTTAATTACTTTCTAAATAATATTTGTATTTTAATTCTACTATTTATTAAAATTTATTTATTTTGTACTCTTTATTACAAAATAAATACAAATATTAGGGGGCAGACTACTAAAAATGATACAAAAACTAATCATCTTTCTTTTGCCCGTTTTTCGTAAGTGAAAAGAGATAATGTAATGTAACTTACTACAATAATAGATAATATTATTCTACACCCGAAAATATGAATCAGAAGAATATTTAGTGTTGCTATCCATAGAAATTACAGTGTGACCAGAATATGAATTGCCCCAAAATCTTGGTCAAGGCAGCGACTAGAAAAATGATCTAGACGGTAATTGAAGACTTATAATGTTGTCTTGGTCCCTTGTTAACTACTTTTTTAAAATAATATTTGTATTTATTTTGTAATAAACAGTACAAAATAAATAACGTAATAAACAGTACAAAATAAATAATTTTGTAATAATCAGTACAAAATAAATACAAATATTATTTTTAAAAAGTAGTAAACAAGGAACCAAGACAACATGATAAGGTCATCAATTACCGTTGAGATAATTTTTCTAGTTGCTGCCTTAACCTAGATTTTCGTTGGATAATTCATATTCTGGTCACACTGTAATTTCTATGGATGGCAACACTTAAAATTCTTCCGATTCACATTTTCAGGTGTAGAATAATATTATCTATTATTGTGGTAAGGTATATTTTCATTATCTCTTTTCACTTTCGAAAAACGGGCAAAAGAAAACTGGTTAGCTTTCGTATCATTTTTAGTAGTCTCCCGCCATCAGGGATTTATAATATTCCCCAGGGAGCGGGATTCGAATTTTCTTCTTTCCCTGTAAAACAGTGATTTTCAACCTTGTCTCACTGGCACTCCGTTCATGGACCCTAGATACCTCATGACCTGTCTCCTTGCCATTCAAAAGTGTGATCTCTTTTACTATTTGCTATGCAGCATTAAATTAGCAAAACTTCAATGATAATGATAATGATAATAATAATAATAATAATAATAATAATAATGATAATGATAATAATAATAATAATAATAATAATAATGAATTTGTAGTTATTTCAAGGAAAACTTCTGCATGTAAATTCGGTTCGCTGAATTTTATAATAATGTAGTTAATTTAAATGGCACGCCTACCCTTATCTTACAGAATTTGAAACGAAAATACAATCAGACACTAGGCATTTTCAAAGTAATAGCCTGGGTGTTCCTTTAAGTGACAAATTTTCATATTACTCATGTTGCTTTTGTTACTAGAAAGGCGTTTGGAATATCTCAGAATTCAGTGATCACTTCTTATGTAAATAGTAGGGATGGCCAGAACCGGTTCCCCGAGGAATCGGTTTTTGGCTTTGAACGGATCCGGGTCTAGAAGATCGGTTCCGGAACAGGTTTTTCGGATCTAGGTCTGGAACCGGTTCCCAAGGTCCGAATCTGGAATCGGGTTTTCGGATTCAGGCCTGGAACCGGTTCCGGAACTTTACGGCCATCCCTACGCTAAACCCGAGCTGCTGGCAGGCTGTGAGCAATGTGCTAGATGAAATGGTGGAAGCGACAGGCAGGAGCCCAGACGGCGGCCGCTTGTCTCATTTGGCTAAACAAAGTGGGTAACTGGTAAACTCGTTGACTAAACATCCACTGGTGGACCAATTTTTTTTTTCTGAGGGACACAAGCGGGTCTGGGCGGGGAGGGCACACGCGCGTGGTCCCCTTTGCAGTGTTTTGAAGGTGAACTTTGTGCCTCCTTTACGAGTCATTGGGGGCTTTCGAATCCAGATATGGAACCGGTTTCTAAGATCCGGTTCTGGAGCTGGGTTTTCGGATCCTGTTGTGGAACCGGTTCCTAAAATCCGGTTCTGGAACTGGGTTTTCCGATCCAGGTCTGGAACCTTTCCGGAACCAGTTCTGAAAACCATATCTCCAAGAACCGGTTCCTCGCGGAACCGAAATTTTGTGACCATCCCTAGTAAATAACGGGTAATCATGAATAGTCCCAAAACAGATCTCCATTCAAGTAATTCGTAAAGACATTCGATTACACAAATATTTTGATTGTCAAATACATGGTTAATATCGCTGTCTATGAGATAGTTAAAAAGTAATGAAAATGCACGTAAATGCAAACAGCACAAGAGAACGTCTGATTAGTGCCAGCAGTTTCGTTTAGGAAAACAGGGATTGGAACATAGAAGACATAGAGGGGTTAGCAAATCAATGAAGAAGAGAAACTACATTGAACTGCTGAATTTGATTGTAAGATATGGTTTTTGGAAGTTCTAAACCATTTGCTGAACGCAACTACATTTGTCAGAACTTTCAGTAGATTTTATAATGACCTAAACAGCTGAATTGCAGAGAAAATGTTTAGCGAAATAGGGCATGAAGTTTTTTTTTTTTTTTTTTTTTTTTTTTTTAAGTTCTCCCTTTGTTGCAATATTACTTCACAAAATAACGGACGTTGCAACTTTGAACACTCTTACAGGTAGAAAAATTATTTATACGATTGACAAATTATACTGGAAATCTTCAGCCTAAAATTCATCGTCCTAGTGATCCGTCCCCTTCTAAAACGAAACTTCTGGATCCGAGAGTGATTGAAATGACCAAGCTTAATGTTAAGCCGAGTCCCATTCGACTGAGGACCTCAAAGGGTTAATTAACTAAAGTATAATATGAACTCATTACGAGTTTATCTTTTGTACGAGGGTTTTTCCGAAAGTAATGCTTCCTATTTTTTTAATGGAAACTAATAGAGATACATAAATAACAACAGCACAGCTAAACAGAGCAATATTTCAACTACAGATTGTCATTTTTCGACATAGTTCCCACCATTCGTTATGCACTTTTGCCAACGATGAACCAGAGCCTGCATGCCGCGCTTGTAAAAATCGGAACCAGCTGAGGCTAACCACTTCCTTACAGCTTTGACAACAGCTTCCGTGTCTTGAAATGTTCACTACATTCAGCTTTGTACACAATTTTCTGGTCGTTATCAGGTGATCAGTACGAATGAGTTGATCAAGACGCTCTTCATTGCGAGGGATGACAGCTGTGTAGGGTCGGCCGGGCCGTGGCTTGTCATGAACACAATTTTCACCACCTTGAAAATGCCGTTCCCATCGCCTCACAGTGCTCACGTCTATTGTATCGTCTCCATAAACCTTTACCAAGCGTCGATGGATTTCAATCGGCGCAATTCCTTCAGCAGTGGGGAAATTCAGTCACATATCGTTGTTTTATACATACATCCATATCAGGTTTCATTTTAGAACACACCTATGTTGGCGCCAACTACCGCAGAATAACGGGACCAGCTGCAAATAAAAGAGGAAGGTTCAAGCATTAGCACTACACCAACGACATCTGGCACGGACATACAAAGTCAACACAAAAATAAGAAGCATTAATTTCGGAACGACCCTCGTATATGTCATTGTCGTTAGTCGACGATAAACTGACACGATGGTGAATAATTATGATTAGCGAATACCCTTTGTCTCATAACTTATTGAGCTACTTGGATAAAGAAATGCTTATTGAGTCGATGTATCACTTTATAACAGGATTCCTCAACCTGGGGGTCGCGAGAGGGATTCATGGGGTCGCTAAGATAGGCGGAAGAGATAAATATAATTAGATATCTCCACCTTGACGCGATAGGGGGAGGGCTGCGTGCTCTAATGATCTCAAGAGCTATGCCGTAGCTAGTTTCGCTATCAAAGGGCTTCCCATGCCGGACAGGTCATTAGGGATAGGAGCCAGACGAAGAGAGATATTATGTTAGTGGGCAGCAGCTCTACCATTACCACACTGAGGCTAAAGATGATTGACATCGGCAAGGATCAGATGTCGACAAAAACAGGCAGTGACAGGATGTTCTCAATAGCTGTTTCACATCGAGGTGGAAGGACCTGGGACACCACCACTTTACTCAGTCCCTAGAAAACATGGAAAAAGAAATAAGAAAATGTAATATTAGGCTATGCGACACTACTATTTCACAGAGGGTTGTCCTCGGCAGTGGAGGGAAACAAAACAGGGCTTCCCCGGTTCTCAACAAACGAAACTCCCTGGAATGTGCGATCGCTGTTACAGAATGGAAGACTGGAAAACCTGAAAAAAGGAATGGAACACATGAAGATAGATATCTTGGGAAGCAGCGAAGTTAGGTGACCTGATGGAGGAGACATGTAGAGCAGGGACCTACTCAGGAGCTGTAAACGGTACGGCAGGTGTTGGTTTTGTCATGAATAAGGAGATAGGACAGAAAGTTACAGGTAGCTGGAGATACAATGAAAGGATAGTAATGTTGAAGATAGCAACCGAACCGAGGAATATGACGATCATGCAAGTATATATGCCTACATCAGACTACACAGATGAGGAAGTAAAATAACCTATGAGCAAATAGGAAAACCAGGACAATTTAATCATCATAGGTGACTGGAACGCAGTAGTTAGCGAAGGGAAAGAAGAGAATGTAACTGGGAATTTCAGCCTAGGAGAAAGGAATGCGAGAGGTACACGATTAATTGAGTTCTGCAAAAGCCATAATCTGACTGTAACGAACAGTCTCTTCGAACAACAACTAAGAAGAATATACACATGGACAAGACTAGTACATAAAGAAATATACCAAATAGACTATACTAGTCCGACAAGCATTTAAAAATCAAGTGAACAACAGTAAGAGTTACCCAGGAGCAGACGTTGATTCAGAGCATAATTTAATTTTGATGAAGAGCGAACTCCGACTAAAGAGGAAAAGAGTGGTACCACAAAACAAAAGATAGAGCACAATGAAGCTAAGAAGAGATGAAAATATGAAAAGGGAATTTGCAAATCAAATGCAACAGACAAAGAGACGTCTAAGGTAGCTTTAGCAGATGATGGCATCAACTCGAAATGGGATGCCATGTGAAAGCAGGAATTTTAAAAGCAGCCGATGAGCACATAGGAACAGAACCGAGAACCCAATATAAAACATCGATAACAGCAGAAATATTGGAAATGATGGAGCAAAGAAGACACTTCAAGATAAGAAACAAACAAGAGGAATAGAGAAGGTGCTGAAATTACGTCAAAAGAGAAGCAAAGAAGGCCAGAGAAAACGGGATAAACAACTTGTGCAAAGAAATCGAGGAAAATATTGTCAAAGGTAATACAGAAACAACATATAGAAAACTTAGAAAACAGTTCGGGGAGAAAAAGAAACGCACAGAGATATTATCATAGACAAGGACGGGACAGCACAAATAGAAGAGGAGCAAATAACAAGAAGACGAAAGGAATACATTGAAGAACTCTACAAAGGAGATAGAGTGAACGAAGAAGAGATAGAGAAGAAAGAAGATGTCGATGAAAATGAATTAGAACCATCTATTTTACAGTGCGAATTTGACAATGCTTTGGAGAAAATGCAACCCAGGAAATGCCCCAAGAATAGATCAAATATCAACGGAAGTGATTAAGAATCTCGGAATAGCAACAAAGAAGAAACTATTTAATCTTTTTAATGAAATGTACATCTCGGGAATAATACCAAGAGACTTCGAGAAAAGCATATTGGTACCTATCCCGAAGAGGAAAGGCACGGAAATACGAAAAACACAGAATGTTAAGTTTGCTTTCCCATGCATCAAAAATACTGTGCAAATTTATCGCACAACAAATTGAAGGGAAAATCGAAGAATGGCTATCGGAGGATTAGTTTGAGTTAAGAAGGAAAAGGGGAACAAGGGAAGAAATACTGAGTCTACAGTTGATCATGGAACAGCACATCAGAATAAACAAACCAATTGTAATAGCATTTGTAGATATAGAAAAAGCTTTTGACAACGTAGATTGGAATATCATGTTCAGAGCGTTGAAGAATCTGAAAGTGGATTACAGAGACAGAAGAATAATATACCAACTTAACAGGAATCAGACAGCTGTTATAGGAAGAGAGAAGAAGGAAGCAAGAATAAATAAAGGAGTAAGGCAAATATGTGGACTTTCACCTCTCCTGTTCAACGTCTATATAGAAGAGGTTATGAAAGAATTCTTTGAGAAAAACGAGAAAGGCGTAAAAACAATTGGCCACGTTTTCAGCACAGTAAGGTTTGCTGATGACATAGCATTGATAGCGGAGAACGACGAGGACTCGCAGGAAACACTTTCAAACTTGAACGACTAACTAGAAAAAAATATGCAAAATGAAGATAAATAAGAAGAAAACAAAAGTGATAAAGTGCACAAGAGTAGGATAGGAAGGGGCAAACGTAGGGCTAAATGGAGAGAAAATCCAAGACTTTATGACACTCCCTTATTTAGAAAGTCTAATATCCTCGAACGGAAGAAGTGAAAAAGACGTGAGTTCAAGAATAGTACAAATTACACAAGCACTCAACAGGAAAATAGGACTGCTAACATCAACAAATGTTTCGTTGGATGTTCGAAAACGATTTACTAAGACTCTGGTATGGAGCGTGACGTTTTATGGATCAGAGACGTGGACATAGAGAAAAGCTGAAATATCCAAGCTGGAAGCATTGGAAATGTGGTGTTGGCACATATCATGGACCGAAAGGAAAAGGAATGAAGACGTACTACGGGAAGCTAATGAAGGAGGACAGATCATGAAGATAATAGGAAAAAGAAGAAACAGCATGCTTGGCCATCTTATTCGGCACTCCGATTGGATCACTGTGTTGATAGAGTGAAAGGCAGAAGGAAAACTAGGAAGAGGAAGACCAAGAATAGAATATCTAGATGCAGTTATGAAGAAGAGACCTTATCAAAGTATAAAACAGCTCTCCCAAGGGTGGTGAAAAGTTTTATAATTTCCAAGTTGTCCACCAGCCTATGACTGAGGTGAGAAAAAAGAATACCGGAAAATATTTTTAAATATTATTTTAAATTTTGTTCTGATATGCATATTTTTATTCTTATACATACCGTTAAGAACAAAAAAAAAAAAAAAAAAAAAAAAGTCTACTAAACATTTTCAACAGGTGCAGAGTTGTTTAAAAACCAATTTAAATGAAATAGGTACGATATAAAACTAATAAAAACTACATATTGAAATACCAGAAAAATACAAATGCAACAAAACCTCCATATTGAAATACAATTAAAATTGAAAGCTAATGAGATACCTGCGCATGGTGTGATTTCAGTGCGGCAATGTCCAGTTCAATCATTATCAAGTCATTTAAAATACTTAATAACTTTTTTTTTTATTAACTGTCCAAATGCTTTAACCAAAATTAGAAATCAGTCTATTTTTTTATCATATGACCCAAAATTAAGGGAGTTAAGAACTTTTAAAATTTTCAAATATTCTCCATTTTGAAACAGTATGACGGATCGGATTCAATTTTGTAATATGAATCAACTGACCAAATTTGGTTTTAATCCATTCGATTTTCGGAAAATTACTCTATCCACTATATACAAGAAATGGATTCTACTATTATAGAAATAGATGGATATCGTGAGGTCTCCGCACTAGGTATATTAAAATCCCACATAAGTTTATTACATAACAGAAATTAGAACGCGTGTCAAGTTAGACCAACCACTAACACTAAAACGACCGAAACATATCTCAAAATAATGGCCTATTTATGGGCCCACACAAGCTTCTTACAAACCAGAAATTATAAGGGAGTCCCTGGCAAGAGAATGTGATAAAAAGGGGGTAGTGATAGGAATTAAGGTTGAAAACCATTGCTTTATAATACGATGGTTATGAGGATCAGGATGTGATATATGTAGGATCAGGAGCTAAACAGATTTCGTAGAATCCGTTGAAACGGAAGGTCAGTAGCCTTACAAAGAACTGGAAGTAACGTATTTTAGTTAGACTTGGAGACTGCTCATCAGATACTTATCTATATATCTAGAAAAAAAAAAAAAAAAAGATAACATTGTCAAAATGTTGATCAATTTTCAACAAAATGTACCAAAAAAATGTCCGGATGAGATGAGTTTCGTGAAATCATAATGTTGTTTCTTTATTTCTTTTGTGGTCTATTTTATTTAAATTTAATTGGTTTTGTAGATGGCGTGAAGGAACGTCTTTTTTTTTTAATCGTTATTTACACAAGGTTTGGGAATCCGAGTAGCTACTCGGCACGCAAAACAAATAACCAAATATTATTCATGCAATTATTAGCTCTCAACTACTAATTGGAACATTTAACAACAGAATAAAACCACATTTTTTTATCCGAGGTTAAGGGAGAAAGTATTTGTTTCCCAGCACTCATTTTTCTTCCTAAACTTGAACTGTCGTTCTTTTGTCACATTTAATTCCATTTAACTCGTTCATGAAAATGGTTCGGTGCGATGAATCGAATGGTTGCGGTCCGAAGGCTGTATGCGCAAACGACTAGAGAAGTTTTCCCAAGAAATCTGGAATAGAATATAGTTTTGATTGACGAAGTGTTTAATTACCACTAAAGACAAATGGCTAGAAATTGGCAATTGCAAGTGTAAAATTGCTCGAAATTATAGCTAACAGCTAAATTATCCCTACATTTTAACTGAACTGACTAAACACTATGTAGATTTACCCATAAAATGTCTCAATTGACAACATTGCTCTCGCTATTTCATTTCCGGTGCTTGGGGTCCCTGGTTCGATCCTAGCTCGCGCCGTGTGGACTTTGTGGTGGACAAACACCGTTCTCGTGGGTTCTCCCGTTTCCTCCCACTTTCTTCATTCCACCATTTCACTCATCTCTCATTATCACCGTCTCCTTTAGCCTAACCGGCATAACCGTCAGACGTTAAATTTAAAGATTTCATTTCATTTCAAGATTGCTCATGCTATTTATTACCGTTAATGACGATGGATAACTACTCATGATAGGAGTCCTGGTAGATCTGATGTCGGGGCGGGTTCGATTGTCTCGAGCTGCTCCAGTTTTATTTGTTCGATTCATATAAGTGCTGTTTTTGCGCTTTTTTCGTTTAATTCAACTTTTCTAGTGCATGGACATCTCCGGCGTCACTACATTTCTACAATATTTTACTTTTATGGCCACTTTGAGTAAGACGGGCGATTTCGGATTTCTGATCCGTGTCATTTTGCTCATGTTGTGTCATGACCACGTTTTTACTTTAGTGCAAACCATTTCCTGTTTAATACAATTTTACACATCTTCTAACAATTTTTCAGTGGAATAGAGGACATGACTATTACGGCTGCCTCGTACTTTATCGAAACCCTTTACGGGTTCCAACATGAATTAATGACGATAAATGTTAAAACCGGAAATGGTCTTTTTCTACAACTTCTTTCTTAAATAGATGATTAGAGAAGGGGGTGGCAGAGGCGTATCTAGAAGGTTAAAACTTAAGGGGGGGGGCAGTCAGAACCCAGACTATGATAGTTATACCATATTTACTACAAAATTTTAAAAATATATAAATAATAGTTTGAATTAATTTTTGTCGTTCGGAAAACTAGGGGTCCTAGGTCCCCTCCAGCCCCAGGGCACATGCGCCACTGGTGGAATGTTGAATTGATTGTGGGAACCCGCTTTACTCTTACTCTTACAGTTTTTGCTCTGATATCCGTTAAAAGACAGCCAAACGGACTGTCAAAGAATAAAATTTCCCATACTGTGTACAGCACATAGGATAGTTTCTTAGTATAATAATAATAATAATAATAATAATAATAATAATAATAATAATAATAATAATAATAATAATAATAATAATAATAATAATAATAATAATAATAATAGAATTATATGTTCAAGTATTGGTAAAGCGATTAAAAATAAACTTGACTGTGAATGGAGAGGTATGCTCGAGAATTATTTTTTTTCTTTGTATTTTAATTGTATATTCATTGTAAAAACACGCAATAATGTTCATACATATTTCCACTCACACAGCAAGTTAAAATATCTTTATGTGCAATCCCCATGGTTAAGAATCTTCGGGGATGGCCCCGCGTAGCTAACGCTCTCGCCTTCAGTGCTAGCTGTTCCAGGGTTCGATTCCCGGTGAGGGCACTCGGTTGGAAAAGTGTAAAATGTTTTTTTTCACTCCAGCCACCCTGAATAAGGTTTTGCTCATTCACACCAAGCGAATGCCGGGTGGTACCTAACTTATAGGTCCCAGACCGCTTCCTTCCCTCCATAATCCTTTCTTCTTTCTTTTTCCTCGTATAGTGTGGAGGACCGCGGTGGCTCAGTGGTAGAGCGTTCACCTCTGGTGCATGGGGTTCCAGGTTCAAACCCAGTTTCCGCCAAGTGAACTTTGTGGTGGACAAACACCGTGCGCGTTGCTTTCCTCGGGGTTCTCCCGTTTCCTCCCACTTACTTCATTCCACCATTTCATTTATTTCTCATCATCACCGTCTCCTTTAGCCATGCCGGCATAACCGTGGGCCGTAAAACTCAGATTTCATTTCATTTCATTTCAAAAATTTCATTTCATTTCATTTTTCGGATAGTGTGCTCGCCGAGGGACGTCATCTCTCTAAACGTGATCGGGCTAAGTAGCCTTAGTAACCGAAAGTCCAAAAATCTAAATCCTCAATCCTTAATTATATCTAAAGGGAAAAGAAAAGATTATAATTATGAAGTCCAAAGGTGAATTCGATTCTTTTTTAAAATACGATTCCCTCATTTTGCACTGAACGATTCGTTATTCCGTTCCGGAACAATTCATTTCTGTACTTTCCAGAATCTAAGCTAAACTGAACGCAGTTGTGTATGTATCGAATATTTCAGTAACACACTTTCAACAATTAACTGATAACTTCAAGGGCACGATCTGTCAGTCAGACTCATTTCTTTCTGTGGATACTTGCATGAACAAATGTACAGAGATGCATTTTTTCTTTTTAAGAAAAATTGTGCTTATACCATGTTACCCTTTCTATTTTTACTTTAAAGAAAGAGCACTAACTTCTCTTGCTACTTTCGTAAACTACACGGCTAGAGCAAAAATAATTAATAAATATTTGCTTAGCATGAATAAGGACACTAGAAAGTGAAGATCCGCATGAAGTAAATAGCAAAACTCATTTCGTTTAGAATAATATCTCTCAGGTGGCAAACTACTTCGGGAAAGCTGCGGCCGCTAGAAATATTTTTCAGGTAACAAAACATTTGGGAAAATAGCAGCCTTTAGGAATATCTTTCATGTGACAAAGTATATAGGGAAATAGTGTCCGTTAGAAATATCTTTCAGATAAGAAAATATATAGAGAAATAGTAGCCGTTAAGTTAGGAGTAATATCTTTCAGGTAACAGAACATTCGGGAAAATAGTGACCGTTAGGAATGTCTTTCAAATAGCAAAGTATACAGGAAAATAGTAACTGTTAGGAACATCTTTCAGCCCAGCCAACCAGGTACATGCTAGGCACGTACCATTTAACTTCCATACCAATCGTTTACGTACCTGGTACTTGAGGAATGTACATTTCATGTTCCCAGCATGTGTCACTAGGTTAGTACTCTTTACGAAATTTCTGATACTTGAAAGATATTTTACATGCTTTACTGAATGTGAGTAACGTAAGTAGCACATACTTCATGTACCACGGCTAGGTCGCGCGTACTTTGCTTCGCATTACGACACTCATTTGTCTACGCTCAGGCAGATGCAGTTAGTCAAGGAAAATGGCACGTTTGAAAGGAGGCTGTAGTTCATCGTGAGGTGTGTACTGATTGTGTTTAATTAACATGAAATAAATCAGGAACATAGTCTACAAAATTTCTGTTTCTTCGAGGTAAGTTACGTATTAAAGTCCAACGACTATTGTTTTGTATTTAAAGGAACATTCCTGACACATGCCTAGTACAGTCCTGGCACATGCCAGTAAATGTGTCAAGTACATACCTGGTACGTAATAAGCACATAGCAGGCATATTCCTCGACATGTGTCAGGCACGTGTTTTAACCATATTCCTTTCATGTAAATTTTACATGATTTCTTTATTCAAGTACCTATCATGTAGCTATATTCCAATGTATCGCGAGGAACATTCTTTACACATGCCTAGCGTATTTGTGTTGGGTGGGAGGAATAAAATATTTGTCAAAATAGCGGAAAAGAGCATAATATTTTATTGTAGGCTACGTTTCGTGATACATTTGAGGTTCATTTCCTAAAAAAAATTAGGTAACAATCGTGTAGGAATGCCAGTGAACTAAAATTTTGGGACGGGAAGCTGTCCCCAGTTGATTATACCCTTTTCCCCTCTGCTATACCAGGTGACAGATTCTTCTACTGATGATTTGTCATAGCTGTAGTGTTCTTTTGTCCCGAGTGGGTGATGCGTGTTTCCTGCACGCTTAGTTCGAGTTTGATTCCTGGTGTGTGTGTGTGCGCTTATCTTAGACCATGGGCGCCCGAAGAAAATTTTCTAGGGGGGCATGTCCCTGGTCGCTATATTACGTTTGGTATTTTTATTACATTAATACATTTTCGTGAGCCAGGTGGGCGGATCTCCTACTCTCCTTAGGGTATCCATGCCTTTGACATAAATCAGAAAATGAAATGAAATGAAATATTTGTTTTACGTCCCACGGTTATGCCGGTTAGGCTAAAGGAGATGATGAGAAATGAATGAAATAGTGGAATGAAGAAAGTGCGAGGAAATGGGAGAACCCCGAGAAAACCCACGAAAGCGGTGTTTGTCAACCACAAAGTCCACACGGCGTGAGCTGGGATCGAACCAAGGACCCCAATCACCAGAGTTGAACGCTCTACCCCTAAGCTACCGCGGCCCCGGACATAAATCAGAGTTGTGGTTTGGATAATATGCACCGACTACATGGGTGCTTCGTGCTGGAGACTGGAGACTTCTAGTGGTTGATGAGCACCCATTGAATTTTTGCGTTTAACTCAACTTCGAAATTACATTTCTATGTCGTGATATTTACAAATGTAAAAGTCTCGTATTGTTTACATATGCGCCAACAAACAAATTTTTGAAAATTCCAGACTGCTGCCCCCCGGGCTATTGTCCTAGCCTGCTCCATGTGTAATACGGTAATATGCTAACCATATAGTCACGAGAGATTTCTCAATTACTTGTTTAGGCTACTTTGGAGACGAGTTAAAATAGCAAGAAAGTTCATTAAACACTTTCTGTTTCTTTCCTTAATTGAACTTATTAAAGTAAAATGACGTTCGTAACATTAAAAAAAAAAATCATTTATACACGCGTATATTCTATCTGGAAAAAGAAGGAAACAGTATAAAATTGTATACAAGATATTGTGTATGACTGTATTTGTTATTTTAACGAAGTTGAATGAAATAGACAGAAGAAGAGAACACAGAGAAATGATTTAATATGAAAGTGACTGCTTAAAAATCCCTAAAGCACTTGATAGCATGCTTTAAGTCACATTCTTACAAACAAGCTACTATTTCATAAATTCCCTCAGGATAAATTCTAAGTTTTTATTATATTATTTTATTAAAATGAAAGCCTGGGAATCTAACAGGAGAAATTTAATTAACCTGAAGAAATAATCTTCCAACACTTGTACTGTGTATTATACTGTAGGCAGAAAGAAAATGTCATGAAACATTTTTTGATAATGTATTTTTTTTTTCACCACATACTTCCATAATATTAAGCATGTGAGGTAGGTCAGGAAAAAAAAAGTTAATTGCTGCTAACAATGCACAGTTTAAAATAAACTGTTATGCTTTTCCAATGTTAGTTATGTATTTGTTTTAGACAATCATAATTTGAGTGTTTTTATGTTTTCATCATTTTCATTTTTTTAAATAAAAGGTCTTCTTCAAACAGACCCGTACCCAGGGGGGTCTAGGGGCCCCCTCCTAAAACTTTCACAGCAGTCTTGCAAATGAATTATAATATGGTTGGGTCAGGCCTCCCTAACTTCAGCCGCCTCCCCCCCCTCTACATTTTTGGACTGGCTACCGGCCTGTCTTCAAATAGTATCTTGTTTAAACTTAGGTAAAAAAAAGCTAAGATAAAAATGTATCACTAAGAGAGACCGGGACTAATTACGTCAAGGGAATATTTGAGTAGAATTAGAAAAAAACTTTTACCACGAATCTACTGTCACAGTAGCGCCGTTAACTTCTGTTCAGTTTTGAGTTCGCTCTTGGTGAAATTTTTGAGTTTTACGTCCCAAGGTTATGCTGTGTAAGCTAAGGGAGATGGTGATATTAAGAATGAATGAAACGGCGGAATGAAGAAAGTGGGAGGAAACAGAAGAGCCGAGAAACCCACGCACACGGTGTTTGTCTACCACAAACCCCACTTAGCGTGAGCTGGGATCAAACCAGGGACCCAACGCAGCAGACGTGAACTCAATACAACTGAGAGAAACATAATTAGATAGATATATATTTTACTTCATCTTAAATACTGTACATACAAAATACAGTAGAATATTATTATTATTATTATTATTATTATTATTATTATTATTATTATTATTATTATTATTATTATTGAAAAATTTAGGTTACTATTGTGTGCTCTAGCTACTTTAACCCACAAAAACCCAATCAGAGTTCAAGTAAGAATTTTTCAACAAAATTTACATGGTTCACTAAGCGAGGGACTTAGATAACAGAAATGTCGAAAAAAAAAAAAAAAAACGTTTTCGAATGAATTGGAAACCCACAGCGACAGAAAGAAACAAACGTACTTTATAACCTTAATTTGGTACATGAACAATTACTATTTTACCAGAGTTATTACTGATTCTTCTAGATACAGGAAAATTAGATTATTAGGGATTTAAATACTTACTTATCATAAGGATAAATAAAATTTATCCGGAAGCTGAAAGCCGCTCGAGAACTCCATGAACCCCAGCCACTTACTGACAAGAAAAGGTGAATAAAATTGCTAAAAATCTGAAGAAAAGGAACGAAACAAAGCTTGCTGCAAAGGTTTATATGTGACTTGTAAAGTATCATACAATGAGTGTTTGTGTAAAACGTTTGAAACTAACTTTATAAGGTGAACAGAGTGATATGCTGGGGATTTGTGGGTTAAAGATGACTTTCTGTTAACTACCAAAAATTGGTTTCGACGACGCTATTATTGGATAACATTACGATATGCAGAGTACTGCTAGTTTTTACAGTGCTATTCTTGCATTATCGTAATTTCAAAATGAGAAATCAGCAGATTTTAAATAGCATAGGATATGAAGAAACGCCAATTGCTTAAGGTCTCGAATACATAGGGTTGCTATAATTTTTTTGACCCAAAATACGGACAAGCCTTAAAATGACGACCCACTGAAGATACGGTGCCTAAACACAGAATAAATATTTTGAAATTTCTTACCTAAAAAATTACCTTTTTAGGTTATCAAAAAATTGTTTACTATAATACTTAAAACACTATTGGACACTAACATGTTTTTTTTTCATTAACACAAATATAATAAATCATGCAATTAAATAACTAAAAGAACCCTCGAATGGAAAAATGAGACACTTTTTAAAAACATAATATACTTTGTTAATAGTAACTAAATACGAGTTATATGATAAAGACACAATTCTTTTCGCCTGAGATTTTTGCGATTCCCGACTTAGAAATTTTATATTTTACATTTTAACTTGTTACATTTATAGCCCACAGTTCGAATCACAAAAATTGGTAAATACGATTAAACACCTTAATGGTTCTGACTTCTATTTTTCTTATTTTATGTGTATTTATTCTGTTGCCATAGCAACAACAGATAAATACCTATCTTCTTTTCAACAACTAACATTACATGATTATTTATATAAAAAATCAACATATATTCTACATTTTCTTCTTTTTCTTCTTATCAACAGATTGTGCACTTTTAAGTGCAGTTGCCCAAAATAACTACAAGAAAATGGAAGTAATTTATAGATTAGATATACAATGTCGTTGTACGGGCAGCTCCAAAAACTGTCAAATACGGACATTTTCCTATTTCATGCTTTGTACGACACGGACACGGACCAAAGATTCAAACAGTCTGTATAAAATACGGACATATGGAAACTCTTCGAATACATGACGCATTCTAATTTTTCACAATTGTATAAAATGTGCAGCTTATATTCGGGCCAATACGATATTTGTTCCTTTTATATATATATATTTGTAGAGAGAGAGAGAACTTACAGAACGTCCATGTGGTCTATATGTTAATTGCGCGTTTAACTGTACTTAAATTTTGACCTGAACAACAACACAATGAAACAACAAGAGTATTGTTTTTACTTATAAAACATTATTTTGTGGAACACTTACCATGTTTCATTGAGAATTTAGAAGACAAAGAATAAGAATATATATAAAACAATGCAACAAATAAATGTAAATCTGAGCATGGTCAAGCATTTGTTTTTTTTTTTTTTTTTTTTTTTTTTTAAGTCTTATCTGAAAATGTAATCATAACTTGTGGGAAATTTTAATTTCTATTTCACCCGCTATTATTTAAACGAATACAATTACATTTAATTCTACAAACATTCAAACGTCTTTTCTGTAGACCCTTTTGGCAACTTTTACTAACTCATAAACACTGACTTTCCAGAACCAAACAAGATTCTTGAATATATTAATTTTTAAAATGTGGAACAACTGGTGTTATTTTTAAAAATGATTTTTTTGGTCATGGCTTGTAAACACTGATTTACCACGCTCTCATTTTCTAACTTGAGGCAAAGCTATATATTTTGTGACGTAAACAATGTGTATTAAAAATTCTAAGAAGGAAAAGAACATAACAACATATCTTTAGTACGTTTTATTTTTACAAAATAATGTATAGTATTATCGGAATTATTCTAGTTTTTATTTTCTTTATTAACGGCTTCTTGAGTGTGAAAGTATTATTTTAAATGACGAGTACGCAATAGTGCACAAAAGCTACTGCTAACACTGAGTCCATGATTAGGTAAAATTTGCACTTGTCACATAAATTTGTCGCGTGACTGATAACAACGTTGGTCGTAAAAATGTGACAGATGGGTAACCTTGATTACCTATAACCGGAAGTGATTTTCCGTTTCAGAGGTTGTTGTGCTCCCAAAATGAAGAAGATTATAATAATAATCGTTTTTTTTTTTTTTTTTTTTTTTTGCCGCTGTTCAAACTAAAACTATTGCTTCACAACATTAATATTTATATACTCTCTCTCTCTTAGTTCTGAAAGAATTCAAAGATTATTATATGTATTATGTATAAACCATATTATTATGTGATTGACTATTCTTTCACAAGTCAAAGATATAAATTAACAGTAAGACAACACGTTTTATTTTCTTTGTTTATATATGCCATTAACTGTAATCCCCATTATCAAATTCGCATCATGTTACAACCAGCATTTCTTCCAGACGTTTTTTTTTTTTAAGGGCGGGGGACTGTGGCAGCGGTAGAGCGCTCATCCCTAACGCATGGAATCCTTGGTTCCATTCCAACTCGCGCCAAGTGAGCCTTGTGGTGGACAAACACTGTGTGCCTGGGTTTTCTCGGGATTCTCCCATTTCCTCCATGGCTGCCAACTGTATGGGTTTAACAACTCAGATACGGGTGTACGGGTAGCTATTCAAAATGTACGGGTGAACTAATAATTCTGACACTGGTTTTCTTTTATTAGTTAAAAGCAACAATTCGATCATTATTGTTATCATTTAGCAAAATAAATAAATAAAATAAAATAAATAGTCTTATTTGCCTACCCTACTGTGATCAGAATCACAAAGTAAGATACGAGCAAAGTGGTAACGTTGTATAAGCCTAATAATTGTGTAGCTCACATGCAACCACCAATTTTGTTTTGCTGCTATATCGAAAATTGCTAAAAACGAAAACAAGTAGCTATAAGTTTGTTTGTTCACTAATACATGTTAATTACAGTTTGAGATGCACCTTATTTTGTTTCTCTAACAAATATTGGTAAAAAAAAAAAAAAAAAAAAAACATTGATGTGATCTGCGTTCCTTCCAGAAAAGTGTTCCGGGCAGTGTTTCTTCCAGACATGTTTTGGGAGGCCACTGCCCCCCGGAGGAGACCAAAATAATACGTCTTTAATATAATAATAAATAGAATAGTACCAGCAGTGTCCCCCCCGGAATAGTAAGTATTCCCCCGGCACATTGTCTCTGAAAGAACGACTGTTTCCGGGGGCACACTAAGTATTCGAAAGAGCATATCTCCTACAGCTGGTATTTATTTTTATATTATAGACGTATTATTTTGGTCTCCTCCGAGGGGCAGTGCCCCCTCTAAAAAAAACACACTGAGAAAAAAAGGACTAGGATTTCAGTGTGGATACATCGTATTTACGCAGGGGCGCTCCTTAAGTAATGTAATTTCATGTATAAAAGTACAGCAGGTGGGAACACCATGCCAAGTCTGGAGTTCGGCATCGAACTAGACTCGCTATGATTGGATAATTTTATTCACATAATTGATTTCGTGTTAAAAACTATTACTCTCGTAAGGTAGGGAGTCACAGATTTAGAAATAACCAAGAGGGGACAGTCGTAGGAAGATAGTAACAACATTATATACGTAAGTTTCCACCGTCGGAATGGGTATGGCGTTAATTCTAGATTTGAAATGGTAGTTCCACAATACAAAATTTTCGCTGGACGGTGGTGTAGATCGTGCTACGGGTGAAACAACATTACTTAATGTGGTGACGCGCGTAACCTGGTAAAAACAGCATTTACATGCCGACTGGGTTATGCATTTTTCTCCGTGCATGCCTGAAACTCTGGAGGTGTTTAACTGAAATAAGGTTCTAATTTAACGAAACTGAGTTTGGAGGATTCAAGCTATGAATGTACGGGTGAGCAGGTTTGAAAAGTTGGTAGCCCTGGCTTCCTCTCATTTTTTTTATTCCACCATTTCGTTCATTTTTCAATATCACCGTTTTCTTTAGCTTTGCCGGTATAATCGTGGAATGTAAAACCTAAAGATTTTATTTCATTTCATTTTCCAGACATGTTTTTGGCGGGACACTGCCGCTCGAGCTCTGAGAGTGCTTTCCGGGAGGAGACCAAAATAATACGTGTATAATATAACAATAAATAGAATAATACCGTGTGAAAATATGTGCCCCTAGATTTTTTTTTTTTAACTGAAAGAAACCCTGGTTACAACTAATGGCGTACACAGCAAAAAATGAGTTGTTGAAAGAACACAAAATGACTACCACTTTCGCGTGTCACTAATAATTTCCTATTATCATTAATCAATCAAGTGTGTATATGTATCTATAAGCGAAGGAGCGGGCCTACCCAAAATTAAAATCCTAAAGCCGCTCCTGATAATCATCTCTTTCTTAGAGTGTTATTTTTATATAGGGATTCTTTGAATCAATCTTTTAACATTTGACAGAATGAATAGTTATTATTGTTACCTTCTCTCAAATTTACGGACTCCCCAAAGGTCTTCAGAGCTTTCTAACTAATACCGTATATATTCTACCAACATTTCCTATACTAGCGAAGTATCCCAGGCAATCTCAGTTGCCCGTTTTAATTGTATTAATAATAGTTATAATGAATTGTGTTAATAATAGTTATAATAATGGGATTTTTAGTTTTACGGCCTATCATTATTTAATGTAGGCTAAAAGAGAAGGATAATAAATGAAACTGAATTTGGTGGAATGAGAGTGTGGGAGTAAATCCCGAAAAAAATCACAAACTCACGTGCCAGGGATCAAACCACGGACTCCTCGCAAGGCCAAATGCCCGAGACCTTCTAACTATTGAGCCTACATGTCCCAATAATAATAATAATAATAATAATAATAATAATAATAATAATAATAATAATAATAATAATAATAATAATAATAATAATAATAATAATAATAATAATAATTCAGTTTAACGTCCCATGAAAATGCCTTTTGGGCTAAGGGAGGCGATGATTAGGGCAAGTGAATAATGATGGAATAATTGGTGGAATGCTAATGTGGGAGGCGAGAACACCCTGAGAAAACTCACAGACATGATATTGTCCATCACAAACTTATTTGGTTGGGTATCGAACAAGGGCCCCCATGCAACAGAGGTAGACGCTCTACCACTGAGCGATCGTTTCCCCCAATAATAGATAACTAACTACTTAAGAGGCTTCATCCCGGCGAAATTAAAATATCGCTAATTTTGCAGTAATTATGTGATATTTTCCAATAGATAAAAGATAATCGAAATGTGGAACAAGAGCGCCCTAGACAATATCATTTTACATGAGATACCGTTATCACAAATCACCTAGTGGCTTTCCGTTTTTAGCCGTTTAGAAACGCGAAAATAAATGCCGATTTTCTAAATGGCTGGAAATCGAAAGCAGATAAGTGACTCGCGATAACGGCATCTCATGTAAAATAATATTATCTAAGGCGCTCTTGTTCCACATTTCAATTATCTTTTATCTACTTGAAGATATCACATAATTACTGTAAAATTAGCGGTATTTTAATTTCGCCGGGATGAGGCCTCTTAATATTTTGAACTCTTTTCGGGGTTATAAAACAAATACATAAAAAAAATTTCAAATACAATGCCCGTGCTCAAGTACCGTTCGTTTACAACGGACAATGGTTAAACGAAAGGATCGACAAGGCAATAAATAAGTGAATTGAAAGCAATTTACAATCATTTATTTTTTTTTTATCCAAATTTAGTCAGGTAATCCAGGTAATGCAATTAAATACCATCACACACCTCTTCACTAATAAGCGTAACTGCATTTTGGTTAACTGTGAGACGTGTACGCGTGGATTATTATTTTTCTTTTTCTTAACACGAATAGTATACCTGTTTGGTTTCTCAATGAAAAATCAATGCATGCTGCCTGCCGTTTGTCAAAGATGTATTGACGACAACAGCTAAGCTTTATTCAAAGAGTTCAATGGCAGAGGGACAACCTTTATGAAGACAACCAAGACGAAATGATTCTCTTTTAACCATATCTTTTTGCTCTCTCTCTCTCTTTCGTTGTGTTCTGTTTCCGATAGATTTTTGTTCAAGAGACAACGCGGACAGTTTTTCCCACACCCGATGTTGCATGACGAACTTAACCTGCGAAGTCAACACAAATCAAATTAAGACCGAAAAAGAAGATGAAAAAAAAAAAAGAAAAAAAGAAGAGCATTTAAAAGTTATAATAGCTGAGGAATGTCCACATCAAACTGTCACATGAGAGTGGGAAGATACAGAGAAGAAAAAGAAAGAAAGAAAGAAAAAAATGAAAATCTATGGCCTCTCTTGAATGGAATTTTTGTCACCGTTTATAATCTCACGTAGCACATAGCATATGCAATGATTTCCGGTTCGTCTTCCATTTTGTATCCGCCATGAATGAGTATAGGCGTTACAAAAATTTATCAGTGATGATCTAGTCCAGCGTTTCCCAACCTTTTTCAACTTGCGGCACACTATGGGTGTTACTTGGATTCTCGCGGCACACTTATAGATATTATTACTTGTAAATATAAAACTGGTATTTTTTCTGTGATTATTGGTCTCCTACTCACAGAGAAGAAAGCTCGATCATTGTTTTTTTTTTCCCGTGGTAAATCATTATGCTTATTTTTCATTCTAATTTAAAAATAGAAAACAATTGCAATGAAATATTAGACTCAAGTTTTTAAAAATACGCTTTCTTTTTAAAAACTGTATCCAACCTTTTACTAAGAAGGAAGATCACTAAATAACGAACGAACAAACAAATCTCATTTACTTTTAAAACACAAATGTAGGTACTTTGTCGAAAGGATTGAATGATATTTTAAATTTTTAAGTTACGAAATAGTCTGCAACAATGAAGAAGCAATAATGGTCATAACAATGATAACCATTTTTTTCAACATTAGAAATGTACAGAACAGTAACCCGGTATGAAACTTAAAATTGTAGATTCACAGTAGAGTTTCAGTTCACAGTAGTAATGTGAAATACAAATATACATATTTCCCTACCTTTTCCAATTTGATTGCTATAAAATTAATAATTGTTTCGATTCCTCGCGGCACACCAGCGGCCCATTCACGGCACACCGGTTGGGAAACGCTGATCTAGTCACTTGTTTAGTTCCGATAAAATGAAATACTTAAAGAAAAAAAAATAAAACAATTATGCCCTGTTATAATCATCGATATATATCTATTCTACCATTATTGACGGTCACTTCCCACCAGTGTTTCTTCCAGACATGTTTTTTTGGGGGGGGCCACTAACCCTCCCCACGGGAGCTCTGAGAGTGCCCTCCCGGACGAAACCAAAATAATACGTCTATAATACAAAAATAAATAGAAATAGTACTAGCAGTGCCTCCCCCCCCCGGAACATTTTTTGCTGGAAGAACGACTGCTTGCCACTAAGAAACTTCAATGCACCACGCTATTACCGTTTATCAACTGTAGACTTCTTTTGCTGCCACCATACTTTCAATCTAATCCTTGATGATACAGGGTTTCCATAAAGTCTGGACGGATTTAATTTGCTTATAATTTTCATAAAAATGATCATAATGAAATCAAATAAAGTTCAAACGGTAGCGGAAGGATTAAATTTTTAGTTGACAACACTGTTAGATAAGCGGCAACTCTGAACACGTTGAGAGAGGGAGAGGGAGGGCAAGGGTCAGTTTCTTACCAAATTCCATCCATTGTTGTTTCAATGTTGACTGTTAAAAGTAAGTTGTAAGCTGTATTGGTGTGTGTCTTTTAAAGAAATAAATAAATGAAAAACTCCTCTGAGAAGACTATTTTTTTTTACCGTATCAAAGATGGCGTCGGTGAAAGAGAAAGCGCAATGTGTTCTGTGGTACGCAGAGCTAAAATCACCAATTCTGGTGTGTCGAAAGTTCACCAAAGAGTTTAAAAAGCCGGCACCGACTGAGAGTGCAATCCGAAAGTGGCATGCTAAGTTCTTGGAGACAAGAAGCGTCCTGGACCGTCCTCGAAGTGGGAGGCCGCCAACATCGCCTGCAACAGTAAGCAGGGTAAGGGAAAGCATCATCAACAGCCCACAGAAGTCAATTCCTAAATGGCGCCCAGTTGGAGGTGTGGCGGTGAATGAACTGAGCTGGTGCAGATTACAGGTAAAGATTTAATCCTTCCGCTACCGTTTGCACTTTATTTGATTTCAATATGAGCATTTTTATGTAAATTATAAGCGAATTAAATTCGTCCATACTTTATGAAAACCCTGTACTTTTCCTTCTCTGCCAACGTTCCAAACACTTTCCTTTCATCTTTTTAATTACATCTAAAATTTGTCCTTCTGTTCCCTACCGTTTCTAACACTTCCTGAAACGTTTTCCGTTTGATCCAGCTCATTTTCTCCATTTGTAAATCAACAATCTTCTTTCATCACTTTTGTGCAGTGGTTCTCAACCTTTTTTGACTGATGACTCATTTTCCAGGACATCGCGATACACTAGTTTGATATTTTTATTATAAGTAATCAATTAGAGAAGTCAATTACTTTTTTTATAATGACTCTATATAGCACTGAGCATTATAGCTACTGCTGGATTGTGTTGACTGGTACAGTCTGTCTCGATTTAACTAATTATTATTAAATTCTAAAATTTCGCTACACACATCAGGGGACTGCGTAACATATCAGTGTGTCGCGACACATCGGTTGAGAACCACTACTCTTGTGTAATGTCAACGTTTCTGCCCCATAGCCTAGAATACAATACACTATAGCCTATGAAATATTTTGTGAATCTTAAGTGGATCACTACCCGGAAGTCAGTACATATTTTAACTTTTTTCCTTAACTACTGCGTAATGAAATGTTACATATTATAAATATTGTACTATAAGACAAAGTTATATTTCAGCTACAATACAAGACACTGATTCATTTTATTGTGTCTTCTGATATCGAAAAAGGTAACAAATAAAAGAAAATACTTGATTCGTTTTACAATAAGCACACAAGATGGCACTTGCTGTTAGATCTTACTAGAAGTGCTCAATTTTATGAAATGTTTATTTGTATGCGTAAAGTATTTTAAAGTAACGGTCTTATTACGATATAGATATATTGTTTGATCGTGTTTCGTGTTATGTTTCATATTTTATTTAAATATTAATTTACATTTAAGGAAATATATTTTGAGAAGAAACTTGCGCAGAACGCCATAATGCGTTGTTGCCAAATTTGTACATTTACTGTGGTAGTCACAATAACAAAATTCCTGGATTCTAGCGTTGCAGTTCGAGAAGTGGAACTTAACTGCGAATTGCGATAAGGTCGAAAACTAATTTCTCCAGTAAGTATCCAAGTAGAATTCCATGATTACTTCCTTTATTACCTGGCATCACTAAACACTCGACATTATCTGGCAACGCCGCACTATTCAAGCAGCGTTAAGCATAGCACCGAGAACACCTAGTAATCCACCTTCAAGGACCCACAAGAAACATTTTTCTTCGTTCTGTTGTTCTCCATCACGCCAGTAGCGTCATTTCAGATTTGGCTTGGGGGGAAGGGGGGCAAGACCCTTTGATATAAGTAAAATTTCGCGTTTTTCACTGACTTACTACTACTATATTGATAAAATCTATGTACATCTCAAACTCAGGGTGGCAAATAAATGCCCCTGTCTGCCCTCCCCCCTAAATGACGCCCCTGCACCACGCCATTTCAGCTTGATGGGAGCTAGATTACTGGACAAGGTAGAGGGCTTCGTTCAGGCAGAAATGTAACAATCATTGGGCTTATAAGTATGTTAATTTGTTCATTTCAACAAGAAGTGCACGTGCATTTTCTTTTTCTTTTCTGAAAGTGTACTTCCTGATCTACATTTTCAAGTTTTTCCTTCCTATACCACACGATATTTAATAAATACAAACTCGTATATATACATTTTACAGAATTCTCAGATTTTCAGTACAATTTTTACAATATATATATAATTTTGTGAAATATTTTTTTCTTCATTAATAACATGTCTTAGTAGATTATGCTTATTTCTTTTTTAGTTAATTATCTTTTTTGAACCTGTCATGAGAACTTCTCACGCACCAATTATGCGTACATTAGTGCAAGATGACAGAAAGTAAACGTAGCATTATTGACAGAAATGAGTGGGTAACAACATTCATACTTACCCCTTACCCCCCCCCACACACACATTTTAAACTCATTGGATCTTATGTAAAGTTGTTTTGACGTATGATTAGCGCCTTACTAACAGGGGCGGCTTTAGAATTTTAATTTTGGGTAGGCTCGCTTCCTGGCTTATGGATACATATACCAGGGGTGCCCACAAGGGGGGGGGCTATGACGCAAACTGCGTCATTGAAATATTTGGGGGGGTAAAAATCTATATAAATATGTTTGAGGGAGTGTAAAAATTAATCGAAAAGATTTTTTTTTTCATGGAAGAACACTTACGGATAGACAATTGAGGGGGGTGCGTCATGGACATAAGGGGGTGTGGGCACCACTGCATATACACATTTGATTGATAATGACAGTGGGAAATTACTTTTACAGTAGTGGTTGATGCTACTTGTTAAATAATTATCTACCATTAATATAAATAGCGGAAAAATATTTACTCTTTATTATATCTTTTAGTGTTTATATTTTTTCCAAATTTTTGAGTAGGCCCGTGCCTACCCGGCCTACCCGCTAAAACCGCCACTGCTTACTAAGGATTTGGCTAACTCATGACTATCAGAACTGTATTCAGAATCTGTGATATAACAGGTAGTAGTTGACTAAGTTAACCTCATGTGACTAATTAATTTAGAGCAGAGTGTAACCTGGTTTAGCCATTGTTTAGTCACAATAAACTTACACTACTATAAGAACACAAATGCAATTAATTCCCTATCTACCTTTCCTTTCACCTCATCGGGTGAATTATCTATGAAGCAGCTATTTAGCCAAGTCCTCTACAATAGGAGAACTGTTCCTTAAAGTGAACAGTGAGAGATGGGTAGAAAATGTAGTTTTCTGAGCGATATACAACTGATTGATAAATTGTTTTCAAGCATAATTATAGCATAACCCTTCTATTCTCGATAATATTAATTGACTTCTACTTACTCCTGCCGTAAATACATCAATCAGAAATGAATAAATCGATTATATTTCAATTCCGTAATTATTTATAAGTTGTTGTGATGTCAAACCACAAAGAAAATATTACAAATTTCGTATTTTATATATTTTCATTTTTACAGAATACGCATATGCATGTCTAGGTTTCTGTAGTTGCCACGTTTATTTTTCTCACTCAAGATATTGGGATTATATTAGTTAATCATTCTCAAATCACACTGATTAGCGTAACTCCAAACAGACTGTGTGAATACTAAAAAGTACGCTGTCTTTAGTACAGAACTGACACAACACTAACTAATCGCATGACTAACGCTTGGTTAATGAATTCTTTCTGAATACCGCCCGTTAATGTTACACTAAAGACAAGTGT
Source organism: Thermobia domestica (assembly GCF_964235325.1). NCBI lineage: Eukaryota > Metazoa > Arthropoda > Insecta > Zygentoma > Lepismatidae > Thermobia > Thermobia domestica. The sequence continues at coordinate 15,899,757 of NC_137471.1, read as the reverse complement.
AAACGTATCGAAAACATTAAACATTGTTTTATTTGGAAAATGAGGGTTACTGAATAATACCGCTGCCCGTAAGACGAGACGAGGCAAAAGAAATAAAATTTTCTTGTCTCGTCTTGCACATTTTTGTAGAAATTTCAAGTCTCGTCTTCATTCCCGGAAACGTTTTTTTTTCCTTGTCCCATTTTATAAATTTGTGTAGAAAATTTATGCAATGAATTTTTTTTTCTAAATTTAATCTCGATTTTATTAGAATCTTTCTGCGTAATACAGTATATGTATTACTAGATGAAATATCTGTTCTTCGCGCGGGGAGAATAAGGTTTAAGCAACACATCATATTTGAAGGTAAATAAATGAGTGAAATATATGAGGCGTATAGTTTCTAAATCCGCCATCTCCAATTTTCAAAAAAAAAAAAAAAAAAAAAATTAAATAAGTAGATTTACTGGTATTTCTTTCCATGCCCGACACGATGAGAGAGATTTTTATGATTTGGTAGTTATAATGAATGTCTAGGAAGCAGGAAAGTCTTTCTAAAAAGAAAATTTTATCTCACATAATCTCTGAGTTGTCAGTTTTTCCTGTTTTTCTCGAAACATTTTATGTAGGAGATGGCGGATTTAGAAACTATACGCCTCATATAAAGAAGTGCAATGTCCTGTCAATGTGAGTGAAATATATAAACATCGAAAAGCAGGCGTTACTCTTGTCAGTTCCCGGACCAGCTGCCAAGTCCCATCTTGCCTAAACTAGGACTCAGATGTTATTAGGACTGTCACCAATCAGTTTAGCGACCCCAAAAATTATAGATTCGACACTGAAATCGATCATTTTAAACATGTTATATTTAGTCGTCCCCCATTTTTATGGCGATGGGCGTCAGAAGTGTTGGACTTGAAAGGCATCAAGAGTGTTAGGATTCATCTCAGATATCTCGAAAATTACGAATTCGACACTAAATCTTATATCTCAAAGGCGCTTTTAGTGTTACATGATCATATTTAAAAAAAAAAAAAAAACTATAAATTAGTGAAGTGATTATGTGAACAGAAAGAAGAACATGCAAAACCGGTCCTTCACTAACAAACGAAATGTTGTTAAATTTCAATATAAGATAGATGGTAAAAAATTAAAGGGGGAACAAACTGTCAAAGATTTGGATAACAAACTATCGTTTGAGCATCATATAAATGAAATTGTAAATGACGCAAACAGAAATCTTGGATTCATTTTGAGAATGGGAAGGGAATTTAATAAGTCGAATGCTTTACTGAAATTATATTTTTCATTTGTTAGATCAAAATTAGAATATGCGTCTATTATATGGACCCCCCACACAAAGAAAGACTCTATTAGAATAAAAAGAGTTCAAAATACATTTCTGTGGTTTCTGGTGTACAAGAGAACAAGCATCTTCCCTACATATGAAAATAGTACTTCTCTTAAAGAAAATTTTAACACAATGTCTCTCCATCACAGAAGAGTGTTAAATGACATGATATTCTTGTACAAAATATTAAATAATAAATTAAATAGTAAGAATTTGGTCTCTGCCTTTCATCTCAGGGTACCCAATGGAAACATACGTGTGGGCAATGAAAATTTCTTTTATTGTAAGAAATCTCGAACAAATGCAACAAAACAGTCATCAACGTGGAGGAGGATGGGTGCAGTGTACAACAGACTGAGTAAATGTAAAAAATGTTCTGGATATACTCGGTATGAGTCAGAATAGATTTCGCAAATATATCACAGCTATTCTATGTAATTCTGATATGAACACTGTAATTGGGTAGAATTACCTGTTGTGTTCTTCTTAAATAAATAAATTTATCAACATTTGAAGATTTGTAAGTAATTACACGACAAATTTGTAATAAATATGGTTTAAATGTTGATATGAGTTGATTTTGAGTTGAACGTTCCGTTCAGCAGAGAGGCTATATGTGACGTGGACCTACTGATTAACGTGGACTCCGAACCACTTGAGCTCCCGCCAGGAATCGAAGCCGGGTCTCCGCGCTAAGGGCGCGTACGCTAACTGCTTAGCCACGAAGAAGCTTCTTAAAATGTTAATATACACCTGTATGACACCCTTCGAGGACCCCTCGTGACGTGAAAATGTTATAATAACTTCTAGACTACATTCAGACGAAAATCAGGGCATAAACCTTGCACTGAATTTTAAAAATTTAGACAGGAAAAACTTTCAGACGAGGTTAGAAAGCTTTCGAAGAATCGAGACGAGACGAGAGACAAATTTTTCGGAAATTCTCACAAGACGAGAATTCGACAGAAAAAATTAAGAAGCGAGAATGGCAAATCTCGTCATGTTTCGTGGGTAAAACTAGATTGACGACATTAAACTATGGCAGCTGTGCGCAAATTAGAATACCTAGATACACAACGCAAAAAAGTATATAGAAATAATTCGAATGTTATCATGAAATTGAGTGTTCAGTTTGACAAGACGTTTTCTAGTCTACATTGTGAAGAATGTACATGTTCAATATAATCGACTTATAGAATAATCAATTTATCAGTTGGGGCAGATGGAAATCTGCTTGGGATTCTCGAAGTGTCTCTCCAGCGAAGTGTTTAAGTGTCGCTGTGTGTAGATTTTCGATCAATGGTACGATAGGCCCAGAGATAGAGTGGGTCAAGATATGTGAATGAGTAGGTGGCCTCATGGGGAATTACCGCCCATGTCCGCCTCCGCAGGGAAATGGCCACCCGCGATTGCCCAACTTACGAAAAATATTCTACGAAAGTAGCCGTGCCGGCACAACAACGTCAAAACAACTTCCCAGAGGTCGATTTTGTGTCGGCAAAGGCGCGGCAAACCTACGACATTGGTTATAAAAAGACGTCGGAAAAACAACATTCCGACGGTTGATTTACGGTCGACAAAACGGCGATGTAGCGGTAGGCAGTATGGTGTTTCAAAGGCTGGTTTAGAGTCGAGAATTAGGCGGTCTAGCGGCTAAGTAGTCTCGAAAACGACGGCGACACAAAGGCTCTCAATTTCTTCGGCAGAGAGTCGGATCTGTGGCCAGCCTCGGAAAAGTGTCGGAACATGGTCGGCGGCTGCCTGCCGCCTCTGATCAAGCCGGCAAAAAGATACTTTTTCTGTACATAGTCGCGTATGATCTGTACGGGAGACCCGCCACTGTCGGCTGTGGCCCTCCCACTTTTCGACCGCGATTTTCCCATGAGGTGGGTCAACAAAACATGACTCACGTACTACTCTGACCCATTTGACCACCAGTCCATCTTGACCCACCAACCTACCGTAACCCAACGACCTAATACGATCCACCAATCCAATCTGTTTAGGGCGTTGTAAACAGCATCTTGCGAAAAACTAGTGAATTTGTGTACGTTTTACTTTCAAGGCCTCGATTTTCCTCCCTTTTTCATTAAAAAAAAAAAAAAAAAAAAAAAAAAAAACTTCAGGCACTTTTGGATATTGATATTTGTAATTTAATAATAGCAATAGAACTTATACTACTACTTGGCTTTCGAGACAAGCCGAATTTTGCAGTTTTTTCCTTTGCGTTGGCCTGAAAATTATCTGTAATTCAGTGGTAGAGCGTTCACCTCCGTGCTTGGGGTCCCTGGTTCGATCCCAGCTCGCGCCGTGTGGACTTTATGGTGGACAAACACCGTGCTCGTGGGTTTTCTCGGGGTTCTCCCGTTTCCTCCCACTTTCTTCATTCCACCATTTCACTCATCTCTTATTATCACCGTCTCCTTTAGCCTAACCGGCATAATCGTGGGACGTAAAACTTAAAGATTTCATTTTTTTTATTTTTTATCTGTAATTCAACAAGGAAATAATTTTATATGATAAATAAATCGAAATTCATCGAAATATGGCCGATGACAAACGCTTTAGCATATTATATCGTTAAAATCAAATCCACCGGTATCGTAACAGAGCGGTGCTTGAGTGATTGAACATATAAATTCAAACTCCGATTAGTGGTAATTTCACAGCCTTGTTTTATTACAAATGTAAGCTCTTTAGTCAGCGGAAAGAAGGAGGGCGTGAATCATGAGTCAGAGTTGATGACCTTGGGTTTTAGTGGGTGGTGGGTCAGAGTAATTCAATCACGGTAGGTAGTGGGTCATGGGTTACAGTAGGTGGTAAGTCAGTGGGTCGTGGGTCAAGTTTTCATTGACACATCCCATCTCTGTATCGACCCTTATTATTATTACGTATTTCGTTATTATGCATATTATGTTACTATTCAAAGTAGTTCAGAGTATTCGCATATTTCTCCACATATTTAAGCATCCCTTGCGCGGGGTAAATATGACCCCAGAGGGGTATTTTTTATTTGGCTCTCCTAGACAGTTGGCAATTCTGACCCGGACACCCTACTAGCTGTCTGTTGTATTGTCTACTTCAAGGCCAACAATTAGTTAGTTGTTTACTGCAACATTTTTCGTACACAAAAAATACGTTTAATATAAAGTGGGGTCACTGTGACCCCACGCGAGGGTTCTTCATACCTAACACCGCGCGAGTGGTGCAGGGTTCAAGTGGAATCATTTTAATCTGTAATTTCGTATATATTGTACATTCCTTAAAAAAAGTATTTTTCCTACTATCTAAGTGAAAACACATTCTCTTAGCAAGTTTTTCAAACAAAATAATCTTCCTCATGGTTATAAGTGTCAGTGACAAAATAATTCGCAAATGTTCAACTCTGTCTGTCTGTATAGACGCTACACCCAAAGAAACGTTACATGACATAAAGATACGTATATTTCTTTCGATCTTTTATATACCTTATTTTGAATATTCCTTCAAGTGAAACTGTTTTTCCATTGAAATTTAGGGTCAATATCATTACAGATAAAATTATGAGTGTGAAGTTATTTTACTGTTTTTAAACGTATAAATCACTATCTATCTTTGTGGATCTCTAACTAGTTTTTACTACTACTACTTCTTCTTCTTCTTCTTCTTCTTCTTCTTCTTCTTCTTCTTCTTCTTCTTCTACTACTACTACTACTACTATTACTACTACTACTACTACTACTACTACTACTACTTCTATTACTACTACTTATACTACTACTATTACTACTACTTCTACTATTACTACCACTTCTACTACTACTACTATTACTACTACTTTTACTGCTACTACTACTACTAGTACTACTACTATTTCTACTACTACTAGTACTACTTCTACTACTACTACTACTACTAGACACAAAGTACTTTCTACTATTTCTTGCAATAACGATAGATTCAGCCTATAGAAACAGCCTGCAATGACTATATAAATAAGATTCTTTCCCATAATCAAATACCATTTGTGTCACTGACATTAATTTTCTTACATGCATCTCATCAGTGCAGAATTGTAAATTTCACGTTTTAATTTTCCAAGTTAAGGTTTCGCTAAAGCAAACAAGCACTAATTTTAGATATGACCAATTTATCCAAGCGATATATTAATCTATACTTTTTTCAATTTTCTTCTTGACTGGTTTTTGCTTCAATTTGTTCGCAGTTGATTTTTAGTTGTAGGTTATGAATATCAAACAAGCCTTTTCTCTTGCACAAGTTATTTGTTATCTATAATAATCATCTTGTACTCGTCTTGCATGATGCATCAGTTCATTAACTGGGTTTTGAGGGGAAAAGTTAACAGTGATCGTACGAACGAAGTTTTTTTTTTTTTTTTCTAAAATGATGTAGTCACGATAAGAACAGCTAACGTAAATTAAATGAAGGGAAAACAAAACAACTGAACGACATTCTTATAACTTAGTACCGTATTGGTGAAATACATACCTGTTGACTTGGTTTATTAAATTTAATCTTTAAGTCTTTTTTTCTTCTTTTTTAAGTTGTCAGTTTAGTGGTCGCTGAAGTAGAATATGTAGTCATCGCGTACTAACATCGCTGAATTTCATAGGGTTCAAATTTATTTCTTAATTAACAAAATGCTTTATCATTGAACTTCTGGGCAAGAATCAGTCAAATTATAAAATTTGCATGGATCTAAGATCTTTGAATTCATATAATTCAAATATCAAAGGGAAGTTGATAATAAATAAAAATATAATTCCATTCCTGCTTTCGGTTCATCAATAAGATGACCAGAGGTGTTGACTTTTCAGACCATTCACTATCTTCATGCTTTTCGATTCCAATGTAAGGTAAATAAAGATCATAATTCTTATATCTCTTACGATACTAGAGCTACCTTGAAATTTAGGTATTTCTTCTACTGTAGTACTATTGAGTTGATTCGTTAGTTCGTGCGTTCATTTGTTGTTTGAGGGCTGAACTAATCAGATGAGAAATCACTGATTTATTCTCGACGTTTGGGCAGTTGTTGGATGCCTTTACAAAGAAAAAAGTAAACTCAGTGGCTTGGATGCATAGAACTCACCAATGAAATTTTACAGCTGCTCGTCGTTCCAGAAATATTTGCCACGGACTGAATTCGACAGAAGGTGATAATCTGTAGAGGCCATATCCTGGGAATACACCGGATGAGGAAGAACCTTCCATTGAAGTTGCTGAATAGCAATGTTTGTCGTATGTTCCATGTTCGACATAACGTTGTCCATGTGGATGAAAAATTAAATAAAATATTTATGTTTTACGTCCCTCGATTATGCCGGCTAGGCTAAAGGAAATGGTGATGATGAGAAATGAATGAAATGGTGGAATGAAGAAAGTTGGAGGAAACAGGAGAACCCCAAGAAAATCCACGCATACGATATTTGTACACCACAAAGATAAATTGGCTTGAACTGGGATCGAACCTAGAACGCACCAGAGGTGGGATTGCACGAGGGGTGAATCCATGTGGATGATAATGACACGTTATTTACTCATTTTTTTCTTAAGCGCTGCATGAATACGTTGGATTTGATCACAGTATACATACAGCAGCAGTCATGGTATGATTAAAGATAGGAGTTCACTGTAGATGAATTCTTCCGTGTCCCACCAGACGCAAAACATTGCCTTCTTGGGATACAAATCCTGTTTGGGATGTGGTGTTGCCTTTCTGTTTGGGCTGAGCCAGGCCCGTAGCCAGCCCAAAAAAGAAGAGGGGCAATCCAATCATATTATAGTTCATTTGCAAGGCTACCGTGAAAATTTTAGGAGCCAGTAAAAATTTAGGAGGGCAGCCCCCTAGACCCCGTTGGATACGAATCTGGGGCTGACTCCTTCCAACCTTTACTTAAAGCTCACGTAAGGCACCATTTCTCATCTCCGGTAACAATAGGTAAGAGAAAGAGCTGGTGTTGGCGATATTTTTCACGCGTATCTCAACACGCTGGTTCTTAATGTCTGCACTGAGTGAATGAGGGATCCAGGAACCTAGTTTTTGAAACTTTCCTACACATGTTGTAGGTGACGCACACAAGTTGTCCGTCCAACTGCCCATCTTCCGGGTGCTTTGACTTGGATCATGATGGATCAAGTTGTTCAAATGGTCTTCATCAAAATGGGATGGGTGACCAGATCATGGAACATCGCATAGGTCGAAATTTCCATTTCTGAACCTATCAAGTTATTTCCAGGTGGTCCTTTCAGTAACAACATCTCCTCCATACATTACACATTTTTGTCTGGATGCATCTGCGGTACTAGAACCTTTGTTAAAACTTGTACATAAGAACATGTTAGAGACGACCCTTCTTTTCAACTTGACACTCCATATTTCAAACCGTGAAAAATATTAAATGATTAGCCACAGCAAAACCACTTGCGACGTTATAGTATAAGTCAGAATTATTATATACTAAAATGAAAATAGTGTTGAAGTTGCACAATACACTTACTGCAGGTAACCATACTGGAACAGGATTGGCACTGAGAATAGAATTAAAACCGGAGTATGTTTAGTACAAGGGGTCCAGAAGCACGTAAAAAACACAAATTTACAGGAGAAATGAATGATGCAAGTACTTAGACGTAACATAACGTAACCAAATCTAACCTAACATAACATAAACTAACCTAAGCTAACCTGAACTAAACCTGCTATCTATGTTCAAGGAATGATTTATTCCTTACGTATTAATCTGAGGGTTCAACCGCAACCTTAAATTTACACAATACGTAGGCGCACAACCACGAAACTCTCATTCTTACCACTAAATACACCTTGTTCAATAGGTAAATATCAGTTTTACATTTTCTATTTGCGCAGTGTCAACAACTAAACGATTCCTCTGCAACATTACAACCAGATCATTTTCTTCCTAAAAAGAATAAGTTGATTTAATAAACCATAACAAAATATATTGTAGAAATGTAAGTGTACGAGGAAGGAACAATTTGCCGCTATAGTCCGCATCACTCGAATTGGCGTGAAGATTTAGTAACAGCGCACTGCGAGCTTATTGGCTGATGCCACACGCCAATTCGAGTGATACGGACTACAGTAGTGAATTTCAACAGTTCTGCAGCTGATAAGAACAATTAGTTTAGTTTGTAGCAGTATAACTAGAAGTTCCTGTAAATAAAATCGTGTCTTTGTGTGTGAAAATATTTCAATTTCAAAATGAAACAAAAATTGGTCGTATTATAGCCGTGAAGTACTATGTTAAACGGTAGATCATTTTAGGTTCAATTGTACCTTTTTACAAAAGCCAATAATGTCCTGCCAAGTTGACAAGGCAGAGCTATTTCCGTTGGTCTAACAAAATTAGTTAAAACAAAGGAACATGACATAGCATCCAAAGCTACAGTATATTACAAGAGAACAAATCCTATTATATGACAAATTGCCTATCTTCAAACGAAACATTTTTTAAAACCAGACCTACTAATACAACAAATAAAAAAAAAAGACAGAAAGAAAATAAGAATGAACCACAGCAAAAAATGATAAAACAAAAATTCATGCAGTTCAAAAAACGAAGAGTACAGTTTTTAACGTCTTTCTATTCACATTTTGCACTCATTAACAACCAACACTCAACAACACGTTTTAGTTTTTAAGCAACTGTGTTGACAAAAGTGTAGTATGGTAATAAAGTGAGCACGACAAAATGCAACAGAAAGGCACGCTTCAGGTCACAAAAACAACTAATAGGAGAGAGAGAGAGAGAGAGACCATCTTTCTTATAGCCTACCTGTTAATTCGAACTGTATTGTATCCCTTTTTTTTCTAACTTGCTCTGTTTTATCTTCATCGGAACCGTAGGTATTGCTATGAAAATTCAGTAAGTCCGAGACGCCACAAAAGAATCGGGGCGAAAGAGCAAGTTGACGTCAAAACTGGTGCAGTGTGGCTGAGTCATGCTGTCATTTTGCTCTCTATTATTTTTCCCGCACCGGATTAAACTGGTGCAATGGTAGAACTATGCATCATTAACGTAAATGTCTGGCGCTCTGGGATGGTAAAAATGAAATAATTGAGTAGGCGCTGATTTCATTATTTGTGGTTAGCAGCTGCAATGTTAATGTTGTTATATGAGTAATTTATGAGCATCTTATTGCCTTTGGTTTTTTATATTCTTAAGAAGTGTATATATTAGTACACTTAAGTTTAACAAATAATTAAGGATAATGATGTGCATTTTCAATAACGAAATACATCCAACGTTATGAAATAGTTCTTATAGCACATTTTCTTTGTATTAGACAGTTACGCTAAGAATTAAGTACACAGAAATGCACTTTCGTCCAGTCTTTTTAAGGACATTAGCTCGTGGCATACTTATCTAGTTCGACTGCTATTGGGGTCTCATTTCATTTTGTCAATATCTGTACAATGACAATGGAATAGGTTTAACCAGGAGGAGTTTGCAATGGATGACGTCCAGTGTTCTTTGTATGCCACATTATTATGTATAGCAGCCGAATTGACGTTTTACTTTAAGCATTGCCCTTACATCTACCAATTAGCTTAACCCTATATTGCGCCGTGTTAATCCAAATTAACAAACCATGTTGAGCGTGATACTTTGAATGTCATACCATAGATGGTGCCACTTCGGTTTTAGGTGGTTTCCTTTATGCCGTACCATCTGTTAGGAACACTCATAATTACGTCTGTTGCGGAAGTAGATGTTTTCCAGCAGTTTCTGTTGCAAGCGGGGATACAACGTGCATGGATGCATTGCTTTGTTTATTTTTCAAGCAAGAGGAGTCGAAAACATCCACGTTAAGTTATCCTCAAGGATAATTTTTCCTTGAAAAAAATATTTTTGTAGAAGGTAAGTGTCTCTTGTTTATGTTAAGTGCTTGTAAATTATCATACTAATTTCATTTTGTATTTTATGGTCCGAAATGTGTTTGTATATTCTGATTAACATTGAACAACTACGAACCTCTTTTACTAAGAATCAAATATTTCTTCGATAGACTGGAAACTTTGAAATGTTTGTTTCTTATCTTCTTTTCTTTGAATTTTGTTATCTTAGATCTGAAAATTCATTGTCGGCTCATGGAAAGCATTGCTGCATGCAGTGTATGCTTTCAATGTTGCCAACTCATGAATGTAAGTAATCCGAAGTTGAACACGAAAAAAAATTACTAAACGTAACAACGTCATTTCCGCGATCTTCTGTTGATTTTGATTTTTTTAATCACTTTCTCTCTTTCTCTCACTTTCCTTTCTGTTACTCGTTTGTATTATTTACTGATTTATTGCTCGATAAAGATTCTTGAAGACTGTGAAAACTTTATATTACTTTTACAGATGAGCAAGAATATATTTTCGGAAAAACGACTCGCTCAGCCATACATACCGCCAGACGACAATGAGGATGAGTAACTTCAGGTAAGCGATGATGATTTAGAAGGAGTTCTGGATTTAGATAATGAAGAATGGCGTCCTAAATCTGAAACTTCAAAAGGATCTGAAAATAAGTTCAAAACTAATGTACTCGAGTATTTTGCTTTGATTTCATTGAAATCGATACTTTCAGATTAGTAAATTAATTGAATCGTTTGCATTTTTTACAGATGAAACAGTAAATGCTAATTCCAGTCATTCTACAGCTACTGCCAGTCGTCAGCCCCAATGGAATAGGATAACAAGAAATGATCCACGTCTTCAGGCACCACAATAGAAATCGCATTTGTCTTCTCCAAATGAAGTAAAATTTCCAATTCAATATTTTCGAATGTTTTCTTATTGATATTCTGGAGTTAATCGTTCATGAAATCAATTTATATTCTAGCCAGAAGGACCCCAATAAACCTTTGGAACTAACTAAATTAGAATTGGAAATATTTTTAGAAACCGTAATGGGGTTCATGTCCATTATTCGTATACCAAGATTGTATTGGAGTTCTTCCTGTAGAATTCGCCAAGTTGCTGATAACATGTCTTACGCCATTGTGTTTCACTAAAAGAAAATATTTCCTGTAATTCATACAGAATAGGTGTGGCTTCAATGTAACCATGAAAGATATGTTAGCAAGTTCAGATTAAATGTACCGTGTTTCAGCATACTTTAAAGTACGTATTGTTTACTAAAGCGTTATGAACATCTGCACAATACTATGTGTGTTAAGAACGTTTGTAACATCTAGAAGAAATTTTGTATTGTATATCAATGAAAAATTAAACAAATAAGGTTCATAATTGCGCAATGTTAATTCAAATGCACAATCCTCCTGACGCCATATTTTAAATATGTGAGTCAAAATTTGTTATTAGTTCGTTTTAGATACGCGAATGCAGTAAGAAAAACATCTAAATATTTTTTTCTCGAAAACATAAATAAATTGCGCAATATAGGGTTAAAGCGAAGTTGCCAAATGTTGTGATGTACGCGTGGAATTAGGCCGGGATATTCTGTGGTAGTGGGCACTGGCGTCTCTGGTGTGTAAAATTTGGAGAGGGAGGGCATCAAAGAAAGTTATTTAAATGGTACTAAATAGCTAACTTGTTTATTATCTTCGGTTCCATTTGTTACCTTTCTGCTTACCTTCACGGATCCCCTAAGGTATATCAAGAACTCTGTTATAATCGTTTCACAGCCTAAATATTACATTCCAAATAAATATAATAATTAGACTATTATTTATATGTTATTCTATTGTTAGTAAATAAATTAAATTAGAATAAAATATTGAATATTTTGTACTTCAAAATATTGGGGGAGACGCGTCCCCCTCGTCCCCCCTCCCCGCTAGAGGCGCCCATGCTAGTGGGACGAAAACATTGAGAAGATGTTGCAATATCCGTCCGCTGAAAGCAACTTTGTCTCTGACAAGTATCTTGTTCACGACATTAGAAATAAAGTTTTATCGTCTCGTCTGGTAAATATTGTAGAAATCTCATATTGGTTAGATTCTTGAAGAATTCTTTTTTTTTTTAATCTCGTCTCGATTACCGAAAAAGATTTACTCGTCTCGTCTTGATTTGTGAATAATCTTAGTTCTCTCTTAATTTCATCTTGAAGTTATCAAAATCTTTTTACGTCACGAGTAGTGCTCTCAACGGGTCGGGTCGGGTCGGTCACTGACCCGAACCGTGATCCGACCTGATTGACCTGACCAGACAACCCAACCTGAGCTGATCCGGTTGACCCGACCCGACAACCCGACCCATGACCCGAATTGACTGACCCGACCCGACCCGACTGACCCGAACCGTGATCCGACCTGATTGACCTGACCAGACAACCCGACCCGAGCTGACCCGGTTGACCCAACCCGACAACCCGACCCATGACCCGAATTGACTGACCCGACCCGACCCGACCCGACTGACCCGAACCGTGATCCGACCTGATTGACCTGACCAGACAACCCGACCCGAGCTGACCCGATTGACCCAACCCGACCCATGACCCGAATTGACTGACCCGACCCGACCCGACCCGACTGACCCGAACCGTGATCCGACCTGATTGACCTGACCAGACAACCCGACCCGAGCTGACCCGGTTGATCCGACCCGACAACCCGACCCGAGCTGACCTGACCCGACAACCCGACCCGAGCTGACCCGACCCGTTTGAGAGCACTTCACGAGAGAACCACGGATATTCTGATTTACCAAAATTTACACCATATTTAAACGTTGGTCGTTAAACGTTGATGAATGCTCTTCATTGTGCTTGTACAACAACCTGTTTATCACATTATATTTTTTTAATGATGTATAAATGATATAACACTAAAACAATGTTTCGAGATTTGAGACTAGGCAGGCATGTAGCCAGGATTTCGTTAAGGGGGGGGGTCCATAACATGAAATACTGTGGTCATCACACCAGGGGCTCAATCATTCTAAACTATTTTACTGAAACATATATTGGTTCGTTTAGCCAGGATTTGGTAACGAGGGGAAGCGTGACATGAAATTCTGAAGGCTGAGAGTAGTAGGGGCCCGCGTATGGCCAGCCGAGTCAGCAAAAATTTTCTCGATTCTGATTGGCTGAGAGAGGTCACGTGACGTTAGGCCCCGCCCACGCGGGAAATTCAAATTTTCAGGTCACGTGGTATGACGTCATGAGTCACCCTGCGGGGAAATCCCTCATTCTCTTTTATGACCAAGATTTTTTGAAATTTGTTCCCTTTTACGGGTAAGATGAGTGATTCTGATTGGTTGATAGCTGTCACGTGATTTTAGACCCTGCGATATTTGAAATTCGTTCCCTTTTACAGGTAAGATGAATCCTTTGGTACCACGATACTGATTGGCTGATAGAGGTCACGTGATCTTAGGCTCAGGGATTTTTTAAAATTCGTTTCCTTTTATGGGTAAGATGAGTGGTTTGGTACCTTGAATTTGATTGGTTGATAGCGGTCACATGATCTTAGACCCTGGGATTTTGAAATTTGGGTATCCTCTTTGATGAGTACTTTGGTACTACGATACTGATTGGCTGATAGAGGTTACATGATCTTAAACCCGCTACAAGGTGAACAGAATACTTGGGAAAACCCCTCACTCATTTGTTTCATTTTATGTGTAAGATGAATGGTTTGGTATCACGATGCTGATTGGTTGATAGAGGTCATGTGATCTTAGGTTGTAGGATATTTAAAATTCGTTCCCTTTTATGGGTAAGATGAGTCCTTTGATACCTGATTCTGATTGGCCGACAGAGGTCACATGATTTTAGACCCGCCACACGGTGAACAGAATACGTGGGAAAACCCTCACTCATTTGTTTCCATTTTACGGGTAAGATGAATGTTTTGGTACCACGATGTTGATTGGTTGATAGAAGTCACATAATCTTACCCCAACCCCCAATGCTAGAAATTCAGAGCGCTATGACGGCGATCCTGGATTTTAGAATTTAGTTCCCTTTTATGGTTATCCTTAAAGTTCCCATGAAGGGTTCAACCTCCTCCTTAAATAACACTTTTTGGTATCATGATATTGTACTGAAGTTTACATTAAATATTATCATTCTCTTTGACAGATAAGATGATTACCAGCTTTCTTACCTTGATGGAGATCCTGTCCTTGAATTAGTAGCCTATGTCTCTGGAAGTAACAATGGTGAAAGAGGGGTGTCGCTTGTAGATTTCTTATAACACATTGTTGTGAGTTTAAGCGATTTTTTAAACGCTCAGTAAGCGCTTCATTAATAAAAACAGTGTTGCCAGATTTTTTCTTACCGAAACTGCTCCGATTCTTTTCGAAACGGTTCCGCAGAGTGCAAAAAATTTTAAACTAAATTTTTTCGAACTAAAAAATTTTAAACAAAAATTTTCAAACAAAAAATTTTCGAACTAAAAATTTTGAAACAAAAAAGTTTCAAACAAAAAATTTTCGAACCCAAAAAAAATTTCGAACTAAAAAAAATTGAAACAAAATTTTGTCGAACTAAAACATTTTTTAAAAACAAAAGTTTCGAACTAAAGATGTAAATCACATCTAAAAATTTTCAAATCAAACTTTTTATCGAACTAAACTTTTAAAATTTTCGAACTAGAAATTTAAACCAAGTTTTAGAAAAATCCTAAGAAATGTTTCTCCAGGAATCGAACTCAGGTCTTTCAAACCAAAGATGTGTATGCTAACCGTTTAGCTATGAATGAATTCGGTTTTAATCGTGCTTGGTGGGTTTCGAACCATGGTTCTTGAAAAGGATACACATATACTTTAAGAAAATAAATCTGGCAGTGTAATGTGGATTAAAAATAAAATGCTGATAGACTTCTTTGTGTGTAGACATAGAAGCACATATGATTGAAAATGCAAACGTCAGCGGATCGTATTACTTTTGTTTTACTACGAACGTGTCAGCATGATTCACGAAAAAAGCAAACATTGACATTCTCGTATGGAATATGAGGAAAATGAAATGTCGTCACAGTTACGACAAGTAGTGACATGATCCTGGCAGAATGGAATTGGCATCGGAATTGCGATACTAGATGTTGTAACTATTGAGAAACGTGAATGACGTCACGATCGATTGTTACACATCGTTTTGGTTCGTGATTCATGACAAAAGCAGCGAGCGTTTTGATTGGTTCGTTGTGATGTCATTTTATAAATTTCCTCGTTTCTGATTGGTTGATGATGACATCGTTTTCACAACGACCTAAATAAAAATCTAAATTTCATTTTTCAAATCCTACACCGCTCTCAACTATCGAGTGAGAAGGTCTGTTTTTTGAAGTGTCTTCATTTAAGAAGTTTTACTGCACCGACTTTTTGTTCATTGAATTTGAGGTAAGTTCAGTGAGATTTTATTTGTCACCCAAGATTCCAAAATCATTTTTATTTTATATTTGTGGGCGGATCACGAATACAGTGTTTTACTTTTAGTACGAAATATTTATGCTATGAAGGAATTAGTGGAATGGGAAAGTGGGAGTACGAATCAGGAACCTCCACACATTAGAAGTAGGCACGATAAATGATATGGTTTAGCGTCCCTTCAGCTTAATGTTGAATGTGAACTCCCGTCGGGAATTGAACCATGGCCAGAAAATGTGTGCGCTTAGTTTTGAAAAGAATGCATTACAAAATTTCAGAAACTATGTCTGAGAATAATATGGTTCGATACCCTTTGAAAGCATTAGCGTCCCCTTCAGCTTAACGTGATATTCAAGCAATCACCCGGGATTGAACCTGGGCCAGAGGTGTGTACGTCAACCATTTAGCTTAGTTTTGAAAAGAATGTATGATAACGCGTGAGAATATTAAATTTCAAAAAAAAGCTTGACAGCGATCCGATGTGAAAAGGAAACCCCACCGAGGATTGAACCAGGACCTTCCACATCCGAAGCATGTACGCTAACCGCTTAAATAAAAAAGAGTGCATGAATATTTGGTTAAAAGATTTACGCTATACAGATTTTGTTTTGACAATTACGTATGTGTAACGTTAATGGTTGGTGAATCTCTTCAACTTGCAAACGCATCATTTAAAGGTCGTTGTAAGTAGAAAAAATGCTTACGCGTGCTTTATCACATCTCAGTACTGTTGAAACATTCATTCATTCATGCATTCTTTTTATCACTATAGAATGATAGGTCAGTTACATGCTGATGTAATGGTCTCGAGTTTGACAGCAATAAAACACACATTTCAGTAACATAATTATTTTTTAAAAACTTTAATTTCTAGTACACGTGCTTTCATAATGAGATTCTGAACGCCACCGCCAGGGAATCAAACTCAGGACCTTTACATGAATTACTTAGTTAAGAATTTATCATGAATGTTATGATTTCCTGTTTATCAGGTGATTAAGATTTTTCTTTCTTCTTTTCTTTTGTAGTAAATTCACGCTGCTCAATTCCTTTTTTCCCATTACATATTTGTTTTACCGTAATTGTACCTGTTTGTTTTCATTTTTAACCATGGTCGAATCGGTTTTACTGTTTGTAATGAAATCACTCGTCATTATAGACGATTTATGTACGTTTATGTATTATGAGGTGTGTACGTCAACCATTTAGCTTAGTTTTGAAAAGAATGTATGATAACGCGTGAGAATATTAAATTACAGAAAAGGCTTGACATGCCCCCGACGTGGAAAGCAAACCCACCGAGGATTGAACCAGGGACTTCCACGTCCGAACCATGTACGCTAACCGCTTAGTCACAATAATAAAAAAAATACACTATACAGATTTTGTTTCGACAATTACGTATGCGTAACGTTAATGTTCGATGAGTCTCTTCAACTTGCAAACGCATCATTTAAAGGTCGTTGTGAGTGGAAAAAATGCTTACGCGTACTTTGTCACATCTCAGCACTGTTAAAACATTCATTCATTTCATGCATTCTTTTTATCACTATAGAATGATAGGTCAGTTACATGCTGATGTAATGGTCTCGAGTTTGACGACAATAAAACACTCATTTCAGTAACATAATTATTTTTAAAAACTTTGATTTCTAGTACACGTGCTTTCATAATGAGATTCTGAACGTCACCGCCAGGAATCAAACTCAGGACCTTTACATGAATTACTTAGTTAAGAATTTATCATGAATGTTATGATTTCCTGTTTATCAGATGATTAAGATTTTTCTTTCTTCTTTTCTTTTGTAGTAAATTCACGCTGCTCAATTCCTTTTTCCCATTACATATTTGTTTTACCGTACCTGTTTGTTTGTTTTCATTTTTAACCATGGCCGAATCGGGTTTTACTGTTCGCAATGAAATCACTCGTCATTATAGACGATTTAACATTGAAGGTAGAATGCTCGAAATTCAATTCAACGCACCGCCCGTAGGAACCGATATCATACAGTATGTACATAACAGTTTCCAAGCAATGCTGGACCATTTGTTAGCCAATGTCGACGATGAGGCGATGGTTGGTTTATCGGTAATATCGCCACGCAACACGAATAAACCGTTTTGGGTGAGTTTTCGCCAAGCCCGAAACCTAACACTGGAAACGATGTGGGCCTCGTTCGAAAGAGTTTTACAAAGTAACAATGCATTTCTCCTGCACGAGCCATTCACCGTGCATTTCCATCGTGTGGATATTCCACGTGGCTATGGTGATGGTTTGCGGCAAGGAGTACTTCAAAACGAAGAATTGTTACGAAGCAAGCGAGGGATTGTACGCGTAAGAAATCAAGACTCAAGGTGTCTGGCGTACGCCCTTGTTATTGCTATTGGCCTGAAAAAATACAAGAATGTAGATATGAAACGACATAAGCAATATAAACATCAATCGAAATGTGTTGTGGACGATGAAGTCGATGCGTTATGTGCAAATGCAGGAGTCAATTTGGATCATGGTGCCAGTGTAAATGAAATACGACAATTCCAGTCATACCTCAAAGAATATAAAATTACTGTGTACACCAGTTTCACAGGCCATGATATCATGTACGAGGGGCCCAACGATGAAAATCGCACTCCCATAAATTTGATTTGTTTGGCTGGCCACTTTGACATCATCCAATCTTTAACTGCTTGTTTTGCAACCAAGTTCTACTGTGAAGCGTGCCATAAAATGTATGATCATCGTAACAGACATGTGAAAAATTGTCCTGTAACGTGCTCCAAATGTTTACAGAAACCTCTATGCGATAAGAACCAAACGCCGATATTATGCAACGACTGCAATCGTCAATTTTACGGCGAAGAATGTTTTAATAATCATCGTAATATTGTATATCATCAAGGAGAACCTGTATGCAAAATGGTGAAGCAATGTACTAAATGCTACAGAGTATATTCTTTTGTACGAAGTGGACAACGCATTCATGATTGTAATGAGATCTTTTGCAATGTTTGTAAGAAGATTGTTCCAGGATCACATCAATGTTTTATGCTTCCCGATCGACAATGCTTGAAACCTGGTGTTCCTTCACTCATGCACGCAAAGAAAGCCTTATTGATATTCTATGATATAGAATCTATGCAGGACACGAATATTGATGATAATACGTATGTACACATTCCAAATTTATTGGTTGCACAACAAGTATGTTATGCATGTGTTGAAAACGCTAATATCGAGCAGTCTTGCAGTACGTGTGGTCAGCGCCAGCATATTTTCCAAGGAGAGGATCCAGTTTATGATTTTCTCCAGTACTTGCGGGAACGTCGTCCCAATATAAATAGGATTTTCTGTCTCGCTCACAACGCGAAGGGATACGATGGACATTTTATCCTAAAGACCATGGTCGAACAATGCCAATGGAGACCTGACGTTATATTAAATGGAACCAAGATACTGAGTTTAACCTTGAATAATCTGACGTTCATTGACTCTTTGAACTTCTTGCCTATGGCATTAAGTAAATTGTCAAAAGCGTTCAATTTACTCGCAACCAAAGGCTACTTCCCGCATTTCTTCAACACCAAGGAGAATCAATCGTATATTGGACCACTTCCAGAAACAAAGTATTATGGTGCAGATGAAATGGCCGTCGAAGACAGGAACAAGTTCATGCAGTGGTACAACGATCATCGTAATGACACGTTTGATTTCCAAAAAGAAATTATCAAGTATTGTATTCAAGATGTCAATGTACTGCGACAAGCATGCGTTTCGTTTATGACGTCATTTGAAACAGAAACCAAAGTGAATCCCTTCTTGGAGACGATCACGATTGCCAGTGCTTCCAATTTAGTATTCCGCCGGAATTTCCTTAAACCCAACACCATTGGAATTCTACCGGCACATGGCTATCGATGGAGAAGTACCCAATCGATCGCTGCAATGCAATGGCTGGGCTACATTGAAAAAACCGAAGAAAAACAAATCTTACATGCGGCCCGACAAAAAGAAGTGTTTATTGCGGGATTCCATGTTGATAGCTACTACCAAGATCCTGAGACGTTAGAGGAGCACGTCTACGAGCATGCCGGCTGCTTTTATCACGGGTGTAAAGTATGTTTTACTACAGGCCGTAATCAGCCCATCTACAGCAATCCAGAAGACACCATGGAATTCCGTTATGAACGAACGCAACGCAAAAATGCAAGACTGCGTGAATTGGGGTACATTGTACATGAAATGTGGGAGTGCGAATTTAATCAGTTCTTGAAACAAAATCCTGCAATGGCGACGTATCTGAAGAATCACCCGTACATGAACCGCAGACCATTAAATCCAAGAGATAGCTTTTTTGGAGGAAGGACCAATTGCGTGAAATTGTACCACCAAGTCGACGAAAAAGCAGGAGAAGTAATAAAATATTTCGATATTGTTTCACTTTATCCTTACATAAATAAGTGTGCTAAATACCCTGTAGGCCATCCTAGAATTTATCTACAGGGTGATGAAAATATACCACCAATAAATAAAGTCAATGGTCTGATCAAAATGACGATATTACCAAGTCAACATCTTTATCATGGTCTCCTGCCTTACCGATGCAACAAGAAACTACTCTTTCCACTGTGTGCTGCGTGTGCCGAAGAAATGAACCCAGACCCTACAGCAACGTGTACACACAACGACCAGGAGCGATGATTCACTGGAACATGGGTATCATATGAAATACAGAAAGCAATAGAATTAGGATATCAACCGGTGGAAATTTTTGAAATTTGGGATTATGACATTGAACAATATGATCCCATCACGAAAACAGGTGGCTTGTTCACGGAATATATCAATACATTTTTGAAATCGAAAATGGAAGCTTCTGGATGGCCCAGTTCCTGTGTGACCGAAGAAGACAAATCAAAATTCATACAAAACGTCCTGGAGCGTGAAGGTATTGCATTGGATCCGACCAAAATTGAAAATAATCCTGCACGAAGAAGTTTATCTAAGCTTTGTGTGAACGCTCTTTGGGGAAAACTTTCGCAAAGATCAAACTTTAGCCAGACCACAATTATTGATCGGCCGGAAGAATTTTATGAAAAACTCACTTCCCCCGACATTAAACTCCATCAAATTGTACCCATCAATGATACGATGTTGTATGCGTTCTGGGAGTACAATGAACATGTGCCTGTTCAAAACCGAAACACCAATGTCGTGTTAGGTGCATTTACAACATGTCAGGCACGTCTGGAACTGTACAAGTACCTGGAAATGTTGCAGGAACGTGTTTTATATTTCGACACGGATTCTGTGATATTTACAGAAAAGCCCGGGGAGCCAACCATTGAACCTTCAACGTACTTGGGATGCTTATCGGATGAGATGGAGTCTTACGGACCACGAGCATACATCAAGACATTTGTCAGTGGAGGACCAAAATATTACAGCCTAGAAATATACAATCCAGATACCAACGTCACCAGTTACATATGTAAAATTAGAGGATTTACATTAAACTACAATGCAGGACAACAATTAAATTTCAACACGCTAAAAGAAATGATTACAAATCAATGCCGTGGACAAGTCACCATCACTATCCCACATAAAATATGCAGGACCAAAGACCATACCATCGTCACACGCAAAGAAGAAAAAATGTATAGTATCCAGTACACAAAACGTCGATTTAAAGAACTCAATTCTTATGATACGGTTCCGTACGGGTACGTTAAAAAACAGAAGATGGAACTGGAAAAAGAAGATGAAGAAGAAAAAACTGTAAACACCCAATAAGGCCGCCATTTCTTTTTCCTTTTCCTTTTTCCACTCCTTAACCATAAAGCAGCAACACCAAGAAGAAAAAATGAAGTACCCACAAGAGTTCATAAACCATCAACATCACCATCAGTGGAAGAAATGTAGTCATCTCGTACCCAAGGGGAAATCTTGACCATAAAGCAGCAACACCTAGAAAAAATGCAGTACCCAGAAGAGTTCATAAACATCCATCAGTGGTAGAAAAGCTGTCATCTCGTACCCGAGGATGAAGATGAGCCTAAACAGATCCATCATTTACGAGTAAGTTCTATTTCTCTCTTATCAATATTGACTCATTTTTATTGTTTCAGGAAAAAAGAAATTCATAAAGTAATCCGTTGTTTCTTCTTTTTCTTTACAGGATACGTCTACAAGATTCGAAGATGATGACACGTCCAACATATTCATTAATTAGATCCTGCATTTATTATGTTAATCACCTTGTATGAGAAAAGCACATACCTTTCGTTAAAATACAACAAGTTGAAAAAAAATGTGTTTTATTATTTCTTGAAACCCTGAACACTTGTTTTCAAATCATGGTAATCTTGAAAATTTAAGGTGGAAAATATATCCAAGATTTGGTTTACACGATTTTGTTCGAAAAAATTAATTAAAGAATTTTATAGTGTCCAAAATTTGGTTTTTAATTTAGTTCAAAAAAAATTGATTTGAAAATTTTCAAATGTGGTTTACATCTTTAGTTCAAAACTTGTTTTAAAAATTGATTCGAAATTTTTTTAAAAAAATTTTTAGTTCGAAAAATTTTGAATTGAAAATTTAGTTCGAAAGTTTTTAGTTTAAAATATTTTTTTCGTTCGAAAATTTTTAAATTTTTTTAGTTCGATTTTTTTTGGGGTTCGAAAATTTAATTTTTTTTAGTTCGAAAATTTTTTGATTTGAAAATTTGGTTCGAAAGTTTTTAGTTTAAATTTTTTAGTTCGAAATTTTTTTTGAAATTTTTGTTTCAAAATTTTTAGTTCGAAAATTTTTTGTTTGAAAATTTTTGTTTAAAATTTTTTAGTTCGAAAAAATTTAGTTTAAAATTTCTTGCACTCTGCGGAACCGTTTCGAAAAGAATCGGAGCAGTTTCGGTAAGACAAATCTGGCAACACTGTTTCCATTAATGAAGCGCTTACTGAGCGTTTAAAAATCTCTTAAAGTCACAACAATGTGTTATAAGAAATCTACAAGCGACAAGGATGGACCCCTCTTTTCACCATTGTTAAATGTATAATTTCAGAGGCATAGGCAACTAATTAATGGACATGATCTCCATACGTAAACGTATAAGGCAAGCTGTCTCTCCATCAAGGTAAGAAAACTGGTAATCATCTTATCTGTCAAAGAGAACGATAATATTTAAGGTAAACTTCAGTACAATATCATGATACCAAAAAAAGGGTTATTTAAGGAGGAGGTTGAACCCTTCATGGGAACTTTACGCATAACCATAAAAAGGGGGACAAAATTCTAAAATCCAGGTCTAGGGTGATCACCGACATATCGCTCTGTATTTCCCTCATGGACTGGAGGGGGGGGGAGGGGGCTAAGATCATGTGACTTCTATCAACCAATCAAAATTGATGTACCAAAACACTCATCTTACACATAAAATAAAACAAATGAGTGAGGGGTATTCCCATGTAATCTGTTCACTGTGTGGCGGGTCTAAAATCATGTGACCTCTATCAACCAATCAGAATCGAGATACCAAAGTATACATCAGAAAGGACACCCTAATTTCAAAAATCCTAGGACCTAAATCACGTGATCTCTATCATCAAATCAGAATCGAGGTACCAAAGCACTTATCTTACCCGTAAAAGGAAACGAATTAGTGATGGATTTCCCCGCAAGGGTAAAACATAACGTCATACCATGTAACCTGTTCACCGTGTAGCGGGTTTGAGATCATGTAACCTCTATCAGCCAATCAGTATCGTAGTACCAAAGTACTCATCAAAGAGGATACCCAAATTTCAAAATCCCAGGGTCTAAGATCATGTGACCGCTATCAACCAATCAAATTCAAGGTACCAAACCACTCATCTTACCCATAAAAGGAAACGAATTTTAAAAAATCCCTGAGCCTAAGATCACGTGACCTCTATCAGCCAATCAGCATCGTGGTACCAAAGGATTCATCTTACCTGTAAAAGGGAACGAATTTCAAATATCGCAGGGTCTAAAATCACGTGACAGCTATCAACCAATCAGAATCACTCATCTTACCCGTAAAAGGGAACAAATTTCAAAAAATCTTGGTCATAAAAGAGAATGAGGGATTTCCCCGCAGGGTGACTCATGACGTCATACCACGTGACCTGAAAATTTGAATTTCCCGCGTGGGCGGGGCCTAACGTCACGTGACCTCTCTCAGCCAATCAGAATCGAGAAAATTTTTGCTGACTCGGCTGGCCATACGCGGGCCCCTACTACTCTGAGGAGCTTGATCAATCTAAATTACTTTACTATCAACATATATTGGTTTGTTAGGACAATAAAATGAGGATATGTTGGGAAGTATTTTAATAACAAACTATGAAGAAATCTTGAGTAAAATAATAATAATAATAATAATAATAATAATAATAATAATAATAATAATAATAATAATAATAATAATAATAATAAAAACGTACTGAAGGTTTAACAGTATTTACGTCCTTCCTCAATTTATTCAAATATAACAACTTTCCTTTCATTATGACCTCAACTATTATAAAACGTACATGTTCACTATTATAAAAACTACATACTCAATAATGTCTTGTAAACTATTTTACAATATCTGCGTTCCTTTCTCTGTTGAATAAAATGCAAACAGAACTTTCCACACAAATTTTTGTTTTTATTATTCCGCCAACTACTGTCGGTTCCAAATGACATATTAAAGTAGCAGTAGAATTTTTTTCTTTTCAGAACATGTTTGGTACTGCAAGGATGCCATGACGAAAAATTATGATTAAAAAAAAAATGTCCACGCTGTTACACAACGGCACTATACTTTCGAAGGCTTAAAATATTCCTGACTAGTAGCAGAAATTCTGAGAATTCAGTAACTTTTCTTGAAATTTCAAATTCCCTGACTCTTCCAGTATATCTCGCTTAGCTCGCCACCATGTATTGCAAATAATACAAATCTCCTTATAAGAAAGAGTAACCAAAGGCTTCCTGTAGTTTTTACTTTTTTATTTTTAACGTTGATCCTTCTTTTCCTCATTTCATTTTGTTTAATCCTTCCTTATTTTTTTAAATTTCTGGTCTCGAAGGGGGGGGTCCGGGCCCCCCGGAACCCCCTTTGGCTACCTGTCTGGACTAGGTTGAGCTACTGTTACTCATTTGATTCGAAAACGAGATGGGAAATGCTATATTTCTCTTCTCGTCTCGAATTTAGAAAAAAGGCATTTTTCATTTGAGTCTCGTTTCGTTTTCGAGATAAGAATGAAGGCGAGGTAAGAAATGTCTCGTCTCATATACAGTACTATCTACAAAAGCGCACAGCGAGATCATTGGTTCATACCAAACGCCAATCATTTAAGATGGTGCTTCTAGTGTAAAATAAAATATCGAGCAAAATTTATATTCGCCTCAAAATTAAACAATTTCAAAAATGTATTTGGGCAACAATGAATGCGTTTCTATGAAAGCTATTGTAATTCTTTCATCTTGCCTTTGATTTAGCATTAAGAGTCTTCATCCCGGAGAAATTAAAATACCGCTAATTTTACAGGAGTTATGTGATATCTTCCAATAGATAAAAGATAATCGAAATGTGGAACAAGAGCGTCCTAGACAATATTATTTTACATGAGAAACCGTTATCACGACTCACTTATCTGCTTTCGATTTTGAGCCATTTTGAAAATCGGCATTTATTTTCGCGTTTCTAAACAGCTGAACACGGAAAGCCACTAGGTGACTTGTGATAACGGTACCTCACTCAAAATAATATTGTCTAGGGCGCTCTTGTTGCATATTTCAATTATCTTTTATATATTTGAAGATATCACATACTTACTGTAAAATTAGCGGTATTTTAA
Source organism: Thermobia domestica (assembly GCF_964235325.1). NCBI lineage: Eukaryota > Metazoa > Arthropoda > Insecta > Zygentoma > Lepismatidae > Thermobia > Thermobia domestica. Next base: position 15,874,213 of record NC_137471.1, on the reverse strand, counting down.
TTTCGCCGCGATGAAGACTCTTTAACTCTTATTTTAAAGGCTATGGAAGCTTCAGGTGAAGAAAGCGTGGCAGGCGACGTCGTCGCACAGATAACGAAGCCCCGTCTGAAAGCCAAATGTCAGAAGAGCAGACATGTGGTATTTCACAGCAAGCTAAACCAGACGGTGGGACTCCTGAAAGAAAAGCTAAAGTTATGATATACATTGAAAAATATGCAAATTCTATTGTATCCTCAAGTGACCTCAGGCTTCTTCATCAGATGAAAGAATATGCTGTTATCCTGAAGAAGGGGACACGATTATAGAGCCGATATTATATCCTTTAACTGCGAAGTAATGTATCCGCAGGCTGAAGAATTTAAAGTTGGGATAATATCTTCTAACTATAGTAGCCTCAGTCTAAAGACAGCCACTTGCTCACAAAGGAAAGCCGCTATTTAAGAGAAAGAAGAAAAGAAAAAGGATCATTGACAAAGATTTGGCAACAGTTTGGGTTTAGTTTATTGCCTAACAGTTAGTTTTCAAGGGAGAGAGAAACCAAACAGGACACTATGAAACGAAACCGAACAAGGGGGCGGCTTCCCTTTGCGAGCAAGTGGCTGTCTTTAGACCGAGGTTACTATATTTCAACGTTAGCACTGATCGTGATACGTACATTTGCAGCAGATACATCAGAACTGCGTTGCACAGGCCATAAATTGCAAACTGTTTGATTACAGCAACATCTATGGAAGTGTATCATGACATTGCAATTAACTCGACTGCATTGCAAGAGCGATCCATTGGGCCTCTTTTGTTCCAAGAACAGCTATGGAGCCTACAAGAATGCATCCACGTCCATAACATTGTTCAAGATCAATTGTTTAGCATGACCGCAGGTGACTGTTTCAGCTGAAAGTAGTGGCACCATTAGAACATTTGAAACAAATGCAGCTAAGGACAAGAGCGTATCCGAGGGTATAACCTAAGAACTTGTCGAAATGCCTCATTACCTGTTATGGTCATCTCCTCGATACCCTCAACAGCTTGGTCATCGAAAAAGAATAAGAAATGCGATGTTATTTTGACAAATAACTGGACAAGCTTGAGCGAAGGGTGAAAAGTCTCCAAGCGCCCGGTGAAGTAGTACGTCAGTTGATAATTGAATTGAAGCTGTGTGGTCTTCGAGTAGATAGCTTAGCTGACTTAGCTAATAAAGTTTGAATGGTGATCAGTCGCAGCTTCTCTTGGTTCTCCACATGAAGCAATTGTAAAACAGAGAAGATAAATATTATCAAAAGAAAAAATGAAATGAAATTTTTCGAGTTTTACGTCCCACGGTTATGCCGGCTAGGCTAAAAGGAGACGGTGATGATGAGTAATGAATGAAGTGTTGGAATGAAGAAAGTGGGAGGAAACGGGGGAACCCCGAGAAAACCCACACACACGCTGTTTGTCCACCACAAAGTTCCCTTGGCGGGAGCAGGGTTTGAACTCAGGACCCCGTGCACCACAGGTGAACGCTCTACCACTGACCGATCTCTATGAAATTTTCAACGTAGATGAGGTTCGGGCCTGGGATGTGTTTTATAATTTTATTTTGACGGCACACCGAAGTGGAGGGGTGATATTTAAAAATAAATAAAACTTATTAACTCTTGAACCACGAGACCAATCTCGATCTAATTTGCACACAGATCAGGTTAGAACCTGTGGTGGTTTTTATCATTTCACTTTGACGGGAAGGGGGCGGGGAAGGGGAGACATAGAAATACATAAAAATAAAAGTGGCTGCGGTTGTATCTTAAGAACCCTTGAACCACTCGACTGGTTTTGATCAAAGTTTCAATATATATGAGATTTCAGCCTGGGATGGTTTTTATTTCATTTTGACGGTGAACTTAGAAAATTCCAACAAAATCTAATAATATTTATGAAAGTAAGAAATAATATCTGAGTTTTTACATCCCTCGATATGTCTTGTAGGTTAAAGGAGACGTAGATGATCAGAATGAAGAAAATGATGGAATGAAGAAACTGGGAGGAAACGGGAATACCACGAGAAAGTCCACAATCACGATATTTTGTATCTTCTTCTTCTTCCTTTTGTCATTATTATTATTATTATTATTATCATTATTATTATTATTTGTAATATGGAATTGCATATTAAGGAACTCATTTGGTAAATTTTAGGGAAAGGTTTCATTCAGCAAGGTTTTGGTCCGTGAGGTTTTCGGACGGCGAAGTTTTGACCAGGCGAGATTTTGGCCTACGAGGTTTTGGGCGGCGAGGATTTGGCCACGCGAGATTTTGGGCGGCGATGTTTCGGCCGCAAGATTTTTGTCCATATCCCAGATAAAGATGCTCGTTTATTTTTACTAAAAATGTTATTATAATTTAATTTAGATCAGAACAGTTGCACTTATGAGGAAATTTGTAAGGAATGAAACTAAATTATAGTCTTGCTCGTTGAAACTGACAATCTTTCCTCTTCTTTATGCACAATTTTGATCTTTATAGCAGATGAAGAAAACGTAAAAATTATAAGAATTGTACACAAATCTTTGGCACTGACTTGTACAAATAGGCTATGTTGCTAGTTCTAACTACAGGCAACGTGGAGTGAAATGCTTTTTGCTTTGTGAATTTCTGTCAATCAGGAGCCGAGATATGCCACTTAAGTCCAACCTTTGGAAACTTGGGTGAAAGTTGTGCAGGATAGAAGTAAATTACCAAAATTATCCATAGCAAACAGGAAAATATGAGGGGGGGGTAAATGTTCAACGTGCGTAGGATAAAGTAAATTAAAGGGAAAGGTCGTTAGCCAGATGAATAGACAAGGATAATGTACTAGAAGTTTTAATTTCCTCCGGTAAATGTCAACCGCTGGGGAATGTACGGTGCTGCCACCTAAAGGCAAGATGTGTAACTTTCGTTTCAATAGTAGAAAATGAGCTATGGAGACTACCGTTAAAGTCACCGTTATCCGTTAAGGTGTTAACGAATCGACTCTGTTAACAAACTTGTATGAGATAATTGCTACCGTTAAAGTCACTGTTATCCGTTAAGGTGTTACCGAATCGACTCTGTTACCAAACTTGTATGAGATAATTGCTACCGTTAAAGTCACTGTTATCCGTTAAGGTGTTAACGAATGGACTCTGTTAACAAACTTGTATGAGATAATTGCTACCGTTAAAGTCACTGTTATCCATTAAGGTGTTAACGAATGGACTCTGTTAACAAACTTGTATGAGATAATTGCTACCGTTAAAGTCACTGTTATCCATTAAGGTGTTAACGAATCGACTCTGTTAACAAACTTGTATGAGATAATTGGATTAGCTCTCTTTTTTTGCAAGAAACAGAATTCAACATTTTGCGTTCGAACAAGAATTATCGTGTGTGGACTAATGGACAAATATAAAAGTTGTTGTTGCCTTTAAGATATTAAAGGATTGACTTTACTAACAAACTTGGCCGACATAATCTCTCTCACTAATTATTGCGAAAACTAATTCCAAAAATTCCCTTTGGTTGAAGAATTATCGTGAGGAGTAACGTACGGTACGGACGACGTACTAATATTACAATATTATAGGTTCTGCTTATATAATCTTAACAAACTACCAATATTGTTCCTGTTATGCAGGAAGAAATAAAAGTATAAGGGTTAGGCTATCCATGTTATGCAGATCGAAACTAAATGACAAAGACTGTCCAAGATCGACAGAAAAAAAACTATAAGGATAAGGTTATCCGTGTTATGCAGATTAAAAATAAATGACAAAGACTATCCAAGATCGACAAGAAGAAATAAGGGTGAAAAATCTCCATTGCAACCAGGACCACATTAATACATGAACAAAATATCCATGATATGTAGGACAATCCGTGCAACAAGAGCTCTCTTCTGACAATTGAGTAGAGCACGCAGAGTATTTGTCGCACTGTTGCTAAAGGCTCTGCAACAGACAAAGCAGCTCTGGCAGCTAATTAGGACATTTAACAAATCATAAGTTTATAGTCGTAAAAATATAACAGGAGCGTATGGTTTCGAAATAACAACAATAATAGTACTTGGAATATTGAACTGTCAGAGTCTAGCTCTTGTTGCACGGATAATATATGAAGAAAAGATACTCTGTAAATCATAATACTATGGTTGTCTATGGAGTTACAGAACAAAACCTAATGTGTCTTACGCAGAGTCGTTTTTAGCATTGTGTTAAGAGCTTGACTAACTTCCGAATTTAATAACACGTAAGTGAGAGAATAGGACTCACTTAACTTGATTTGTCCCAAAATGTTTGGGTAACCCTGCAAACAAGTCGAGCTTGGCCTTTTTCGATATAAATCGTTGTCAACTTTACTTACGTGTTACTAAATACGGAAGATAGCATTGCGTTAGTCAAGCTTTTAATACAACAGTGAAAACGACTCTGCATAGGGCCCAATAAGATTATTCTTAGTATTAAGGAAGAAATTACAGATTAAGAATATCCATGGTATTTAGGGTGTAAATTTGTTAAAGTACTAATGTCGTCCATATTATGATGGAAAAATAAATTATAGCACTAAAATTGTATGGATTCGATGCGGGCGCCATGTGTGAAATCTAGCTGAAATCTAGACGAAACAAACATCTATGCTGAAATCTAGCTCCTGCCAGACTTTAGTTAGCTTATCTAAATTCTACGCTGAAATCTTGCTGAAATCTAGCTGAAATCTATACGAAATCTAGCTAAAATCTAGACGATTATGCTGAAATCTAGACGAAATTTAGAGGATATGTTGAAATTTAGATATGCTGAAATCTAGACGAAATCTAGCTGAAATCTAGACGATATGCTGAAATCTAGACGAAATTTAGAGGATATGTTGAAATTTAGATATGCTGAAATCTAGACGAAATCTAGCTGAAATCTAGACGAAACAAACATCTATGCTGAAATCTAGCTCCAGCCAGACTTTAGTTAGCATATCTAAATTCTATGCTGAAATCTTGCTGAAATATAGACGAAAACTAGCTAAAATCTAGACGAAATCTAGACGATATGCTGAAATCTAGACGAAATCTAGACGATATGTTGAAATTTAGATATGCTGAAATCTAGACGAAATCTAGCTGAAATCTAGATGAAACAAACATCTATGCTGAAATCTAGCTCCTGCCAGACTTTAGTTAGCATAGGCCTATCTAAATTCTGATTCTTAGTACAGCTAGGTTCTGTGGAAGGGTAGGCACGTGAACACGGTCCTTTATATAACGACATAAAAAATACGGGGAGTTAAATCTGGATCTGGCAGGCCATTACAGAAGAGCGTTGTTCAAAGGACCTGTTCTTCCTATCCAACGTTGTGCCAGGACCTCATTGAGGTATGAACGAACCTGACAGTGATAAAGAGGAGGTGCTCCACCGTGCTGGAACACATAATTATCAGAATTCTCCATTCATTTGTGGAATTAACCAAAGTTGTAGTATATCCAAGTAGGGCATTCCTTTTACAGTGTCCTCTGCGAAAAAAAAGGGGTCATATAGCTTCCGCTGTGATATGGTACAAAAAAAAAGTTGAGCTTTGAGGAATCTAGTTCAACTTCAATAATTCTGTTTGAATTACCTGTTCCCCAAATCCGACAGTTGTGTCTCTTAACCTTTCCATTGACATGGAATGTGGCAAAACAGTGGTATCTTTCAAATTTCAACATGTAGAATGACTTCTCAGCACCGACAAACACCGTGTGCGTGGGTTTTCTCGGGGTTCTCCCGTTTCCTCCCACTTTCTTCATTCCACCATTTCATTCATTACTCATCATCACCGTCTCCTTTAGCCTCACCGGCATAACCGTGGGACGTAAAACTCAAAGATTTCATTTCATTTTTTTTTCTCAGCACCGACAAACGACATTATTACAGATTGGATGAGCAGCGCGTCTGGTGGCCAAACTGGAAACTACACAAACCTGAAATGACATTTAAAAAACAACAACATAAGAACCAGTTTATCATATGCAACTTACATCATGAAATACAATGCATTTGTTTTTTAAAATGGGACTTACTTTAGACACACACTGTGTGATTGCAGACTAGTTGTAACAGTCAAATTTGCACACAGTAGTTTTCGAAATGTTTAACTCTGGTAACATCTTTAATATACAACCTGCTATCAGTACCCCAATTGCGATAGAGTTCACAATTTTTAATGGAATGCTCCAAAGAAAAGCAGGAAATATATATATATTTTTTAATGAAAAAATATTCATTACAAATGCTTGACAGTACAAAAATGTGTATTTATACTGGTATTGTGGATTGCTAAAACGGTTTCTGTTGGTTATTTACAATAAGGAAGGCCCGCCCTAATTGCTGGCTGTGACTGAAATGAATGGAAATATAAGCAGTAACCTGTTTATTAGAGAAGAAAAGCGTCCCTTAGGCACAGTCAAAACAGAATATGCAAATAAAAAGAAGTGATCAGCAAAGCACCGTGACAGTTTCCAAACGCAATGCGTATAACCAATTCATATACTGTAAAATAAATAAGCTTGTAAATGTTGCGAATAAATAGGTGGCCTAGAATTTAATAGACAATTTGATTTCTGGGCTGTTCGTCTATTTATCTTAGATCAGGGTTTGTCAACCTGGGAGTCGAAAAGATAAACGGAAGAGATAAATATAATTAGAATCTATTACCGGAAAATATTTTTAAATATTATTTTTCAGATTTGTTCTGATAGGCATATTTTTATACATACTGTTAAGAACAAAAAAAAAAAAATGTCTACTACAGTCTTGGGAAGTAACGTAACGCAAGTAACGCGTTACTTTTTAAGTAACATTTCCTAGTAACGCGTTACATTTTTCAAAAGTAACTGTAACGGTAACGCGTTACACATTTTTAAGTAACGTACCTAGTTTGCGTTACTTTTTTCGCGTTACATTTCGGATGAGTAACTACAATATATGTATTTTCTTTTTTCGGAAACAAATGTTTCTTTCCTATAAGTGAATTTCTCAGAATGAAACAATCGAGCATGAACTACGTATGTCAGTGACCGATAGTCACACAGAGAAACAGATAAATCCGTAGTGCCACTTGCTGTTTTTTGAAGATGAGGACAACCTTAGGGAAATCACGTGTATTGATTGCAAACACCTGGAAGATTTTGTAGTAGATTTTGACAGCTCCAAATTAATACATTCAGTGAGTGAACTAGGAGTGCAATGATACCGGTAATCTATTTTACTTTGATTGGCGTTGTTTTTATAAAGATGGATACTTTTTCTAAAAAGCTGAAGATGATGGTGAACAGAATTTAAAAGTAAAGTGGTGCCCCGGTGGGAAATATTTATCGACAACTAGGGTACCATAATTAACGACATTCAGTAAGAGGTTAATATGAATAAACTGTGTTCTGATGAGCAGGCCTACTTTATTACTAGAAAATAGTTTGCTGATGGTATGTAATATTGGAGTTCATTCAGATCAGTTTGCTTATCCTAGAGTCCCGTTGATTATAGAGTTTGAAACTAGCTTTAAAAAGCATGTATCGATTTTAGAGTTGCTAGCAAGTTTTGGTTCACTCCCAGTTCATGTGTTCTCAGTTTATTAATTGTAGTGCAATGTTTCTCTATATTTAGTATTTTTAATTTTATATAACAACGTTGTTATTATTATATAATTAGTTTAGCAGAATAATAATAAGCAACCATTTTTTTCTAACGCATAGGGATGAGCACGAGTCAAGCTAAAACTCGACTCGACTCGAATTCAAGTCGAGTTTCGAGTCAGGTCAAAAATAATATCTTCGAGTGGAGTTCCGAGCTGATTCAGTTTTTCGCGTCGAGTTTCGAGTCCAGTCGAGTTTGATAAATGGCTCGTTCGTTTTAACTCATCTTGAAAACATGGCCTGATTACACTGGGAAACGAAAGCCATGAGAAATGTAAGCTAAACAGTAATATGGAATACTTTTAATGTTGCTCACGAGAGGGGACACTGCTCGCATCTCGTCTCGTCTCGATAGCGAGATCACCTCGGCTCAACTGAGAAGATGGCTCGAGCCGGCTCACGTGGGGCGAACCATCGGCTCAAGCTGGCTTGGTAGGGATCAGCCATCTGCTCGGTTCGGCTCAACTAAGCCGAGGGCTCTAGCCGAGTCGGTTGGGTGAGCTGTTGGCTCGGCTCACTTCTCGGTTCGGGTCGATAGTGAATGAACTGTGAGCCGAGCTTCTCGAATGGTTGACAATTCTAAACCCGGGCGGAGCAGTTTTGAAGATATTTGGCCAGTGCCCTATAACTTTTAACAGTGTTTGGCTCGAGCCCGAATACTCAACCTAGACCCTGAACCCAAATTCAGAAGCTCGTGAACAATGTCCTTGACACCTAGACTTCACGACTACCGAGGTTGGCAATAAACTATTTCTTTAGTATTCAAATACAAACCGCCTAGCCTATCTTTCATTTTTATATACAGTGTTGTTGTAAATAATAATAATAATAATAATAATAATAGCGGTAGTAATAGTAGTACGAAAATTGAAGTCATAATTTTTTTCACATTTTTAAAGTTTCGGACCTAAAAGTAACGAGTTAGTAACGCGTTAGTTTTTTGGGTCAAGTAACGCGTTACTGGGTTACATTTTTGCAAGTAACTTACGCAACACTGGTCTACTAAACATTTTCAATAGGTGCAGAGGGGTTTAAAAATAAATTTAAATGAAAGAGGTACGATATCAAACTAATGGGAACTGCATATTGAAATAGCAGAAAAAAAAATACAAATGCAACAAAGCCTGCATATTGAAATATTGAAAGCTAATGAGACACCTGAGCATGGAGTTATTTCACTAGTGTGGAATATCAAGTTTGATCTTTGTGACGCACATTATTAAGTCATTTAAAATACTCAATAAGTTTTTTAAATATCTGTCCCAAAATTTTTTAAACCCAAATTTCAAATCAATATATTTTTAATCATATAACCCAAAATTATGAAGTTATAACATTTTCAAACGGCCTCCATTTTGAAGAAGTATGACGGATCGTATTTGATATTTGTAATATGAATGAACTGACCAAATTTGGTTTTAATCCATTTATTTGCTTTTTAGGGAAGTTACTGTATCCACTATATACAAGAAATAGACGCTACTATTAAAGAAATAGATAGATATCGTGAGATCTCCGCAATAGGCATATTAAAAATCACACACAAGCTAATTACAAACTAGAAATTATAAGGGGGTCGCTGGCAAGGTGTGATAAAATCGGGGTCGTGGTAGGAATTAGGTTGAGAACCCTATCTTAGATATACAATAGTACGTGTTTGAAGTCCAGAATGAGCAATATAATCTCACAAGGATATATATATATATATATATATATATACAGACTGTCCCATAATTCGTGTGTAAACTTTAATTTCATAGTACTCAGAACTGGTAAAAGCTAGAACTGTGAAATTTGCAGGCAATTTAGAGGAAGGTCAGAAGATTTGTTTGATAGCAAAACGAGATCGCGGGTATTATTGTTTGCGGAGTTACAGGGTCAAAGGTCAAAATGCGATTTTTTCCTTATGGGATTTCAATGTTAAATAGTAGTCTCACATGTCATTTTTTTGAATATCCATCTCCGGTAGCAAAAATTGGTATATCGACATAAATTCTGCTCCGAAACAATGTGATAACGAGAAATGTGGGCAATCGTGACCCGGTGACCTCTAACAGGTCATCTGTGACTCTTGAAGAAAAAGCTCCCTTTTCAACAGCTTATTGTACACAACTAATTCAGTTGAAGATAATGTTAAAATACATATGCACAAAGGATCTACTGAACATCCTTTTTAGCAAAACGAAGAGGTCAGCAACATCATCAGAGGTCAAAGGTCACGTAGTTAAAATGTCATATTTGATGTGTTAACAAATAAGAAACTGTGACATTGCAAATAATGCTTTGAGGTGCCATAGAACAATGCATAAAGATCCTTCCAACGAGTGTGTGTGGGCATAGGGAAAAGGTCATCATAAGAGGTCAAAGGTCACGCAGTTAAAATTTCATGTTTGATGTGTTTGCAACTATGAAACTATGACGTTTGAAAAATGATTTGATCTACCATGGAACACACGCATAAAAGTCTTTCGAATTGGTTTATATGGGCATAGGAAAAAGGTCAACAATGTCATAAAAGGTCAAAGGTCACGCAGTTAAAATTTCATGTTTGAAGTGTTAGCAAGTATGAACGTGAGACGTTTGAGAAATGCTTTGTGCTACTACAGAAAACATGCATAAAGGTTCTTCGAATTGGTGTGTATGGGCATAGCAAAAAGGTCAACAATGTCGTAAAATGTCAAAGGTCACACTGTTAAAATTTCATGTTTTATGTTTTAGCAAGTATAAAACTGTGGCGTTTTAAATACGGGTTTGAGCTTCCATAGAACACATGCAGAGAGGTCCTTCCAAGGGGTGCACATGACCATAATGAAAAGGTCAATATTGCCATAAGGTGAAGAAGCCTAATTTTGTAATTCAAATGCTGCAGGCAACGGTAGGTATGTTTCTGTGATGTTTAAAACAATAAATTGAACACAGTATGGATCAAGTATCACCTTTCGTTAATTACTTAGCCTTGCAAAACTGCATTCTAAATGTTTTTTTTTCTTTTTTCTTATTGAAACATACTAATAGCTATTTACTGCACAGAAATATTTGAAATATTGTCTTACCTCTACAACAAACATTGACGTCCTTGTAGACTGTAAATCTTTTTAGTACTTTGCAATTTATTCCACGTGACCTCCGTGATGTGCTAAACTTAAGTTCACTCTGTGTATAAGTGTCTTTGTGAAGATTTTTACAAGAGTGTCTGGAGTTATCTGTTCAACGGCACGCTGTATCGATCGTCGTAGTTCTTCAGGTGTTTCTGAAGGAGTTTTATAAACTTGTTGCTTAAGAAAGCCCCATAGAAAGAAGTCGCATGGGGTTAGATCAGGACTTCCAGCTGGCCACTCAACATCAGAAACTATACTTATTAAATGGTTTCCAAATCTTCCTCTTAAAATTTGCAATGTTGCCCTAGTACGATGTGCTGGAGCACCATCTTGTTGATACCACATATCATTGTATGGATCAAGATTTAAGGGATCAAGTTCATGGAAAAGAAATTCTCGCAACATATTTTGGTATGTAAGTTGATTAACGTTTCCTTCGAAGAAAAACAGCCCTATTACACCAGTTGCTGTTAGTCCCATCCATACCATAATACCCCTTTGATCTGCACAGCGTTCAATTCTTTCCGCCGGTGGACTGGGTCCCAAGAACCGTTCATGTGACGAAGACACTGTTCCATTAAAAAATACAGCTTCATCTGACATTATAAGTTGAAATAAAAATATGGGATTTTCATTTAATTTGTCTATCAACCAGTTACAAAATAAAATTCTGCCACCGAAATAATCATCATGTAATTTATTTACAATCTTCATACTGTACGCCTTAACCTCAAGCACACGCAATATCCTACTCAGCGAACTTTTTTTAACGTTGGATGCAACACTCCGGCGACGGATTGATTTTCTTGGTAAACTAAGCACAGAACGAACCACTTTGCGTTTAGTATCCTCGGTAGAGATCCTTACAGGTGGTAACAGGGTATAAATAAACGATAAGAGTGCGTCCCTTCCTACATATGGGGAAGCAATTTATTTCCAGTGGAATTATTTTTATTTTCTCAATTTCCTGGGTAAGCATCAAGGAAATATTAAGGCTACCATATTTATTTTTCATGAGAATACTGGACATCTTTGTTCTCCCCTCAAACTTCACAACACAATGCATTGCTTGGAAACAGTTTATTTTCAATGCATTATCTTTTTTTTTATATGAATACAAAGAAGTAACGAACAATCTGTAGTACAGTCTGTTCTCAAGATTTTTATTTTTTTTTTTTATTTTCGGAGAACTCCTGAGTGATTTGCATTTACATGTGATATTTTCATTAGAAAATGCTACCCAAATAATATGTTTTTTAGAATCTAGACGAAAGAAAATCCTGCACCCACTATCTCCTAGAATGTCCTGCACACAATAGTGTGCATTCTATAATGACTTCTTAAAATTAAGTATTCTTGTTATTTAAAAGAAAAATTTCCGAGAGCCCAAATAAATATTCTTAATTTTATATACCATACCAACTAAATTAGTTCTCAAACATTGCCGTATCATACTTGCCAATATACGAACTATAAACTTCTTATTTCGTGACCTTTGACCTTTTATGACACTGTTAACTATTAATTATGCATGTATTCCATGGCCGACTTTTTGCATGTATTCTGTGGCAGGTCAAATCACTTTTCAAAGGTCACACTTTCATATTTGCTAACACAAACTATCATGTTTTAACTGCGTGCCCTTTGACCTTTTATGACATTGTTAACCTTTTTTTAAGCCCATGCACTCCCCTTGGAAGGACCTTTATCCATGTGTTCTATGCGAGCTCCAATTATTCTTTGTAACGTCACAGTTTCATACTTGTAAACACATCAAACATGACATTTTAGCTGCGTGACCTTTGACCTTTTATAGCATTGTTGAGCTTTTTGCTATGCCCATACACACCAATTGGAAAGACCTTTATGCATATTTTCTATGGTAGCTCAAATCCTTATTTCCAACATCACAGTTTCATACTTGCTGATACATCAAACATGAAATTTTAACTGCGTGACCTTTGACCTTTAAGGACGTTCTTGATCTTTCTCCTGTGCCCATACACATCCGTTGGAAGGACCTTTCTGTATGTATTCTATGGCACGTCAAATCCTTTTTCAAACGTCGCCGTTCCATATTTTCTAACACATCAAACGTGATATTTTAACTACGTGACCTTTGAACTTTTATGACATTGCTGACTTTTTCCTATCCTCATACACACCAATTGGAAAGACTTGTGTCCTGTGCAGCATGCATGTGTCCTGTGGAGGCTCAAATCATTCTTTCTAACGTCACAGTTTCATACTTGTTAATACATCAAACATGAAATTTTAACTGCGTGACCTTTGACCTTTTATGACATTGTTGATCTTTTTCCTATGCCCATATACACCAATTCGAAAGACTTTTATGCATGTGTTCCATGGTAGCTCAAATCAGTTTTCAAACGTCATAGTTTCATAGTTGCAAACACATCAAACATGAAATTTTAACTGCGTGACCTTTGACCTCTTATGATGACCTTTTCCCTATGCCCACACACACTCGTTGGAAGGATCTTTATGCATTGTTCTATGGCACCTCAAAGCATTATTTGCAATGTCACAGTTTCTTATTTGTTAACACATCAAATATGACATTTTAACTACGTGACCTTTGACCTCTGATGATGTTGCTGACCTCTTCGTTTTGCTAAAAAGGATGTTCAGTAGATCCTTTGTGCATATGTATTTTAACATTATCTTCAACTGAATTAGTTGTGTACAATAAGCTGTTGAAAAGGGAGCTTTTTCTTCAAGGGTCACAGATGACCTGCTAGAGGTCACCGGGTCACGACTGCCCAAATTTCTCGTTATCACATTGTTTCGGAGCAGAATTTATGTCGGTATACCAATTTTTGCTACCGGAGATGGATATTCAAAAAAATGGCATGTGAGACTACTATTTAACATTGAAATCCCATAAGGAAAAAATCGCATTTTGACCTTTGACCCTGTAACTCCGCAAACAATAATACCCGCAATCTCGTTTTGCTATCAAACAAATCTTCTGACCTTCCTCTAAATTGCCTGCAAATTTCACAGTTCTAGCTTTTACCAGTTCTGAGTACTATGAAATTAAAGTTTACACACGAATTATGGGACAGTCTGTATATATATATATATATATATATGAAGGGTAAGGGGAAAAACAAGGAATATCACAAAATTGCATTTTCGAGAAAACGGCGTTTTAATATTGAAAACCGCGTAAAAAGAATAGGGTTAGTTAAATATTTTGCACCTTTTTACATGGACATTTCTACATCTACGCATGCATGCTCGGCATAGACAGTCTAACAGTGCCAAGAATCACCAACAGATAGGACAAAGCACCCGAAAAAGCACATACATGGACATTCCTTGTTTTTTCCCTTACTCTTCATATTATAATTATTAACTTACTAATCATACTTCAGTTAGATAATAACACCTGCATAAATATCTAAGATTTTACTCTTCCATCTTGAATTAATATGCTTTGTTCATAAATTCTTGTAAATATTGACACCTAATTTTTCAAGGATGTTATAAAATAGAGGATCTGCATGTATATTTTTCTTCACACTAGATCCTAGCCATAGGAACTAAATACACGTTTCTGATTGCATTTTGCGATTGTCCAAACCTCTTGGTGCATGTATTGTGTATTATAGTAACAGAAGAAAATTGTGCCACTTTGTTGAAATTGGAGAAGAAAATTGAAGAAGCAGCTGAGGTTAAATTTATATCGCCGGGGTCAAGGTGGAACAAAACAAGTCCTGCGGGGCTTCTAACTCGTTCCTACTCCTACTTCTCCTCCTCCTCCTCCTCCTCCTACTACTACTACCATTACTACTACTACTACTGCTTATACTATGGATTCGTATAGCAAAACTGCACGCGTAACGTAAGTAAATCACGTTCGGCCACAAGGACCGACAGGACCAAACGCTTGATTTCTGCTATTTGTATGCTAACATGGAGAGAAACGGATAACTTCAACCAATCAGAACCGCGTATTTAGCTCCTATGGCTAGAATCAAGCGTGATTTAAAAATATGCTATATGCATATACAACAAAATTGTGAAGACATACGTCACAGTTTTGCCACCCCCACACTGCTTACATACAAAGATTACTTTGTCTTATTTAGTCCATGTGAGAAATTTCTTTTTACCTTTCATGACCCTTGGCGGAAGTCTGCTCATATATACAGTAGCGGATCCAGGATATGATCAAGGGAGGGGCTAAACCAGAGTAAAATAGGATTGAAACCCATTTTATCCAGAGTGTACCTGAACGTCAAGGGGTGTCTATAACCCCTAAAGCCCTCCTGGATCCGCACATGTGCATACATGGGGGTGTATTATTTTCATTTAATGTTAGAGACCCTTTTGCGGGTCCAGCTTCAGGTATACCACTTGAAATATTGCACCTTATGGCCTATGGAGCATGGTAAATTAGGCTAGAGAAAATTTCAGTGGCGCCCCCGTACCTTGGTGTCTTAAGCACGTGCTTATCTTACTTAATGAATATAATCCACTGCTGGATGACATGTTCGAGCTGCTGGTTCTTAAAACAGATTTAGAATGTATTGAAGTAGATTTGCTTGGTAATATATTCTTGATTGCAGCTAGATCATCCTTGTTTAGCAAATTCAAGGCCATGATGTTTGATTTGTCCTTTACTGTTGTTATTCACTTCTAGCATATCTGGTTTCAAAGAGGACTCACGAAATAGACAGAATTTGTTGTTTAGACGTGGAATCAATTCCAAAAAGGAGCTTATCTCTATCTGTTACAGTTATTGCTTTATAGAGATCACAATTGGAACCGAAATTAACACATTTCTACCACTTCCGGTTTTAATAGAGAGTTGTGGGCAAAAATGGTATCTCTTCTTCAGGCGATAAATCGATTCCAGGAAACTCCTTGCTTCTATCTATTACTGTATTAGTTCTATGACGATCAACCTTGAAACCGGGATTTCTTAATTATTACCACTTCCGGTTTGCACAGACTGTTAAGGGAGAGAATGAATCCTATCCTTGGAACGCTAAATTGATTTCAGAAGATTGCTTCTCGAACGTTCTTGCTCTATTGCGATCAACGTTCAAACCGGAAATGATTAATTTCTACCGTTTCTGGTCCGAATAGAAGATAACCGGATGACACTGAACCCATTCTTGAGAGACTGAATCGATTAAGAAAACTGCTTCTCAACATCTCTTACAGCTTTGGCTGTGATACCTGTGATAGGCAGACAGACAGACGGACATAGTATTTCTACAAGGCTTCCAGGGGTGTAGCCAGCAGGTTTGTAAAGGGGGGGCCCGTCGTTTTTGAGGGGGGGCCAGCTACAATGTACAAAGACAAAAAATGTGTTGCTGCTAGTCTGCAAAACTAAAAACACTATTTTAGCTTCTTCTTCTTCTTCTTCTTCTTCTTCTTATTATTATTATTATTATTATTATTATTATTATTATTATTATTATTATTATTATTAATTATTATTATTATCCATAAATTATATTCAATATAGTTTTTATTATGCTTAATCAAGAACTACTGCCCGGGACCAAACGTTATACATTTTATGCATAACTATAAAGGTAACCAAGAAAGTTCTGTCCCTTTTCGTGGAGGTCTGTGTTCAATTAGACCTCATATCGTGAGTTGAATGCAATCGGAGATAAGACGAACGTCAGTTGTTGTTGTGGGTATATCCAACATACTACCTGGTTGTGGCAATTCAGACACATCGTGAACTTACGTAAAGACAGAGGGAACATGGGACTTCCACAGAGCGTCATAGGAGGATGTATGCTGAACGAGTTCAAGTGGAGGTCAAACGCCGCTGTAGCGGGACAGAAGATATGCCAGGCCTTTGGTCAGGATGTCGTGATGACGCGGACATTGCAGCGATGGTTTAACAAGTTTAAGGACGGTGACGAAACACCCGAAAACACCACGTGCCAGAAGACCAACACATGTACAAAGAGGAACTGGGACTACAATTCAGTGTGTGGAGAAACCATTCGGCAGCACATCCATCAACTTGTGAAGCACTACAAGTTGGATCGATGGGTCTCTCATATTTTGACTCCGGGCCAGAAGGCAACGCGGCAGTCGCCTGTGTTTATTTACTGTTTCGGAGCCATTTCTGGACAGGGTGTTGACATGTGATAAAAAGTGGGTCCTATACGAAGCTCCACGGCGTCGTCATCATTGGTTAGTATCCCATGAACCGATTTCAAAACAGCCGAAACTAGCACTGTACCAGAAGAAGGTCCTTCTGTGTGTTTGGTGCATCGTGCATCGGGAACTGCTACCAGCTGGTCAGAGTATCAATGCAACTGTGTAATGTCAGCAGTTGAGCTGTGCTCAACAAAAACTCAAAACTCTGGAGCCATTACTTCTGAATTGCAAATGGGTCCTCGTTTACGGGACAACGCTAAGTCCCACGTGGCTAGGATGACTCAGGACACCATTTTTCGCCTTGGATGGGAAACAATATTGCAACCACTATATTCCCTGGGTATTGCACCGTCCGATTATCATCTGTTCCATTCTTTGGACAATCACATTAGAGGACGCCATTTCAAATCCCTAGTAAAAGTCCAAAATGCACCTGATACTTTCTTTGTTTCAAGGCCCACCACGTTCTACCGCGATGGATTCCATGGCCTTCCAGAACGTTTTCAGAAGGTCGTCGATGCTGATGGGGACTATTATTCATCTTCCAGGTTAGGTGGCATATCGATGTTCGAAGGTGGTGGGTGAAAAAGCAACAAAACTTTTCTTGGTTACCTTTATATTTAAATTTAAGACCTTGTATACAGAACCTATTTACACAAGATTGATTTTCTTTGAAATTTCACTTAATTTCTTTACGGTTTCCTGACAAATATATTTATTTATTATTCGTGACTAAAAAAAAAAAAATTATTATTTTATTACACTGGGTAGAAATAAAAGAGAGAGCGAATGAAATCCAAATTGAATAAAAGCATTGTTTCCCACCAAATTTTCCATCCTCTGTCTTTTAAAACACTTGTTAAAGCATATTAAAATATACTGTACTTACAAATCAGTTTAGTACCTTTGTTTTATGGCTGTATTTGTAGTACCTTCTTAAAACGTTTGTCTTCAAACTGTCAAATATAAATCGCAGTATATTGTGTAATCTGCTGTCACAAAAAGTATCCTATTTTTCGATCGGTATAAGGAAGAGATACTATACTATTTTTCGATCGGTATGGAAAAACAATATTTCTCCATAGTATTTTACCATAAATTATTAATTGTCAATAAACTTTGTTACTTTTAAATGAATGAAGCGAGATAATTTTACTATGATGTTTTAAAATTTGGTCATTTGGGGGGGCCAGGAAACCATTTGGGGGGGCCCGGCTCCGATGGGCCCCCCCTTGGCTACACCCCTGAAGACTTCCAATACATCTGCATATGTAGTTTCAGTTTTGTATTTCTTTTTAAAGGTAAAATTTGTGGAGTTATCTGTACTCTCGGGGGAATCCAAATAATTAGTGGACTTCAATTTTCTTGAAAATTCCCGCAAAAGACTCCAATTCAATTCAAATTCGATTTCATCCCATTTTTGTATCCTGGAGGGACGAGGAGTTGCGGGCTTTACGTAGGGCAAATCAGACCCCGCGCTTTAAAATACTAGTCTTGGTTTTCTAAAACGTTTGTGACCAACAGATTTTGCGATATTCAATAAAATTCTGAAGTTTAGAAAATCCCAGAATAGTCTAACTGATTTTACAATTGTATAAGTAGTCCAACTACACAGCATCAACATATGCATTATAAATAAATAAAACAATATATATATATATATATATATATATATATATATATATATATATATATATATATATATATATATATATTGCTTTTGTCAAAATATTCTGTGTATTAGCAAGCCCCGTTAGACCTTCAATTTATTCTGTAGTATTTCAGTAGATAAGCACCCATTAGCAAAAGGCTCTGTAAAGTCAGCAACACTCTTTCTTTAACTACAAGAAAGCTTTGAAGTCCAAAACCTTTTAAAATGAAATGAAATCTTTGAGATTTACGTCCCATGGTTATGCCGGTTAGGGTAAAGGAGACGGTGACGATGAGTGATGAATGAAATGGTGGAATGAAGAAAGTGGGAAGAAATGGTAGAACCCCGAGAAAACACACGCACACGGTGTTTGTCCACCACAAAGTTCACTTGGTGGGGGCTGGGATCGAACCCGGGACCCCAAGCACCAGAGGTGAACGCTCTACCACTGAGCCACCGCGGTCCCAGGATTCATCCTTTCTTCCCCAATTCCCCCGTGTAATGTGATCGCCGTCGGACGTCATCACTAATACGTGACGGACTTATTTGTTACGAGGATCATTCAATAAGTAAAGAGACAAAGTCTATATTTTTAACACTAATCATTTTTTTTTTTGTTTCAGGGGTGTTAGCTGGTAACCTTGGGATATGCTCTGATCTGCTGTTTCGTAATTTTATGCCAACATAACTTCAAAAATATCAATTCATCATGGCAAGTCCTCTAGAAGATTGCACCTTTGAAGAACAGCCCTCAGTCATTAGGTTTTTAGTCGCAGAAGGTGTAAAACCAAGTGAATTTTTTTCTCGAATGTTGAGACAGTACGGTAACAGTTGTATGAACCGTGCGAATGTGTACAAGTGGGTTGATCGGTTTAAAAGTGGCCAAACAAGTGTAGGTGATGAACCCCGATGTGGACGTCCAGTGAAAGTTTCTGGTTCTTCGTTGGAATCGAAGATTGACGGACTTATTCGTGATAACAGAAGAATTACAGTTGAAATGATAGCTGAGGAAGTTCAAGTAAGTGTTGGAACTGTTCACAATGTCATTAGGAACGTTTTAAAGTACAGAAAAACGTGTGCCAGATGGGTTCCCAGACAGCTTACTGACGCTCATAAAGAATCAAGGCTTTCCATTTGTCAAGCCTTAACGCAACGAAGTTTGATTGAAGGAGACGCTTTTTTTTGAAAGAATAGTGACTTGCGACGAGGCCTGGATCCATCACTACGACTCTGAGACCAAAAGGCAGAGTATGGAGTGGAAACACACTAGCTCTCCAGTTCGCAAAAAATTCAAGGTTCAACCTTCCGCTGGTAAAGTGCTGCTGACCATCTTTTGGGACTCACAGGTCCAATCTATTGCGATTTCCTTGAAGATCAGCGAACTATCAATGGCCTATACTATTCTGAGATGCTAGAACACAAAGTGAAACCAGCTATCAGGAGCAAACGCCGTGGACTCTTGTCAAAAGGAGTCTTCTTCAGCACGATAACACCCGCCCTCATACAGCCCAGCTGACCCGAGACAAGCTTCAAGAATTGGGTTGGGAGGTCTTACCTCATCCTGCCTACAGCCCAGACCTCGCCCCATCTGATTTTTACCTGTTTGGACCACTCAAAGACTCTACGTGGAAAAAGATTTGCTAACAATGAGGAAGTTAAGCCAGCGGTGTTAAATCGAAAGATTTCTTCGCCAAGGGAATTAGGAAGCTGCAAGAAAGATGGGACAAATGCATAACTGTAAAGGATGATTATATTGAAAAATAGCCTTAGTTTTGAAAGATTGAAACAAATCTTTATTGAGCTATAGCAATTTGTCTCTTTACTTATTGAATGCCCCTCGTAGAAGACATTAGGTATTAGTAATGCCCACACATATAATTTCTAATTTATTTTAGGGGCCGCGGTAGCTCAGTAGTATAGCGTTCACCTCCGGTGCATGGGGTCTCGGGTTCAATCCCAGCTCCCGCCAAGTGAGCTTTGCGGTGGACAAACACCGTGTGCGTGGGTTTCCTCGGGGTCTCCCGTTTCCTCCCACTTTCTCCATTCCACCATTTCATTCATTTCTCATCATCACCTTCTCCTTTAGCCTAGCCGGCGTAACTGTGGGACGTAAAACTCGAAGATTTCATTTCATTTTCTAATTTATTTTAGACTTCCAATCTATGCTATGGATAAGTGTCGGAAGTCTTAAAGAACAGCTTTGTTCGTCCATCTGTGGACAGGTAACAGAGCAAAAACGGATAAAATATACCGAGATGCGGTTTCTTGCAATTGATTCAGTATACCAAGGATAGGTTTAATCTCTTCCGTTAACTCTCTATTCAAACCGGAAGTGGTTCAAATTAGCCATTTCCGGTTTCAACGTTTATCGCCATAGAACGAAAACGGTAACAGGATAGCGAGAAGCGTTTTTTTGTTTAATAAATGATTCGGAGTCTCTAGACAACATATCATGACTATCCGCAACACACTACTGAAACCGGAAGTGCTTCAAATTTACTATTAGGCCTACTTCCTGTTTCAATACTATTTTCCGTAGAGCGAAAACATTAAATGCTATTAAGATGCAGTTCTTTTGTAATGGATTCAGCGTTACAGAATAATGTTCATCTCGTCCTTAGCCCTCTATCCAAACCGCAAGTGGCTGAAATAAATTATTTTTGGTTTGATTTCAACGATTATCACCATACAACAACAGTAAGGGCTGGCCAATAATGGCTTTTTGAAATGGATTCAGTATCCGAGGAACATTCTCTATCTTTGATCCTATTACTCTATTGCGACCAGTACTTCTAGATGCATTACTTCGAGTATGGAATTCGCATAATTTGGAAGTGTAAGTTTCACATTGTGAAGTGATACTCACTTGTCTTGTCTTGTCTTCACTTTTAAAAAGTGCTGGAAAAATAAGAAGGGCACCAGGAAATGACCAATTTGTGCCATAAATGCTACAAGGAATATGGTAGTAAGTTAAATAATTTCTTCAGTAGAAATTGTACTAATAAACCTTCTTGAATATGTCAACACACTTTTATATATTTTTTTTAAATTTTTTTTTATATCGAGATTCCGGTTTTTTTTAAGAAATTGTATCATAGCTTTAATTGGTATTCGTTGATTAGAAGCTAAAATATATTTGTATGAAAACGGAGCACAACCTAGATGATTATAAAGTTGAAAAAGAAATTGATTTCCAAACGATTCAAATAGATCACATTCGAATAGTATGTGATTCATAGTTCCAATGCCTCTGTCACACCAACAATGATAAGTTGGTTTTTTTTTTAATTTGGTACAATTTAACAGGAGTTAAAGCCGTTCCTAAAAGCAGTCGATAATACAAAATTATTTCTTGCCGAGTCCATGATTTTATGTGTTTCTTGAGTTGTTCTTGTGATGATGACGATATAGACCAGTAAAATTTTCCTGGTAAGGTTTTTTCAACATCATACCATTTCCCTAATTCTTTATCGTGGAATTCTTTGATTGTACGAAAAAGGTTACATGGCGCAATTTTGATATTAGTAGGATTTCCTGTTGAACATGATTGCTTTGCCAGATTGTCTATTATATTGCTATTTTCTTCGATATTTACATGTGCCTTTATAAATGCAAAATAAATCTGATAATTATTCTTAGACAAAATTATGTATAGATATTTTATATTTAAGAGTATCCATGTCATTGATTTATCCCAATAGGTATGTTGTAACTTCATGAGTACACTCAGCGAATCAGAACATACCACAGATTTTTTGATTTTGTGTTTTTTTATGTATAATAAGGCTTGTCTAATAGCGAATGCTTCTCCTTCAAAAATAGAAACTTCTTTCGGTAGTTTGTATTGGAGGGAGATTTTATTCTTCGGGATGTAAACTGCTGCTCCGACATTTCTATCATTGTACTTCGAAGCATCTGTATAAATGAAAAATGTTTCATCATCAAAACGTTGCTTGAAATCTTTCCATATATTTTGATAAATTTTTTCCTTTAAATCCTCGTTAGATATTGATAAGTAATGAGGATTTATAACTGTTATTTGTGCCATATTTGTAATATAACTCCAAACAAAGCATGGTAAAGAGGGTACTTTATATATCATTGAGGCAAATTTTTTGAAATTGAGGTACGCTTGTACAATCCAAGGGAAATTCCTAGTATATGGTGTATTCCTTTGTTGAAGAAGTAATTCTATTTGTTGAAGCTGCTTTGGGATTGTAGAGGAATTCTTACCAAAGATTTTTATTAAAAACATTGATGCAGACTTAGAGAAAAGAACTGGGAACGGTATAATTTCTGCTTCTTTTAACATGGCTTGTCTAGGACAGAATGCTGGCTGTGAAAAAATTATTTTAATGATATTATATATAGCTTTTTCTAATTCCTGATAGTATGTACCATATCTATTATACAATGGATTGCCATAAGCAATTTTAGATATGTAGCCATGTTGTAAAATTTTCAATAAGGTGAAAGGATTAATTCCCCACTTTTTCGCTGACAAACATTTTAGTAAATTTTGGTATTTGAATTGTTCTTGAATTAAATATTGAAATTGAGCCTTCCAGTTTAATTTCTGGTCCATTCTAACTCCTAGATAAGAAATATATTGTTCACAATATAGTTTGTTATTTTTAAATGTTAAATGATAATTTCTATTTTTTTTTCCTGGAGAATATAATAAACTTAGTTTTCTTCCAATTTAATTCCAATCCATTCTTGTTCATCCAAATATTGATTTCTTGTAATTGATTTTCCACCTGTGGAATAGCTCTTTCAATGTTTTTAGTAAATGAAGTTAACAAGATATCATCAGCGTAACTAGTAATGTTATTATTCTGCCATTTTTTATTGATTAAATCCAATATGTAGATATTAAATAAAAGTGGACTTAATTTGCTACCTTGTAGAAGGCCTAATGAGGTATTTCTTGATTCTGAGTAGGAATTTCTGACTTTAATGAATACCTGTCTATTAATTAAGGTATTGTGAATTATTCTAATAATTTTGTTAGATATTTTCAGTTTATGCATCTTTTCTATTAGGATATCTAAATTTACATGATCGTATGCACCAGAAATATCAAACGATATAGCCAAAAGAGCTCCTCTTGAGAGAAAGGTTTTATAGATATCTAATGTTAAATTAGATAATGCATCATATGTGGAGAAATTCTTTCTAAAACCTGTAATTTGTGGAGGAAAAATTTGTTCATTTCCCAAATACCAGTTCAATCTGTTAAGAATAAGATTCTCAAATATTTTATAAGCACACGGTAGTAGAGCAATTGGTCTAAAATTATTATAAAGAGCTATATCTTTGGAATTCTTTGGGATCGGTAGAATTAAGATTTTTTTCCAAGTTGAAGGGATATGTCCTGTGTTCCATATATAATTATAGTATTCCAATAAATTTTGTAACCCTAAATGAGGAAGATTTTTATAATGTGAATATGTAAGACCATCTATACCCGGCGAGGTGTTTTTATGAATATTTTTTAGTACCACTTCTAATTCATCTAATGTGAAATTTTTATCAATGACTACGTTGTTGTTTGATATTAGATATTGAGAAAGAAGACTACGATCATTATTTACAGAGCATGGCGTTAATTTATTATGAAATAATGGTAACCAATCTAAATTTTTCAAATGAATTTGAGTGTCCTGTCGATCATAATATAATTTAAATTTTTTCCAAAAATGCCATATTTTATGAGGTGATGTTCTGTCCGATAAGTTATTGCAAAATTCCTGCCAGCAAGATCTTTTCGTTTGGTTTATGATTTTTTTAGTTTGCGCTTTTTGTTTTTGATATTCAAAAAATAAATCTGGAGTCCGTATTGATATAAATTGTTTAAATAATATTATTGTCTTATTTACATATTTTTGGCAATTATTATTCCACCATATCGGGCGGGGTCTCTGATTTTTCTTGACACTAAACTCTCTAGAATGTTCTTTATGATTCTCCTTACGAAGATCAGATACAGTTTTCTTGATGATTTTAAATATATTGTCTGGGTCATTATTTTTTGTGAAATAATTTTGTATTTTATTTTGATAATCTGTCCAAGATATATTTGTAGTTATTCTTGGTAATTTAGATTTGAAGCTATTAGTAAATGTTTGTACAGAATTATCCTTTACTTTTTCGTCTGAAATTAAATGAGAATAAAAAATAATAGGGAAATGATCGCTAGAACATGTGTGATGATAAGTTTGCCAAACAGTTTCCAAATAATATACATTTTTCGTAATTGTAAGATCTGGTACTGAGAATGTATTTAATTGAATCCTTGTAGGTGAACCGTTGTTAAGAAAAATATAAGATGAATTCATTAAATGTGAGAGAAATTCACTGCCTTCTTTGGTAGTTTTATTGGACCCCCATACTACAGAATGAATATTGAAATCGCCACCTATATAATCAAAATTGTAATCAAATAATTGTATCCAAAAAGATGTATTAACACTAACTTTTGGAGGGATATATAGATTTAAAATTTTTAATTTGCCAATTTTTATACCAAGATATTGGATATGCGAATGAGAATTTTGAAATTGCACATTTATAGTTTGAAAATTTAAATTATTTTTCACACATATGGCAATGCCTCCATGTGAATCATGACGTATTTGATTTATGCATTGATATCCTTTAATGCGTAATGGAATTTTAGGATTACACCATGTTTCCTGTAATAATATAACATCCGGGGAAAAGATATTTATTAAATTTGTTAGGTGAAATAATTTGCCGTAAATACTTTGGGAGTTCCATTGAATAAAGATGAGTCTATCTTTCCTATCAATATCCATGTCCATTTTTTTTTCAATGAAATAGAGAATATAGGTTATTGAGAATTGTTTCAGGTGAAATATATGTACTATCTCCCTCTTTTATTTTCATTGAAGAAAATATTATCTTTTTCATCCCTTCTTTTATTTTATTTATTCTTTGAGGAGAATATATTGAAGCTGAAGGGACCTCTAAGTCCTTACCAAAGAGTGGATAAGTAGTTTCCTGAAGTTCTAATTTGCTAGAATTCAGTCTATCTATACCCTTTGCATCAACCAAAGGGGATTTTTGTGTTCCAGAACACTCTGGGTTCTGTACAGCCATTTTTCTCCTAAATGAAATTGAATTATCTTTAGAAATACAAGAGTAATCGACTTTGTTATATGACTTTTCTTTTCCATTTACTGGTGTTCTATTCGTAAACAACTCATCGGTTGTTGTAAAGGTAGAGTTAAATTTAACATTTTTATTATGTGATTTACCTTTGTCTGATTGCGTAAACAATTGAGAAGAATTTCGAGAAAGCCATTCTCCTTGGCTTTTACGCCTTTTCTCCGAAGGTGAACTGGGAAGTTCACTAACGACTTGGGTTCTTGAAATTGTTTTATTCATCACTGGAGTTACCAGTGGAGGCATCTGTTCTATGTTAAACAAGGAAGCATAAGTTGAGAGTTTCTTATCAAGATGTTGACCCTCGGAGGAATGAAGATTAACAGTATTATGAACTGAGTTAAAATTTCCATTATTCGAATTCTTTTTCTTTAAGATCGCATTCGCTTCATTGAAAGAAATCTTTTCTTTTGCCATAATTTCCATTAATTTCCCTTGTCGTATTCTTTCCGGACATTCTTTATAATCTGCTGCATGATTTCCATTACAGTTAATGCATCGCAGAGGATTGTTACAGTTTGAAGAAGGATGTGGATCACCACATTTTATGCATAGACTTTTGTTTAATCTACAATTAATCTTGCGGTGCCCAAATTTATTACACCCTGATATGCATTGTCTAATGGCCGGTATGTAAGTATGAACCGTTCTTTTTATGTAGTATAACTTAATATCATTCGGTAATTGCTGGGAGTCAAACGTTAGAATGACTGTGGACGTGGGATCTAAATCACCCTTTGGGGTTTTTTTGAATATTCGTCTGGCTGACGTAACTGTTGTGTCGCATTTGATATCATTTAAGATATCTGACATTTCTATATCTGTTTCAATGCCGTGAACTACTCCCATTGAATAAATTAGATGATTAGGTATGAATGCTGTCCAATTATTTTGTGCTAGAATTTCGTGCTCTAAAAAGGAATTAGCTTCCTCTCCCGACCTGAATGTAATTTTCAATAAATTGCGACCTATTTTGTCTACTTTTTGGATACCTGCTATATCTGCGAGATATAACTTTCTACTAATAGACATTATATGTTTTTTCCTAGTTCGTCTGTACTAGACTTGACAAAAACGTGATATGGAGCGAAATGATGCGATCCATATTTATTTGTGCCAATTGTGGTAGCATTATTTATCTCTATAAAATTCCTTGAAGTAGCTTTTTTGAACTGGATGCCAACTTCGGAAGATTGACTTCTTATATTGTCATTGGTATTATTAGCTTTTATGACTTGTTCATTAACTTCCCATTGTTTTGTCTGTATTGTTGCAAATCGCGTCTTTGTGTATTCTCTCTTTCTCTGTAGATGGCTTCCCTTTAGTTTCACGTAGTTTAGACAGCGGCAACAGGTGGCAGAAGAACGAAGAATTAATTTCGGTAATTGTGTACGTTGGCGATGACATCTCGTGACAATATTTAGAACTACTTAGAACTGATCATCTGAACTAATGCAAGAAAACATCATCTGTTTAGGTCTATAAGAAAAGCAGCAGTTTATCATATCATTCTCTCTCTCTCTCTCTCTTTTTTTTTTTTTTTTGTGTGTGTGTGTGTGTTCTGTGGCATTGAAGAACATTGAAATTGACTAGTAAGTTTATATTCTTCATCTATATAATACAATCGTGTTCGAAATGGAAAAAAGCAGAGGCGATATGTTTTATGACGATTTTGACTCAACATACCGGCTATTTAAATGTTGAAATATAGTGAGGGTATGTTGCCTAAACGTCTATTTACATAATATCAAAACCATGGGGAAGCCTCTCCGAGTGGCGGATCTAACCGGGGCCGGGGGGCTAGGCCCCCCAGTTATTTGAGCAACAAGAATAATTGAAGCTATTTATTTATATATTTTTGAATGTTTATAGTAAACTCATTATATACCTATCATAGTCTGGTTTCTTAGGCCCCAAGTTTAACCTTCTGTATCCTCTACTGATCTCTCCGTACTTACGGGGTGCATGGAGAGGCTTTGTTCCGCTTCAACTTTGAGAAAAATAAATATCCCCTTATGTTGTATTATAGCTAGAAGGTTCAGCAAATGGGAAATCCACTCATACCGATCCAATATTTGAATTGCCCTTTGAATCAAATACGGTAGGCCTACCCCGCACATTTTGACACAAGGTAATCTCAACGATCTTGTTCGCGATTTAAATTTGTCTAAGCAGCAATCTGAGCTTTAGCTTCGCGATTGAAAGAATGGAATCTTCTTTCTCCCAATGCAAAACAGAATGTTTTTGTTGTTCTTTTTTTCTGAATATTCCTCGAGAAAAGGTGACGTGTTTTATTTGTAACAATATCGAATCCGTTATGGAGACTCCTGGCAGATGCATACAGTGTAAATGAGTGGCGTCTGTTCATAGATTCTAGTAAATTGAGTCTCCGAGCAGTTGTTCTCCACAATGGGAACAAATTTCCTTCTGTTCTGATTGCTTACGCATTTAACCTTAAGGAGACTTACAAGACTTTTAAACTGATTCTCACTCTTATCCAATATGACAAATACAAATGGAATATCTGTGAAGATCTAAATGTAATTCCTATTCCGCTTAGCATGCAGCCGCGGTACACAAAGTACTGCTGTTTTCTATGCGAGTGGGACAACAGAAACAGAAAAGTCATTATTGTGGGGGTGGGGATGGCCTGCTCACAATGAACTGCTGCCTGAACATAAAAATGTGGTGAACACTCCTCTTGTTGACCCTAAAAATGTGTATTTACCTACACTCAGGGGCGTCATTTCAGACCTCGCTTGAGAGGAGCACGATCCCCACCGACATAAGACTTTCAAGTTTTGTACTAGTATATTAGTAGGCAATCGATAAAAGTATATGCATTCCTCAGCTCTTGCCCTCCCTAAATGACGTCCCTGCCTAAACTACACATTAAATTGAGACTTTATCAAAAATTTTGTGAAAGGTAAGGACCAATCATCACATGCATTCGTGTACTTGCGACAGAAGTTCCCAAAGATCAGTGATGCTAAAGGAATATTTGCAGGTTCACAAATTAGGGAATTAATGAATGATGAGAACTTGGTTGACTTGTTGAGTGATGTTAAGAAAATGACATGGCTGTCCTTTGTAAGTGTAATAACTTTTTAGGCAATCATAAGGTAGACAATTATGTCGATATTGTACATGAACTAGTGAGATCATATCACCGTATATATGGATTAGAATATATGGATCATATGGAATAGAGTATATATGGATCATATAGAATATATATAAGGACATGGACCATTTAAAACACATTTTAAAAGACTAAACTTACGAAACGACGATAAATGCTTTTGTGGCGATCTTCACACTCCGGAGCATGTTTTCTGGTCTTGTGACAGATATATAACAAACGATACAATAAAAGAAATAAGGAATGAACTGAAACAAGATAGCATAAAAACGATCATAGAAGAACAAAAACTAGAAAAATTTAGTACTCTGGCTAGGCATGTTTTGGAAAACCTTTGGAAAGAAAGACGAGGAGAAAGAAGATAAATTTTGTGTGATACACTAAAAATAAAAATAAAATTAAAGAAATTTGATATCAAATAAAAAAATCAGCTCTGAGGAAGCCAAGAGCTAAAAATTTGACCTGCTTAGTGTTTTAGTGTTAGTGTAGTGTTGTAGTGCAGAATGTATAGTGTTTGTGTTCTGTCAAGAGGCAAAATTCAAGTCTAGTTAAAAAGTAAATAAACAATAAAGATAAGTTAATATGAGAATTTTTTGGGGAAAATCTGGAGTACCGATTCCCTAATAAACAAGAAGGAACTTTTTTGTGTTTTTACTATCATAACTATCATTTTTAATATCACTTTTATATATTATATTAATCATTTTTTATTTTTAGTCTCTTTTCAGTGTTTATGTCTGTGATCGTTTGTGTATGTAATTTTGTAAAAAATAATAATAATAATAATAATGAAAATTGTAATAAATATAAATAGTAGATTTTAAAAAAAGAAGAAAATAAGGCATGGTTTATATAATTAGGCACCATGCCATAAAACAGAGCCTCACCTCAAATCTGTTAGGACGAAAGCCGAATAGCAGAGAGAGAAAAATGAAATAAAAGAGTATATGAGAGAGAGAAAAAAAGGCAGAGGCAAGTTGCGACTGCCCTATAATAAGACCGTAAGAAATCGGCCAAGGCAGGGGGAAGTGGAGGCTTAACAAAATAATAATAATAATAATAATAATAATAATAATAATAATAATAATAATAATAATAATAATAATAATAATAATAATAATAAATAATAATAATAATAATAATAATAATAATAATAATAATAATAATAATAATAATACCGTATGGGATGTAACATGTCATCTAAACTGCATTTCCTGAAGGACCATTTGGACTTCTTCCCAGATAATCTTGCAGCCATTAGTGACGAACATGGTGAACGCTTTCACCAGGATATTTCTCAAATGGAAAAGCGTTATCAAGGAAGTGGAGTGCGGCAATGTTTTCTGACTATTACTGGACCTTACGACAGGACTTTCCTGAGGTAAAGTTTCGCAGGAAATCGGGTAGAAAACATTTTTAGGTTTCTTAATTTTTACTCACTTCTATGCTGCTCATTCCTTTGATTCCTTTGTGTACTAATACCGATTTTTTAAAACTTTATGTATAAATAAGAAACTATTTTGGCGAGACCATGTCTTTATGGCAAATACATATATTACGTAGGCTGCCATAGGCATGCATAAATTCCATATATGCACTTAGAGAAAAAAATCAAGACGGCAGCAGAACACCGAACCTATTATTTTAAAAAGCTTTTGTCACACAGCATTGTAATTGCGCGCAATAAGAAGTAACAGAGTGCTTAGCGAATTTCTAGAAGGAAACAAAAACAATAGAAAATGAACTACAGGCAAATGTACCTCGCCAGATGTTTCCAATTATTCTACTGACTACTATAACGCCATAAATATGAAGCAGGCATTTTTTGGTGCAAAAGTTATCGAAAATGAAACTAATTCAGAAGCAGGGTCATCTGTATCAACATGTGTAGAAGGTCAAGAAGAAACTAAACGTCAAACATCTGATTTCCACCATGTTGGTGTTGATTTCCACCATGTATCACATCTTGGAGATACAAAACCCGCTCAGCCGCATCTTGCAAATTTTTCAGGTTCTAGCATTTCTGGTTCAATTCGACGATTTCGTCCAATATGGTACAAAACGTGGGATTGGCTCGAGTATTCTGTTATATTAGATGCTGCCTATTGCTTCTAGGCATGAGCGCGAGAACGCGAGAAGTCTCGTCTCGTCTCGTCTCGCAAACGAGACTAGACTTATAATATTTTGCGAGACGAGAACGCGAGGCGAGACCTGATATCTTTTGCGAGACGAGAACGCGAGACGAGACTTCAGCAAGTCTCGCGCGAGAAGTCTCGCGAGACTTCTCGCGGTCTCGCATAGTTTACATTTGTGATATTGATATGGTATTCTTTTGCAAGTAGATTGCAAAATAGATCGATCAGCTTCCGATGAGCAGCTGATAATGGCGTATCAAGCAGCGAGAGATAGAATGTTGAGCCACTATCAAAAAATGAACTGGGTATATTGTGCCTGTCTAGTTCTTGACCCAAGACACAAGGAAGAGGCATTTGATCTAACTCAATGGGGCGGAGACTTGAAGAAAGAATCTTTGCGAAAGTTCCGAGATATGCTAGATGAATATGTTCGTCGATATACTCCAGGAAACCAAGACCCGGATCAGCAAACAATGGACAATGACCAAAAGGATGAACTAGACCTCGATATTTTATACAAGAAGAAAGCAACATTTACTGATGGGAAGGAACTGTCCCGATACTTGAGCCTCCCACTAGAAGACCACAATACGAACATCCTGGAGTGGTGGAAATCTCATTCTGCGTCATTCCCTATCCTTGCTCACATGGCCAGAGACATTTTCAGTATCACTGCAACATCTGTACCATCAGAGCGCTTTTTTTTCCTTTAACAATTCGAAAGCAAAGAAGTAGGCTTTCGAATGACTCTGCTAGAGCTCTTCTTTGTATAAACTCTTGGATTTCTGGTAATTACAGAGAGTGTTTGAATGTAACTTATCAGTAAATTCATCTTTCCTTGGTGCTGATACACACATATACAGGGTGCGGCACGTAAAACCGGCCCGTAAAGTGAACACATAAAATGAACTTCAGTCCCTTTAAAACACGTCTGCAACTTCTCTCACTCGCATGAACCTGTTGACTCAATCTCCTGGTTGACTTTCGAGGACTTCCTGTCATTATCTCCTCCACCCGCACCTTTAATTCAGGTGTGCAGACAGATGGTCGTCTGTTCCTGGGAGCATTTTGAACCGATCCTGTACGTCGCCATTTTTCAATCAATTCCTGAATGGTGCTTTTTGCTGGCACAGAACGTCCTGGAAATTTCTCCCGAAACAAATTCTTTGTTTTCACAAAAGATCCAGTGAGAATGAACCCTTCAACAATGGCAACACGCTCGGGTATCGAATACGGCATTATCACACACTGACACTCACCCGGCTTAACAGAATGAGGCCTTTTTCTCAACTGGTTTCGACAAGTTTCACTGGCTGCGGCTGCACGTGACTGCTGCAGGTCACGTAAGTCGACCCGACCTCGACACGCCATCTCTTGGTAGGAAGGTAGATTATTTAAGTGTTGCCAAAAACACAATATACCAGAATATTACGACGGGCCGGTTTTACGTGCCGCACCCTTATATATACATATACATATGAATTCATTTCTTATTGGAGGCGAATAATTGTGAAAAACTTCGGTATTTTCTTAGGTAATATTTGTGATTATCTCTGTAATGTAAAATTCAGATTGAAATTGATTTTTTTTTAAAATTTCTTAGGTAATAGAGCATATTTGTGAAATCTCTGAAAAATATGTGAGATTCAGATTGCTATTGAATGTTCAAGATATACAATGATTCTTTCTAGATCACTTCTAGATCAGTACCTTGCTTTGTTCAAAGTTGGCTTTGTAAGGAACAGTGAAATTGTTTTGTGTGTCTGTGAATTCACTTCTTATTGGAGACGAATGATTGTGAAAACATTATTTTAATTTGTTAGGCAATATTTGTGATCATCTCTGAAGAATAGACCCGATATTGAATGTTTAAGATATCTGTCGATCCTGCCTGGATCACGTCTAGATCAGTATTTGACTTTGTTTTGTACGGAACAGTGAAATTGTTTTTGTGACTCGTGTGTGTTTTAAAGAAAAGCGAATTATTTTCTTATGGGAGACGAATAATTAAGAAAACATTATTTTAATTTCTTAGGTAATTTTGCAATTACCTCTGTAGAATATGCAAGGTTCAGATTAATATTAAATGTTAAAAATATCCATCGATCCTGGCTGGATCATTTCTACGTAGATCAGTATTTCACTTTGTTCAGTGCGGAACAGTGAAATTGTTTTGGTGTGTGTGTGAGGGGGGGGGTGTTTTGTAGAAAATGAATTCATTTCTTATTGAAGACGAATTAATGTGAAAATTATTCAATTTCTTAGATAATATTTGTGATTGTCTTTGTAGAGTATGTAAGTAAGATTCATATTTATGTTAGTTGTTCAAGGTGACTATCGATTCTGCATTGTTGCTTTCTGTATCTCCAACGTGTGTTACTTTAAAAGAGTTAGATCTAAAATTGTAACTGTTTAATTCCATGTGACAATAATTCCAAGTATTGGAAATCTTGTATGTAATTCGGTTAGACTAAATAATAATAATAATAATAATAATAATAATAATAATAATAATAATAATAATAATAATAATAATAATAATAATAATAATAAATAATAATAATAATAATAATAATAATAATAATAATAATAATAAATTTTTATTTAAGCTCATTGTAGTCTTTCTTGTAGTTATTAAAGATTAATCTTCTAACTCTCAATTGTTAAGAAAACGTTTAGATGAAAGTGCATTTAAGTTGTGAAATATATATTACTAACGCTGCATGTTTACTATAAATACGGCTATTTGAGTTACCGTTCTTACCAAGTTATTTGAAAGCTTTTATCTTGCAACTAAGATTACTCAAATGTAACATGCCGATTTCATTCATACTTCACATAAACAGAGACTACAGAAAACTGGCATTTTTATTACCGAGAATGTGGGGTGTAAAATCAAGCATTGTGAATCGGAATGAGTGGATAAGCATTATGTAACAATGCAACTATGAAACAAAACTATGTAAACTTTGAGTATACATTATTTTAAAAGGGTCGAATGAAGACTAAATTATTCCAGTATTGATTTGCGAGACCGCGAGAAGTCTCGCGCGAGACCGCGAGACGAGACTTCCAAAATTTTGCGAGACGCGAGACGACAACTTAGGTCTGCGAGACGAGACGAGACGAGAACAGCTTTTGATTTTGCGAGACGAGACGAGACTTGTTTCAGTTCTCGTCTCGTTTGGTCTCGCGCCCATGCCTAATTGCTTCCCATGCCGGAAATATCCGTCAAGAAACAGTGATCCCTCATTTGTGCAGAATGGTTTCAGAGACTGGAAGCATGCAAAAAACAAAAATAAGAGATTTTCTCGTCACGCCGATTCTGAAACTCATAGGTACGGTGTGGCTTGCTACTTGGAGCAACGGAAACGTGAGGACTCGGGCAAAACGGTCGTGAAGAAGGTGTGTAGTTATGTAATTATGAATAATAGGTATTATGTGAAAAGTGAGATGGAAGTTATTCAATTCTTGGCTGTGAATCAGTTATCCTTTGGGGGAGATTCTGGGTGTGAGCAACTTGAAAAACAATCAAGTGGTTTGTTCTTAAATTTGTTTGAATTTAATATTCGTAAAGATCCGAAATTAGCAGAAATTGTCAAAACTATCCCTGCCAATGCAACATACACTAGTCAGGATACTCAGAATGAGATAATTCCTTTCATGGCAGAATCTGTTAAGAGGAAAATAGTAAATGAAGCAAACGAAAGTACATTTTGTTCATTACTTGCAGATGAAACCAGAGACAAGCAACAAATCGAAGATTTGTCTGTCGCAATTAGGTACCTTGTGAATTTTAAAGTGCAAGAAAGATGCGTAGCTATACTGAAGTTGGACAAACAAGATGCGGGCAGCATTAAGAACGCCACTTTAGATTGTTTAAGAAAAGTAGAATTCAAAACCGACACGATAATAGCAGAGTGCTACGATGGAGCACCTGTCATGAGTGGATAGAAAAATGGAGTGCAGGCTCTTTTGTCGGAGGATTTGAAGAGGAACATTTTGTTTGTTCACTGTCTCAATCACCAATTACATTTAGTTATTTGTAGAGCCATTGGCACAATTCCTGAACTGAAAGAGTTCTTTGATATTTGCCAACAACTATATTACTTTTTCAGAAAAGGACGCGTTGCAGTAGATTACGCAGGAAGGAGTTGAAAACGATTGTTGGAACAACGTTGGACTGGACATCTTGACACATTAACTGTAATTCATGACGACAGGTTTTACATATTAAGCGCACTGATGGCAATTCAAACTTCCCGTGAAAAACACGCCTCAATGAAAGTTGAAGCTACCGGTTTATTACATCAGATCTTCACTAAGACTTTCTCTTTCCTTACTGAGCTCATGTTCAGGGTTCTTGGATATCTAAAACCGACAAACGCACTGCTGCAAAGAAGAGATTTGGACATTGATGCCGCTGTGAAGTTAATAGGATCGGTAACGGAATAGCTCAGGTCTTGCCGGCAAGACGAAGGAATATTTGAAAATATCCTTCACGATGCGATGAAGGCATATGCCTTAAACACTTCGATTCAGCAACCATTGAAGCGCAAATACACACTCCCCAGTCGCATAGCTGATTCGGTTGTTGATTTGGAAGGCATAAATTTGGAGAAGGGAAAGGAAGACGAGAAGGAGCTGAAAAGATTATTCTGCGAAGTTCTCGATATCTCCGTCGAAGAAATTCGGAGCAGATACAGTGAGACAGGGACAGCTGTGATTGGTGCCATTCACTACTTACTGAGCGAGAAAAGAAGTAAAGATAATATAAACCTCTGTGTGATATTGTAAAGTACAACCTGCATTGCAAAGTGCTTCAGAATTTGAAGTAGGAAATAGATCTAGCAAATCGACTGATCAACAAGACATCATCTCTGGAAGAGCTCACAAAACAAATTGGGAAATATGGCGAGGCTTTCCCGGACCTAAAGATGATTACAGAAGCTGCTCTAAATATTCCGTCTTCTACGTCCACGGTCGAAAACTGCCTCTCACATCTGACAGCTTTCCTTCGACCTCAACGTCTGTCTATGGGACATAAAAGAAAATCGGACCTCGTTCTCCTGGCATACAACAAAGATATTCTGCGTGCACTAGATCTAGACCAGCTTGTAATTGAATTTGCCAAGTGCTCACGTAAACTCCTTTTGATGTAATTACTTACATAAGGACTGTACAAAAATATTTATTTTACTTATGTCAAGGTTGTTTCTTAATTTTTATACATAAAAATATTCCATAATTTACTTGTAATAAAAGTATTATAGTTTCAAAATACTATAATTTAGATAACAGTTAATAAATGTTCCTAAAATAAATTATTGTTTTTAACTTTTAGTACTACTTAGTGTATTAAAATATATATTTAATTCATTCTAAGAAAAAAAAATGTTAATGAAGATATTTGATAGTCGTGGATTTGGTACTGTAATATTCATCAGCATAATAAAGTGTTTCAAGTTTCTTATAGATTCCATGAATATTAAATAAATATATAAATGAACATAGACATTGACAACGACAAGCGCCTCAAGGAACAAAATCTATATAAAATACAACAATATTGATTTAATAGGACGCCAATTTTTTTACGGGGCGCCGCGCCGCGTCGTTTACTCTTTTCCGACACCTTTTCTTTCTTCTTGCTCGTTCGGCGTTCCCTTCCTATCAACACCCGGGACGACCGCTCCACTCGCCCCTTCCCCCCGTAGCTAAGGCTCTGCGCAGTAGTGATGTGTGTATAAATTATGAGTTACCACTGCGACCAAGTTATCTGACTGAATCAACTGGTGTGACTTGGCTAAGGTAAAAACTGGTCAGGATGACCGGCCGGTGTCCAATTAAAAACATCAAGTACGTTGAAAGTAAAAGAAAGTGACAATGGGCGGAAAGAAGGTGACGATTTTACTATAATAATAATAATAATAATAATAATAATAATAATAATAATAATAATAATAATAATAATAATAATAAATCAAGCGCTTTGAACAATGCCTGGTCGATGTACGTATATATATATGTTCATGATCACTCTGTCTTCTATTTAGTGTGTAAAATTTTGCAATTTGGACGGAAGATGTGTGTAATTTCTCTTGCCGTGTCTGGCAACACTGCCTACGGTTTAAACCAATGGGTGGGTTTTCAGTTTATTTTTGAGTTCGACAGTGGCCGTCACGGCGAATAGCTGGTGTGTGGTGTGCTCTGAGGAAGAGAGTTAAGTGGGAATTGCTATACACCTACGCTACACTTACACTTTCTTTTCCATGTACACGTACACACATCCCCTTCTTTTTTCTAATCTTTGTTCGTTTTTCATTTTATAGTTCCCACTTTCCTCTAACTTTTTACCCTGTTCAACTTGGCTTTCAGTCATCTTTCGATGTCTGAACTTCTTTCCCGGTTTTGACCTGTTGCTGACGTTGACCCGTAGAGTGATTATTGTAAGAGATTCCACTCCCCTTTCCCGCTGAAATTGGTTGAACAACTAGCGCCGCCACCCAAAGGAGTTCGGGAAGTATGAACTACTGCAAACAAAAACTAATCGTTTATGTTATTTGACCGTTCAGAGCGGAAGCGGCCAGTGAAAGCGGTAAATTTCAAATCTATTGTTATCACTCCACTGTGCAGATCGTTACGCGAAGATGAGTAGCGTCGGTTATATAAAAAGTGGTTCTTGAAAATAAAAAGTGGTTCTTTGTGTATATATATACATATATATATATATATATATATATATATATATATATATATACACATATATTGTATATATATTCTTGTGTATATAAAGTGTAACATTTTATAGTTTCATAATACCGAACACTAGCAAGTGCGTTGTGTGTGTGCAAAATATGAAAAGGACTCCGATGTATCGTATTTTAGATTTCCTACAGACAACGAAAGGTAAGTAGCTTTTAACTACACACTTCATATATGGAAAGTCTGGAGGCAAAACTCATTTTCCAAATAAGATTAGGAGTGAAATTACAGCTTCTTACTTTGGAGGCTAAAGTTAGGTTTCCATAACGTAAATAATGCCTACTTGTAACTTGTTAAAGATTGGGTATGCCGCAGAATAGTCTGTCATGGAAGTTTATAATTTTAATTTTTATAATTTTACGGCATGTGACTGAGTACATATGAAAACGGATTGTATAAGATACTAATTTCCATTGTTGGAGCATTTGGGTACAATGTAGGGAACAAGTATTTTGTGCTTACTTACTAGGGATAAAATAGACGAGAATATGTTATGGCTGTAACATGCTATTTTCCACTAGTGAACTATTTCCGCATGATACGTTTTATGGTTACAAGTAAGGAGTTATTAAGGTGAAATCATTGCGTGCTCAAAATTGTTACTTTATCGCATGTAAATTTTTTCACTATTCTCGATATTGCGAATTCCCTGTATGTCCTGCTCCTTACAAACGCACAGCCGTACAG
Source organism: Thermobia domestica (assembly GCF_964235325.1). Lineage (NCBI taxonomy): Eukaryota > Metazoa > Arthropoda > Insecta > Zygentoma > Lepismatidae > Thermobia > Thermobia domestica. The sequence continues at coordinate 15,835,725 of NC_137471.1, read as the reverse complement.
GGCCCCTGCTGTGTTTTTGCTTTGACTCGGTTAGATACCAATGTAGCCAACCAAGAGTTTTTTTACTATCCGTTTATGGGCATGCCCACCGTCGCTGACGCGTCTTTCCATGTCGAACCCCTGCGCTCGTGCACAGTACTTCTGCTCTGATTCAGAAAGGTAGCATTTACGCATTTACTAGCCATCTAACGTAAGTTAGTGTTTTTACGCAGTTTTTTTTTTTTCGTACGTAAGGACGCAAGTTCGTACTTGTAAGGGAAAGACATGAGTTTGCACGCCTATTATCAATCTGCATACCTGTGGATTGGTGTAAGCTGGCTTAGGCCGAAACAATTCTAATAGGCATGCCAACTTGGTACCAGTCTAGAGCGTCTTAGTGAATAATATGTAGATTTTTTTTGAACAGACTATTCTGTAGGTGAACTGGAGAGTAGTATTTTCTTTTGTTTCTTCAGAATTCCAACTTCCTCCAAGGAAGAAGAAGCTGTTTAAGTTTCGATACGCTCCGCCGCGCCAAAGCTATGTACTTAGTGAACGAAATAAAACTTAACCTATTCATAAGTCGTCATTAGGATGTTGAAAATCTTGCGGGGATTAACAGAATAATGGCTATGAAAAGCTTTAGATAAACTTTGATTTGAGTTTTGCGTCTAGACCCAGCGTGTTATACATTCTAGTGCTTATTTGGTATTGGCTAAGAATATCGTCATTTTATGGTGAAAGTGAGTTAGTGCGTATCAAAGAGAATTACGTAGAATATTAGTTCCTATTATCGAAGCATATATCCACAATGTTGGAAACCAGGGTGATGTTTACAAATATAATGTTACTAGTGTCAAACCATTACAAGGGCCACAGTGGTGTTAAAGTGAGTGATTGCGATATGAAATGTTTTTTCGATAAATTCATTTATGTGTATGCCCTCCTTCGCAGATACGCCTGCTCGTTACCTTCGCGCTTTCGCGCAAACCTCCTTGTTGCTACTCTGAATAGATCCATCTTAATATTGTCCTCCCATCTGCGCCTAGGTCTTCCTAATGGTCGTTTTTCGATTGGTCTTCCAGTCAAGACTTTGAAAGCATTTCTACTTTCTTCCATTCTAGCTACATGACCTGCCCACTTAAGCTTTCTAGACTTAATGACCCTAACAATGTTGGGTAAACCGTATAAATTATGTAGTTCCTCGCAGGGTGGATTGATTTAAATCACGATTTCAATCAAGATTTAAATCACTTGATTTTTTAAAAATAAAAATCGTTGATTTAAATCAAATTCCGAAATAAATTAATTTAAAATGATAATAATCATAATACAATGAGACTCAAATGTGCAGTATGTACAGCATAGTATGAAAACAAGTGTCATGCGGAGGATGATTAGGGAAAATTTCCGTTTTGAATGGGTAACGGAGCAATACTGCTTTCTTCTCTTCGTAACAATGGGTTTGGGTTTTTAAATCGTTAACTGTTCCAACGGGGAAATCACCATCGACATTTAAAACGAAAATTCTTTTGCATGTGTCTCTACTTGTTTGTTCCCAGATAATAGGGCGTATTTAGAGGGGTCTTATCCCCTCTCCGATTTTTTTTTTTTATTTATAACTTTAGGCGAAATTTATGTATTTCTGCCTCAAGCTAGTTCCAATTTTTTTAAAATATGCCCCTACCAAATATCAGTAACTTTTGTGAAAAAAGTGACATTTTGATAAACGTTGCTATACTTTTTCCTTAATGCTTAACCTTTTAAATTATATTACCTATTTTCATTCTATTAAAAATCGAATCTTCATTATTCGATTAAAAAAGTACCAATAAACCTTTTTACTTCGTTTTTTTTCCCCAAGACTGAAGGCATTGTAGAACATGCTACATATGCTTTCACGCCTTTCTGCGTCGAGACATAGTGTGTGATAACATCATAAATTTAAAAAGATATTTTTTGTTATGCCTATTATTATTATTTTTTGGTAGGCTTACATTTTGCATTCAAAAGACTGAAATTTTGCACACTCGTTCACTGCACCCCTTATTATTTTTCAGATCTCTGCGTGAAAACCGGGGGGAGGGGGTCCAGAGGGGAAAATGTAAAAAAAAAAAAAAGAGGAGGATATTTTTAACAAAATAGCTTTTTCCGCGATTCAGATGGAGACATATGAATGGTACAATTTGAAAGACTGTTCTATTCTGAAGAGAATGACGTACGAACCATGATCCTAGGATAAATAGGGATGTTTCAGGAAACTGTTACCTGAGATCCTGTGTTATACGGGAATTGGGGGATATTATTTTTCGCGGGCTTAATTTTGCACGTAGAAGATTGGAATTTTGCAGATTTATTCAATGCACCCCTTAGTATTTTTCAGTGTTTCAGATCTCTACCTTAAAACAGGGGGTTGGTCCAGAGGGGTAAAAAAGGGATATTTTTAACATAAAATTCCTTTTTTCGTGATTTTTCCGCCCCAGATACACGATGGAGACATTTGAATGGTATGATTGAAAATCTTATTTATTCTGAATAGAATAATGTACAAATCACGACCCTAGAATAAATAGAGATGTCTGAGGAAATTTTTATATTACATGCGGGTTATCTGGGGCATTGTGGGGATGTTCTTAGCTCATTGTTAAATATTTTCCCCGCCCTTAGTATTCAAGATAGCTTGAAATTTTATACACACATTTAGTACACCCCTTAGTATTTCCCAGTTGATTTTGCGATATGTGCGTTAACACAAGGGAGTCCAGAAGGGATAAAAATTTGAAAAAAAAAATCAGAAAAATCCCATTTTCTCTCAAAATTTCCCGCTTCAGGGACATGATAGAGAAATGTGAATGTTACCGTTTCAGAGGCTGTTCTATTCTGAAGAGAATGAGGTATGAACCATGATCCTAGGATAAATAGGGATGATGTTGTAGCTGCTTGACTGAAAGTCCATAATTTCCCTTTTTTTTTAAAAAAAAAAAAGCCATAATTTAAAAGGGTTAAGAAACATTGTTTGGGATAAACAGAGGTTAACAATCGGGGATTAATTCAAAATTCAACCCTAATACTTTCATTTAAATGGCATAATTAGCATTGAATACTACTTCCTAATACTTTTTCCCAGTGCGCGACTTGTAATTTACGAGGAGAAAGATTTGATTTAAGTCAAAGAAATCGATTTAAATAAAAAGAATCAGCAAAAATGATTTTAAAAAAAATCATTTTTTTCCACTCTGGTTCCTCGTTTTGAAGTTTCCGCCATTTCCCATTCCCGTTCCTCTTGGGTCCGAATATTCGCCTCGTGATCTTGTTCTCAAATACTTTCAATCTATGTTGTTCTCTCAGAGTTAGCGACCGTGTTTCGCAGCCATACAGAACAGCAGGCATGATTATCGTTTTATATATTTTAAGCTTCAAATTCCTCGACAGAATTCGCGACAAGAAATTTTGAACTGAATAATAACACAAATTTCCTGCTTTTAGTCGACACTTAATTTGCTCGTGAATATGTTTTTCGTCTGTTAATATTGATCCCAGATATCTGATACTATCCACTTTATCAAAAGTATTAACGCATTTATGATTTGCCGTGTTATGGTCCCGACGCACTTCAAGGTATTTAGTTTTTTTTTTTTCTGCGTTTACTTCCGAACCCATTTCACTGCTAGCTTTTAATAAGACCTCTGCATTTCTTTCTATTGTTCTCTTCTCAAGAATCATTACAAGTGCTATAGGTAATCACATCACTGCGAAAACCCACGATTTCACTACAATCGCGTACGCAAATACTCACCATCACTTATGCGTCTGTTCCCTATAGACACGCCCTCGAGCAGGCTCCTTGCTACAATTAAGCCCTAACTAGGTTAGTAGCATTATGGCTTTTACTGGTCACTTATATAGATAGATAGATAGATATAGGGTGAAAGTGGATCTGAAAAGGTGGGGGGACGGTGGGTAGCGGCGTCACGTCACGCCGTACATATTTTTTCGAGGTGGGGGACGACATTTCCCTGCACGTTTACCCCTATATATATATATATATATATATATATATGGGTGATTCCAGGAAAAAGGGAAATTTTCTGTCACGGGCATTTCTTCAAACTACTACTAGAAAGATTCACCTCAATTTCTTTTGTTTGGTAGTAGTTGTCACAAAGTACTTTCTGGGAACTACTGTAAATTTTGAGTAACAATTTAAATTTCAGCCACTTGTATTTGTGCAGAAATATTACGGTACTATCTCGCCTATAAATTCTCAGTTTTTGACGTTCAGAAGTGTAAGATACTTTCTTGAAAATGTACTGCATTGCTTTATTTGGAGTAATGGTCTCAAAATATATTTTTTTCTATATAGGGTATTGTAGTGTTTTAATTCCGAAGGAAAGCTAATTTTTACTACACATAATAAATTTAAAGCTTATTTTCGTAAGTAGAATATTTCAAAGTTCGTAATACGTACCGACAGTAAAATGTACTGTATGTTCAGTTTTTTTTTTTTTTTTTCATTATGTTAATTTGTATTACAGATGCAAGCAGTGGCTTACAGCTATTTCAAGAACGGATCTTTTGGCGAGAACTCCGACGTATATCTGAGGAGAGCAGTCTGTTTGCAGACTTCATGGGAAAGCAGCATGTCTGTCAATGGAGTTAATTCACGTGAACAGGATTGGAAATGTAGTCCCTCTCTTATGACTTAAAAGACCAAAAAAAGACACACAAAAACAAAAAAATAAAAAAAAAAACTTTCTTTCGTCACTGTCCATGAGCCTGCATTTTGAATAGTTTAAGTTCTAAATAGGAGAAATGAGGTACAGGAATTAACACACATTTTATCAGTAGCAATCAGTACGCAATTTCCATGTACTTTCCTAATGGACCTTATAAAATTATTATTACTGTATTTTATTGTTTTATTTTCTTTCCTTGTCTTGGTTTAGGGTAATCTTTAGCTTATGCACAATTATGGTAGCATATGTTTCTATTGTTGGTTAAATGCAACATTTCTCGCGCGGGTAACATGAGATAATGTGCTAAAGAGCTCTTAATTATTAATGTCTAAATAAAATTCAAGCCTAATTATTCTGTTGCTGATCATTTGTTTCGTTTGCTACCATAAGTGTGAAATTACGTATTTGTGTTTTTCAACTATGATCTGTGTGTGTAATTATAGGAAAAAGTAGTGGCAATTATTAATGCATTTATTTATTTGCTGATTACATTAGAGTTTAGCATCCCTTTCACTACCAAGATTATATGAGACGTGAACCTATAGTTTTACGTGGAATATAAACAACAATGATGCGATAGAACCTTCGAAAGTTCTTCACCGCGAATCGAACCTGGAACCTAGTGCGCCAAGGGCATGAGTGCGGGGCGATTAGAGCACAAGGGAAACAAGTTCAATTACCAAAGTTAATACAAAAGGAGACAAAGCTATGAATCTTTTAAGCTCTATAAGGAGTTTCGATGGGGATCCTGAAGAAGAGATACTTTCAAAATGGATTTGATTCGCTTGTGCACTGAACGCGCTGTATTATCTAATTGATTTCTAGATCAAGTGTGTATGTTCAAGGTATTGTTGAAGGATTTAACTAAATATACTCATATATTCATCGATATCCAAAAAAACTTAGAGATGTTCTCTACAATCGTGGCATCAGAATTAAAGTTCTGTTTTGACAATTACTCAGAAAGGACTAATGGATGGGTCAAGTATGACGTATTTCCGCCATTTCATTCAGCTTAATTTGTTTTCGGTACGTTCAAGAGAAATTTACTGCAAACGATATAATGGCATAGTTTTTCGCTGATCTTTTCACAATATGACAAAAGGGGAGAATATCTACATCGGTTAAAAGAAAAAAATCCAAAAGAGCGGTCTTCGAAAGATAACAGGGTCAAAAATAAGGAAGGGAAAGAAATCTATCTGCATGAAAGTAAAGACAATCTATCATAGGCCAAATTCTTGCAGTTTTGTTGACAGCGGAAGTAACAAAATTACTTGACTGATCCATTCGTGTACGACAAGATTCTATAAATAAGTACAAGCTACATCAAATGTATATTTATGAAATCGGTAAATTGTTTTGAAGCCTTTCTACAAAGTTGAAGTTAGTGATACAACTTGGATTCATTAGTTGAAAGCACATTATTATTATTATTATTGGTGAAGTTATTAGGCCAAAGCAGACAAGAGATATATTATGGTCAAGGTTGAACTGGATTCGAACTCGCAACAGATAGGCATTCTCACTATGACACGAAACCTACAGTTTATTTTAATCGTAACTGCTAGTATTTTCCTCTGAGGAGCAATCCCAGCTGAATTATAGTAGGAGACTGTTACGTAATAAGCAAGGCAGGTAGGTATTTCCTTGGATGTATATAAGGGACTAGAGCAGGGATGCAAATAAGCAACAACATTTTAGTAGTCCATGGAGAGAGCTACTAGCACACATCCCACAATAGGAATCATTTACTTACCTTCGGTATGATATTAGAGGGTGTCTACTAGATGTTTGTTGTTAAATTCCAGACTTTCTCCAGGTCTATTTATATTATTTTCCATTTTTTTTTCAAAGAAAAGTTGTTACTCTTAATATCCCCTCCACAAGGCCAGTTGAGAAAAACGTGCAGTAACTGAAAAATAGCAACCAGGGTTCTCATCTTTAAGTAACGTGTGATTCATAGCTCTTGATAATATCCCTCTCGTGTTTCAGTTATCGGCTTTTCTTAACAAATAGACAAAACCTAAAAGAATGTTTTACTTTCTGAAAATTTTCCTTGATTTCCAGTTCCATTTTCCCTGTCTTGTCCATTACTTTTTCGTAAAATTTCCTAAAGGAGAAGTTTCCCGTATTTCCCTGATTTCTAGATTTGTTATTGTAGCAAAAAGAGTTTTCGAACTGCCCCAAAATATGGATAAAAATTCCACCTAAATACTTTCAAGAGGTCTATGGAAACTCTGTCACGGGAAGCGTACAAAAAAAAAAAAAAAAAAAAAAAAGTCACAAGCAAGCGGAAGCAATGACAGAACTCCGACCAGATATCCCCCTGGTTGCTATTTTTTTTATTAGGACTTTTCTATTATATACAGTGAAAAATGTAAAATTAAGAAAAATCCAGGTTTGTTGTTAAATTCCAGGTACAAAAACAAATTCCAAGTTTTCCAGGTCAATAGACACCCTGCGTTAAATACTCGCACGTACAGATGAACCACTGGTCCCAGGCGAGTGGTTATTTGTATCCCTAGACTAGAGAAATTAAAGTAGGATAGGACTCACCGAAAGTAGAGCTATAACTAAATGGCAAAATTATTTTAGGTTCACTCGAGCAGACGGTTCTACCAAATAGAACATTTATGGGTAAAATACGATGTGAAACATTTTTTGTGAAGGAATGAGAGTGTGAATATAAGTAATTACTGCACATCATATTGAAATGAATTCTGAGTGATAGTGAAAGTATTGTATGCGTAAGTGCACCCTCGTTTATGCGTGTGCTCCCTACGGACGGAGCCCCTCGCCGCCGCTCAGATCTTCCTGCTGCGCTCCTGCCCTGACTCGGTTAAATAGCACTCGTGCTTTTTAGTGGCCACCTAGCATAAGTTGATTCGTGTTTCATGCACTGTATGTAGTTTTTATGCCATACGTCTACACTATTTACACTGCGCCGTCAATCTGCAAGTAGTAATGGAGCACCTCATTTAGTGCATGATCTGCTAAAAGAAATACAAAGCTCTAACATAACCTGAAAATGTAAATGTGCCAAAATTGAGTAGAACCGTCTGCTAGAGTAATGCCATGACTTTCGTGTGTGTAGTAACTTTCTTGTGTTTGTAAATATCCTTTTGTGTGTGTGTGTGGGGGGGGGCGTACCGCCACGACTTCATCTTAGAGGTCTAACAGGGACCGGAATTGTTAGTGAATTTATAATGTGAGACCCCACCCGAGTCCGAAATATATGTTGGCATTTAGGCCTGAGATCGTGTGATAAGCAAATAAGCCCAAATTACAGAAACTTAATAATTAACTTTGTGGAGGACAAACACCGTGTGCGTGGGTTTTCTCAGGGTTCTCCCGTTTCCTCCCACTGTCTTCATTCCACCATTTCATTCATTACTCATAATCACCGTCTCCTTTAGCCTAACCGGCATAACCGTGGGATGTAAAACTGAAAGATTTTATTTCATTTCATTTAATAATTAACGTAAATATGTAGTTTTATTTACAGCAATTAGAGGTTTAATTATGCAGTTGTGCTTTAAAAGTTCTCCAGAAAGAACGGTCCAATAAATATCGTTGTAGAGCATATTTACAAAGTTAGGCCCGAGAACTATGTATATTTAAAAATTTACTACCCAGGACGGAAATGATTTATGCTTTGTAAGCCCGAAACCGGCCTGCGGACCCAGTCTGAGCTCGTGCAGACCTCTACTTCGTCTATCATGTTATATATTCAGAAGGAGGGGTTCTAGTTATTATTACTTTTACTTAATTATGCACCGAGTCAGACGGTGATGACAACAATGAATGAAAAAGTGGGAGGAAACGGCAGAATACCGCGAAAACCCACGTATACGTTTTTGTCAACCACAAAACCCGCTTGACGCAAGCTAAACGAACTAGCAGAGTTTTACCACTCAGCCACCGTGTCTCCTCATAAAATTAGACAGTACCACTTTAATCTTCTCCTACAATAAATATGCTATACTATTAATTTATTTTGCCATTCAGAATATAAGTACAATATGGTATAATTAAGGACATGCTACTCGAAACTATTGGCAGAATAAATTATCTCTTTTTTATTTCCTCTAATATAACTTATGCGCTTGAGGCTAAAGATGACGGATGATTAATTAAATTATTGTGAAATTAATTTTATGCACTCTAACGTCGGGAATCGAACTCGGAACCACGTGCACCAATGGCACGCGCTAGCCATTAGAACAACGGGGACGGCTTTATCCGCATGCACAAACTGTCCTATGAACGAGAACATGACAAGGCGGTGTTCTCGCTGCTGGTAGCAGACAACGCTAGAAGCAGACGATGCAAGCGACTTACGACTCCTACCAGTAGAGGCGCTAGAGTCAGTTTTGTGGCATTCTGGGAGAAATTTGAATTTCCATTCGTTGTATAGGAAGTGGTGCCTCTTATAATACTCACTGTACGCGTTGACCTTTTTCTCGATTGTGTCCTTTCTTTCCAATTGTGTACTGTATTTTATTCTATTTTGTTTCTGAATCATACATCCTCCATGTGGGGTACACATTTGACCATTTTGCAATTTTAGCACACACGTCTAGTGAGCTGGTGCACCTACCTATGTGACCGGTTATGGTCTACGACAAGCAAAGTCAAGTTTATTTTCTTAATTCTCTCAGAGAGAGAAAAAAACAGTTGTTTAGATATGAGTATTGTATATATTTAATAAACTAGAAAAACAAGAGTTAAATTATATGATTTAGAATATAGAAGACCTATAGTTGTGTTGCGTGTACTGCATGTGTATTTGTATGGTTCCTACATACGCAGGTTAAACATTTTCCGTATGTCAAAATATGTAGAATTCGCCAATACTTCGAAAGTGAAGGAGTTTTCTTTTGCTGGAGATTGATATTTACATACCACTTACGCTTCATACGAAGGAAATTCAGGGGAGACGTCCGGTCAAGTGAGAAAGAAAATTGTTATTGGCATTACTGTTGTATCGGCAGACCAAACGAAAATCGAAAATAATAATAATTTCTCTCTCAAAACACTACGTTGTGACCCTGCCTCACTCGGTAGTGATTATTGTTCGAAATCAGTGTGGACATACCATAGTATTACATAAAAACTAGTGCATAAAACAAACCAATTGTGTCAGAGCAGAAGCGCAACAGGGAGGTGTTGCGTCCGTAGGGAGCAGGCGAGTCAGCGGCGGTGGGTGTACGCATAAACAAGGTTAGTAGGAAAACAATTTAAACGTAATAAAATGAATGGTTTATGTGTTTCACAGCTTTGGGGGAGATACTTAATGCCATCAAAAAAGTACCAAATTAGGTTTCGTTAGATGCTCCTCGTCTTTCCCGTAGTTTCAATTCTTTTCGACACTTACGACAAACTGTTGCCTGTTTAGTAGATCATGCCTCTTGTTTCAACAACTGACAATGTTCAGTTTCGTACAACTCGGTAAAACTACAATTCGATATGTGACAATCTTGACATTTACGCACCATTTCCACACTGCCTTTCTCATAAATTATAACAAGTGTATCTCTCGGCCAATTAGTCTCTTCCTCCTCCACATATAGAGCCAATTATATAATCTAAAACAACTAACAACAACAGGTATTTTCTTAACTTCAACTATTCCCCTCACCTGACTTTCACTCACTCTTCCTCCAAAACCAAAATAAATTCTCCAATTCATCTGGTAAATTTTTGAAATTGAGTCGGCAATAGAGCAGTTAACCCTTATTATTTATTATTTTAAGATAAATCAATTACATACATGAAATATGATCCTTTACCTGTTACTAACTGAGGTCTACATCCTTAGTTGGCATACTTCGGCTAAAAGTCTGAAGGTTGGTTTCTGACGTCGTTGTGCCCCCCCCCTTTTTTTTTTCTTTTCGATATTATTAAACAGATGGATATGGTGCAGGTCAGGTTTAAGCATGCATTATCAAAACTTACAGGTACCTTGAAATACTTTGGACGCAAGGACGTGTTTATATGGAGCAAAATTCTTCAGGCGGTAGAATTAAGTAGCAAGTAGAGTGATATTTTATTAGATTAGGTTAGATTATATGTATTACTCATCCTATAGACCATACTGTATGTACGTTTTTACAAAATTGTATAGAACTCGTAAGTATGTAAAATAGTTACAATACCGGTACATAGAACAAATAGAATCGTCTTGTTCTTAACCACTTGTGAATATATATATATATATATATATATATATATATATATATATATATATATATATATATATATATATATATATATATATATATATTAGCTGTACCAATTCTACAATCTTTACAAGAATGGTATGAATATATACTTAATTACTAGATATATTTGTATTCACTATTTGATATATAAAATAAGAATTTAATTATTTTTTAAAGTTTTTCAATTAGATACTAAGATATTCGTGCACTGTATAAAATGTCTTACCTGATAGTAATTTGAGCACTTGGCAGACAAAGAAACTCTCTTCATGAGAATTCTCTATGTACCCAGGTAACTTACACAATTTTACACTCATATACATATATATGTATTTCTTCGTATGCAGATGTCCTATGATACTCAGTAGTTTTTCTATGGTTAAGGAAGTTCTGAGTGTCACCATTGGTTTTAATATTATCCAAATATAAACAAGTAATTTTAAGAATTTCGAGTATGTACAGAGAAGAAACTGTCATCGTATTCAGTGATTCAAACATTTTCTGACAGGTGATGCGTTTCGGTGGTTATACCACATTACTGTTTTAAATTTTATATATATATATATATATATATATATATATATATATATATATATATATATATGTAAAAGTCCACTAAACGTATTTATTGTGAAGAGGCTAAAGAACTTAGTTCGTTATCTTTCACGTAATATTTGCGAAATATGACGTGAGTTAACTATGTTCAAGCGAACATAGCGCGTAGATATATATACAATGCCAACATTGTTGGAAACGTTTTTGGGAGAAACATGCTTCCGAAATGTTAAACAGAGTTCACTTGTAAAGGAAGAAATTTATGATCAATCTTAAGTGAAGAAGGGAAAAGAATATTATACGAGCTGTGAGTGTAACACGTAACTAGATAAGTTAGCTGAAACGTTTGTGAAGTACGAGACTGTGGTGCAAGTGATATGCTGCATACCTACTGTTTCTCACAAACTGTCAAACTGATCCAGTTTTTTGATACGTTGGACAATTAACTACGCAGGATATAAATGCTTTAGAGAAACTGTTCATGAATATTTCGCAAAAGAGTTCGCTCGGTGGTAATAAAATGTAAATACATTGGTTACATTAAAGGAGGGTTGAAGATTTAAGTTCGTGTCAAGGCAAGTAAGGTGATGCAATGCAGAGAAACTCAGCACTGTGTGATTTCAATACACTCTCGAACTGTACCATTGAAAAACTATGGAAGTAGGCATTAGGATGTGTTATGACTGCGTATGAATTTTGTTTTCAAATATTTAAGATTTTTATTAATATTGCGCGGATTAAAGGCAGTACATGTTTTAGTGCAAAACTGCTTCATATTGAAAAAATATATTAGAATGATCATTGTTATAATTTCTTTGAAAATGAGAGATTGCTTTAACATTTGGGATTACAGGAACATATTTTTACGGACTTTTTTTTTGTAGTAAAGGATAAATCAAATCCTGGATAGCTTTATCCAAGGTATATACAATAACAGGTAGCCTCAGTTCACGTTTAGCGTTCTGATTGGCTTCCTGTCCGTGACGTCATGTGGAGGAACTTTCGTGTATGCAGTATTTCACTTTTTCTCTTGAACGATACCTCGCGATACCCAAGGGCGTTATAAAATAGAGTGTCTATCCATATGTATCTTCATCCTGTTAGATAACTGAATGACCGCCATACATGTTCGCTCATAACAGTGCGATCTTCATACGTAGACATGTAGTACAAGGCTGTTATAAAATAGAGTACCTGCCCATATGTATCTTCAACATATGAACTCAATGAAGCCAAAAAACAACCGAGCATTGTCTGATCCGGCACGTTTGATTGGCTAGTGTCGTTTCCGCCATGATTGTTGGCTCGAAACGTTGCGATCTTAGTGGCGCGGAGTGGGCAGAGTAGGTGTGGCGTAGCTGTGACGTATGGCTTCACGATTTTGTCGTATGGGCAGATCCTATATTTTATAACATTCTTGATGTAGTATGTCTCTCGTTTATTTTAAGTTGTTGCTTCAGATTTATGTTACATGCTGCACAATGGTTATATGACTCTTCTATAGATGTACAAATAGAAGTGGGAAGAAATTATCCGAAATAACCATTCACAGGTAAGAAAATCACCAATCATAGGATACGTATGTCTGTGACGTATGGCTTCACGATTTTCTGATATGGGCAGATCCTCTATTTATAACATCCTTGGCGATACCTCCACGCGACGTTACCGACTGCAAAGTATCCTGGGAAAAGATGAAAGCAGAAAGGCTGAATCGGGATTCCTCTGAGCCATATCTACGGTGAGCCTACATAGTTGAGGTGTTCTCTGTCACCATGCAAATTTGTGTTACTATTGAATTTATGAAGTATATCAGATATAGTGTAAAGCATTAATTGGTATTTTTTTCGTTTGCCACTATTGAGATATATTTTTCTACTAATGAGATATAAATAAAACAATCTTGTAAAATATAAAATTTGGAGGAATTTTTTTCTCCTGACTCTCTGAGTGGAGAATAAAAACGGAAAACAGTCATTCATACGTAGATTTTTCCTTCTACTTTAAAAAGAACAGTGGACAATGCTTCCCTGACTCTTAAAGGCTAGTATACTGTGTTGTATAACTGAGATATTCCAATTTATTCTTGACTTTAGGACATGTATTTGAAAGTAAGAGATAACTTTCTATGATGTCTGCTACGCTCATATACTGGAATATTATTGAGCCCTTGTTAGGATACGAAGGTGATTAATATTTTCCTACGCTACCGCCTAGTTGTAGTTCACTTTAAAAGCTGGTATCTTGAAATGTGATAACTTAGAAACTAGCAACTTCGAAAATTGTGGATATTTTGTAACGCGCAGTTCGTGCATATGGGAAATAGAATGTTGTGTTGGTGAAATAGACTGTACAAGTGTAGATTTTATACCCTTTTGTTGCCATTGTAGTCGCTACTAACAGTCTAAAGCACTTCGATTTTGGGCTGGAAATATTACTACTAGAGATGCTATTGTTTGCATACATATTGAACTATCATATGTTCTACAATAGCAAATCTTAGAGTAGCAGTATTGTGAAGAAAATAGTCCAGGCTCCGTTCTTCCTCTGGTGGTTCTTTCAGGTGACTAACTATTTGTCACGGTAGCAACATGTAAATTATTTACAGGTGACACTAGCCCATTAATGTGAATTGTATTGTTTTAATACCCAGAACTAAAACTGATTTGTTTGTAATTTATCATTAAGTATGATTGCTTAATATTTTAATAAGATATTCCAACTTGGTGTACCGAAGGATAAACCCAGCTTATTATGCGATAATTCTTATAAATATTAAAGAAATGCGATAATAGAAATTGTATTAATGGAAAAATTGAGAACAATATTAAAAATATTAGGGCAGTTTATCCTTAGTAGACGGTGGTTATAAATAATAGATTCGAAAGCGCTGTATTAAAAAGTATACCACATACAATAACGGATGTTACATGAAAGCATACAGATACTTCAGATTTGAAATATATTATTACAAATGTTGGAAGTAGCTTTCTTTGATTATACAAGTCATTTCAATGCATCACGTAACTCTCATTCACCCTATACGCGTATTCTGACTAATGGTCGTAAATGCAGCTGTAATGTAATTCTGGAGTTCACCCAAAATTTTTGGTAGTGCAGGCACTGGCACTTCATTTTTCACCCGAAAGAACAAAGTTACAAACTGTCAAGGACCTAGAAGGCCGTGGAAAAATTGCTAACTAATTCTCAGCAGATCGCTTAATCCAACGGAGTGAGAGTTCACAAATGTACAACTCTTAAATTTCGTGTAAGCGCTTACAATACCGGCGTTGATTCTTGTTGCATTTTTCCATTTGTTTTGTTTGAATCGGATTTACCGGTGTCCTATACCTTCATCTAGAAATATAGAACATCCTTTCTCCGAAATTCTATCTGTTGAGTATATTCATCTTCGCTTGGCTCTACTTTAATAAAGAATCGAGTTAGCGTGATCTCGTAAGTTCTCTGTTAATAAGCTGAATAGTTTAGATGATATTTCCGCTGAAGCGGTGTTTATTTCCTGTTTTAACTTCCTTCCACGGAAAAACAAACAGTTCACGAGACCTCTGCAAAATGAGTAGGCGGGTAAATCTGAGATGTTGAGGGCGCCAAATTTCTTTTGCAGATTATATCAGCTGACACACATGCTGAAGCAGGAAAATATTGAGACGGCTTTATTCCGTGGGTTGCATGTTTCGGCGAGTGCAGAAATTTCCGTGTTTACCTATTTTAACAAAAGGGTCTCAAGTTATCACACTTCCTTTCGTTACTGTATATAATTAGTCTGTTTAAAAATTGTATTCTTTAATTACTTCTTCGCCTCCTCATTTTCACATAAAATATGTAATTCATTTTCACGTGCACCTCTAGATTCTCACTTTTATTTATTGCGGCCTTTTCTGTTGTTTGTAAATAACTTTTGAGTATGTTGTCCCGCTATTAACTGATCAAATCTTTTTGTGATTTTCCTAATGACTATGAATAGAATTCAGTTAAATTGATATAGCTTAGTCATTGAATTTCTGGGTATTGCTGTTCATTTCAAGTATGATTATTCTTTAACTTCCACAATGTTTGTAGACTTCCCAGGTTGTATCCCTTAACACTAACGACCATGCAAAGTATAAGACTGATGATCTTAAACATTGTAAGGCTTGATGCAAAACATTATACGCAATACTAATGTGCTGGCAGCAGAATCCTGCAGAAAAGCACCCATAAATTTCAACGCTTATTGTAGATTTACAGATATGCCATGTTGGTAAGAAATTCGTAATATGCATCTTTCATTTTAGAATAAATACACTGCATAAATATGATAGATTTCTTTTTGTTATCAAAAGTACACAATATTTTTTAAATGATCTACCTAGGTAGTTACAAATTTCGTAGCGTCTTTGTATGTGTAACTTTCAATTTATGACTAATTTCTTTTGCTAATATCGTTGAGAAATATTTATCTATGAATGTTGATTTTTGCAGGGTATTGAAAGGAGGAACAATTTTTTTTCATCATCTGGAAACATCACTTGGTTCACAGTCGCCTACTAATTAAACAGATGAAGATGTTTAGCTAGTTGTTAGCAAGTAACTGTTACAATTGTCATGATGGAAGATGGATTAATATCTATGTCATCTGAACTTGTCTACCAAGATGAGAAAAACAATTATTTTGAAGGTTATCCAGTTGATGATAAATGTTATGAGGGAGTCACGGATAACAGAGGAACCGAGATGACCATAGTTGGAAATGTGGATCCGATAACGGATGAAGGCGTTACATCTTCAACTTCAGGATTACTTTCCGCACTAAAAACTGAGATTGAAATCAAGGATGATAAAATTGATATAACTGATGATTTTGAGGAACTGAAGGATGAAACATTTGTTGCTCCTGTTAAACCATGTGATTCATCGTCAAGTAACACGATAGCAAATGAAGGAGATGGTCCTGAACTTCCAAGGTAAGGATCTTTACATACAGGGCGCTTTAAAAAAAAAATCCAATATTTTTTCAGATTGTAGTAAACAGTATTTTAGATACTCCATATAATATATATATAATTAATATTATTATTATCATTCTTTTTGTTTTTTACTAGTAAATGAATGTGTGGTATAAGAAAAGTGTTGTATACACTTAGGGTAGTCCTTAACTGATGACGTTTCGGAATTTTTCGCTGCTACTAGTCAGCGAGATTTCGTTGTCTTCTTGTTTCATTAAGTAACCCAGAGTAATTCGCGCAACAGGTATCCTGTAGACTGGTAGAAAGATCTTAACACGGAAGAAAGTTTAATTCTAGTCCTAATTTTTGTTTTTGAGTATGAAAGGTTGTTTCCATGAATCACAGTTATATAAGTTGGTGTTTCCAGTTTCATCTTCAGCTGCAGGAACTATTGGTATGAATTAACTATAAAGCCAAAATGGCTGTAAAGCTTGAATAAGTTCTTCAATTGGCATAGTTTTTAATTTTGTCGGTGTTTTTTTACCTTCAAGGAAAGATTATATTATTACTTATAGCACAAAAGTTGTAATTGCACTAGGACGAGTTAGAGTGGCTCAAATCACTTATAGTACCACATACGATAAAGGCAGAAGGATGTCTTTTTCCTCAAACTGGACCATTCCAGAACTAGTTTAAGCAACTTGTATAATATTCGACGAACAGTAGAGGCTACTAGTGTACCATTGATTTTGTGGATGTGAAACTGAATGACGTAGGAAATACTTGCTGTTATCCAATCTAACCTAGGAAATAATATAATTTCGTATGTTCAACAGAGAGGCGTAGTGGGTGTTACATGCTACTTGCCATTAAGGAATTGCGACTCAGATTGGGTATTGTGGTGCATGTTATATGTGAGAGGACTGAATGCTGTTTTCATTGTATCGTACATGTTTGCTATTGCATGCTTTACAGCTAACATTGACCTAGGGTTCTCTGAAACAGTTGCTGGTTTCCTGTATATCTCACTTAATATATCAGTTTAACTATGATTGTGAATCTTTGGAAGATTGAAGCTCTCTCTTCTGATTGAACGACTACGGAGAAAAGGAAAGGATCTTCTTGCTAAAAGAACTCTTCATAGCGAACTATTCTAATAGTTTAGCAAATATTTTATTCTAATTATATTTGTTGGTGCATTTATTTGTAATTTTTCTAAACTAGTTTAAGTACACTTACGTTAACTTTTGCATGTACAGTATATATGATTTATCATTTTTGTTTGGTTAGGTAAATTTAACGGTTTAAAAGTAGCTTAACATAATTCCCTGTGCTCAATTTAGGAATTTGTACAGTACGAAACATTTACGATTGCCGTTAATCTAGTAATCTTATATTTGCATTTATTATTTTACTATGAGATGTAAGATACAGTGAGTGTTGATATTTTCTCGTTGATTCTGTGAACATTAATACTTACAGTTATTAAGGTTTTGAATTTGTGATACTATTACTAGTGAGAATTTGTGCAATTTTATTTTGGTTTTGTTCAAAGCAAAAGCTCTTACTAGTTATAACTTTTAAATTTGTGATGTTTATAATATTATGGTTTTGTGGATGACATGCTTATTGTAAAGTGAGAGGTAGTTCGTTGCAGTTCTGCGTAATCAAGAGAAAGTGAGTGAATATTGTGATCATTGAAAGTTTAAGTAAACAATATATATATGGTAGACAGTTTTTGCTTTATGTTAATAAAGAGTTCAACTAGAAATTTTATTTTCGTAGTTAAATACCGAATAAAGAGATTTCATACTCGACTAAACGAGCTTGAATATTTTCTTCTGATTGTGGTTAGTTTATATGCATATATAGAGAAGCAGTTACAAAATGCCAATATGCGTCTGCTTAACGGGAGAAAAAGTTGTAAATTGCACATTGTCCACATTCAATTTTTACTGCTTGAAATGTATTGGAAAAGTAAGCTGATACATTTCAATATCATTTGAATATGCAATCGGCTCATGAAGAATGCAGTTGGAAGTATTATGACGTACTAGAAAAATTTAAATTTAATTAGCTTTTGGGGCGCGGTGGCTCAGTGGTAGAGCGTTCACCTCCGGTGCTTGGGGTCCCTGGTTCGATCCCAGCTCGCGCCGTGTGGACTTTGTGGTGAACAAACACCGTGCTCGTGGGTTTTCTCGGGGTTCTCCCGAGCTCCTCCGTGGCTAAGCGGTTAGCGTACGCGCCTTTGGCGCGGGAGACCCGGGTTCGATTCCCGGTGGGAGCTCATGTGGTTCGGATTCCACGTTAATCAGTAGGTCCACGTCTCATATAGCCTTGCTGCTGAACGGGACAATAAACTCAAAATCAACTCAGCTCGGGGTTCTCCCGTTTCCTTCCACTTTCTTGATTCCACCATTTCATTCATCTTTCGTCATCACCGTCTCCTTTAGCCTAACCGGCATAACCGTGGGACGTAAAACTTAAAGATTTCATTTTTAATTAGCTTTTGATTTGATGACGGGTTTCTTAGACGATTTCACCTCGAAACTGATCATTGAATGATTGGCGTTTAACGGGGACCTGAGGGCTGGGACTGTACGTTTAAATTATAGTGGTTAACATGTAAAATAACTATATCTATTTAATATTTTTTTCTTCTGAATCGAAAATAAGTTCGTCGAATCAATACATCAAAATGTTTTCTGTAAAAACAACACGAGTATTGAAAAAAAGTAAAATACAGAAAGGAAGAATTGTTAACGAGAAATTGACTCATTGGATAGAAATAAAAGCTATGTACATAAAGGGAAATCTTTGAAGCAAAGTTCAGAGAAAGTTAAATATTTTAATCACACGAAGAAATGTGAGACTGTGGTCAATGTAAATAGTTTTATTCTCAACACCCCCCCCCTAATATTAGTAGTCATTCATTGGTGGTCTCAGATGTTCTGCAAAAATTAGTCGTATACTCAAAAGGCACTCTCATAATGCGAACAGTTTGGTTGTGTTCACATTGCTTGCTAAATAGTACTGAAGAAGATAAATGTTTGATATGAAGGTGATGTGGAATAAGTTTATCTCTGCAGTTAGTACGTAACGACGGCGGCCAATTGCGCAAAGTGGGTCTTATTTTTCTTTGCATTTTTCCACTTCGCCTATCATGATACCGCATGCGTTGGCTGAAATATCTACTAAATTTATTGTGTCGGAGGGACTGATTCAATGCAGCACTCTGCAATGCGTTGTTTTTGACTTATGATTTGGCTAACTCGATTCCCCAAATGCCGACATGCGTCGATTGTTATGAAAAAAAAAAGTCCTGTTGTTATGAACCTTTTCTTTTTAAGGATTGTGTCTCCCTAAAACGTTCTGTAGGCTTTTGGTAACGCTTTGCATGACAATGCTGGAAGTACAACACGTAGTGAAATGTTAAGTGTATAGTCGTGTACAAAGTTAAATGCTGTTTGAAGGCGAAAACTACACATATAGAATGCAGACCACATTTCAAGTTACACTTGATCGAGATGAAGAAAGACGGAAGGTAATTGCCACTCCTTGAATCTCGCGTGTACAAGAGACTAAAATTGCTGTAATATTGAAGAGAAATCTCAACATTAACTATAATTCGTGAAGTAACTTTATTGTTGACTAGGATATGGCGACAAACGAACATAGTGCCTTTGTGGAGGCAACATATAGGTTGAAAGGGAACACACTATTAAATGAAAGGTCTGGCAACATAAATTCGCTTGAAATAAGAATTTCGTAACAACGTATCTACATTGAACGTATAAAGCAAAACAAGTCCCACACTAGTCATGCATCCAGCTACTGCATAGAGGAGAGCTTAAGATTTAACCGGTTAGGGTTCGATTCTCGTACGTCCTTGTTCGGGAAACCATTTGTTTAACCGGTAGGGGTTCGTGTCTTGTTCGGTACGCCTTTTCTTTAATGTGATTCGGTTCGATTCCTGTTTAGTGCAGTATTTCTTTAACCTGAGTCGGTTCGGCATATAGCATTTACCAGATTAATCCAACGTCATACCTCATACTAGTTATTTACCACTGTTCGCTCAAGGTAAATCTGTGCATGCTGCATATAGAATTTACGATTTGAATCATTGCACAGTTGTATGATTAATGTCTTCGACTTCGTGATTGAAAAAAAGAAACAATTTAAGAAAACTCTAACATAAAAATTAATCACTCAATATTTACCTTTAACACATATATATAATGATTTCACTCAAAACATTTATTGAAACGAGATTTTGCTCTTTTGAATCAAACGCCTAGACTTGGGATGAATTAATATATTTTATTTTCAAAGTTTCAACTCACGTTTATGAAATACTTACGTATCATGTTTAAGAATATTGAAATTTTAATTTTTAGTATAGCCCATGTTATGAAAGAAATAAGAGCTCAATAACGAAAATGATATTGTATCGAAGTGCCGGTTTATATTTTCATTTTCTCGAATATAGCACTTGCACACATTTCACTTTGACTTTTGGCTTTTAATATTTATATATCACTAATTGACACGCACAAATGATATAGGGGAATTCTAGATAATAATATTCATTTATGGATTAGTACGTTGTTACCGCGCTGTTTTTAGGTTACATAATGAAAGTTTTCTTCTATCCTTAAGTCTCGTGGCGTTATGCGTAAATATGAGTAAATTTGAGTTTTGGTGTTTACTTCGTCGTAATCGTTGGGCGATTTTATTTGGAAAATTATCTCGTAATGTTTATAGTTAATATTTTCATCTTCTTGGTATAGGATGCACACTCAATATCTATAATACAATTAAATATTTCGTATCTGGTTGAAAATCGTCCTACGACTTTTAGCGAGCTTTTGTAGCGAACCACGCTTGCTCTCGCGGGCTAGCTTATGTCACCTTTGTATTCCTACACCAGTACATTATGCTAATTTATGTTTAATTACCAATAAAAACTGTAAATATCACACTATATGGATGTGATTCAATTTACTATGTTTTTCCCACGTATTTTAGAAATTGTCATAACATGAAATCTTTAATTCACTGCTGATGATTATAGATTTTTAGGGATTATTTTCTTCTTCTCACTCACGTCAGCATACCGTCTTTGTTTCGGGTGTGACACGGCAACGCCTACTTGATTCTCTCTGCTGGGTGCTACGAAAAAGAGTTCTGTTGTGTTATCAAGTTGTTACCTTATGCCCAGCATAACGTAACATGGCCCGATGCTTTTGAGCACCTTGTATGTTGGTAGGAAAATTTTAAAATTTATTTAGAATGTTAAGAGAAACTTTTATTTTATAGTAGAAAACCGTAGATCGAGAATTTTGCGTAATTTTAGTACAACAGAGCGTTTCGATAGATGTTATATGAAGATTACATGATTATTAATTATATTCTATATATTTTACGCATTTATCCATGAATATATTATTATTTTAGACAAATAAGTGTATATTTCAGCTTTTTCAATGGTTTCAATTCATTTCTATTCATATTTCGGCATAGGGAATCTTCACAAGAAAGCTAGAAATTTTATTTCGTAAAATCTTCTTCAAAATTCCAAATTAATAAAGTCAGCCATAATTTCTTCTTGGTGCATCTCTTTGTTTCGAAGTAAAATTATCTGATTGGATAATCCACAATCACAGCTGCGGCTGAGATTTCGGTTTACTTTGATCTTCGCACAGAAGCCTATCATCCGATCATTACGTCATGATTATCTTCCAATTAGGGATCATCTTCTTGTAACTCTTTGTCTTACGGCGTCAGCCATTTCAAGAGTCAGACGTGCAGTGTTTAGCGTCTGCAGTAAAGTGGAATAATTTGTGATCACGTTAAATTGTGTTAAATTCTTCGTTTTGGCGAATATTGAAAATTGTCATCAGAGATAAACGTACGGTGTTTTGGTGTTTCAACAGATTATTAATCCAGAAATAGTCCAATTGGGAAGTGATTTCGTATAACATAATGGATACTAGCATGTAGATGTCTAGTGTTATGGAATGAGCTCCTTAGCAAATTTTGCGTTCTCGATCAGCCAGAGAGCCTAAGAGAAGCCAGAGGAGACGGTGAAGGAGAGAGAACGTTGAGTAGTGGTGCAGACATCGAGGAAGAAGAAGTCAAGCCACGCTCGATGCTTTTTCCTGGATAGGTGCTGTAGGAGTTAGTATCCTAAAACTGTTTTGAGACCACGTTTTACGAGTTTCCCAGGAATCTCGGGTGGAAAAGTCGTCAGGAACTTTTTTTTGTTATTAATATATCCGTTCAGTCTGTGTAAGAAGAGGATTCAAGTAAGTAAGGAATAGTGAAAGTGAAACTCAATCCAGGTATTTGGCGTCAAAATTTCCTTGTTCTGACAAACATGTGTGAATATATTTTCTGGTGTACGTGTAATATTCGTAATATGAAGCATTAAGTTCGTAAAGTTTCCCTCAACGCCGCACACATGTAGATTCAGGCAATGTGACATCGTGTTTTCATTCGATGGGGGGGGGGGGAAGAAAGCTAGAATCTCAGCACAGAGCGATTGGTGTAATCTCAAGAAAATGTGTGTACCACACACATTTTCCCCAGTGATGAAAAGATGTTTTAGATTCCCCAAAATCTAGAAAGTATTCATTTCGGTAATTCTGCTCAAAATTCAACTTTTAGTTATTTTGGCATGTTTTCTTTGGTTTTTTGAAATAGAATGATTATGAATGTTGAAGATGTAAACAAGTGTCAGTTTCACGGCTACTGTCAAGTGCAAGGGTACATGCATTTTGCGTACCGATAACTGAAAACTTTCATCAATAGGCTAAACCTACGTAATATTTTAAAATTCTGATACCCATCAAGTTAGAAATTGCAATTTTTGTTAATTACTAGTAAATATCTTTTCCTTCTTTTTTTTAAGAAATTCAATATATTCAGAGCGACACTGATGCAAAAATAACCACTGCGTCTTCGGTAGGAATGTGGTAGCGGATACGAAACAAAATATAAATGCAAAATAAGTATGGTGCTTTATGAAATAGATGTGTGATTTTTTTTTTTTTATATACATGCTTGTTTAGGTTAAGTTAGTATAGTTAGAGTAGGGCTTTAGGTTTAAGTATGTCAATATGTACATGAATGTTTTGCCTGTGCTAGATTGTCATGTGGGTCCGAGCTGAAGAGAGGTCGCGAAGAGCGTAAATCCTCTACGCCGGCCACAATCTCGACGCACAGAGGAGTGTAAGCACCAAAGAATATATACAGGAGTGAAATAAGCTAACTACAACATGTAAGCAGTGAAGTTATTATTTTCAGTAGTGTTTCGTATTTTCTATTGTGTCCTTTTGTTTGTTTTGCGTGTCGATACAATGTCAATGCTCTAGAAGGCAAGAATATTAAATGAATATTAAAGAATCTGAATATTTCGAGAATATGAGCAAAAGTAAAGAATGTTTCGGCTCTGAAAAGTATAGAAATTGATTTTATAAAATTTTATTTAGATGGGTATGTCAGTTCAATGTAAATATTTTCTTATTATCGAATATTTTGTCCAATAATACATTCATGAATAGTTTAAGAATAAAACTTACTAGCCGTGAACGCATCTTTCTTTTCGAATACAAAATCTAATTAGTTTGTAATTTTAAGAAGTCATAGAAATATGTAGTCGATGTTTTTGGTATGCATGCGAAGCATGATCAAAACAGAGAGCAGTATGTACAGAATAAGTTTGCTGGGGAAATGAAATAGCTGTGAAATTCAGGGAAAAGACTTTCCTTAGTGTGACCGAGTTGAAAACAACCGAATCTGTAGAAATTTCTCATTTTATCAGTTTCGATCAAAATCTCAGTTTAGATTTTTTTTTTTTAATTTACAAAATTCTGTTTCAAGATTTTTTTTTTTTTAAATTCAGATAGGGCTTTCACAGACAACATCAAGATCTTCTTTGTGCTCAGCGCCAGCTCCACTCGGAGGTCGGTGTCCTGTGTCTGTAGTCGTGGTTCACAACCTATTTCCGGATGGGATGTGGATGATGAACTGCAGGCCTGGATATCGGACTGTGAGTCGAGATGGAAGAGAGTTTGGAAGCTTTATATTTCGGGCCAAATTTGAGTTCTATTTTCCGTAGATGATTGGCTTGGTGAGTGTATCAGTGGCTGTTGATGACGAGCCCATACGGGCCCGGTAGGTTCGGTGTCACTAGTCAGTGATACATTCAACATAGCATGTCATCTCAAGGAAAGGGAACATCATACAAACACAGACAATTCAATTAAGTCAATTCATTTTATTATTATTATTTTTATTTTTTTACATTATTTATTTTTTTTAAATGTAAAAAAGTAGAGTGCTGTTAACAAAAATTCTGCGCTGCAACCGAAGAGCATCATTCCATATGAGGTGAAAACTTGGGGGATATATTAAATGACAAAATGTAAGGGGGGCCATCCACTTATAAAGAGATAGTCAGAAACAACGAATATAGTGTTCTGTGATGAACGAGAAATTTTTGAAAAACAATCCAACGATAGTTCATTTGCTTCAGTAGGAAAGGTATCCCAGCGAGTATCAAAACCATAAGTAGCTATTGGAACTATTAGGTAATGAATAATGTTCCATATGAAATTGATGTTGATATACATGACAACTAAGCTATAATTTCAATCGGATTAAATAACTGTATAATGTAAACAGAAACGATTCTCATTGCCAGAACGATAAATTACTTGAAACATATTCTTACCTCAGCAAGATTATATATAAGCTTATTTATGTGCAGTTTCCAATAATGTGTTACGCAGCAATGAAAGATAAACCTGGAAAGCCAGTCCGTTTCATCAAATAAGAGAGTAATGCCACCAAACTAATGCTTCGATTTTACAAAGCGAGTTCTTTGGGAAAAGAGTGTCCTTATTTGTCTTCTCAACAGGAAATTGTATTATTCGTCATAACACACAAGACGAATTAATATAAGCTGAAGCTTTCATGTGACAACGCAATGGTATCGATAGCGGCCATAAATAACGAGATTGCTGATGGAAACCGTAAAATTGACAGGAGCTTGGATCTCCTTCGGAACATATTGTGTCAGTAAATATCGTAATATTAGGAATACTGAGTATGGAATACCATCTTGCAGTTAACGTTGTCATAGATTAAAATTCAAGAGGTCGTTAGTCTTTCCCTCCATGTGCGAAAACTTTTCCAGCTTTATTGAGATTTTGTGCACAAGCAATCAGAATTCAAAATTGTTGAAAATCCTCGCCAGTGGAATCTGCGGCAAAACTGGTAAGTGAGCTCAATTGTGGCTGAGCGGTATTCACACGTGCCTTTTCATGGGAGATCAGGGTTTAATTTTAATGTGCTTTGAGTCCCATGTTAAGCTGTAGATCCACTTATCATATATCCTTGCTGGTAAAAGAGACGCTAAACTAATAATTAAATCACGTCAAGTAGCAAGACCGTGGAGGTAAGTCAGAAAATTATCATTGATGTTACCATGCAATGATGAGACCCGACGTCTGAAACATGCGCGTTCTGTCATGGAACCACGGACAACACTTACATCTATTTCTTGTAATGTAGATGTTATTACCTAGGGAGCCATCTTCAGGTGTGTAAAATTTTCTGTGGTCCGTAAATGTCTTGCCATCCTTTACGTTAAAACGTGAAGTGGGAGTGATTGGCATTAGGAAAAACTTCCACGAATGTAAGAAAATTATTTCTCCCATAGACATCTGGGTGATTCGGCAGAGAAAACCATTTTGTACAAAGAAAGGTTAGTGCACGAACTGGGCTGCTGCCAGTAGAAAAATGACTAGTCCTGTATTCGTTAAAAAACTTGTATCCCATTATCTTCTGGAAAGCCAGTTATCTGAAGGAACGATCGTCCATGCAAATGGAACCACATAAAGAGTAATATAGAGACATTTCTGCCTAATTGGTTGGATCGTACATTTTTAGAACTCAGTCACATTGTTTACTGAAAAGGTGTATGCATCAAGCTGTGATTCGTCGATGGAAAAAGAGTTGAACTGTAAGCATTTCCACACCAGAAATGACCTGAGTATTCCTTTAGTCACTGAGCCAATGGTCTTAGTCACTAGGGCGATCTCTGTAAGTGGGTCATAGCATCTTCTTAATCGCATCCTAAAGAACGAGAACTATGCTCAGTTAATGATTATTTAGCAGATAAATATTTCTTTTCTGCAATTCGGAAGCCACATCTGAAATTGAGCGCAGCAAGAGTCCCACAAATTACCTCATTTCTAAATAATTTATTGCCATATGTTGCTTAGTTTCATTGAATGTAATTTTATATACAAGATACTAATGAACTAGATCGACTAACTGAAACAGGCGATTCGTCACATCAAAACAAGGGGAAAAAGTTCATATAGACCCGTGGCGAAAAGGGCATAATTCCAGAGGTCATAATCATCATCATCATAGGTATTCTGCCTTTATTGGCAGGTCACTTGCCGCAGCTGAGAAGCTTCCATGCTCCACGGTCCTCCGCTAACCTTTTCGTCTTCGCGTATGATCTTTCTGTTTTAATATCATCCATTAATTGTAGTCTTCTTCACCCCCTCCCTCTCTTTCCCGCCACCATACCCTCTAGGACGTCCCTCATGATACAATCTCTTCTTAGGCAATGTCCCAACCAGTTTCTCTTCCTCTTCCTAATAATATCTAGAAGTGTTCTTTTCTCACCCACCATTTCTAACACTCTCTCATTCGTTTTCCGCTCGACCCAACTAATTCTTTCCATTCTTCTCCACACCCACATTTCTAAGGCTTCCAGTCGATTTTCGTCACCTTTACGTAATGTCCACGTTTCCGCCCCATACAGTACAACACTCTATACGAACCATTTTATGAGTCTTTTTCTCAACTCTTTGTTCAAGGTCCCACAAAACAGACTTTTCTTTCTTTTAAAGGCTTCTTTTGCCATTCCTATCCTTGCTTTTATTTCACGTTCGCATTTCATGTCATTACTAAGAATACTACCAGAATTTCAGAGGTATGACTGTCCAAAACCGTGGAAAAATGAGCTTGTTGGACGAATATCTCCAAAACTATTAGTTATTGAGCTCCGGCGACATGTTACTGTCTTAGATTTCTAATCTGCTCTGTTCAAAAATGTATGATTCTGAATCGTTCAGTGGCGGCGCAAGAGTCCCGAATATTCTATTACGACAGATGGGTCCGATTCATAACAGATAGAAAAACGTACCAAGTAACAAAAAGTCGTTGAATGATCAATATTTTGAACTAAATTAAAATGGAGAAAGAATTTTGGTCCGTTGTGCGTGGTTGCACAACTACATTTGAAACTAAATTTAGTGGATAAAAGGAAATTAAGTAAAATCATTACATCTGCAGGTTCATGACCGATAGTCATGATCTGTGTGCTTAAAGAGACAGACATTAATAATAATAATAATAATGAATTTGGAATAATTGATCCAAAGATGATTTGAGAGGAAATGGGAGTAACCCCCAACAAGAAAACCGAAAATTAGAACAAGATACAATGTTGTTCACTACTAACTCAATTGCTCGTAGGTCTAAAGTGCAACCCGTTGCACTTACTATGAACACCTTTTCTTCTTCCCTTCCCACGTAGCAAACAACATTGTTTACAACGCATGGAAACCTGCAGATGTAATTTTTTTTTCTTAATTTCCTTTTATCCACAATTCAGTCCCAACTGTAGTTATCCAACCACGCACAACACCAGAATCCTTCTCCATCTTGATTTTGTTCAAAATATTAATGGTCTTTCAACGACTTTTTGTTGCTTGATGATATGTTTCTCTATCTACCATGAATCAGGTCTATCTGTCTTAATGGAGTATCCGGAACCTTGTACTTCCTGTGGGGGACTGCCTTCCACCGCCACTGAACGATTCTGAATCATGCATTTTTGAATAGAGCAGATTACAAGTGTAAGACAATAACATGTCGCCGCAGCTCAATAGCTAGTTTTGAAGACATTCGTTCCCAAAGTTCATTTTCCTACGGTTTTGGACACTCCTAGCCCTGAAACTATTCATTTTTGACCACGATTCCATATAAACCTTTTTTCAATTTTGATGTGATTTTCACCTGTTTCAGTTTGTCGGTCTAGTTCATTAACACTCTGTATATTCGCTTTAACGAACAGCACCTTGTTTTTGGTAGATAGTCGAGTCCTATCGGTACCCGTTGTTTAATAGTTTCGTGGTATTATTGTGAACATTTAATACACAGTATTGGAAATTTTTCAGGTCGTTTGTAACCTCTTCATATGGACGTCAAACACTTTACGACAATTTCCCTTTGGTGACGAATACTGTAGTTCGTGAAACGGATGTCAACATTTCCAGGCTTAAATATCTATCCTTTGTTCAGATATCCAATGATAAAATATATTCGTCACATATTCACTCTCGTGATGAAGATGGAATAACTCAAGAATCTAACTTAAAGATCCAAATGCTTCCACATATAAAAGATAGACGACATATGTGTCTTGAGTGCGACGAAGAATTCACCGACAAAGATAAAAATAATCATATGGTTGCTCATAGAGATCAAAGACTACATTCTTGCACTGAATGTGGGAAGAAGTTTATTCGAAAATGTGATTTGAATAAACACATGGTTAATCATGCAAGTTCTAGGCCTCATCTATGCTTTCAATGTGGCAAAGCATTTGCTGTGAGGGGTAGATTAAAGACGCACTTGCTTACTCATAGTGGTGAGAGGCCATATACTTGTACGCATTGTGGTAGTAGTTTTAGTACAAAAGGTAATTTAAAGACACACGTACTTATTCATAACTGTGAAAGAGCACATTCTTGCATCCAGTGTAGTAAAGCGTTTACTACTAAAAGTCAATTAAAACGACACATTCTTACTCATACAGGGGAAAAATCTCATCCTTGCATTCTGTGTAACAGGGCGTTTACTCTTAAAAATCATTTGAAGAAACACATGCTTACTCATACAGGCGAAAGACCGTATTCGTGTTTAGAGTGTGGAATCGGATATATTTCTAAAGGGAGTTTAGAGAGTCACATGTTGACTCACGCAGGTGAAAGACCATTTCAGTGCGTTGAATGTGGAAAGAGATATATTGGTAAAGGGGATTTAAGGAAACACATGTTTACTCACACAGGTGAAAAACCGCATCAGTGTCTTGAATGTGGAAGAAGGTTTACTGGAAAAGGGGACTTAAGGAGACACATGTTTACCCACGCAGGTGAAAGACCGTATCCATGTGTTGAATGCGGAAAGAGATTTATTGAGAAAAAGGATTTAAAGAAGCACATGTTTACTCACAGGCGCAAGCCCTAATTCTTGCATTCAATGCAGCAAAGCGTTTAGTCAGAGAAGTAATTTAAGTGAACACGTGCTTACACAAGGGTAAAGACCACGTCCTTGTGTTCAGTATGGAAAAATTTTACTGGAAGAAAGAATTTAAAATAACACATGTTTAGTCATACAGGTCAAAAATTTCATTCTTGTATTGAATAAAGCAGAGTGATTATTCAAAAAAACTAATTCGAGTATACACACGCTTACTCAAACAAGTGAAAGATCACACTTAAATTCAGTGTAGAATTCTACTTACAACGAAAGTTGTTTAAAACGCTCATACTTACTACCATAATTATAAGTGAAATCTTTGTGTATAGCGTAGCAAATCGTTTATTAAAAAAGGGAACTTGGACAAGCAAAAGCATACAAATTTAAAGGCATATCCTTGTTTGAAATGTCGCATTGTATTAGTTCCAAAATGTATGAGAGAGGTAGCAGACGTTTACTGAAATAAGGACACACCCAGTATCAAGACATTGTTGAAAACAGCTTTTTCCAGATAGAATTGTAAGACACTATCTCTGTATTCAGCTAGGGAAAGCGTTCACTTTCATGAAGGTACCATCAAATGTACTTTCATAGTTAAAGAAACCATAAAATGTAATAGTTAAAGAAACGTGTAATTTTTATGTAAAAACTTTGTTTCTCTTGCCAAATGAAAGTAGAGATTGTTTTCAAAAAAAAAATAAGAAAGTGCTTTTGATATACGAAGATGTCTGAAGTAACGCCTTACCTGCATCATGAAAAATTTAGCAATGTACTTCTGTAGATATTTATGAACGGATATAAAAGTAGCGTAACCTATGAATTTTTGTAAGTCTGTGTGAGAATTCATTTTTCCATCCTCTTATAATACTGTCATTACTTATAAACTTCACCTGTTTTTTTATGATTAAATTTACTTTCGTAAGATTCCTTAACCTTAATTTCCCCCTCAATGCTTTCATTATGTTCGCTGTCTCTTGCGTCAATGATACCTGTTATCGGAAACTTCAATTAAAGTACTGTAGTAATGCTAGATTCAATTTCTACTGACATTTTCTGTAAATTGTGTAAAGTATCTGAAATAATTTCTAAATTATCTTTCATGTCTCCATTTCCTGTTTTATTACGTATATTCCTGCTTTAGTATCCGTAAGGTTAGCCTGTGCATTCTCTAAACTGCTTCAGATAGTTTAGGAATGAGTCCTTAATCTATATAGGATGCTTCAGATAGTCTTGTATTTCTAACTATTTTGTCTTCTATATCATATTTTCTTTTCTGCCTCTTCCTCAAGCTTACCTAATACTTCACAAGTTGTATGCTGTATATAGCATGCAACATATTACTTATGTGTTTTTGCTTCCCTGTGTTATGGAAAATTAGTGTGCCAATTTCTAAAGTGATGATTAGCAGCAACCATTATTAAAATTTGCCGCCATTTTGGATCCCGATATAAGTATAATTAGCATAGTGTGCTGTATAGTATAAATATACTGTTGTATGCGGTTCAAATTGGTTATCGAGAATCAGTGCACTAGTGCCAAATTCTTTGATAAGCAGGAACCATACGTAAACTTTGAAGCCATTTTGAATCCCGATTTAAATATATTTAACACATTAGTGCGATCACAATGTCTTCTTGTACAATTTCTAATTCAAAAGTTAGTCGTTATGATGACGCTCTACAGTGTTCAAAAAAGAATTGCAATAAATTATTTCATATAGTGTGTTACAAAATATCTGTGGAGAAATATACGGACATGAAGCAGACGGGTATTATAAAGGAGTGGGTATGTAGAGATTGTAGTGGTTCTAATCCGAGGGAGGTAGTAATTACAAAAACTGTACCACCGAGCGCAACTGAGTCAATGCTAATTAACAAAAGTACATCCTCGAAATTGGATGACAAATCATTGAATCCTTCTGATATAGGAATGAAGCTTGAGGAACTCTGTGCTCAAATAGCTCAATTAACAGCTAGTGTTCAATTCATGTCTGATCAACACGATGAACTGTTGAAGAAACTTGAACTAGAGATTAAGGGTAATATTCAACGAGATAAGGATATAGCCAAGCTAAAAGCAGAAAACATAGAATTGAAAAAACAATTAAAATTACAGGATGTGGAAATAAATGATCTTAATCAGTATGGACGTAATAAAAATATTGAAATACATGGTATACAGGAGCGTACTGGTGAAAATTTAAAGGAGGTTGTAATCGACATGGCTCAAAAATTAAGAATAAAACTTGCCGGGAGGAAGATATTGATGTTGTTCACCGATTATCAAACGGTAAAAATAAACCAAAACAATAATTGTACAATTTACATCGCGCACAGTGAGAGATAGGTGGTTAACTAGAAGAAATACGGGTTTAGTTAGTAATAATTTAGTATCTGGAGGTAATGATAGTAGAATATTTGTGAATGTAAATTTAACTCCAAAAAATAAGCAATTATTTTGGAAAGCTAGAACAGCTGCAAGAAATACACAGCGAAAATACTGTTGGGTAAATGGCAATGGACAAATTTTAATTAGGAAAAACGAAAATAGCCAGGTTATGATTATTAAAACAAAAGAAGATATACCAGGATTTCCAAATTCTATTCCAGTGTAATCTTGAAATATGTAGGCTATAATTTAAGATGGCAGTAGTTAAAAGAACTGTTGATATATATTACCAGAATGTGAATGGGTTAAAAACTAAAATTAACGAATTTTACCTAAGCTCTATCATGTTTAATTTTGATTGTGTTGCCATTACTGAATCATGGCTGACATGAAATATTTAATAATGAGTTGTTTGACGATAAATATTTGGTCTATAGAAAAAATCGCAACCTAGAGTGTAGTAATATGAAAGATGGGGGTGGTGTTCTCTTAGCTGTTCACAATAATTATATCTCTGAAAGAATAAGAAGATTTGAATTGCCAGATAATGAGGATCTGTGGGTAAAAATTCAGTTATAAGATTTAACATGTATATATGTCTGTATAGTGTATTTCCCGCCACATAGTTCAGAAGAATTATATTTAAATTTTTTTCGAAATATAGAAAGCTTTAATGAACTAACATTATCTCAACATGTTTTTATTATAGGAGATTTGAATTTGGCGCTTTTAACAGGATATTTGGGTGGTGACTATTTTTTAAATTTGCCTAATTTGGAGAACAATGTCTTACATAAAGTAATTTTTTTAAATTTCTCACAAATCAATAAAGTAAGAAATCTAAACAATAGAATTTTAGATGTTGTATTTACTAATGTATTACATGTTGAAGTTCTTGAATCTGATGTTCATTTTGTTCAACCAGATCGTCATCACCCATGTTTGAATATTAGTATTCCATTTTATAAAAACTGTAAGACACGAAATGAAATGGAAGATGTAGTCTACAACTTTTGTAAGTGTGATTTCTTGAAACTTTATCAGTTATTGAGATGTAAGAAATGGGATTCCTTGTATGAGATTAAGGATATTGATAATTGTGTCGAGTTTTTCTATTCTGAATTATATGGAGTTTTAAATGAATGTACACCTAAAAATATAAAGAGGAAATGTTCATATCTAACCTGGTTTACTCCTGAAATAATAAAAATGTTCACTAAAACAGAAGTAATCGAAGCTATTGACAAAATGAAAGGTAAAAGGTTAATTAGTAATGATGATATACCATCTTACATTTTTAAAGGTTGTAAGGAATTTCTTGTTAAGCCATTGACCTACATATTTAATCTGTCTATCACTCAGTGTTATTTTCCTGCAAAATTTAAAATTCGAATATTTTTCAGCAATATGCCCAGTTCCCAAAATTAATCCTGTAAAATTAATACAAGACCATTGGCCAATAAGTTTGATTTCTTCTCCAGCTAAAATATTCGAATCATTAATTTGTAAACACCTGTTTAATCACATTTCACGATATCTCTCTGATTCACAATATGGTTTTAGACATAACAGATCAACAGTAACAAATTTGTTGAATATAAGTCAAGCAATTAGTGAAGCTCTTAACGTAAGGTCTCAAATTGATGTAGTGTATACAGATTTTAAGTGAGCCTTTGATTTGATTAATCATGAAATACTTCTTAAAAAGATTAAAGGGTTTGGTAATTCAAATGAATTAATTCGACTATTTGAGTCATATTTAAGCAACAGAATCCAATATGTAACATATAACAATTGTAAATCTAAACAATATTCTGTATATTCTGGAGTACCCTAAGGATCCAATTTAGGGCCTTTACTATTTTTAATTATTATAAACGATTTACCTGAAGAGTTCCAATATTATTCGTGTCTAATATTTGCTGATGATACTAAATTATACAAACAAATTTCTACAAAAGATGATTGTGAAAAATTATAGAGAGATCTGGTGAGGTTGAGTGAATGGTGTGAAAGAAGCAAATTTGAACTCAATATTTCAAAATGCAATGTTGTAACGTTTTCAATCACAAAGAAACCTATTATATTTAAATATATTATAGGGAATCAAGTACTAAAGAGGAAAGAAGTTGTCAGGGATCTGGGAGTATGGTTTGATGCAAATTTAAAGTTTACATATCACATGAATATCAAAACAAATGAGGCGTTTAAAATGCTTGGATTTATTAAACGGTCATGCAGTCATTTTAAAAACATAAAAACAATATTAACATTATATAACTCTTTTGTTAGAACAAAATTAGAGTACGCTTCTATAATTTGGGAACCATTCTACCAAAAACCAAAGCAACAAATAGAAAAGGTACAAAAGAAAATGTTAAAAAATATTAAAATTGATAATATAGCAACTCGTTATGTATCTTACAATATACTTCTCAGGAGGTTTCAGCTTTTGTCGCTGGAGGATAGAAGGTTTATTCAATG
Organism: Thermobia domestica; assembly: GCF_964235325.1. NCBI lineage: Eukaryota > Metazoa > Arthropoda > Insecta > Zygentoma > Lepismatidae > Thermobia > Thermobia domestica. The sequence goes on along the minus strand of NC_137471.1, from coordinate 15,801,063 downwards.
TGTATTGTACTTGAAAAACTTATTGATAACCAAGGGAGGATAATATGTCTTTCTTAGGTAAATTACCATTCTGTTGCCCACTTCAAAACCTAAGATTCAGGCAAATGTTTTATATGCCTGACAACAAAACAAATTTAGCTAAAAACTCTCCGTTGTATAGGATATGTAATAGAGGCAATAAAATACATACTATGGGCCTGGACGTATTTCAATTAAAATCAGGGTGGATTGATTTAAATCAGTCTGATTTAAATCACGATTTTAATCAAGATTTAAATCACTTGATTTTTTTAATAAAAATCGTTGATTTAAATCAAATTCCGAAATAAATTAATTTAAAGTGAAAATAAGTAAAATCCCGTTTCTGTTCTGTTATTTCGATTATGGAAGATAATAATCATAATACAATGAGACTCAAATGTATGTACAGTACAGTATGAAAACGAGTATCATGCAGAGAATGATTAGGGAAAATCCCGTTTCGAACGGGTAACGGGAGAATCCTGCTTTCTTCTCTTCGTAACATAGGGTTTTTAAATCGTTAAATATTCCAACGGAGAAATCACCATCGACATTTAAGACAAAAATTCTTTTATGTCCACGTCTGTTTGTTTGTTTCCAGATAATAGGGGCGTATTTAGAGGGGCCCGATCCCCTTTCCGAAACAAACAAAAAAATAAATAAAATAAAATAAAATAATAAAAAAAAAATTAGACGAAATTTATGTACTAAATACATAGAAGTTCCTCGGGATCGTAATACGGCAAATTTTGGATGCGTTAAAATATCGAATAATACTTTTGATAAAGTGATTTCTTTCAAATATCTAGGATCAATATTAACAGACGAAAACGATATCTACGAAGAAATTAAATATCGACTAAAAGCAGGGAATTCGTGCTTCTCACGAATTCTGTCCAGGAATTTGAAGATTTAAATATATATGCTTGTTGTTCTCAGGGTGTCTAGCAAGCAAGCATAATCAAATTCCCTGACAAAATTATAATTTTCCCTGACTCTGTCATTCTTCTTTTCTTAGTAACTCATGAAAAGTAACTTATATTTAAATCATGAAAATGAAATCTTTCAGTTTTACGTCCCACGATTATGCCGGTTAGGCTAAAGGAGACGGTGATGATGAGTAATGAATGAAAGGAAGAAAGTGGGAGGAAACGGGAGAACCCCGAGAAAACCCACGACCACGGTGTTTGTCCACCATAAAGTTTACACGGTGCAAGCTGGGATCGAACCAGGGAACCCAAGCACCGGAGGTGAACGCTCTACCACTGAGCCACCGCGCCCCAACTGTCAAAATGGTAAAAGTTTTCGCCATTGTTTATATGCTTATACAATATTCTACAAACGTACAAATGAACCAATTCATTTACCTGTAATTTATGACTATTTTAGTGGCATTCCTTCACCCCTCACAGCCTGAGAAAGATTTTTCCCTGACACACAATGAAATTCCCTGACATTTTCCCTGACCCTGCAAATTCCCTGACTTTCCCTGACTGGTAGACACCCTGCTTCTGTATGGTTGCGAAACATGGTCGCTTACTCTGAGGGAAGAACACAGACTGAAAGTATTTGAGAACAAGATCCTGAGACGAATATTCAGACCCAAGAGGAGCGGGAATGGGGGAAACTTCATAACGAGGAACTACTTAATTTTTACGGTTTACCAAACATTGCTAGGGTCATCAAGTCTAGAAGACTCAGGTGGTCAGGTCATGTAGCCAGGATGGAAGAAAATAGGAACACTTTCAAATTCTTAAGTGGAAGACCAATCGGAAAACGACCATTAGGAAGGGCTAGGCGCAGATGGGATGACAATATTAAGATGAATCTCGCAGAAATAGGAATACAAAATAAAAACTTGATCCAGTTGGCTAAGGATAGAAGTCAGTGGAAAGTTTCCGTGAACGCGGTATTGAACCTCCGGGTTCCATAGGCCATAGAGTTAATTAGTTAATTTTGGGTGAAATTTATGTACTTTACATGGCTAATTTCGATTTTTTTAAAAAATATACTCCTGCCAAATATCAGGAACTTTCGTGAAAAGAAAAGTGCCATGTTGATAAACGTTGCTGTACGTTTTTTCCTTAATGCTTAAGAAATGTTGTTTCGGATTGAAATAGGTTAACGATTGAGGATTAATTCGAAATTAAACCAAAATACTTTCACTTAAATGGCATAATTGTCCTTTAATATTAATTCCTGTTTTTTCTCCAGTTCGCGACTTATATTATACGAGGAGAAAGATTTGATTTAAATCAAAAAAATCGATTTAAATCAAAAAAATCAACAAAAATGATTTTTATTTAAAAAATCATTATTTTTTTCCACCCTGATTAAAATGCTCAATATTTAAACAAAAATGCGTCCAAATGTTACTTAATAAAGTGTAAAGATTGTTATTATATCTGGTACTTATTGACTGTACGTGAACAAAACATGAGTAATGGTTAGTTGTTAGAATTACATGTAACACATTCTGCATCATTATAAAATTAACAATTTGTACCTTGTAATTGCCTTCGGGTGTTAAGTACAAATAAATTATTATTATTATTATTAAGTCTCTAAATATTTAAAAAATTGTAGGGATGACTATGGCCTCTTGTTTATTTTGGAAGAATTTTAGTTGAGTATGAATAGAAGCATTCGTTTGAGTAATAGCTGATCTTGAAAGTTGGCCTACTTTCATTTTAATGTCATGTATTTTTACCGTATCTTTTCAATATTACTCGTAGTTCCTTCAATTGCTGAGTTATTTTCTGTCTCAACCTTTTCAATCCCAGTTTCGATATCCATTTTTGTCTTTTCTTCTATTATTTTAGTGCAGAGTGTATATTCTTTCTTGTTCCCTAAATTGCACCATCCTCTGAATTTTTTCTTTCTTTGTTGTTAATTTGGGCTTGTATTCCTTTAAAACTTTTGGTACAGTTCTCAAAGTTTTTATCAGTCTTCATTTCTAACATCAAAATTTTGTTTTAGTTTCTAGTCTATCAAAATTTTCTTTATTTTCCTCCATAAGTCAACTGCTAAACTGCCGTCATGAATTAAACACTATGCTGAAAAAAAAATATTAGATAATGTGTAAAAAAAATTAGTAAATTACAATCAGGGCAAGGTTGTAAATGAATGTTACTTTTTTTTTTTTTACACAGTGACCATTATATTGACGGTAAATATTAAGGAGTTAATATTTACCGGTAATTCGATACATTACTTCCATGGGCATATTCTACAAGTACTTTGGAAAATTTTCACCTATATGAACCAGGGTTCTCAAATCAATAGTTTGAGTGAATTCCACATGTGTGATTTCTTTGAAATATCCCTTCTAACCAGAGACGCGCGAGAAAGTTTTACCCTGACCCACTTCCACGTGTGGTAGAGCGATGAAATTTTACATGTGTAATCCTGCGTACCTATGTAGTTGATGTGGTAACTTACTGCTTGAAACTGTGTACCGTTGCTCTGTTAAAAATCCGAACTGAACTAAGGTGTGATGGTCCAAAATCCATTACTGCACCTCAGAAAGCAGCTTAATAACATCACAGAGCTACTTGCCCCTAGAAAATGACTGCATGGTTGGGAAGAAGTGGAATGAAGATGGTGTGCGGTCAATAGAAAAGACGAACTATGACGGATTTCATGCACAGGGTCGTGCATATCTCTGGCCTACATTCGAGCAGGGAATGAGTGTGTTGCTTTTCAGAAGGCGGACACCTTTTCCCAGCTCTCAGCATGCCACGCTCTAGGATTTCTCAGAATCTCGTAACGCACGGAGCAGTGATTCACAGTATATTTTGGTAATTGTGGCACCATTTGCTTCTAAAGCAAGTAGTAATACCTCATGCTCATCCGAAATGAACGTTATCCTCACTTTGGTCGTTCAGAGTTGAATATTAATTTCCTTTGGTGGTGGTACTTTAAAACGCTGTCATTGGTCCATACATTTTCCCTGGTCCTATTGGTAGATCATTGGCGAATCCTGAAGCAAATTCAGTGTGCGCCTTCGAAAAGATTTCTTCGGAACTTCCTAAATTCCTAAATAACCGTGATCTCAGTTCTGATCAAAGGTGCTTGCAAGAAATACGCCGATTTCTCATAAGAGGAGACTATAATAAAAGTAACAGTTATGATACCTAGGAAATGTGTGCATGCTTGCTGTTTACCTACGACTTGCAGACTTTTGCGTCTATGTATATCAACGCAAATTCAGAAGAGCTTAAAACTCTCGCAAGGTTCCTGGTAAAAGTGTAAAGCTAACCAAGAAAGTTCTGTCGCTTTTTCACTCAGCACCTTCAAACATTGATATGTCACGTAAGACGTACGTGGAATGTGAGAAATAGTCCCGTGAGCATTGACGACCTTCTGTCAATGTTCTGGAAGGCCATGGATTCCTTCGCGATAGAATTTGATGGGTCGTGAAACGAAGAAAATATCAAGTGCATGTTGCACCTCTACTAGGGGTTTGTGCTGGCGTTTAATAAGCTATTTTCCCAAGGAATGGAATAAATGATAATCGGATGGTGCAATGTCAGGGGAGTATGGCGGATGCAATAGTGTTTCCCATTCAGTGCGTTGAATCATGTTCCGGGTCTTCCTAATCGTGTGGGGCTTAGCCTTGTCTTGTAACAGGAGGACCCCTTTGCGATTCAGAAGTGCTGGCTCCTGAGTTTTGAGTTTTCTTGAATATGGCTCAACTGCTGACAGTACACAGTTGCATAGAGCTCTGACCAGCTTGTAGCTGTTCCCAATGCATGATGCCGCAAGCAGTCCACCAAACACACAGGAGGACCTTCTGATGCAGTGTTGGTTTCGGCTGTTTAGAAACCGGTTCACGGGATACTAGCCAATGATGACTGCGCCGTGGAGCTTCGTACAGGCCCACTTCTCATCGCATGTAAACATACTGTCCAGAAATGGCTCCTTCCTCAAACGAAACAACAAAGAAACGCAGGTGTCTGGTCGTGTTGCCATCTGACGCAGAGTCAAATCATGTGGAACCCGTCAACCCAACTCATAGTGCTTTCCAAGTTGACGGAGGTGCTACCGAATGATTTCTCCACTCACACTAAATTGTAGTCCCAGTTCCTCAAATATGTGGCCACTGTTCGCCTCAATTACTGTCCGAAGATCTTTATTTTGGACATGTGTTGGTCTTCCGTTACGTGGTTAGTCTTTGAGTGTTTCGCCACCGTCCTTAAACTTTTTAAACCACCGCTACATTTTCCGCGGAGTCACGACACCCTCACCAAAGCTGGCATATCTTTCGCCCCGCTGCAGCGGCGTTTGACCCGTTTGAACTCGTACAGCATACACGCCCGAATGATGCTCTGCGAAAGTCCCATGTTCACTCTATCCTTAGGAAAGTTCACGGAGTAACTGAACTATCACAACAAGGTAGTATGTTGGATAAACCCACACCAACAACTGACTTTCGCCTTATCTCCATTCGCATTCAACTCACGTTGTTCGGGGTAATTGAACGGAGATCTCCACAAAATGCGACAAATCTTTCATTACCTTTATGTATGCACCAGTATGGATCAACATCAAAGTGAAATCTCTTATCAAATGCGGAGCTAAATATTTGTACTTGACCAAAAGTGTTTGGCGATGTTTGTAAGAAGCATAGTAGACTTCTGTCAATAAGGTAATTTGCAGAAATGCATTCTATGCGAATCCTGAAAATATTGCAATGCTTGGTGCGGACAGATCAGCTACACGAATCCTTTTTGCCGATAAATTTCTCTTATCGGGAAAATAGTATAAACTTCTGAAATTTGTTTTTTTCAAGAGCCAGTATCGACACTATAATTACACAGAAATGGTAAACTGGAATGTGTGTAACATAACAGAACTGCCAATACTATCTCATGTGACAGAGACAACTTGCATAAATTTGACTTAAGAAAATACAGATGTTGATATCCTTGAGTTTCCAAGTCATGAAAGCAGTGAAAATAGTGAAGCTTCTTCATCAGCACGTGGGGCACGAGATAGTGAGATGTCTTTATTTGTTCCAAAATTGGCTTGAGAATATGCATACCTACTTTTGAGACAACGTCGCAGTATTTTGCACGAAGACGTGAATAAAACTTCTGAAACTTTCAGTCTAAAGTTGGTGGATGGGTGGGATGGAACTCGACAGCAGCCACCTCCTCGCGGTGAGTTCTGGTTTGATGTAACCTGCAACAGAATGTGAAGTTCGGTAGCTTTATAAATCCAACTGGACACGACAATGAATTGCAGTCTACTTCAAGGGACGAGCTGCCTAATATACAAAAAACATGTATTTATTTATAAAATCTATCAAGCATAAGTCCCATTGCGCACCGGTTAAAAAATGTATTTTAGAGAATTGAAATTTCCAGTGGTAAAGTACTACGATATGATGGAACTTTTGCCTCATATCCAAATTCGAATTTGAAAAAAAAATGCCCTCTTTTCACTCATTTACAAAATCAATCAATCTAAAAGATAAATCTCAAAAGTCCATCAAACTACAAGTTAATGCTGCGGTTATACAAAGCGAGTTCTTTAGGGGTAAAGGCGTCCTTATTATTAACAAGAAATCCGTATCATTCGTCCAGCAAACAAGACGATTTAATATAAGCTGAAGCTGTTATGTGAGAATGCAATGGTAACGATAGGGGACATAATTAACAATATTGTTAGCAGAAACTGAAGCTTGGATTTCCTTCGGAACATACTGACATTGATAACAAATATTGTGATATAAGGAATATAATCTTGGGAATACTACGTTCTTTCAGAAATCGATGTGATGGATTATAATTCAAGCTCAAACTAAAGTAACTTGAAAAAAGTACTGTTCGTAAAGGTCTACTATAATCTCTGTTATATGTGCAGAACAAATTGTGTTGTCCTTTTCTAAATAGAAGAATATGGGAAGAAGTTCCTTTTGATGTGAAAAGGGTTGTTGAATCCGGACTTTCGTCATCGGAAACGGGCAAACCTCTACTGAAATTCTGCCCGAAGATTACTTTAAATACCACACTAGACGCTGTGTAACTAGCACTCAAAGAGCTTACAGACAACTCACAAGTGAAATTGGTGTATTGCTAATGACACGTCATTCTGCTTAATCTTTTAAGATGGGAAACACCAGTATAAATCATTAAGATTAAAAATCTCTTTTACTTAGATGCAATTCAACAGCCGCAAAGGCACGATCTAAGTATCACGAGATATTATTCAACCTATAAAATCTGTTGCAGGATTCACGAAAAACAAAAGTCGAAGCGCTGAGCAGTAAATATAATGTTTTAACGCTTAGTATTAGTGCTCCGGAAATATAACGAGTTACCCTCAATATGAATAAAGAAGTGTTTAACTCGTCAAAAAAATTTGCAAATTCAGGGATCATGAAAGCGTATCGGTTTCAAATGTTGACCCTTCTTGATAGCCTATGCTGCAGGCACTTGTTTATTCATGACGAGAGAGCAGTGGCCATTAAATGAGGGAATCCACTGCAGAGAACGAAAGTTTGTCCAGTTTTACCGCTTCGAAAATTTAATGAGATTTTATTGCCAGGTAATCAATTCAAAATTATTGAAAACTCTACAATAGGACCTCCGACAAAAGTGACAAGAAAGCTTCCTCGTAGTTAAGACGTTAGCGCACGCGCCTTTGGTGTGGAAAACCCGAGCTTGATTCCCGGTTGGATGTGGTTTGGATCCCACGTTAAACTGTAGGTGCGAGTCTCATACCTTCGTTTACTGAAAGGTAAGCTAAATAAAAAGTCAAACGAAAAGTGGCAAGAGCCCGGCAATGAGTCAGTAAACCATGGATATCGTCATACAATGATGGTGCTCGTCCTCTTAGACATGCTGCCACGCTGTGGAATGGAACCATGAACAGCATTCATTGCAATGTCCTGTAGCTTCATTATTAACTAGGGAGGGATATTCAAGAGCGTGAAAGTTACTGTGATGCGTAAATATTTATCAATCAGTACACTTTTTTGTGAAAACGTGTAGTGAGATTGAAACTGGGAATAAGTAAAAGCCTTCGCGAATGTAAAAAAAAAAAAAAAAAAATCATTGCCATAGACATTTCGATTTAATTAAGCAGAGGAGACCATATTACACAAAGATAGGTCAATATACGACCTTTGCTGCGACCCTTATAAAAATGAGATATACTGTATTCGTTAAAAAACAGCATTCTGTCCCGAAGCAAGTAAGGAATACGATCATCCATGCGAGTTGAGGCAAATAAATAATGATATAATTACAGATCTCCACCTAGATAGTTGAATCAAATTTATTCTAGCCCTAAATCACATTGTCTACTGGAATAGTATATACAACAAGAAATGATTTGTCGAAGGAAAAATCGAATCGCGAGCGTTTCCACACCAGAAATTGCTATAATACTCCTGTAGTACCAATCGTCCTATTCACCGAGGCGATCAATATAACCGGTCGTTATCCTACCATGGGCAGAGGCTGTCTAATATGAACATATTTTTTCGTAACATCTTGTAAATTATGTCATAACGAAGAGGTCATGATGTCAGTTTATGATTATTTAGCAGAGAAAATCTATTTTTCTGCAATTCGAAAACCATATCAAAAATACAGCTTAGAAAATAGAAAAGACTCTCCAATTGCTTTACGTTTGTAACTAATGTATTTGCTATATTTTATTTAGGTTCGCCGAGTAATTTTATATTTATCCGCTTTAACGAACACCAGTTGCTTGTTGACAAACGATCTTGTGCTGTCGGTGCCCGTTTCTTAGTGCTCTTATGGTATTTTTGTCTCCATATAATACATTGTATTTTATATTTTTCAGGTCGCATATAACCTCTTCATATGAATGTAGAAGAACAGTTTACGAAAATTTCGACTTGATAACAAATTCTGCGTGTAACGAAACGAACTTCAGTACTTCTAGCCCAAAATATAAAACCTTTGTTCAGATATCAAGTGATGATATATATTCGTTACACGCATACCCTCGTGATCAGATCACTCAGGAATCTAACTTGGAGACGAAAATGTTTACACATATAAATGATAGACGACATATTTGTCTTCAGTGTGACAAAGAGTTCACTAAAAAATATAATTTGACAGTCCATATGGTTGCTCATACAGGTCAAAGACGACATTCTTGCATTCAGTGTGGTAAAACGTTTATTCGAAACAGTCATTTGAATCAACACATGCTCATTCATACTGGGGAAAGACCACATATCTGTTTTCAGTGTGGCAAAGGATTTACTGAGAAAGGTAAATTAAAGACTCACTTGCTTACTCATACTGGTGCAAGGCCATATACTTGCGTTGAGTGTGGTAGTGGTTTTACAACAAAAGGTAGATTAAAGACCCACATGCTTATTCACACAGGCGAAAGACCACATCATTGCATTAAGTGTAGCAAAACGTTTACTACGGAAGATGGTTTGAAGCATCACATACTTACTCATACGGGCGAAAAGCCATATGATTGCATTCTTTGTGGAAAAGCGTTTACTCAAAAGGCGGATTTGAAGAAGCACATGTTTACTCACACAGGTGAAAGACCACATTCATGTGTTCAGTGTGGAAAGGGATTTACTGAGAAAGGGAGTTTAAAGAGGCACATTTTTATTCACACAGGTCAAAGACCACATTCTTGTATTCAGTGTGGTAAAGCATTTATTCAAAAAAGTAATTTAAGTAAACACATGCTTACACACACAGGGGAAAAGCCAGATACTTGAATTCCTGGTTTCTACGAAAGGTAACTTAAAAACGCAGATTCTTATTCACATATTTAAAAGTTTAAATCTTTGCATTTACTGCTGCAAAGCGTGTACTAATAACGGGTACTTCCACAAGAAAAAGCGTACACAGGTCAAAGATCATATCTTCACTTTTGAGTGTCGCTCAGCGTTTAGTACGGAAACGTAAGTAAGAAAGCACAAGTTTATTCACACAAGTGAAGGACGTATCCTTACATCCAATATGCAAGCGCTTACGCAGAAAGATAGTTTAGAAACGCAAATACAGGACCACATCTCCATACTTGGTAAGACAAACCGTACACATTGATGAGGACACAAAATTCTTATTGAGAACACAGCTTATATAATTTCTAAGGTGTGTATTTCTTTATATAACAATATTTCCGTTCATCTGTTTCTTTTTTCTACAGCTTTTAAAACATCATTTACCTTACGAACACAAAACAGTGATGTCCACATTTTCTTCAAAAATTGACTCACATTTTTTCCTTTATGGTGCATTTGTGAAATATATATAAGGGTCCGCGTTGGCTCAGTGGCAGAGCGTTCACGTCTGGTGCTTGGGGTCCCGGGTTCGATCCCAGCCCCCGCCAAGTGAACTTTGTGGCGGACAAACATTGTGTGCGTGGGTTTCCTCGGGTTTTCCCGTTTTCTCCCACTTCTTTCATTCCACCATTTCATTCATCACCGTCTCCTTTAGCCTAATCGGCATAACCGTGGGACGTAAAACTAAATATTTCATTTTATTTTGAAATATTGACAACCCAGTCACTCTGTGCCTGATTTGGGGATGCTTTTTAGAGTGAAACTGAGTGCCTTCCACTCACCATCTAGAATGAGTGGGAATGAACTTATATTCATATGCGAGAGGTTTACCAAATGGGGATTAATACAAATAAGAAACATTAACTTCATTCGATTAATAACAACTATATTTCTCAAAATAAGATTTTATGACTGCAAGTGTTTGTGATGCGTTGATAACGGATAATCGGAATATTTGCCAGACGAGTATTGCTATGATCGAGTATTGAGCCTTTGAGCCCTGATTGAGAGTAACACATACCTGATGGTTCTGATGATGCTCCAATGATGACCTCGGTGTTGGATGTAGATGCTCCAAGTTGACGCTCCCAATTACTGGTTGGTGTGGACGAGCATTGAGTTACGGAATTCTCCCAAATGCTTATGTTGACATGGCGTTCTACGTGGATCGAATAATGTATTCTATGATGACTGTCCGTTGACTGTCATTTGACTGTCCGGCAATCTTTGACTAAACTCGCAAAGACTTAATCATGACGACTACTAACAAATACTTGTAGCTGATTCTAAAAGCTGTTTCAAGACTCTCGAAGACTGATCCTCCTAGGAACTGATCTACCAGACTCTATCCTCGGGGACTGATCCTGAAGCTCTCTCGTCCTCCAGTTTTGTTCAACCTGGTCCAACTCCTGTCGTCTGCTGGACGGCACGTGCGACCCCCTTTCACTTGGAAAAACAAATTCTTTCCATGTGTCAAGACTCAAAAACTGCAACTCTCGACACACTCTGATTTCTCGATTCTAAGCAATTTCCTCATATCCGTGATTTTGTGAAATGTGTGAAAGCTTACAGTCTCTCTTTTTACAATGTACAGAATTTGGCTAATGCACGGATTGACGCATTGTCTGCATTACCTTCCTGCATTGCCAGACTCTCAACGAAGACATTTTATTAACATTCTATTTACAACATTATGCTGACTCTTGAATAACAACATTCTGCAGCTTGCATTATATCTGATTCGTAACACTTAATTACCTTAACCTTAATGTTTTATAATATGCGATCCTTGCAACATGAACATTGATTAAAAATAAAATTGAAAATATACATAATTATTAACTTGAAAAACGAGTATTGCCACAATATATATAAAACATTCAAAATATTCATCCAATTAGTAAACTAGCTCCTGTGGATTTTGAAACTAATTACGGTGGCTCAGTATAATGTTATTAGTGAAGTACATATTTATGAAATGTGAACAAAATTCCTGTAGTTATTCTGAATAAATCAACCGACCTTCAAAAGTAAAATACCGCTTTTTAATTTTTCTGAAAAATCACTTATATATTATAGGTTGTTAATGAATTGTTGATATGTGAAACATGAAGAAAATCGTTAGAGCATTTTAAAGAAAATCTTATTTTTTTTCGGGCGTTCAGAAAATAAGTTATTTTTCGGTGTCTGAAGAAAATTACAAAAACTTGCCCAGAGGACTTTACGACAGGTAGAAATTTAAAATGTAGTCTCGAGGCGTTGAACGGCATGATTTCTAGGATAGTTGTATATCTTGACGAACGGTCGGGAGTTATCCAGCGATCCGTTTCTCCACATGTAGGAGAAATGGAACGTGTAAATCTGCTTAAATCTCGAATTTAATTTTTTCCACAATCAGCATAATTTCTCCTCTTACCGTCGCTCGTAATTAAGACCGAACTCAATAAAATAGAAATTTAATGTTTAAATTCGACACTCCTACACTGTAGCTAAATTTGATTACTATGAACGTCATCAGGTTATGTATGAAGCAAAAGACAGAGAAACATCGAACATAGTAGAATTTTGTAATTCTTAAAAATATATAATTTTCTTATACTGTAATATTTACTAATTTCAGATACCAAGCTCATCTGAAGCCAGTTTTGTACAAGCAGACAAAATTAAATTATTAATACAAAACTAATTTGTTTAATTATATAACCATTTCACATTATTCAGGCCTAGCTAACCTGGGTCAATTAGTCCTGGTGTTCAATATTGCTTACGTCATTATAACTGTGAGGAGTTAATGATCTGAACCCTTAATTTATTAAAAGTAAAGTTGGACAAATCATATCATCTCCGTAAGTTCTCCTAAGACTGGTTGCGCGTGTTGGACATGTGAGTGATGAGTCGAACCAATCTTAGGCTCGCTTTATATATCTGTTGATACAGGGCTCATTAATATGCCTGGTTACTCCGTTCTTCGACAAGACAGAGAACATCATACTGGGGAGATTTTAATGTATTATCTTGAAAATTTTGACGTAAAACTAGTTGAAATACGTAACTCAGATCAAGTAGAATGCCTCACGGTAATGGTCAAAATAAATTCGCTACGAATAGGTATCTTATCAATGTATAGACTACCAAGTACCCCTACACCAAATTGTATATTCTTAAGGATTTGATTATACATGTATATCCACAAGTTGATTGTCTGTATATAGTAGGCGACCTTAATTGTGATTAACTTCGTTCTGACAAAGCCGAAACAAAATATTTGGACCGTATCCTGGATACGTTTGGTCTTGTCCAACTCATTTAAAAACCAACCAGAATAACAGAGTTCGGTTAATCATTACTCGATCTCATTATTACCGATAAAATTGACATGATAGCATCAAGTGGCGTTAGTTCACCCATTGGATCATTCGATCACTAGGTGACACATGCTATCCTGAACATTAAAAAACCGCCAAGAAAGTAATTTGATATATTTCGTTATCACAACTTTAATGCATTTACTTATTATGCATTTCTACAAAATGCTGAAACCTTGAACTGGAAACAAATTGAATTTCAGGAATCTATAGATGCTAAAATTGATTTTATTCAGACTTCTTTAAAACATCTGTTCGATCATCATGCGCCGATGAAAATGGTAAAGGTTTCAAATAACAAATTGCCTTATGTGTCTAGTAATACGAAGCTGCTAATGAAAATACGCGATCGTGCGCTCCGTAAGTTCAAACGCACTAAGTTGCAGCAACATTGGGATGAGTACAAAAGAGCTTCGTAATTTTACTACGGCAGTTATTCGACAAGAAAAGATTGCGTATTTTTCCTATTGTATAAATAATGCTAAAACTAATAAAGACACTTGGAGGACGTTACATAATTTGGAAATAAGTGGAAAAAGTTCATCGTTGAACCTCCCTGAAGACTTAAATTGTCCTGATCTCATAAATCGTCATTTTGCTAAGGCTCCCGAAATCTCAGTAACAAGAAAGATACATTTGATAAATAAATAAATCGGTGCAGTTCACTGAAACGCACTGATTGTGGAACTCCTCTCATGTTAAGACCTGTTCATGAACATGAAGTTAGAAGAGCAATCGTTAACATTAAATTCAATGTCACGGGATTTGATGAAATAACCCCACACATGCTTAAAATAGCTTTACCTGTTATCACATCTCCCTTAATTAATATTGTGAACTGCTCTTTATCGAATGGTAAATTCCCTAATCCCTGGAAACTAGCTAATGTTTTCCCATTACCAAAGAAGCCTTGTATTAAATCAATTAGTGACCTTAGGCCAATAAGCATATTATCAGTTCTTTTAAATTTAATTGATAAGTTAGTGCTTCAGCAAATGATGTCATATTGGTAGCTCTGGCATACTTCCATCCGAACAATCTGGGTTTCGTAGATTTCACAGCACTTCTACTGCTTTGTTAAGTATCAAAGACGATGTGCTTCATGCACTAAATGGCAAATATGTGGTAATACTAGTTTTATTAGATCTCTCAAAGGCATTTGACCTTTTCCAGCATGATGTTCTCTTAGCAAAAATGAAATACCATAACTTTTCATTAAATACCATAAAATGGCTCGAATCTTATCTACATAAGAGAAAACAGCAGGTTGCTTTACGTAGTTCCTCTCATTACAAAATTACTGAAGCTGCTGTTCTTGATAGAGGTGTTCCACAAGGCTCAATTTTAGAGCCTGTTTTGTTTACCTTATATACTGCAGATTTGGTATCTGTTGTACAACATTTAAAGATGTACTGTTACGCAGACGACAATCAATTGTTTATAAAAGCCTTGCCTCAGGACTTACCACAAATTGTTCGACTCCTCAATCAAGATCTTAATTCTATTAGTAACTGGTGTATTAATAACGGCCTTGTTATTAATCCCTTAGGATGCGCTAATCAGTTGAATAAAATTGTTCCTGAAAAATTAGAATAACGAATAATGGACTCAAACATTAGCTATTCACCTTGTGTAAAAAGTCTTGGAGTACACATTGATGATAAACTTTCTATGAATATTCACGTCTCTACCCAATGTTCAAAGCTCTGGGAATACTAAGAAACTTGTACAAAATACGAGACTGTCTGTCCAAAGATACCAAGCTACTCCTGACGACAAACACTGATACTATCTTTGATTATTGTGATGTTATATATGGCCCACTTCTTACAAGAAGCAATGCTATTCTGATTCTAAAGGTACAAAATTCATGAATCCGCTTCTGTTACAATGCACGAAATTTCGATCATATTTTGCCTATTCTGAACAACAATAGTATGCTGATAATGTCCAGAAGACATTTGCATTATTGCTGTCTCTTTTATAAAATTCTTAAAACAACACGTCCCGCGTATTTAAACAAGAAACTCACTGCTAGGTCAACTATTCACACTCACTTAACACGCCAAAGAAATACGTTTGATATTCCACATCACAGACTCAGGAAAACCACTGGGGCATTTTCAATATTAACCCCAAGGTCATGGAATGCTCTACCAAATGTAGTAAAAGAAGCTAAAACAGTTAATTCCTTCAAGAAAATGTTTAAAATGTATTTACTCAGGCAACAAAATTTAAGTTCAGGTACCTATGATTTGTATTCTATCACCTCAACCACGTAAATGAAACCAGACTTGACTTGCTACACTTAAAAAAAAAAAAATGATCATGCATTATGTCAATGACAAGCATATTTTATTTTGTTTCTATGTTATTCATCGGTTTGTTTTCGTTTTCCTGTTTGTATGCATTTTTTAAATTCATGCTTCTTTCATTCTTCACTTGTAGTATTTGTGTGTGTGTGTTTTTTTTGTTAAAAGTGCCAGTTTTTTTCTTTTTATCATCTTAATGTACACCTGTACTTTTTGTTGTATATCACCATATCTTTTGTACTTAACTGATTGTATCTTTTTTGTATAACTCAATGTATTTCCTTGACAAGGGTTAGGTGATAAAGCAGCAATATGCTGAATCTCATCCACTTGAATAAAGCCTTTTTCAATTCAATTCAATCTGTTCAGAAGAGACAGTAACGGGTCTACGATGCAATACAGAGGTGGTCAACGTTTTGGTGTTTGATAGCTACTTTTCGTTACAGAAATTATTACAATCTGCTTTTCCGTTCATTACCCTAGTGACTAGAGAGAATTACAAAACAACAACTATGGCCATAACAGCCAAGTATTGCATGCTCTGAACTACTTTTTACGACATATCAGTCTACTACTAGACAATAAACCCTCGCATTCGCCACCCCCCGTGTAGCGTATCACAAAAAAAGTGCTACTATATGAGAACAAAGTAACGTATTTGTAAATGTCGTTTTATTAAATACCTCCTTTTTCTTCATATATTTGGACTCATTGAAGATTTCGATAATAGGAAAGAGTGCTCACACATTGTTTTTATTCAATAGTAGTGTAAAATTACTAAGTGAGAAACAGAAGATCTGAATTGAAGAGGAAGGTTCTCATGCACTCAGATCTACATACGAATCATATTATCAACACTTAACATTTCTTCTGTTATGAAAGTGATATAAGTGTTAGGTGCAGTATTTGTATATAAACATTGCTTAACAGATTTATGAAGCAATTCATGGAATCTTTGTATCGAAAACCGCGAATAACAAAGTTTTATAACTATCATCTTACCTATACTAACAAACTAACTAGCACATCAAGTGAAAAGAAATAGTCCATCGGTAACGTGGGGAAAAAATGGAAGCTATAAAACCCAAGATCGGAGGTTCGAATCCAACCTAGAAAGATGGTTTCTCGTAAGTGAAAGTATGAAATAATTGTTGATATAAAAGCTTGGGAAAGACATGAAAAGAGCAAAATTCTCATTTCTTGAAAAGATACAGTTTTTCATTGATGTTCCAATGATTATTAAAGCCTTCAATTGGAAGTGTAGAATATCATTACACAAGCCATAACTGTTGTAATTTAATACATAATATCTTCGTGTTAACAAGAACATTAGAGGTACTGCTGATTTCTTTCTTTGCAAACATATGGAAATTATTTAGAATTGTTCATATGATTTAAGAATCTGGAAGGATAATCTCCTCAGAAACAAAAGCTGAGTAAATTTTATTCTACATCGCACCCAACACAAGTACATACTATGCATGTTCAAAGAATGTTCCTCGCGGTACATCAGAATATACATTATAGGTACTTGAATAGAGAAATCATGTGAAATTCACATGAAGGGAATATGGTGAAAGTACGTGCTTGACACATTTCGAATGTATCTAACATATGCATATTACGTACCAGGTATGTACTTAACGCATTTACTGTCATGTGCCAGGACTGTGCTAGGCATGTGTTATAGTATTAGCGACTCTACCAGCTGTTATAAAGGCTAGAGTGAAGCCACGCCGCAGGCTAATTATATTATAATCCATAACAATTATACAAGATTTGATATTCTAATGAACATCATATACTGTAATATGCAAAAGTTTGAATGCGCAAATGATATGGAGAACATATGAAATGAGAACACGTCACATACATACATTACCAAATATATAAAACAATAGTCATTGAACTTTCATACCTAACTTTCCTCGAAGAAACAGACATTTTGTAGACAATGATCTTAATTTATTTTATATTAATTAAAGGCAATCAGTGCATACCTCACGATGAACTGCCGCCTTCTTTCAAACCCGCCATTCTCCTTGACTAACTGCGTCTGCGCAGGTGTAGACAAATGAGTGTCGCAATGCAAAGCAACATACTTGCGACCGGGCCGTCGTACATGATATATGTGCTATTTACGTTCTTCACATTACAGTAAAACGTAAAATATCTTTGAAGTGTAAGAAATTCCTCGAAGAGTACATACCTAGTGACACATGCTGGGAGCGTGAAATGTATATTTCTCAAGTACCAGGTACGTAAACGATTAGTATGGAAGTTAAATGGTGCGAGCTTAGCATACACCTGGTTGGGCGGTATGAAAACACCCGTAACTCTTTTATAATCTGCTATATAATGATTATTATTTATATATACCTCTTTTATTTCCCTGTAAACCAATGATCTCCTTGTTCGAGATTTCTCAACATATCCCTTCGATACGAGTAACGCGACAATCGTAGAAACAGTTCAAAAACTATTATATTTATTGCCACGTGTAAAAATTTAGAATTAGTCAATTATAAATAACCATGTCGAAGAAGATCATTGGCATCTGTGGGAATGTACGAAATACAAAACTAGAATTAAGAGTTTCGTCTCATGTCGGTCGAATTTCCACACAAAACTAAAATAAAACTACGGAGCGTGTAATGTCGGTTGCTCCATAGTTAAATTATTGGTATCAAATGTGTCCATCGGAATTGGAGGAGATATTTCTAAGCGATGTGTTTTGGATTTTTTTGGTATGGAGCGAAGACGGATATATAATATATATAAAATTATAAGAGTTAGAAGTATTAAAATGGCTGCTATTAACACTAATTATAAAGATGTTCCATACTGGAAGAAGAAAAAATCAAATTACGATTGGTTATTATTGAAAATCCTTTATAAAATAAAATGTTTACGAAGCGTTGCTATGAATAAGGCGTTTATAAACAAAATATAAAAATATGCCAAGTCCAATCAATAATATAATAATGAGAGTAGCAATTGCAAATATGGTCCATGGGAATGCAGTGGAGAGATGAAATTCCGGCATCTTATCCAGCAAAGAGCTTTGTTCATGTTGGAGCAAGGAATTAATGGAAGTACTATTACGTTGTAGCTTTTGAAAATTGTAATTGAAATTCAAATTCGAGTTCTCTGGTAATTTCCTAAATATTAACGTAAAGTTTGCCGATGTCCTAGTGGGAAGATTTAAAGTATCCGTCATTATACGTTGAAATTCTTCACACTTAAAAAAGTAAGTTGATGAGATTAAAGATGCCTTGGATTCATGGAATGAGATTAAAAAGGCCTTTGAACACTGATAAAATAAACCAAGATCTCTTTCCATTAATGTTCCTCTTAGGTTTATATTCTGTTTAATCATTTCTTTAACTAAAGCAGGTTTTATTAAAGCGTCGTCAACTTTATTTTGAAGAAAGCTTTGTATTATAGTATCAAAGTGTTGTATTTCAAAATTGTAATCCGCCAAGAATATTTTATAGCGACTAAATTTCCCGACTTTGTCCGGCTGGGTAGTGAGTGAAGTCAAACATTTAGCGTCTATAAATAATTTAAATTTCCTATTCAGTAAGAAATAACGAAGTTTTCGAAGAACATATATCAGTGCATATTGTTCTTTTTGCCATGTTGAGGCCTTTGTCTCAGTTTTGGTAAAACGTCGACTACAATAGGAAACAACACGTTCCTGATTGGTTTTATTATCATGACAAGCCAATATGCCGCCTGCGGAGGTTGACGATGCATCTGAATATGCTCGGATTTCCAATGTAGGATCAAAATGAAATAAAGATGGAGCTTGTATAATATCCGTTTTAAGTTTTTCAAATAGCTCATCATGCTGTGTTGTTCATTTAAATTTTGAATTTTTGTCTAAAAGAACTTTAAATGGTTCCACCTTTTCCGTGAAATCTTTAATATGCGCCCTCAAATAAGAGCATAGTCCGAGGAAACTCTTCAAGGTTCGTTTAGAGGTTGGTTCCTTAAAATTGCGTATTTTGTTGGCAATTTTAGGTGATATTTTAATCTCCTTTCCATTAACTGTGAATCCTAAAACTTCTAATTCCGAGTATAATAGATGGGTCTTGTTCGGGTTTGCTCTAAAGTCGTGTTTTCTTAACCTTTTAAAGAGCAATTCCAAGTCTGACAGTTGTTGTTTCAAATTTTTTGCTCCCTATAACGAGGTCATCCGCAAAGGCTGTTATGCGCGGTAGTAGTCCCTCTAAAAGCAATCGTAGAGCTATACTTAGGGCAGCGGCGGACGAAGTGTGTCCCATTACGCAGCGTTGAAACTTATAGGCCTTCCTAGTATGATTGAGCTCAAAAGTCATGTATTTTTTACTTTTGGGATGCAATAATAAAATGGAAATAACTGGTCCATCCAATTTGTAGGGTCTTTTTGGTTGGCGGTGGCGCTGCTGCTCCGATGTCTTCTGCTCCGTGGGAGGGGCCAGAAGCCGTCGTCTGCATCTGATTATAGGTCCCTCTGGTGGGAGATCCTCTTGTTGAACCATGTGGTGGTGTTTGTAAACATTGATGCGTGGAATTGCTTGTTTACGACATCACATAGGATATTACAATATACAGTGAATGTCACTAGTGACGAAAACAACGGACAGTCACACAAGACGGACGATGAGCATAGAGGTGGCGAGTCAATATTTTCCTGCCTTTTTGAGCTGTCCAGGGCCGTGCCTTGGGGGCGAGTGGGGCGACGGCCCCGGGCGCCGAAGTAAGGGGGCGAAAAATCGGGAGAAAAAAGGAAAAAGATAGGAAAATTGCTTGGAATATATGTATGGGGCGCCGTCGTATACTCTCGCTTCGGGCGCTGATTTTCCACGGCACAGCCCTGGAGCTGTCCAACTTTTAGGTCAGTATACTTTTATGGCTTGCAAAACATTTAACGCCTTATGCACAGTCTTTTTGACGTATGATTAACATCATACTAAAGGCTTGGTTACTGCACGAAACCTATGTTAGTCGAACTCTTTAGTATGGCACTAATCAAGCTTCAGAAGGACTCTGCATAAGGCCCATTATGTTTGATCACGTTTCCTCATTTTTCAAAAGATTGCGAAAAGAATCTAAGTCTATAATTTATTTAAGTAATTGCATTTAGTATTTACAAAGAACGGACATGAACGTGTCATCCGGACATCTGAATCAAACCTATTCCATTCGATAAACATAAAGATATGTTGATGCACAAGCAATTCGGTGCCATGGACAACGGATTAAGATCCTAGGGCCCATTAACCCTGTAAAGCAAATCGTAGACTCGGAGTGAAATAGCTATTGCATAAACATTGTTCATTGGAAAATCATGGTTTATAGTTCATTCTCTTCAGCATGAAACAAGCTTTCCAGAGGTGCTAGGTATTGGGACCCATAACTACTTGAACAGAGAAAATTGGAAGAATGTCGGTAAAATTCCCTCCAGAAATCCCCTTATTAAGTTTGGACCCCTCTAGAGTGGCCCTGGGTAAAAGCACACAATCCAAATGTATCTCGAAAAACACTATAGCGGTTGAGAAATATGTGTACCAAGTTTTGTATTGGTAGATCGAATATATATGAAGGAAAAGCTTGTATACCAATAAACGCTTTCCCCTCATATCTATTCTGTTCAAGTCGATTTTCTCTGTTCAAGTACGTTATGGGCCCCAATCAGTGGCGTGCGCCCCCAGTTTTGATTCGGGGGGCTTTGCTAACTTTATTCCTGGAAATGTGAAAATTCTGCAAGATATTTCATATACTTTAAAATAGCAAATGAAATTTGGGGGGCTTAAGCCCGGAAGCCAACCCTTTAAATACACCACTGGTTCCAATACATAACACCTCTAGAAAACTTGTTTCTTGCTGAAAAGAATGAACTATAAACCATAACTTTCTAATAAACAGTATTGATGCAATGGCTATTTTACTGCGAGTCTACGATTTTCTTTATACTAACAGGGTTAATGGACCCGAAGGACTTACTCCGTTGTCCATGGCCTTTAATTTTTTGTGCACGAACATATCTTTGTTATGATTATCGAATGGAAGGCTTAATTATTAACCTAGTGTGTGTAATTTTCGTTATTATTGTTCTTTTTAATTTTGTGTTTATATATAAAAGACGTGTTCACTTCATATGCATTGCAATATAGTGCTAAATGTATGAAAAAGGACGAAATAAATACAATACAATACATGCTACGGGAGCAGATCGACTTACACGGATTGCATAAAGTACTGGGAACACATTCACTCCAGCGACATTTTTACTGAAGCCAAGAAATTCAAGTGAAAGATGTAATGGTTTTCCCTTTTATATATATATATATAAAAAAGGTTCTATTAAAGAATTCAAGCAGTACCGGTATTTGTCCAAGAGTCTTGGTCTTGGTCTTGCATGTAAGACTCTTGCGCTCATCACTCAGGACTTCAGGTGGCCCCACAGGTAACACGATCAAGGGGAAATTGAATTGGCTGCCAGTTGTGGTGTTTCCCATTCTACAAACTGCACCCAACGGTCTGGATCTCCTTCTGTAAGATGCTGGTGAAGCTTGATCTTATATAGGTGCCAGTTGCTAGGGGAACGTATCCTCCGAATGTACATAAACTTTGTGTGCTATGTTAGGGGTTTCTACTGAAGGATGTGAGGACATCGACTGTTGTTTCCTCATCTGTAGAAGTTTTCGGAACGACCACTACGATGTCTCGTCCACAGAATCCGTCTTCCGGAATCTCCTGACGAGTTTGGCCACACAATTGTGAGATATGGGCTCCCTTTCGGGGTATAGCGCATTAAATTCCTCACCCACCACACATAAGCTGCGATTTCCACACATCAGAATGATCTGAATACGTTCCTGGGTCGTCAGCACCATTGTTCAGTCACTGCAATCTGGAACGATAAAACAGGCATAATTCATCAACGGTTAGTGACATGATAAAATGAATAGCAGCATTGCATTCCTGATCAAAAAATAGTCTTACAACATGTGTCGCATGCCTACCTTTTAATTTAAAAAAATAAAGTGATATTCAAAATGGCGGTCGTGGTAGTCACGTGTGTTTTTAGATTTTCCTACCCCCACTCATCATCTATTGGCAACGTGGACCTGAAGTCCAACACACATTTTTGTTACAGGACCGTCACCTGAATTTTGGCCCACCCTGTGTGAGTAAATATATTTGGTTATGTATGTGTGTATTCGTGTCTACTGTTGTTCTCAGATGTTCGCTTTCTCGGGACCAAGGTGCGGTTGAGTATATCACCAGTTTAACCAGCTACAAGTCTATGTGGCCATCACAGAAGAATAGCTCGCAACCGGGGATGCACTCACTCGCTCCATAGTCATGGGAGAAAGGATCGAACTCAGAAGACCTGCCCTACAAGTGTATTATCTAAATGAAGTTTGCGCAACGGAAAAAAAATATAAATAAACTCGAAAATTTGGAAAAGTAAATAAAAAAAAAAATAAATCTCAGGATTCGTGACATTCACTGATGGGTTCCCCGTAACGTTTCACTCATATCATTTTCCCCTCGATGATTCATTATCGGATTGATAGGAAGACGCACTATTGATCTCGACTAAATCATGTTTTACTATGAAATTTCTACTCTACTGTATCTCTGTTATATGGAATAAAACATAACTGTCAACTTGAAGCTTTACTTGTTTTACCGAAGCTTTATACAGACTGTTTACATTGAGTTTAGGGGCACAACAATACATCGCATTACACTTTACAGAATCATTTTACCGTGCGTGTCACAATTCGTGACCAACCATTTTACAATATCAAATGCACACCTACTCTCATGACTTTCAATTTCATTACCTACTTTTTAACAATATTTATTACTTTTATTAAATAGTTACTCATTCTCGACTATCTTAAGGAAAGTGCCTCTCATTGGCATTCATATCTTTCATTTAAAAAAAAAATCTTATGTTTTAGCTGTTCACAGCAGCTACAATTACTAGGCACCCTTTTTCTATATTTATTTATTTCTTGCCTACACATTTTATTACAAAACATACACATGAAATCACTAAATCCTTAACCTACACTAACCTAAGACACATTCACACTACACACTCACACCAACAAATTTATTTTTATAACGCAAAAACGCTTTGGTTGGCAGTCCAGGCCACATTTCTTTTAATGAGATTCTGTTACAAAAAAAAAAAAAAAAAAAAGTTATATGAATGTTCGCACGGTGTAGAAAACCAATTGCCCCTATCGGAAATTTTATGACAAAACGACCCATCGTGCTTCTTTTATCAAAGTACAGCTTCGGTTTCTTTCTCATACTTCACGGATACGTTAAGGTTAAAAAAAAAAAAAAAAACTTTAAAAGAATAGAATATGTTGAATATATGTTCTATACTGGAGAACGTCATTCCTATCCTATTTGTTTAGCGTGGTTCAAATGTACAGCCAAATGATGCATAGCCAAATAAAAAAATAATCACAACAATAATACAGAATAATGCATATAGCCTTTCACAAGATTTTTCTTTCTTTGAATAACAGGAATTTCGATGGTCACTCTAAATGAAAATTTTACACTCGCATGTATATTCCGTCAGTATTTGCTCTACCTTTTATTTCCCCCCCCCCCCCTTTATAGATAAGCCTAAGCCGTCACATATTGTCTCAGTAATTGTGTAGATCCTACGGGAAAGGAATTTACGGAGACATGGTTATATTATTATGTTTCACTAAACACCATATTCCAACGTGATAACTTGGTGAATTTCGAGGTTAAAAGAAAAATATCCATAAATCCAGGCTACCAAGTTACTTCGCTTGAAACCACTTTAGAAATAAAGAAAACTTACTTACAGTTCGGATGAGTTTGTATGCAAGCAGAATCCAATGTCGTCCTTACAAGCACCCGTTTCCTGTTTACCTTTCTTATTTATTTTGTGATGGATTTCATAGTTCCAGAATAAACAACTATCACTCACATCCTCCACAACATACAGTCCATTTTGAACCAGTTAAAAGGCCATTAACTATCACGGTTCTTCCAAAAAATTCAGGATCCAATCATACAGAAATCAGACCTCGTCCATAATGCATACAGACAATTACAACATTGGGCTGCTTCGCTTCACTAATTCCCCTCGCTACTCGCTCCGTTCCGTTCAATAAATAGCACAAAAATTATCGCAAATTTTGCAATCGAACCTTTTTAAATCTTTTAGTAGTAAAAATCCATTCTGGAGCGGCTTTCTTTATTACTTTATGCCGATAATATCTAACGGGCGATAACAGAGGATTGCTTTCTTAGGCTGACGCCATTACAGTACGACAACAATGTGACGTAACAGTCTGAAGATTGAAGATGAGCTAATTATCACAGAGTTCAAAGGAAAGCGACCAATTATAAATAATTCTGTAAATCTGTGCTACTGACGTCACACAAGACAAGATTGAAGATGATGCACCAAAACCGAGTGAATCTTGACGATTTTCTATCAAAATGGCTGAAAGTCTAAAGAATTTTATGAAGAATAATTTTTGAATAAAATTTTTAAAGAAATTTTGACAGAGTTTTTAGAATGATTGGAGATAGGAAAAGCGTTCTACAGATGAAAATAAACGAAATAAGCAGAATATTATTAAAATACAGGAAATTAAGATAGAAATAAACAAAACATAGACATTAAATACGAAATAAAATCCTAAACCTATTTCAATGCACGTCCTAACTTAATCCTACCTTTTAATATTACAAGAAATTAAATGACAACATTACATCCTTACATATCCTATATATATATATATATATATATATATATATATATATATATATATATATATATATATATATATTATCTTGCATTATTATACAGGGCGTTCGAAAATTTTCAACATGATAACTCCATGTTGGGAGGTATCACCTGTATTAGAAATCCACCTGCATATGACTATATTTACGTAATAGTTAATAAGGCTCGATTCCGGAAGATCGACAATTACGTTCAGGAATTCTCTACCTTCGTTAAGTAAAGAATTCTAGCATTGACTTCAAGGCAGATAAATCATTCTGACAAGATTCTCGTTTTTTGAAATACAGGGGGTCCGCATGAAACCTCCTTCAATACAAATATTAATTGCATGGAAACTGTAAGTGCCAGAGAATTCACAAACACCACATAAAAAGTAATCAGAAACATTATATCAATCACACATTTGAGGGCTTGTATCTTTTTATTCATGCCTAGAATTATAAGTTTACTTAATGTTATATAACTTTTCTTTCTGGAGTAGCTATAGGAGAGAATTGATTATGTTTAGGTCACTGAAAAAACTCGCAATGCACCCCAATTAGGATTTCAAGTATAAACTTTAACCATAACCAGGCGTTTCAATTTGTGTTCGTCAGTCTGTGTACTTGTGATATAATTTACAGGGATATTGAAATATCAAGATCGATTCGTCGGTTTGTTTGGAGTTTAACACCTCTGTCGGTCGGAAATTAACCATATAGCTACGAAGTAAACGCGGACATCAAATGAATGCTAGTAACACATTATATGATTGCGTAGAAACTTTTGAAATCAAACCAACTAATCAAACTCATCACCATCAAAATGCGAACACGTAGTTCAAACTTTCACCGTCTCTAATTTTGAAAACGCCTTTGCGTACATTATAAGTCCTTATTCGGCATCTTGTACATCACATCGTCATTAACAAATCATATATAATAACTGTTTTTAACTAATAATTAAAAGTTTGTGAGTCTTATTGGACTGCGAGCGAAGCCAGCAAGAAAATTTTTACAAAATCTATTTCTTTGCAAACCGACAACAATATTGATTTAATAGGGCGCTAATACTTTTACGCGGTGCAGCGTCCTTTAGTCTTTTCTAAGGATCTTATAAAATAGAGGATCTGCCCTTACAACAATATCTTGAAGACATACGTCACAGTTTCGCCACCCCTACTCTGCCCACTCCGCCCAATACGATCGCAATGTTTTGAGCTAACAATCATGGCGGAAAGAAAAGTAGCCAATCAGACGAGAGTAGCCAATCAGACGTGCCGATGTTCGGTTGCTTTTTGGCTTCACCAATTTAATAGGATGAAGATATATATATGGACAGATCCTCTATTTATAACATCCTTGGTCTTTTCTAACTCTTTTCCTTTCTTCTTGCTCGTTCGATGCACTTTTTTTTTTTTTATCAGCGCGCAGGACAAAGGCTCTGCTCACCTCCCTCCTTCCGTAGTTACGGCTTTGGCTATGTTTTGCAGATAGTCATGTCATTTTTTTTTTTTTTTTTTTTTTTTGCTTCTTTATATTCAGCATATAGCGCAAATAATCTTCCATGTATTCCAGTAAGTAACATAACTAGCCTAGAGAGTTGTTTAAAATAGAAATGCTTAAAAGAAAGCACGCGGGTCGTATCAATTTACCTCGAAGAAACGATTTCTACAACTGAAGCAGGGGGTTCAAATAGTCAATGTCATTGTCTACAATAACCGAAGCACCAGAAATCAATTACCGGAGTGCTTATTTATCGAGAAAAAACAACTATTGCTACCGAGCGAAGGTACAAGTTGCCATCCTTCTTACTTAAAGAAGTAACCAAGTAAATTGGTTTAAAAAGATCCCAATTTTCCCAGTAAATAGTAGCTCAGAAATAGCTTAAAAGAGCAAAGTATGGTCAACTAATTATTGCTTGGTTACAAGTAACCCAGGGGATTCTTTCAGAAAGCTTAACATAAACAGAAATTTGGCTAACAGCAATTGAGTTTTCATTTTATTCTCACTCAGCAAACAAACGTAACTATATAGCTACACTAAGGAATAAAAGTAGATCCTTTCACACTAAGTTGCTGTTATAGTAAATTTAAATTTAGACTATATTAACGGCGCATTTTCTTTTTCATTACATCACTTGGGATTTGGCAACCCTGACTGAAACAAAAATGGCTGGGGCAATACGGAGGATAGGTATATTAGCTGCTAGTAGAAATAACAACTTGAATATTTCTGTTTGTAGAACTGCAACTACATCCTCCGATAAACCCTCTTGGTTACCAGTTGAGAAGAAAACACACACAGGACAGGTAACCTATTATAAATAATACCATATTAGTAATTTATGGTTTCTTTATGGAATTATTTTCTTTTTTTTTTTTTAACCTTCCAGTAGTTCATGCAATGGCTTGTGTATAGCCCGCTCCCCCCAGTTCTTTGTCACTGGAACTGAAAGAGTTGTTACTAATACTACTACTTATATCGAGAACAGAACCCAACCAACCCCTGCGGGGCTTCTAACCCGTTCCTACTAGTACTATTGCTACTATTGCTACTAACTACCACTACTACTACAGCTACTACTACTACTACTACTTATACTGAAGCCTCCTCACCACAAGATTTACATCTTAAATCTTTATAACATGCGATTCCGATTCATTATGAACTAATATGAATCGTTAGAATCACTATGATTCGTTAAAAATCACTGGGAGGAGCGGGCTATACTCAATCCTAGTTGAGTTTCTATAGGTACCTTAATTCAGAGATTAAAGCTAAATTTCGTAGTACAAAACGTTTGCTATCTGTTATAAAGTAGGTGCAGATATATTGTACCGATATATACGTAAATTCATTGCATACATACTTCTTGTACTGTAAATCGACTCTGTATCTTAAACAGTGGGTTAAGTGCTGGGTCAATGTTCCGTTAAGGGGGTCCAGTGTCTTTGACATCACTTCTTTCTATTGATTTTGGTTTGATTACATAATATAACGTTATATTAGGTTAGGTTAGGTCAGGTCAGGTTAGGTTAGGTTAGCTTAGGTCAGGTTAGGATAGGTTAGCTTAAGGGGGTCCAGTGTAGTTCTGGACCCCCTTAACGGAACATGGACCTGTATCACCGGACCATTTTTAGGAAATTTTCCGGGTCAATTGGAGAATTTATTTACGTTTCTGAGGAAGCATGAGTGAAATTCAGGTAATAGAAATAGTAGAAGTTAAGAAAGTGGTTGTATTTGTTGGTTGTTTGGGATGTGAGCGGCACTGTATGTGAAGGCGGATGGATTATTTCGCGGAGAGGTACACATGTTGTACTATACGGACCCATAGATCGTAAAATGTACAGAAAAAATTGAGCAAGTCTTTAATTGGCCCCTTTCATGTCGAGAACAAACCCAACCAACCGCTGCGGGGCTTCTATTTCGTTCCTACTACTCCTTCTACTCCTACTCTTACTACTACTAATACTATGGATCCGTATAGTAAAACTGCATGCCTAATAACGCAATCTATCGTAACTTAATGTACTCCAATGAAGTATAACGGAATGCAATACATTGTCGTACTTTTTACGAGTTTCAAATTGGTCCGGCGATACACCACTAATGCCTAAACAAGTATTTTTAGAATGTGGACTTGCATTCCTCTGTGCAGATTCACTTCAGGACGTCTTCAGTGTACGTACACGATAAGAACTGCTAACCAAAAAACACTAATCAACTTGGGCATTACCCTAGCAGCTCCATTAGTACTAGCCGATTTACTTTAGGAGGGTTCAGTATAAATATAGTTTGGACGTATAGCATAAAAACTACAGTCCATAAAGTATGAACAAACTTGTGCCAGGTAGTCACTGAAAAGCACGAATGATGTCTAACCGAGTCAGGATAGGAGCCCAGTAGAGGAACCCAAGCGATATTAGGGAGATGCATCCTAGGGAACAGGCGGGCAAGGTTCTAGAACACAGGTCTCCCTTCCCATTTAGCTGTAATAAAGACAAAACAAGTGCCCTGCAGGGCTCTAAACCACCTTCAGTCGCTAACGCACACTCGGCAATACTATGTCAATTAAATATTAAACTTTGGTACAGAGAAGAACCAACCTAGCTGCTAATCTATATAGGAGGACCTGTGTTCTATAACCTTCCCGAGCAGGCGTATCAGTGACAGTGGGTATATACATAACCGTGGATAGTGCAAAATACTGTATGTCATAAAAATACCTACCGGTATATTACTTGTTGAATTACGTATTTATATTACGAACGACGTTATAGGTGATATCCCGGTATGTTTCCATTGCTTGCATATGTGTGTTCTAGAGTAATATTATACATTACTAACGTAAATTTTACAAATATATATAGATCCCTTACCTCCGGAACACTTCTATGGTTCCGCGTTACGAGTTAGCACACTGACTTCAGATACTTCATTTCACTTTGTGTACTATCGTTAATGGCTACCTTATATGCGAATCCGTGCTTAAAAGGTTAGTCTCTTTGCTCACGTTAAGAACACAAGATATTTACACACTGGTCTGTTAATATAATATTACCTTTTTTTCCGTAAATTTTACAAAGATGTGGGTCCGTACAGTAAATCTGCACGATAAAATAACCCAGAGGTTCTTTGTAATAATACTAATACGCAGGTTTACTTTTTCAACACCACATTTTGCAAAATTCACATGTAGTGGGATATATTCCGCAAATGTAAGCCAGGGTATTTCACTTAACAAATTGCTTGGAAACATAACTTCTAAACGATAGTTATATTATGACCTGTGTGCCCTATGTGCAAGATTGACTTTAGGAGGGCTTAACCTTTTATCGGTAAAAATACGCGATCGAACAGCGTAAAAATTAAAGAGTGCAAAAAACAGCCAATCTGTTAGGTTGCTACTGAAAAGCACGAATTTAATCGTAGTCAGTGGAGGAGCATAACAGGTGGTCCCGCGCAGGTTAGTGGGAACTTCCGTAGAAAACAAGCGCATCAGTAATAGCGGGTATCCATGTAAACGCAGATGTTGCAGAAGCGTAATCTTAAATTTAAATACTCCACAGTGAACAAGGGAACGATGTAATATCCGAAACCATTTCGCTGCTCTCTTTCTTCTGTAAACTCAATTTTTTGCATAAGAAATTTTTGAATACTTCTAACCCACATCTGCAGAACAAAATTTCTGGGAAAATTGAACACTGCATATAAAGAAATAGCTGTATTTTATGTTTACAATTATAAGTGTAGGGATACTAGTGTAAAACTATCAACAGTGCTGTAGGAACTCGTATGCTGCAAAAACCCACATTAGGGTACTTGTAAAAACGACCTACAAGTACTAAACGAACCTCTTATGTTATACTAGATCTACTTTAACTTACTCTACAATGCGTAACGATAAAGCTGTTTCATACGTAAAGCATTTGATATTACGAGGAACACAGTATGCTTTCCCTACGCTC
Source organism: Thermobia domestica (assembly GCF_964235325.1). NCBI lineage: Eukaryota > Metazoa > Arthropoda > Insecta > Zygentoma > Lepismatidae > Thermobia > Thermobia domestica. Next base: position 15,770,303 of record NC_137471.1, on the reverse strand, counting down.
ACTTATTCATATCTGTGGTTGCCGACGCGCCTGATTAGCACAGACGCGTTACATCATCGGCTTCGTCCTGCCCTGACTGTAAAATATCATTTGTGCTTTTCAGTGGTTACGTAGCACAGGTTGGTTTGCGTTTTTGCACTGTAGTGTTTATTCCAAGTGTTCGGACGTTGTATTTATAAACAAATCGTGAGATGATTCTAATTTTTCATCAGTGGTGGCCGAACTTCGTCTCTGCTAAGAGTAGCATTTCCAACTATGGGTTGAATTATTCCGGGACAAATATTTAAAGAAAGGCCTTAGTTGGCTATTTGATCTAAGGGGTGGCTTGCGGAGGTGAGGAGCAGTCATAATTAGTTTTATTACGGTAATCCTGGACTTCACTGTGTGAATTAAAATCTAGTGATTCCAGTGTTGCAACTTACTTGTAATGAAATTCGTAGAGTTATCCACAAAATAATACAGTACAACCCCTCAAATCCGAAAACCCGGCAAATCCGAACACGTTCTCAGGGAAAAAAATTAACTACAGTTGGAAAATGAAAAAAATAGATTTAATCACACAAATTTAGTTTTTTTTTTTTTTAAGGTTTTAACATTTTTAGACTTAATATTTATTCAAAATCATTATCTAATTATATTCTTACAAGAAGACAGTTATAGATATGCGACAATCATTTTGGACATGAGTGTACACCCGCCAGTCAAGGTCACTGCCCTTTCGACCACTGGGCCACCCTGTCTAACCTCAGTCGTTGTTTTACCGCCAATTCAGTGAAGAAATAAGTACGTAATATTATTTCCCGGGTAATCCGAACCCCCCGAAATCCGAACAGGCTTCAGCCCCAATCTCTTCGGATTTGAGGGGTTGTACTGTATTGCCAGTGCACAAGACTAAACATTCAATCTGTACTTATGGCGTTCGAATAGATGAGTTAGTGAGGTTACCCACGGTTAATTTCGAATGTAGACAGCTGAGACTTTTACGTAAGGGTTCTTTTATTTATGTGCCAAACACTGTTCTGTATTATTAAGTATTCTGCCTCCTGAGATTAATGAGTTTTTATTCTTTCTTTCTCAATTTTCAGCTTCCTCTTTTAACTCCCAATATTTTCTTCTACTTTTCAAATCATCGATCAGTTGTGTTCATCTTCTTCCTATTCCTCGCTTTTCTTCCATCTTTCCTTTTATGGCGGTATGAAGAAAACAATTTCTTCCCAAGATGTGTCCCATCCAATTGTCCTTCCTAGGAAGGATGCTGGCTAGAAGTGTGTCCTCTTCTCTCCTATCCGTTTTAAAACATCTTCATTTGTTGCCCTCTCTGTCCATTTTATCTTCTCCATTTTCCTCCAACAACACATTTCGAAGTTTCCTAAATATTTCTTGTCTAACTTCCGTGATATCCAAGTCTCTGAACCATGAAATCCAATACTCCATGTATAGCACTTGACCGATTTGTACCTTAGTCCAACAATAAGGCTGCTAGTTTAAGAGTTACCTTTTCTTTTTGAATGCTTGTTTGGTTGTGGCAATTCTAAACCTGATCTCGATCTTGGTGCAGTACGCGTCTTTCGTCAAAATACTTCCCAAACATTTGAAATGATCGACCTCTTCAAGTTCTCTTTGTTCTATCTGACCTAGAAGTGCGCATTTCCACGGGATATTCCCATGACTTTCTAGATATTCTTGTTCTGTACTCAAACGAAAATTAATTCAAAAACACGAAGAAATTTAAATCATTGATTACAGTTCGCATCTGCACTATTAAGTTTACTTTAAATTCAATCATCATATAGGGGGGCGCGGTGGCTCAGTGGTAGAGCGTTCACCTCCGGTGCTTGGGGTCCCTGGTTCGATCCCAGCTCGCGCCGTGTGGACTTTGTGGTGGACAAACACCGTGCTCGTGGGTTTCCTCGGGGTTCTCCCGTTTCCTCCCACTTTCTTCATTTTCCACCATTTGACTCATCTCTCATCATCACCGTCTCCTTTAGCCTAACCGGCATAACCGTGGGACGTAAAACTCAAAGATTTCATTTTCAATCATCATATAGCGTTACTTAATTAGCTGTTTTACTGAAGTAATTCGCTTGTGTTCACGTAAATACCAATTTAATTATTAAACCACCTAAGGAAAAGCTTTGGCGTGGAGAAAATGAAATGAAATCTTTCAGTTTTACGTCCAACGTTAGGTCGTGTAGGCAAAAGGAGACGGTGATAATGAGAAATGAGTGAAAGAAGAAAGTGGGAGGAAGAGGGAAAATCCCGAGAAAACCCACGCACACGGTGTTTGTGCATATCAAAGTGCACTTGAACCGAAATGGAATCGAACCAGGGACGCCACGTATCAGAGGTGAACGGTCTACCACTGAGCCACCGCGGCTCCTTGGCTTAGATAAATATTCACGCTGATTATCGCAAATTAAACTCAAATTTTGCCTTGGATTGATGCGAACCCCTATTGATTGTTTCCCAAGATTTGTATTGAATGTTTTGACATTTATATACAATGAGCACTTACGCTTAGTATAGTGTTACCCAAGAAAGAAGACAGATGAGACGAGACAAGAAATAAAGTATTTCCTCCTCACCTTGTAAATTTTGAAAACTGTTTCAGGGTATCAACCACAAAAAATTTCCTTTCGTTCCACTTGTAACAGATCCCTAATTTTGACCTGTTATTGATGCGCTCTCCGGCCTAACTTAGAAGAATTTCATTTGAGACTGTTATATTCTTGTTAGACGAGTGAAATAAATTATATATATATATATATATATATATATATATATATATATATATATATATATATATATATGTGTGTGTGTGTGTGTGTATGTATATATATATATAATCTAGAAGGACATCGTAATGTCGCTATGTATTAGCCATGAAAAATTTTGAATTAGTTCTATATTTCAGTCATGTTTCTTACTTTGACTGTAAATGACAACCATTATGCTTCCAGCTACCAATTAAAATCATGTCATGCTTACAAGATGATTGAAATAAATTATGAGATATTATTTTCTGGTGAGGGCGTAATTTGGGGAGGACAGAGGGGATCATTTGCCCCCTGAGTTGGCTTGAGAAGCATATGCTTCAGTGACATAATAATGAAAACATGGAAGTCTTACGTCGGTGCTATCTGTCCCCCCTGGGCAATACCTAAAGTGACGCTACTGTTTTTGTACAATCTTGAATGATACAGGTATTAGCCACGAAAATTTTTCCACTGATGAAATTAAATCTGTTGTTGGCGCCACTAGGTCTTCGAGCGGCAGTAGATATCACTTCGGATACTGCTAGTTTTATGATACGAGGAAATTAATTTATAGACAATAGTTTTGTGAATACTTAAAGAGCGTGCGACTACCAATATATATTTTTCAATTAAATGTTTTGAATGAGTTGTTCAAAAAAATTAGGAATAAATATTTTTTGTTTATTTCTTGACTCAGTGGTAGAGCGTTAATCTCTGGTGTTTGGGGTTCCGGGTTCGATCCCAGCCCCCGCCAAGATAACTTTGTGGCGGACAAACACTGTGTGCGTGGGTTTCCTCGGGGTTCTCCCGTTTCCTCCCACTTTCTTCATTCCACCACTTCATTCATTTCTCATAATCACCGTCTCTTTTAGCCTAGCCGGCATACTGTGGGACGTGAAACTCAAAGATTTCATTTAGTTAAAATTAAATTATTAAGTAATATTTCGTTACTGCACTCTATACTTTTATTTTGTTACGAATCTTGCTGTATTTTCTTCCATTGTGGTATACTATAATGTTATTTCCGCCGAAAAGAACATCCCACTTACTTTCACCTAACACCTTTGGACACCCCTGCGCAGAAGTCGTGGTTGACCACTTTCGAGATTAATCGTGGGTAACTTCACTAACGTGTGAACGCGAGAATTGCAGATTGAATATATAGTTTTGAGCACTGGCTATTTTTTATCTTCAGACTTTTATTATTAGTTTGTTGCAACACTGAAATCACTAGGTTTTGATTCACGTCGCTAAAGCGCAGGATGACTATATTATTGCTATTCATACATAGCTCCTTGATTTCTGGTTTCCATTTTTCTGTACTTTTTGGTAGGTGTAATTACAAGTTTCCGGAATCACATAATTTTAAGCAGCGTTGCAGACTTTACCAATACTTTCAGTATCTCCACGTTTGAGATATCAAGTTGCTGTAAATGATATTTTGATCTTCACATATGTATTGAAAGCCAGCCATCTATGCAATCGCGCAGTCCGTCTCACTTGCGTTGCTATTGCTGTGGAGACCGTCAAAATTTCAGTGTTCATGGTACCGTAGTATCCTTAGTTTGCAACACTGAAACAAATCTGATATTTTAAATTTCCGTTTAACATGTAGATTTTTAATATGCAATAACTCAACGTAGTGCCATATGAAAAAAGCTTTGGGCTGGCAACACTGTTAATGTGATTGTATCGCACGGTATGCCAAACAATGTCCCCCTATCGATGATTATATGGTTCAAAATTTCAGCTTTGTTTTCATTTATTAGTTTAAAAGTTACAAGGGCGTATCGAAATAAATGGTCCACCCTGTATCGTTTATCCTAACCGGCATATGCATGGGACGTAAAACTTCAAGATTTCATTTCATTTCTTGAAAGGATATGAGATTGAGTTCTACATATGCATGAAAATCTCCATAAAAATCAGTGCATATATTAATAAGTACTCCAATATCTTATATTTTCCCAGGGTTTTTACCCCTTAACTACTTTGGTAAAAGTAAATTACATTTACAATCCAGTTGGATCTTACATCCCAGTTGTTTTTTCCACAAACATTAACTTTTCAATGAACTTAAAAAGTTTGTTACTGAATTCTCTCTCTCTCTCTCTCTCTCTCTCTCTATATATATATATATATATATGTGTGTGTGTGTGTGTGTGTGTGTGTGTGTGTGTGTGCGTGCGTGTGTGTGCGCGTGCGTGCGTGCACCTGTCTGTCTGTTATTTGCGAATTTTTCAATTTGGAGCCCTCCATTCGATAAAGTATAAAAGCTATCTAAAGAAGTGTTAGAATTTTTCGCGTCACTCTTATCATTCCCAAGATATTGGCCAAAAAAGTTCGAATGTCGGGAGATTTCCGGAACCGGAACATATTTCAGGAGCCCTAAGTCATAAAGAGATGATATTGATGTTGATCAATACCTAAGAGGATGATGAACATTTTGGTACCAAATAGTAACCGGTGGCCACTGGTACTATCTGCATTTTCAGTATATATACGGTGATTAAAAGTGACAACTCAACATAGCTAATTAAATAGATCCCCTAATACGCAGGTTCCAAATATGTAAGTGTATTATCTATTGAATTTAATGAAATAAATATAATATGCAATTTCATTTAAATTTCAAAAAGATTATTTCTTTTTAAGTTCCTTCTGACAATGCTCTTGGAGCATTCTCGACTTTTTTTTTTTTTTTTAATTCTCGGTCAAGTCAGTGTTCTTCTGTTTGCTTCTTGCTTCTCGTAGTACAAAGTTACCAGTATATATGAACTTGTACGATTAAACACAAATCTGCTTAGAAATTACTAGTGTCCCGCTGAGAAATATGAGTCTGAACAAGGTTTTTATCATAGACAATGAATATATATATATATATATATATATATATATATATATATATATATATATAACTATTATCATCCTCAGATACACAATGTAAAACTGTGCTGAAAATAATTTCGCTCCTTACTCATCGTCACTGTCAGGTATTTCCTGGAGATTTGATTCGTCAATGGTCATTGGATTATCACTCTCTTCCAGTTGATCTCTACTTACATCGCGTTCAGTTTCTTTGCCTGTTTCCTCTTCCAACTACTTTCAGGACTCTGAGCAATCTGCTAAATATTTAGTCCTTGTCTTGGCGTTTCAGATAGATAGTATTCTTACTTACATACTGCAATGATTCTAGGAAAGAATGGCAAAGGAAAATATGGTAAATGAAATAATGGCAAAATGGAAAACCCTAATAACTGCAATAACGTATCCATTAGTTATCATTAACTCGGGAGAATAATTCCAATCCCAGTTGAGAGAATGCAGCGTGCAAAAGTGCGTGGAGTTGATTAATGGGAGAGCTTTTTCATGTTTTCACAGTTTATGTGTATTTATAAGACTAGTTCCAGACACAGCTTGTTGGTCATTTTACACTGAAACATGGAACAACGGAAAACAAAACTTCAACAAGAAAAATGTACAATAATAATGCAGAAAAATTAACAATTACTTACATAACAGTATTTATAACTTTTATACTATCCATATTGAAAAATTCCATCAGGGATAAAGATACTATGGTAGCTGGAAGTCTCTTGAATACACTAGGAAGGCTGTGCATAAGCGACTATTTTAAGTCTAGGTTTCGAAATATAGAAAATACTGGTATTCCGTGTTGCACGAGTGGGACTCTGAAATTGAAAGTAGGAAGTAGAAAGAAGTTCAGTTTTCCATTTACTGTTTCGTGCAGGAACAAAATATGCAGTCGGATTGCATATTGTAGGCAAAGAAACAAAAATACTGTCAATTTCAATGCTGAAATTCAGAATAACTAGGAAGATATTTTGAATGTAATAACATTTAGCTATGAAGCCACTTTTCACGCAAGTGGACTTCCAACCGAGGTAATACAATTTTCTAGAACACCGAAATTCCTTGAGTCATTCGGGATCCTAAACAAGTCCCAAAGATGCATGTGTTATGCCAATATTTTAATTGACCCCCACTCAGTAACGTTAGACGTGTACTTAATGATGCTGAAGCAGTACGCTATTGATGTCGGAGTTACTACAAATCCGATTTACAGAGTACTTACATCAAGATAGCGCACCATCTTACTGTCATTATATACTTGCTGTTCGTTTCTATCTTGACCACACATTTCCTAGTTAATAGTTGGTCGTCAAGGACCACTACGCTCTCCTCCACAATTCCCTAACCTATAAACGTGTGTTTTGGTTATGGGGTAAGAAAGAAAAAAAAAAGTGTATAGCAGTACAGTTCGCGACATCATTGACCTAAAGGACAGGATGTGGTATTATCCATTCCCTGCGAAATATGTGTACGGAGTTTGAATGTTACTGGTGTTGAACATGTTGAGACCATCATAGAAATTTATTCTCGTATTTGAGAAATGCAAATTTCTTACCATTCGAATGGTAACAATTTTGACTTACCCTTTATTCAACGTTTCGTATATATAAATAATTTTTTGTAAGAATAAGTTCTAAAATACTTCAATAATAGTTTAACATGCTGTGTATGTTCATTCAGTTTGTTTAGAGTATGAATGACATGGCTGCGTAATGCAAGACACTCTCTTCCGAACCTATTTTAATAATCGAAGTTTATTTTCAGTTTTTTTTTTTTAATAAAAGGGGAAAATCTATTTTCATACCTGGTTTTCGGTTTTGCCACCTTTTCCTTAGCCATATTTTCCGTTTACTACTACAACAGATATTGTAGTATCACGTATTTTTCTTTTAAAAATGTCTAATTTCAATTCAATTTCAAAATGGGCTGACAACACTTCCATTAAGACAAGTGACATCTGTTGTAATAAAAGTTTTATGTATGAAACCCAAAATTTATAAAAAAGCAAAAGCTAAAATATATATATATATAAATTGAGCTAACCATTTTCGAAGTTCAATACAAAATATTAACCTGTATACTTTGGTAGCAGGGATGTAATGGAGAGTATACGAGGGTATACGGCGTATACCCACCTCTAATTTTTGGAAACTATCGTATAGCCACCTAAAATTTAGGGAGTACGCGGGTATACGCTACATTCGATCCATAGTGTACGCACTTTATTGGAACATACAACAACTGCTTTTTATGTACTGTTTCAAAACAAAACTTTCACTAAACAGCTGTTCGTCAGATTGTTGCTGCGAATGATATCTAAATTGTTTTAAAATGTTTGCGTTTTGTGAATATGGGTATCTAATTTTCCGAGAATCCCTTTTATAATGAAAAACAGAAGTCTGAAACTGCAATGGTTTTTCCTCAAAATGTCACACGCGATGTCCCTACCTTCTCAAAGCTGACTTTTGGTATTATAATAAAATAAAGCCGAACTGTTTCCAAATGCTTTTCTTGGAAACCGTTAGAAGCTCTTTTGTTTCTAAAGATCAGTGGGAGATAGGTGAGGAGGAACGAAGGTGTAGGGCCTATATCCATGTGGTGACATTAAAGTTGTTCTGTTTTGACATAAAGCAATAACTAAAGGTTTCATACCCTCTTTGATCCAAATTCAAAGTCTGCCGATTAGATACAGTTTGAGCGAGGCAATATGGGATAGAACAATTTCCTTTCTAATCGCGGCAGGTGGTTCGAAAAAAAGAAAAATGTGGGCTTTACTTTAGTCCAAGGGTAAAGAGGAAATTAATATATTCGCGCCAAGAAATCGTTGATCTCCACAAAAATAACAAAACATGTAACTTATTGTCGGTCTAGTGTAAAGCATTCACCATCGTTCCCAATACCATCAACTATAACAGCAAATTTCGGATTAATACTGCTCATTTGTAGTTGCAATTGACATCAAAGAAAGCGGCAATTGATTTCGATAAGTACTCAGCAGCTGGTACTAGTAGTAGTTTTTTGCAACCTACTGGGCAAAAAAGGGGTAAAAGTAAACATTTTTCTTTGTTATTTCGTTTTCGTTCTGATAAAAAATATTTGAAGAAAATTTGTTAACAGTAGGGGCTAGAAAACAAAAGTTAGGAAGGTGTCTTGTAGCGTATGAGCGTATCACAGCAATCTTTGATTATACCTATACAACCAACACGAGTTCTTGCGTAGGAGCAAGGAGTTGTAGATACCTCATTTTTAAAACAAAATAAAAGTATTAGGAAAAATAAAATAAAAATGTTGCCAACTTAAAATCTTTGGCGTGCATCAGTACTACTACCGTCACTTCGAAAATGTTTGGTTAGTAGCGTGTACACTTTCTTTGTGGATTGACGAATTAAGAGTCGCTTCACAATTTGGAAGATGTCTAAGAAATTGTTAGAATTAAAAAGGAAAAAAGACAACAGGTGTGTAAATTCCGTTGGTGAAAATGTAAAAGCAAAGATATCGAGAAATAGCGAAGAAATTCCACAGAACATGTTGATTTGCCAGGTATTACTTCAGAGAAAGAAGTAAGTATATTTATTTATTCAATTTATGGAGGTTTTTATGGCACCTCCGACTTGACGACGAAGATGTGAGAGGAATAACGTCTTTTAACGGCATTAGAAAGAGACTACTTGAGGCCTATAAATTCCATTCCGACATTTGCCTTGTGCGAGTGAAGAAAAACCTTTCGTAGGATAGCTGATCTGCAAAGGCTTTTTCACACCATCTTGATCGATTTATAATTATTATTGGAATTTACATCTGTATGAATGGCTCTAGGTTTAAATTTTGCTGGAAACAGCTGTTCGAGTAATGATAGTTTTAAAAAATCGATAGCCAACCAGATCCTCACTGGTTTTTCCAAGCTTTTCTTTGACATATTAAGTGAATGCTGGAATAGTACATCATCTTATAAGTTCGGGAAACGCCCTTTAAAAATCCTTTTGTCTGACAGTGTGCTCAACTTTTAATAATTTAATACGCAGTGATGAAACACCTTTCAATATCTGAGAAAATGTCTGATCACGGAAATTGTAATCTATCTATACTGCTTGTCAAATGCTAAGGAACAATGGCATTTTTTGGAATAACTTATAATAGACATTGCGGAAAGAAGTGAAACGCAGTATATATGCAGTAGAGACAGTGTGGAATTAATTCTAATGGAAAATGATACGGATTCCGCCACATGGAAAATGAAGAAAACGGAAAAAGAAAAAGGCGCTCTTGGAGCATGTCCAGACCCACGCAAAATGAATCTTTCTGTTAGAGAGACACAGATATGAGTACCTCAGAAAGATGTGTGTGACCTCCTCGGACATCAATGCACATTTTGCATCTGTTATTCATGCTTTCCACTAAACTAGTGAGGAGTCCTTCTGGGATATTGTCCCATTCCCCTTGCAAGGAGATTGTCAGTTCTTGTATGGTTCGCGGAGGGAGAGTTCGTTTCGAAATACATCTGCCAAAGACATCCCAGGCATGCTCAGTAGGATTGAGATCCGGAGAGCATGTAGGCCATACGTGTAATATATTCACGTTCAATTGCGTCCCATACTTCAGCGGTCTTGTGTACGTGCGCATTTACATAAACAGGAAGTCTGGATCTACCGCACCCCACAAAACTACGAATATGATTCAGGAGAATCTCTCTGCAATACCGCTGCGATATCCGGCTACCTCGCTCAAAGATGTGGAGCAGAGTTCTGTCATTGTGAATAACACCTGCCCACACCATCACACCTTGGCCTTAGCGATCATGTTCATGAACATTCTGTTGTGCATAACGTGTTCCCCATTCTCTGCACAGTTATTAATGGCAGAATCACTTGTCACAGTGAAACGGGGTTCATCGCAGAACATCACTCTGGACCACTGTTGCTGATTCCAATCAACTTATTCCTGACACCACTGTATTCGTTCGCGACGATGGCGTGGTTGAAGTGGGGTGCATTTAACAGGCTTCCTTGCATACAAACCAAGCGCCGAAAAATGATTCTGGCAGATACGTGTGTACCGGTAGCGGTTACAAGATCTATCTGACGCAGCTGTGATGTCCGTTCCTCTTCGCCACTAGAGATACATATCGCATTCGCATCGCATTTCTACTTTCCGCACCCTTTTTCAATCGCGAGATGACACTTTTTGACACTCCCATGCCACCAGAGTAGTAATATTTTGGCCAGATTCCAGCCGTATACTTGCATGTCCACGATCGTACACACTCATATATTGTCTTGAAGCCATGTTGCACTTAATTATTGCCCCACTACTCTAAATTGCGCAGAACAGAGTTCCACCACCTACGGCGCTATATACGCCAAACACCTCACTGCATGCACTTTCGACTGAATACCAAGCTTTCGTGCCCTGCATCTTATACAGATAACGGGTCCTGCTCAACTAAGTCCTCTGCATTGTATTTGACTGTAATTGGTCGGCTGCCTGGAATGTTACGTGGCAAAAACAGTTGTTTCTTAGCATTTTGTCAAGCAGTGTAGAAGAGCTAGACTTGCGGGATTTCTTACTTGCTTCCTAGGATTTATTTTATTTAAATTAAAAATTCACATTTGAATTTAAAAATTTGAAAAGCTCCCACTTTTTAGTTTACAAGTTTTATTTAGAAATATTATTTAACAATCACCAACCAGTTTGTACTGGAAAGTTAACAACAATAACAATGTAAAGCGTTTAGGAAGGTATCGGCCAAGGCCTGTTTAGTGGGTACGACACTTGTGTTGTCAGGAAATACCAAGTGCAAGGGTTTGGGGAAAGTAAATACAAAATTTCACAAACTAAGTCAAGGTCTCATAGATAATTGTGAATTGAATGGGTCAAGGTTTAATAAAATCTTGCGTAATTTCCCGACCATCTTGAATGTGGTATGTTTTGAAAATACAAATATAGTTTCCTCTGAAATTCACCATACCGCTTCTTCAAACACTATTAGTCTTTACGCTATTTATGCTCGAAGTTCAATTTTCTGCACTTTCCCGTGCCCATAGCTCAGAAAGGACGCTGCTTTCGACTTCCATGTAGTATTAAACATTTCTTGCATGTTTTCGTGTTTACTTTCAACCTCCAGGCGTTGTAATAGGTATTATGAAACACCAATATATATATATATATATATATATATATATATATATATATATATATATATATATAGAGGGTGCTTCAAAACAACACCGACAACGTTTGGGAGGTGATTCCTGACGACAAAAAATATAGACCAATCTGGGTACACAAATGCTTCCTTTCGGAGTTATGGCCTGCCGAAAACATGGAAAAATGAACTTTAAATGTCTATAGCTCCAATACTATGGGATCTACTGTAGTCGGGTAAAAACTTTACCTAAGAACTAATATGTGCCCTATCCAAAAATCTACGTTTCAGAATCGTAAGGTACGCACGCAACCATTTTTATAGAGGAAGTTTGGCTACCATCATATAATTTGAAGTAGCCTACTCACCAACTACTATATAAAAAATTGTTGCAGAAGTACCACATGGTTCTGAAACGTGGATATTTGAATAGGGCACACACTAGTTCCTAAATAAAGTCTTGACACGACTACCGTAGGTCTCATAGTTTTGGAGCTATGGATCTTTAAAGTTCATTTTTTCATGTTTTCAGCAGCCTATAACTCCGAAAGGAAGCATTTGTGCTCCCAGGTTGGTCTATACTTTTTGTCTTATCTTGTTGTCGGTGTTCTTTTGAAACACCCTATATATATATATATATATATACAATATCTGGAGCGTATATACCCACCTAAAAAATTTGCATTACATCACTGTTTGGTAGGTATCTCAAACCCTAGGTAACCCGTATTACAAAAAGTCACAGTATTTGTTTGTGTTCCTATTAAGGCAGTGATAGTTCATGTCAAACTATGCAAAACAAAACACATAATCTCGAAGTAGGTCTATGTGTTGAGTGGGTATCAAAACATTTTCTCAGTGATTAAAATAGAAACAATACTCGAACCAGTAAACGAAAGAACAACATTACGATTCAACACAGTTTCCAACTGGTTAAACATTCAAGGCTATAAACACCTGAACTAACCGTTATATTCAATTTCTTTTAACACGAGCAGGTTAACAAAAGGCGAACTTTTAAAATTCAGGTGAGACTTCTCTATAATTAATACAAAATCGAAGTCAAATTAGTCTAAATATTTGAGGGGAACGGTCGGGCCCCATTGACACTCCAAAAATATACCGAGTGGCAATAACGTTAGTTTTGTACTTACTTAACTTCGTTTATTTATCTTAAGTTGTGAAATTTGAACACCTAATTCATGAAACTACTTTCAAAATGTCCGTCCAAACCTTGCCAACTACGGAAATCAACTATAAAATAGCTACATATGACATTGTTTTATCTTTACAGATACAACGTACACAGTACTTTAACTATATAGTATATTAGATGGTAACCACGAGCTAGTATTGAATCTAATCTGCGTCCGAGCAGGGCAAAGGGGGAGGGGATCTGTAGGAGTCAGGTGGGCTTCCTAACAGAGAAACACTTTTTTATTTCAAAATTTGCTAATACATATGTTTTTCTCCGTGTAACGTGGGTTTCTGTAACCACGGCATGGCGCGTCCTCAGGTTGCGGATCGAGGAGAAGGCCTCTAGATATAGAGGTTAGCTGCGAATATACTGAATAAGCAGTCGCGGACAGACGACTAGGAGTGGTCCTCCAGCTTGGGGGTTTGGGTAAGGCTAACACCCTCATCCTGTAAAAAAAGGTACTTGTTCAGAAACATTCACAAAAGCCTCGGACAAGGACTGATAACTTGGCACGACATCAGCAAAAGAAAATGGACATGAGATTTGGAACATGGAATATTAGAAGTCTTTATAGGGCAGGCGCGTTAAAATCTGTAACGAGTGAGTTAGAGAAATACAGGATGGACTTAGTAGGAGTTCAGGAAGTTAGGTGGGAAGGAAATGGATCTGAGAATTCCGGAAATTTTACGTTCTTTTACGGGGAAGGAAATAAAAATCACCAGTTAGGAACAGGGTTTTTCGTTCACAAACGAATATTACTAGCAATTAAACGGGTTGAATTTGTTACTGACAGACTTTCTTTTATTACTCTTAAGGGACGGTGGTGTGATATTATTGTTTTAAATGTACATGTTCCAACTGAAGATAAGGGTGACGATATAAAAGATAGTTTTTACGAAGAAGTGGAACGGATATTTGACCAACTCCCGCGATACCATATGAAGATTCTATTAGGGGATTTCAATGCGAAGGTAGGACGAGAGGATATTTTCAAACCGATTATAGGGAACGAAAGTTTGCATAAGGAAAGTAATGACAACGGTGTTAGACTCGTGAACTTTGCAACATCCAAAAACCTAATCGTGAAGAGTACAAAATTCCCACATCGCGACGTTCATAAATACACTTGGACATCACCAGACGGAAAAACACATAATCAAATTGATCACGTTTTAGTAGATAGAAGAAGACAATCTAGCATAATTGACGTCCGGTCGTTTAGAGGGGCTGATTGTGACACTGATCACTACCTGGTAGCAGCGATAATACGATAGAGATTATCGTTGAATAAAGGTAGTACTCAATGTCCGAAAACGGAGAGATTTAATTTAAAGAAATTAGAAGAGATCCAGGTAAGAGAGGAATACCAGATTGAAGTTTCGAATAAATTCTCGGTTTTAGAAGACTCGGAGTGCACTAGTGTTGAGGATACTTGGATTGAAATTAGAGATAGCATTAAAAGTTCAGCAATAGAAAAATTGGGACACGCGGAAATACGTAGGAACAAACCATGGTTCGACCAAGAATGTATTAAACTAGCAGAGAAGAGAAAACAGGCAAAATTACGGTGGCTACAAAATCCGAATGAAATAACTACACAAAATTTCGCAGATATCACGCGGGAAACTTCCAAAACTTTTAGAACAAAGAAACGGGATTTTTTGAAAGCTAAAATTAAGGAACTTGAAGATAATAGTAAAAATAAAAATATTCGGGACATGTATAAGGGGATCAGCGAATTTAAGAAAGGCTATCAACCTCGTGCTTATATATTAAAGAAATCTGACGGGACAGTTCTCACTGATACGGATAGCCTCTTAAATAGATGGAAAGATTTCTTTGACGATTTGCTGAACACGCAGCCAAAAACTAATGTGCTTGGAGAAAAGGAGATACACACCGCAGAACCGTATATTCCAGAACCCAATCGAATAGAAGTGGAAGCCGCTATAAAGAAATTAAAGAAACACAAATCTCCGGGTGTAGATGAAATTCCGGCTGAGTTAATTTTAGCTGGAGGCGAAAAATTGTGGAACAAGATACACAAACTCATTCTCCTTATCTGGAACAAGGAAGAATTGCCACAAGAGTGGAAAGAGTCAATCATTGTTCCAATTCACAAGAAAGGCGACAAAACTGACTGTAATAATTATCGAGGCATTTCTCTTCTGTCAACATCCTATAAAATCCTTTCAAATATTCTGTTAGCAAGATTGACCCCATACGCAGATGAAATTATTGGAGATTATCAGTGCGGATTTAGACGAAATCGATCGACTATCGACCAAATATTTACCATTCGCCAAATACTCGAAAAGAAGTGGGAATACAATACCCCGGTACATCAACTATTTATTGATTTTAGAAAGGCTTACGACTCGGTTAGGAGAGAAACATTATACAACGTTCTTAAAGAGCTTGGAATACCGAGAAAGCTAATTAGATTAATTAAGATATGTTTAAGTGAATCCCAAAGTAAAGTCCGGGTAGGAAAATTTTTGTCCACGAGCTTCCACGTCGAAAATGGCCTGAAACAAGGAGATGCGTTGTCGCCATTATTATTTAACTTTGTGCTGGAATACGCCATAAGAAAAATCAAAGATAGCAACCAGGGCCTAGAGTTGAACGGCATTCACCAGGTTATGGCATATGCTGATGAGGTAAATTTAATAGGGGATGATAGGAGAACAGTAGAAATAAATGCAGATATATTATTAAACGCTTGCAGGGATATGGGTTTAGAAGTAAATGCAGAGAAAACTAAATACATGGAAGTGCGTCGGGACCGTAATACGGCAAATTGTGGAGGCGTTAAAATATTAAATAATACTTTTGATAAAGTGGATACTTTCAAATATTTAGGATCAATATTAACAGACGAAAATCATATTCACGAAGAAATTAAATGTCGACTAAAAGCAGGGAATTCGTGTTACTATTCGGTTCAAAATCTCTTGTCGTCGCGAATTCTGTCGAGGAATTTGAAGCTTAAAATATATAAAACGATAATCATGCCTGTTGTTCTGTATGGTTGCGAAACATGGTCGCTTACTCTGAGGGAAGAACATAGACTGAAAGTATTTGAGAACAGGATCCTGAGAAGAATATTCGGACCCAAGAGGAACGAGAATGGGGAATGGCGAAAGCTTCATAACGAGGAACTACATACTTTATACGGTTTACCCAACATTGTTAGGGTCGTCAAGTCTAGGAGGCTTAGGTGGGCAGGTCATGTAGCTAGAATGGAAAAAAGTAGAAACGGTAGACCCATAGGAAAACGACCATTAGGAAGACCTAGGCGCAGATGGGAGGATAATATTAAGATGGATCTCGCAGAGATAGGAATACAAAGTAGAAACTGGATCCAATTAGCTAAGGGTAGAAGTCAGTGGAGAGCTTTTGTGAACGCGGCACTGAACCTCCGGGTTCCATAAGCCATAGAGTTAGTTAGTTAGTATGTTTTTCTTTTCTCCTGGCTGAAAATTGTCCCTTGTTTGTATCTGTGTAAGAATACCAATTAAATCTGGCTTTGTAAACTTAATCCAAATTTACACTCAAATATTGCCTGCGGGGTCCCGGGTTCGATCCCAGCCCCCGCCAAGTGAACTTTGTGGTGGGCAAACACCGCGTGCGTGGGTTTTCTCGGGGTTCTCCCGTTTCCTCCCACTTTCTTCATTCCACCATTTCATTCATTACTCATCATCACCGTCTCCTTTAGCCTAACCGGCATAACGGTGGGACGTAAAACTCAAAGATTTCATTTCATTTCATTTCAAATATTGCCTGCGGATTGTTTAGCTACACGTATAGTATAAATTAATGTATTCTGGTGTGTCACTGGCGCAAGATTACATGAATTAATTTCGTTTGTTGCATGGTTGGCTGATTTAAATCGAGGTGGTTTAAACCATTTTTTAAAAAAATATAAACCAACTTTTTTTTGTCAGTTTTTGGAAAACTAAACTTTTTTTTCGAAAACCAGACTCTTCTTTTAATGATTTGCGAATGCTATATAACGGTATTTGTCGGAACAGGACGTTTGGGCGCGGACGTTTGGGCGCGAGGTACATAGTAAAAATCACAATTTACGACATATAAAGTAGGCTAGGCCCTGAAAATTAAGCGTGAATCAAGATATATATATATGCATTTCCTCCACTTCTATCTTTATCTCACCTCATTTATTTATCTATTTTCTATCTCTATCTTATTTATTCATCTAAATTAAATGAAAATCCTGTAGTTTTATCTTTTAAAATTTGCATTTGCTGCACCATCTCGTCTAAAAGCTGTGAAAGACGAGAAAGCAAAGAAAGCTTTGATTGGCTCTCTAGGACCAATCAGAATACGTTGTTCATGATAAACAGCCAATCAAAATACTTCAATTGTTTTGTTTAATTTTCGATACTTTTAATGAGGCTCCCTATATATCTGAGTCGGCTTGTGCAGGATTTTAGTGTTTGTCTAGTCAGTGTGGTTTCCTCAGTCTGATTTCAGTGTGAAGTATGGAAGTGTTATCAAAAAGGGAAAGGTTTAAATTAGCAGACAACGGGTTTCAGTATGTTTTCGACAAGGACAGCGTGGATGGAACAAAAAAATTTTGGCGATGTGAAAGAAAGGCGGAAAGGTGTAAAGCTCGTGTTCACACAGACGCCAGAACTGGGCAGGTAAGTAAATGTCATTTATACATAGTTCAAGGGCATAACTCTATATTTGAATTGCAATATTAACTAATCTATCAATAAACAATAATTATATTCGTTCGTAATATTTATGGAAATAGTTTGCGACATCGGTTGAATGTAAAAAAGTGCAATGCATGTTCATCTTATTAATATTTTGAAAAGTAATATTAATTTTAAAAAATAGTTAAGTACTTCCGTTTTTCTGGCTTTGGTTTAGGCCTCGTATGGCCGCCTTTTGACAAACGTCCAGGCCAAGTAAGAACGTGAGCACTCTGGGCATCCGTCTTCTACATTTTTAACATTTTGGAATTTCAAGTTTCGTGTCCATGTTTCAGTTTTAAAAATTTGCTCACACAATTTGTTTGCTTAGGCCTGGTCTGGCCATTAATAGTAATAAGTGGGTTGTTCCCGTCGCACGCTCCCTAAACCATTCATTATTACTGAGAAAGTAAGCCTATAGTTCGTTTTGTTTTTTTCGTTTGTGGCATTTGTTTAGGCCTGGTTTGGGTATCTTTTGACAAACGAATGCCCAGACCCAGTATAACTATGGGAAACACTTAAATTTTTAAAATTCTCAATTTTAAACACACCAAATTTGTTTGCGTCTATATAGGCCTAGTTTTTGACATTCTAAAAGAAAAATGCGTTGTCACGTTTACGCCACCAATCCAGGTTGCAGTTTTGAAAATCTGCCTGCAAGTCTTGCGTTTAAGATTTATTATTATTACTATTGAAAATTCGAACACGTGTTACATTCGAAAAAAATGAGTCTATTATGTGTGTTAGTGTACGTATCAAGCCAGTGACTTGTTACTTCAAAGGTATTGAACGCTCCTAGCGTTGTGCACTGCTGCCGCTGATATATATATATATATTTCATAGGTGCTACGAAGAATGAACGATCACAACCATGATAGTGATGCTTCGGGAATTTTTGTTGCAAGAGTTCGAAATGCAATTAAACGCAGGGCAGAGACAACGATAGAACTGCCATCTCAGATTATTACAAATGAAATCCAGGAGCTTCCTGTATCTGTCCTAGGGAAGATGCCTAATGTAGATGCTCTTAGAAAATTAGTGCAAAGGAAAAGAAGAGACGTTCACGCCGCCCCACCTCAGCCACGAAGCTTATCTGAACTCACTATTCCTCATGAATAAACGCTATATCACCCTAGCCCCGGAACTTCCGAAAGCTTCTTACTCATTGATACGGGAGATGAAGATCGAATTCTTGTTTTCGGAAGAGAGACATTCTCAAACTGGCTTGGACAATGCAAAACATTTTACATGGACGGTACCTTCCGTCAAGCGCCTGCGTTGTATTCCCAGATTTTTGTAGTGATGGGAGAGCGGCATGGATTTGTGCTACCAACTTTTTACTGCCTACTGCCGAATAAACAACGTCGTGTCTATGTGAAGTTGTTTTCAGCTTTAAAATCAAAATTACCAAACTTTCAGCCACAGTCCGTATCAATAGATTTTGAGATAGCTCTATTTCAAGCAGTGCAGGAAGTGTTTCCAGATGCGCAGTTATTTGGGTGTTTATTCCATCTCGCCAGAAATCTAAAAAAGAAGTTAGGATCCGAATCTCTTCTGCCACAGTACAACAGCGACCCTGACTTTGCTCACAAGGCCAGAATGATAATGTCTTTGGCTTTTGTACCTATTCATGCACTGAACGAAGCTTTTGACACAGTAGCAGCCTACGTGCCTGCTGAACTGCAACCTCTAATTGACTGGTTTGAGGACAATTATTTAGGTATGAATTCATTCCTTTTCTTTTTTTTTTCAGCTTTTAGTATGTGGTTATTCGAATCAAAAGCTTTGGTTTACATATGATTTTCATTTAATTAATGCATATTAATTTTTATATATATATACATAATAATTAATTTTGAAAATAATTTGTAATTACGTTATTCCCACACGAGAGAATAAGTAACCAATATTTAAATAATCTGAAATATCCTCTCGTGCGCCCATACAATATACATAGATATAGTAATCAATTTCTTAACAGTTTCTAACTTCATAATTTTCACATAAATTTCCCATTGAAAACTGCTTTCTGGAGTAATTACTGCTAATTCTAATTGTTTATGACTTTGTACTAATCGATTTTTTTTTCTTTTAGGCAGACTAAATCTAAATGGAACTAGACCATCTCCAATATTTCCTGTTCACATGTGGAATGTATATGAAAGGGTCAAAAATGATCAAGCAAGGACCAACAATGTGGTAGAAGCTGCTCACCGCGCGTTGCAGTCTGAGTTGCAGATGGATCATCCTTCGATCTGGAGACTCATCGAAGCTCTGAGGAGAACGCAGAGGAAAAGAGATTTGGTGTTTGAAATAATGATACGGGGTGAAGAGCCACCCAAAAAGAGACGGAAATACATAAAGGCCGATGACAGAATCAGAAAAATTGTAAATAATTTTGGTAATGTTGAATTCATTGAATATTTAAGAGGGTTAGCCCATAATGTCGTCATGGATTGATTTTTCGCTTGTTCGCATGTTGATCTAATTTTTGTATTATATAAGAAAACTAGGAAATGAAGAAATAAGACAAACTGTTAATAATTATGTTAATGTTAATTGAAACATACTGATTTAATTTTTGTATTTTTTTTTTAAAAAAAATAGTAATTACATACTTACGAATATTAAAATTTGTTTTCTTTCGTATTACGTTTGCCTTAAGTCCAATAAGGAACTACCAATAAAAGATTTCTGCCCATTCGAGTTGAGGGAAAGATGTTAATACAGGGTGTCGAAGACATTGAGTTTAGGAACTGCAGTATGCCGTATTTCTAGTATCGCTTTTTTTTAAATTAACATTCCAATATAAAATTCAAAACTTAACGCACTTTCTTTTCGTCCCAGAGTGAGCATTTAATCTACATTAAAGAAAGTGGCGAAAGGAAAAAAAGGTGTGTGTTTTCAAAGTGAAAAATAATAGTGTACATATATTGATCATTTAGCCACTAAAAATGTTTGACATTCGCACTGATTGCATAACTACAGTAGTCGGTCTGCTTTAAGTTCTTTAATGGAATAGGTCCACTATGTATGTAATGTAGTCAATCATATCTAGTCTGGTCTAGTTATTTTTGGCTTGAAAAATTATCAATTAAAAAGCACACTTAACTTTGGTTGAAACTTAAATTTACAAAATTTAATTGTTAATTAAGTTTTTAGAATTTTCAAATTCCAATATTTCTAGTATGTAAAACAAAATCCAGTATATTTCAAGGACTTCCACTACAGTGGACACTTTGTGATATCTTGATTCGAACCTAGGATACAGCGACTAACACAACCACTTTTTAATTTAACTCGCGCCCAAACGTCTGGCGCCCAAATGGCTTCGCGCCCAAACGTCCAGTGCCCAAACGGCGGGGCCCAAACGTCCGCGCCCAACCGGCGGCGCCCAAACGTCACGTACCCGTTATTTGTTGGGAATATGAATGCTATATGATAAGCGCATGTTATTTTAGGATTAGGACCCCAATGATATGGAAGGTTTGTGCGTGGAAGAGCAAGGCAAGAATTTTTTATCTGACAAACGTCCAGATTGGCCTGCAAAACCAATTTGTAATGAATTAATTAAAACTAAAACCAATAGCAACATCAAGAATAAGAAAAGAAGTGGGAGGAAATCGGCTAGGGCGTAGGCCTATATAGTTAATGGTACCATCCCGTTATTCCCCTCGTGAACCTAAGAAAAGCCTCTGTCAGGATGACTAACCACCGGATTCGAACCGGTACCTGTCGATTGAAAAGTAAAAACACTCATCGGTAATCTACGCCTTCTCGGTTCACACCGTTGGAAACGTATCGCCCTGAGCCGTATTTATAGGTATCATTCCATCATTTCTTTCTTGGCACTTTTCTTTTACATACCTACCTATCTTCAAAAAAATACCCAGTATGAAATGAGTTTTATTGATTTATAACAAAATGGAGAGTGATGGAACATTTTCGTGTTAATATTCGTCAATAGCGTCTAAAATTGATTTAATTCTGCCTGTTTTTAGTCATGTGTCAATAACCTTGTTGACTATTGTTGTTATAAGCATACGTCACTAAATATCTGTAAATAATTATTTCCATGTATGTATTTAAATTAACTGAATTCCAGAGCTGATCATCCAACGGGTGTTAAATAATGTTCTCACTTCTGATATGAACGAACGTACACGTTTCCAAGAGTTATATACATTATTCGAAACATGACTAAAAGGTAAAGGTATCATAAGCTGCATGTACTGTTAGGTAAAGGAAACATAAGTCGAATAGCACCCTGCAAGCGGATGTCAAAACAGTTTTCAGAATATCTCTGGCACCTTTATCAGTGTATATTCTTTCTGAAGCTGTAGATTTTAATTTCCAGATACAAGATAAGAAATTTGGTTTCAAAAGAGAAGAAATCACAACAATAAGTTTCAAAAGAGGCAGACGTTAGTGCAAGAAATTTACTTATATTAACAAAATAGTGCAAGAGGAAGTTCTGAGAAATTAGATAGATTGCCAGTGAGATGCCCGATGTACTGAGGAAGGTGTCTCAAACACTGAAATAGTACATTAATACACTAAACATTAAACACAATAAATAAAAGAGCATTCACAAATTACATGCGTACATTGTTAAGTTGCCTCGTAGCGCTGTTTGAAAATACGAGCGCCACTAATGGTTGTTTTTGGATGTGCTTTGTACATTTACAGTGTAAAATTAGCCATATTATTTAGTTAAGAAACATGATCCAAGTGGTTTCTGTATTCTATTTTCTGATATTTTTATCCTTTTTTTAGGAATGGGCTGAAGATGACTATCGTCTGGTTCGATTTATTGAGAGACCAAAGCAAGTAAACGAACAGTTTGCCATTAAATTGATTGACGAATGCCCACCAATACCATGCAAGGATAGAGTAGTATGGTGCGATGGCGGTGGAGGTCCTACGGGTCATCCCAAAGTTTATATTAATTTAGTAAGTGTTACTGTTTATTTGAATCTTACATAATTTACAGATTGCACTTCTACTTGTGGAATGTTCTTTTTCGGTAGGGAATTTATTTTACGAGCGATTGGTATTCTGCCACACGATAGGTTATTTGTGGCGAATTGTTACCATGTACTGTGGCCTCCCACTAACTTCTTCGTCTTGGGCTTCTAACTCCACTTGTATTGAACTATTTATGAAAACCCTTGTAACTATAATTAGTAATGCAGCTGATGGTTACAGCTGTGATAGGTCGATATTTTAATCTCATTTTTTATTGTTCTGATTAGTCATTTGGGAAAAAAAAAACTAACTAAAAACTAAAATTTGTAATACGATGGGCAGTCACAAAGTTCTCCCAGGGTTCATACACCACCTGGAAAACCTGGAAATCTTAGGGAAATTGATTTTAGAAGGAAAGATCCTGAATAATTCAGAAAAAATTAGTAAAAATCCTCGAAATATCAGGGAAATTGATTTTGAAAGAAAAGATCCTGAATAATTCAGGGAAATTGGTCATATCTAGTAAAAAACCTGGAAATATCAGGGAAATTGATTTTGGAAGAGAAGCTCCTGAATAATTCAGGGAAATTAGTAAAAATCCTCGAAATATCAGGGAAATTGATTTTGAAAGAAAAGATCCTGAATAATTCAGGGAAATTGATCATATGTAGTAAAAAAACCTGGAAATCTCAGGGAAATTGATTTTGGAAGAGAAGCTCCTGAATAATTCAGGGAAATTAGTAAAAATCCTCGAAATATCAGGGAAATTGATTTTGAAAGAAAAGATCCTGAATAATTCAGGGAAATTGATCATATCTAGTAAAAAACCTGGAAATATCAAGGGAATTGATTTTGGAAGAAAAGATCTTGGAAATTCAGGCAAATCAATCATATCTAGTAAAAAACCTGGAATTCTCAGGGAAATTGATTTTGGAAGAAAAGATCCTGGATAATTCAGGGAAATTAGTAAAAATCCTCGAAATATCAGGGAAATTGATTTTGAAAGAAAAGATCCTGAATAATTCAGGGAAATTGATCATATGTAGTAAAAAAACCTGGAAATCTCAGGGAAATTGATTTTGGAAGAGAAGCTCCTGAATAATTCAGGGAAATTAGTAAAAATCCTCGAAATATCAGGGAAATTGATTTTGAAAGAAAAGATCCTGAATAATTCAGGGAAATTGATCATATCTAGTAAAAAACCTGGAAATATCAAGGGAATTGATTTTGGAAGAAAAGATCTTGGAAATTCAGGCAAATCAATCATATCTAGTAAAAAACCTGGAAATCTCAGGGAAATTGATTTTGGAAGAAAAGATCCTGGATAATTTAGGGGAATTAGTAAAAATCCTCGAAATATCAGGGAAATTGATTTTGAAAGAAAAGATCCTGAATAATTCAGGGAAATTGATCATATGTAGTAAAAAACCTGGGAATCTCAGGGAAATTGATTTTGGAAGAGAAGCTCCTGAATAATTCAGGGAAATTAGTAAAAATCCTCGAAATATCAGGGAAATTGATTTTGAAAGAAAAGATCCTGAATAATTCAGGGAAATTGATCATATCTAGTAAAAAACCTGGAAATATCAAGGGAATTGATTTTGGAAGAAAAGATCTTGGAAATTCAGGCAAATCAATCATATCTAGTAAAAAACCTGGAAATCTCAGGGAAATTGATTTTGGAAGAAAAGATCCTGGATAATTTAGGGGAATTAGTAAAAATCCTCGAAATATCAGGGAAATTGATTTTGAAAGAAAAGATCCTGAATAATTCAGGGAAATTGATCATATGTAGTAAAAAACCTGGGAATCTCAGGGAAATTGATTTTGGAAGAGAAGCTCCTGAATAATTCAGGGAAATTAGTAAAAATCCTCGAAATATCAGAGAAATTGATTTTGAAAGAAAAGATCCTGAATAATTCAGGGAAATTGATCATATGTAGTAAAAAACCTGGAAATCTCAGGGAAATTGATTTTGGAAGAGAAGCTCCTGAATAATTCAGGGAAATTAGTAAAAATCCTCGAAATATCAGGGAAATTGATTTTGAAAGAAAAGATCCTGAATAATTCAGGGAAATTGATCATATCTAGTAAAAAACCTGGAAATATCAAGGGAATTGATTTTGGAAGAAAAGATCTTGGAAATTGAAGCAAATCAATCATATCTAGTAAAAAACCTGGAAATCTCAGGGAAATTGATTTTGGAAGAAAAGATCCTGGATAATTTAGGGGAATTAGTAAAAATCCTCGAAATATCAGGGAAATTGATTTTGAAAGAAAAGATTCTGGATAATTCAGGGGAATTGATCATATCTAGTAAAAATATCTAGTTTTATTATTTATTTTTTATTTATTTATTTATTTATTTTTGTCTGAGTTGAAATGGAAGGCACCGTTGTGGTAATAACAAGCTGCAACAAAATTCCGGGAACTTCTTCACTGTTCCTCGTATTCTATCTTTATGTAACGTGTAGGTGTGGATGAGTTAATGAATGTTGATACCTTTGCCTCATATTTGTATACTGTAAATGAACTCGGAAATCGGATTCGCGTGGACAATTTTGATCTTACATGAAACCATTTTAGGGGTAAGACTTAAAAAGAAACTCGGAATTCGAAATGTAAGGACCACCCAAATTTATATGTGTATGTATGCATAACTAATAATTAGATAATAAGATAATAATTAGTTGTTTCACTAGAAGCTGTTATATTACAGTCTGTAATAGATTCCGCTTCAAAAGATATTATTTTCTGTAAGTTTGCCACTTTTCAGTGGAACCGATGGTGATCAAGACAGTGAATGATATAGTTGAGACATTGCTTTTCTATTTGTCTATATAACCTTAATAGACAAATAGTATTTAAATAGTATTTAGGCTAAACGTTATTTAAAAAGAAGCAAATGAATTATCGTACGTTAAAAAAAAAAAAAGAAATGAAAACTGAAGAACGTAAAAGATACCGTGTTTTTTTTTTTTTTTAATTTTTCACAGATTGTTTTTCAGCACACAACACTAGACAAATTTTGTCTGTGGGTTTTTCTGTTTCCTTCCGTATCAACCATTTCACCAGTTATTAGGTTGGTGGTAATGAATTGTCCTCTTTGGCTTCTACTGGGAAATTCTCCTCAACAACACAACACACAGATGGATGAAGGTCACGCATCGATCGTCACAAGCTCAGTACACGTACAACAAATAGGAATACTCAGTGAGGAAGCAGTATGTTCCTTAACGTGGTACTATGAAGGTACACTATAGAGGACACAATTGCGAGTGATTTTTCTTTAGAATTCAAACTGGGACATTCTGCATAGCAATTAGCAAATAATAATAATGCATTTGAGCAAGAAATAGTGAATGAATAAACTATTCACCGAAATGGTGACACCATTGCAAAATGAGCCTCGTGGACACCAACCAACATCATGCTCGAATGAGCTCGTTTGAAACACCATTTAAGCGGACCCTAGTAAAGTGTCCATGCTACTGCAGACAAGTCAAGCATACCCCATATCACTGTCGTTCGGCGACCCCATTCAATTACAGGCGAGTTAGGCATTTTTTTTTTTTTTTTTTCTCAGATCGCGCCTTTTAGTTTCGGCACCTGAAAGTTTAACCAAAACAGGGCTATTATCATTGCAATCTTCTTTGCTTTATTATTTTTCATCATTCATTTGTTTTTGCATTTGGACAAGGGTGGACAGGGACGAGGGATTGCCTGAACACTGAGAAACAACAAAAGATAAAATTTACACAAAATCGACAAAGAAAAAAGAAAAGAGATTTTCTTTTTTAATAAACTCCTAACTACCTAATATTAATTCATCTTCCAACTTTCCTATTCTGTTCTGTTCTCGACTCAAGTTTAGCTTACTCTAGTCTTCAATTGTTTTATACTCGTTCCTTTTATCATACTTAGCCTTTCTCGTATGTTTATCATCATCTTCATAGGTCTAGGTTTCACCTGTATAATAGGGTTTCCAACTAGTTTTTATGATCATCTTCCTCATTGAGTCAGATTTATCCTGTATGATTAGCTTTCCACCTATATAATAGCCTTTCCACCTATTTTAACATTTTTAAAATTTGGTTTCCTCCTGTGTGATTTTTTAAAAATAAATTTTACTACATTCTTCTAATAGAGGATGTTAATATTTGCATCACTGAACTCAGCATCATTATTGCACACTTACACTTAAATAGACACTACACACTCCTGTGTGTGAAAACACAACATTTCCGTAATAAAAAGAACATATCACTATCACCAGACTGCACACTACAACACCCATTCACTTTCCTCCGATCTGGCAAACTTCGATTTCCTTATTGAACCTAAGCGGAGTTTGTTATTTCCGGTTTCCACAATTAACATTTATGGTTCTGATCCTCAGTGCGAGTTTGGCATACACCATATCACTATTGTTCGCCTGCTCCGTAAAGTCAGCAAGGTGAAAAAGTTGGACTTACGGATGGCAGATAAATTAACAGCGGCCAATAGGAATCGCCGTCTGGAAGTGAAAATGAAATGAAATGAAATCTTTAAGTTTTACGTCCCACGGTTATGTCGGTTAGGCTAAAGGAGACGGTGATAATGAGAAATGAGTCAAAATGGTGGAATGAAGAAAGTGGAAGGAAACAGGAGAACCCCGAGAAAACCCACGAGCACGGTGTTTGTCCACCACAAAGTCCACACGGCGCGAGCTGGGATCGAACCACGGACCCCAAGCACCGGAGGTAAACGCTCTACCACTGACCCCCCCCGCCCCGTCTGGAAGTGAGCAGCATTCCAGTATAAGAAATCATTTGGAAGATCTTCTGCATCGAATTATCACTTCTGATGAAATATGGACCTCCTGTAATCGTAAATAATTAGGACAGTGGTTTGTCGTGATCAACGTCCAGAACAGTGTCCCAAATCACTCCTTCTCCTGCAAAAATTGTTGTTGCCTTTATAGTAGGTGTGGTCCATCATGTCTTTCTCCGTCGAGGCAAAACCTTCATTGCAGATGTTTATAGTCATGAACTCCATAAAAAGTAGCCTAGACTTGCCCTCAGGCTCCATCAGACATGATGCCCTCATGTTACACGACTGTTCATCCCCACGGGGTCACGGTGACTCAGTGGTAGAGCGCTTGCCTGTGGTGTATGGGGTTCTTGGTTCGATCCCCGGCCAAGTAAGTTTGTGGTGGACAACATCGTGTCCGTGGGTTTTCTCGGGGTACCCCCGTGTTTCTCCCACATTCTCCTTCTACGAATTCTTGTATCATAATTCACTTGCCTTAATCCGTCTCCCTTAGCCTAAAGGCCATAATCGTGAAACGTTAAGCTGAATTATTTCATTTTCATAAAAACTAAAGAACGTTTTTTGAGGATCAGTGTGAGAACGGTGAAGGGATAAAAAGGTAATTCGAACCAACTGCACAACTTCACGTCACAGAACTCTATAGCAGATGAACCACCATTGATCATTGTATAGCTAGTCACTGTTCAGTTATTTTTCTTTCTTTCCAGATTGCGAAAGTATATGAATACTATGATTTTTTTACTACATACTGTGATCAATGATAGTAAATAAAATAAAGAGTTTGTTTCTGTTTTTGTTTGTCTGTCTGTGTGACCAGACGAGTGGACCGAGAGTTACCAAATTTTGATCAGGGGTAACTTGGTTCAGGCCCCAGATCAAGACGAAGCGCGTTTTTGAAATTTCAAACCAGGAGGGTTTCAGGAGCGAAGGCGTTTACCGGGACCGGCTTGGGGACCAGACAAGTTGACAGAGACTTACCAAATTTTGGTTACGAATACCTTGATCCAGGCCCCAGACCAAGGCGAAGCGTTTCTGTCAAAATTCGAACCAGGGGGCTCAGGGGGAGCGTTTACCGGAACATGTAAAAGTAGTAGAAAATGACCGATATTACTGTCGAATTTCTAATTTTTGCGGTCGCTGAGATCAGTGGTGAAACTCCTATCGCATTAACTTCCAAATTCACCCTATTCGGCTGCGGGGGGGGGGGGGGGGGGGGTACCGAGACATGTGAAAGGAGTCCAAAATGACCGATATTAGTGTCAAATCCATAGATTTCGCGGTTGCTGAGATCAATGGTGATATTTCCATTAGCGATGACTTGCAAGTTCAGCTACTATTGCATGCGGGCCGGGGGTTAGAGGGAGGATACCCAGACATATAAAAATAACCCAGAATGACCGATATTAGTGTCAAATCCATAGTTTTCGCGGTCGCTGTAATGAATGGTGATAGTCTCCCAAAGTTGTTGATTTCCAAATACAGCCCCCATGCGAAGAATGGGTATATTCAGCTAGTTTGAAATAATGTTCTGTAACATTAAGCTGTCCAGTTGCTTCGAATTACCTTTCTATCTCTGCACCTTTTGCACGTTTTTTTATTTTATTTATTTATTTATTTATTCTATTTTTTTAAGATGACGAGAATCATGATTCTCAAAAACTTTTCTTACTTTCCATAATCATTGCAGTAAATATAAGTTGTTTTTTTAAAAAAAGTAATAATATAAATCAACTGTTACCTATATTTAAGACTTAAGTTAATCTAATTGATTTTTTTTATTTATTTATTCCAGGATAAACCAGGGAATCATGCCTGTTTATACTGTGGATTGCGCTTTTGTTTGGAAGGCCATTAATAGGAGCATTAATATGTTCTTGTAGATGCCTTATGTATAGCCAAATACTTGTGTGTATATATAAAAGGAGTAACCAGTTTTTTTTTTCTTCTTGAATATTTAAATATATGATAGTTGAACGTACTTTGTGAGTTTTAATTTCATGATCTAAAAATTCACGTCTAAGAAATAGAGTTGATAAGTTACAGTACTGAAATATATATATATATTGTGTCTCTTTAACACAGATACCATCTGGTACAATTTGTTAAGAATAATTAACATGCACGTATAATGTGCCCTAGTAGAGTATGCTTATGTTGGTACTCTTAGTTGTGAGTTAATGTATGTAATGATCATTAAAATTTCAGTAACGTAATGTCTAGAGACCGGATGTTAGGCAAAATGCCTATTCTTTAATATTAAACATATGATCAAAAACAACATTTTAAAGTTAATATGGGAAGTTACAGTTTCAATTTAAACAAATTTTATCTTGCCTATTTTGCCTATTTCGCCCTTACTGCCTAAATGATTGCTTTAGTGCCTAATGTTGCCTATTGTAGGCATTTTCTTCAAAATAAGACTACATTGGGAAAATATATAATACATATAATATAAATAACATGCACACACACATTATATATATATGGAATACATGCCAAGCTTTGTTGTTATGTACTGTATAGCAAAAGAATATATTAACGAACTGGTATATTTCTATGTTCTTTGAACGTTATCTATGACTTGAATCTATTGTTTTAATTCTATTGAATATTAATCTTCATTATTTCGAGTTACATTTAGTGCCTATTTTACTGCCTATTTTTTAAATTTTAAGTGCCAATTTTTCACGTTTTTAATGCCTAAACATCCGGTCTCTAATAATGTCAAATATAGAAGTAGGAGGGGAGAAAATAGAACAGATGACTAATTTTCGTTACCTGGGTAGTATTATTAGGAATGATGTGAAGTGCGAACGTGAAATAAAAGCAAGGATAGAAATGGCCGAAAGAATAATTTAGGAGCAATCTATTTTGTGTGTCTTTGAATAAAGGGTTGAAAAAAGACTCAGAAATGCTTTGTGTAGAGTACTGTACTCTATGAGGAAGAAATATGGGCATTCCGCAGGAGCGATGAGAAAGACCTGGAGCTTTCGAAATGAGGGTGTGAAGAAGAATGGCGAATATTAAGAGGGTCGAGCGAAAAACTTGAGAAGGTGTTAGAAATGATAGTGGAGGAAAAAAACAGTTGTAGATGTATTTGAAAAGAGAATGAGAAACTGGTTCAGACACATTGGCTAAGAAGGAACTGTATCATAAGAGACGTTGTAGAGGGTGTGGTGTTAAGAAAGGGAGGGGGCGAAGGAGGCTGTAGGTGATGGACAGTTATCAAAACAGAAAAATTGTACGTGAAGATAAAGAGGTTAGCCGAAGTCCGTGAAGCATGGAAGCTTCTCAGTTGCGGCACGGAAAAGAAATATATATATAAAGTGAAGCCGAAGGTCTTTATTACTGATTAACCGTTGAAAATTGCAATATAGGTTTCCGAAATTATACTACGCATATAAAAATCCTTCTTACATTATAGACGAATGTTAATAAATATTTTGACCAACTTCAGCGAAGGAAACGGAAGTTTACACTATTTGGAGGAGAAAAAGAACTAGATTCTTAATGTACCTAGATCGTTGTGACAACCTTAATGTGATTACAGATTTTGATGTAAGATATGACATTTTGGTTTCTCATTTATGACTTGTTTTAACTACTTATTCTAGGAATTAAATTTTAAGAAAGATCACGGATAGGAAAGCGAAAACCTTCGCGAAGATTTTGTTGAATATATAGGACGTGTTAAAGAGTATTGAGTACATCGTCAATTTGGTTTTTCAGCCCAGTCATTTATACGGGTATACATTTGTCATTTTAAAGGAGTTTGGTGTACCAAAACTTTTTTATATGTTATCCTGTCGGTCTGTGTGTGTGTGTGTCCGTTCGCTTCGTCCGAGAGAGAAAATATCTCAAGAACTACTTGATAGCCCACCATCAATTCTGCCCAGGATATATAGGGTCAAAAGTTAGAAATCGCGTCTGTTGATAATGGTGGAGGACACAAAAGTCGGTTGTTTGGTTTTCTGTTTTTAGAAAAACCGAAGCCGGGCTTTAAAAATTTTCAAAAACCGGTTTCTGTGTTCTTCAAAACCGGTTGTTTTGACCGAAACCGGTTATCAGTTTTCTCCAAAACCGGTTCGGTTTTTCACCGGATTCGGTTTCGGTTTTCTTCAAAAACCGGTTCCGATTTTTTTTTCAAAATTTGTTCTATTTCTGACCAGAGCAGTGTTTTCTTGTTCTCCGGAAACCGAATTTGTTTCCACAGAAGTAGTTTTATGTGTTTTCCAAAAGTTTTCACCGAAAAAACGAACCGGTTTTGGAGAAAAGCGAAACCGGTTTCGGTTTTTCTAGAAACTGGTTTCCTGTTTTTATAAAGAACCGGTTTTGCCCATCCCTAGTTGCTAAAGGTGATATTCACCCAGAATGATACAAATCAACCATTGTC
Organism: Thermobia domestica; assembly: GCF_964235325.1. Taxonomy (NCBI): domain Eukaryota; kingdom Metazoa; phylum Arthropoda; class Insecta; order Zygentoma; family Lepismatidae; genus Thermobia; species Thermobia domestica. Next base: position 15,738,436 of record NC_137471.1, on the reverse strand, counting down.
GGTTTCAACGTTGATAATTATGAAGAAAAAATGGTAATAGATAGGAAGAAATGATTACCTGTAATCGACTAAGCGACCCAAGAATACATTTGATATCCATGTAAAAAAAAAAAAAAAAAAAAAAAATACAACTCCCGGTTCCAAGATTGGTCTACACAGAGCAAAAACGGTTGTAGTTGAACAGGACGCTAAATACCAAATCAACATAATCAACCAACGATAAAACTGAGAGATCATTTTTTTAAAAATCGATTTTGCGTTCTGAGAATAGATATCCGTCTTTTCTCTTAACCCTCTATTCAAACCGGAAGTGGCAGAAATGAAGCACTTCCGGTTTCAACGTTGATTGATATAGAGGGAAAACGATAATAGGAAGAATCTGCTTTTTGCATTCACATGATTATATTCCATCGCTACTTTTAATATCTCTACTAAAACTGGAAGTAATAAAAAATTAACTACCACTTCCGGTTTCAGTATTGAAAATATATCACGCCAGAGAAACCAAACTCCATCACGTGATATACACATGACACTGCTAGTTGTTATTTGAAATGAACGACGATTTTAACAATTTTATTAAACTGGTTTCATCTTCAAATCTACTTCCGTGTCCATCTTTGTGGAAACTATACTCTGTGTTATATAATATAATGTTTACAAATCAAATTAACTAATACTAGATCAGTAAAATGTAACCACTAAAGTTCCAAATTAATCACTTCGTTGATTGCGTCTTTAAACAGTTTTATCCTGAATTGTTTCGGCAACTTGTGGTGCTCCCTCGTTCGCCAGGTTAGCCCATTTACATCAAGATCGAATCATTTTATAAACACACTAGCTCAAATATTCGACATTCGACGTGAAGAATAATGTTTATTCACAATATCTGAAAATAATGAACGAAAAGCAACACCTTTGGCGTTGCCCCTGTCCTTTCCCGTGCCAACTGACATGCACGTTCTTGAACTGAACTTTGACTTAAATGTCAGCTTAGTGACTCCGAAAATTATGAATTCGATACTAATTTCGGTCATTTTGGATATTTTATTTTTCACCATTCTCACCTCCATCCATGCCGATAGGGTCTGATTTAGACGGCATCGACTGTATCAGTATTCATCTTAGCGACTCCGAAAACTATGGATTCGACACTAATACCAATCATTTTATTTATTTATTTTTTTTTTATTTTATTTATTATTTTTTTTTACATTTTATCGTTCCCACTTCTAGCGGTGTTTTAACCCCACAGTACCTTTCTCTAACTTGTAAATCATATGTCAACTTGTTTTTAGAAATGAGATTACATATAGAGTTTCATTTTCTTAAGAAGAGGAATTCGCGAGACTGTAATATATATATATATATATATATATATATATATATATATATATATATATATATATATATATAGAGAGAGAGAGAGAGAGAGAGAGAGAGAGAGAGAGAGAGAGAGAGAGAGAGAGAGAGAAGAGAGAGAGCTTTACATAATTTAAAACTCCCTCTTCCTCTCCTTCCCCCCTTAGGATACGAACCAAAAATTTGTATATAGCCTACGGTCTCTTCCAATTATGGCCTCTTAGATAAAAATGACTTTGAAGTATGCAAGACAACGGTGTGGAATTGGATACCGAACAAACACACAAAACATTCATTTTTTATATGCAAGATGTTACACTTTGGTGCAAGAGGTCAAAATTGCAATGCGACCTCTCGTTAAACTTATGTAGAAAAAGCAAAAAAGGCATTCGTATTCTTTGTCTAGAGGGCGATTACATTATTAGTATGTACAGAAAGAATCGTCAATTCTTTCATTAAAAAAAAAAAAAAAAAAAAAATCGCCGTAAACATTACTTTTACTGCAGCCAGAGTCCTACCAAGCGGAACAGAGGAGTTTGTTTGCATCAAGCTTCATCAAGTGAAAAGGTAAAATTTTGTGAATCCTCAGGCTTCAAGTATAAATGCGAAGAATCTTACGTACAATTTTCTTTTTGAAAGAACATGGCGCCACACTTTTCTTTAAAAGACTCTTCTCAGAACCGTGTTTAGAATTATTATTATAAAGGTAATCAAGAAAGTTCTACCGCTTTTACACCCATCACCTTCGAAATTCGATATGTCACCTAAGACGTACCTGGAACATCAAAAATAGTCCCCATCAGCATGGACGACCTTCTGCCAACGTTCTGGAAGGCCATGGATTCCATCGCGGTAAAACTTGGTGGGTCGTGAAGCGAAGAAGGTATCAAGTATTTTGCACCTCTACTAGAGATTTAAACTGGTGTCCTCTAAGGTGATTGTCTAAGGAATGGAAAAGGTGATAATCGGACAGTGCAATGTCGGAGGAGCATGGCAGATGCAATAGTGTTTCCCATCCAAGGCGCAGAATGGTGTTCCGGGACATCCTAGCCACGTTGGGCTTAGCGTTTTCCTGTAACAGGAGGGCCCTTTGTGATTCAGAAGTGTTGGCTCTAGAGTTTTTAGTTTTTCTTAAACACAGTTCGACTGCTGCCAGTACACAGTTGCATTGATGCTCTGACAAGCTGGTAGCAGTTCCCGATGCACGATGCCGCGAGCATTCCACCGAACACACAGGAGAACCTTCTTCTGGTACAGTGCTGGTTTCGGCTGTTTTGGAACCGGTTCATGGAATGCTAACCAATGATGACGGCCCGTGGAGCTTCGTACAGGACCCACTTCTCATCACATGTCAACACTTTGTCCAGAAATAGCTCCTTCCTCAGACGAGACAGCAAAGAAAAACAGGTGTCTGCTCGCGTTGCCTTCTGGCCAGGAGTCAAGTCATGTGGGACGCATCGACCCAACTTGCAGTGCTTCCGAAGTTTATGGAGGTGCTGTCGAATGTTTCCTCCACCCACACTGAATTGTAGTCTCAGTTCCTCACATGTCTGGCCACTGATCGCCTCAGTTGCTGCCTGAAGATCTTCATTTTTTACATGTCTTTGTCTTCCAGCACGTAGTGCGTCTTCGAGTGTTTCGTCACCGTCCTGAAACCACCGCTGCACTGTCCGCATAGTCACAATATCCTCACCAAAGGCCTGGCATATCTTCCGCCCCACTGAAGCGTCGTTTGATCCCAGTTTAAACTCGTACAGCATACACGTCCTTATGACACTCTATAGAGGTCCCATGTTCAGTCTGTCCTTACGCAAGTTCACGGTGTAACTGAACAGCCACAACCAGCTGGTATGTTAGATATACCCACACCAACAACAGACCTTCGCTTTATCTTCATCCGTATTTAACTCACGGTGTGAGAACCAATTGAACACAGACCTTCACAAAAAGCGGCGGAACTTTCTTGGTTACCTTTATATTATTATTATTATTATTATTATTATTATTATAGCATTTTTGTTTGAAATAAAGACAAAAGTACAAGTGGCTCTGATTTTTTGAACACTTCTAACGGTAAGTAATTCTAGTATGTTGTACACTTAGTATTGGTCTAGTAACGTTGTTTGCAAACATCTTGTATAACTTTCGAATGTCTGAACGAAATTCAATGATTTTCGCACATATTACAGGTCATTCGTTCATCTATAACATAGAAACTGATTAATTATGTTAAAGCATTCTAAATTATAGATTTAATTTCTCTAACAGTGCGCAGGGAAAACAATGAACTTATTTATGCAACTTAATTAATTTTCATGTGAAAAGGAAATAATTAGGCTTTAAATTTGAATTAAGGGAGGCATACAGTGGCGGAGCGAGCACTTACCTCTTATGCAGGGAGTCCCTGATTCGATCCCCGGCCAAGTAAGTTTGTGGAGGACAACATCGTGCTCATGAGTTTTCTGAGGGTTATGCCTTTCCTTCCACATGTTCATTCTACCAACTTTTCCATCATCATTCAGTTGCCTTAATTCTTCCTTAGCCTAAAACTCCTAATTGTGGGACTGAAAGATTTCATTTCATTTTGAAATAAGTAAGCCCTGAGGGGCTATAGCCCCCCTTCCCTTGACGCTCAGGTATACACTAGATAAAATGAACTGCCATCCTACTTTACTCTGGATAAAGCCGCAAACTATGGTTTGGCTCCTCCCTTGATCATATCCTGGATTCGCCACTGTATATATATATAAATAGGTCTACATATACAGTATATCCTAAGAACAAATTCTTCCTTTCTTTGAGTGTTAGCTGGGAAGTATGTTCGAAGGACGGATGGGAGCATGTTGGAAGGAGCTGGGGCTGAGAATAAATTCCGCCCTTGGCTGAAAAGTAAATGAGGGGAAGAACAAGATATTGTATAAAATATGCCATTAAATTTTAGTTTTGCAACGATTGTATCACGAAGTTAGTTTGTTAATTTATTTATTGATTTATTTATTTCTAAATTTCGGAGACGGGAAAATGGTAGGTAATATAATGAAAGTGCGTGAAAACTTTTTTTTTTTTTTTTTTTTTTTGTGGAATTTATTAAAATTTGCATGATACGTCTATAACTTCAATTAATTATTACAAATCTTTTACTGTATCAAACTTCAATCAATTTTTTTGTAATTCAAATTTATATAAAAGAAAATGAGGGCAAATACTAACTCAATAAATAGAAGTGGTTGAAGTTGAACGACAATTTTGAATCTCAACTTTTAGATCTATTAGTTTATTTGACAAAATGGAACTTTGATTACGTTAGATGCAGTGATACCGGCTTACGAAAGTCTGCAATGATATTATGAACTGCTATGTGCTCCTTGATCATAGAAGTAGTTCGATGGTACACATTTCCTACGCAAATATAAATATGCAAGACTTTATAACAGTTTCTAAGAGCTGTGAAGAAAGTATTGACAGAATGACGAACTGTACAGATTCCAGGTGCCAATATCTTTACGTACTTCTATATCAATTCCTCAATATATAATACGTTATTTGCTAAGTATTGCGCAATCTGACAGCAATTTGTTTTAAATGCCCGGATACTATAATTACACAAATGTTTTAGAGTGGATAAATCTGATGCGACTGAATTAAATTTCTAGGATATCTATCTTATTTATAACAAATGGTTGATGTTAATTGAAATTAAGCCTCTTTCTGCAGCATCGATTCTAAATAAAACGTGAATTTGCAATTTAAGATGGAATCAGAATCACCTTAATGCATTTAAATTTATATACTTTTCCAACGAATCGAAGGACTATGTGCACCAAGGGCGTCCGCTCTAGCCACAAGACGAGTGGTTAGGGTTTTATCTCTAGTAAGGATGTTAACGTGCGCTTTATATGTACAATAGTCCTAAATACATGCACAAAGCCAAAGAGTCGAAAGAGAGAAATACCTTTCTTAAAGAAAACTTCCAAGATCTACATTTAAGTGATATCGCCTGGTGGGATTAAAGAGAAAATAAACAGTGATGAGGATGCCCTGCCGTCTATTTGAACCCGACAGTTTACGAGTGCAAAGCAAAAACTGAACTCGCTCGGAGAATGAAAGAATTAAAGGTTATGTTTCAATAAATAAGTTGCTAGGAGAAAGAATGTGTAATGCTTGAGAAAAGAAGCTGCTAAGAGAAAGACGAATTGAATATGCTTCAACAAAGAAGTTCTAGGAGAAGGATTAAATGTAATATTTCAACAAAGAAGTTGCTAGGAGAAGGAAGAATTGAAGGTAATGTTTCAACAAAGAAGTTCTAGGAGAAGGATTAAATGTAATATTTCAACAAAGTTCTAGGAGAAGGATTAAATGTAATATTTCAACAAAGAAGTTCTAAGAGAAGGATTAAATGTAATATTTCAACAAAGAAGTTGCTAGGAGAAGGAAGAATTGAAGGTAATGTTTCAACAAAGAAGTTCTAGGAGAAGGATTAAATGTAATGTTTCAACAAAGTTCTAGGAGAAGGATTAAATGTAATATTTCAACAAAGAAGTTCTAGGAGAAGGATTAAATGTAATATTTCAAAAAAAGTTCTAGGAGAAGGATTAAATGTAATATTTCAACAAAGAAGTTCTAGGAGAAGAAACGAGTTGAAGGTAATGTTTCAACAAAGAAGTTCTAGAAGAGAATTAAATAATATTTCAACAAAGAAGTTGCTAGGAGAAGGAAGAAGTTGAAGGTAATGTTTCAACAAAAAGAGGTGCCAGAAGAAGAAACGATTTAAAGGTAATGTTTTAAACAAAGAAGTTGATACAGTTATTAAAATATTTTATTAATAATTATAAATCAAATGTGAAAACACAAATCACATTATTTACATAATAGAGCAGTTTAAGTTGATCTATAAATCCATAACAATAATAATAAAATCTATGAGGTATATAATTTACAAGGTGTGATTAATGCTCTTGTATGTATTAATGTCAAGAAATCAAAAGTCACAGAAGAAATATTCAAATATACACATGAAAACAATATTCTAGACGCTACTACAATGACAATAAAAGCGCGTGTGTGACTGTAAGTTGACGTATTCAATGCATTTTTTAAAATTATTTTTTATGCTTAATCAGACTGTTTGCACTACAAGAGAACGTAATAACAAAAGGCCTACAGTATAGTAATATATATATATATATATATATATATATATTTTTTTTTTTTTTTTTTTTTGACATTTTGCAGTATGTAATATTACCTTGTCGATAGCGTACTGTGATTATGTGAAATTCCAAATGAATATTTGAATATGATACAGTATGACGATGAGGCATTTTGACATACATCCAAAACTATTCCAAATCTTCGCGTTCTTAAAACACTTCAGATGTAATAGTTCTTGATACAATGTACAGCGATGATGATAGACGTATATGGTTTCAATGATGAACATTCTATAATAATAATCTGAAGAATTTACATTTGCTATTTATTGTTGATGTACAAATCCCTCAATGCATTGCGTGACAGCTTTCCTGTTGAGGTTTTTGGCAAAGAATCAACAAATATTACTCCTCCTTTAAGGTGTTTGTAGTAAGGTGTTCTCTCTGTAAAGAAAAGAAAGAGAAAAAATGGTCATTTTTGACATGAGTTAGCAAAATAGCTGAATGTATTTAAATGCGTATGGTCTTTCGATATAAAATCCCTTTTGTCATTTTATTTTTAATATTTGGTACTTACATTTGGATAGGGTTGTATAAAACACTGTCTCTTTCAAGTATTTACTTAAATTTCTTTCCTTATATTATATATAATTTGTTCAAAAAGTAATCTTTAGGGCCGATACGAATCATGCATTAGAGATATAGGATACTTTCAGGTGTATATGTTTCGTTTTCTTTACTTTTTCCGCTCATAGAGGTCATACCTATCTGACAGTCTTAAGTACGTGTAGAGAACGCCCTCGAATTTTTATTTCGTACGAAAAGAGAACGCAACCAGTGGAATTGGATCATTCTTTTGAAAAGTTCGATGATAACCCAAATTCAAGATTCAATAGAATTTTATCTGTGATAACATGACCATGCAAAAGCAGTTTAAAGTGGTCCTCATGTTGAAGAGCAAACCACTTATTCGACAGGGTGGTATAGAAAAGGAAAGTTACTTCAACCATCACGGCTATCACCAAAACTGAAAAGCCTGGAAAAGTCAGGAAATTCAGCGCACTCATAAAGAGTCCTGGAAAAATCAGAGGAATTTCATGAAAAACTGAAGTGCATGAGGTCCTTGGTTCAATCCCAGCCCGCGCCAAGTGAGCTTTGTGGTGGACAAACACCAAGTGCGAGGGTTTTTTCGGCATTCTTCCGTTTCTTCCCATTTTCTTCATTCCACCATTGTATTAATTCCTTATCATCACCGTCTCCCTTGGCCTAGCCGGCATAATCGAGGGACATATAACATAAAGATTTCATAAATTGACAGACAAATTCTGACCAAAGCATATATTAACTAATAAATAATAGCGTCGTATTAACGCTATTATTTATTAGTTAATATATGCTTTGGTCAGAATTTGTCTGTTAATTTATACAAGGAGTTCCAAAGCTAGAATGAGTGGTATAAAGATTTCAATTCATTTCATGAAAAGCTGAAAAACCTGGAAAAGTCAGGAGATTTTAAGTACAGATTTTTACTTTTCAGAACTCATTTTCCTTTTTTTGCTTTACCTGGCTTTTCGGTAGGGGACATTTTATAAAATAGTTTGATATACAAATTTTCCTAGCTACATTATACACTATATATTATATATAGTCCATTTCAAAACATAAGAGTTCTCGTTATATACCTTCTGAAGGAAGCTATATTTCCGATAGGGATATAATTGTAATATATTAGTAGGTCTCCAATTAGAGGTCGCTTTTCGGATTTTTGTACTTTAATTAATGTTAAGGACATGCTGGCATGGTAGTTCTACGAATGCCTCCTCGTGCTGAGGACGTCATGTTTTGAAATGAACTATACATGTTTGTACATGCATAGTAGAGGAGAAACTCCCTGATCGGGAAAAATACAGCTTTTTTTACATTATATATGAACTTGGAAACTTGTATATCGTGACCTGGAAAAGTCAGCGAATTCGTACTCGCTAAATAAATGGGAACCCTAGCATGTAGGATAATCTTATCACCGCTTAAGAAGTTGCAAACGAAGTGGGGATAAGCATGGAGTACATTGCACTAAAAACTAATCGATCACGTGAAGAATGTGCGCGTAATTCTTACTGAAAAGATTCAGGTTTTCTTGGCTAAACAATTAATGTAATTCATCAGGTTTCCGATGTACTGTAGTTTTCCTGTGCTTTGATTGTTCCCCAAATTAAAAATATCACTGAGAAAGGACTGTATTTGAGTCACATGAAGAAGGCATTGTATGAAACGCTGTAGCCCAGCTGTACTCTTAATAACAAATAGGTCTTCGGGAAATGCTTCCAACGAAGTCATATTGCTGTACAGTGGTCCCTTTTTTTTTTCTCCATTACCCCTGCCTTTGTCAAATATTTTAGTCTTATCGGCAGACGCAACTGCCCATTCTAAATAATCTCTCTCCTATTTTCCAGATCTCTCTCTCTTGCTGTATTATCCTTCCCTATTTAGGTAGGGGTGGGCTTTTTTGGACCTGAGTTCTGGCTAACTACCTCAGGTCTATTTTTTCCTTTTTTTATTGACCATAACTGAAAGAAATAACTTTGTTATTGCATGATTTACAAATCACACACACACAATACATAACATACATACAGTACATAAAATACAACATTCACAAAGTCATATGTCAACTACTAATAAAACATTATTAAAAGAAATATCTTTGTTTGTTTGTTTACATTGAAACCAGTTTTTTAGGTTTCATCTGTGTGTTGGTTTGTTAATTTGAATTTATTTGGTTTCCCTCCTGTGTTAAAACATTGACGATTAATATTTATTTATTTATTTACTTTTTTTACGTGCTTTTACTTATAAAACTTACTTGGTTTCTTACCTGTTTTAGATTAATCGACAAAGTTTTTGTTACTTATGGGATCTATTTGGTTTCACCTGTATTATATACTTTGTAAGTCAATGACTTAATAATTACTTTCTTGTTGGTCCTCCGTACCGTTTCTGTTTAATATAGTTTGTTCTGTTAAATTTGGACTTCCGATCCTGTTGCTACTAACTAAATGGTCTTCCACTAATTTCGAATCTTAACTTTATTCTCCTTTTCAAGATAATACATTAGACACAAGCACACAAGTGGTTCCCATTACTACAAACAACGCCAAAACTTCCTAAATCGAAGTTTCGATTTGGAAACTAAGACCCTAAACAAATCTAGTTAAATGTCCCGCACTTTGTGGAAACAAATTTGCATTCGTAAATGTAATCATAATTATAAAAGGCAAATACGCCAGTCTCTGCATTACGCTCTGTAATTGTCAGTAGTATAGAAATGTCATCGCTTAGAAGCGTTATTTTCGAAAACGCTGAAATATGTGTTCCTTTCTTTTTAATGAAGAGTTTATTTACCGAATTTCACGCCTCCAACTTAAGCAAGTCTTCACATCCGACACCTTCTGAATAAGGAGAGAAAAATACAGATATTATAGAAATAAAGCGCCGTTTTCTCCCGTCAAGGGCGGGATTTTTGAAAATGCTTAAGCACGTGTTTCTTCTTTAATTTTTAATTAAAAAAAAAAAAAATTGTACATACCGAGTTGCATGTCTCTAATCTGAGGGATTTGTGAGCTATTCAATTCTTGGCAGAAAATCTAAATCCTCTCTCTTAGGATACGTGTTTCAAATAAATCTTATCTGTTGTTTCAGTGACAAAGGGAATATTGTATCCAAATTTCATATTTTCAGCGTGTGACCTAGGCGATGATGTCACTTTTATATATAGTAGTATAGATTTGCACAGATTGCATAATATTTTATAGGGGGTATTTTAATTTTCCACTAAAATAGTCTTTAAAAAAATTACAGTCTTACTATATTTGAGGTTGTACTATATTAGGGCTAATACTGCATTTACCTTAAGATATAAGCAACTTAGCTCTAGAAAACCAGAAATGAAGTTCTCACATCATCCGTAACGTGAGACATGTGACAATTCCTAGCCTTTTGTGAAGTGTAATGAAGTATAATGTCAGAGAGTTTTAATATTAGGTAAGGAAGAACGAAATAGAAAGACTCACCTGCTACGAAACTTTGGATTTCCTCTGCTGTTACATTATGTCCTTGTTTCTTTACAACAATGGCTCTGGCAACAGCTGTACATGTTGGGTCAGGAACTGCAACTACTCCTGCGCTCATCACATCAGGATGAGTTTCTATCAAAGCCTCTATCTCCGTAGGAGATACCTGTAAAATATATTATGAATTATTCGGTTTCTTCATTCAAATTTCCTACAAAATTAAAATACATTTTTTAATGTTTTTTTTTTTAATCTTCAAAAGTATTTATTAATGCAACAATGCCTTACATTTTTCATTTAGCAAATTTATCCAATTTTTGGTGTAAATTTATTACACTGTCACGATAGTATTTGAAAGTTAAAGAACATATTGATGTCGATTTTTTTTATGTATTTGAAGAAATAATATATTCATGTTACGGCAAAAGGAAGAATATTTTCTTTGTACTTCTCATATGTTTTGATATTGAAGCTCCTTTAGTTAGTGGTATTCTTTAAACAATATACGTACTGGTATACGGTATATATTATTTTCTTCTCAAAGAAAATTTGAAATTGATTTGTCCACAAAATATTATTATTTTAATTAGAAAAATGGAATCTATCTCTGTTCGCTATTAGGATGCCAATAGAAACTATTATATTATAAGTAAGTATTAAATGATTTCTATTACAGTAATTGTTCTATACATATTATTTATGTCTATGTACGAGGGGCATGCCGAAAGTGTTTAGATACTCTTTGAAAAATCAATTTATTTGTATAAAACCTTTTACAATTTCTCAAAATAGTCCACACCAGCATCAGTACTTTTTTGCAATCTTAAAAACCACAGTCTTAAAATTTTTAAAGATTCTTTTTTTTTTTTTTTTTTTTTTTTTTTTTTTGGAATATCATAAATTTTATTATACGTATTGATAGCCCCTTCACTTGTTCGAAAGCGGCGTCCTCGAAGCTTTTTCTTGAGTTTTGGGAACAAGGAAAAGTCACACGGAGCTAAATCTGGAGAGTAAGCTGAATGCAGTACAATACGGACTCCACTTTCCTGTAGAAACATCCAAAGTTTTTGTGGCCGTGAATTGTCGTGATGACAGATCTCCAAGTTTCAACGATACTCGGGTGCAATAAGTAACGTTGCTACATGGCTGGTCTTAGAGTAAAAGATGCCACCGTAACTTTACTCACGCTCCGTTCTTGTTTTACTTTCGAAGGTGGAGTTCCATTTTAAAAACGCAATACTGTCAACTCCTGTTTTGTTTCGAGGTCATAGTTGTAAATTCATGTTTCGTTACTTGTAACAATATTATAAATCTTTCTTTCTTAGGCCCTGCAAAAATCTTTTTAAGCATAAGCATAATATCTTAACTTGGCACCACTCCACACGGTCACCTTTTTGCTCAGGCGTAAGCACATGTTGGACCCAACCAGGGGCGGGCCCAGGACCGACTTTTGGGGGGGCGGTGGGTTGTCATACTGCTACTTTTAAGGGCTCCAAACTTTGGAATGGGTTTTATTTATATATATAAGATAAGAAAGTTTTCCTCTTCTGGGGGGGGCGATTGCCCCGATCGCCCCCTCTGGATCCCCCCTGGACCTAACGACTACAAGACTTGGAAAGACCTCTCGGCCAGTCCTTTATTATGGACTGGGCTGCAGTTGATCCAATTTTCAAGATAGATTGAATTTTCTCGTATGTGGTATGGCAATTTTCTTAAACAAGATTTCTTACTGCTCTAACATTTTCATCCGTAACTGCAGTACTAGGGTGCCCAAGTGAGGCTTATCTGCCAGGCTTTGTCAGCCGCGTTTAAATTCCGCAAACCAACTAAAAACGGTTGCGCGTGAAGAAGCACAGTCCCCGAAACACTTTTCTAAAAGATCATGGCACTGCTCTTGCATTAAACCGTACCTAAAATCGTAAAAGATCATTGCACGAAAATCACTTCGCATGAGTTCTATTCTCGCCTACTGACAGGCACAAATTAATCTATGCTTCCAGCCCTCTAATTTCCAAACAAGCAAACCGGCAAACTTGCAGTTATACTTTTCACCACTAGAGGGAATATGCTTTTAAATGTGATGTTTCAGTACGTCAACGCTATTTGAATTTTAGTGTCTAGAAACTTTCGTAATGCGCCTCGTAGTACAAAACATTTCTGAACTATAAAAAATATTACGTATAGACTAATAAAAATGTACTATATAGATTTTGTCACTACGAAACGCTACCATGTGAATCTTCCGAGTGTCCTCCAGAAGGAAATTTAAGAAAAAACATAAAGTATCTAGGTCAAGAAATTTGTAATCCGTTTGAACTTGGATACCAGGTTTGCAAAATATCTTGGAAATATATATTATAGAAACTAAATGAAAAAAGTTCACTGAGGAAAACAAGACTTATCTGCTCGTAACTTGACTTGTTAAGAGACGTACTAGTAAAGAAAACGTTACAGCACTATCATTTATTATATTTCTAAGCCAATCATTTCCAATGGACAATTTTTTCTCCCTTGCTACCCTCTCTTCCGACACATTGCTTTAAAAAAAAATAATTGAGCTTCTGAAACAACGATAATAATTTGGAATATTCTGGGAGAATTTCTAAGAAATTAAGAAATCACATACAGAATGTTTAGGTGAGACATACATTGAGATGAATTTAATTTTAGCAGCGTAGGTAAAAATCATAGTATAATCGCACATACAAAATTGTGAGTAGAAACAAGGTCTTCGTGTGCTGAAGAATGATCAATCGAAATGGGGGAACTTGAAGTGTTTATTTCAATAGTGTATTCACATGGTGTATATCACTGTAGATTATGCTCTTCAGATTTATGGTGAGCAATTTTGTAAAGGAACAACAGCTTGTAATTGCTTTATCGAGATAATGATATTTCTCAAATTTTGTACAAACGATACGCAACCAGCGTCTACAAAATGACAGATTTGCGTTATTTACTAAAATCTACGTTAAATTCATTAAAATGTCAAATTTTCTTCAAACCAGGACCTACATAACCATCTATGAATAGCTCTTCTTGAGTAAGACTCTCTGTCCATTTACCTGGTTCGTTGTCTCAAAACTAAACAGTAGTTGATTGAAGAAATGCAACTATCATATATGTATATTGGAATATATCGAGGAAAAGAGTGTTTATTCAGAAATTGACAGGTAATTTTCGTGTTGATTATATATATAAAAGAAGAAATGAAATCTTTAAGTTTTATGTCCCACGGTAATGCCGGTTAGGCTAAAGGAGACGGTGATGATGAGATATGAATGAAATGGTGACATGAAGAAAATGGGAGGAAACGGGAGAACCCCGAGAAAACCCACGCACACGGTGTTTGTCCACCATAAAGCTCACTTGGCGCGAGCTGGGATCGAACTAAGAACCCCAAGCACCAGAGGTGAACGCTCTACCACTGAGCACCGCCGCCCCAAAACGCAAACTGTATTGGATGACAAAACCATGCTGAAAAAACTAAAAACATTGTTACAATACGTGTGTAGAATCTTGGAATAAAATAAAAACATTTGTAACATTTATAACATTTACCGAAATAAAATAAAAACATTTATAACATTTGTAACATTTACCGAAATTTAGTTAAATAAGCACGAACTGTACAAAATTCTCTCTTACTTTGAGGCCCCAATTCTCGTTATCTCCCTGGTTATGGCATAACTTCGCCAGCATTATGAGAAAGACGTACAAGAATCCAATTATACCCATCCCTAGCGTTTACTTATAAAGTCGTGTTGAGAACAAATTGTCTACCCATGGGCGTTTAAGGTTTTAAAAATCATGACCATTCGATTAACCTAGTATTTATGATAAAAACTTACGTGGTGAGATTGGTGTTTAAATGTTTCCTTCACTCTCTCAATAACGTATAGGAAGCCCTTGTCATCGAAGTATGCACAGTCGCCTGTATGAAGCCAGCCGTCCTTGTCGATCAGTTTCTCCGTATCCTAAATGAATTCAACATAGAAGTATTGTTTAGAATGTTATTTACTGTAAGTTCAATATTTAACGTAAGTATTATTAATCGGCAAAATGATTAATGTCTTTGATATAACTTTATGATTGAGAAGTATTACTATCAAGTGCTCTTTCTTGTTTTCGTATTCACAGTGTGGTTGCACTTAAATATAGAATAGCTTAGTAAGTTCCCTTGTTACGGATAAAATTCGTTCTTTATTGACTTTGGCAAATCTTTATTATATCGGGATATTGGCTAAGAAGGAACAGTATCATGAGGGACGTGCTAGATGGTTTGGTGTATGGTGGTAGGAAAGAGAGGGAGGGGACGAAGGAGGCTACAATTGATGTATGATATCAATATAGAAAAAATCGTATGTGAAGAAGAGGTCCGTGGATCATGGAAGCTTCTTAGTTTCGGCAAATGACCAGCCAATAATGGCAGAATGCCAATGATGATTATGATGATGATGATGATGATGATGTTGATTATTATTATTATTATTATTATTATTATTATTATTATTATTATTATTATTATTATTATTATTATTATTATTATTATTATACACATTGCATGTACAACTTAGGCAATGAACAGTTTCATCTACTCTCTTTCGGTTTAAATTAACGTTTAATAGGTTTGTTTGTTCCATGTATTTTTCTTTTCTAATTTCTTTTTCTCTCTCTGACGATTTGACTAAGTCGAAACTCCAACTTCAATGGCCCATAACTCGGGAATCAGAGGTCCGCACAGGAAAACACTTCATTCATACTATGCAGACCAAGGCTTATCATTACGCTGAGTTCGTCTGAGGATGTACAATACCGGGCGTATCAAGAGTCTGAGGTCATACGCCAACTCCGCCGTGTGTAAAGATTTAAAAAAAAAAAAAATGGAAAAAGAGGAACGTTCTTGGAAACGGGATGATTTTCAATACGAAATGGTGGATTTTTTTTTTCTAATAGTACCAGCCGTTTAAGCTCCATACTAGTAATGTGTTGTATGTTAAGTGAAAAAAGTATATAGTGTTCACTGAACAGGAGTGCAGTTCGGCAAATTTCTTTCAAGTTTCCATACTGAATTTTACAACAATATCCCTTTCTCCCTTTATCCCTCTTTTGACCACATTTGCGGGATTGGAACGCCTTAACACCCAGTGTCTCTGTTCTTTCTTCCCAATACAACGGCTAAGTGGCCTCGCGTAGCGTAGTCGCTAACGCTCTCGTCTTCGGTGCGAGCGGTCCCGGGTTTGATTCCCAGTGGGGCTACTCGGTCGAGAAAGTGTAAAACGCTTTTTCGGGCCGGCCACCCTGAATGAGGTTTTCCTCATTCACACCAGGCAAATGCCGGGGTGGTGTACCTAACTTATAGGTCCCAGGCCGCTTCCTTCCTTCCCTTTCCCCGGATTGTGTGCTCGCCGAGGGACGTCATCCCTCAAAGCGTGACGGGCTAAATGGCCTTAGACGCCGAAAGCCCAGAAATCTAAATCCTAACTCCAATACTACGGCTAATATGAAACAGATGTCAGGCAATGTAAGAATAAGGAAACTCATTAACTTAAAGGAAAGCATTAGGAATTGTGGTAACTGACACTCCACGTGGAATTGACAAGCGACTGTCAATCGTTTGAAATGAGAGTTCTGGTTGGCCATTTAATTATCGGGGGTGTTTTCCACAAGATTCCTCGGACGATGACTTACTTATGGCACGAGCCACCACACGTAGAAGGCGGCATTCTTTGTATCCAAATTGCACTTCTGCTGTAGAAACGAACTATAATGTTTCCAGTTTAACAGGCTGTTCGAACAGACCGTAAGATTACACAAAAAGACACGGTGAACGTGTATATTGTTGTATGAGGAAACGAACACATCAAATCTGTTCCCCAACAACGCTGTATTTTTTGTATGGTAAGGGCGTGCTAAAATGGCAATATTGCTTTTTTCATTTAACGTGAGACGCCTTACTAGCGTGGAGCTTAAGAGGCCCTATCACGGCGAAATTAAAACACCGCTAATTTTACAGTAATTATGTGATATCTTCAAATAGATAAAAGATAATCGAAATGTGAAACAAGGTTGCTCTAGACAATATTATTTTACATGAGATACCGCTATCACAACTCACTGATCTGCATTCGATTTCCAACCATTTAGAAAATTGACTTTTATTTTCGCGTTTCTAAATGGTTGTAAACGGAAAGCTACTAGGTGACTCAGGATAACGATACCACATGCAAAATAATATTGTCTAGGGCGATCTTGTTCCACATTTTGATTTTCTTTTATCTATTTGAAGATATCACATAAATTAATGTAAAATTAGCGGTGTTTTAATTTCGCAGTGATAAGGCCTCTTAAACGGCAGGTGTGAATGGAAAAATTCCGCCATTTTAAACTGAGGACCACTTATTTTCTAAGAATTTTCCTTTCAGTCGGTCTATGGTTCCGGATTTTTGACACACCCAGTATATAGTGATATCGATTTATAATAAAAACCAGTCTGTAAGTAAGCTAAATCCTAATAGTTAACAATCGCCACGCCGTGATATTCGCTGCCAGCCTGACTATTTGAAAATGGATGCTGATGATGCTGAACATGGATAGGAGCTGTACTAAATGTAAATAAGATTAAAGTTACTTGTATAAATTCCGTATGTGTTTATTTCATGTCAAGCACAATATAATGTACTGTGTTAACTAAGCAACTTTAACACAGTATATAAACAGGGTGTCTACTGGTCATGAAAGTCATGAAAGTAATGAAAAAGTCATATATTTTGCTTAGTGGTCATGAAAGCCATGAAAAAGTCTTTTATTTACCCAACTGGTCATGAAAATCTGAAATCTCAGAGTATATTTTTATACTTCTTGCTTTTATACCTCATACTGCATGTACTGAAACAGTTGTCAAGATGTCCATTTTTGTGTACACTTTTTTTTTTAAGTTTTGATGTGATGCTAGTATGCAGACTGTGAGAAAAAATATTTGTAAAAGTACCCTTGAAAAAAGAGAAGAAAGAAGGCATCAGACCCCATCCAGGATGGAGGTACTATTATGAACAAATTCAGTAGGTCTTATCAGTATGTGTATGTACGCTAATTTCAAATATGACACGATGGAAAAGAATTGGATATTTACGTAATCAGTCTTTTCTTGTAAAGGAAAATTATAAATTTAGAATTCAGAGTACATAAAATGCAGATAAAAAAACCTAGCTGAATGTAACGGGACTGTTCACAAGATTTTTTTTTAAATCTATAGAACCTGGTAAGCCTTAAACCCATACTTGAACCGCAATTAAAAATTTGTTTACTGCCTTTTAAATTGCTCTTGCATTTTAAAATTAGTTGTCAGATAATCGACATTGTGTACATTAGACAAATAAGAACATAATGTGGTCTTCATCTTAACCGATGCACCGATGATGGTAGGGGTTTATTATTACTAATGGTAAATTTTTATCGCCATGGTCATGAAAATTTGAACAAAAAGGTCATGAAAAGTCATGAAAAAGTCATGAATTTACTTTCTGGTATTCCAGTAGACACCCTGATAAAGTACAGGTAGTTATTATCAATTATCTTGGAGGAGGAAAAACTAGTAGATTTTAAAGAAAAAACAAATGAAGGACGAAGGTTTATTTTTTCCTGGTTGTTTAAAAGTAAATACGAATAATTGTTCGTAACAACTGGATTTTATTTTATATTTTATTTATTTTTATTTTATTTTATTTTATTTATTTATTTTTGTGCGTCTGTGTCACTACTGTAAAATTTCAGCCTTCTAAAATTTTAAAATAGCTGAAAGTTCTCTTGTCAACCTGCCAGTGTACATACCATACAGCTTTTGTGTTTCTGTTTCATCTGACGAAACAATGAAATTCAGCGAAATCTTAATAACTTGTATGTGATATGTTATATCGTGATTTATGTTTTCATTTCATTATATCAATTATGCAAATTACTGTACTAAGTCAGTTTTTGCCTAGCATAATTTCCCCTCCAGAAGTTTGACTTAACATTGTACTTACCCATCCTCCATAGGTGCAAATGCAGTCTTGATTAGTTCTGCATCTCGAACATAATAGTGGAAATGCGTAACTGATAGTGAGCAGGATGGGTAGTGCACTGATTAGCGTACCGACTCAATTAGCCAGAGACCTGAGTTCGATTTCCGATACACTTCCATATTTTTTTGTACGTAGCTGATATTTTCTACATCACTGCCTTGTACCACTGTTGCTAATAAAAATGTCATAACTCTTAATGGTAGATACTATTTAATTATATTTGATAAATTAATGTGACATACCTCTGGCCGCTTGAAGTATCCTTTTGTTTGGAAGGGAGCTTTCACAAGTAGCTCACCTCGCTCGTTACGTCCTAAAGTCTTCCCCGTTTCTAAACATAGGATCTGAAAAATGAATAAAAATAAAAAAGTTGTTACAGCCTTTCACGTGAAAGAAAGTAAAGAAAATTTCGTTATATACACGAGGAGCACTCAAAACGTTCCCGGAATGTTGGTATAGTCTTGCAATCACAATGAGTCTTATACAGTACAGTTCTTAGATTGCTTAATTATGAATTTAACACGTGTGAACAGGTCATAACAGACAGTGTATGAGTAGTGTAGCACAATGGAGCAATGTGTGTGGTGATTAGGTGGTACAATGTCATAGTTCGAGCAATGTCCAAAACATCAAGTTCATGTGCAAATTGGGGAAAAAATTTGCTAGAAACAGTTTACCACCATCCGATGTTTTGCTCTTCCCAAAGCTGAAAATACGCCTCAAAGGTGAAACAAAAATGCGATCAAAACCAACGCGGCGGCAGATGAAGTGCGGAAGATACCGAGAGGCACCAGTTTTTTTTGCAATGTGCGATAAAACGAAATTCGTCAGAATTAAGTAATTTTCAGTTTTTTAACGTTTTATGATATTCTATGTGTATTTTCATTGATTTCCGTTGCGCGATAAAACGCGAAATTGGCAGTTTTGCGCGAAATTTCTAACAATACGCAATATAACGCGAAATTTTAAAAATACGTTTTCATTACTGTAAAAACGCTAGTTTTCCGCTGACGGAACGGTAGAACGTGGCGTGAACTGTGTACTTCGGGTGATTAGGACACGGCTATAGGGAACATGTTGCCAGTTAGCTATCACCATCGCATTTGGATGGAGAGTTCCAAAGTGATGATTGCTTGAGGTTTGTTGTAAATGCAATTACATATGTGTGGCTTCCAACAAGCAATGCCAATTGAGAGGTTTTTTTTTTTTTTTTCTTCAAATATGGACGGATAAGTGACAATGTACAACAATGAAGGAGTAAAATGTGGTAACATGTAACATGCTTATGTTTAATGCTTAAATGTAACTTGTGCGTATGTGTTTTCAGAAGACAGCAAAACTTTCCTGCTCATAGTAAGTTTAGTTACTGATTTTCCTCAGTTTGATTTGAAAAAAAAAATATATATATATAATTTTTCATAAATGAAATTGACATTGTCAAGTGAAATATTCAGTGTATTTTGTTTTTAGGCAAATTAATGATTTATTTTTTATACTGATCTATGAATAAAAGAAACAATTGTAAAAAAAAAATACCAGTGAATTCGTTTCCACAAGAGCTACAAAATGCGAAACTTTATTATTTGGAAAATGCGACAAAACGCGAAATATGAAAAACGAAACGCGAAAATTTCAAATTCTTAGTGCGAAAAACTCGTGCTCCTACCAAAAGAGGGCTTTCGTCGGCGTTTCCAGTAATAGTAGGAGTAATGGAGCACGTGTATATGTTCCAAAAGGGTGCCTACTTTGAAGATAATTAAGTAACCGTGTCCTTATATTTTGGTGAGCTACAACAACATTCCGGAAACTTCTAGAGTGCCCCTCGCATATGTATATTCAGTTCAAAATTCTATTTTAAGCAATCTTACAGCTAATAAGGAAAATTGTTCCGTTTTCGTTGTAATAGTTTTAAAACATATGAGAGTATTGTATACGAAAAGGATGCGTATTGATAAAAATATTTTCCTCAAAACTCTCTTCTGGCTATATAGTTGGCATTCACGCCTTTGGCACAGAATACCCAAATTTGATTCCGATGTAAGCCAATTTGGTTGCATGTCTCTTATAGCTTCAGTGCTGAAACGGACATTAAAAAGTCAAACCAAACTTAACAATAATACAGGGTAAATCAAAATGATGGACCTGATTTCAGAAATGTATTCTATGGAATCTATTAGAAAAAAAAAAAAAACATACGTTACTGTGAGACGTGCGCTTCGAAAGGTTAAGTTTCAAAGTTTAGTTTCCACTATCTACCGCTAGGAGGCAGCAGCGAGCAGTTAAGGAAAACAGCTTTGACTGTAGAACATGCTACAAAAGGTTTAGCAGGAAATAGACTACCGCCTTAATGTGTGCCAAGTTACGCGAGATACTCACTTAGAACCCTTATGATATCTTTGAAGAGAACTTTAACAGTTTACCTTCCTTAGCACATGGCTGACAATAACATGTGTTTAATAGATTTCACAGAACAAACTTCTGAAATTGGGTTCATCATTTTGACTTGACTAATTGACTTTAAAGCTCGTTTTCTTTGGCAATGTTCACGAAGTTCTTCACATATTCCTTGGAACTTATTCTTCAAAAAACTCTTCGGCTACTTGGTTGTTGACAATGACCATATGGGTTTTACACAGAAACTATTTTACTTGATACTAATAAGCAGTGCTTCAGAAACTTCTCAACCAAAACTTATGTATCACTCACATATCTCCATATAAGCTACTGTCCATAAGCGTAGCGGGAAATATTCGATGGGAAGGGGTATATGAAGCAACTATATTATTATGTTCATATTGTGTTTCTTAGAATATATGTTCACTTCTTTTACTCACACTTTCTTCTCTCTATCTCCCCGCCCCCTTCATGTTCGGATTCCAAATACAAGATCCCTGTAATCCATCTTCTCACTATTTTCCATTTCTCTAAAATGCATCAGTTTGCTGGAAGTTCTCTCCCCTATTAACTTTACAAATAATAAAACATATGTACTTATTTTGTACCCCTTACGAATTTAAAAGACCTTATGGCGCAGTACCGACACAATACCTCCCCCTGGGGAACTTCAGAAATATATGTATTACAATCTGGGGTTTTATCCGGTTCTCTCCTCCGATTCAATCATGGTGTGTTGCTTCAAGCAATCATTTATACATTTTCTTCCAGCTTAGGGGGGCACGGTGTCTCAGTGGTAGAGCGTTCACCTCTTGTGCTTGGGGTCCCAGGTTCGACCCCAACTCGCGCCGTGTGGACTTTGTGGTGGACAAACACCGTGCTCGTGGGTTTTCTCGGGGTTCTCCCGTTTCCTCCCACTTTTTTCATTCCACCATTTTTCATTTATCTCTCATCATCACCGTTTCCTTTAGCCTAACCGGCATAACCGTGGGACGTAAAACTTAAAAGTTTTAATTTTTTCTCTTCCAGCTTCGGTTAGCTTTGGATGATTAGATGAACAGTTAAATTGCGAAAAATGACATACAACTACATTGAATTTTAAGTTTAAAAATTCCTCCGTCTCCTTGCTTTTCCTAGATAAGCATCTACGCGGCACTCATTTACACCTTCTGAACATTTGAAAGTGATATATTGCCATACATGTAGATTAACTTTCTTTCATACAGAAATTGTTGTAGTTTCAAGGGTTAAGAAAACTGAAATCTTTTCCCATTTCGATAATGTATGAACAATCCAATGGGAGGGTTACAACCTCTACAACTTCCTCCTTCGATACGCCATTGGTCCCGCTTAACTTCGATGTTTGAATGTAATTATCCGCAACATATTTTCTGGAAAACACATATTCTGGAGTTCTACGTGCGCTGTATTCTCCATTCATTCATCCTCATTTATTTTTGCTCCAATTACTTTTTTCAATACTTTGTCTTCTATAACCATTAGTCTTCGTTTCTTGCTGCAAGTCATATCTACGTATCATTTCGATCATATGTAATACAATGGGAAAATTAAACAATTCCATATATATATATATATATATATATATATATATATATATATATATATATATATATATATATATATATATATAGAGAGAGAGAGAGAGAGAGAGAGAGAGAATTACCAGAAAATATTGAAAACATTTACCACATATCATCATCATTATAACATTATCAAAAAGGTGAATATGTAAGAACTTTCGCTATATGATTCATCAGATAGGGACTTAAAGAAGCAGAAAGAAAAAAAGCTATAACCAGGAAAGTACTTGTAAAGTAATCAGTCAACTAAGTAATTCACTTCCCTTTCCTGCTGAGAATATATATTGTTAGCAAATAATGAAGAAATCTGTAATTCGTAGCATATAATG
This sequence comes from Thermobia domestica, assembly GCF_964235325.1. Lineage (NCBI taxonomy): Eukaryota > Metazoa > Arthropoda > Insecta > Zygentoma > Lepismatidae > Thermobia > Thermobia domestica. Next base: position 15,715,467 of record NC_137471.1, on the reverse strand, counting down.
GGTCGTTTACACTTAGTCGATTGGCGTTCGATTCAGTTGAATTGACGTCACTTTCAACTTAATCGACCGTGTAAACGGGACTTCAACTTAATCGCTTGTTGATCGAAGGCGACTAATCGACTGGCAACTGAATTAAAAGACGTTTTATTTTCTGTGGTTGAAATAATTGAACACATCCATCAATCTGATTCGGCCTAGTTGCTTCGATTTAGTGGCAAATGCGGCGAGTCGATTTAGTCGTGCGACTAAATCGACTAAGTGTAAACGCCCCATAAGATGTTGACAACACTGAGGATGCATGTGCAGCACTGAGTTGTCGTCAGTGATATGTTTGGCGATCGTCTGTAGAACGTCAGACGGACTAGAACAGAGATGTGAGTTGAAGTGAGCAGATACTAACGATGCAAAGTAGAAGGCCCTTTTGACTTTAAGGGTTCACATTGTGGATGGGCTGTTAGTTGACGCAATTGTGCGTAAAATGTCCAATATGTTAGGTGTATCATGAGGATGCGTGTCGAGCTAATGACGGCCTACGGTACTCATTTCTAAAACAACATTGGCAAAAATTAATAGTGACAGGATTATCACCAAAGAACCATAGAGCAAATGCAGCAAGTGTCTACGGAACCAATCAGTGCTGAGCATTGAAGAGAATTATCACCAAGGATCATAGAACAAATGTGGCAAAAGTGTCTACGGAACCGATCAGTGCCTGAAACAGCCCATTACGACTACACAGCCCGAAACAAGTTCCACAATCTGAACCTCTGCGATCAGGTTTCAATTGCCAAATTGCTGGCCACCGCCAAGAACGCTTTAGCGCGGCGAAGGAAATGGTAATGGACTATCGATGATTGAAAACCCATAGTATGATCCAATTTTTACTCTTTTATTTTAGAAAAGAAATCCATGACCAGGTATGTACGCAGGAATTTATTCGAGGAGATGTTCAAACTCTTGGGGATGTCCATATTCAGCATAAAAATAAATTATATTAAAATTTGTCAAATCAGACTTAATTTATAATAAGTCGGAATTTCAGAGGAATTAATCCGGATCTCCAGGACCTTACTCCTGCGTACGTCCCTGGGCTATGATAAGTTGTTTTCAAACACATATATTTATGCTTATTTAGTGGGTGTTTATGTAATAGATTTTAGTTCTCAAAACTAACGTAACTGTATTCCTGTCCCCCTTTCTGTAAAAGAAAGAAGAAAAACATACTTCACCGTAGATGGATGCAGTGGTTGTCCGAAAATTAGATAAAAGAAACAAATAACAAGACATTTATAAGTACGCAATATTAATTTTTTTTAGAATATTTCACTTACCTTAGCCTTTACGTTGGGCACTAGCATTCCCGAACAGGTTCGAGGGATATCTGTTACAAATTAAAAAAAAAAAGTAAAATCAGTATTTCTAATCTAATTATTGTATCTAAGGATGTTACTCTAAACATATTAGGCTAACATTAGAGGAAACGTTTCTGATGTTAACTAGAATTAAATGTTCAGTGACTTATAGTAAATCTTACAATAAATAAATACTATGTTTGCCTGAAGTCAGCATCTATTTTATGGTAAATGCTGACATTTTGTTCTTTCCTTTCCATTATTAGTTAATACGGCAAATGATGTTTACTACGCATGAACAGGCGTGTGTGCGGCTACGTGAATTATCGTGAGACATTGTCAGACCGGGATTTACTGTAAACTATAGAAATCACCTATAACAGGGTGTCTATCGGTCACGAAAGTCATGAAAAAGTCACGAAATCAGAAAACGGTCATGAAAGTCAAGAAAACGTCACGAAATTTAGCTTTTGGGTCACGATTTTTTTAAATCTGTACAAATATGAGTATACACTGGAAAATTTTGTTCTATAAAAAAGTCAAAACTTACCATAAAAATGTCTATGGTCGGCTTTAGATGCTACCAAATCGCAAGCAAAGCACGCTTCCATCGCATGCATGAAAATTCAGTCCAATTCGCACCCAAATTCACTCTTGAAAATGTTGCCAAATTTTATGGTTTGGGAAAGAAAGGGTCACGAAATTTAATTTTAAAATTTTAGTAGACACCCTGTATAACAAGAGAATATATTTTGTCACTACGTGAATAAATTCAGAAGCACGGGTAAAGTGAACGACGAGAAACGTTGCGAGCAGCAACAAACCTGGTACAGCAGGTGCAAGGTGCCAGAGACAGAAGCCCTAAAGTCAACTTGGCACTTTAGATATCCTTTGCAAACAATATGGAAAGTTTTATGTTACGTTTTAATGAAACGTGCATATCATATCCAAGTTCTGTAGAGAACTTTGCGAAGCTGGAATATTGGATAGTGTTACCTTTTAACGTAACTGAACTGTACTATATTATGTGTTCATTCAGAAAGACGAGTAGGCAGACCGTCACTACAATTATAAATTCCCCGTTCCTCAGATTTTACACCCAAGGACTTTTGTGCTGGAAAATTCATAAAATCTATAACTTACGCAAGTAAAGTGAGTGATCTAAGCTTCAGGCAAGTAAGATGAATGATCTACTTGAGTTTTTGAAACGTGTTACACCTGAAGCAGATGTTATTACAGTTGCTAAACTACGAGATACATTTCGTTTCAGAAAGAAACGGTGAACTCTGTTGTTGGACATGTTGAAATTGAAATAAAGTAAGTTGACTATAGAATTGCACACTACTTCCATTACTGCATTTACTGCATTTCTTCAGGAAGATGACAGGGGCTTTCGTAAAGTTAAGAAACTGTTAAAAAAAATTAAAAAAACCCGTCTAATTAACGTTTTCATACCTTTGCGAATTTTTAGTATAGTTCGTTAAAATTAGCAATGTTTTTGAAGCAGTAGTTTACCAAAAGCACTTAATTTTCTTAATATACTAGAAGTAAATTTAATTATTATTTATTTGAACAAACCTATATTTTGTATTTAAAGTTATAGCTAAAATAATCTATAAATTTCCTCGCATGTAATGACTCAAATATTACTGTGATAAGTATCAATTTACAACAAGAATCAACAAGTACTAAATGCAATTATAGTATGTCTTTTCTTAGTACATTTAGTTAGATACTCTGAATGATATTTTCTTTTTTTTTTTCTTTTTCATTGTTACTTGATAATAATTAATTAATAAATATATTATGCTTACCAGCATTTGGTCCATATAGAAGCATTGGTATTCTAAAAGATGACACCAATAGACATTCTGTCATACCAAAACCCTGAAATAAAAATGAATTTCTATTAATATTGAATAACAAATTAAAACTAGTTTCTATTTGTGTAATAATATTAGGGTAGAAAAAAAAAAGTGCAAACATAAGAGAATACGAGGTCTGTAAATAACGTAATGAGTCGTTTTCGAAACTCACTTTCTGTTCATAATATGTCTACACTGTACTTTGTCGCCGTGAACATAGTCTTTTTGGGAAACCACACATCGATGGATCGATGGAGACATTGTTTCTAGTGTTCATATGTGAAACTGAGAAAGTGGGATCGCCTTCAGATGGTTGTTTTCCGTCATCTCATAGGAATGATCTGAGAGGAGTTTTCGCAATTAAAGAAACAAAGAAGTCACAGAGACTTAAGTCAGGCAAATACAGAGGCTGAGGAACGATAAAAATGTTTCTTTTCGTGGCAAAAATTCTACAACCAAAACTGCTGTCACAAGGAACATTGTCGAGATGAAGCAGCCATGTATTTAAGATATCTCGCCGCACTCGAGCGACCCATTTTCGCAGCCGTTCAAGAACTTCACAGAAAAATGTGTCTTACATGTTTACCCTTGAGGCACAATTTCTTTTTTTATTGGAAAATGCGTCTACTACTAAAAAACAAATTAGGATAATTTTTTATTCGTGACTGAGTTATTCGCACTTTTTTCGGCTGTGATAATCTGGGAATGGGTCACTCTTTAGTTTATCGTTTGGAATTGGGATTGTACTGAAATATCAGTGTTGTCAATTGTAATGGCATTTTTCGAAATGTGGATCATTTTCAATCTCTCTAAAAGATCACGTCACACGTCTTTCCTGTTGTGGTTTTGTTCAGGAGTGAAATTTGTTTGTACCAGTTTCGCACAGTTTTCTCATCCACAGTTCGTTAAGGATGACTCTTATGGACGATGTAGTTCAAATTCAGTCCATCTGCTGTTACTCTGATAATTTACCAATGGTCGGTTCGCACTAGGTTTTGAATTTGTTCCACATTTGCTTTATTTCTGGACGTTGCTGGCCTTCCATTGATTCCCGCCCTTCGAGAAATGCCATGGAAAACTTGGGTTCGGGACAAAGCATCATCACCGGAGATTTTTATTTTTTTAACACAAAGTCTGTGTCGCGTTGTACCCGAGTTTGAAACAGAACTTGATGGCACACCGTTGCTCGAAACTTCACTGATTGGTGAAATATGCATTTTTCACTACTATTCCATTTATATGATATATATACACACAGAGCCACGATTATCCGAGATAATGTTCACCTAAATAACCTCGGATTATACAGACTTGGTGCAAAATGCTTTATGTACAGTAGTAAAGGTGTGAGATAAGGTACAGTATAACATCTAATTAATTGCTGTACAGCATGTTCGATCGTTCTGATATAAGTTAAAAGGTAAAAACATAAAATAAAACAGAGAACATTTTTTAAAAAAGTATAAATTTCACAGTACAGTATTCTTTTTAAAATTGCGTCACAAAATAGTCTTGAAATGTCAAAGTTGATTATTGATAGCATTACACATAGTTGCAGAGCTGTTTCCTTACCACGTGAGGAAGCGTAAAAGTTTATAAGGGCGGACAAACTAGAGAAGGACTATGACTTAAGTTTTCCGAAGACTAACAGCAAGTATGAATCAATAGTCGTACGTGTTAGAACTTTATTCTAGTGGTACCGGGGTCGGACGTTCGAATCCTCTCGATTTCTTTTGAACTTCTTTTATTATACTTGTCAGTTTATACCAATTCCCGCGTCGCCTCGGCTCACGCCCATACACTAGAACGCGCACCATTTCAAGCGCAACTATTCGCTCCGGCATTTCTTTTTCTAAGACTACCTCGGTTACTTGGGACTCGAATAATTGCTCTACAGCATATAAGCCTCACTGAATACATAGTAACGTACAGAATTTGTGAATTAATATTGATAGTTTACCTGTTGAATAGCCTTGATGTGAGGAAACTTCAAAAACAATTCTTTTTGGTAATCACTATTAAGAGGTGCACCAACAGTGAATATTGTTGTAACGCTGCTGAGGTCATATTTCTTCGTCTCAGGTGATTTACAAAGCCATACAAAGATAAATGGGAAAGCACCTAGATATTTTGGCTGAGACAAAGAGAAAAACACAATGTAAGTAATTAAGAGATTATTTTTTGTATATAATTGCATAATTACTAGAGATTAAGATATAATTAAGTATATTCCTTTTCTCGTGTCCATTTCACAGCGTGACTAATGGTATTAAATCAATATTATTATTTTGAAGTAACAAACTGAGGTTAACTTTATAATGCCCGCTCCAGCTGGTATACTCACTCAGGAATGAGAAATTACACTCTACTAATTTTATGAAAATGGGTTAAAACTTCCATAACCTTAAGCTAACCCGTCCCTGCCCCTACCCTACTTAATCCTATCTTGCTCTACTGTAATCTACCCCACTTTAATATACCTTTTTTATATTGTAAAACTTTGTGTAATTTCGTCTCATACAAGGAAGAGGTAGAGCAGTTAATAAAAAGAGTGTCCGGAATCGACTCCCACTACCAGTTTTTATTATAAAAATCCACTATAAGAGTATTTGTACAAAACACTATACAATTTGTTCTCTACTTTAAAAGGGTAAGTGAAAGGTAGTCTTTGACCGTAAGGTCGCAGACAGGATCTCCAACAGAGCCCCGAAGCAGGCAAAGTGGAGTGGAATTAGGTTCCCAAAGCTCCGAAGCAAGCAGTGGGTAGGTTAGATGGCCAACAGAGCCCCGAAGCAGGCAAAGTGGCTGAGGTTTGGATTCCCAGACAGAGCCCCGAAGCAGGCAAAGCCAGGAGAAAGGATAGGCGTAGTCCCGTAGCAGACTAGAGGCCCTGGGATAGGTTACTCCTAAAGTCCCGAAGCAGACAGTAGGAGGGTCACCAGAAAACTGGTACTGAGCTGGATTCTTCTGCCCAATTTATAGCGTCCCTTGGGTGGCGGTGGCGCTTCTGCTTCGATTTTGTCTTCTGCTCCGTGGGAGGGACTAAACGTCGTCTGCAGGTGATTCCAAGTCCTCCTGGTGGAAGTTCCTCGTGATGAAGCACGTGGTGTTGTTTATAAACACTTGATGCATGTATTTGTTTTTAAACAACTTCACATGGGATATTACAATATAAGGCGGTCATACTTTCGATGCGCAGCTGGAGCGTGTATTGTAAACTTTACCCAGAAATTGATATCGTAGAAAGTGTTATGCATAAATTTTACATGTTTAAACTTATTACGTAAGAAATCTTTCAAATATGATAAAGAGGACAATAATTTTAACAAAAAAGTATTCCATCTTAGGAAAAAAAAAGAGAATTTAAGTAGAAATAGGATAAATTTGCCTTTGCATTACTACTATTCGATTCGGAACCCACTTATGGGGCTCTTAATTTAGTGTTTAATTATACTTAAACTTTTAGATGTCAATGAGTACACTTACTATTTCTAATTCTCTCAATCCGGTCATGTTCAAAAGTTCCGATTATTCATATCTCTTTGACAGACCTTGTACTTTAGACAAGAATTAAAACACCAACCACTCTACTGGGCAGAAAACGTTTAAAAGAGAGTGTTCAAGAAAGCCTTTAAAAGAGAGTGTTCAAGAAAGCCTTTAAAAGAGAGTGTTCAAGAAATCCTGTAAAAGAGAGTGTTCAAGAAAGCCTTTAAAAGAAAGTGTTCAAGAAATCCTGTAAAAGAGAGTGTTCAAGAAAACCTTTAAAAGAGAGTGTTCAAGAAATCCTGTAAAAGAGAGTGTTCAAGAAAGCCTTTAAAAGAGAGTGTTCAAGAAAACCTTTAAAAGAGAGTGTTCAAGAAAGCCTTTAAAAGAGAGTGTTCAAGAAATCCTGTAAAAGAGAGTGTTCAAGAAAGCCTTTAAAAGAGAGTGTTCAAGAAAACCTTTAAAAGAGAGTGTTCAAGAAAGCCTTTAAAAGAGAGTGTTCAAGAAATCCTGTAAAAGAGAGTGTTCAAGAAAGCCTTTAAAAGAAAGTGTTCAAGAAATCCTGTAAAAGAGAGTGTTCAAGAAAGCCTTTAAAAGAGAGTGTTCAAGAAAACCTTTAAAAGAGAGTGTTCAAGAAAGCCTTTAAAAGAGAGTGTTCAAGAAATCCTGTAAAAGAGAGTGTTCAAGAAAGCCTTTAAAAGAGAGTGTTCAAGAAATCCTGTAAAAGAGAGTGTTCAAGAAAGCCTTTAAAAGAGAGTGTTCAAGAAATCCTGTAAAAGAGAGTGTTCAAGAAAGCCTTTAAAAGAGAGTGTTCAAGAAAACCTTTAAAAGAGAGTGTTCAAGAAAGCCTTTAAAAGAGAGTGTTCAAGAAATCCTGTAAAAGAGAGTGTTCAAGAAAGCCTTTAAAAGAGAGTGTTCAAAAAACCTTTAAAAGAGAGTGTTCAAGAAAACCTTTAAAAGAGAGTGTTCAAGAAAGCCTTTAAAAGAGAGTGTTCAAGAAAACCTTTAAAAGAGAGTGTTCAAGAAAGCCTGTAAAAGAGAGTGTTCAAGAAAGCCTTTAAAAGAGAGTGTTCAAGAAAACCTTTAAAAGAGAGTGTTCAAGAAAGCCTTTAAAAGAGAGTGTTCAAGAAAGCCTTTAAAAGAGAGTGTTCAAGAAAACCTTTAAAAGAGAGTGTTCAAGAAAGCCTTTAAAAGAGAGTGTTCAAGAAATCCTGTAAAAGAGAGTGTTCAAGAAAGCCTTTAAAAGAGAGTGTTCAAGAAATCCTTTAAAAGAGAGTGTTCAAGAAAGCCTTTAAAAGAGAGTGTTCAAGAAAGCCTTTAAAAGAGAGTGTTCAAGAAAGCTTTTTTTTATTATTTATATACGAGGAATATCCAGAAAGTAACAGGCATTTTTAAATTAATAAAAAGTAACAGAATAAACAAAGCAAATTGTATTATATGTATTTGAAAGGTACAATCTTAAGCTATTTTCTCACATAATCGCCATGCAAATTAAGGCATTTATCATACCATGGCACAGGTCTTTCAATACCGTGGCGGTAGAACTCTGCCGCCTGCGATTTCAACCACTTGCTTACTCCAGCATGCAGTTCGGCGTCAGTATCAAAGCGTTGTGTAGCGAGCCAGGTCTCCATTGCTGGAAGAGGTGGTAGTCACTTGGCTCCAAATCTGGACTGTATGGTTGGGTGATCGGAACACCTCCCAGCCAAAACCATGCAAGAACTCTCGCGTATGCTTGACTGTGTACGTGCGTTGTCATGAAAAAAACAACACGTTCGCGCTAATTTTTACCCGGCTCTTGTATGATGAATTTCATTGGCTTGTGGTGTTTGCCAACAAGAACCTAATCACAGAACGTACCTCACAAAAGGCGGGATTTTCTAATGCAACGCACATTGCAACACGTCACAGAAAGCACAATACAAGTGTCACAGTTCTCGTGCTACCACAGCTGGATGTGTACGGAGTGTGGCAACGTTCTGACACAAAGATGGCGACTCTAGCACCACCTACTGCCGCAATAGGCCAAAACGTCTGGTACTTTCTGAACAGCCCTAGTATTTACTTATTTTGATTTATAATATAAGAATTTACTTCTAAATCTTTTCAGCTTGAGCACCCATGAATAAATAGCCCTTAACTATGATAGAATATTTCACACTTGAGAATTAATACATTACGTAAATTTCCTTCCTTTAGTTTGAAAGAATAAAATTTTTAATTTTAGAATAACATTTTTAAGACCGATGTGACTTCTGTTAAGACGAGCTACGGGTGCTGAAGATATTTATTTTATGAATCAAGTGCTAGTTTAAATTTTCAGTCTTCTGTATTTACTATTAAGCATATTATCTTGTACAAAAGACGATTTTAAGAAGCTGCTTGTCAAAGAAATGGTTATGAAACTAATTCCGTTTAAAAAGAACTTCCAAACTCTAATATATAAGCATATAAATAACTTAAAAAGACAATTATCTTACTCTTAATAAAAATAATAAATATTAAACATGTTCGAAACAAAATAAACCACAGTTATTCAATAAATTCCGAAACAGAATAAACTTATTTCTATCTTTAAATGGCGAATTTATTTATTTTTTTTTAAACGAAATAAGTCATATATACAACCACTTTCACTGTTTCGATTGATTACTTGTCCTATTAAAAAAAATTTTAAAAAATATAGAAAGCATTACACTACTTTTAAAAAGGCAAAACTTCAGAATTAGAGCTTAGCTCACGAATCTCTGAAGCGATTCTAATTCTTTTTTTGCGGTCAACCGCGGCAGAGATTCGTTACACAACATACATTGAAATTGGCATACTTTTACTGACATAATAATTAGCTTGAAACACAAATATTTGTAAATTTACAAATTTGTTTTCAAAATGTCTCTGGTCCGTGTGACAAAATATATAGAAATTCGGAAAACACGATTAATTACGTTATTATTATTTTGTTACGGAAATATTTGGTACGTAGTAACATAAAGTTTAATCACTCCACAGAAGTTATATTATAATATAATAGAAGCATACTTGTTTCAATGTTTTCTTTTCTAATTAAGCAACTTTGCCTTTGTCGAAACTGTTTATACTTACAACCAGAGATGAAATGCCAATTCTTTTTAGGTAAATCCTAGCATTTTTCTTTCTTTCTCTCCTTCTTTCTTTCCTTTCTTTTCTTTCTTTCTTTCTTTCCTTTTCTTTCTTTCTTTCTTTCTTTCTTTCTTTCTTTTCTTTCTTTCTTTCTTTTCTTTCCTTCTTTTCTTTCTTTCTTTCCTTTTCTTTTCTTTCCTTTCTTTCTTTTCTTTCCTTTCTTTCTTTTTCTTTCCTTTGTTTCTTTCTTTCTTTCTTTCCTTTCTTTCCTTTCTTTTTTCTTTCTTTCTTTCTTTCTTTCTTTCTTTCTTTCTTTCCTTTCTTTCTTGGACACGTGACTAATGGAAACTTTGAAAGTTGTTTATACTCGTTTCAATTTTGCTTTAAACATAAATCAATTATGTAATTAATCCATACAAGGTTGGTAGAGAGGTAATGTAGTGCAGTTTGTATAAAGTAACATTTTTACATGTATTCATTTAAGAAGCGACATGAAATTAGTTCTCAATTTCTAAACTTTAAATTATTGTGTCCGAGATTCATAAAGATACAAGTAAAATTTTCCTAATGAATCAATTTTGACTCGTGATGTTAAATCCAAAAACCAAAAAGAACACTACTATGGTACAATCTACTACCAATTTTAAATTTCTTCTAAAAGACACACAGAAATAAACTACATCGCAAATATAAACGAGTACATGTTATATAAAATATAATACTTGTATATATAATACTATATTCCCATGTGACATTCCTGATTGTACTTTTGTTGAGGTTAGGTGTTAGAGCAGCCTACGGCTGAACCTCGCCTCATGAATAAACGCATTTTCAATTCAATAAAGGCATTTTCAATTCAATTCAATTCAATATATATATAAAGTAGCAACAAAATCTCATTACAAGATTCTGAGACAAATATTCGGACCCAAGAGGAATGGGAAATGGCGGAAACTTCATAATGGGGAACTACATAATTTATACCGTTTACCAAACATTGTTAGCGTCATCAAGTCTACGTGGCTCAGATGTGCAGTCATGTATCCAGAATGGAAGAAAATGGGAACGCTTTCGAAGTCTTAACTGAAAATCCAATCGGAAAACGACCATTAGGAAGACCTAGGCGCAGATGGGAGGACAATATTAAGATAGATCTTGTAGAAGTAGGAATACAAAGTAGAAACTGGATCCAGTTGGGTAAAGACAGAAGTCAATGGATAGCTTTTGTGAACGTGGCATTAAACCTTCGGGTTCCATATGTCATAGAGTTAGTTAGTTAACAAAATCTCATTATTATTACTAGTAGTAGTAATATTATTCTTTGTCTTTTTACCTTGTGTTCTTGTATAACTTCAAGATATCGCTTCTCATTGAAGCTTGGCATATTGAACAGTGCTTCACCACCGAGAAGATGATTAATGGCTGTCAGAAGGCCAGTGACATGGAAATTACTAAATGCCATCAGTGCTCCTCCTTTCACAAGTAAGAATCTACAAAAAATAAATAAATAAATAAAATAATTAGAGGCGTGTGTTATTGTATTGCATGGAATAGCTATCAATTTCAGTAATAAAGTAATTTGATCTCTAGTATAGGATCATTTTAGGGCTTCTAAGACCAGTGTTTCTTTCAGACCTGTTTTCGGGGCGGTACTCTGAGAGTGCCCCTCCACTTGAATATTAAATGTGTTCCTCCGCAATATTTTTTTCTGAAAGAAAGACTGTCTAAGACTATTTCCGTATGTTCAATCGCTATCGATTAATTAAACTCGTTTTAACCCTCTATAGTCCACGTGGTCAATTGTAACATCAAGGCACACGCGCGGAGTCTCACTCCGCAATATTTATTTATCTTATTTTAATGTGTATTTTGTTTTGAAGCGATATTAAATTATTTAATGTTTTCTTTACAATGTTTCTGACAATTCACCACGTATATTTTACAGCACAAACTCCTTTAACAATTCTAAGAAAACTAAAATTTCTCTATTCGCGGAGTGTGACTCCGCGGCGCGTGCTACGGCGGGTTAAGTCGTCCAATAGGTTTAATCAATCAACATTGATTGGACATAAGGAAGTACTCGAAGAAGTTATGGCAATGGCTATTTGTATTAGAACTCAGAAGTGGTGAATACATGAGACAGGAGTGTGTCACTGAATATTCGGTGAAGATTTTTTCTTGTGGCATACCAGCACTTGATAAGGGTTCCAGAGAGAATTGAAATATTGTGTAAGATGATGACTTACGTACGAATGGAAATTAGGGGTACAAAGTTAAGATTTTGAGTTTTAAATGATGTGCCCAGGAGCATAGTTTAGTAACTAAAACCAGTACAGTACTTTGTAAAAATCAGAAATTAGTACATTTAAATGTATAATATTAAAAGAAATGAAGGAAAATTATTCGGTTAGTTATTATGGGTGCGAATCAATCATAATGCACATCTATTTCACTTACTTGTAATCGTGAAAATATTATGTATTTCCTAGCTTTCGACTCTTGCCTAGAGCCTTGTTCACGGTTGATTAACAGAACGGAAGAGAAAGGAGGGACAATTAAAACATCGGGAAGAATAAAAAGGAAGGATTCAGCGAGGTAGAGCAGTGCAAAGAATACTTTTTTCTTAGCTGGCAGTCCTACGTCGAATGGTGGTGCAGCACTGGAATGGTAGGCTCAAATTTTGCATTATTTTGTTCATATAGGGAAAGTTGTCAGCCCATGTTGATGGATGTTTTTGTTTTGGTGCCAATGTTGTATCTTTTTTAATTACTGTCTACCATTCCTTGCCTAACCAGGGGATAAAAGTGTGGGGGAGCGCGGAAGGACGCCGTTCCTCCACTTCCAAAATATATATGCCTTCCCCCACTTCCTAAAAAATTACAATGGGCAAAGATACGCCAGGAGGACGACGTGACATCATCCGTTCTCCTACCTTTTCAGATCCACATTTACCCCTGTAGCCTAACCAACACTTATCTATGTTAAGCTTAGGATTTTTAAAGAAAATAAAGAAATTTTGAGAAGCAAGTGTGTCTATTTCATTCTTGGCTCCAAATAATTTTTTTTATCCTCCGTGAATAACACTCTAAAAGAGAGTAAAAAGCTATGAATAAGAATATCTTTTCAGGAATCACGGTCAGAAATAAACAAATTAATTATCAAAATTCCTGACCATGTTAAAATATTGTCCGTAATTTATATATTGATTACTTATCTCATATTCTGTCGTTCACTTAAATACGCAAAAGCAAAATTATCGTAGCGTTATTTTTGTTAACTTTTTTAGATTTGTTTTTCTATTGTAGTGTCTTAGCAATTTACCTAAAATAGATTTACTATACCTATTAACATACGCCATTTCTTGTCTTGTTCTAATATTAGAAACTTTCAATAAACGGATTTGAACTGTATAGGTAATGGAAAATTTATTATTTTCAGAGTTTTGTATTAGTATCCGATCATGTAATACGCGTCCCTTTCTCAGTAAGTCGAATTTTTAAAATATTGCTCATTGTTTGTAATTAATTATAGGCAGTAAAATCGTATCTAGTTTTTAAGACTTAAGTATTTGACAAACCTTTATTATATTCACTCTAATTTTTAAAAGCGAACATCCATACTGCAGACTTCCATACTGAGCATGCGTATACAATTTTGACTTGTTTAATAAAATATGCGTCAATATTGTAACGTTCTCCCTGTATAGGAGTAGGTAGAGCTTGCTAGGGTAAAATTACAGGTTCGGAATCTTCTCCACTACCGGTTTATTATAAAAATCTACAATAACAGTACTCTACAAGTATAGTACAATAATGTAAAGGTACCAACCTTCTCTAATATAAGATTAGTATAGAGTATCTTCGACCATACGGTCTTGGGAAGGATCCGTCAGTAGCGAACTACGTGAGGAGGTGTAGGACAGTCGCTGCTCCACTGCAAGCAGCGAGGGATTAGATTTCCGACAAGGCTCCACTGCAAGCCAGGGCAGGTTGTGATTAGAATTCTCTCGCTGCTCTACTGCAAGCATAAAAAGAGGTAAAATCTCCCGCAAGGCTCCACTGCAAGCCAGGAGGAGAAGAAACCGTTAGCTCCACTGCAAGCTAAGGATTTGGGTTAGGGGAGGTACTTCCTGGGCTCCACTTCAAGCCGTGAAAAGGGATTTGACCAATCGAAACTGGTGACTGTCCGTGGAATCCTCTCCGTTATATAAGCGCTCCGGGCAGCGGTGGCGCTGCTGTTCCCTTGTCATGTGATTCGTGGTGTCGCTGTAGTCTCCGTCGTTTGCTACTTGTAGCACCCCATCGTGAGCTGCATATGGTTGTTGTTTAAAAACAGGATCACGTACAGAATGTTTGTAAACACAAGCGCATGGTACATTACAATATTATTAAAATTCTCGTATTAAATTAATAGAAAGCCCAAAGGTTTTGTGGAATCTTTAGTTATTAGCTTTACATGTTCATGAAACAAAAACGTTTGGTCAAATATTAATAGTAAATCTTTTATATTTATTACCTCTTACAAGTTTTTTTTTTCGTCTATTCAATATCTGCTCTCATAATAATACTATAATTCAGGTGGTTTAATGAACACAACTCATTTTACTTTGGAATTTTTTGCATATACAGGGTGGCCCAAAAATAGGTATACAGTACTGTACTGATCAGCTCATTGCATTTTATATAATTTCTTATTGTTATCCATCAGGTAGACTTAGTTTCTTTATTATTTGTTCTTAATGTGTTTTTACTTACATCTTAAGCTCGGAAGAGCCGAAGCAAATAAACCCATGAACTAGAATGTTATACTTGATCAACGCAGAGGTGTATACCTATTTTTGGGCCACCCTGTATACATAAGAAAAGACAAATTCTGACCAAAGCATATACTATTTAATAAATAATGTTAGAGTTTCGCCAAAGTATCTTTAATGAACTAATTTGTTTTATGTCTGTTTAATAAACTACGTATTACCTGCGATGGCTTTATGCAACTATGGTTCATTCCAGATAAGCTGGTGTGAGATCAAAACCAGTTTTCTTTTAACCACGCTCAAGACGTGATCTAATAAATGTGATTTTTGGAGTTCTTCTTTCTTCCTCAACCCCCACACATAGAAATATAGAATAAATGTAAATATATCTAAAGTATTAATTATAATTTTCGTAATAGCTCTTTATATTTTTAAACATTTCATTACATTAATCTGTATTAGTGAGATAAATCATATATATTTTAGTATATTAGTAAATTTAAATGAACAGTTGTCATTTGCTTGGTACACAGGATGGCGAAATAATATTGGAATTCCAAGCAATGACAGGATTGGGAATTAAATGAAAACTTACTGTATTCATATAACCCAGCTCGCACCAAGTAAACTTTGTGGTGGGCAAACACCGTATACGTGGGTTTTCTTGAGGTTCTTCCGTTTCCTTTCATTTTCTTGATTCCACCATTTTCATTCATTTCTCATCATAACCGTCTCTTTTAACCTAACCAGTATAACCGTGGGACATAAAACATGAGATTTTTTTTTTTTTTTTTTTTGTATACATACAATAACTTGATATTAATATGCAACGCAAGAGCAAATGCAATTTGTGTGGAGAAAGAAAATCAGAGCGATAACATGTTAACGGCGGAACTTGAAACATGTGTCTTGTCTTGGGTTCTTATGCATAAATGTTCTTACATTAAAAAGGAAAGAAAGAAAAAGAAACGTAGAATTTCAACAGGATCGGTTTGATTCACAACTTCTCCCGACTGCTAAATGTGAGAATCATGGAGATTAACTTTATAACGAATGAGCTTTTATCTCTGGAAACTGATTTTAAAAAGACAAGACTAAAGTCAAACCTTTTAGTACATAAATAATAACCAATACTTCTTTCTAAGGTAAATTTTAAAGATGGTAATTGTTGAAAAGGCTTTTGGTAATGGCTGAAAGGGACAGCAATGCCTTTTTAACATCAGGTGCAAGCGAATTGTGGTCCAGATTTATATTTGTATCTTAACCAATATTAGCAACTTATTTTCCCCTTCTGCAATGGCAAAAAGGTGGGAAAAAAAATCTGTTTCGATTGTCTATCGACTTATCTGGAATAAATAAACGGTGGCGTTAAACGTACATCCTTTTCTTCTTTTTCTTCATGTGGAATGATATAGAAATACATTCAATGGCTTTTGAAAATATAGCATATATCCACCCAATATATATCCTTCTTTCTTTAGGGTGATAACCTAGACGCTGGATCGTAAAAGTAGCGTCCAGATATACATCCCAGACACTGAAATTATGAAGCAGAACGAGCCATGTTTTGTCCAATCTACCTGAATCAAGATTTAATTTTGAATTTCTTATCTAACAACGAGTGAGTACGAGAAATACTTCCCCGATTTCGTTTATTGTATATTGTAACCGTATTAATTTGGTGCTTTGAATCTTCTGTGTACTTCGGAAGGCCTGCTACTTTGATTTGAACGTATTCACTGATCTCAAAAAACTAATGTTTGTCTTAGTGAATTCAATTTGTGAATCTTCAGGCTCACGAATTGCTTTATGAAAGACAGAAACGGTATGAGTAGGTAGGTAGGTACGTGACACACAAAACCAGTGATAGAACTGTGTGTTCGTGCTCCTTCTTAGGGCTCCTAATGTAATATCGCCAGTTATGATTTCCGTAATTCTACTATGGCCCTTCTGCCGAAATTTCAACGTGTTGATCTTCCACCAAATAAAGCATACAAAAATACATACAGTAAATAAACCAGAACGAACTTAAAAAGGGTTAATTTTTCTTAGTAACTTCTACAAGCTTTATACCAATTTTCGATGTACTTTATTATTATACTAATTAAGCAATTCTTGTAATATATTTACCCTTTTATAATTTCCTTGATTACTAAATTTGTTACAAATATTTTGTTTAAGAGTTCTGTTAAAACGTTCTACAATATGTTATTTTACGAAAACACATGCTCAAAATGGAGGGCTTGAAATTGAAAAATTCGCAAAATATCATTTCGCTATGACTTACGGTTCCCGAGATACAGCTCCTTCAATCTCCCGAAATCCGAATTTTTTGGCCAATATCTGGGGAACGGTGGCCAGTGGCCACCGGTTATTATTTGGTACCAAAATATTTAGCATTCTCTTAAGTATTGATCAACATCAATGTCATTTCCCTATCACTTACGGTTCCCGAAATATGGCTCCTTCAATCTCCCGAAATCCAAACTTTTTTTTTTTGGCTAATATCTAGGGAACGATAAGAGTGACGAAAAAAATTCAATCACTTCTTCCAGATAGTTTTTGATGCTCGATGGAATGGATGACTCAAAATTGAAAAATTCGCAAAAAACAGACACAGACAAACACAAACAGAGAATTCAGTAACGAATTTTTTAAGTTCTTTGAATATAATAAATAAATAAATTAAAGTGGTTTTGTGCATGATCCAGGGATGTAATAGAGCGTATACCCACCTAATATATTTTATGGTCCAGCGTCTAGGTTACTCACCTTAAATTTACGAAGAAGCAAGTATATACGTGGTAGATATACGCTATATTTTTAAAAGCTGTCGAGCGTATACGTACCAAAAATTCTAGCAGCACATCACAACCCCCCAACAATAGTAAAATAATAACGAAAAGACAACAAATTGACAATCGTTATTGAAAATCGTTACTTAATTTCAGATTTAAATAAATAAGTTAGATACGTACTGTGAAGTGACAAGAAACGTCACTAAGTGATAATGCGTGTATTGAGCTGCCTTCGGAAGACCCGTACTTCCACTTGTTGTTGGTAAATAAATAATGTCATTCATTACATCCACCTCAATGTCATCATTGCACGCTGAAAGTAATAATAACAAAAATATTATTAAAATCAAATCAAAGTATCTTTCTGTTCAGTAGGGAAGCTTGTAAACAGTGACACTACCGAATTATTTCTTCAGGAGGCTTAAGAGGCCTCATCACTGCGAAATTAAAGTACCGCTAATTTTACAGTAATTATACGATATCTTCAAATAGATAAAAGATAATCGAAAAGTGGAACAAGACCTCTCTAGATAATATTATTTTGCGTGAGATACGATTATCACGACTCATTTATCTGCTTTCGATTTCCAGCCATTTAGAAAATCAGCATTTATTTTCGCGTTTCTAAATAACTGCAAACAGAAATCTACTAGGTGAGTCGTGAAAATGGTACATCATGCAAAATAATATTGTCTAGGGAGGTCTTAATCCAATTTTTGATTATCTTTTATCTATTTGATGATATCACATAATTACTGTAAAAATAGCGGTATTTTAATTTCACAGTGATAGGGACTCTTAACCATTATAAACAGAGTTAAAGTCTTTCATTCTTCTAGTTGTTGATTAGTGGCATACACAGAATTTCATCAACAGAATTCAAACACTTAATCTCATACACCAGAGGGTAAACGTAATTGTTGTATGCATACAATAAAATTTTATCTTTCCATAATACCTTGGTCAAATGGGGTCTAAAAACCTGGAAGTTCCCTTGCATACGCCACCGGAGTTGAAAATCTGAGCCATTCTTTCTTTTTTTTTTTTTTTTTTTTGGCTCAATGATTTATATGAGACAGTATTGTTCTCCTTCCTTTGAAATAAGCTCGAATTTTAATTGCTTGATTTTATTTATCTTTTATTTAAATCGAATTAAATGACTAAAGAATGAGAAGAAGCAGAAGAAAAAAGAACCTATGTTTGTTCTTACATCTTTTAGTCACGAAATCATGTTATCACTCTTCTCTTTATTGAATTCTTACTAGGAATAGATTTTATGGGTGTAGCGACCATGAAAGCTTTCCTCTCGAATGTTAAGAATAATGCATTTTTCATAATTTTATTATTCAAAATTCGAAGGAGTTACAGTACTTGGTATTCGCAAGGTCGTCCGGGCTTTCAATTTAAGTGACTTCACGAGCACCCTACGCATAATCGCCTGAAACTAAACATCATATTCTCAAGATCACCTTTGAATGTGAATTCGTAGTTACATGCAAGCTTCTGTTATGCGTTCGTCGTTCATCGCAGAGATAAACGGTGGCTCAGTGGTAGAGCGCTTACGTCTCGTGCATAGGGTCCCTGATTCGATCCCCGATCAAGTAAGTTTGTTGTGGACAACATCGTTTTCGTGGGTTTTTTCGGGCTACTGCCGTTTTCTCCCACCTTCCCATTCCACCAGTTATCCCATCATTATTCATTTGCCTTAATCAACGTCTCCCTTAGCCTAAAGGGCATAATCGTGGGACGTTAAACAGAAAGATTTCATTTCATTTTCAAGAATTTCTCAAGTTGATATTTACAACACAACTATCTGAAACAATCATGTTATTAAACGTTATTTTGAAGCATAAGAAAAATCAAACAGTTGATTAGCCATGTTGTAAATATAGTGTTTACTTACCATAAAGTGACTTCACAAACACCCTGCGCATAGTCGCCTGAAACTAAACATCAGTTTCTCAAGATCACCTTTGAATGTGAATTCCTAGTTACATGCAAACTTCTGTTACGCGTTCGTCGTTCATCGTAGAATGGATCCTCAGTGGCAGAGCGTTCACCTCTGGCGCTTGGGGTTCTGGGTTGGATCCCAGCCTCCACCACGTGAACTTTGTGGTGGACAAACACCGTGTGCGTGGGTTTCCTCGGGGTTCTCCCGTTTTCTCCCACTTTTTTCATTTCACCATTTCGTTCATTTCTCATCATCACCATCTCCTTTAGCCTAACCGGCATTACCGTGGGACGTAAAATTCAAAGATTTCATTTAATTTCATAAAGATTCACTAAAAATGAATCAATGAAGCTTTTTTGGCAGGGAAAGTTAACGTTATAAAATTTAGTTTTGGTGTTTTTAGAAACGTGAAGAACGTGAACGTGAGAAACGTGAAGACAACTCTTCAAAAACTGAAGAACAATATTTTTTTTTTAATTGAAGAAATAAAGAATAGAAAAGAAAGTAAAGCAAATGTAAGTTAGCTAAACCTTACCATCCCCATCGTCCTCCAATAGCTCCTGTACTTGTGTTGCTCCCTCCACATTATCAATTGAAAATAAATGAACACTCCAAGGCAGCTTTGAGACGGCACCTTTCACTAGAGACTCAGTTCCAGAGTCACAAAGAACAAAACGAGTATTGCTTTCCTCCATGAGAATTACTTGGTCCTCTGAAAGAAAGAGAGATTATTATAATGTACAAAAAGTTTCCACAAAGATGTATCCCGTAGCATACACAGAATTTCGTCAAGGAAGGAAACGTATTCAAGCTCCCAAGTTTAAGTCATTTCATGTGTTTGTATACATATTTTAATATAGCAAATGTTTCTTTTTGCTTAATATCTTGCTCAATGGAGAGGGTTGAAACCCAGAAACCTTCCTTTGCGTATGACAATGGATGTAGTCATCTACAAAGAAACAGCTTACTTTATAAATAAATTACACTCACTGTGCCTTAAGAGCCTGCCTTACTAAAAATAATACAATATTTAATATTTTTCTTTTGCTTGTTTATTCATACTACTTTTTAAATAATAATTGTATTTAGTTTGTAATAAACAAAATAGTTTTAACATACGGTTATTAAAAGTAAATAATAATGTTAATTAAAAAGTAGTTCACAAGAAACCAAAACAACATGATACGCAATCAAATGCAGTTAAGTTCGTTCCTCTACTCGCTGCATTAATTTAGATTTTAGGGAAATTGTTTTTCTGGCAACACTGTAATTTCTATGGATGGTAACACTGAGCATTCTTCAGATTCAAATTTTCTGTTGTAGAATAGCATTATCTATGATTGTGGTAACTTGCATTTCATTATCTCCTTTCACCGATGAATAAACAAGCAAAAGGAAAATGGTAAATTTTGTATTATTTTTAGTAATGCAGGCTCTTAAATTGGAGAATTCTGAATTACTTATTATTACTATTATTATTTTGAAACAATTCAAAGATTTCTAAGTAAACTAATTCTGCCTGTTGAAACCGGAATTGATAGAATATTGGACTTATGTAGTTTAAAAGCTACCATAGTTACAAAACGTGGAATGAAACTCTCTTGTTTTTATTAAACTTGTTTATGCAATGCGTTACAAAATTTTAACAACACAGCTAAAAAAAATTAACAGGGGATGGACAAAAATATGGAAACATCTGGTATAAAAGAGGTAGCAATTTCAAACGCGATTTGCGTCTGAACGGTAGGTATCGCTGTAGTCACCGACACATCCTGTGAGCATGGGCGCCCGAAGGGGAGGGCAGGGTGGGACCCGGGCCCCCCTCTGGCTCACGAAAATGTATACGTAATATAGCAACCATGGAGATGGGCCCCTCCCTGGAAAATTTTCTTGGGCGCCCCTGCCTGTGAGGTATTCTACCTGGCCAATCAAACAGATGGGTCAGTTAACAGTTCAGCGACCTATCCATGCAGCTTATCCTGAATCATGTTAAAGCTGACAAAGTTTCAAAGAGGGTAAATTGTGTGTGGTGAGACCTTCCGTGACGAAAGTAGTCGAAATGTGTAATGTATCAAGAGGCACAGCAGGGGCGGATCCAGCGAGGGGCAATCGCCCCCCCCAGAAGAGGAAACTTTTTTATTTATATATATATATATATATATATATATATATATATATATATATATATATATATATATATATATATATATATATATAAATAAAACCCATCTCAAAGTTTGGAGCCCTTAAAAGTAGCAGTATGACAACCCACCGCCCCCCCCCCCAGAAGTCGGTCCTGGATCCGCCCCTAAGGCACAGTCTCGAAGATCATGACTAGCTACGAGTGTTCCGAAAAAAAAAAAAAAACGCATCAGCGAAGCACCAGGTGGACGCAAGTGTGTTGCGTGACAGAGACAGATGTACATTGGGTAGGATTTCAACCAATCAGAAGATTTCAACCGGCGCCAAAAGTCACAGCTGAGCTGAATACAGTATTCACAAATCCTGTTAACGTCAAAACAACTAGAAGAGAACTCCACAAGCAGGGTATTTATGGCAGATCTGCAATTCCCAAACCACTCGTGACTGTTTTCTGCTATTCGGAGACAGTCAGTGGCGTAGCCAAGATGTGTGTTTGGTGGGGGGCAAGTGCTGTTATAGGTACATATTAAAAAATTACAAAAAAAATAAACATAAAAATATATAAAAAATTACAAACATCAAAGTACCAAAGTACATTGTCGGACCTCTTTTGGGGGGGAAGCGGCCTCTCTGTCCCCTTCCCTACGCCACTGGAGACAGTGGTGCAACTGTATTGGACAATGGAGCAGTGGAAGACAATTTGATGGGATAAGTTTTCTTTTACATTGTTTCCAACTGCTGGTCAAGTTTACGTGTGGAGAACGCCAGCGCAAGCATACGATACAATCTGTTACGAAGAGCGTGGCGGTGGTTCAGTGATGATTTGGGCAGTCATTCCTGATGTTCTACCGGACACATCATCGCCCTATGTGACTGCCAAGGACTACTGACTACGTAACCATTTTGAGTGATTAGATACATCCCGTAGTGAAAACTTTGTTCCCAGATGGTAATGCCGTATTTCAAGATGACAGAGCCCCTGTTCATTCAGCTCACATGGGCGCCCGAAGGGCAGGGCAGGGTGGGACCCGGGCCCCCCTCTGGCTCACGAAAATGTATACGTAATATAGCAAACCATGTACATGTATTAAATACCAAAAATACCAGACGTAATATGGCAACCATGGAGATGGGCCCCTCCCTGGAAAATTTTCTTCGGGCGCCCCTGCCTGTGAGGTATTCTACCTGGCCAATTGAACGGATGGATCAGTTAATAGTTCAGCGACCTATCCATGCAGCTTATCCTGAATCATGTTAAAGCTGACAAAGTTTCAAAGAGGGTAAATTGTGTGTGGTGAGAGCTTCCGTGACGAAAGTAGTCGAAATGTGTAATGTATCAAGAGGCACAGCAGGGGCGGATCCAGCGAGGGGCAATTGCCCCCCCCAGAAGAGGAAACTTTTTTATTTTATATATATATATATATATATATATATATATATATATATATATATATATATATATATATATATATATATATAAAACCCATCTCAAAGTTTGGAGCCCTTAAAAGTAGCAGTATGACAACCCACCGCCCCCCCCCCAGAAGTCGGTCCTGGATCCGCCCCTAAGGCACAGTCTCGAAGATCATGACTAGCTACGAGTGTTCCGAAAAAAAAAAACGCATCAGCGAAGCACCAGGTGGACGCAAGTGTGTTGCGTGACAGAGACCTAGATATCATTGAGCCCTTGTTGTCAGTTTGGGAGACCAAGGTGCGAGCCCGCTACCAACCGCCATCGTGTTTACATTTGCAGCTCTTTTGGCGAAAGAATGATACAACATCCCTTTAACAACCATACACGACCTGTATTTCTCCATCCCCCGTCGACCACGGGCCGCTGTGCATGCCAAAGGTGGTCCTACTCGCTATTAATAAAGGTAATGTGCAATTTTTCAAATGTTTCCAAATTTTGTTCATCCCCCTGTATAGACTTGTTCAAGGAAGTTAGCTGCCCACCTCAGACTATATTCTGATAATCGTATAATATATAATTTTTGGCTGGATATAACTCTTCAACAACCACGGAAGGTAGTAACTTGTTTTGTTTACCTCTTTTCAACGAATACAATTACGATAGATGGTAGGCCAGAATTTTGTTAACACCATTGTTCCATTCTAAATTTAATCTTTTATACCTAAATGAATTAAATAAACTATGACCCTATATTAAATAAATGTACTCTCACCTGGTCGATCAACTGGGCAACCTCCTCGAATTGCCCCATTGCAGCGCCATACACCAATGATACAGACATCCAGAAGAGCCATTTCTGTTGTTATAAAATAAAATACATCTCCCTTTTTGAACCCGCGCTTGGTTAAAGCACTTGCGACTTTTCTTGATAATGGCTCTACCTCCGAGAACTTTACGCTAGTTCCATTCACTGTGTCAGTCTATGTAGAAAATACAAAAATAAAAAATATATATTTTAAAACCCGTGTTTATGATGAAAATGGATATATGGGCCAATACATCTGGACAAAGTTTGGTCACTTAGTTTCTTTATAACCTACCAAACAAAATTAGCCAATATTTCACACAATTGGTCCAACTTATGTTAAGAATTTGCTAATCTAACAATTCTCCAATTATGCTGCGGAATATTTGCTGTTTACCCAATCTTGTGTTACTTGAGCTATAAATACGTATTTTCATGTTTGCATAAGCTTAATATACTCGTACGCGTATGTTCTAATGTTATTTCTTTTACAACTATTGATGCATTACAAAAACTACAAGCAGAGTTCATTTAAGCATTGACTTAAAAGACTCGCTATTTTGCAAATATAGCTATCGCTATTTTGGTTTGGCCAGTGGCCATCAATTAATATCGGTACGAAAATGTTTAATATTCAATTAGGGATTGATTAACACCAATATCACTTCTCTATGACTTACCCTTCCCGTGATATTGGCCAAAAGATAGTTCCGATTTCGGGAGATTTCAGGAGCCAAATCCCGGGAACCGTAAGTCTTACAGAGATCATATTGGTGTTGATCAATACCTAAGAGGATGGTGAATATTTTGGTACCAAATAGTAACAGCTGACCCCAGATATTGACCAAAAAAGTTCGAATTTCTAGATATTTAAGCAGCTATACCTCGAGAACTGTAAGTCATATAGAGATGATATTTTGCTAATTTTTGCGAGAAAGAGAATAAGGTGCGGATAAAAATATTTATTTTTACATGTAGGAACAATGACAGTTATCCTTCCCACTCCATTTCTCCATTCTTCTTAAGTTCGTTCTGGCAATGCTCTTGGAGCATTCTCAACTGGTTTGTTATTATAATTTACTATTTTGATCACGCTTTTGTGCCATAATTTTCTGCTGAATGTAATGGAACTAGAAAAACTTGGTGCTTGTTTCATGTCTTTCTCAAGTTTCTGCATAAATCAATTTCGCACTAACATGTACTTTCAAAAGAACAAAATTTTACAATTAGCACAGATTTTACATTTATTTAAGCGTCATTATCCTACTTTCACGTTCATAGAAAATTTTGTTGGAGTCGATAAAATAAATATATGAAAAATCCAGGGCCGGATCTAAGGGGGGTCAATTCGGAGCACTTGTCCCGGGGCGCAGCTGGTTGAGAGTATGTAGGGGGCGCCATTTCGATGCAAAATTGGAAGAAATTAGGGCAGATATACGTCTTTGCCCCGGGCGCAATATTTCTTAGATCAGGTCCTGGAAAAATCCCATATATTTTGCCAATTTTCACGAAAATTCTCTTTATCTTTATTCGAAAAATTAACGTCTAAAAATCCCACAAAATGTGATTTTCCCATGGGTTGGCATCATTGGTTTTCACTTATCTAAGGATGTTATAAAATAGAGGATCTGCCCATACGTATCTTCATCATATGAACTCAGTGAAGCCAAAAAACAACCGAGCATCATCTGAGCCGGCATGTCTGATTGGCTATTCTCGTTTTCGTCATATGGGGGCGCGGTGGCTCAGTGGTAGAGCGTTCATCTCTGGTGCTTGGGGTCCCGGGTTCGATCCCAGCCTCCGCCAAGTGAACTTTGTGGTGGACAAACACCGTGCTCGTGGGTTTTCTCGGGGTTCTCCCGTTTCCTCCCACTTTCTTCATTCCACCATTTCACTCATATCTCATAATCACCGTCTCCTTTAGCCTAACCGGCATAACCGTGGGACGTAAAACTTAAAGATTTCATTTCATTTTCATTTCATTTCATTTCGTTTTCGTCATGATTGTTGGCTCGAAACATAGCGATCTTAGTGGCACGAAGTGGGCAGAGTAGGTGTGGCGAAGCTGTGACGTATGGCTTCACGATTTTGTTGTATGGGCAGATCCTCTATTTTATAACATCCTTGCACTTATCTGTCTTCAGTGATGTCACAATGAACTGGATTCTTCGAGATTCTCCCGATGAGTTTCGATTTTTCCATGTAAAATATGTGGTTGTTAATTTAGCCATTTTGTCGGTAGATCTGGCCAATTTGAGAACCTGGCTAGCCACAAATTTTCGGAAATGTCACTAGTGGTTCTTATAGCCGTATGTTTTATTTAGTTAGTTATTTCTAGCCATTTTCTGAATTGAGAAACTTTTTGCTAGATTTTGTATGTCAATTTGCTATATTCAGTTAGATGTAAATCTTTGTGTGCAGAAATTTTGTGAAGTAAAATGAACAGGAATACTGTCGAGATATTTTTTGCAACTTGTTATATATCTTTTATGTTCTGTTAGATTGTGTTATTAATGGTAATTAGTGTGAACAATAGAAAACTAAATACATGGAAGTGCGTCGGGACCGTAATACGGCAAATTGTGGAGGCGTCAAAATATTAAATAATGCTTTTGATCAAGTGGATACTTTCAAATATTTAGGATCAATATTAACAGACGAAAATCATATTCACGAAGAAATTAAATGTCGACTAAAAGCAGGGAATTCGTGTTACTATTCGGTTCAAAATCTCTTGTCGTCGCGAATTCTGTCGAGGAATTTGAAGCTTAAAATATATGAAACGATAATCATGCCTGTTGTCCTGTATGGTTGTGAAACATGGTCGCTTACTCTGAGGGAAGAACATAGACTGAAAGTATTTGAGAACAGGATCCTGAGAAGAATATTCGGACCCAAGAGGAACGAGAATGGGGAATGGCGGAAGCTTCATAACGAGGAACTACATAGTTTATACGGTTTACCCAACATTGTTAGGGTCGTCAAGTCTAGGAGGCTTAGGTGGGCAGGTCATGTAGCTAGAATGGAAGAAAGTAGAAACGCTTTCAAAGTCTTGACTGGTAGACCCATAGGAAAACGACCATTAGGAAGACCTAGGCGCAGATGGGAGGAGAATATTAAGATGGATCTCGCAGAGATAGCAATACAAAGTTGAAACTGGATGCAATTAGCTAAGGATAGAAGTCAGTGGAGAGTTTTTGTGAACGCGGCACTGAACCTCCGGGTTCCATAGGCCATAGAGCTAGTTAGTTAGTTAGTTAGTTAATTAGTGTGAACAATAAATTTTTAAAATGCCAAAACCTCAGTATACTCTAAGTTATAGAACCGATTAGGAGAATCTGCCAGAATTTAAATATCGGATTTAGCTTGTTCCAATAGACAATGCTAAAGTATTTGTAAACTTTGTAAATCAGGAACGAAAGTTAAAATGTTTGTATATATATAAACAAATAAATAAACACAGCTCAGCAGCTAAGCCGTTTATCAGTAAAAGACAAACGAAAGTTAGTTTTCAGCTAGTCCTTCACTCGGCTAATAATAAGGCGGAAGCGAAAGTTTCTCTGGCTTTATTGCAGGACGTTCATGACTAATTATAAATGATTATTTGGCGCAGTTATTTATTTCTAGGGACCGCAAAACTCATTTGCCACAGTTATTTATTTCTAGGTACTGCAAAACTCCAAGTATTCGTTTGCATAATTTTGTAGTCATTTCTGGCGATATTTAGCTATTGACTTTTGCCACATTTTCTCCTTATGAGCTGGCAACACTAGTAAGATAAGTGAATTTTACGAATGTTCTATCAAAGAAACAAAATGAAGCACCGGTAGCTTATCTTCGCCCACAGACATAGACATCAAAGTGCGTGATTAGATTAGATTAGATTTATTAATCATTCTGTGTACCATATTACATGTACGTTTGTACAAAATGGTATAGAATTGATCAATACATAAAATAGATAAAATATGTAGGCAATATTTTTAACAACTTGTGAAAATATACATATAGGCTAAACCAATTCTACAATCTATATAACAATAATATATACCTATATGAAATTAATTACTATTTTAATTAATGGGTATTTTTGTATTTATCATCTGATATCTAGACCAATTATTTTTCTAAATTTCACATGAGCTGCTAAGACATTCATCTACTGTATAAAATGTGTTATTTAACAGCAGTTTGCGCACTGAGTGGGCAAAGAAACTCTTTCCATGAGCATCTTTTATGAAACCAGATAGCTTATTAGACAATTTTAAGAAAAACTGATACATTAAGTGGTTGAAGCAAACAGAACGAATCATCAAATTATTACTCCCATTCCCATATATAATTGATTTCAGTATTTCATACTTAAATCGCTAGCCTAACAGTATTTTATCAATTATTCAAATATCCCCTCTAAAATGACTATTATAGTTTCACTATATTGCTTATTATTTGCATCTACGAGTATTATATCATTCAATTCTGAAACTCCTTAACCACCTTTCGATCATTATATATAAACAGCGATAAATTGGAAATGATAACAAACCTTTTTTTAAAATACTTTATTTTAGTTTTAACAAATGAGAGTATTACTCTCTGGTCAGAAAGTGTTAGTTATTCGTAAAAATGAGTGATAGGCTAAGTATTATGCGTGTGATCCTTAAAGCAGCAAGATACCAGTTTACATTTTTGTCATAATTTTTGTCCGCGGAACAAAACTTTGGCAATTCGTTTCGTTTGCGTGTAGCACAATTAATATATTTACGGGCAAAAGTATATTTATATAAGTGCTAGTAAATGCTTATAGAAACGTTATATCAGTTGTACAATCCGCGGCAAAAAACCTGCAACATGAGCATATAAGTTTATTGTGAAATGACGGAAGTCTTTTGCTCCAAAATAAGTGTGCACGGGAGGAGGCCGAGGTTTATCCTGGCATGATTCGTTCCACTTAGATGTTATGTTCATTCCCTGTGCTGTTAGGCGTAGTTTCACAATAAACTTACATCCTCATGTTGCAGGTTTTTTGCCGCGGATTGTACATTTGGAAAGAAAGTTCGCAATTGAAAATAATAAAATGTTAATAGTAATCGTAAGTTAATGAGAGTCAAATTCATTCGTGCGATTAAAATGTTCGAATGGCGGTTTATGTAAGTATGTCTGTATATAGTGATAATTTTCTATGTGCATGGCAGTTCTAAGTTGTTCAATGGACAGTACAGGTAAGTGACCACGATCATGTATCGATGGTTCGATGCCCATCCGGAACATTGATATGCTAATTCAACCTTGTCACGTGGAACCTACACGAATCTTGGAATCTGGACTTCATTATCTGATTTACTAGTATGAAAGGATATATCGAAATATAATGGTAGGGAGACATTGATTGAGGATCGAACCTACACACTGGAAGGCTTCTATTTTCAGTTGTAGCATTAAGCTTATGGGATTAAGTGAAGAACTATTCGAAGCCGATTCATAAGACAGAATCACAAGTTCTTCGAACAGCTCTTTAATGCATATGCTTTTTCAAAGCCCGATAGCCTAATGTAGTTGAATGTTACATGATTCACAAAAAGGTTTTGCGGACATGATAATGACGATTTTTGATTCGTAGCTTTTCGTTGACATCTTAGATATTGATACGAAGATTTCTAAATCTATCTTATTCCATTTTGAAAACTAATACTTCAATTACCAAATCTAATTATCTGTTTCTTATCAGCTTTGAAAACGGAAGCAATTTGCGCTTCAGAAACGTTAGGATTCAGTTTTAGAAATGAAAAGAGTTAAAGTTCTTGAAACATTAGTATCGTGTCAACGTTTAAAATACAAGCAATTAGAGCTCCAGAAACGTTAACACCATATCAATTTTAAAAATATAAAATTATAGGATTAGAAACGTATGAGTTTTGAAACTGGAAGGAGTTAGTCTTTAGAAATGTTGGCATCATATTGATTTTGAAAATGAAAGCTATTAAAGCTTTAGAAATATTATTATCATATCATATCTGAAGATGAAATAAATTAGAGCCTCAGAAACGTTAGCATCGTATCGTCTTCAAAGATGGAATCAGGACTTTAGAAACTTTGACATCGTATCAGTTCTGAAAATGAATAAATCTAGAGCTTCAGAAACGTTGGCATCATATCAATTTTGAAAACGAAAGAAGTTATAACTTTAGAAACTTCAGCATCGCATTGGCTTTGAATATTAAAACAGTTAGAACTTTAAAGAGTTGTTAATACTCAAGGATGGACTGAATCCATAGAAAGGACAGTGGTACAGATATTCAGGAGGTGCTATACCAATTGATTGGATGGCCCCAGTAATATAGCATTAACTTTAGGTTAACCAACCTTACGTGTGGCTTGAAAAACTATTAGTAACAAAGATTCACAAGGTGAGCTATTTTGTGTATTATTTCAGAAGTATAATGTAAATATTTCCGAAAAATTGTTCATTTTTTCGTTATTTGATAGCTTTTGGGCTTTCATCTTCCATAAAGATGAAAGTGCGCTGGGCATTTGCTGCGTTCCTGTTGGGCTACCCATATCCAAGCCCTGGTATCTCATCTTGCAGTTATAGTGCTTCAGAAACGTTAGTATCAACAGGTAAGAAGCTAAAGACAAATCAAGTACCGGCTAATCAACTGTTGAACGAATTTGATAAATGTTGGTGATACACGTGTGTGTGTGTGTGTGTGTGTGTTGACAATCTTTTATTGTTTCTCAAATTAGTTCGAGACATTCCAACTTGAATGATTTGATTCTTAATTTTATCATTTGGGTAAATGGAAACAATTAAGAATGACTTTTAAGATAGACAACTGAAAAACCTTCATTGATATGAATATTGCTCAATAAATGATTAAATATTGTCATAATTAAGAGGTGATCAAAAATCACGTCTTTTGTGCAACTCTTATCATTAGCTTGTTCTCTGTGTAACACTTCAAGTGTTTTGCAAAGATAATGAATGTTGTTATTAATGCAAAACGATAATTTCTTATGCAATCCATTTTTCTTCTACAATGCAGGATATTGTCTATCACAATAGTAGACAGATATTCATTTCAAGATAACTGTGAGAAAGTAAAAAGAAAAAGTCAATACAGAATAATGACAAGACCACAAAATTAATTTTTGAACTTGCTACATTCTTAAGAGCGTTTGCTTTTTTTTTCAATTTTGGGAAAAAATAAGGGAAATGCATACATTTATACGATAACTTGTCAATAAAAAAAAATAGTTGATTGAAATTTAGCCTCCGATTCAGTACTGAGGATATATATAAGACGTGTGCCTACAGCTTAACATGGGATCTGAATCGCATGTGCTCCTACCGAAAATCGAATTCTGGTCTCCTGCGCTAAAATAAGAATTTCTTATTTACTTATGACATTAGAGAAACCAGGAGGATATGATTCTTTTCGAAATAGTTGCCTTCAACTTGAACGCAAGAGTTTGTCATGGAACCTCTCCTTTGATTTGGTCTTCAACTGTATTCACCTTTATGACAACTCTAGCGTCAAGACCTATTTTTTAGTTCTAGTTTCAAGGAAACGAAGGAAACAAACATTTTGGAGTTTTTCCCTTGTATTCCCCCACTTACAGGTATTTTTGCGTAAGTTTGTGGAAACACGGCGTGCACTTGACATCATTCCACAACTAAGTGCTTCTAATATCAAAATCCTAATCTTATTGATATGTGACATGCATGAAAGTGGTCAATAGTTACATCGTCACTCAACGCTCTTCATGAAGAATGAAAGCTACCTGTACTATGTTGTCTGTTCCATCGTTAACGAGTGTAGCTGCAGCGCCAAAGAGATTCGACGTCGATGAACAAGTAAAACGCAGTTGATTATGACGAGAAGAGTTCTATTATAACAGTAAAAACGAATTTTCATTCTTTCAGTTATATTTATCACATGATTAGGAAGAAGGCTACTGGAACTAAACGTCCGAGCCTATGAAGAAGGTGTCCAGTGGAAGACCAAAATGAAATGAAAAGAATAACGAATCCTACAAGCCCTACCTAGGTATATACTGTATGTGAATGGTCAACGTGGTTGGTAATTGGTAGTTGCGAAAATCAAGTATAAAAATCCGTTGCCCCAAGATAGTTTAAAAGTGTACGTTGCCCAGCCAAAAATTTGCCGTCATTTATCCTACGATTTAAACCTCTCATCCAAATCCTAATTTTACTTTCGCATGGTCACATTGGCAATTTACTAGGCTACAATTTCCCACTATTGAGCTTGAACAAAGGGCCAACGTTGGCAATTGACTAGCTTACTATTTTTCATTATTAAGCTTGGACAAAGGACCAACTTTGGCAATTGACTACACTACCATTTCCCATTATTGAACTTGGGCAAAGGGCTAACGAGAGCAATTGACTAGCTTATCATTGTCCACTATTGAGCTTGAACAAACGGCCAATGTTGGCAATTGACTAGACCCGGAAATACTTATGGAAGAAGTCATACTTGACCCCATCCGTTTGAATTTTTACGGGTAGCACATTTCTTTCGAACCCATTGTAAAACAAACACTGTCAGAAGTTTCGGCGGAAGTATGTAATGCCTAACCCATACCAGGGTTGATATGTTTAAAACAAGTGTTTAAAACATGTTTAAAATGAGAGCTGTTGTTTTATTCAGTTTGTTTTAAACGTTTTAAACAAATTGTTTTAAACGTGTTTTTTTTTATGGTGGTTGAACATGTTTAAAACAACTAAAATATCAGATTGAAGAAGCTAATTTAATTTTTTAACAAACAACCCATCCTCTGCAGGATTTGTGCATGGAGTAAATTACAAGCAGAGTTATATTCTTATTATAACATCAATTACTGAACGGAATTTTGCACATCAATGTGCGTATAACTAAACCAAGAGAAATTCAAATGAAGTATTTCAACATTTCTTAATTTCCAAGAATAACGGAGGTTAAACATACTATACACTATTCTAAGATCCAAATTCACAAATTCAAAACTTGGGTATTTTTTGATCAGTATCATTTCCATAATAATGAAGAGTTCTGACATCATAAGCTAGAAGAAATGCTCTGACAAATACAATACAACTCATAGAAAAGAGCAGTGACTAGCCTACAAGGAACAAATAACATATTTTAACTAAACAGGTTTCAATATACATCTCTATCTGCAACATGGGTAGCTAATAATGATTAATGCCTACGGCATAAGAACACAATTAATTCTAGACGCCCACCAGGGATTTTAACAAAATGGTAGACTCTCACGTTCGGGGCTCTGGTGATCCCCCTAATTATCACAGAATCATGAATTATACACCATTGGAAAGCTTATAAACCACAAATTCCAATGAGGTAACATTCTTGAAATTCCGGCCGTATTCGTAGAAAAAGAACAGATAAAAAATCATTAAAAATATGAAAATATTGACTTTGCGTGGCCCTGGCAACCTTTGCAGTCACCCTACGCTGACACAGTGATAAATGTGTAGGCCACATACTTGTGACAATAATATAAGATATAGTAGCCATTGCTGCCATTGCGTTATGAATTCGTTTTATGTAGGAAATATTTTCAAAAAAAAAAAAAAAAAAAAAATGCGCAGAAAACATTCATTGAATTAGACATTCTCTCCCCTCCCCCACTATAGTACCATGTCCACATGCAAATCATTTTTGCTGCACACATCATGTATACGAACAAGAATTGTGCTTCTAGACCACTTCAGTGAAATATATCTTGTGTTATATGGGACCGTCCCGAAAATAAATGTAAATTAACCAAATTTGACCCCCTCTTCCTCTATAAACAACAAGTACACATACAGGTTACTATCATGTAGGGAACTACCTCATTGCTTCACATACCAATTTTTATGGATGTGCCACAAAGGGGGGAGGAATAGCCGCCAAAACCTGATGAAAAATTAAAAAATGAACTTCATCCTCCCTGTCTCGGCCGTACATACGTACCCCCTATATACATAAAATGCAACTGACGGAAAGGTTCATCCCTCAAAAATACTTTGGTACCAAATCACCTTTCTAGCTTAATTAGAGGCTAAGCTATTGATGTTTGTTGTAAAAATAAAAGTAATTTACGTCAAAATATTAAACTCCAAAAATTGGCTAACTTTGCCTTCTCTCTGCTACCCCATACAAGCAAGAAGTACAAATACACGATATTACCATGTAATTGCCTACTTCCTTGCTTCACGTAACAATTTTTATGCCCCAAGAGGAGGAATGGCCCCCCCAAAAAATGTTGAAAAAAAACACGATATTTACGCTCCTCCCATATACATAAAATGCACACCAGCAAAGCTGCATCTTTCAGGAATAAATTAGTACCGAAACCATCTTCCAGCCTTAATTTAAGGTTTAAGACTGAGCCATTGAAGTTTAAAGCCCTGACACAGCAGTTACGTCAATGGACGTTTAAAGATTAAGAATGCAGACGACCAATAGAACGTAACACAACGAAACTAAACTACATATTCCGTGAACGGAGATCGGGAAAATCCCGATTTCTTTCTCCGGAATTGAACATTTGGGCGGATCGAGATTAGGGAAGTTCCCGAAATTTGATCTAGCGGTTGAATATAGATGGCAAGCAATACATAAGAGTGTAAAAATGTAATATATATATATGCCTATTGAGATTATTGTTTTAAACAAAATAAACATTTTAAACATGTTTTTTCGTTTAAAACAAAGTACTTTGTTTTAAACGTTTAAAACGTTTTAAACAAAAACACACGTTTTAAACATAAAAACGTTCTTTTTTTTTTTTTAAAAAAAACATGTTTTTTTCAATCCTGACCCATACTATATACATACCAGAAAATAGAAGTATTCTACTTACCACCCATGCCTGATCGCCAACTTCTGGTAAACGCTCCTGAAGGTTATCAAATATAAATTTAGTTATAGGAACTCTAGGAATGTTGTCTAAATTGTCTGGCAACGGTGATGTAACTATGTGATCATCTACTCCCATTTTGTTCTACTGGACCTAAAATTATTCACATGACAAATAAAAAATAAAATAGATATAATAAAAGATAAAACAATTTGTACTAGAATTATATTTAAATTTAGAAATCATAAATAAGTTTCAAGAATTTTGCGGTGTTTAGAATGAATTTGTGGTATAACGAAACAAAATAAAATGGTATGTGGACAAAACCTCGCGTGGTGAAAACCGCACCGACCAAAATCTCACGTAGCCGAAAACTTCGCGGGACAATATATTTCATCGTCCAATACTAGCAGATCGAAATCTCATCAGGAGAAAACCTCCCCGTAACAATATATGTGAATTTCTGGAGTCAAAATAATAATGATAACAATAAGAAAAAGAAAGAGAAAGCGAGAAAGAAGTAACAAGATTAGACACTTGAAGAGTAAAAGAATTGACGGGTTCAGAATGAATTGATATATAATCGTTAGATAAACCTAAATAAGGGGGATTCAATCCATGTGCACAAACTATCTTTGTCTGCGCAACTGCCTAATGTACCATTTTGCTGATGATCTTAGTCACATTTAACTAGTTTTGATGTCACGAATCACTTCCCACAGTTTACCCATATACATATTTCTGTTCCGTTCCAAATTGTCAGGATTCGGTTGTCGATTCCAAGTTGGCGTCTCTCACTCGTACACGATGCGGAATTCAACATGTAAGACAAGGATATTATAAAATAGAAGATCTGCCCATACTTATCTTCATCATATGAACTCAATGAAGCCATAAAACAACCGAGCATCATCTGAGCCGGTACGTCTGATTGGCTACTTTCATTTCCGCCATGATAGTTGGCTCGAAACATTGCGATGTTAGTGGCGCGGAGTGGGCAGAGTAGGTGTGGCAAAGCTGTGACGTATGGCTTCACGATTTTGTTGTATAGGTAGATCCTCTATTCTATAACATCCATGATGTAAGAGGACTTTTTGTCTTCTTTTAATGTCAGGCATCACCCTCCGGAGTATGTGCACATCGTTGATTTACCATTAGAGTCAATCCATGCTAAGTGATCGAGAAAAAAGGAAAATTGCAGCTCGACTTTTTTTTTATATAAAAAATCTAATTTATTCAGAAATGTTGAGTTGATATAAGAGTACTTCAAAACCACAATTATTATTATTATTATTATTATTATTATTATTATTATTATTATTATTATTATTATTATTATTATTATTATTATTATTATTATTATTATTATTATTATTTACAACATCGCATGGCAACGCAGCGGCTACCGCCATTTTGCGTTTTCTCGATTTCAGGTTTTAAAGTTGTTTTGAATATCTCAGCATGTATTTGTCCTACCAAATTGAAAGTTGCTGGGCGTGTCCAACTTGTGCAGAGCTAAAACTTTGTCCTCTTAACATTTTTGCCTAAAACCACTTGAAGGGGGTGGAATCAGGTTCTACAGTAGCAACATTTTTGGACATTGAAGATATGTTTGGGAAGAGGAAACAACTAACGTAGAGGTCTGAATTTGTGTGTGCTCGTAGTCCGGGGTCATAAGTTTATACACAAAAATTTGCAGACCTGTAGCTGCTCCCAGACTGAAAAAAGATCGTAAAGTTGGGGAATTGTACCAATTTGGCAGATTTCACTGTCCAATATCTCCAATAGGCCTGGATAAGAAAATCTGAAATTTTGGGAATAGTTACTTCTTTGGTATACCATAACACACAACAAAGCGCGTTTTGTGTTTTTGAGCAGAAGGGGGTCAAAGTATTAAGGAATGATGTCATACTCTAAGATGTGTTTTGTTCACAAATTCAACTGGAAATTCGTTGTTGTGAAGCAAAATTAAGTAGGATGAATGGTTAGTCCAGTCAAGGTTCTCAAGCCCGTTTCTTTCCTCTAGTAGTAACACTGTCTTATCAAACCCACAGCAGCACTGGCGAAGAATGCCGCTATCAGCAGAAGGCGAGAAAAATCAAAACGTACACTTGACAAAAAGTCCGTAAGTAGGCCTACACATGGTAACCTTAGGCCGGTAGAGCCACATTACTATATATATTTCTAAAAGGAAGCAAAAACTGAAATCTTTAAGTTTTACATCCCACTGTTATTCCGGGTGGGCTGAAGGAGACAGCGATGACGAGAAATGAATGAAATGGTGGAGGAAGAAACTGGGAGGAAACGGGAGAACCCCCAGGAAATCCACACACGTGATGTTTGTCCACTACAAAGCTCACTTGGCACAAGTTGGAATCGAACCGAAGATCACTCATGCACCATAGGTGAATGCTCTACCAGTGAGCCACCGCGGCCCCTAGAACGAAGCAATATGTGAATGTGCTACGCGCACATGAAAAAAAACAACAACATAATAATATGTATTTAATAATTATGAAAATAAATAATTATATTAGCTTTCATGAATACTTACTTTCTCAAAATGTAATATTTGAACTTCGTACAGGTTTACAGTGCAAATGGACTCTGTCCTACCGTACAGAGATAGAATGAACTCTTTAACACTTAAGTTTTTCAAGTGAAATGATATTCACTATCAATTTCATTATATACCTCCCATAGAAATGGTAGCCACACACAATTATGAGGTAATAAAAAAGATCATTTGCATATTGATAAGATTCCTGCGTCACCTTTGATATCTTTTATTGTTATTTTAGTGACGTAATTTATTGAGTGGACAGACGGTGTTCATAGACGCATTGGCGCAGGTTCGCCTGGGAGTTGGAAATCATTGTACAGATAATTATAAATAATGAAGAAGTACTTCACCTTGAACAATAACGGTAGAACAAAATCAGAACGGGCAATAAATTCAAATGATTGATTCATGACCCAATATAGATTAGCTAAAGATTAAGTGCATTCGTTTGCGATAACTACGGTCATTCGCTGAGCATTAGGCCCCTATACATGTATGATGAGCCTTCTTGAACGTTTTGCAATAACTTGATTAATGCAGTTTAAGGTTTCTTTTTCAGTAAGCTATACACAGTACAGCGAAACCTGTAGGCCTATATCACGAAAGCTGCGTTCAATTGAAATATGGCTTTTAAAAAGATTTCAATTCCTGCGCGCCATCTTTGTTTTTAGTCTACTAGCAGCGTTCACCCCGCTTCGCTGCGGTCACCCCGGAACGCAATAAACTTTGTTACTTAGATAATTTTTACTTTTTCGCTTTCAAATTGCAGTAAATGTTAACATTATAGCGCCTGTCATTTATGTTAACCCGCCGAGTCACATGGTCATGCGGGTTGCATATAAATACGTTTATTTTTACCTATGATGAACTAATAACAAAGGATTTGTACGTATGGACACTTGAATGGTCAATTATCTCAAGACACTGGTAATTAAAAATTAAAGTGATATGATAAAAACCATCTAGGGTCCAAATCCTAATAACCCCCCAAAAATGAAAGAAATTGGTTCAGCCGTATTAGCGTGATGAGCGGACAAAGGATTTTGTACGTTCTCTTTTATATATATAGATTGTTTTACATGAGGAAGTAGGCTATTTTTTTCTCTCTTTTCGAGACGAACTTGAATTTTTAATAATGCTAGTTTACTTCTCTCTTTTCAAAGTTTAGTTAAATTGCCACTTGGTTTTTAAAAATTAATTTTCGCTATGTATAACTCTAATAGTATATTTTGGGTTATATGTATTAACATTATATATATAGGATTAACAAATGCATGGCCAAAAGTGACGAGGTGATTGCGGACATCCAAATAAGTAAAAATGTTCCTATAAACATTGGTCCAGTGCTTCTTCGTTTCCGAGATACGTGGTGTTCAAATGTCAACAACTAATCAACACTTGAGGTTATTGGGTTGTCAGTGTTTCCAACCTGGTACAAAGTGTTATGTTTTCAAATAGCCTTGTCTTTCGAAAACGAAGCGGAATCTGCTCCATGTTTAGGAACGTTTTTTATAGGAGCAATCATATGCTAACGTGTGAACGTCTAGTGCTATTTGAAAACATAACACTTTGTACCAGGTTGGCAACACTGACAACCCAATAACATCAAATATTGATTAGTTGTTGACATTTTGAACATCCTGTATCTCGGAAACGAAGCGGCATCAGGCGCCATATACTTTGAAGCAACGGACTTGTTCAACGTTACTACAAATGCAACAACAGCCGAGAAAAAGTTCTCTGAGCCTTCTAGAAACAGTATAGGCAGTGACGATGCCAGCTTTGGTTTCTTGGGGGGGGGGGGGCGGTCAACGGAGGGGCAGACATTTTTTTTTTGGAGGCGGTTATTTTTGCAAGCCAAAAATGATAGTTTTATGATGTTTGACTTATATTACAGTACAACTTGCATTACTTTGTTCTTTTCATACTATATAATTATAAATTAAACTTATTTGAAGTAAAACTTGTAACTAACAAATAAGGTAATGTCTATATATGAAATATTTGTTTCCCGGTGGAAGATATTGACAATTGAACCAATTACAGTGGTTTGAATTCCACGGTAAATGGTTTGTCTGCATTTTATTTAGCCAAGGTGCTGAGAAATACATTAAACTCTTATCTAACCAATCTTATTGAAGGTAGGCCTACCTTAGTGAACTTAAACTTAACTGATTACACCAGCACCTATCAGAGTTCGAAAAATTGTTTAGAATTAAATTTCACGTATTTTTCCGCTAGAACTCGAAGTTGAATCAGAGGGTGATTCTATATAATTTTTCAGTTCTCCCGTCCACTCCTAAGTGGGGAGGCGGGAAGCTAATCTTAGCATAGGCAAATCCCCCCTGCAAAATATTAACTTTTTATTTCATACATTTTTTCTCGTCCGATGCTTGTTTCTCAAGATATTTTGCAATATGAAGTAACAAAATTCACCCTATATATGTACACATTCTCATCCCTCAGTTTAATGGACCTCCTCCATTTTTTAAAGTATTTTCAAAAGAGAACATGAGTGATCAAATGTTTCCGATTGTCTGTAAGTTCCTGCAGTGGGTAAATACACTGTAAATGTATGCAGTGGCTAATATCTACAATTACATTGCGAAAGAGTTAAATAATACAACACTATGTTCTTTTAATGAAGCACAATATCCAACCTGGCCGCGTAAAATACCGGATACGTTGTAAATACACATAAGACAATAATTTCAACATTTTTAGTTTAAAATCAGGACTTTCAGACTGAATCATCTCATCTAGATTTTGTGCGTCGCTTCCGAAATTCGATAAGTGAGGTCCGAAAAATCGAGGATGAGTACATATAATTATAATTGCTACGTTCATATTCTTTGAAAATGCGAAGTATTAGTGAAAAATAAAACAGAATTACCGCTAGACTGGTAGATTTGACAGCAGATCTTCCCCTCGTTTCCGGCATACTCGCTATTCTTTTTTTTTTTTTTTTTAATCTAAGAGCTGAATTATTATTTAACACTGTATCTAGAATCCTAAACCTAGGTGGAACCAACAATACACTTCATGTATTTTGTTGATGTATGTACGCACCGCGGAATACAGGTTTTTGGCCAATATTCCTTATGATTCGATTAATTCAGGATAGTTTACTTGCAAACCTTGTCATCAATATTCCCTGTCACAGCAAAATTGGAATTTCATCAACTATTTGGTTTTAAAAGTTTATGCGTTGAGTAAAACTCAAAATAATCGTATACGAACTTTCATTCGCTAAGCTCATGATAACCCATTAATAACTAAAATTTCTTCATTCCACGTGCACTACTTCTGGAGTGGGCTACGAACTGTTCTTAGCAGCTCTTCGCACATTTCTGCTCAATATGGCAGACAAAAAGAGTGTCACGTTAGTGCTTTGAGGCAAAAGGGAGCACTAGTACATACCAATTACTATAGTGCTGCCAAAATGTCTTGAGCCGTGGCAAAAATGCGAACTAAACTTACACCCTAGACACACCCACACGTTGAGCCAATAAGGTCTCAGCTGTTGCTAAGCGAGAAAGCCTTAGCGAAGGGGAGTGGAATCCCTTCAGCCGATAGCAGCGCTTGGAACGGAGGACTAGGTGTCAAGCCAATGTGGTATATTTATAACTAAATATTAGTATTCTTACAATCAATTTAATCCTATGTATTTTATTATTATTATTATTATTATTATTATTATTATTATTATTATTATTATAACACTTTTCATCTTTTTCGTAAATTAAACTTTTGGTACTTACAAATTAAACTTATTATGAACCCTTCCTATGAGTACTAAATATCGAGAATAATGTTTCAGAAAAAAAAACCTTTAAACAAAACAAAATATGTAATTAAAAGCTTCAAATCTGGATAAATACACACGAGTTATTTAATGCATATAATATAATTAAAAGTTTTGCCTTTCTTTTGTTTTTAATCGAAGTTGATTAGAAAACAACTTAACCAGCTTGCACAATGAAAACAGTTTTTCAGTTGAATCGGATCTACAATGTAGCCAATTCTCCAGAAAAGAATGCTGCCTATTCTTAGTGTTGGAACTTAAATTCATAAGAAAGAACTATAACTAAAATTTACCGAAACAAGCGCTATATTGGAAAACAAAAATATACGTGCCTATTCAGACACCGAAAGCAGAAAGTTTGAGCAGTAATCCGCCACATAGGAAATACATGGATAATACAATCTGACAAGAAGATTGGCTGTGGTAGTGTCGTATAAAATATATTTAAAATGTCTTAAGATCGTAGGAGTCTGAGGGAGCAGGTATATCCCTCAGGGGGAGCTCTCCTCCCCTCTCTGGTGTCGTCACTGAGTATAGGACAGTGAAACAGGAGCCAACTAGGGATGGCCACAAAGTTCCGGTTCCGGCGGAACCGGTTCCGCAAGGAACCGGTTCTTGGAGATCCGGTTTTCAGAACCGGTTCTGGAACCGGTTCCGGACCTGGATCCGAAAACCCGGTTCCAGAACCGGTTCTTAGGAACCGGTTCCAGACCTGGATCTGAAAACCCGGTTCCAGAACCGGATCTTAGGAACCGGTTCCAGATCTGGATCTGAAAACCCGGTTCCAGAACCGGATCTTAGGAACCGGTTCCAGACCTGGATCCGAAAGCCCCCAAAGACCCGTAAAGGAGGCATAAAGTTCACCTTCAAAAATAATGCAAAGAGGACCATGCGCTTGTGCCTTCCTCGCCCAGACCCGCTTGTGCCGCCAGAAAAAAATTTTGGTCCACCAGTGGGTGTTTAGCCAAATGAGTTGGCCAGTTTGCCTGTTTAACCAATGAGTTTGCCAGTTACCCAGTTTATTTAGCCAAATGAGACAAGCTGCCGCCGCCTGGGCGCCTGCCTGTCGCTTCCACCATTTCATCTAGCATACTGTTCACAGCTTGCCAGCAACTCGGGTTTAGCGTAGGGATGGTCACAAAGTTTCGGTTCCAGCGGAACCGGTTCTGCGAGGAACCGGTTCTGTTTCAGAACCGGTTCCAGACCTGGATCCGAAAAATCGGTTCCAGACCTGGATCCGAAGAACCGGTTCTAGACCTGGATCCGAAAAACCGGTTCCAGACCTGGATCCGAAGAACCGGTTCTAGACCTGGATCCGAAAAACCGGTTCCAGACCTGGATCCGAAAAACCGGATCTTCTAGAACCGGATCCGTTCAGACAAGAAAACCGGTTCCACTAGGAACCGGTTCTGGCCATCCCTAGAGCCAACACGCTATACGGTTCATACTTTGATAACACTGTTGGTTATCCTTCAGAATGCTGGATTATTCTTTTGGCATGTAGAGCTGAAATACTGACACTACGGCCGCCCGTGAAGTTTGGAGACGAGCCCAAAGAAAAGAGAATAAATAATTTTACTTGTGGAGAGTCCTTTTTTCTTAAAACATCCTCTAGTTACCATCTGGTTCATCATTGCTTTGCTTCCAGTAATAAAACAATTTCTTAGCAAAACACACTGTTTTGCTAAAATAGTTCATGTCTACCAGTATTTTGAACCACATCGGGTATTGTGCTTGATAAATTGGCGGTACTGTTACACATGAATTATTTTAGTAAAACCTTGTGGTTTGCTCAGAGATTGTTTTAATTGTAGTTCTATTTTAAGAATTTAATTTTCACGAAGTAAAGAACGTTTAGGACTAAATAAAACTGAAGAAGAAGAACTCAAATAAATTCTAGTTCATTTCAAGTCAAGAGAATACTTTCCCATGTAAACAAATAGGCTAAAAGACACATGTGGCAACCGCACAGGTACTCAACAGAGTTGGTTTTAAAAAATATGGTTTTACTTAGCGTATACAATATGGAAATGTGACTACACCAGAAGTAAAATGTAGTACCGAATAGTGGGGTACGCTAAAAGGGTTCCCGTTTTTTAAACCTCCTACTGAACAAGATACTGTATTAATTAAAAAATAAGCATTTAACATATTAAAATATGTATACGAATACCTGAAACCATATGCTTAAACCCCCTTGTTGAAATTTTATGTACGCTACTGGTGACGTACAATCTTAATGATAATAATAATAATAATAATAATAATAATAATAATAATAATAATAATAATAATAATAATAATAATAATAATAATACAAAAGTATCAGTTGTGCGTCACGCTATCACCTAAGAATAAGTAGTTACGCCAGTAGATGTCAGCAGGGGCGGATCCAGGGGGCGATCGGGGCGATCGCCCCCCCAGAACAGGAAACTTTCTTATTTTATATATATAAATAAAACCCATCCCAAAGTCTGGAGCCCTTAAAAATAGCAATTTGACAACCCACAGCCCCCCCCAGAAGTCGGTCCTGGATCCGCCCCTGGATGTCAGTGTTTACGCTATCGGTTGCCTGCCTGACGCTAATACATATCACAATTGGCACCAGCACTTGC
The DNA here is from genome assembly GCF_964235325.1 of Thermobia domestica. NCBI lineage: Eukaryota > Metazoa > Arthropoda > Insecta > Zygentoma > Lepismatidae > Thermobia > Thermobia domestica. The sequence goes on along the minus strand of NC_137471.1, from coordinate 15,671,950 downwards.
CTAAACAACAAAGTTCTCTCTAAAAGCATAGCCTTACTCCAACCTTGAAGGCTAAGTCTGTAGGCTTGCACAAGTTAGCATTTGAATGGCTGCAGACCTAACCAAGGCTACAGCAAACTTGCTAGTTCCTGGATTGCAAGCTTGTTCAGACTTGACAATAATACATAATATGGGGCTAGCCTTAGAAATTCTTTAACTTGACACATCTGTCAAGCATGACTTAAAATTTATACTTGGCAAAGCCATACAGAGAAAGGATTTCTAAGGTTGTGTCTATCTAGGGAAATTAAGGGCAAACTTAGAATTCATATAGTCGTGTTTGCTTACTGGGCGAATAATTGCATAAATATGGTATGGAGTTCGGGGTGGTTGGTGAGCAAACTAAATAAATAAAATAGAAATATTAACTGTAAACAGTTAAAACTTTCAATTAAGCACCATTTTAACCTATAGTGAACAACTGGCCGAAGGCTTTGGCGGAACAAGTAGTTCCGAAAAAGAGAAGTGTTACTCTACACGATGCATGGATTAAAGTTTAGTAATACTTTGAGCAGCGATCCTATATGAGTTGTAGATCTACAGCTTAGGTGCAATCCGAAACAAGCTCATGTGTTCGCTGGGAATTGAACCCTGCTCTTTAGCGTTGAAGACGCGTACACTAACCATATGAACACGACGGAGCACGTTAATATACACGAGATCCATAGGGATTTATGCAGAGTCGTTTTGACGTATGATTAGAGCCATACTAAGAGGGCTTGACTAGCGCATAGTTATCAAAAGTGTATTCAGAATCTCTCAGTAGTTGACTACGTTAATCACATGTGACTAATTAATTTAGAGAGAGGGCACCCTGCTTTAGCAACAGTTTAGTCATAATAAACTTACATTATGAGAATACAAACGTAATTAATTCCCTGTATTTCTTTCTCTTTCGTAACATCGGGTAAATTAACTATGAACCAGCTATTAAGTCGAGTCCTCTACAACAGAAAAACTGTTCCTTACAGTGAACAGTGAAAGATAAATAGAAAACTTCCAGTTTTCTGAGGGATACATATAGCTGATCGACAAATTATCCTCTCTTATAATTATAACATAATCCTTTTGTTGGTTCTACTTATTACTTCTACTCATTCATTGATTCTACTCATTCCTCTCATAAATAAATCCCTCAGAAATGAATACGTTAATTATAATACGATTTCGTAACTATTTGTAAGATGTTGTGACGTCAAACCACAAAGAAAACATTTCGAATTTCATATATTTTCATTTTTACAGACTACGCATACAGACAACTCTATAAGTATACTCTGAATATCAAAAGGTATACCTTCCATAGTACAGCGCTAGAGCGACACTAACTAATCGCGTGACTAACACTTGATTAACGAATTCTCTCTAAATACCGTTAATAGAGGTTATATCGAGATCCTTGACTTCCTCTGGAATGCTACCGGAGCAAGATGATTAGGCTTGATACATATAAATCAAAGGATGTTATAAAATAGGTTTAATAATATATTTTATAACATCCTTGTATAGATCAGTACGCACTTGGCCATATTGGTTAATTGAAACTGAGTTAGCTCTGTATTAAGGAAAAAAACAAACGTGAGAATATCTTTCATGCATTGACCAAGATGGCTTATCATGATGTTTCACTTTTATCACGTGACAGTCACTTGGTCAGTATATAATGTAGATAATTATAGGGGTACTGATGGAGATAAGCATTTTATACATACTGATAGTACCGTAACATATCAGTGAACTTTGTACAGTAGACCCCTGCAATTTGATCAAACAGCAAAACAATTTCAGATGTAATTGTTGCGTCCTCTGTCAAATCACTTCATATCTCATTATCTCAAATTTTATTGGAAGCGATAACAATACAACCAAAACCAGATTTGCACTTTCAATAACACGTAGATAAAGCGTACAGTTTTCTTTCTCTTGTATGTTCCCAATTACGAATGTACAGCTTGGAGTGGCTCGAAGTTTTAGTCCAATTTCTGCAGTTGAATCCATTAAAAAAAGCTGCTGTTTAGAGCGTTGTATAAAAGTATTGCTTTAAGAACTATTTCTCATAGTTACTATAGAATATATATATATATATATATATATATATATATATATATATATATATATATATATATATATATATATATATTCTCTTAATATAAAATAAGTAGCAGTCACGTGTACACCACGTGAAAGAGTTTGGTTTGTATAGCGTTAGATTTTCTTAATTAATAATAAAACCGGAAGCTGTAGAGGATTTGTGTCACTTCTGGTTTCAGTAGAGGGAGTGGAGTACAGAGGAGATGGAATATATCCTAGGGACACTTAATTGATTGCAGGAAATTGCTTCTCTCTATCTGCTACAGTTTCTTCTGTATAGCGATCAACGTTAAAAACGGAAGTGATACAACATGTCGCTATCTGTTACCGTTTCTTCTGTATAGCGATCAACATTAAGACCGGAAGTGACACTAATTCTCGCTACCTGTTACCGTTTCTTCTGTATAGCGATCAACATTAAGACCAGAAGTGATATTGCTTCTCGCTATCTGTAACATTTTTTTCTGTAATGCGATCAATGTTAAAACCGGAAGTGATACTGCTCCTCGCCACCTGTTACCGTGTCTTCTATATAGCGATCAACGTTAAAACCGGAAGTGACACTGCTTCTCGCTATCTGTTACGGTTTATTCAGTATATCGATTAATATTAAAACCGGAAGTGATTCTGTTTCTCGCTATCTGTTACCGTTTCTTCTGTATAGCGATCAACGTTAAGACGGGAAGTGATATTGCTTCTCGCTATCTGTAACATTTTTTTCTGTAATGCGATCAATGTTAAAACCGGAAGTGATACTGCTCCTCGCCACCTGTTACCGTGTCTTCTATATAGCGATCAACGTTAAAACCGGAAGTGACACTGCTTCTCGCTATCTGTTACCGTTTCTTCTCTATAGCGATCAACGTTAAAAACGGAAGTGATACTGCTCCTCGCTACCTGTTACCATTTCTTCTGTATAGCGATCAACGTTAAAACCGGAAGTGATACAACTTGTCGCTATCAGTTACCATTTCTTCTGTATAGCGATCAACATTAAAACCGGAAGTGATACTGCTCCTCGCCACCTGTTACCGTGTCTTCTATATAGCGATCAACGTTAAATCGGAAGTGACACTGCTTCTCGCTATCTGTTACCGTTTCTTCTCTATAGCGATCAACGTTAAAAACGGAAGTGATACTGCTCCTCGCTACCTGTTACCATTTCTTCTGTATAGCGATCAACATTAAAACCGGAAGTGATACTGCTTCTCGCTATCTGTTACCGTTTCTTCCCTACAGCGATGAACGTTAAAACCGGATGTAGTTCATTCTTTCCATTTCCAATTTGAATAGACGCTTAAAAGAGAAACTGGTGTCTATCTTAGAACGCAAAATTGATTCCCAAATCTACTTTCGCTTTTGCTCTATAAATCAATATTGAAAGCGCAAGCGGTAGATGATATCTACCACTTCAGGTTTTAGTAGAGAGTTAAGGATGGCGATTATATCTGATCTTTGGAATCTTAATCAATTGCAGCAAACAGTTTTTCGCAGTCGAAGACCCATCCATGTGCCAATGTTAACACGACGACATTGTCAACTACGACTGAAATGGCACCTGACCATCACCACTGGACCTTGGCGCAGTGACAGAGCGTTGCATAGTCTGATGAATCCCGATATCTTCTTTATCATGTAGATGGGAGGATGCGAATTCGTTGTCTCCCAAGGGACACCTGTACTGCGGGACGGAGACAGGATGGTGGAGGCTTAATTATTCTCTGGGGAACATTCACGTGGGCATTCATGGGTCCAGTGGGGCTCGTGAAAGGCACCATGACGACCGAGATGTATCGTACACTGGTTGCAGACCACGTACACCCCTTCATGACATGTTTCCCAACGGCAGTGGCATTTTTCAACAAGATAATGCACCATGTCACAAGGCCAGGAGTATGATTGAGTGGTTCGAGGAACACATTGGCGATTCCAATTGATGTGCTGCTTTCCCCCCAATTCGCCGGTTATGAATCTAATCGAACACCTCTGGGATATGACTGAACGTGCCGTTAGAGCCTTTATCGGCCCCCTCCCCGGAATTTACGGGAATTAGTTGACCTGAGTGTGCAGGTGTTTTGCCAACTACCTCCAGCGACCTACCAAAACCTCATTGCTTCAATACCAAGATGCGTCGCCGCTGTTATCCGTGCCAAATGCGGACACCGACTATTAGGTAGGTGGTCATAATGTTATGGCTGATCAGTGTAGGTATCTTGATGTAATGACGAGGAATTGTTCTACTTGTCACGAACAACATCCGACATATAGGTATAGATGGAAGTGGTAGGGCTAGTAATTTACTATTATTTCCGGTTCAATACTGATTTCCACAGAGCAAAAACGGTACGAGATTTCGAGATGCAGTTTTCTGCAATCGACCCAGTTTCCGACGAGTAGGTTGTATCTCCTTCCTTAACCCTGTATTAAATTCAGAGGTAGTTAAAATTAACCATTTCCGGTTTCAAGATTTATCAGCATAGAACGAAAATGGTCATATATAGATAACGACAAGCTGTTTCTTGCAATCTATTCAGGGTGACAATAGGACATACAATCTTAACTCGCAATACTCTACCAAAAACCAAAAGTGGTTGAAATTTACTACTACTTCCGGTTTTAATACTGATTTCTGTAGAGTAAACTCAGTAAGATATGTCAAGGTGCACTTTTCCGCAATTGATTCAGGTTTCCAAGGTTTAGCACTTAAGAGACAAGACATTTGCTTGTGACTCATGTTTCAGCTGAGAGTTTCTGATTCTTGACATCATACATATGCTCGACCAATAAGATTACAGGATACCACGTTTGTATGCTCAACGGTTTAGATGCGGTAAATATACTAAATGTTGAGAACACCTGTAATCTTGTTTGCATGTTATGTGGAACACTCTTTATCATCGGGCCGTTCTTCATCCATGGGAATCTAAATGGAGACAGATATTTTGACAGGATCAGGTGTTTCCATCAGAAGCTGAGTTCCCTGCCTTTTTCCAACAAGATGGTGCGCCTCCTCACTATACGTTATGTGTCAGCGAGTGGTCGATACACAGTTCCCGGGCCACTGGATTGGTAGTCCAGGACCAATGGAGTGGTCACCCCTTTCGCCAGACCTGACACTCTTAGACTATTATCTGTGAGGTCATCTCAAAGCAATTGTTTATAAAATAAATAAATAAATAAATAATAAATAAATAAATAAATAATAAATAAATAAAATAAATAACTGATCTCTGGCACATCAAACAACAAGTTATGCACTCTTGTGACTCTCTGAAGCCAAAAGTCTTATTATATGTCCATCAGGATTGGAGGAAAACGTCTTGCATTATATGTAGCACACAACGGGATCTTGTAGGATCCCACATGCAATGTTTACTTCATGAAATTTCATTACTAATTAAAGTTAGGTGAAAACTAACCTCAGATTCGTATTTCTGGTGAAATTCTAGCTTAAAATCATGTGTCGCGTGTCCTTTTCCTATTTGAAATATTGGACCTGAATTCAAATTGGCGGATTTCAGGATGATCGCCATGATGCTAAATGGCATCATCTGGTGCGCCCACTCCAATTATCCACACCCAAAGTTTTGGCATCTTTCCTCAAACCGTTTCAAAAATAAAAGGATGGTGCTGAAATTTTGCCTTACCCCGACTTCATTGAAGATATCAGTTGTAGAGCGTTCACCTCTGGTGTATGGGGCCCTTGGTTCTATCCCAGCTCGCGCCAAGTGAGTTTTGTGGTGGACAATCCCCGTGTGCGTGGGTTTTCTCGGGGTTTTCCCGTTTCCTATCACTTTCTTCATTCCACCAGTTCATTCATTTCTCATCATCGTCTCCTTTAGCCTAGCCAGCATAACGGTGGAACATAAAACTTAAAGATTTCATTTCATTTTCATTTTTTTAAAACAAGAAATTTACAAAAAATGCTATTTTTTAATATAAAGATATAAATAAATAAATATAAATCTCCTCTTAGTGAACCACTAATTCAAATTAGAAGTGCAAAATGTGTAAATTAGTGAGATGTGTCAAGTGTGCTTACATTTTAAATAGTGTTATGATGTTCCAACAACAACAATCAGATTTCATCTATTTTAATTGAATTCTTCTCCTGGTAGTTTGAAGATTACCTGATGTGTATACCTATATCTCCTTTCCAGGTTCTACATCGTGATGTCTGACTAGTGCTTTGAATAATCTCTGTAAAATTTTGTCCGGTGCAAAATTACTTTTGGATACTGAAATAGTAGATAATTTCGAGTCGTAAACCTATACACCCAAAAGAGAAGTCACTAACGGAGTAAGTGACTTAAAACTTGAATCCACATACATAACAATGTTCACAAGTGTGTATCTTATAAGACTCTGAGGTACCTTTTTTTTTTTACTCGAATTTTGATTAATTTTTATCACCATATGAAAATAGTTTTAATTCTTTTAATTGATAATGAGAAAGAGGTGTCAACATTCTCTTGTGCAGGACTAGCTATATTTTATATTTAACATATACATTCCTATATTTAATATTACATAGTACTACGGTATTTTAAAGACACCTCGTTCAGTACCAATGATGTTTTGAGATAATTTATCTCGGATGTGGGGGGGAGGCGATTCAATACGCAGGCGGTTAAGTGAGTACTGCGAAAATTCTGATAAACTTTATTCAACAAGAAGTGAGATTTTGGCTTAGGGGGAATTTCATAGTTTTGGGGAAGAAAATTTTCCCCTGGAGCACCCCTTAAAATCATCACTGTTCAATACAGTTCTATTATACTTAACTTCGAATTAAGTGCACCTGTATTTGGAGGACAGGATTCTTCAGAAAATGAAGAACTTTATTGGTAATATAGAAATAGAAAACAGTTTTAGCCATACGGCAGAGAAGCTCTCCAGTGCCGTACTTTTCGTTGCTCTGATTTCCTTGGGTAGGCCCTATACATCATAGCTGAGATTCTCAACCTGGATATCGGAATCTCTAGGAGGTCGCGATAGGATACACATGGGGATCACTAAGGGAAATGCAAAAGATAAATGTAATTAGGATCTAGTATCGGGAAAATATTCTTAAAGGTTATTTCGGATTTCTCAAATTTTTATTTCCACACTAATTCTCAAATTTTGTCAAATACAAAATTTTAAACAGAAAACTGTTGAAAAAATAATTGCCATAACACAAGGATATTATAAAATAGAGGGTCTGCCCTTACAACAAAATCTTGAAGCTATACGTCACAGTTTTGGCACATCTACTCTGCCCACTCCACCCAATAGGATCGCAATGTTTTGAGCCAACAAACATGGCGGAAACGAAAGTGGACAATCAGGGGAGGCGGAAACAAGAGTAACCAATCAGACGTGCCAATGCTCGTTTTTTTTTTTTTTTTTTTTTTTGTTTCATTGATTTAATAGGATGAAGATACATATGGGCAGATCCTCTATTTATAACATCCTTGACATAAAAGAAAAATGAAATTGAGGAAAACCTGCAAATTGAAATACAACAAAAACTGCATATTAAAATATAATTTAAGTTAAAGTTTGATGTGGAACCTGACCCTGGTGTGATTTCCTTTTAAACTTTATAAGCGATAAGCAACAAAAATTTAAAAAGGTTATTATTAATACAATCTGGAAATTATTTATTGGAGGCAATGACAAGACGATGGGATAAAAGGGGAGGGTCGTGATATGAAATTGGTTGAGAAAATGTGGCTAATAGAACTCATTTATCTCTCATTTTGAAAATCTTCGGGGGGGGGGGGGGAATCTGGTCAATTTTCTTTTAAGTGTGAAAGATTTTGACGTTCTGCAGTACACGCCCATTTTACTGATGACAACCTTGTATTCTTGTTGGTTGATTATTAAATTGTTCCCATATTTTCTTTTCATTTGATATAATAATTGTTAATGAATTGTCTGTTATTTGTAATATTCATGTTCTAGTATTCGTATCTGCTCCTACGTCAAGCACACATGTGAAATTCCATTTGCGTCAATCATACATCAGCAAAATTACGTACTGTAATCCCAGCACTTAATAGACGTTACTTTCTCTTTAAAAGTTCAGATGATATGATAAAGCATAATTTGACTTATATGATATGATATTTTAATTAGAGTAAGAGTTCTCATTGTGTATTTACAGATAGAATGAATTTTCCTTCTTTTTCTATACCATTCGAGAATGGTTATGATGGTCGGCGTGCTACGAAGGATCAAGAAGATGAAGTTGTCTCTATTTTTGAATTAAAAGATTCAATATCTTTCAATCAAACCTTTTCTTGTAGGTCTTATATCTGGAGAACTACATACAGTGAAACCAAACCCAAACTATCAGTGGACTCAGTATGATGTTCTTATTCCATAGAAAATACGAAAACTACCTCTTTATACGATTTTTGAATCAAAAGATCCAATATGTTTCAATCAAAAATTTTCTTGTAGGCCTTATATCTGGAGAACTACATATAGTGTAGCCAAACCCCCAACTATCACTTAACTCAGTATGATGTTCTTATTCCATAGAAAATACGATAATTACCTCTTTATACGATTTTTGAATCAAAAGATCCAATATGTTTCAATCAAAAATTTTCTTGTAGGCCTTATATCTGGAGAACTACATATAGTGTAGCCAAACCCCCAACTATCACTTAACTCAGTATGATGTTCTTATTCCATAGAAAATACGATAACTACCTCTTTATACGATTTTTGAATCAAAAGATCCAATATGTTTCAATCAAAAATTTTCTTGTAGGCCTTATATCTGGAGAACTACATATAGTGTAGCCAAACCCAAACTTTCAGTTGACTCAGTATGATGTCCTTATTCCGTAAAAAAAAATTACGAAATCTGGATTTAGAGGCCGCAGGGGCGTAAATAAGGACCCCGAGCCATTAGGGGCCCCAAATCATGAAGTGGAACGTAGAGAAGAGGCCCCGTTCCACGCTGTCTGCGGGGAGGCCCCCAAGCCTTTAGTTACGCCACTGAGAGGCCGTTCAAAAGTTTTGAGACCCTTGATCCGATTGGCCCATAAGATCAAACATTTTCTTATACGCCTTATATCTGGAGAACTACATATAGTGTAGCCAGGCCCAAACTATCATTTAACTCAGTACGATGTTCTTATTCCGTATTTTTTTTTTTTAAAAAAAACGAAAACTCAAATAAAGGACCCTTCAAAAAAATTTTGGGGGCTCCTGATTCAAAAATTAATTATTGGCAAAGATCGCTTCTTAACAAATAAAAGGTTGACTGGTCACTAACGAATAATACAGTTACCATTATTGGTATCTCAAAGATTTACATTGTCCATGCCAACTGCGTTGTTACAAGCAACACAGAATATATATATATATATATATATATATATATATATATATATATATATATATATATATATATATATATATATATATATATATATATATATATATATATATATATATATAACTATGGCCTATGGAACCCGGAGGTTCAGTGCCGCGTTCACAAAAGCTCTCCACTGACTTCTATCCTTAGCTAATTGCATCCAGTTCCTACTTTGTATTCCTATCTCTGCGAGATCCATCTTAATATTATCCTCCCATCTGCGCCTAGGTCTTCCTAATGGTCGTTTTCCTATGGGTCTACCAGTCAAGACTTTGAAAGCGTTTCTACTTTCTTCCATTCTAGCTACATGACTCGCCCACCTAAGCCTCCTAGACTTGACGACGCTAACAATGTTGGGTAAACCGTATAAACTATGTAGTTGCTCGTTATGAAGCTTCCGCCATTCCCCATTCTCGTTCCTATTGGGTCCGAATATTCTTCTCAGGATCCTGTTCTGAAATACTTTCAGTCTATGTTCTTCCCTCAGAGTAAGCGACCACGTTTCGCAACCATACAAAACAACAGGCATGATTATCGTTTTATATATTTTAAGCTTCAAATTCCTCGACAGAATTCGCGACGACAAGAGATTTTGAACCGAATAGTAACACGAATTCCCTGCTTTTAGTCGACATTTAATTTCTTCGTGAATATGATTTTCCTCTGTTAATATTGATCCTAGATATTTGAAAGTATCCACTTTATCAAAAGCATTATTTAATATTTTAACGCCTCCACAATTTGCCGCATTACGGTCCCGACGCACTTCCATGTATTTATTGAAAGTACGCAGTAGTGCTGCTCGTATTTCCATGTTCCTTTGTTCATCCTTCTAGTTCTTAAACGTTGATACGGTATTATTTTCACACTGGAACATTTTTAGACCGTTGTATAATTTCAACACCGGTTCCGTGCCAAACCGGTAATGCAGAGTTTGTGTTAACCGTAACATCTGCCCCTTGATCTTGAAATCACACTTTAAAACCGGTGGTCTTGCTGGGAGCACTGACATTTATATTAAAATTTAATTGTGTTAACCATAATTTTTCGCCGTGTGGGAGTAGATACGTTTGAGTTTAACGTCGTTTTCTGGCACTTGAGGTGGGAGTTACTATTAAAAATATGATGGAAATGGTTTGATTTTAACGTCCCTTTTCGCAAGCGAGGGCATATGAGACAGGATCTATTGTTTAAAGTGGGACTGGATTGACCTCATGAACATGTTCTCTACTTTCCTGTTTATTTCCTTTATTTCTTTTTGTATATTTTTTATGAATAAAATGGCATAATGTAACTAATATTATCATTTAACACAATAGAATAGCCTCATCATTGGCGCTTGCTTAATAACCAAAGTCCAGCAGCTGATACAATCGACCAAGATAATAATTAAGACGTCACAGCGTTCATAATTGTTTTACTTTTTTCCTTAACCTGCTCTTTCCTTGTTTATTTGTTTGTTTAAGAGTTTAATCTCTGCGGTTAGCACTGAAGGGGGTATGTGATACGGGACTAAGGCTATGGCTTTACGAGGTTGCGTTTGTGATGCGTTACCACCGCAGCGAACGCGATCTAGGTGGCTACTCGGTAATTTTTTACTTTCGCCCAGAGTAATAAATCATACTGAGAGCCAGTCAGGGTTTCCAGGTATGTTTTTCAGGTCTATAATAGCAGAGTTCCAATACTCTGCACAAAGCATCTTCCAAACAGCTGTTTCTTGCTAAAATTCCCTTGTCTGGCAACACGTCTTTCGTTTTTTGTCCTTCCTTTACGCACCAAATACGCTCGAGCCGACGTTTCTTCCGTGTTTTATTGCTTTCGCGTTTACAGCACATTGTGATTCGCCATCCACATTTAAATACATGGTCAGCGTATTCCAAGCGTACGCATGAGCTATAAAAACGTGTGTACACTAAAGGAATAATCGGAACCTGTTAGTCACAATTTTTATTATTATTATTATTATTATTATTATTATTATTATTATTATTATTATTATTATTATTATTATGTTGAAATAGGACACCATCATCGTTATAAGTATTCTTGGCAGGTAACTTGCTGCAACTGAGAAGCTTGTATTTTCCACGGTCTTCAATTAATCTCTTCATTTTTACGTACGACTTTTCTGTTTTAATGTAGTCAATTGTAGCCTTCTTCTTCTTCTCCCTCTCTTTCCTGCCACCATACCCTATAGCACGTCCCTCATGATATAGTTGTATAAGATAGTAAGTTGAAAGGAGAAAAGTTACCAATATTTACTTAGTCAATATCACGAATTGTCATGTATTTTAATATACAGGATGTCCCAGGAAGAAGGGACAATATTTTGGGAAATGATAGTATGGGCAATTCTAAGCAAAAAGGTTCGTATGAACATTGGTCCTAATCTCGATGGTTTGAGAGCTATAGGTTATGAAGCATTTTTGACATTATGTTGCCTATTGCTCATGCTGTAATTATTCTACAGATGTAGGACATAGCGGATTTGAAAGGTGATGGCATGCTCTTTGCAACGGTATGCAACATGTGGCAGTGGTGACTTTGAAAAGGGGATTTTTGAGAGAAAATTAAGATTGTGTAAGGGAATTGGATGGCAACACTGATTTCCAAATTTCCCTCAATTAATTCCCATCCAAAAGGCACCACGGTTACGTGTTGCATACCGTTGGAAAGGTAATTCCATCACCTTTCGAATCCGCTATGTATGACCTCTGTAGAATAAATACAGGGTGAGTAATAAGAAACATGAAGTCAAGAATGGTTCACAACCTGTAGCTCTGAAACCATTGAGATTAGGACCCATGTTCATATGAACTTTTTTTTTTTTTTTTTTGCTTAGAATCACCCATACCACCATTTTCCGAAGTATTGCCCCATCTTCCTGGGACGTAGACAAGTAACATTAATTCAATATGATGATGAGGGGCCGCACTGGCTCAGTGGTAGAGCGTTCACCCTTGGTGCATGGGATCCCGGTTCAAACCCTGCTCCCGCCAAGTAAACTTTGTAGTGGACAAACACCGTATGCGTGGGTTTCCTCGGGGTTTCCCCGTTTCCTCCCACTTTCTTCATTCCACCATTTCATTCATTTCTCATCATCACCGTCTCCTTTAACCTAGCCGGCATAACCGTGGGACGTAAAACTCAAAAATTTCATTTCATTTCATTTTCAATTTGATGTTTCGGAACCATTTCTATAACTTGAAAGTATAACCTTAAAACTATGGAATGATAAGAAAAATAATATTTTAAAAAATCATTAAATCTTAATATTAGTATACAAATATATTATTCAAATTATAGCAAGTTTTGCTATTTTCTGAAACGCATTAAAAACGGAAACCACAGCTATTGTTTATCGAGTAGTCTGTTCAATGCAGGACGTGAGATTTTTCCAGTGGGTGATAAAGGTAATTGATCCACAAATATCACTCCACCTCGCAGATGTTTGTAGAACGGTGTTCTATCTGAAAGTAACAAAGAAAGGAAACATTATACATTGCCCTTAATCTTAAAATAATAATAATAATAATAATAATATTCGGCTTAATTTTGGACTGAAAGAAAACACAGTAAAATCCTGTTTTCATAGTAACCTCACTATAGTCCAGAAGGTTTAACGTCGTTGGCTTCCCGCGAAAAGTTGTAGTGACGTTTATGAGGAGTGGCCAGCTTGGTTACTCGTGGCTCGCTGAGCGCAGCAGACAGTTGGTGGTGATTGGGTACCTTCTTACCACAACCCCAGTGACGAGCAGGTCCAAGCGTGGGAAGCGAACGACGTTATACCTTCTGGACTATAATCGTCGTTAAAGATGTAATACTTCGTATGTGCAATTTGTTAGTTTTTCAGGAGACGAAGGAAACGTCACTATTGTCCATTCACAATATTAACATTTCAAACCTAAAATGTGTTTTATCCTTTTGAAAGCACGCTGATACAGATGCTCTCATCACAGCCTATAATACATTGAACTCGCTGGCATACGAGGTATCACCTGAAGTTGCCAACAATCGATATGCAAGCAAACGCTGTAATTGATTTTTCTCAGCAATCGATGTCTTGTGACGCACGATGGTTTGCTTAAAATATAGGTTATTGCTTTCTCATCAGGTTTATGCCAAAAACTCAAAATTCGCAACAATTGGACATACGAGGATTCACATATTTAACGACGCTATATAACTCGACTTTACAGGGTCTGTGCAGAAAGTAATGAGGCTGGCCGTTGCGCGGCGCTCCAGTCGCCAACAGCGCGCTCCCCGGCAAGGGAATTTGTAGTTAGGGGTCTTGTAAGCTAACGTAAGCAACGCACTGGACATCAGTCGTGTCCGAGTCCGAGCTCTGATGCAGTAAGGATCACGCGTAGCGCAAAAGCTGTTTTTGAGTTTACGTCATGGCAGATTTTCAGAAATAATTTTGTGAAACGTCGTTTAGCAAATGTTGAGGTCTTTGGCGATTAACCTTACACTCTAACGACGGTCGGAGTTCAGGAGATTTTTCACTTTGGCCACATTTTTTGTCCAAACCACTCGTTGGAGGGCGACCAGATCGCTCCATGTCTTCAATGTTCTTCCGTCCGTTCTTGAACTTACCGAAGCACCAGAAAACCTGGGCCCTTGACAGGGCGTTTTATTTAGATGTTTAGAGTCCGGAGTAAATATTAGATGTGAAATTGAGTTGTTTCCATGACCAAGCCTAAGTTTGACTTAGATTAATTTTACAAGGTTACATTCACAGCAGAACTGGTACTGCTTGATGAACTGAACTTTCCTAGGCAACGCCTAACAATATGGGAATTCTTTGTACATTTTTAATCCTGTGATATTCAAACACGATTAATGCAGCCATTTATGCAAAACAATTGGAAAATTGTGTCTAGCATCGGCCATTCTAGATGAACGGAAAATACCTACAATGATTAGTAGAATGTAATATGATTGTTAGGGTGGCGTTATTAAGTATTAAAAGAGATAATCAAATATGAAATGACAATTCTAGTTTAACATCCCACAATTATCAACAAAGACTAAGGAAGACGATGATTATGTTAATGAGTGAAATGATGGAATGAAGAGAAACTGGGAGAAAAGTGGAGAACCTCGAGAAAGCTTACATTATATTTATCCACCACCAAGTTCACTTGGCACGAGTTAGAATCGAACCAGAGATTCCATACACGATACGTAAGCATTCTATTATTGAGCGACCGCGGTCTCCGATAAATAATCGGAAAAGTGTTTCCTGATAATTAAGTGATGCGTTCTTACGTTTATGGAATTGTATTTATGAACTTTTTGATTTACTTGAATTCTGGTTCCTGTGTGGAAGAAAACTTGAGGAAGTGAAAATGTATTGAAATGTTTTTTTATAGGTAGAGTTAAAATGACGGTCCGGGTCTCTTTTTTTTTTCCTTCACTAATTGTATTGTCAATTTCTAAATACAATGTCTATTGAAATTACTAAAACTAATTCAATAGTGTCCCTTCTCCTAGGTGTTTTGCACGGTGCCCCTTCTAGCTCATGGCAGCATCCAGAGCAATAGCGAGGTTTAGGTGAAACTTGTAGGAAACCCCCTCAGCTCACAGCAGCTTAGCGAGGCTTTTAGTTGTAGTTAGGATCCCTAGTTCAGTGTGACATAAGGTTTAGGTAAAGGTGTACCCCTAGTCCAGTGCGACCTCGGAAGAGGTATAGGTTATTTGATCAGCGATCAGACTGATACCTGGTTTCTCCGTGGTCTCTCTTTTATGTGTCCTCTTCGGGTTGCTCGTCTTCTTTCGGTTTCCTTCGTCTGGTCCGTCTCCTTTCGGTTTCCTTCGTGTCTTCATCTTTAGTATATCGTCTACTTGTTTATAAATATCAGCACGTGTCGTTATGAGCATGTGCTTGTGTAGTGATCCTTACAGTATTATGTTCCCGTGAAATCTATATAATTGTGCAACTAAAGTCAAGCAGGGCATTTGCAAAACAGTATAATTGTTAAGTGTCGGAGAATAGGTCCAGAAATATGAAACTTAATCTAACTTAACCTAAATTAAGTCTTAACATTTTGAACCTACAATGTGGCAGAAAGACGTAATATAATAAAGTTAGTGCTGGAATGATGCATGACTTGTTGTGAATGCAGTGCAGTAGGGCCTTATGCAGAGTCGTTTTGAAGCGCGATTAGTGCCATACTAAAGAGTTCGACTAACATAAGTATCCTGCAGTAGTCAGTGTTTTAGTATGATGCTAATCATACGTCGAAACGACTCTGCATAAGGCGGATAGTGTTTATGTTCATGTGTTCATTCATTGGCTAATTCTAGCTATGTCACATCTTACAATTATAATAACTTGATGTATTTCTACTGACATGATTTACTTTTATCTAGGAAATATAATGAATTAACACTCCAGTAACAGTGTGATTTAAAATAAGGAAGAACCCTGGGGGAAATTATAGTTTATGCCAAGCACGACTCAATGTTTCAGTTACAAGTAGTGTTAGTACTTGGAAAATCACTATACAAATCACAGTAATAAGAACAGTGAATTTAATAATAATTAAATATTATCAGATAAATTTACAAAATATACATTTTCTCTAGAATGTAAGAAATGTAAACCACCCGAAACCTAATAACTTTAATATTGAAAGCGAACGTTCCAAAAATATTTTTTTATATCTGTACACAATAAAAAATGGTTGTGTTAATTCAACTCAAATTTAACACAGGGCAGTGATTCCAGCGTGACTACAACTATGATGTGTTAATTCAACACAAACCCCGCGGTATTAGCGTTTAACACAGGCGGTCTGCTACGTTTTTAACACACAACCGGATTCTGTGGATTTTCGGTGTTGATTCGACACCATGTCAGGGTCGGTAATGTGGGGAAAAGTGTTGAGTGTTACTCGTGGCTGTGTTGCACCAACACGAAGAAAGTAACACAGTGTGTAGTGTGTTAATTATTTTGTGTTAATATTACACCATGTCAAGTATTAATATAACACAGTCCCTGTGTTATTTCAACATCACTTTCTTATTATTTCAACACACAATCTGTATCATAATTCAAGGTCAAAGTCGTATAAGTAACACCCTTTTGGTGTTAATTCAACACTCCCTGACCACCAGATTAACACCGTTTTTGGTGTTAGTCCGACTCCAGCTCTGTGTTACTACGACACCTATTTCGGTGTTGAAATAACACCGTGTGCGGTGTTGATGGAACTATTTTTCTGTGTTGGAAAAGCTTGTGGTGTGCATGCTTACGATTACCGATGATTCTACTTTTAAATTTAAGAATAGTAAACTACGGAACACTTCATTTAGAAAATCTTCATAAACTTTTTTGTCGTCCTCCCCAACACTTATTATGAAGTATTTCTTGATTGTTCGAAACACAACCTTCACCAACAACTTGTTCAAAAATGATAGGAAACTCTTACCTATATCCTTATAGTATGTTTGCCTCTTAACCCTGTTTCTACTGGTTTTGCGCCATTTTTGATACAGAGTCTCCGGTATTGACTGGTGAGCTCTAGTGCAGTGTAAAAGTGACACAGTAATACGGTATTGTTTCTCGCTGTTGACATGTTTCCTCAGAAACATTAAGTAAAACAATCGAGAACACATCGCGCTGTTTGCACGTTGAAATTTTGCGAATACCTGGTTTTGTTTAAGTATTTCTTTCTACTGTGTTTCACTGCAGCTTCAGTATATAAGCCTTTATAATTAGATGGCCAGCATATTTGGAAATCACGCAGAAAACAACACCGAAGATTCTACACTTGTGTTAATTTAGCATACAGGCTGTGTGTCATTTCAACTACCGGCATTTGACACACAACTCCAAATGGAGAGTGAGTTGTTGTAACCGCCTGTTTGTGTTATATTTTAACACAATCGTCTTAACACATAGGCATGTCGCTGAAATAACACAACGATTTTTACAGCGTAGTGTCATACGGAAGATAAAATTATGATACCAAGAGAAATATGGATATCAAAACAATACACAAATTAACGATTAATTGGACAGTTTACATGGAAGTTCGTAATGCTACAAATTATGGATTCGTTAAAATATTAAATAATACTTCCGATAAAGTAAATACTTTCAAATATTTAGGATCAATATTAACAGACCAAAACTATATTGACCAAGAAATTAAATGTCTATTACAAGCACGGAATTCGTGCTATTCTTCAGTTCAAAATCTTTTGTCGTTGTGAATTCTGTCGAGAAAATTGAAGCTTAAAATATATAAAACGATAATCATGCCTCTTCTGCAGTATAGTTGCAAAACATGGTCGCTTACTCTGAGGGAAGAACGTAGACTGAAAGTATTTGATAACAAGCTTCTGAGACGAATATTTGGACCCAAGAGGAACGGGAATAGAGAAGGGCGGAAACTTCATAGCCACGAGCTATATAATTTATACCGTTTACCAAACATTGTAAGGGTCATCGAACCTAGGAGGCTCAGGTGGGCATGTCATGTAGCTAGAATGGAAGAAAGTAGGGACGCTTTAAAAGTTTAAACTGAAAGTCCAATCGGAAAACGACCATTAGAAAGACTTAGGCGTAGATGAGAGGACAATATTAAGATGGATATTGCAGATTTAAGAATACAAAGTAGAAACTGGATCCGTTTGGCTAAGGATAGAAGTCAGTGGAGAGCTTTCGTAAACGCGTCATTGAAGCTCCGGGTTCCATAGGCCATAGAGTTAGTTAGTTAGTTAATTGGACGGTATAAAAGTCACGGAAATCCGGAGCTGCGACAGAAGAATGGTTGTATTTATACTTACGTATAAATCTTATGTATACTTACATAGCTTTTAAGAATAAATTCACCAATAACAACCCTTTCCGAGCTACATATTTCACTTTTTCTTTATACCGTGTGTATCAAAGGCCCGGAACCACACATCAACTTCGTTATGAGTAACGATACGAATGACATGGTAAAAGAGTAAGGTTGTTTGGAAATATTGGGTTTTCAATCCAAAATAGTGGAATATTTCCAATCGCGCAATCTATTTCGATTGCGCGCTGGTAAATTTCCCTATGTTAAGTAAAAAAGCAACATTGCCAGTTCAGCAGGCAGTTTCCCAGCGACCTTACCACACTAACAATACAGCATTCTGTTCTAGATTCCTTCACACAACAATGTACACGTTCAACGTATCATTTTTGTGTGCCCTTACGTTTCGTTCGAGTAGCTTGCTGGACTGGCAACGTTGCTTTTTCACTTACTATAGAGCACTTTACCAGTATGGTGCCCAGGGATTGGGTGATCGGAAAAATTGCACCATTTTAGACAGAAAGCTATCTATTTCCATAAACAATCCTCTGTCTTCATTTTTTTCATACCTCAACACATTATGAACTTGATTATGACCCAGGCTTTTGATACACTAAAATAATTATCCTGCTGACATATTCAGTAACATACATATTGTTGTGTAAAATTTGTAGTTTGTAACTTTTACTGGAAACAAATACTCAGTTACCTGCTATATACTTTTCAAGTTCTTCTTCCGTGATGTCATGCCCTGTTTTCTTCATGACATACGCTCGTGGAAGTGCTGTATGTTCGGCGTCTGGAACTCCAAGTACTCCTGCAGCTACAACACCAGGATGGGTCTGCAGTAGTCCTTCAAGCTCACTTGGCGAGATCTAGAGGAACGTGTACAAGGAAATGTAATGATGCACGGCAAAGTAAACTCAAAAATCTTTCTAGTAAAGGATTCTTTTGACTATAAATATATTCAAAAATGATAAACAGGGCCCTGAATATAGGGCTAACGTATGCGGCCGAGATATGGTTCTGTAGATATGTGTTGTACCAGAAAATTTCACAATGATTCATAGGGCATGTGAAGATAATTATTCTTCCTCTTTCGTTCCTGGTTATTAAGTTATCAAGTTAAAAGTTAATGTAAGAATGTCTTTAATTTTATTAGAACTAAAGATATGAATCTAAAGAGAATAACATGACGTCGTCGCTCTTTACATGTATGTAATATCTTCTAAGAGATTGTATGCAGCTGAAATAAATTTTTCTAACTTCCAAATCTTGAAAGATTATAGTCTGATTGCAGAGTTCTTTAAGTTCTATATATAAGATATATACCAAGTGCCTTCAAACATTGAAAAGTAGTTGATTATTAACTTAAAGAACTCTTTGCAATCACAGTACAAATCATCTTTCAAGATTTGAAAGTTATCAGAATTTATTCCTGTTGCATAAAATCATTTACAATATATCATCTACATAAGCTTGGTTATATGATGTAGAAGCTTGGTTTTACAACGCGATAAATAACAGAGGGAAGTACCAGAGAAAAGAAGGGCAAAGGGAGGAGCTTAGTTTTACCGTAAGGTAAATAATAGAAAGAAGTACTAGAGGAATGGAGGGCAGCCAGAGGAGCTTACTTTTACTCTAAGATAAATAACAGAGAAAAGTACTATAAATAACAGAGAAAGGAGGAAGGAGCTTGATTTTACCATAAGATAAATAACAGAGAAAAGTACTAGAGGAAAGGAGGGCAGAGGGAGGAGTTTGGTTTTACCGTAGGATAACAGAGAGAAGTACTAGAGGAAAGGAGGGCAGAGGGAGGAGTTTGGTTTTACCGTAGGATAACAGAGAGAAGTACTAGAGGAAAGGAGGGCAGAGGTAGGGGCTTGGTTTTACCATAAGATAAATAACAGAGAGTACTAGAAGAAAGGAGGGCAGACGGAGGAGCTGTTTTACTCTAAGGTAAATAACAGAGAGAAATACTAGAGGAAAGGAGGGCAGAGGGAGGAACTTGATTTTACCGTAGGATAACAGAGAGAAGTTCTAGAGGAAAGGATGGCAGAGGGAGGAGTTTGGTTTTACCGTAGGATTACAAAGAGAAGTACTAGAGGAAAGGAGGGCAGAGAGAGGAGCTTAGTTTTAACATAAGATAAATAACAGAGGAAAGTGCTAGAGGAAAGGAGGGCAGAGGGACGAGCTTGGTTTTACCATAAAATAAATAAGAGAGAGAAGTACTAGAGGGAACGAGGGCAGTGGGAAGAGCTTGGTTTTATCATAAGATAAATAACAGAGAGAAGTACTAGAGGAAACGAGGCTAGAGGGACGAGCTTGGTTTTACCATAAGATAAGTAACAGACTTTCAATGAATCTGAGTACACTTTACTTTTAGTATAAATGTCTACGCTCTAAGATATCTCTTTCAATTAGTGTCTGGCAAAGACAACGTTAAGTTGTCGAAACCGTTACACTGTAATTTAGCTTTATTAAATAAGTGTACTGTACATAATCTGGTCAGAAGTGTTTATTATTCCTTTAGTGAGTTGATCGATAGATTTGCTACAGAGAGAAGTACTAGAGGAAAGGAGGGCAGAGAGAGAGGAGCTTGGTTTTACCATAAGATAAATAACATAGAGAAGTACTGGAGAAAAAGAGGGCAGAAGGAGAAGAACTGAATAAGCAAGTGTTGACAGTGTACTCGTAAGTGTTGGTAGATACGCGTAATCATGGATCGACGCGTTGTATGCCTACGAAACACTTTATTACACTATTAATGCTTTTATTTTCTTTCACCACTGCTTTGTCTTAATCCCAGGGTTTATATATGCTCATTCTCCTTTCCATATGGTTTGCAAAGAAGGAAAGCTGCTAACTGTGACGTTACAGATCACTCAGCTGAAAAACTCTGGCTAGGGACGTGTAATAATCCTGACAAGTTAATACCTGTAATACATATTATGACGGCAAATTACATAACTAATTGGAGTTGAGCGTATTTGAATATGCTGTCGAAATGGTTTCTGACCAGTTGTGATTAATCTTTACAGAGTAGGAGAGAGGGCAGCATGTGTGTTCGCGTTACACTGCTGGTGCTGTCGAAATAGTTTCTGACCAGTTGCGATTAATCTTCACAGAGTAGGAGAGAGGGCAGCATGTGTGTTCGCGTTACACTGCTGGTACAAAAGTAGAATTCTGAAGCGCCAGTTCACAATTAAATATGCGCAATTTACTAGCCTAAAAGTCAATTTCAAGCTCGACCAATCACCTTATTGACCTGATTTATCATCATGTAACTTTTGCTCATTGCCAAAATAAATAATGGCCTTAAATGAACACAGATTTGATTACGTTTAAGAACAGTGACACAAATACAATTCGTAGCACTCCCAAAAATGAATTCAAAAAATATCATCAGTGGAAGAGCAGGGGCGCTTCATAAGATTGACTAATTTGACGATGAAACTTTGTTAGTGTATTGGTAAACAAACATTTTTTTTTGAGTTTTACGTCCCACGATTATGCCGGCTAGGCTAAAGGAGACGGTGATGATGAGGGATGAATTAAATAGTGGAATGAAAAAGTGAGAGGAAAGGGAGAACCCCGAGGAAACCCACGCACACGGTGTTTGTCCACCACAAAGTTCACTTGCGGGAGTAGGGTTTAAACCCGTGATCTATGCACCAAAGGATGAACGCTCTATCACTGAGATACCGTGGCCCCCTTAAACAAAGATTTGTCTTTTCTACAGTGTATAGGGTGTTTCAGAACAACACTGACAACGTTTGGGAGGTGATTCCTGACATCAAGATAAGACAAAAAGTATAGACCAACCTGGGTGCACAAATGCTTCCTTTCAGAGTTATAGGATGCCGAAAACATTGAAAAATGAACGTTAAAGATCCATAGCTCCTAAATTATGTTACCTACCGTAGTCGGGTCAAGACTTTACTTAGGAACTAGTATGTGCACGATCGAAAAATACATGTTTCAGAATCTTAAGGTACTCACGTAACAATTTTTAAAGAAGCAGTTTGGCTACGGGCATATAATCTGAAGTACTCACCAACTACCTCTATAAAAATTGTTGCAGAAGTACCGCAGGATTCTGAAACTTGGACAGTTATATAGGGCCCATACTAGTTCCTAAGTGAAGTCTTGACCCGACTACGGTAAGTCCATTAGTTTTGGAGCTATGGACCTTTAAACTTCATTTTTTCATGTTTTCGGGAAACTATAACTCCGAAATGAAGCATTTGTGCACCCAGGTCTTATCTTAGTGTCAGAAATCACCTCTTAAACGTTGTTGATGTTGTTTTGAAACACCCTGTATATTGTAAACTTAAAATAAATAGAAACTCTGGTACTTACATGATGTGCATGGTATTTGAAAGTCTCTTTAAGTCTATCGATAACGTATAAATGGCCATTCTTATCGAAGTAACCAATGTCACCTGTGTGAAACCAGCCAGAATCATCGATAGCGTCTGCCGTTTCCTACATTAGAAACAACACAAATAATGCATTAAAGGTTGTATCACTTGGGGATTTACCTCTCAAATACAATATAGAAAACATCGCCAAAATTTTGGCATTTGATTAATATATTTAAATTGGAGTAATAATTACAAGGAAATTTATTTGCATTATGAAGTTTAAATAAATTATATTTTAAAGTTACCTTCATGTGTAATGGAATGTACACTCAAAAATATTCTTCATATTTCAGAAATATTTCCGTATTTTGTTTAATATATTATTATTATTATTATTATTATTATTATTATTATTATTATTATTATTATTATTATTATTATTATTATTATTATTATTATTATTATTATTATTATCATTATTATTATTATTATTATTATTATTTACTGATTTTAGCCTCTCATTTTAGCACCAGCTGTATAAGATGTGGATTCACGGTTTAAGGTGCAGTCTGAATCACCATAACATTTTCAAATTTCAATGCCCCGTTCCTCCCACTTTTTTCATTCCAGCGTTTCATTCATAACCCATCATCACCGTCTCCTTTAGCCTAACCGGCATAACCGTGGGACGTAAAACTCAAAGATTTCATTTCATTTTTATTAAAGACTCACGCGCTAGCCACTGGACCAGCGAAGAAACCTATATATAATTTAATGATACATGTTTAATATAGAGTATACATAAAACAATATCGGGGTTTCACTTTGTTGTTAATATCATTTAGATGAGGTGTACAGTGTCCATTAGCGTAAGTAATTAAAGAGTAAGATGAGTATCAGATTTTAGTTGTGTACATGTGACCAGATTGTTTCCTTGTTTTTCGCTGGACGACACAAATGCAAAATATCTCGTAGCTTACATCATAAGCGATGTGCTAGAGGATATGGTGGCAGGAAAGAGAGGGAGAGTGTGAAGCATGCTACAATTGATGGACGGTATCAAAAGAGAAAAATCGTACGGGAAGATGTAGAGATTACCTGAAGACAGCGGAACATGGAAACTTCTCAGTTGCGGCAAGTGGCCTACCAATAATAATAATAATAATAATAATAATAATAATAATAATAATAATAATAATAATAATAATAATAATAATAATAATAATAATAATAATAATACAGAATGTGAGAAGAACTCGCCTATCGGCTCAATGGGTGTCACGTGACTGTCCATTGACCACTGGAAGGAAAATTGTTACCCTTTCATTTTAGTGTCATTCGTTACCAGGGGTAAAAGTGAGGGGGAAAGCGAGGGACGTAGTCCTCCCACTTCCAAAAAAATATCTATGGTGTCAATCCGCTTCCTAAAAAATTACAATGAGCAAAGATTGGAACGGGGGACGACGTGACGTTATGCTTCTCCTTCCCTTTTGAAATCCACTTTTAAGCCTGTTCATTACTATAAATGAAAGTTCAGGAATGTTACACAGCTTCGGAAGCTAAATATTCTTATATGTAGACCCCATATATTATATTGCCAAATTTGTCAGATTTTCTTTACTAAATCTTCGTAATTGAAAAAGCGAGATTAAACTTACACGCCGAACAATTGAACAGTAGAGGGCGAACTGTACGAGGGTCACTACGAAAGTTTTGAGATGTGAAATAACTTACATACTTAAAATCAATTTAACACATTTTCTCAAAGTATTCACTATTATACTGTACACACCTTTTCATCCTCGAAAATCACTTTTGGAAGCAGTGTTGCCAGTCTTTTTCTTCAAGTGTTGAAAGTTCATTCTCGTAAGCCACTACAGCTTCTTCAGGGCTGCAAAATCTCTTCCCACACATGCGATCTTTGATCCTGGAGAACAGAAAAAAAAAAATCACACGGAGCCAGGTCAGGGCTATACGGCGGATGAATCATAAGTTTGACCTCAGTAAATTCTAAAAACTGAGTTGTGATGTTGACCGTGTGTGCGGACGCGTTGTCATGATGAAGCAGGATCCCACGTAATCCAGTTCTTGGACACCGTTCCCGAAGCTTCTGGAACACTTTTGTTAGGCAACCAGTGATGTACCACTGAGCAGTAACAGTCCTTTGTTCTTCAAGTAGAACAGTTGCAACATGGCCAGATTTGGAGAAGAAAGTTGCGACCATCTTCTTCCCCACACTTCGCGGTCGCTTCTCTTTCGTGGGTGGATTTTCGTTTGGAAAGATCCAAACCGTAGACTGGCGTTTATTTTCATGGCTAAATTGATAGATCCAAGTCTCATCACCAGTAACAATGTCAGAGACGCGTCGAGAATTGCCTCCATCAAATCTTGCAAGCATTTCTTCACACCATTCCACACGCATGCGCTTCTGCTGTTCAGTCAAAGTGTGAGGCACCCAACGAGGTGAAACCTTCCTGAGCCGAAGATGATCATGAAGAATTTTAATACTGATGGCGATCCAATGTTCACTATAGATTCAATGCCCTTGAAAGTTGTTCGAGGATTTTCTAGAATCATTTGTTCCACAGCGGCAATGTTTTCATCTGACACAGCTGTTGCCGGACGTCCAACTCTCTCTTCATCTTTAAGCGATGTCCGGCCTCTTCTGAATTCACCAAACCACCGAAAAATTGTAGCACGAGAAGGAGCAAGGTCCCCAAATGTCCCCTGCAAACGGTCAAGGCTTTGTGTCTCGTTCAAACCACTTTTGAAATCGTAAAGGACCATTGCCCGAAAATGTTCCCTTTCGAGCTCCATTCTAGACAGCCGAATACTGCTCACATCAACAAACAAGTGAAGGCGATACGGCCACGCCGATAAGCGAGGCGAGTTGAAACTTCCTTCTCTTCTTCACTCTGGATACCACTACCGAACGCAATTGTTGGAATTCAAATACTATGCCACAACAATGCGTATCTCAAAACTTTCGTAGTGACCCCCGTAATGATGTATAACTTTCAAAATATCAAATAATTAAAAATCAGTGAGCAAATGTAATGTAATGCTAAGATTGCATCAATGGTTATCAGAAACGTTTTTGTTTTCATTTGGCAACATTATCGTTCTTCCAGTTTTAAAGCATTTTATAATAATCATTATCATGACATGTATTCTGCCATTATTGGCAGGTTACTTGCCGCAACTCAGAAGCTTCCATACTCCACGGTCTTAGACTAACCTCTTCGTCTTCAAGTACTATTTTTCTGTTTTGAAACTGTCTGTTAATTGCAGCCTCCTTCGCCCCACCCCTCTCTTTCCTGCCACCATACCCTCTAGCACGTCCATCATTATTACAATTCCTTCTCAACCAATGTCCCAACCAGTTTATCTTTCTCTTCTCAATAATATCTAAAATTGCTCTTTCCTTCCCTAACATTTATAATACTCTTTCATTCGTTTTCCACTCGACCTACTTAATTCTCTCCATTTTTCTCCATACTCACACATCAGAAGCTTCCAATTTTTTTCATCGTCTTAGCGTAAAGTTCGTTTCTGCTGCATACAGTACAATACTCCACACGAAGCATTTTGTAAGTATTTTTCTCAATTGTTTATTCAAGAACTCCAAAACAGACTTTTCTTCCTCCTAAATGCTTATCTCACCATTCCTATTCTTGCTTTTACTCACACTCGTACACCATATGTCAGTACTAATACTACCCAGATATCGAAAACTAGTCACCTGCTCTACTTTCTTTCTTCCTACTTCTATATTTGACTCCGATCTCTTCGTTCCAATCACCATGGTTTTTGTCTTTCTAACATTTATTTTCATTCCATATTCTTCACAGTCGTTCCTCAAGTTTTCTATCATAATATTGATTTTCTTCTCGTTTTAACAAACAAGCACCACGTCATCTGCAAACCGTATAAACCTAATCATTCTTCCTCCTACCGAATCGTCTTCATTATATGCATTCTTTTTCACTCTTTCTTCCAGACAGATATTAAATTGTGTTGGAGAGAGACAACATCCTTGTGGAACTCCCCTTCCAATTGCACTCTCCTCTGTCATTTCTCCCCTATTCTAACACTTACTTGTTGATTCATATAGAAGTTTCTTATGAGTCTTCGATTTTTCTATTCCAACTCAACCTTCTTTAGAATTCCCAAAAGCAATTTCCAGTTCACGGGGTCAAAAGTCTTTTCTAGATCAATAAATGAAACATACAGCTCTTTCCATTTTTCCATAAACCTTTTACCGATTACCCTAAATAAATGAATTGCATCTCTTGTGCTCTTACCTCTCCTAAATCCAAACTGTTTCTCTGCAACTTCTTAATTTGTTCTACCATAAACCCTGTTTTCAGTATTCAACAGTGGCGTAGGGAAGGGGGGCCCAGAGGGGCCGTCCCCCCCAAAGAGGTCTGATAATGTACTTCGATACTTTGACGTTTATAATGTTTTTATATATTTGTATGTTTATATATTTCTTTGTTTGTAATGTTTCTATATGTACCTATAACAGCACTTGCCCCCCAAACACACATCCTGGCTACGCTACTGGTATTCAAAGCATATTTTTTGCTGCATGCGATATGAAACTAATAGCTCTATAATTCTCACATCTCTCTACTTTCGATTTCTTAGCCAACAATATCATTATCGTAAACCACTGTAATGCGTTCAATGCTCTGTCACCTGGAATCGAACTTGAGGATGCGCATTAGCCAGTAGATGAACGGGAAGGGCTACATCTGTTTAAGATTTCAATTGACATATTAGTAGAATTTCTCAGTAAATTCATTTTTTTTAAACATAATTTCCAAAATAACGTGAAGGATACTGAGACTAAATATCTACTGTCTTTGGGACATACTTCATTCTCTGCTTCACTTGATGACATAATAATGAACAGGTAAGGAAACAATACACTCATAATCTCTGGTTAAAGGGCAAATGACCAGATTCTCTTTTAAGTAATCTTAGTAATGAAAAAAACAAAATGTCAAATGGAAACTAGTACCTTTGGCCTTTTCATGTATCCCTTCATTACAGTTGGTGCCTTAACAAGTAACTCCCCTTGTTTTCCTGTGCCTACTGGTTTCCCCGTTTCCAAGTCAGTGACCTTAAAGAAAAAGAAAAAAAATTAGGAAACACGTTTATCAATATATTTACAGGGTGTTTCAAAACAATACCGACAACGTTTAGGAAGTGATTCCTGAAAACAAGATAAGACAAAAAGTGTAGACCAACTTGGGTGCACAAATGCTTCCTTTCGGAGTTACTGGCTGCCGAAATCATGAAAAATTGAACTTTCAAGGTCCATAGCTCCAAAACTATGGGACCTACCGTAGTCGGGTCAAGACTTCACTTACGAACTAGTATGTGTTCTATCCAAATATCCATGTTTCAAAATCCTGCGGTACTTCCGCAACAATTTTTATAGAGGTAGTTGGTGAGTACTTCAAATTATATGCCCGTAGCCAAACTCCCTCTATAAAAACTGTTGCGGAAGTACCGCAGGATTTTGAAACATGGATTTTTGGATAGGGCACCTACTAGTTCCTGAGAAAAGTCTTTACCCGTCTACGGTAGGTTTCATAGTTTTGGACCTATGGATCTTTAAAGTTTATTCTTTCATGTTTTTGGCAGCCTATAACTTCGAAAGGAAGCATTTGTGCACCCAAGTTGGTCTATGCTTTTCGTCTTATCTTGGTGTCAGGAATCACCTCCCAAACGTTGTCGGTGTTGTTTTGAAACACCCTGTATATACACTTCTTAACTGCTAGTTCAACCACGCCGATTTTGTGAGTTAAGATGATGTTTCTTTCTTTCTTTCTTTCCTTTTTTTTTTTTTTTTTTTTTTAAAGAATCTTTACTACCTAAAGATATGAGTGTCAACAAGGAAATGTACCGAGTGACCTGTTAAATTCGGGAACATTTTGTTAGTACTATCAGTCGAACTCGTGAAAATATATCTGTTGACATAAACGAAATCCTAAAATAAGTTTCCCCTGACCAATAGACAGAGGTCTTTCTTTATCCAAGATAAACAATATACTGAGAAAATAAATAAAGGAAAAAAAATGGTCTACTTTGTTTCGACATAAGAACCAAGTACGTTGATGCATTTCTCATATCGCTTCTCAATGTGTAAAAACCTTCCTTGGAAAAAAAAAAAAAAACAGCGTCCTGCATATGATGATAATAATAATTCCTACACGACTCTCTTCGCTTCTCATTGGCTCCGAAATGTTTTCCATCGAGAGCTTTCTTCAATGACGGGAAGAGATGAAAGTTGGTTGGCGCGGGTTCAGGGTTTAGTACAGCGGTGGTCAGGGACGTACTCAGCAATTTATTTCGGGAGGGGTTTAAAGTGTTTCGGGGGGCTCCAAATACAATTTGAGGTTAAATTATATGAAAATTTCTAAAATTGCTCCTAAAAGTAGACTACATTTACAAAAAAGTCGAAATTTCGGGGGGGGGGTGTCCGGACCCCCAGGACCCACCCCCTGCGTACGCCCCTGGCGGTGGTGTATTTCTATCTTCGCTTTCGTGATGAGATCGTCGTTCTTAGAGAATCCACAGTCGCAGGAAGAACATGCTATTCAATTAACATTAACATGCTATCCAATTAAGTAGTTTCTGGGGTACAATAAAACATTACGTATATTAAATTAGGAAGAAAGACCTGGACGATCTTCGGCATATGTGGATACCTAATGACTAGCCGCATTGCTTCGCAAATGAGTTTCTCGCATTCTTAATGAGTTGCTCGAACAATGAATAGTCCCACAATCTCAGCTTTAATAGTTAATGATACGTGCATAATTGCTGGTAACTCTACTGTACTTCTTAGACAATAAAAATGGTTGTGCTAAATCAACATAGGCCTACTGGATCTACTATACCATAGTTATATTACTTTTTGAGATACATGTGGTGGTACTTCAACTCTATCGGATTTTGGAGTAAATTATTAAAATAGTAGTACTCTAATCAACTATCTGGCATGATCTTTATAGGTTCAATGAGAACAACTATACGGAATTAGAAATCAGATGGCACCACTACTGCTTTAAATTTTGGCAGAAAATTCGTACACTCATAAAACTACCTACGTTTAAGATTACGTGCAATGTAACATACTGTTGGTTATTTGGTACAAATGCCAAATATACCTCGTAAAGTTTTAATCATAGCTAAAAGTAACATTACAAAATTCTCAATGTCAGTTACTTAGACATTTGCTATATCTGTGCAAGGCAATGTACATGCTAAAAAAAAAAAAAATTCAGTATAACTATATCTATCTGATACACAGGACTTTTGAGGCGACTGTAACACGTTTCCTAAGTCATTAAAAGATGAAAGATTTTGCCTAAATGAAAGAAATGGCTTATATGCTGTAAGCTATGAATTTACACTTTACTCTGCGATTGTTAATTAGGCCACTTGCACCAGGCGGCAGCGAGAAAAGAAAGAAAAAGACCAATATTCTTAGAGAAGCCCAACAAGGACACCATCTCTTCTTATTATGTCCTTCAGAGAGTGCAGACTTCCCAGGAACTGAGTGCATATAAGTGATAATATGGAGGTAGAATACAGTTATTGCAATTGAAACAATCTACAGTTAGTTGAGTCAAGTGGAAATTATGGAGAAAACTTACTGCTACAAAGACTGGAAAAACTGAATAGAACAGAGTGAAACACAATATTTCTTTTAACGATAAGAGCCAATATCTCTATATTTTTCTACGGTGTAAATACTGATTCTGTGTTAACCGTAACACCAGACGGTTGGAGTTGAAATAGTACAGTGAAACCCTAGTCCGTGATAAAGTCTATTTGCATTAACACTATCATTTTTTGTTCTGTGATTGTTCGTTATTTTTGTACATTTCTTGTAAATTTTGTATCTAATATACGGTTGATATTTTACAGATCATTTTTTTTAAAACCTTACCTTCATTTTCACAAAGGGAAAAATTACTCCTGAGCTGGCTATTTTGAAGTCTGGAAGGAAAGAGATATTTATATATATATAATTAAGGTAGGCCTATAAATTCAAATTGACTTAATGGAATTTATTCGTTTATTTAATTGTGAGGATCAGCTAGACAACCGTTTCTAACTCGGCATTCGACATAGTCAAAGAAGGAAAAATAAATGTACAAAATTACTAATAACAAAATATTACAATCGAAAAATAGATGAAAAAGACGGAAAATTAGAAGCCTGAGTGTTCCAATACTCCATACAAACACTTTTATAAAATGTTTCTTAATACCTGTATTCATATCTTTTACATGTCACTCATTTTTTCTTATTGAAAGCTTACGTTAATCACACTCTAATTTCTTTCTCACTTTTTCTATCACATGAGTTTAAGGTACCAGGTAACAGAATGTCTTAACTTGGGCCAACTTCTCTCCACCTAAGCAAATGAAATGGAATGAAATCTTTAAGTTTTACGTCCTACGTTATGCCGGCTAGGCTAAAGAAAACGATGATGATGAGAAATGAATGAAATGGTGGAATGAAGAAAGTGAGAGGAAACCCACGCACACAGTGTTTGTCCACCACAAGGTTCGCTTGGGCGAGTTGGGATCGAACCAAGGACCCCAAGCACGAGGGGTGAACGCTCTACCACTGAGCCACCGCTGCCCCTCCACCTACTAAACAACATTACTCTCGTATCCTTTTCTTGTGCATTTCATTGCTTCGGTTTTATTTTTATGTACTTTGAATTTTAATTTGGAATTCGCATTTAAATATTTATTTAAACGTCCTAAACAGTATTTCACATAGCCTTCATTTTTTGCCATTAGGACAGTATCATCTGCGAAGCGTACAGTACTGTAAAGTCTATCTCACTTTAATATCATTCAAAGTTTTTGTTCCTATATTCTTCTAATGCTTCTTCGATATACCTAAGTAGATTTGAACAGCAGTGGTGATAATCCATATCTTTGCCTCACTTCCATGGATACTTTTCTTCTTTATCTCTGCTTCTATATCAATCCTGTTTGATTCTTAAATATCTGGAAGGTAATTTATCAATCTCTGTAGTACACGTTGAGATCTCTGAGAGTTTTGAATAAATTTCCCAACTAACATAACAAAATGCTTTTATATCAATATATATCACCTGGATGAACGACATGATATCCGTACTTTTTGCGAAAATCACCAAAAAATAATTTTTATGGCGCTGAAATGTATGCCATTCATGGCCAACAAGAACACGCTAAAAAAGAAAGGCGTTACTAAATAAGGTAAAGCTGATAATAAAGTATGTCCTTTACCAAATCTTACATTATGACATGAGAAACATGACAGTATACCTTGTAGTTAATGAAATATAATGGCCAAAACCTACCACGAAACCCTAAAACTTCAAGTGTAAATATTACAATAATAACGTATAGTAGTAGGGTAGCAATGCTCAAGCACTAGCCACAAAACAGAAAAAGAAAAAAATAAATAATATAAGTAATATTTTGTAGAGAGGTAAATGTTTATTGTGGGACCTCACATGCGTTGATACATACGCTCATTCAAGTCTCCCTCTGTCATGTCAGTAATGAACGCTGGAGCTGTTGCTGAGAAGCTGAAAAGCAAAGAAAATACAACTTTCTCGAAAAGTTTGTTTTTATTCCAATCGCTATTGAAACCATTGGCGCTTTGGGATGTAACAAGTCTTGAATTCATTAGGGAGGTAGGAAGACGCATTTTTTGTGTTTCCGGTGAAGTTCGCTCCGCATCTTATCTAATACAGCGCATATCTGTTTCTTCTACTCAACGTGGTAACGTCTCGTCGGTCCTTGGCACTTTACAACCTGGAAAGGAACTGGATGAGGTGTTTGTACTCTAATAAGAATAGTTTTATATATATTAGTCCCTGGACAATAATTTTTCTTTTGACGTTATCATTATATATTTAAATTATAATTTATAAGAATGCAAACTCAGTGTAGTTAAGAAATAATGTGATTTGATCGGTAATTTCATTGTTTCATGTTTGAGAAAATGTTTTGTACATGGATCTAAATTCTCGTTTGAAGCCTTTTGCTTGTAATTTTACTATTTTATGCTATTGTTAAACAAATTCCAATGTATTGTATAATAATAAGTACAACGTTTTCTAGATTGATCAATATATTTTTGTTAGTACATTGCTAAGGTGATGTTAGTCGTTGTCAACGAAATGTCTATAAAATATAATTGTGTGAGTCGCCATAACTGTTACACGTGTAATTTTGAATCGTACAGTAAAATAAGTTATTATTGTCAAATATAGAGTTGTGTGCATTCTAGACTGGTGTATGTTACTTCAAGTTATTTTTAATATGCGTAATAGCTAAAATATATGTGAGTATATATACGAATATATGTGAGTATATATACGAATATATGTGAGTATATATATGTGAGATAACGTTATAATATCTATTAATTGATATTTTCAGAGTTATACGTATCTCTTGTAATTTATAAAGTGGCATTACTATTATTAATTCCATTTATAATTGAGCAAAATTTACAAGTTCTTCATTTTTTTCTAAATTATTGTAATTGTTGTTTCTTTTCGAACGTAGTCTACGTTACTGCCATTGGTTGATAATTTCGTTCGCTTTTACACAGAAGCAAGATTAATTAACTTCTCTGGAGCTTAATGCAAGTAATGCTTGCTATATACTATGAGTTAAATCCTAGGAAATATCTTGGGAAAAATGTTACGATATATCTCGTAGGAAATCTTACCCTTTTGTGCCATACACGTGAAGATTTTTCCTGTCTGATCGAATTATGTTGCAAGATGTTGATCGATATTGTATTGCGGTAAAATAAATTTCGCATTCAGTTGAAGAAGCAATTGGTGGTGTTGGAATAGTGTTATCAACACCATTAATTATGGGGGTTGGCGGGGAGAAAACAAATTTGCTTCCACTTTCTCTCACCTGATGTCGCTTAAATCGAAACCTTACGAATTTTCTTTCCGAAATAGAGCGTGCTCTAAACAAAAGAAATCTCGTAAAATCGTTCAGAACAGAAATTGACATGCGATCTGATGCCATACACGTTGAGATTTTGACTAAGAAACTTATAGGAAAAATCGTAAGAGATTTCCTAGGATCTATCCTATAGTGTATGGCAGGCCTAATTCCGCGAGGTCTTTCGCCGTTTCATGAGACATCAAAAGTAAATGTGTCGACCGGCGACAGATTGCCCGTGAAAATATCGGGAAGCAAGCATGCGTAGATCGAGACTCAAAAATGTGGATATCAAAATATGTTAAACAAGAATATCAAAAAGAAAATAATCCTATGTCAACATAGAAAAATATGAGTTTGTTGTTAACATATCTTCTTGATGGAATTTTTTAAATCGATTTTTGATTTATGTAGAAACATTTGGTTGTCAATATGTTGATTGTCGGTGTTTTGATATTCACCTCTATTTTTGATGAACTTAATAATAGATAAAAGAAAAACGTCTTAGTCTATGAATCTGTACATAATGCTAATTCCTAATACTACGCAGTGACGTTAATAGGTAGGTATATTCTTACTAATAACATGGCTATTAGCTTACATACTAACTATTTTGGCAAACGATAATACCTGATTCTTGAGGAATATTAAATGCTGACGATGCATATGTACTGGATATTAAACAGCATTCAGTGGCACCATAAGCCTGAAATGAATTTTAAAGAACTAAAATCTAGAAGGTATGACGTCGTTGTCTTCCCGCGCTCCAACCTGCTCGTCACTGAGGGTGTGATACGAGGATAGCCAATCACCACCCTCGCGATGAGTAAGTTAGGCAAATCTGAAAGGTTTTGACTGGCTATCCTTTTGCCACACCCCCAGTGACGAGCAGGTAAAAGCGCGGGAAGCCATGAACATTATACCTTCTGGACTCTAATAAGTACACAAAAAGTAAATAAAATTGAAACATTATATCTTAACTTCTCTTGGGACAATCATAATTTATTGATTTTAGTGACCAGTTAATATAATTAAAAATGAAGAAAGTAACTTCAAATATTAACACAGCTGTTCACTTTAAAGCCACAATATGAAAGAGTTTTTATATGTTGTTCACATTTATCTGTAAAGACAACTTTTACATTCCCACATTTTTATGATTCTCTGTTAACGTAGGGAATTCATTCTTAACACTTTTTATACTTTTCTACAACAGTTCTTAGATTACTAAAGGGTTATTCAAAAGGGGTCCCGGTTTTGATACATCAAATTATGAACTTTATTTTCTCAAAACACACTAACAAAAGTCGTAAACATCTTCATCACACATTCTGATTTCAGGTATGATGAATGACGTCGGGCATATGATTTCCTCTACTGCGCTGGCATGCAATAACGCTGTTCGTGAAATTCGCTACGACTGCCTGGCAAGTTTCCACCACTCGTCGAATTTCCTACTTTAATTAATGGATGGAACGGGGTTGGTTGAGATACACCATTGATTTAAGAGCACCCTAAAGAAAAGAAATCACAAGGAGTTAAGTCGCATGACCTCGGGGGTTATTTCGCCTTAGAACGGCACGAAGTCGCCTATAGTGCTGCCAAAATGTCTTGAGCCGTGGCAAAAATGCGAACTAAAGCTCACACCCTCACACATCCACGCGTTGAGCCAATAAGGGTTCAGCTGTTGCTAAGCGAGAGAAAGCGACTGGAATTCCTTCAGCCGATAGCAGCGCTTGCAACGAAAGGCTAGGGATCAAGTCAATGTGGTATATTTATAGTAGTTGCTGCAGAACTTTCTCCGTTCTGATAAAAAGTTTTCACAATTAGCGCAGTTACGCTATAGTAAACTGTTCCATGGCTAGACACAGACTGAAGAAATGCGAGAAATTCAGATTAAAGTGTCAATCGGAATGTTTGTAGGTACAGCAACAATACAAAACAATGTCGGCAACCGAGAAACAAAAATTTACTAGACGATCCAAAACCGGCGCGCTTTTTGAATAACTCTATTATAAAACGTGGACACCAGTCGTTGACGTGTGGGTTAGGCAAATGAAACAAAGACTGTGACGTGACTTTGTAGTGTGGTGAAGGGAAGTAGCTAACCAGATGTACTACAGCACAAGCAGGCAACGGAATGACAGATACATCTCGTTCTTTCCTTTAATAAAGTATACAAGATGTGGGAACACCGCGGTCTTCTCATTTGCTAACATCGTTTATATACGGTATTCGAAGCTCCGCCTTGAAACGCCATAAACACTGTTTCTTAGTATACATTTTCATATTTATCTTTAAAAGCAACTAATTAATTCTTATATCACGTGTATTTTATGGTTTTCTCTAAAATTAGTTCTTATATTTTTATGCTTCTGCTTATACAGTTCATGAAAATACATTCAATTTTTTTACGTATAGTTTTCCGTAGAAGCAGTTCATACATTCTTTGTTTTTCTAACACTTTACAGACAAGCAGTTAATTTAGTTTTCCTTTAAGTAATAGTAAAAAAAAACAACAACATATATTTCTTTAATTTTGTATTTAAAAGAAACCGTTTATACTCAGTACCATATTAACAACATTATGGGAATTAAAAAAAACTGTACTGGCACACCTAAGTCACGGGAATAACATGTAAATGGGGCTATACGTATGTTAGGTGGCACTACGACAGAGGTGACTGTGGTACTAATCCAGTAGTGATGGGTCATTCATGAACGAACTGACTCTTTTGAACGACACCATCATGTGAACTAGTGAAAGAAAACGTTGTCCGTTGCCATAGAAACCGCCGTTTCTAGGGCAACAGATCCTGTCACGGTTAGCCAAAATTGAAAGAAAACAAAGTAAACGAAGATAAGGCGCAAAGTACTGGAGAGGTGAGAAGTCGCTAAAATTAATTCTCTTTAACGAGGACGATTTACGAAACATCATCTACTAATCGAAATCATGATTATTCTTCAATAAAGTAACTTCCAATAAACCTTTTGTTATTGTTAATTATTCCATATTGAACTCCCGAAGAAAACTCATCTAAACAACTTATTGACCGTGCAAATAGCGACTACTCTCAATCATGACTCCGTTTTCTTTCATTTAGAAATAGAGAAGAAAGAGAAGAAAGTAGAAGGGTAAAAGAAGGAGGTAGGTAAAGAAGAAAGAAAAGAAATAGGGTATTTTAATAAGAAACAGATTACTGGATAATTCCGGAAATATAGTAAAAGGTCGGGAAAGTCGTTGAAAGATGAATCATTCTAAATGTTATTAACAACTAATCAATTTTGGAATGCTTCGGAATAGACACATGTTCCCTCATACCACCCAGACCTAGTTCCAGGCACCACGATCGTGGGGTTGCCCAGACCTAGACCTGGAAATGAGAAAAGTGAAATCATTCTTTGTACTGTTATTCTAACCAGTGATTGATAACCATCCAGCATCTGAACTCTGTTCTCTAGGATCGACCACACATATGAATTAGCCAAGAGGAAAAAAAAAAAACAAACTTATTAACTCAATATAAATTTATGTATCGTATCAATAAAAGGTTCGACTTCCTAGAAGAAAGATGTCGTATTTAGGCTTATCCTGCTAATTTTGTTTCACTCCTAGAGCCGATTTAAACCATTAGTAGCGGTCCTTCATGACCTAGGTTATTTACCTTAACACATATATTAAAACATGACACATATATTACAGATGTTAATATGACAAATGATATCACTAAAATTACTTAAATTAAATCTATCATGCATTCACACGCTCACTCACTCAGGACAGTGTATATATGTTTAAAGGAAACCAACTAACTACAAAGATACAAATAATTTATTACATCCATAGTGAAAAGAAAAGACAAAACAAATAATTATAAAGAAAATCTTAAAAGCACAAGTTCTTGGTTATATATTAATAGAGTACATAGTGTTATATTTTAGTAATTTTTTTATATATCCAATCATCTTGACAAATAGAAAGAGAAAAAAATTATTTACGTGTATCATATCTTAGGCATGCTAAAACAAATTATGATTTGCGACATACGCAAATAAGACACTTATTTCACCTTAAAAAAAATTGGACAAAGAGGAAAGAAAAAAAAACTTTTTGGTGTATTAGAACTTATATGAGTCTCTACCTCACATTGGGTAATAAGATATTAATGATTCTGAGCGTTCAAATCACAAATCACGCACTACTCATAGTGTCCAAAACATTTCGCTCCATTTAACTTCGTTCGTGTTTATATATATCTCTATATGTATATATATATCTATTGGTTTACAAAACCATTCGTCGTCTATACTTGGTTTATAACTTTTAACAGTTTATATCTGCAATCGCACACTGCGACGCTTTATACCCATCCAGGGATTTCGAAAAATCACTATCGCTAGAGGATGTTTCTCCTCTTAGACGGTCAATTTCCAAACTTATTAATTGAATAGTTTTAAGTTATTTATGCAACACTGGGACATGTCATGAGGCCTTTCCTTAGGATCACTTTCGTATATATGTGTATATAATTCGGATTTTTAAAACGATCTCCCGCAGGTGTACGGAGTATAAAGGTTCAAATTGAGGATAAAAAAAAACTGGTCAAGTCACAGGATACATATGCAGGTGAGAAGGATTCAAGGTACACTTTCCACAATGGTTTTTGGTTGGTAGTTCAGGGATAATATTCGTTATGCTGTGGGTTACGTTTAGACCTGCCGTTACTTTCCAATACATGCCATTACAGAATTACATGAGGTATCATTTACATTTATTCAAAAGAAAAGGAAAATTACTTAAGTGCACGGCGGTATTCATGACAAAATCTACATTCTCAAATTCGTCGGGAAACTCACTGGCAAACTATAGCAACCAATACACGTTTAGGGGGGACAGACACGAGCGCTCTTACATATATTCATAATACATTTAATATCATACTTTTACTTTAAAATCATATTCACATATTAAGTACATATACATTTCGACGTATTCATTTCTCTCTCTATATATATATATATATATTTATATTCAATAAATGCGCACACATTTGAATTAATCACCCCAATAATAAAATTTTTTACAAGGTTGCAAACATTGTCCCAAAACAAATGACTTCCGACAGTACATATGAAAAAGAAAATCGCTTTTCTACCTGATACCGCGCATCTATAAATTTTTTCACCTTTATATATTCAATTCGTGCTTAAATAATGAAAAAAAAACTTTGTGAGGCAGGCACGTAACACAGAGCATTTCTAAAGATATAACTAGATAAACCAAAATACAATTTCTGGGCCCAGATCAACTACAAAGTAATTGAAAACCAAAACAGAAAGGAAAGTGACCAACGGATTACAAAAAAAAAAAACTTAAGAGGAACGACGGTGAAAGAACGTAATCGAAGTGTCGTCAAATACTAAGTCTTTGTTCATTTCAGCGATAGGTCAAAATGTGATGGAGGACCCAATCATTATCTACTCCATTCATGAATCGTGTCTTGCAACGTCTCAGCTGGTAATTTCAGATCAGAGTTGTACGTTAAATAAATCGTAAGTGATAAGTTCAAAATCGGGGGGGGGGGAAGGTTGAAAATTTGAAAAAAAAATCTTGAAGTAATGAAGACAGAGAGAGAGATAGAGAAGAAGGAAGACGAAGAATAGGGGCGCCAAAGACTTAAGTGAGAAATAACTAACGCTACAAAGATAGAAGTCGAATTTCGCTCTCAACAAAATCCATAGCCAAAATATTCTTAACATGCCAAAAAGGGTGGTCTACTCAAATACGTAGACTCAAGGGGCGCCCTGCTGCCAAGGATGCAAGTTCTGTGTCCATCAGATCCCAATCCCACAAGAGTTTGCTTGTAAGATTGAAATCCGATCCCCGTATCCGGCCCAGACCAGCAGGATAAAAGGAGAGGGGGAAAGGGACCAGGTAACTGCGTCCCCAATTTTGAAATCTCTAAGTAAAAAAAAAATATTCGACCCCTTAGAAAAACTAAGAAGGTTCGAGGACAGTAATGAAACTAGAATAGAAGTATTATCTAAGATATCCCTAACTAATGATTTGCCGAAAAAAAAATTAAATAAACTGAATTTTGGATCGGTGATTTCTATTGCCAAACCTCACCGATAGCTACCCTGCGCAGACACGCCACGGTCTGGGATGTCGTTAATTTCCCTCGTCTAATTAAACTAAGAAAAGAAATGAAAATACTTAAAGGGACTAGGGGTCGACATCCGGGTACGCTAATAAATTTCAATAATTAATTGTTTTGATTCTGTAACCCTGTCAGAGCTGTCGCCTCCATGAACATTGTAAGCTAGCCCGAGTAGGTAACGTGAAGGAAAAAAATCTCACGGAGCAGGATATTCTATTTTAAAAAAACCGACCAGAAAATATAATTCACTACAGCCCCGTTCTATAGCTACTATTGTCTTTTCATAATTTATTATTCAATATGTCTAGTCAACGATTATATGATGCTACCTATTCTATCAGATGGTATTACTATGGTTGATTATTACTATAACACATTAAACTACAAAGTATTACCATAGTCCGACTATATATTGCCCTCCGGTCCGCGTGATATCATGGTGCAGGGGTCAGAACTTGAGATGTTTGTAGCTACACGTATCTATTCAATATCTATATATCAACACACGGCGAAGTATTCACTGGGCTACTATATATTTAACTATATGGGTGTCCTATATTCTATATTCATTTACTACAATATTCATACACTTTATATTCATATTCACATTAATATTCATTTGCCATGACGCTATATTCTACAAACAGCCTGTTTCCTCTATCTACGCCCAGCCTATTTACACATTTCATCATAATAATTTAAAATCTATAGTCACTACAAACATTTCCCATTCCGATCACCGCACGACAACCTCACTCGAACTCAAGACTCTTTCACACACACACAATACTATGTAATACCTGGTAGCTTTATTAAGAACGAAAAAAAAATCCTACGTATGTTCACTGAAAATAGAATTATCTGCGATAATGTTTAATGTTTATAAAATTCTGCAGCAACAATGAGCTTCTGCAGCCATGAAGAAAAATGAACATCTAATATAATTCCAAAGCGAAGAACTAGCATCATATCGCCCGACTTCTGTTAAAAAATTACGTATTGTTTATTTACTTAAATATCTCGATTTCTAGACTAGGCAGAGTGTTGAAATTTTCAGAATATATTAATTTTGGGTCACTTGACCTAACTGTACATTCATATGGGCTGTGAATTATACCTTCTAGGTTTTATTTCGGAAAGAAAGGTCAATTTCATGAAATCTAAATCACTAAGCATCTCGACAGAAGAATGGCGGTTAGTACTGACTTTTGACACTAGGGATAGCGACGATATAATCAACCCTTGAACAACTGAATGTGACCTTGTACACGGAATTATTATACTATATTAAGTTCACTATTAAATATTGTGTATGAGTTCACTTAATGACGGAATAATAAAGAATTTATCGCATAGTAAATACTACACTGTCCATATTTAATTATCTCACACACTCTTTCATCACTTAACTACCACAATTACTACTACTAGAACATGTTTCTACATTACGAACACATACATGCCACATTCATACTACACACTACATTAATACATGTTATACTAATAAATATACACAGAAAACATTCATATTTTACCATTTTAAATCGGCTCTATGAAAGGAAAGGGGAAGAAAGGAAACAGGGCCAACTGGCCCTAGTATTTACTAAATCACATTCTTGACTCAACCTGTTTAATCAATGCCCTGAGGGGACATATCGGAGTATTAGCTAGCAATAGAACCCCTGCCCTGAAGGGGCAGGAACCCGGAACCAAACTAAATGTTCAACTCATCCCGCTGGAAGCCGTTCTCCCAATTTGGGAGTCAGATAGGAGCCCTTACTGTAAATTTACACGTACATTGTGATTACTATTCTAACTACAACAAAATTAAATACCGCCATGTATGTTAAAAAAAAATCACTCGCTACCTACATATACAAATCTCTATATGGACAGGTCTTGTAACCCTCAATTATCAGGAAAATTGGAGGTGAAAATATAAGGGGAAACACTGATCTTCTGAACCGGTTTTAGGAAAGAAAACAGAAATCACACTACTTTTGAATCCTGTCCATAACGATCGGTGGATGAAAACATGGCGTCACTATATCGCCCTTACTATTTCAGCCTTTTTTAGTCCAGTTTTGACTATGAAATTTAACAGTTCATGGCTCCTCGAGACTTCCAGAGATTTTAGGTATTAATGAAATCCCAAATGTTACCTTGTTTGCAGCTTTCTCACTCCTTTTCAACGTTTTTTGCTGGGAAGATCTTAGTCCGGCATCTTCCGTGAAATTCTTGCAGGGAATGGAATAATTGCGCCCTAATATCATAGCGTGGGT
Source organism: Thermobia domestica (assembly GCF_964235325.1). Taxonomy (NCBI): domain Eukaryota; kingdom Metazoa; phylum Arthropoda; class Insecta; order Zygentoma; family Lepismatidae; genus Thermobia; species Thermobia domestica. Next base: position 15,629,837 of record NC_137471.1, on the reverse strand, counting down.
TTATCAGCCAATCAAAACTAAGCATTTTGGCGGTGGGGCTTTGAAACGAATAAAATTTGGTAAAATCTGGATTAAACTAGATTTTAGAAGGACCTAGGTATCTAAAAGAGAGGTGAAGGGTGGTCCTGAAAATTCTGTCGAATTTTAGATTGGTTATTTGATCTGGAAAGTTCCGTCCAATAGTGGATCTATATTTTCGGATAGCACTGACACCGTAAGAATTGTAATAATCCATTTACATATACATATACAAGACTTATAACTAATTTAAAATATAAATAAAGATATTGATTCCCAAAACTATAATTCCTAATAAATTTTTTACAGTTTTCCATGTTAATTTGAAATAGAATAATGAACAATATTACGAATTATATGAACAGCCAGAAATTTTTTGTTAAACGTCAGGTACAGTCGGTGCAAAAATTTCGGGCACCCTCCTATTAAGAACATAATATCATTAGACTGTAATGGCATATTACAGTTCCCCGGCGTCGTTAAAAAAAATTTGTTTGAATAACAAAATTTTGTTGAATAGAATTAACATGTATTAATACCAATAAACTAACTACTCACTCAAACTCTCATGCACTCAAATGAGACAGTGTAACATTCACTTTGGGTATTGAGATAGAAGTTCTCGTTTTTTGTCCTCAGTACAGTTGAAAAGCTTAAGATTTTGGAAATTGTGAGTTCCGATACTTTCACCTTTTAGATTGTGTAATACAGCGCAATTTTTCAATAATTTAACTGCTAAAAACGTTCACAAAGGAACAGGACTGACAGGAGTTCCAGCTGAGATATTGAAAGAGACAACTCATATAACTATCCTTCCTCATTTCACCAGGTAGTTGCGGAATTAGTTTGTCGATTTGACAGCGGTCTCGCGACTATCAATCCCTCGAGTGGCTAGAATTCCATTTCCGCCATTAGTTGGTATTTGCGAAGGGGCAGAATTCTGAGATCTACTTGCACAGTTATTGTTAACATTGCCATTTTGACCATTACCGTTTTCTCTTCTCCGGTACGCCCCGTTAAAGTTCCTCCTATTATCGTCCCTATTCGGGTTCGATTCCCCCATTGTGCGGTCATAGGGGCGATAACCCCGGCGATTGTTAAACATCGGTCGGTTACGGAACAAACGTCGACCATTATATTGATTGCTTTCTGAGCCACTCCCACTCGGATAGCGAGATCCAGCTTGGGTGTAACTCAGAAAGTCCGTTTGGCAACTAGCCGTTGCCTTGTTTTTCACGGGTTTCACGACTTTTGCTTGTCGGGCGAAATACCTCTTTGGTGGGCCTCCAGTTTCTTTCCCACACAGGGCAGCTAGGCGTGACGTAACTTCTCGCACCGTTTGGCACAAGTGGGAGGCAATAGCCCGCGACTCATCTGGTGGAAGAGCGTTCACTATGATATCTACTAGCTCGGCTTGCGATGGATTCTCTGCAATCTGATAGTACAGTTCGATGATCTTCCAAGCATAGTCCAAAAGGGACCCATACTTGGCTCGATCATATCTTAAAGATTGGAGGTTGCGTTTCTGAAGCCTCTCTATATGTTCGTTGCAGTATTCTTCCTTAAAAAGGATCAGAAAATCATCAAACGTATGAATTCTATATTTAATAGAAGCAAACCACGCGCCTGATGCTGCAATTAAAAGTTTTTCAACTATTTGTAAACGTTCTCTATCGGTCAGCCGATACATTTCTAAACACTGCTGCAATCTACGCAGAAAAACACGAGGCTGTCCATTGGTAATATTCCCGTCAAAAGTGGGAAAACGTTCGATGTCCCTCAGCGAAACCTTGGAACCCATACTAACATAAGCAGGGGAATAGTTACTGGGAATTAACATATTATCCTGCACAATCGGAGTCGTCACCGGATTTACCACCGACGACGTCGTAGCGGTGTTATAATTACCCATGTAAGTGAAAGGGATTTTGTTGGTCGTATTGAATATGTTGGGCTCCATCCCCGGACCAATCGCACCCATGAACAACGACTCAGAATGGCACCCATCTCCTCTTCCCGGCAACACGCTATGTGATTGTATACCTCCATGTAAGGAGGGAGCACTCACACTAGTGACCGTAGTCGTCACAACACTCGACTGATTCGGCACACTATTGGAATTGAACCACGACTTTGGTTCTGACCGATGCATGGGGTAGTGCGTCGCAATATCTCGTGCATCAACTGACACTAAATTTTCTTTTCCTGCGCCACGGGTAGTTGTTATAGCGGGTAATATTTCTGAGGAATCGCTACCGGGGAAAGGATAGGTTACCTCTGATTTTTCGCGACTAGATTTTGTCATTTCTTTTTGAATATTTGCTATCTCGTTTTGAATTTTCGAAATTTTCTGGTCAGTTACTTCCAGTTTGGTTTCCAATGATAAGTCTGACAAGGTTGACTTTAAACTATCAATTTCGGCCTGCTGTGTTTCTAATTTATTGTTGATTTTATGCATTTGTTCAATTTCAGAATTTACACGCTCTAATTTACCCTCAGTCTCCTGCTGAAATTGCTTTAGGGACTGTTGAGCCTCGCATCTGACCAAATCAATTTCAGTAGACGTTTGCTGCCTCAATGTGGTTATTGAGGAAGCAAAGTCCAAACATATTTTGTCGATTTTCTGGGTTAATGCCTCGAATCGAGATTCGGTTTCTCGTTTCGAGGTGTCAAATTTCTCATTTATTTCACGTCTTATCTCCCGGCTATTTTCATTCATTTCCAGGCTATTATTATCTATTTTCTCATTTATTTCGCGTCTCATTTCCCGTAGCATTTGTTGCAATGAAAGGAGGAGAGCGTCATTATTAGATGACACAGTCTTCCTTTGCTTTTCTTTGGGTTTATCACCAATTGGATCCCCATCTTTTTCATTATCATCGAGGTCAGATATCTCTACTGGAGATATTTGGCCTCGGTTCTTCGGGGTACTATACCCTCGCTCACCGTCCGAATCGGGATGTTCATTTTCTTTTTCAGAGGATAAACTCATGGGTTCACGCGACTGGTGGAGCTTCCCCTCACATTCTTTACAATATTTAAATATCTCACCAGCCCGGACCTTTTCTGCATTTTCAGCAGTATCCTCTAAATTAATACAACTGAAATGGATCCATTTCAGCCCACATTCGTGACACCTCACTAGCCTACGAGAGACGCGAGCTCTTTTCTCACTACTTTCTAAAGTACATTGTGTACATGAGACTTCCGCGTTCTCGTGTGATACTACTTCCCTATTAGTTGCCATAGTTTCCATACAAAAAGACACAATATAAACACATGCAATTATATCCTTATACACTAACAATACTTATTAATCAGGTACTATTCATAAATTAAGGGACTCCTATCTAATTCCCTCCTTGGGTCAACTTCCAGCATTTTCAAATTTTAGAAGTCACTTTAGCAAATTCCCTCATTTCCCCCTTTCTACAGAGAGAGACAAAGATAGCAGAACAGCCAATGACTACGACTATTTAATCTCACTATAACTTTTTAATTATGCACCTTTTGTGGCCAAGTCAATATGTGCTCGATCCTAAACAGTGTTTAATAAATAATTTCAGATTCGTTACCAGGGAAAACAATTGTTTCCATGGTAACTGTCCGATGTCAACGGTCGCCAAAATTGAAAGAAAACGTTGTCCGTTGCCATAGAAACCGCCGTTTCCAGGGCAACAGATCCTGTCACGGTTAGCCAAAATTGAAAGAAAACAAAGTAAACGAAGATAAGGCGCAAAGTACTGGAGAGGTGAGAAGTCGCTAAAATTAATTCTCTTTAACGAGGACGATTTACGAAACATCATCTACTAATCGAAATCATGATTATTCTTCAATAAAGTAACTTCCAATAAACCTTTTGTTATTGTTAATTATTCCATATTGAACTCCCGAAGAAAACTCATCTAAACAACTTATTGACCGTGCAAATAGCGACTACTCTCAATTATGACTCCGTTTTCTTTCATTTAGAAATAGAGAAGAAAGAGAAGAAAGTAGAAGGGTAAAAGAAGGAGGTAGGTAAAGAAGAAAGAAAAGAAATAGGGTATTTTAATAAGAAACAGATTACTGGATAATTCCGGAAATATAGTAAAAGGTCGGGAAAGTCGTTGAAAGATGAATCATTCTAAATGTTATTAACAACTAATCAATTTTGGAATGCTTCGGAATAGACACATGTTCCCTCATACCACCCAGACCTAGCTCCAGGCACCACGATCGTGGGGTTGCCCAGACCTAGACCTGGAAATGAGAAAAGTGAAATCATTCTTTGTACTGTTATTCTAACCAGTGATTGATAACCATCCAGCATCTGAACTCTGTTCTCTAGGATCGACCACACATATGAATTAGCCAAGAGGGAAAAAAAAACAAAACTTATTAACTCAATATAAATTTATGTATCGTATCAATAAAAGGTTCGACTTCCTAGAAGAAAGATGTCGTATTTAGGCTTATCCTGCTAATTTTGTTTCACTCCTAGAGCCGATTTAAACCATTAGTAGCGGTCCTTCATGACCTAGGTTATTTACCTTAACACATATATTAAAACATGACACATATATTACAGATGTTAATATGACAAATGATATCACTAAAATTACTTAAATTAAATCTATCATGCATTCACACGCTCACTCACTCAGGACAGTGTATATATGTTTAAAGGAAACCAACTAACTACAAAGATACAAATAATTTATTACATCCATAGTGAAAAGAAAAGACAAAACAAATAATTATAAAGAAAATCTTAAAAGCACAAGTTCTTGGTTATATATTAATAGAGTACATAGTGTTATATTTTAGTAATTTTTTTATATATCCAATCATCTTGACAAATAGAAAGAGAAAAAAATTATTTACGTGTATCATATCTTAGGCATGCTAAAACAAATTATGATTTGCGACATACGCAAATAAGACACTTATTTCACTTTAAAAAAAATTGGACAAAGAGGAAAGAAAAAAAAACTTTTTGGTGTATTAGAACTTATATGAGTCTCTACCTCACATTGGGTAATAAGATATTAATGATTTTGAGCGTTCAAATCACAAATCACGCACTACTCATAGTGTCCAAAACATTTCGCTCCATTTAACTTCGTTCGTGTTTATATATATATCTCTATATGTATATATATATATATCTATTGGTTTACAAAACCATTCGTCGTCTATACTTGGTTTATAACTTTTAACAGTTTATATCTGCAATCGCACACTGCGACGCTTTATACCCATCCAGGGATTTCGAAAAATCACTATCGCTAGAGGATGTTTCTCCTCTTAGACGGTCAATTTCCAAACTTATTAATTGAATAGTTTTAAGTTATTTATGCAACACTGGGACATGTCATGAGGCCTTTCCTTAGGATCACTTTCGTATATATGTGTATATAATTCGGATTTTTAAAACGATCTCCCGCAGGTGTACGGAGTATAAAGGTTCAAATTGAGGATAAAAAAAACTGGTCAAGTCACAGGATACATATGCAGGTGAGAAGGATTCAAGGTACACTTTCCACAATGGTTTTTGGTTGGTAGTTCAGGGATAATATTCGTTATGATGTGGGTTACGTTTAGACCTGCCGTTACTTTCCAATACATGCCATTACAGAATTACATGAGGTATCATTTACATTTATTCAAAAGAAAAGGAAAATTACTTAAGTGCACGGCGGTATTCATGACAAAATCTACATTCTCAAATTCGTCGGGAAACTCACTGGCAAACTATAGCAACCAATACACGTTTAGGGGGGACAGACACGAGCGCTCTTACATATATTCATAATACATTTAATATCATACTTTTACTTTAAAATCATATTCACATATTAAGTACATATACATTTCGACGTATTCATTTCTCTCTCTCTCTCTCTCTATATATATATATTTATATTCAATAAATGCGCACACATTTGAATTAATCACCCCAATAATAAAATTTTTTACAAGGTTGCAAACATTGTCCCAAAACAAATGACTTCCGACAGTACATATGAAAAAGAAAATCGCTTTTCTACCTGATACCGCGCATCTATAAATTTTTTCACCTTTATATATTCAATTCGTGCTTAAATAATGAAAAAAAAAACTTTGTGAGGCAGGCACGTAACACAGAGCATTTCTAAAGATATAACTAGATAAACCAAAATACAATTTCTGGGCCCAGATCAACTACAAAGTAATTGAAAACCAAAACAGAAAGGAAAGTGACCAACGGATTACAAAAAAAAACTTAAGAGGAACGACGGTGAAAGAACGTAATCGAAGTGTCGTCAAATACTAAGTCTTTGTTCATTTCAGCGATAGGTCAAAATGTGATGGAGGACCCAATCATTATCTACTCCATTCATGAATCGTGTCTTGCAACGTCTCAGCTGGTAATTTCAGATCAGAGTTGTACGTTAAATAAATCGTAAGTGATAAGTTCAAAATCAAGGGGGGGGAAGGTTGAAAATTTGAAAAAAAAATCTTGAAGTAATGAAGACAGAGAGAGAGATAGAGAAGAAGGAAGACGAAGAATAGGGGCGCCAAAGACTTAAGTGAGAAATAACTAACGCTACAAAGATAGAAGTCGAATTTCGCTCTCAACAAAATCCATAGCCAAAATATTCTTAACATGCCAAAAAGGGTGGTCTACTCAAATACGTAGACTCAAGGGGCGCCCTGCTGCCAAGGATGCAAGTTCTGTGTCCATCAGATCCCAATCCCACAAGAGTTTGCTTGTAAGATTGAAATCCGATCCCCGTATCCGGCCCAGACCAGCAGGATAAAAGGAGAGGGGGAAAGGGACCAGGTAACTGCGTCCCCAATTTTGAAATCTCTAAGTAAAAAAAAATATTCGACCCCTTAGAAAAACTAAGAAGGTTCGAGGACAGTAATGAAACTAGAATAGAAGTATTATCTAAGATATCCCTAACTAATGATTTGCCGAAAAAAAAATTAAATAAACTGAATTTTGGATCGGTGATTTCTATTGCCAAACCTCACCGATAGCTACCCTGCGCAGACACGCCACGGTCTGGGATGTCGTTAATTTCCCTCGTCTAATTAAACTAAGAAAAGAAATGAAAATACTTAAAGGGAATAGGGGTCGACATCCGGGTACGCTAATAAATTTCAATAATTAATTGTTTTGATTCTGTAACCCTGTCAGAGCTGTCGCCTCCATGAACATTGTAAGCTAGCCCGAGTAGGTAACGTGAAGGAAAAAAATCTCACGGAGCAGGATATTCTATTTTAAAAAAACCGACCAGAAAATATAATTCACTACAGCCCCGTTCTATAGCTACTATTGTCTTTTCATAATTTATTATTCAATATGTCTAGTCAACGATTATATGATGCTACCTATTCTATCAGATGGTATTACTATGGTTGATTATTACTATAACACATTAAACTACAAAGTATTACCATAGTCCGACTATATATTGCCCTCCGGTCCGCGTGATATCATGGTGCAGGGGTCAGAACTTGAGATGTTTGTAGCTACACGTATCTATTCAATATCTATATATCAACACACGGCGAAGTATTCACTGGGCTACTATATATTTAACTATATGGGTGTCCTATATTCTATATTCATTTACTACAATATTCATACACTTTATATTCATATTCACATTAATATTCATTTGCCACGACGCTATATTCTACAAACAGCCTGTTTCCTCTATCTACGCCCAGCCTATTTACACATTTCATCATAATAATTTAAAATCTATAGTCACTACAAACATTTCCCATTCCGATCACCGCACGACAACCTCACTCGAACTCAAGACTCTTTCACACACACACAATACTATGTAATACCTGGTAGCTTTATTAAGAACGAAAAAAAATCCTACGTATGTTCACTGAAAATAGAATTATCTGCGATAATGTTTAATGTTTATAAAATTCTGCAGCAACAATGAGCTTCTGCAGCCATGAAGAAAAATGAACATCTAATATAATTCCAAAGCGAAGAACTAGCATCATATCGCCCGACTTCTGTTAAAAAATTACGTATTGTTTATTTACTTAAATATCTCGATTTCTAGACTAGGCAGAGTGTTGAAATTTTCAGAATATATTAATTTTGGGTCACTTGACCTAACTGTACATTCATATGGGCTGTGAATTATACCTTCTAGGTTTTATTTCGGAAAGAAAGGTCAATTTCATGAAATCTAAATCACTAAGCATCTCGACAGAAGAATGGCGGTTAGTACTGACTTCTGACACTAGGGCTAGCGACGATATAATCAACCCTTGAACAACTGAATGTGACCTTGTACACGGAATTATTATACTATATTAAGTTCACTATTAAATATTGTGTATGAGTTCACTTAATGACGGAATAATAAAGAATTTATCGCATAGTAAATACTACACTGTCCATATTTAATTATCTCACACACTCTTTCATCACTTAACTACCACAATTACTACTACTAGAACATGTTTCTACATTACGAACACATACATGCCACATTCATACTACACACTACATTAATACATGTTATACTAATAAATATACACAGAAAACATTCATATTTTACCATTTTAAATCGGCTCTATGAAAGGAAAGGGGAAGAAAGGAAACAGGGCCAACTGGCCCTAGTATTTACTAAATCACATTCTTGACTCAACCTGTTTAATCAATGCCCTGAGGGGACATATCGGAGTATTAGCTAGCAATAGAACCCCTGCCCTGAAGGGGCAGGAACCCGGAACCAAACTAAATGTTCAACTCATCCCGCTGGAAGCCGTTCTCCCAATTTGGGAGTCAGATAGGAGCCCTTACTGTAAATTTACACGTACATTGTGATTACTATTCTAACTACAACAAAATTAAATACCGCCATGTATGTTAAAAAAAAAAAATCACTCGCTACCTACATAAACAAATCTCTATATGGACAGGTCTTGTAACCCTCAATTATCAGGAAAATTGGAGGTGAAAATATAAGGGGAAACACTGATCTTCTGAACCGGTTTTAGGAAAGAAAACAGAAATCACACTACTTTTGAATCCTGTCCATAACGATCGGTGGATGAAAACATGGCGTCACTATATCGCCCTTACTATTTCAGCCTTTTTTAGTCCAGTTTTGACTATGAAATTTAACAGTTCATGGCTCCTCGAGACTTCCAGAGATTTTAGGTATTAATGAAATCCCAAATGTTACCTTGTTTGCAGCTTTCTCACTCCTTTTCAACGTTTTTTGCTGGGAAGATCTTAGTCCGGCATCTTCCGTGAAATTCTTGCAGGGAATGGAATAATTGCGCCCTAATATCATAGCGTGGGTTTATCAGCCAATCAAAACTAAGCATTTTGGCGGTGGGGCTTTGAAACGAATAAAATTTGGTAAAATCTGGATTAAACTAGATTTTAGAAGGACCTAGGTATCTAAAAGAGAGGTGAAGGGTGGTCCTGAAAATTCTGTCGAATTTTAGATTGGTTATTTGATCTGGAAAGTTCCGTCCAATAGTGGATCTATATTTTCGGATAGCACTGACACCGTAAGAATTGTAATAATCCATTTACATATACATATACAAGACTTATAACTAATTTAAAATATAAATAAAGATATTGATTCCCAAAACTATAATTCCTAATAAATTTTTTACAGTTTTCCATGTTAATTTGAAATAGAATAATGAACAATATTACGAATTATATGAACAGCCAGAAATTTTTTGTTAAACGTCAGGTACAGTCGGTGCAAAAATTTCGGGCACCCTCCTATTAAGAACATAATATCATTAGAGTGTAATGGCATATTACACTAGTATGGAACTAGTTCATACATTTGGAACTCTCCGTTCAAAGTACCGACAGCTCCACAGACGACACCAGCAGTTGAGTAATGAGAGTACCGTACACAATTCCAGCAGTTCAAAGTAACGACGACTCCGCTCCGAAACAGCCAATAAGAATGCACGAAACTACCGCACACGCCTACCGACACCGATATAGCCAGAAGCCAGTAAGAATGCATACAGGGAACTCAGTGAACGTAGTCGTTACCTTTTGAATGACACAACACCAGTTAACAAAGAACTGGCACCTTTGAACGACGACTCCCAACCATTCAAAAAAGAACAGGCTCCTTTTTGAACGACAACTCCCAACCGTTCAAAAAGGAACTGGCACCTTTGAACGACTCCCGTATCGGTGCCGGAGCGAATGAGCTAGCTCCACCAAATGAACTGCCTCGACCCATCACTATAATCCAGGAATACTATATCAGAGACAAATCACAAGGTCCATTTGTAACACAAGAACATTGCAGCAAATATTATTTTATACGAGGGTAACTCAATAAATGCGTGCATTTTTTGCTCTAATCGTCTGTAGAAATGAAATGAAATAAAATCTTTCAATGTAACTTCCCACGATTATGTCCTTTGGTCTAAGAAAGACGGTTGATTAAGGCAAGTGAATCATGATGGAAGATATGGTGGAATACGAATGTGGGAGGAAACGGGAGTACTCCGAGAAAACCCATGAACACGATGTTGTGTACCACAAACTTACTTGGGCAGCGAACTAGGGACCCCACGCATCAGAGGTAAGCGCTCTACCACCTAGTCACCGTGCCTCCTTAATCGTCTCTGGATTGGCTATAAAGGTTTTCTACGTTCGCAAGCCGATAAATGGTATCATTGTATCGCTTTTGGCAGGTTTTAGTATTATCATTTTAGGTAATATTTTCCACTCTTGCGAAGAAAACGCTTCCGCGTCATTGTGCGTTTGCACCACAGAAGAACAACTTTCCGTAATCTGTTTTTTTTTTTTTTTTTTTTTTTTTTTTTTTTTTTTTTTGTAGTTCGAAGGTGTATCGGAAGCTAAAATACATGAAGACTTTCAGCACAATACAGAGGCAATGTTTTACTATGTCTCAGTGTTTACCAGTGGATTGAAAAATTCAAAAGTGGTCGAATAAGCGTGCTTACCAGTGGATTGAACAATTCAAAAGTGGTCGAGTAAGCGTGTTTACCAGTCGATTGAAAAATTCAAAAGTGGTCGAATAAGCTTGTTTACCAGTGGATTGAAAAATTCGAAAGTGGTCGAATAAGCGTGAAGGACGAGGGAAGAGCAACAAGTCTGTGCGAGATGGGTCCCAGAATAACTCAGTGAAGAGCACAAACGGCAATTGGGTGATAATCTGTCAGCTCCTATTACCATTATGCTCACAAAAGTGAAGCCTTTTTTTTAATGAATCTTCACTGCTGTTCTTCTGTAGTGCAAACCGAGAGCGGCTCAGCCATGCTTACTTCACGACAGTGCAGAGTGAATTGCAGTGATAAGCTGCCACAAGCAAAGACAGTAGTTCCATCTATAGGCTTAAAAATGCAGACAGCTGTACGTCAACGTACTGACGATTAGAACATACGTTCATATGCTTATTGAGTTACCCTCGTAGTTCGGTATAGTCTGATCTACTGGATAGAAGAACGTATTTATGTTAAGTCACTTGACATAGAATACATACATTAATATGGAGCCCCTGTGTTTTGGGATTCCCGGGTAAGTGTCATTAGGACACACTCGCTATTACGGCCCTCGCTTATTATTTTTTTTAAAAAAATTTTCTTCATTGAAAATGTTCTTATATTTTCACAATTATACACAAAATAATGTATCTCTATTTGTTTAGAACCTTCAGTTTATTTTTACTTTTAAAACTTCAATGTCATTCATTATTGCAATATACTCATATGATCTTCATCAAACGTAGGTTTTAGTGGCACACTTTGACTTGTTTGTTGTAAACCTGCAAATATTCTCCTGTCGAGATTTTTGGTTCCCGAGTTATGGTTTATCAAAATTGAAATTTGGGCTTAGTTAACCCTTTCCCTCAAATTTGTTTTGACACAGCAAGCTGTACTGCTCGGATTTATTTTGAGATAATTTCAGTGATTTCTGCTTACTACCATTTCAATACAAATAACCAACCACATTACAGACAATACCTTTGTTTTATTTAAAAATACATCAGAAATTAAGCATAAACTGCCCTTTTATACATATCTGTTACCTATATTTGCGCTGTGTGTGATATTTTTCGAAACATTCACCTGGATGCAATCCAGGTTTTCTGGAGCACGTATTACAAAAATACACAGTCTCTCTCCTCCCAGCTTTTACTATTCTATCACTGCACACTGCACAGGCTTTGGAATTGCTCTTTGGATTGGAATATATAAAATGTGGTGCACCATTCAGTCTTTCTTCCGTATCTGTAGACGACAGCCTCCCTCGCTTTCGTTGTGTATTTCGGACATTGTCTACCAGCTGAGTAATCAACTTTTTTCTGTAGTCAATATGGGCAACTCTTGGATTTTGATTCATTTGTCTCTGCGTGTTGAATAATAAGAAACTATTCACAACTGTTATCTCTAATAGCCAGAAAAATAACTTTCTCCACCATTTCACCGATTTACGCATAAAACTGGCAGCAGTAGTTGACTAAGGAACGGCCGAGTAAGGAGTTGAATAGACGGCCAAAAGATGGCAGAAGTTGTCGACTAAATCATACAATCGGGGCTCTGTCGACATGCGAGCAATTAAATCGTCAAAATTAGTGCGGGGTAGCCCCGACATACGAGCGGAAAGGAAAATTTCGAATGTCGGGGCTCTCGCCGCATTCGAGGGGAAAGGGTTAAATTTCCCAACTTGATATTTAGTTCAAAAATACTAGAAGGAAACCTCTTAAAATGAGAATTTGAACCACAAGAAACCAACGTAACTCGAATAATGAGATGAATAAAGAAGTGTAAAACCAACGAAGGAAGACTTTTTTCAGCCTTCGGGAAATTTACTAGTTACAGACCATCAGCTCAAAACCATCTAAATTTTTCCACCAGTTTTGTTGCAACAGGGCTATATAATAGCAATTTCGCAGTGTACACCACGAGAAGGAATTTAGATTTTTCTTTTCGTAAACCAAACTTCCTTAGAATATCAATTTTACCAATTTATATCTAGTAACAGATTAGTATTTTGCATACTGACCATTATACTAACCCGCTAATCTCAATATCATTGCGGGTAGTCTACCAAGCAGGATTGATATTCACAATTACTTCCATGATATGGGAATACACGGGGAACCGATTTCTGACTGTCCACATCTTGGTGTTTACTGAATGGATCACGTCCATCCCCATGGTATTCCTAGTTTTATCCTCTATACCCTGGCCAAAATTCATAGTAAACTATCAAGTACTCTTTCAGATTCTGTGTCTCTCGGAGACTAGCAGAATACCCGTTCTTCGCAGGAGGAGAACACATTTCATTTTGGACATAAAGGGCTAAATTTGAATATATATAGTGGCGGATCCAGGATATGATTAAGGGAGGTGCTAAGCCATAGTTTGCCGCTTTATCCAGTACAAAACAAGATTGAAGTCCATTTTATCTAGTGTATACCTGAGCATTAAGGGAGGCGATATAGTCCCCCCCTTGGATCCGCGCCTATATATATATATATATATATATATATATATATATATATATATATATATATATATATATATATATATATATATATATATCCCCTTCTACTTCCCAAGTTGCGCGCCTGAATTTGGATTTAAACGGCATCGGAAGTGTCATTGTTCATCGGCACTAATATCGGTCATTTTAGATTATTTTTTTTTAAAATATCCACCTCTCCCAAGTTGCAACGTCAAAGTGAAATGATTCATCCCACTTCCGAACTTCATCTATGTTGAAAATATGATGGAGATCGGTTGGGTGGTTTAAGAGGTACGAAATCACAAACATAATAACTTTCAATTATATATACAGTGAAACCTCTACTAACGGACACCTCTGTAAAGCGGACACCTCTCATAACCCCCAAACACTGTAATATGAAAAAAACATGTTGACACACCTCTCTAAAGCGGACACTCTCTAGTACGAACACGGACAGTCTTTTCTGTCTCTTATAGGTATTATTTACCTCCATATTACGGACACTTTCTCTAGAAACAAGTTGAAAAGTACAGAAAAAATACATTTTCAGAAATGCATACATGTATCACCAAGAAAGCATTGTAATAACATTTTTCCTCGTCAACTGGCTGTTCAGAAACTCAGATGAAGCGTCTTTGTTTAACAACACCCTCATATCCTTTGATTGCATTCCACTCCCACCCAACCTGTTTTAGAATCAAAAGCGATTGACAGTTGACTGCCATTTGGGATGACACGTCATTTTACTGTTCCGCTGGAATCAAGCAGAAGACATGTTTGGTATTTCTTGTCCGCGTATTCGCATATTGTCTTAGTGCCTCTATTTGTAGACGGAAATCTTTTTTTAAGTCATTCTGCATCGAATAAGCAATAAGGTGTAAGTTGTTGTGAGCTTTCGAAATGCCACGAGAAGCGCTAATGTTAAAATCGAAATGATTGAGTTTTGGAAGAATACTGAGGTGTGCGAAGGATAGCTGAAAATTTTTGTATCGGTAAACCACAAGAGATAATATAAAACCAAGACAAGTTAATAAAGTTGTGATGTGAAAATGACAATGAAAATAGTGTCTCATTGCTTTGAACAAAGTTAATGTGCAAGTGAATGTTTTAACAGAGTGCGGAATGAAAAAAAAAATCCTGTGTTAGGGTCGATGCTAAAAGCTAAGAATTTGGAGGTAGCAATAGAAATGAATGTTTCAGATTTCAAGGTCTCAAACGAGTGGTTAGAGAAGTTTCGGATTAGACACAAAATTTCTTTCAAAGCGATTTGTGGAGAATCCGCAGGTGTCGACATGCCCACAGTCATAGAAAGGTTTGATAAATTACCTTCAATAGTTTGTAATTACATATAACCTTATTTACTAATTTACGTAAGAAAATATCGAAACCTCTCTAAGACGGACACCTCTCTATAGCGGACAATTTTTGATTCCCCACGGCTGTCCGCTTTAGAGAGGTTTCACTGTATATATATCGGATGTTCTAAAAATGGCGCCCTCGGACCACAGAGCATTATTCTACAAGTTAAAATAAAGCAAAAAATATATATATTTGTATACCTTTCGAGTCATCGTCTGGAGAGACAAATTGCACTATGTGGCAACATGTACCGATCTATCAAATAATTATATCAATTCTTTCCAGATGGCAACTAAAGTTAATATTGATTGTTACTAGCATTATTTATTAGTGTAGCAGTGAATTCAACTGCTTTGTTGAATTCGTAGAGTAATGCTAATGGCTTCAAGTTAATCTGTGACGTTGCCACATTGTGAAATTTTGATTTCCCACAGCGGCTGAAGGAGGTCCCGAAGCAAGGGAGCCGATCCTGGGGGGCCGGGGGACCTGGGCCCCGCAAACTCATGTGGGTCCCTTGGCATAATTTGAATGCAATTTGTCTTAAAATCCTCATATATATATATATATATATATATATATATATATATATATATATATATATATATATATATATATATATATATATATACCTTCTGCATCTGAATGGGTCCCCCAAATTTACAGAGAAATCAGTGCCCTTGACCCGGAGGGCATTCCATCATATAACATTATCGCTTTATTTTGTAGAAGAGTGCTCTGTGGTCCGGGGCGTCATTTTTAGAACACCCGATATATATATATATATATATATATATATATATATATATATATATACAGTGAAACCTGTCTTTAGCGGAATCGAGCGGGACTTGCAAAAATTTCCGTTAAAGTCAGGTTTCCGCTTAGTGGAGGTAGACCTTTCCTTTCTTTTTTTAAAAAAATACATGCTTATAAAGGGGCATACTGATAAAATATATTGCTGTACGTACATTGTTTGATTACAGTACTTCTTTCTTCTACGAATAAATACACAAAAAAATTAAAATGAATACAAAATATGCTATGCATACGTTTTCTTTGTTTTTCTAATAGCCAAGCAGGGTCTTTTGTGTACATTGCTGCTTGGCTGCTTGACTTTCCGCATACACTTTAGCCTGAGAAATTATACTAAGTGAATCAGAATCATTTTTCAAAGGCAAATTTTTGCAGTTCCTTTAAACTTCTGAGAGAATCTTGCTATGTATTTATTCTACACTCTTCTTGGAACTCGGTATCGTATTCCTCTTCTTCCTCTATCTCGTTTTCTTCTTTCCGACATTCCGTATGATTCTTGATGAAGTTGCGGGAATTAAGAACAATTTGTGAGGGTGAATATGAGTAGTGGTTGGGGAAGGTCAACACTGTCCAGAAATATTTAGCAAAAGAACGAACATTTTATCGCAGACAGTGTAATGTATATGTCTCACAGAATGTCTAAACATCTCCTAAAGGCTGTAGTCCGAAACTCAGAATTTTCCTTTAAATGTTTATTTTTCTTTCCGTTGTCCGCGTAACACAGTTTCCGCTTAATGAAGGGAGTTTTACACGTTTTGTTCTCCAAAATTCATGGGACCGTGAAATATTTCCGTTTAAGACAGTTTTCCGTTTAATAAAGGGTCCGTTGAAGACAGGTTTTACTGTATATATATATATATATATATATATATATATATATATATATATATATATATATATATATATATATATATATATATATATATATATATATATATATATATATATATATATATATAAGGATAAACCTACCTAACCTCGTGATATACCTTATTTCGTGATACGAGACAAATTATTCTTCACAGAGAAAGGCATGCATTGTAGATAGAGTTACAGCGGTGCTTAAGAGAGGGCAGGAATACCGACAAGTAGTGAAAAGGTTTTCCAGTGGCAACTGTTACCGTGCGGATGTCACTCACGATGTTAGTTGGTGCACAGGGTAGAAAGCGGTTCTCAGTCAAGTGACCTTCGAAGACCAAATATTTTGTGTCTCTGCACGGTCTGATTGTGTAGCTGTTGTTACAGACGTTTGCTCTAAAAATATTCTGGTTATCATTTTTTGTATAACGTTGAGAAAGTAGTGCAACTGTAAAGCAATAGACGCTTATCAAATTGCATCATATTCTTATAAATTCTGTGCTAGGATAGCTCATGGCCGTTATGAGTTTCCCTCTCTCTTCAACGTTTCCTCTATTAAAGCATTTTCCGTAAATAATATCATATCTGGTTTCAATAAAACGGGAATATTTCCTCCGAATTCTTACGCAGTATCCAGTGAAGCATTTACAACAGTCCCAAGACGTCTCGATTCCTCGCTGGACTCAACTAGGCCTGTATGTGCTGAGAATGAATCACTCACTTAGATCCGTAGTTCTACATTACCGATGGATAGATAGTCTTCTACGTGTACCGAATTTAATTCTGCCTGACAAAAACAATACTGTTTCTAGCAGAAAAGCTCGACGAGACACGAAGGCAACAGTTCATTTTTCTGACCAGGCCACAACGTCGACGGCAATGTCACTACAGTGCAACGTTATTCTTCAGCTAAAAAGAGCAATGTGTCAGCGTAAGCAAATTGATGACTTGAGCGCCAGTTGTAACGAGCGCTACGGTTCGGGAAAGAATCGTAGTCCCTGGATACAGTGTTGCTCCTGTTTACGGTGGTTTCATGAAAGGAGCCAGAATTTTAATTCAGCTGACATAATCATTTTAATGTGTAACATATGTATGATGATAAATGACAGTGATACAGACGGTAACAATTAATGTAACGTGAGTACACTACCGTATCACGAAATTAGGTACACACCCTTACGGAATAAGGTACGGTATCACGAAGTTAGGTAGGTTTACCATATATATATATATATATATATATATACAGGGTGGTGGTAGGTAACTCCACCGACAAACTTTGGGAGGTGATTCCTTATTCCTTATATGAAATGAAATTAAAAAAAGTTCTAATAAACATGGGACGAAAAACATCTCCTTTCAGAGTTATGAGCCGCCGAAAATTCGAAAATTCACGTTTCGAAACGCTCTGCCTTAGAAACTACAGGACCGATTCCAAGCGGTTTAAGAAAGTACAAAGGAACTAGTATGCGCTCTGTCTAAATCTCCATGTTCTACCGTGGTCCGTTATCGGCGAAACGAACTGTAAAAAGGATGTTGAGGTATAGGAATACTCCTTTCAGTACTAATGGCGCGTTCGTTTCGCCGATAACGGAGGATGTTAAAACATGGCTATTTAGATAGATCGCATACTAGTTCCTGTGTAATTCCTTAAACCGCTTGGGATAGGTCCTATAGTTTCTAAGGCAGGGCGTTTCGAAACGTAATTTTTCGAATTTTCGGCGGTTCATAACTCTGAAAGGAGACGTTTTTTGACCTATGTTTATCAGAACTTTTTTCTTTCATTTCATATAAGGAATCACCTCCCAAAGTTTGTCGGTGGAGTTACCTACCACCCTGTATATACATAGATAGATAGATATAGATAAAGCTTTTGATAAACCAAACTCTTCAAATATTTATATCCTCCCCCACTACAAGTCAATTTTATGTTTGTTTTAATGATAAATCTATAATTAATATTAGCAGAAAGAAAACATACTTCACTTACCACAATGATAAGCTTCACATGTGGAAACTTAGAATGAAAGCTCCGGACCGTTTCTGCATCTATGGTTGCTCCACCAGTAAAAATGTATCTCAAACTGCTTAAGTCGTATTTTGTTGTCAGTGGAGTTTTATTAAGCCAGAACACTGTATATGGAAATGTTCCAAACAACTGCGGCTACAATAGGAAGCAATAAAGCGAAATCTTTTATATTTATGGTCAAATTCTTTGGAAAATGTATTTCGAAAACAATAATATTAAAAGATTTCACTCCAATTTCATTCTTATATTTGGCTAGAAATTGTTGGAACGGTATTCCAGGGGCAGAATTACTGTTACTCATGGCGAGGTTGCACTCTCTACATACAACGTGGCCCAAGAGTAGGTATACATCCCTGCAATAATCAAGTATAACATTCTAGTTTATGGGTTTATTTGCATTGGCTGTTCCGAGCTTAAGATATAAGTCAAAACACATTAATAAAGAAACTAAGTCTACCTGATGGAGAGTAGCGTATTTAAGATTTTGTTTCGGGGAGGGCTTTGCTAACTTTCGGGGGGGGGGAGTTTTGCCTGAAAATGTGAAAATTCCAAGGATCTTATAAAATAGAGGATCTGCCCTTACAACAAAATCTTGAAGCCATACGTCACAGTTTCGCCACCCCTACTCTGCCCACTCCGCCCAATAGGATTGCAATGTTTTGAGCCAACAATTATGGCAGAAACGAAAGTATCCAATCAGACGATGGCAGAAACGTGAGTAGCCAATCAGATGTATCGATGCTCGGTTGTTTTTTGGCTTCATCGATTTAATAGGATGAAGATACATACGGGCAGATCCTCTATTTATAACATCCTTGGAAAATTCTGCAAGATATTTCATATACTTTACTGTAGTAAGTAAGATTTCGGGGGGGACTTAAGCCCGGAAGCTCTCCCCCTAAATAAGCCACTGCTGATGGATAACAGTAAGAAATGATATAAAAAGCAATGAGCTGATCAGTACGGTACTGTATATCTACTTTTGGGCCATCCTGTTTAACTGGATGTCTATTAACTTTATATTCATTTAGTTAACTAAAATCAAATGCTTTACCTCTATAAGTGTCGTAAGTGCCATATTTATAAGGTCATTTTTTTTATTGAGAGTATGTGAAACTTTGTTGGCTAAAAATATTAGTCGATTTAACCGAAATAACATTTAAATGCAATCACGGAGATATTTAATTAGCATCTCTGTCAGAAGAAATAAGTACTTACCAAATACTATAAATATATCAAACTCACTTGACCTAAACAGACAAAATTATTTACTCACATACACGAGGCACATCCAGAAACTAAGAGTAATAGATTTTTTTTTTGGGGGGGGGGGTTCAAAAAGAATATTTAAAACAAACTTTTACATGGTTGCATCAGTACATACTGTATGTGAACTATTTTTCCACGTAGTCGCCATCCCTTTCGATGCATTTGGTGAGACGAGGGATCATTTTTTTTTTTTTTTTATGCCTTGGTCAAAGAAGTCTGCCACCACATCTTTTGCCCAATTCTTCACCTCCACCTTCACTTCCTTGTCAGTTGAAAACTTTTTGCTTCTCATGTGCATCTTCAGGGAGGTAAACAGATGATAGTCTGAAGGTGCCAGGTCAGAGAAATATGCGGGGGTGGGGTTCAAACCATACTATCCGTATGACTCCAAAAGTTGTTTTGTTGCATTGGTCACATGTGGTCTGGCACTGTCGTGCAGAAAGCAGATTTCTTTTGTCAACAGTCCCCTCGTCTTTTTCTGAATTGCCCTTCTCAATTGTTTTGATCTTGTTAAAAGCTTTAGACATTAAGATTTTCCGTTCATAACGAGATAACGGATAACGCTGCGAATCTTGCACTTAGCGGCAGATTTTTCGACATTTTTCACGGGAGACGTTACTGTGGCCACAGTTTTGGTCGTACTGACGTGCACAGGTGACCACGTTGATCTAACCTCACTCAACCTCACGCTCACAAACTCATTTCAACCTCACGCTCACAAACTCATTTCGACCTCACGCTCACAACATCATTCTAACCTCATGCTCACTCAACCTCACGCTCACATAACCAGTCTGACCTCACCCTCACTTCGTGAGGATGAGGTCGAGTGAGCGTCAGTTTCGAACTCGTGAGCGCCGATCTCATGAGTTTGGACACCTTTGGTCTCTTCTGGTGCTCACAGATTATAGTCATTTCGTAGGCTCGCGACTAATTAGCAGCGTTGCCAGTTTGTATGGTGACGTCACTTGGGTGTCTGCGTTAGAGATGCAAAAAAGCCGGCTTTTTTGCATCGATGTTTTTTTTCACACAAAAAGCCGGCTTTTTGGAAAAAAAACGAGAATTTTGGAAATTTTGGCTTTTTTCATTTTCATGATTTTTCTATCTAAATAACTTTCTTATAGTATATTCTATAGTTAGATAAGAATTCCACGACCTAAATGCCATATTTAGCTCTGTAATTCACCATCAAGATGGATGGAGCACATGTTTTACGAATTAAAGCTAACATTAAGAATGTAGGGCAATTTTACAGGCTATTTAACTTTATTTTAACTTTTGAGTTATCGACATTTTTTTCCTTCTCTAGATCATTTTAGTTTGTCATCCATGTTTCATTTCTAAGAGCTTAGTACTCTAGCTTCTAGCACAAAAGTTAAACTTACCGGTACGTTTTTCCATATATCCGTCAAAGCATACGTTTTTCAATATGTCCGTCAAACCGTACTTCCACATTTCTGTTATACTGTAGTTGTGCAATGATTTAGCAATAATTTTCCGGATACAACCTTGAAGATCATTTTACACTGAGAATCAGTGGCGAGTTTAGAAAAGTATTTTGGGAGGGTTTTTTTTCTTACTAATGTTTAGTTTTTCTAAACATTCGTAATTTTTATTTGACGGGAGCTTAAAGTTTATGAGTAAAGACATAACTAATAGATATTTCGTTCGTTTTAGACATTCCGCAACTTTGGGGAACAGGCTTCAGTCCGAAAGACCGACCCCCTAACCTTCGCAAAACCGTCACTGCTGGTAATTAGTAATAATAACGATTTAAAAACTTTAAGAAAGGAAATCGGCCAACTCCTACACTCCTAGTCGGCCAGTACACACACTATTTCTACATTCACAGATGGAATGAAGTAAAGCTTTGTCAGAATGGTCGAATGCTGGGTTGAATCCCGGACTTCCCGATAGAAGCGCAAAAACTAACCACTGAGTCATGTTTGTTGTGCAGTTGTATTTAGTTTAAATATATTTCGTAGTCCTTTTTTTTTTTTTTTTTTTTTTTTTTTTTTGATAGAGGGGAGTTCCGTAATGCTATGTTGAATCCCTCTTGTTAAAAATTCAGAAAACTTGAGGATTGGGTAAACCGTGATGGTGGTTGTATAAAACTTAACTGTAGAATTTCAAAAATATACAGAACCAAAAGCTCTAGATGTGCAGCCTTTAAGTGTATCATATAAATCTAAGTATTTCTCTTATGTTTTATTTTAATTTTATTTTGTTTCAAAAAGAGGGTATGGAATATTTTGAAGTAATACATACAATTTTGCTAGTTATTTGTATATTTTTCTAAAAGAAGTTTTTACTTTTAGGGTTGGCTTGTTTACACCAGCTGTTTTTTTTAATAACTGGTTTAAACCCCCCTCCCCCAAAAATAAAAAGGACAAAAATGCGAATCGTGTGAACTTCATGGTGACGTTTCCACATGTCAAAATATCTACATTAGTTTTATTTCCTTTTCACCTTTTAATCAAGGTGTCCATGTTCAATTGTCGGTCGAACCACAACCCTTCTTTCATGTGTAAACCAAGTAGCGGTTCGGATGTCACTTTAACCGAAAGTCTTCTTCTTGATAACCTCGGTATTACGTAAGGATGTTAAGCCTAAACATACAAAACGAAACCAAATTATATATTTCTGCATGCCTGTTGTTTTATAAAGAAGCCAAGGTTACTTAAATATATTGATAGAAATTGGCAAAATTTATCGATTGCCTACGTAGCTTCCAACATTAGCTTGGATTGGACTTTCAATGATATCTACATACTAAATTTGTAATTTAATACCTCAGTTTTTGCGTACTGATTATGATACGTTAACTTTTAAATTTTACATGGAAAGCAATAACAGGATTTTCCCGTTATTGTTTTACATTTAAAATAATGACAGGATTTTCCCAATGGCTAGGGCGGGAGTTTCTCAATTTAAGAAATTTACTGACCGGACTTCTTTAAGCTTATGGGACCTCTTCCGGCATAACCCCGTTGTTGCATAATAACACCAAGGCGAAACAGACTTATTTCTGTGAATATGTAATATAAATACATAAAGCAAAATATCTAAATCAAAAAACCTGGTTTAAACATCCCCGAAAAAACGAGTTTTTAGCATTTTCAAAAAGAACCATGGTTCTTGCCAACCCTGCTTACTTTTGTATGTAGGAGGTTAAAAAAATCTTATTATATACATTGGTTAATCCTTTGGAATTCATAATGTAAAAATGTTGAAGTAAAATTGTTTGAAATATCTTTTCGAAATTAATGGTTTATTTTCGAGGTTTTATATTATCAGCATCAACCACTAATTAAATGACTTTTTGTATTCTAGAGAAGCCAAACAAAGTCTGCTTTATCAATTTAAAGCAGAATTTTGAATAAAGAACAAAATTTCCCAAGCAAAAAAGCGAAGCAGAAAAAACCGAGTTTTTTTTTTCAAAAAAGCCGGTTTTTTTCCGAGCCCTTGCATCTCTAGTCTGCGTACGCCACTTGGAGAGTTCCGTGGAGGAAACTATCCAAGACGAGACAGAATTTTCATGACAAAATACTAAAGAAGATAGGCTCTTCCAATAGAAACAGGTAAATTTTCAGAGACAACATTCTCACGTCTTTTCGAGACGAGACAGTATCATATTTTGTCTTGTAGATAACTCTAATACCATTTTTGAAGCGGGATTATTTTCTTGATTTTACGATGATTTCTCGTACACAATGACTACAAAGATGATAGGGATTTCATCAACTAATAACAAAGTATGAAAAAAAAAATGAGATTTTTCTGAAGTTTTGTAGCTTGATCACGGCTCTTACCTTATATTTTTGAATAGCTTTTAATACTGCCTCTTCAGAATATACAGGTATAGTGTATGCTTGGCGTCCATTCATTAGCTGATACATACTGTAGAGAACTCCGCCGATGTGAAAATTTGAAAATGTAAACATTGTGTCACACTCCGGGAAGATATATCTGAAACCCAAGCAAAATTGTAAAAAATTCAGAGATAGATGTGATTTATAATTATATAATAATGAATGCTCAATATCTAGCAGAAAGATAAAACGTTTTCAATATAATATGGGCGGGGATCGAAATCAGTTACAGCTGGATAAGGTAATTGTAATTTTGCCAGGTACAGTTTCGCCGAGGAGTTCTCGAATAGTGTGATACTAAACTCTTATCACTTTCTATCAATGGAATACACCAGATGATTTTTTATATTGGTATACAGGGTGGCCCAAAAGTACGTATACACCCCTGAATTGATCAAGTAGTTCTAGTTCTAGTTTATGGGTTTATTTGCTTCAGTCTTCCAAGCTTAAGATATACTACGGTGTGACGAAATTATGTTGCACTTCAAATATCTTGGAAATGAATTATCCAAAATAGATGGTTGTCAAAAAGTATTTAAAAGACCTTCATCCAGCAATGGATCGACAATTGTTAATAATAGTATGTGTGAGTTTCAAATATAAATAACCCGCACTATTTCACTCATGTGATCTCAGTTCTCATTCTTGATATGATATTTGAGATTAAGGAATAAACGTCTATACCTTCTGAGAGATCGTACGTTTAATCTCGTAGCTGTAAGAATTTCTAAGAACAAAGACGCTTAAAATAAAATTTCGTTCCCCTGCCCTCCATTAATCTTCTCGTATGTACAGTACAGAGCAAAGTAATGTTCTTCAAATAGGCCAACTGTTTTCGGCTGTGAAAAATTTGTATTCTACAAGCTCTCCTTTCCAGCTGAAATTTGCAATGCACACACTTGCTATGCTAATAGAAATACAAAAGATAACAGAAATCTTATCTGCATGGTTTATTTTCTATTGCCGAAAATTCTGAACAAACGAAAATTTTATGAGAACAATCGTGAACAAACGATACGCATGTTTAATTTTCAAATTCTGAAAATTGGTTCTGCCAGGTTTAAACACATACTTTGGCTTCTTTCTTTCACGCTTGGCGTAGCCAGACTTCTGCGAGTGCGGGGGGAAGCATATTTGCAAATGGAATAACCTATTATATATATATATATATATATATATATATATATATATATATATATATATATATATATATATATAATAGGTTATTCCAAATTATCCATATATATATTGTGTACTGATAATTTGCGGACTTTTTGCCACTCAGCCGCAGTGTTGCCAACACAGATAAGGGTCTAAATACTTGGCATATTCTATTCTCTGTTTTGCCAGAATCGATGTTGAACCTAATAAAAATAAGAAAGAAAATCTATATTCAATACCTTCTCGTAAAACAATTAAAATATAAAGTACCATGTTTCAAAACCCAGCAATGGGGGAGCATCCTCCTGGCCTCTGAGTCGAATCGACCTCAGTTTTGCCTTAGTCGATTACAAAAAGTGCATTCGCGTCGATTTTTAGCCCTTAGTACCTCAAGGCGACTGTAAGGCTGAAATCACTCCAAGGGCTGGAAAAACCTCGCAATATTAAGGAAGATGACACCCGGCCCCCAAAGTTACTGATCTTATATATTCTTATTACCGTTCACTTAACGTTTAAGAGATAGCATATAAATGAATTAAAAAAAGAAAAAAGCTTTTCTTATAAGTAAGAATAATTTCACTTTACTGTGGATAATTTTTTCATTTATTGTCGTATAAAAACAATTTGTAACATGTAATTTTAAATAAATATTTGAGGGGGCCAAGTCGAGACTTGGGGAGGCCGCTGTCCCCCTCCCCTTAGCTACGTCCCTGGTAATATATATATATATATATGTGTGTGTAGGTTTATCTCAGTATAACAAACAGTTCTGCGAACTCAAAATATTTGAACAACCTGTTCGCCCGAACCGATCCAGCTGAATAGCACCACTGGTTGTAGAATAATATTATCTATGATTGTGGTAAGTTGCATTTCATTATTTGTTCCACTTATGAAAAACAACGAAAAGAAAAGAAAAATGGTAAATTTTGTATTATTTTTAGTAAGGCACAAAGGCAGGCTCTTAAGGAGGGATATCCCTGATTTCTTTTCCTGAGTCTGGACACCCTGGAATAAGAAACTACTCACTAATTTGACGGTTTTTCAGTAATAATTTTAGGGATAATGTTTCAAGAACATTTCCCCACTACCAAAAATTATGTGCCCAAATACCTCTGTTTGAGGTATTGCGGAGGTCAACCTTATCGATGTGCAATGATAAGGCCTCACTCCGGAGGAACCGCCTTCCTGATCACGGTAATCCTCAGCAACAGGTAAGTTTTATTTGAATCGTTTCAGAACCCCCTGAAAAATATATATGAGGAGAACTAATTCGAATACGTACTCAAGAATGACATAATAATGTGTAATAACATTTGTATTCCGTTACGAAAATGATATGTATATCTTTTCTGAGTTTCCATAACATATTTTTTATTAAATATTTGCGTAACAGAACAACCAAACGACCTGTTAAGCGTTGTTTCAACGAAATGTTTGTAACATCGTTTGTGGTGCTCTCTATATTCCAGAAAATACACTACGTTGCGAACAGTCCGTAAGTAATTCACATCCTTTCCGCTTACTTTTTACGTTGTTACTTTTTATTATTATTAGGTTAAGTCGTTAAATGAGGCATCATATAATTTTTTCCCTTCTTTTTACGCACCAAAGAAAGAAATGAAGTGAAAGACTCACAACAATTGATAGTTATTAAGTTAAGGTAAAGACATTTCTGCAACCCCACACTAATTGTGCGTTGCGCTGAGTAATGGTGCAGAAATCTAAACATCGTAATCTATTCCGTGCAGAGCCATAACTAGAGATTTCCGTGCCTGAAGCGAAGAAGAATTCGGCACACACACACCTACATTCACCAAACGTTTCTTCTTCTTTCTTTTCTTTTTCTTTTTTTTTTATCATATAAGAGAAATAGCCTTTGTTGTTATGATACAATGAATTTTTATCAAGCTGTTTGGACAGACCATTGCAACGGCCAAAAGTGATCATCAGGCCCGTACCCAGGGAGGAGCTAGAGGGGGCACTGGCCCCAAAATTATTTTTGCCCCCTCTAAAAATTACGCTAAAGAGCAGTGGCGGCTGGTGACAATTTATTAGGTAGTGACAGAACTATATTATTATTATTATTATTATTATTATTATTATTATTATTATTATTATTATTATTATTATTATTATTATTATTATTATTATTATTATTATTATTATTAGAACATATATAGAATTTCAATTTAATTATAATCGATTGTGCTTACATTATCAGTAATCAGGTAGGTACTGGTTTTCTTGCTCCTTTCACTGAAGTTCTATTCTTCTTCATGCCAGTCAGTTATATATTGAAGTGAATTCAGAAATCAAATTTGGGGAATAAATCTTGAGATGCTCTTATTTAACTAAGTTTGTTATTTATCTTGTTGATAAAAAAGACACATACACACTGATATTGAATAAAACACGAGTAGGCCCTACACTGTTTAAAAAGAAACACTTCACTTGCACTGTTTATTCTCTTCGAACTTTCAACTGAACACGTTTGGTTGACTAGTTAAGATGCACGATACTGAAACTCCATGCGACGATTTTTCTTGCTGGAAAAGACGTCGATAATTTTTTTGTTAAAATTATCTATCTCATTAACGAATGTCTTTGCACATAACAACATGCCTAACGCAGTTAATCTTCCCTCTTTCATGGTATTTCTTAGGAAAGTTTTTATTCTGTTCAACATCGAGAAACATCTCTCTGCTTCTACTGTTGACATTGGCATAGTTATCAATAACTTTAAGAGTTTAACTGTTTCTTGAAACATATCGTACAATTCGTCGTCTATAATGAACATTAAGAATGACACCGCGCCAGACACCGTTCTCAGTTCGCTTTTTAATTTCTTTTCCTCCAAGAAGGGATATTATTTAACCATCTCACTGAGATAATTATCGGGGAACTCCTTTTTGTAATTGTCAAATTCTTCTACAGCAAATAATCTCGTAGCTACAAGGTGCTTAGTGAAGTGAAATCTAGATTTGATCTCCACTAGGATTGCATCACAAACTTCTAATGCTTGTCTTTTTTTGTCGTTATAGAACGCCTCACTTCGCCATATTTTTACACATTGTCCGTCTCTTACAGTTTCTAATTCGGTTTCTACTTCCTGAATAATGTTGTCAAATTGTTCTCTGACTGACTGCGTACCAAGTTGAAAATTATGCAGATGTTCTCGAACCTTGACAGGATCAGTACATTTCTTCTGTAGTTGGCTGAAAATAGTTTCTACGTGTGGCATAATCTTGTGGGAACAAGTCAACCAAAATACGAAATTTTCTTCATTTAATAATAGCTTGTACGCGGAAGCTTGAGTTAAGGTGGTTTGTAATGTTATATCTTCACAGTTTTCTGTTGCTAACATAACATCAATTAGATCTTTCCGATACTCGTAAACTTATTTACTCCACGAGACTGAAAATTCCACCTGGTGTAAGAAACCCGCGGCAACCCCCAAGCAGTGTATATGAGATCGTGAAATATCGGCTGCTTTCGGATTCTGCGTGACAAGCTTTCGTTGTCACGAGCTAGAAGCAATGGAAAGCCTTTCCCGTACACAGCTGATAGGGCGCGTATATGGTGATACCACTATGCCAAGCAGCATTCAGAAGCAAGGGCCTGGTGACAGTCACCGAAGCAGAGTTGCCACCGCCAGGTCTTTCGCACTAGGTCTTGCGACTAAATAGATACGGCAGCGGGCAGAAAAAAGGAAGAAATTCAGAAGCAGTTATGATATTTAACTCGCTTTCTTTTAATATTCTGAATCTTCTACCTCTCAAGGCAGTGACATGTCACGGCGTCACTGCCTCAGAGGCCGCCACTGCTAAAGAGAAATTTTCAAACTGACTCAAAACCAATGAAATTCTTGCAATTATAATTACCAAATTAAATTCAACTTTGCGAATTCTACTCATTTCTGTGTAAAATTATATGTTTCTTGCTAGATGCACGAAACATCTTCCATTGCATTTACCCATTTCAAGAATTTCAAACCGTACGCTATTCTTGGAGCCATGACAAGCATCCAAGAATACCAGCTGCACTTCCAAAGAACAGTATCATAGTCCACAATGTTAATTTTGTACAGTAGAAAAAAAAAAGGAGTGAACCCGGAAAAAATGGTACAAAAATGATTTATGGCTTGTTTGAAAGGTTTATGTTTGTACTTCAATATAGCCAAAATCCACCAAAATCCCTCTCGGAAATATCAAGATATGACGTCATCAAAATGGCCGCCAGTGAATTTCGCCTCAGTGCATTGAAAAATGCATAAAACCACTGCCGTTCATTAGAAAAGTTAAATTTTCAGTTCCATTTCTTAGAGAATACATCAGAAAAGAACTTCTGTAGAAAATGCGTGCATACATTGCCGCCATTTCGTAAATATGGCGTCTAACAATCACTGGCGTAGTTAGCATCTTAAATCTGGGGGAGTCGGATGAATCAAAATCACAATCCTCTTTCCGACAAAAGTTATATATACACAAAGTAGTATAGTTTATTTAAATATATTTGACTAAAATCTGGGGGACGGTTCCCCCCTACCCTCCCGCTAACGACGTCCATGTAACAGTAAGCAAATCGACTTCTCTAAGTAAGCTTTATATAAGGAATATTTCTTTACAATGCTACTTATTACAGAAACCTTCATATCAAAAATTTAATGACAAACTCTATGTAATTTTTCTGTTCGTCACCTCTTAGCACATATGTTTGTTAGTCAGCAAGATCATATGATAAATTTCAAAATGGCGGAAGTTGGAATTTAAATATTCGCAATTTTCGCAATTATTAACTTATTCCATATTTATTAATTAAACCAAACTTAGCATAAAGGTGGGTATATACAAATATCTCATTGTGCTTTAAAATTAGCATAATTCTGAAAAACCTTTCAATACGGCAGCTGTTGTAAAGAAACAAGGGCTCCCATCAGGGAGGAGGGCAAGGTGGGGGCGCTTGCCCCCCCTAGAGGAAATTGTACTTTAGAATATCGAAAATCCAATAGAATTTTTACATTAGTTATAGCAAAATTTGAAACTATTTTTGAAACGTTGCATATACTTGCCCCCCCCTTGGAAACCACAACATGGGCGCCCTTGTAAAGAAATATACCTTTTCTAATCTTGCAGCTTTCTGTTAAAGTGTATAAGGAAAATTAACAGAAATATTTATAGTAGTTCTTCGTCTCTACCCGACAAAATGGCACAGAATCTTTTGACAGTTAAAATCAAAGTACTTACTATCAACAACAAAATTGCTTCTCATAAATTTATTTTTATTCAAGAAATATATTGCAGAAAACTTTTATTTGCAAATCAGTAATTACATCTGTATGCTAATCGTCACTGACAATTTCCTTATAGATAATTTTCTCACAATAAGCACTTACGTTGTTCAATCGTTAGCACTCATTGCTTTTTTTTTTAAATATCTTTTCTTACTTTTTTCTCTATGATTGCTGAAAAAGAAAATGTCAATTATCAAAATGAAAAACTCTGATAGCTTGATATATAACATGTAGCTCAAAAAGTAAAAGTGAGACAAACTTCCACCAAACTTCATTTGAAAAATGCAATCTTTAGGTTTTACGTCTCACATTTATGCCGGTGAGGCTAAAGGAGACGGTGATGATGAGAGATGAGTGAAAATGAAATGAAATCATTAAGTGGGAGGAAACGGGAGAACCCCGAGAAAACCCACGAGCACGGTGTTTGTCCACCACAAAGTCCACACGGCGCGAGCTGGGATCGAACCAGGGACCCCAAGAACCGGAGGTGAACGCTCTACCACTGAGCCACCGTGCCCCCGAGAGATGAGTCAAATTGTGGAATGAAGAAAGTGGGAGGAAACGGGAGAACCCCGAGAAAACCCACGAGCACGGTATTCGTCCACCACAAAGTCCACACGGCGCAAGCTGAGATCGAACCAGAGACCCCAAGCACCGGAGGTGAACGCTCTACCACTGAGCTACTGCTTGGTTGAATCCTCCAGCACTTCATTTTCTTCGACTTGCGGAGATTCAGCATTCTAGCATCCTCCACCGCTACAGTGACCACAGGCCACAACACGTTATGGGCCGTAGTTACGACATGAGCAAACACTCGTTCCACATGACCGTTTGGAGGACATCTTGCATTTACAACGTATGACTTTTAGCAGGTTATCAGGAAAAGGTGCTAGGTCAGTCATAATGGGTGCCAGCTTCCCATGCTCGACCTTCCAATCCCATTCAATAGGATCCAGCGACTGTTGTGAATGTTGCTCCCATGAAACAACTTGAAGATTTACTCGTAGGCAGTGAAAATATACTGTTCTTTCTGTGGGTGGTAATCTCTCAAGTTGAGGTAGGGTACTACTGTTGGAACCATCTTTATGTATAGGTTATAAAGCAGGACATTGAGTAAGTATGAGTAGCTTCCACTTCCATCACATAACTTAACAAGAAATTGGAGGTCACTGGATGTAACAGTTTCTTGGGTGGAGTTAACGTCGCCAATCTGTTCAAGGAGAGAATTTTTACACAACTTTCGTTTCCACATAAAATGAAAGTGGATGTGGTATCACACCCAGTCACTGCATGGATGAACAACAGATGCGACTGAAGATTTTCTCCCATATTCTGTAACATATGGCACATACTATTATGTTTAATTGCATCTTTCCGTCTAGTTCAAAACATGAAGTAGACATTAGCCATTTCCGGTTTTAGATAATAAAGTACCATAATGAGAATATCTGTATTATCAACAACTACGATCACTTCATGACCT
The DNA here is from genome assembly GCF_964235325.1 of Thermobia domestica. Taxonomy (NCBI): domain Eukaryota; kingdom Metazoa; phylum Arthropoda; class Insecta; order Zygentoma; family Lepismatidae; genus Thermobia; species Thermobia domestica. The sequence continues at coordinate 15,598,181 of NC_137471.1, read as the reverse complement.
TCTAAAGCTATCTGAAGTGAGGCTACAACGATTTTGGTGTCCGCGTCACCAGAAGCTTGGATCATCTTGTGACCATCATTTAAAAAGTGCTTGCTTTGTATGGAAATAAACCGTCTTTTGTTTTATGGATTTGCGAGGAAAGGATTTTAGTTTGTTTGGATTTTCGTGTGTCTTTAGTAATTTTACATTGGCTGACATGGCTTTAGGAGAGCGCCGTTGATGTTCATGTGGTCTTTAATGGATGGCTAGTCACCGTAGCCATCAAATACTACTATAATTTGATTTTACCTTCCATATTTGCTGAAAATGTACTGTCTGTATTGTTTGCAGATGTCTAAGTAGGTTCCAGTTGTAGGCCATTGAATGTGATGAAGAGGAGTTCCACCATCTGAGATATATCTGTCACGCACTTTAGGTTGTGGAGCATCAGGCATGTCCTTCATTAATATTCTTATTAGGTTAGCCTTGTCGGGTTTTCTCATTTAGCTTCTTTGAACAATGCTACAGACTTAGCAGTAGCATATTTGAGTTGCCCAGCCACACTTCCATTTCGTTCAGCAATGGTAACAATCAAGAACAGTATGGACGGATCAATATGAAGCAGTGTGTGGACAATATTGGTTCCTTTCTGCAATGTTATTAGCATTTAAACTTGGTCTGTTTTTCGAATTAATGCTTTGCACAGTTTCTTGTTCCCAACGTCTTTTGTGTTCTTGCGACAAGATCTTCACCGTCATCCTACATAACCACATCTCCCATAACAGCACGAGTACCTGATGACAAATTTCGAAGTAAGTTATCACTAATGTAAAATGGATTGTGAACTTCAAACCATGGATCAGTTGCATCACAGTTCCCTCTAGTCGTCCTCATTTCAACATATTGTTTGCCGAAAATGTGACGATTTCCAGTTAGCGAAGTCATAGCTTCGTGGACAGCGGAGCACATATGCATAGTGTGGACCTAAAGCAAATCTCACATTGTCAGAGAATCCCCATCCTTGAGTCAGACTGTCTCTTGTTTGGATGCTCCGCGTTAGTGTTGGTTCAATGACAAGGTCTGGCCATAAACCAGCCCATTCGCGATTCGATCGACGGATTGTACAGGCATTTGATACGAACTGTTCATATAACCAAGGATGAGATGTCGGAAGTTTGTACATGTTAGCAAGTACAGGCGAGCGCGTTTTGCGTATTGTATGTATCCAGTCGCGGCAAAGAGATTGAGCATACGACTGACAGCAAATAAGTGCAAGTGCCAATCACAACTTGCTCAGAATGAACAAATAGTTTCCACATAGTCGAGATACTGCAACCACAATTTCAGACTTTGACCGTTTCTGATTTTGAAAACACTCTTGCGTAAACTATAAGTCATTACTCGGTGCCTTGTATATCACATAACCATTAACAAATCATATATAATAAAGTTCTCTAACAAGTGAAAACTTGTTGTGATGTATTTCTTTGCAAACCAACAACAATTTTGATTTAATAGGAAGCCATTATTTTCACGGAGTGCCGCGTCACTTAGTCTTTTCCAACACTTTTCTTCCTTCTTGCTCGTTCGGCGCTCTTTTGTGGTCTATCAGCGCCCTGGGCGACGGCCCCGCTCGCCTTTGATTCAGTGTTACCAAATATCCCGCTTTACTACAAATTACTTACATACTTTTGACACGTTTAGTTGATGCTATTTATAACCGGAAATAAAGAACTGAACTATAAGCAATTCATTTTGAAAAAAAAAAATCTCGGTATATCAGAATATTGTGATCTTATAAATATATACATTTATGCAATCCCATATATGTAAAGACGACACCAACTTTATTTTTGTAAAGGGGGCAAGCAGAGTGGAGAGGCATCTTTAGGAACAAAGCTTTTTTTTTTTTTTTAATCGAAACTAAGTTCTATATTACTAGACCTACATTACATGTCTGTGGGTCAGTCAAGGAGAGGGGACGATGCTCTCGGTAGGCACCTCCTTGCGCCACTGTGACGTCTCTGCATATATGTTAAAAATACATATATCTTGAATAAGCTTCCATATAAGAAGGATAGAATACGCACAAATATATTCATATACTTTTCTAATTTGGTAGAAGAATACTTATTTACTTACCGAATTATTTAGAAGAGATTAGATGAGGTGCACATCTTTATTATTTCAAATTCACTAAGTAAGTTCCGTAATGACTTAGAGAATAAGTCTTCGGCTGGGAGACTCAAGTTCGATTCCCACTGGTAGCTTATCTGGTTGGGAGTCCGCGTTAAATTTCTAGATCCAAGCCTTATAAAGCCACGGTGCTGAATAAAACACTAAACTCTAATCTCATCTAAATAATTCAGTAAGTAAATAAGTATTCTTCTACCAAATTAGAAAAGTATATGAATATATTTGTGCATATTCTATCCTTCATATATGGAAGCTTATTCAAGATATATATGTTTTTTTAACATATATGCAGAGACGTCACAGTGGTGCAAGGAGCTGCCTACCGAGAGCATCGTCCCATCTCCTCGACTGACTCACAGACATGTATTGTAATGTAGGTAATACAGAACTTCAGAATTTAGAAGACTTTAGAAAAGAAAAAGATAAGATTTTCATATGGCACAGTGCAAAAAAAGAGAGAGCATTTTTAGATTTCACAATAAGATTTGCTCGACAAAATTCTTAATGTCATAACTGGAAAATTTGTGAAGGAGTTCTAAAATCAACTGACTGGACGATGCCAAAGTTAGAAAACTTAAAACACACACACAACACAAAAGCCAATTCTGATCCGAGACAATCAAAGCCAGGAGTCCGAGAAATGAACTAGCTGCACACAGGGGCAGCGACTAGGAGTCAGTCACTCCCACTTTTTGGAAGTGACCCCTTAATACGTATATGGTTTCACTTGAAAATCTAAAGTTTTTGTATGTGTTACTGGTCCATAGAAAAAATGGTGTCATATAATATTTGCCGTAGCGTGAGTACGTACTCGTTATTTGCCTTCTCGTGGAGTCAAGAAAGCTACAGGAATTGCGTTTTAATTGCCACGGAAAATGACCCAAAAATTAACATTTTGGAGCGCAATAATTCCAGCGTACTTTCATTTCTTCTTACAGGGGCTCGATATGTTAGTCAGCCGCTTTGAAACTAATTGAGAGAACATTTCGCAAAACAAGAAGAGGCTTTCACAAGTTATTCTTTAATTGCACAAAAATCGACAGTTCCTAAAATGTATTTTCTTCTTTGTAATAGTAAGAAATATTGATTAAAAAGAGAGCAATAAGAAAGATATGGATACCCCCTACTTTTAACTCCAATCGCTGCCACTGGCTGCACAAGTCTTGCGATTGATTAATCAACTGATACATTACCTCAACAGCACAATTACATAGCAAGCATATGCCTATCATGTTCCCTCAGGTACATGGGAATGTGTGCAGTATGTGCCTTATGTACCTCTGAGAGAGAAATCACATAATAGTCACAGTCTATGTCCGCCCCTAGGCAATGCCTGACATGTACTGGGAAACGTGCCTAGTATCTTCTAGGTATGTTCCCCATGCCGTAAGCGTCAATGAACCATAAAATTACTCCCCCAAAATATGTTAAATCACCTATATGCGTAACGTGTTTACATTAAGGTGAGCACCAACCTTTGGATTACTAGCCGTGTGCTCTTCCGACTTGGCCACGGAGGCAATGAAAAAAACGTCGCTTGTGCAGAGATAAATTGTTGATGTCTTTTGAATTTGGCTAATCAGAGTGCTTCTTTAACAGCGACGATAACCGTTTGGGATCAGATAAAATCTAATCGCCATGTAATTTTATAACAAAATGACGAGCGTCTATTTACTTTATTTCATGGTTCTTCCATATTCAGCCCTCCAAATGACCGGCGACAGTTGTCATCTAATAATGTTGATGCGTTTGCTGCTTCTAGTACGCAATTGCTTAGAAAAAGAAGCAGCAAATGCTTCAAATGTGGGAGATGAATTGAGAACACCTAAATGGCGAATGCCTAGCACATCTTGTACTGTTGGGGTATCTGAAACAGTATGTACCTAAAGGACGTACCTAGAACATGACAGATATATGCCCCAAGTGACGACATAAAAACAAAGGACTGTTAGAGTGCGAAACTGAGCCAGGTATATAAATGCTATATTTGTGGTACATAGTTGCAAATATCAATTAGGTGCAACAAATACCTAAAATTGAAGGTAGCTGAAGTACACATTTATCACATGAATATCATATGTGCCAAGTGTCGGGTACCTAAAAAGTAGCTGAGACACCTAAATGGCACATGCCTAGCACATCTTGTGCTGTTAGAGGTGTCTGATTGTGATAATGTAATATACCGCAAAACTGTTAAATCTTGAAGTACAAATTAAATTATGTGCTTTTTACGATAATTTATAGGTAATTAGTTATTCAGTATAACCAAATACTAACAGCGTACAGAATCGCGAGAAGAAAATTTTCATGAACAACGGGCGACCAAGTTTATTTAATTCAGCGTGTATAAAATGGGCTCATTATCGACCTTGTTTCAACGTGTTTGTAATGATACTGTAGCTGCAAATTTTTGTAGACATCTGTAGTACGTAGCAAGGAAATAGATACACATTCATCATGCATCACTCAATATTTAAAAACAAATCCATACTGAAATAAAAATGATACTTACTTACACAAATATATTGCATTAATTACATTGTAATGTGTTAGCATTGCTCCTTTAGGCAAACCAGTACTGCCACTTGTTGTGGGAATAAATATCACATCTTCTTTAGGGTTGATGTCCAATTTGTCTGGCAACGCTGCAAGAAAGAGTACAATAACAGGTGAGAAATCTGGCTATATTGCACGAAAGCAAACAGAATTGGTGTTGATACCATGGATGTTATAAATAGAGGATCTGCCCATATATATCGTCATCCTATTAAATCGATGAAGCCAAAAAAACAACCGAGCATCGGCACGTCTGATTGGCTACTCTCGTTTCCACCATCGTCTGATTGGCTACTTTCGTTTCCGCCATGATTGTTGGCTCAAAACATTGCGAGCCTATTGGGCGGAGTGGGCAGAGTAGGGGTGGCGAAACTGTGACGTATGGCTTCAAGATTTTGTTGTTAGGGTTGAGCCTCTATTTTATAAGATCCTTGGTTGATACAAAAAGGGTTTCACTCCAGATCCACCATATGCAAATATACTCAATCATAGAGTGTTAGAATGTATTGGTTTTTCAGAGGCGTACGCAGAATTTCGTCAAGGGGATTCAAGCATTGAACTTTATATTTCCTTTTAAGGGATGTAGTAAATGTTTATTTTTCCATAATGTCTTACTCACGGGAGGTTTAAACGTCGAACTTCCCCTTGTGTATGTCACTATGTGTGTAGACGAGTGTTTTGTGACACTAAAGATTTGGATTTACGGCTCTTCTTAACATTTCTACCGTTATTATTATTACATTATAAAATAAAAATCACACTTCTTATGAACTACTGATCTTTCTAGCTATTGGTTGATTGATTTTGAATTTATAATCCGTTTCAATAGCGAGGCTATGTAAGATGTGAACATATACAGGGGCGGATTATGGCTTTTGGAGCCGAAAATTTCAAGGGGGCCCTATGCTATGAATAATTCCAGCGCATAAATTTTCTTTGCTGCCTTCCACAATCTCGCTTATCGAAAGAGCGAGAACTATGCTGTAATATTTTAATGTGCTAAGTTTACAACAATTAGTTTAATTTCCTTCATTATTAACAGTTAAATGCTCATATACTGCAGTGTAACACACAAATGCAAAATACAAGCCAAATGGTTAACAGTCTCTGCAAAAACACTAATAGAGTAAAAGGGGGAAAATCGTATACAAATAGGTAAAGCTGTACAAAGCAAAAGTTTTAGAAAAGTTTTCTTTCTACAATTTTGCTCTGTAAAAGATTCTATCATGTCATTAAACGACATTGAAATGAGAGATATTTAAAAGGAATTGTCACCACAATTTGGTTTGTAATAAGAGTCCCAAAATGTCTCACTCCCTCACAAAATAAGTATCGTGAAGACGCTGGTGGAAGAAGACTTAATTCTAGCGATACCGCGAGCGTAGTGAGCGGAAAAAAATAGCATGTGTCTGAAGCCTATAATATAATAAGTTGATTGCTATATTTTAGTATTAAAGAGAGGGACTCTGGTGGCCCCCTTAGCCTGGGGGCCTCGGAGCCTAAGCTCCATTGGCTCCGCCCTTAATCCGCTTCTGGACATACAACTTAATGTGGGAATCGAATCCGGGTCACCCACGTTAAAGGCACGTACGCTAGCCTTTTAGCCATGAGGGAGCTGTTTGAAGCTGTTGAGAAATATATTGATTTAGTTGGGACATCTTTGTACTTATTATTATTATTATTATTATTATTATTATTATTATTATTATTATTATTATTATTATTATTATTATTATTATTATTTAAAAAAGACAAATTTCTCGTGGGGAATCAGATGTAAAGACCATTTACTAATCAAGGGGCAGTATATGAACGTAGTTACCTCTTGAAACAGGGGCAATCGCCCCTTCCCCAGAAGAGGAAACTTTCTTGTTTTATATAAAATAAAATCCATCCCAGAGTTTGGAGCTCTTAAAAGCAGCTCTGAGTAGCAGTATTACAACCAACTTCTCCCCCCCCCCCCAGAAGTCCGTCCTGGATCCGCCCCTGTTTTGAAACGTCTAATTTTTAACATCTAGTCTGTTGAGGACCACATATTCCGCTTCTTAAGAAGGTCTTAGCCAGGGAAAAAAAGTGAGGAAGACAATAGCGTAATTTTGGATTTTGTTTGGAAGGAGGGGGGATAAGGTTTTCCAGCAATATAAGTTTCATGTTTTCTTTTCAGTACATAATTGATTAAAATGTATGCATTTATGGAACTCAGAGGGACGGCAATTGCACCCCATGCTCTCCTGAAATGACACCTCTGGGGGAAAGAAATTTACCTGAAAACCATAACTTTCATTAGAGACGCTTAAAAATTACTTACATGACATTTTATCCAAAGATAATTTCGAAGATATCAGGCCCGAAACCAGACACAGAGGTTTCGGGGGAAGGGTGCATGAATATATTAGGAGGGGGCAAGTTATTAAAAATTCTCTTGCAAATAACTTGATTGTTTTTTTTTTTTTTTGTACTGAGGTCTGGAGAGGCCACGAAAAGTTTAGGGTGGGGCTAGGCCCCTCTAGCCCCCTCTGGTTGCGGGCCTGGAAAGAATCAAAGTGTTGGAGAGTAGTAAGGAAACAAACGTTTGCAAACGCTTTCCATTGCTTTTGAAGGAAACTTATCAATAACTCCAATCTTCGCTATACGTTTTGACAAACTCATTGTTTGGCGTAAGGTAAAAGGGAAAGTAGACTACACGCATCTAAATCATACACCTTGTGCATTAATTGTGCTTGCCTTGCACAGAGCAAGCTCTTACGTAAGACATTGTGGAAACAGCTCAATAGTTGACACAGACACAATTTACGTAAGTGAACACAGACTTCCTGACATTCCCTAAAGATACAGCCACTTTGGTGGCTATTTGTCGGTCCCAGCGTCCCTCCACAGGGGACATAATATATAACCAAATTATTATTTCTTTGCAACTTTAAAATCAGACTGGCAACATTGAAAACTGTTTACAGGGAATGATCCATCTATGATCATCCCTTGTAACAAGGAGGATCTGCCCATATGTATCTTCATCTTCTTAAATTGATGAAGCCAAAACACAACCGAGCATCGGCACGTTTGATTGGCTACTCTCGTTCCTGCTATCGTCTGATTGGCTACTTTCGTTTCCGCCATGATTGTTGGCTCAAAACATTGCGATCCTATTGGGCGGAGTGGGCAGAGTAGGGGTGGCGAAACAGTGAGGTATGGCTTCAAGATTTTGTTGAAAGGGCAGATCCTCTATTTTATAAGATCCTTGCCTTGTAAACAGTTTCCAACGTTGCCAGTTTGATTTTAAAATTGTATAGAGAAAATAATCTCGTCGTGTTTTATGTCCCCGGTGGGGGACGCCGGGAGCGACATGGTTAAAGTAATTACCTTTATAAATAATTACTTACCTTTTCCATCGTCTTGCAGTAATTCGTCAAGTGAAGTAGCTCCTTCAACTTGTCCAATAGAAAAGAGCTCGACTGCCCACGGAAGTCTTTTCACTACAGCCTTCACATGTGGAGCTGTGTCTTTGTCGCATAACACATATCTCGTGTCACATTCTTTCATTAATACATACTGTTCATCTGTAACAATATTAGATTTAATTATTATAAACGGAAGAATATTGAGTGCTAAGCTTGTTTTCAAGGTAGCAAATTATATTAAGTATTTACCAAGGATATTATAAAATGGAGGATCTGCCCATACTTATCTTCATCATATGAAGTCAATGAAGCCAAAAAAACAACCGAGCATCGTGTGAGCTGACACTTCTGATTAGATACTCTCCTTTCCGCCATGATCGTTGGCTTGAAACATTGCGATCTTATTGGTGCGGAGTGGGCAGAGTAGGTATGGCAAAGCTGTTACGTATGGCTTCACGATTTTGTTGTATGGACAGATCCTCTATTTTATTACATCCTTGGTATTTACTTTTTTTTTTGTTAATTTTAATGATTTTTTTGTAGTATTGATAAATTGAAATTGTTGAGAAGGCAGACCCAACACGAGTAGAACTTTTCAATCATCCTCCACTGACATGTCTGACCAGTGGCGTATTTAGGGGGGGACGCTTCCGAGCTTAAGCCGCCCCCACCCGAAATCTTACTTACTATAGTAAAGTACGAAATGAAATATCTTGCAGAATTTTCACATGTTCAGGCAAAGCCCCCGCCCCCGGAAGATAGCAAAGTCCCCCCGAAACAAAATTGTAAATACGCCACTGTGTCTGACCATTTAACGCAACAGAGGTAGGTTCGGTGCAAGAGGTTTAGTGGTATATTTATCCAAATCAGGCTATCCTAGAAAATCTATATAGAGAAAAAATAAGATTAGACTCGCCATGACTTTCTCATAGTCCGGAAGTCTACATGACGTACAGGAAAAATGAAATGAAATCTTCGAGTTTTGCGTCCCACGCTTATGCCGGTTAGGCTAAAGGAGACGGTGATTATGAGAAATAAATGAAATGGTGGAATGAAGAACTGGGAGGAAACTGGAGAATTCCGAGAAAACCCACGAGCACGGTGTTTGTCCACCACAAAGTCCATACGGCGAGAGCTAGGATCGAACCAGGGACCCCAAGCACCGTAGGTGAACGCTCTACCACTGAGCCACCCTACCACTGAGCCATCTCTCAACTATAAAGAGATGGTGTCACGAGTTCAAACTTGGCAGTGAGTCATGTATGGACGCAACACGTGCTAGTCGCCCATGCGCGGTGAAGAATGAAGAAAATATAAACAAGATTCATGATATGGTTATGGCCGATCGAAGAATGACTATACGCAAAATCGTAGAGGAGACTAACATATCATATGATACCGTTAGTGTTGCCACGAGACGAGACATTTCTCGTGTCTCGTCTCGTCTCGTAAATGGCCAAGATCGAAATTGCCAGTGGTCATATAGATTGCAAAAGGAAAATCCCCTTTGTGAGAAAACATGTTGAAAAGCCTTCATAGAAAAGCGTCCTCTGTCTATTGAATGAAACAATCGTGATACATGAGCTACCAGGAATATCATCCGTAATGTCTTGTCTCCAATTCCCCTTGCTGTAAACTAAGGAATTCTCATTGTTTTCATTTCTGGCTGGAATGATGACAAACAAAATCAAAGACAGGGAAGATTTTTACAAGGTCAAGAAACCGAACTACCACCACCATCTATTCAATTTGAAAACTGGGTAAGGTCTACACTCATTACAGGCTGTAGTTGAAAGTTCAAGCTGAGATGGCGGAAGAGAACAGAACAGACTACACTTGTCTTTATTCTGTAGTGGCGGTATTCTTTTCGCTATATGAACCGAAAACGGCAATTGAAGTATGTCATCTTACAACTAAAATTTTGTCTTCTCTCTCTCTCTCTCTCTCTCTCTCTCTCACACACACACACGCACACACACACACACACATACACACATACAGATAAAAACACACTTTTACCATTTTACCAATCGCTCGCTTATTATACAGCAGACATTTAAAATTCACCTCTTCGTTTGGAAGGCGGACGAAGGACAAAGAAAGCAAAGATATTATCGACGAACCCTTCAAATTGTTTGCTTTCAGCAAATTTATGATACTAATAATAACACTTTAGGTGAAGAGGTTTTACAGGGGGACCTTCGTTTTGTTACGCGGAAATGTTTGATCTGACCAGAGTGCGAAATTGCCCTCTGCTTCCATGTTGAGAGGAGAGGAATATTTCCCTTTCCTAGTGAATAATATTCATTAGGACCTGAATTATCTTCAGAAATGGTTTCTTGCAGAGTGTAAAGAACATTTGGTATAATATTCATGAAACTCCGTTGAAAGCAGAAAATATCATGAGAATGATCAAAATTCGAACATTGAAGAACATAATTAACAGAAAAGAAATAGGATACCCAAACCATATTTTTAAACCTGCTATAAAATGTATATCCTATATTTTTTAGTAATTCCTTACTCCTATGAAAGTATCCTGGGGAGGATATTCTCTCCAATTTTTTTTAGACTGAAATCCTTTTATCCCGTACGATTCCCCCCCCCCTGACACAATACGAAAAAACAAATGCTGTTAAAATCCATACACATGACCCTTCCGGGACTCAACCCGCGGCCTTCAAGCCGATGGTCTATTGCCGCAGACCGCTCGGCTTGGTATGAAGATGTACGTTGTATGATTGCGAATAGATCACGAGACTTTAATCCAAAATGGCCACCCAAAAATCAACTTTTTTTTACACCACTAGCTAATCTTGGTGTACTGTCATGAGTTTGTTACACAAAAGGGGCAACCACCACATAGTAGCACACACCCCGCGGTTATGGGAACAGATTTGAATCATGGAGGTGAAGACTGGCCCCAAGCATTCTTTCGTCCGATGTGTCGTTCAGCTCCCATGACTATGGCACTTTAAGTAGAGATTACTTTGTAGTAACATATAAAATTTCAATCAAATACTTTCCATTACTCAATAAAATTATTTGGTTCCGAGCATTAAAAAAATAAAATAAATTGCAACAAATCTAAACATGCTAAAATGGAAAGTGGTTTTTGGATTGGTATGGTTAACACTGTGAAACCTAAAGTCTGGAATATATGAAATCAAAGTGTACAAACATCTCTATCTCTCTATTTATCTCTCTATCTCTCTCTCTATCTATCTATCTATCTATCTATTTATCTATCTATCTATCTATCTATCTATCTATATATATATATATATATATATATATATATATATATATATATATATATATATATATATATATACTATAAAGCAAGTTGGCTGATAGTATACGATAGTGTCCGGGATGGTGACACCTTTACATCGAACTTTGCTTGTCGTATAAACATTATTTGACATTAGTGTCTTCATCTTCGACGTACCTATGAGCAATTTACTGTATATTCGTGTATTGAAACTGGCGAAACAAATTTCAGTTTCAGAATGTAAAAAAAAAAAAAAAAAAAAAAAAGCCAGGGTTGAGAAGCCTCAGACAACTAACAGCAGAGATATATTATCTTGTAAACTATTTGTCCTTGCCTTGTGAGCTTATTTGAATTTATTTTTAAGACCTTTAGGCAACTTTGGCCGAATGGATGATGATGGGAAAATTAGTGGAATGAAGAAAGTGGTAGGATACTAGACAACTTCGAGAAAACACACACATTCGAAAAATGAATTAAATCTTTGAGTTTTACGTCCAACAGTTATGCCGGTTAGGCTAAAGGAGACAATGATGATGAGTAATGAATGAAATGGTGGAATGAAGAAAGTGGAACCCCGGGAAAACCCACGCACACGGTGTTTGTCCACCACATAGTTCACTTGGCGGGGCTGGGATCGAACCTGAGACCCCAAGCAAGAGATGTGAACGCTCTACCACTACCACTGAGCCACCGCGGTCCCCACACACATTCAATGTTTATCCACCACAAAGCTCACATGGCACTAACCGAGATCGAACCGACTACCACATACACCAGAGGTGAAGGCTTCACGGTGTAGCTACCGTGACATTTCTTGTCTTGTGTGTTCTGGGTAATACTTGCAACTTAGTTGTATCTTGATTAGCATGGTGCAGCCTGCTACATTTTACTTTCGTTCCCATGGTATGCCGCTATATTCTTTACGAGACAAGACGAGACAAAGGAGACGAGACGAGATGAGACGGGACAGAACCTCTCGAGACGAGACACGAGACGGGACGAGCACATTTTTTCGAGACAAGACACATGCTTTGCACGAGACGAGACGAGACAGTCTGAAGTCTTGTTTTGTCTCGTCTCGTGGCAACACTAGATACCGTGCAGTCAATATTGGTCGATGTTCTACACATGAAAAAAATATCTTCTCGATGAGTGCCAAGAATGTTGTCCATAGATCAGAAGAGGAAGCGAGTGATTTGTTCCTAGGAACGTTTCGCCAGGATAAAGCGTAATCCAGAAAAGTTTTACAAGCAATTTGTAATCAAGGATGAGACTTGGGTCCATCATTTCGATCCGAAGACGAAACGGCAATCTATGGAGTGGAAACACCATGGTTCCCTATGCACTCGTAAATTCCGCGTCGTACCCAGCGCCGGGAAGATAATAGCATCAGTCTTATGGGATGCTAAAGAAATTTTATTCATTGACTATTTGCCACGTGGACAGATCATCACAGGTGACTATTACGAGAACTTAATCCGAAGCTTGAGTAAAACCATCAAGCAGAAACGAAGAGGAAAGTTGTCAGGCAAAGTGCTCTTCCACCAGGACAATGCTGCTGCCACAAGTCAACGGTTTCAATGGCAGCCATTCATGATGCTGGATTCGAATTGTTCGAGCATCTACCCTATTCACCTGACTTGACTCCAAGTGATTTTTTTCTATTTCCGAATTCGAAGAAGCAACTACAGGGAAAGAGATTTGACAGTGATAACGATGCCATATGTGCGATAGAGGAGTATTTTGACAGTCTCGACGAAAGTTCCCTTTCGAAGGGTATGCAAACGTTGAAACATCGATTGGCCAAGTATATTGAGGTTCAGGAAGACTACGTTGAGAAATAAAAAGAAAGTGAAGATCGTACCTCTTTTCTTTCTACTCTAGGCCGAAAACTTTCCCTCCTAATATTATCCCATCACCACATACTGTACACTTACCATATACGAGTAATTACATTTGCGCTATTCTATGTAACTGACTACTACTAATTCACAGACAATTTTGTCCGAAAAGTCAAGATAAGTATTACGAATGTTGTAATATTAAGTCAAACTGGGACAGTTATTCACCACTTCACTCTAAAACAAACATTAAAAAAACGGTATACAGAGTCTTTCAAAACAACACCGACAACGTTTGGGAGGTGACTCCTGACAAGATAAGTCGAACAGTACAGACCAACCTGGGTGCAAAGATGCTTCCATTCGGAGTTATAGGCTGCCGAAGACATGAAAAAATGAATTTTAAAGGTCCATAACTCCAATACCATGCTGCCTATCGTAGTCAGATGAAGACTTTATTTAGGAACTAGTGTGTGCCCTATCCAAGTATCCATGATTCAGAATCCTGTGGAACTTCCGCAACAATTTTTATAGAGACAGTTGGTGAGTACTTCTCAATATAAGCTGATATTGAATTGCTATAATTATATTAGATATTCTGAAGTCTCATCTCGTCTTGTTACAACAGTACGTACTTTTGGCATGACGAGGCAATAACCCTTCGATACAATACATGAGACGAGATGAGCACAACTTTTTGAGACGAGACATTCTTTAACAAGACGAGGCAGCCTAAAGCCTCGTCTCATTGCAATATCAAACAAAATCCTCACTAGCGTACACATATTTGTTATGATTCAACATAATTAATAGGTCGCTTATATTTGTAATTACCTTCACTATTGGCAGGAGTTCCGCCCTTAATGGCGCCATTACACCTCCAAACACCAAGATAAAACAAATCCAAAAGTGCCATTTCATGAGTGACAAAATATAGTACTTCTCCCTTCTTGAATCCTCTTTTCCTCAGAGCACTTGCAACAGCTTTAGAAAATGGTTCCACTTCTGAAAACAGCACTCTTGTTTCATGGATAGCGTCTGTCTAAAAATATGTAATGACTATGTTAAAAAGTAGAATACAGTATTTTAGAATGCGGTATTTTTCTTATTATTTATATAGCTACTTATGGATAAGATTGATTGTATTAATCTATAAAAAGCTGTAATTATGCCTATTTTGAATCTAAATCACCGATGATGTTTTTTACTTTCTAAATCAAGTGGGGTTCTCTCAATATCTTCAGGGTTTCTACAGGAACTAAATCGACGTATTTACCAAGCATGTTATAAAATAGACGATCTGCTCATACGTATCTTCATTATATGAACTCAGTGAAGCCGAAAAACAATCGAGCATCGTCTGAGCTGACACGTCTGATTGGCTACTCTCGTTTTAGGCATGATTGTTGGCTCGAAACATTGCGATCTTAGTGGCGCAGAGTGGGCGTGGCAAAGCTGTGACGTATGGCTTCACGATTTTGTTATATGGGCAGATCCTCTATTTTATAACATCCTTGGTATTTACCCATGAGTCGATTTTCTTTTGATATCAGAGCCGTTTTCTCACGTGGCCGAATTCAGTGTTTCTAGGTTTGGGTTTGAAATGATTTAAAAAAAGACACAAATAATAATGCAATACACATTTTTCTAGTGATCCGAGACCTGGTTCGATATCCAGTGAGTGCTCTAGTGGTTTAGATTACAAGTCAGATCCACATTTCAAATGATTTTGAAAATAGTGGATATTAAAATCATATACTTTTTTCCCTTCTATTACGGATACTACTACTATTACTTCCGCTGTTACTATTATTGTTAGTAGTAGCTTTATTAGTCAAAATATAATGCAATTGTTAGCTTAGCATAATAGGACCTCGGCTGCCAAGTTTTCAAACCTGCTCACTCGTACATTCACAGCTTGAGTCCTCCATATTTAATTTTATTAAATTAGAACCTTATTTCAGTTAAACATATCCATGTATTTTTTAAAAATCTGTTTAGCTATATTTGTTAGAGAAACAAAATAAAGTTGGTTTGAAACTCTAATTAAACATATATTTTTGAACAGACTTAAACTTAGGCTCGGTTCAGACGTGCAGAAAAGTCTGTTGCGGGCCCGCAACAGACTCACAGCAGACTCGTGCGGGCGTCAAAGATCAACCAGTTCAGACGTGCAGAAAAGTCTGCTGCGGGCCCGCAGCAGACTCGTGCGGGCGTCTCAGCCCAACCACTTCACATAGACATAGAAAACAGCTCATTTTATTTTCAGCTGCAGTTGAAGATGGAAATTGAAAAAAGAAAACGTGCTGTTTTTGTATGCTTAGCCAGTAAAATCCTAAGGAAGAAACAGAGACGATACTGGGTTCATCCGTATGTAAGCTCACGACTGCTTAAAGGTGAATTTTCTTCCATGTTTATTGATTTACGCAACGACGAAGAAAAGACCTTTAATTATTTTCGCATGAGCATCACTTCATTTGATAAACTCTTATCGAAAATAAGTGATAAAATTAAAGCAGATGATACTTTCGTGAGACTTGCGATACCACCAATTGAAATGTTGGCTGTTACATTAATGAGTTGATTTTGAGTTTAACGTCCCGTTCAGCAGCGAGGCTATATGAGACGTGGACCTACTGATTAACGTGGAATCCGAACCACATGAGCTCCCGACGAGAATCGAACCCGCGCCTCCCTCGCCAAAGGTGGGTACGCTAACCGCTTAGCCAGGTAGGAGCTCTGGCTGTTACATTAAGATAAGTTAATTATGTTAACTAATTATCGTTTGTAAGAGCACAGAAAGTTAAAGATTCGGAGACCTATTCATAGACATTTTCAGACGTTATTAGCGGCCACTGGCGTAGTTTAACAATTGCGTGACTAATTTCGATTTTTTGACATAGTTGGTGGCTTTAAATTAAAAATAAGACATTTATTTGAGACTTCCCGAATATCCCGCTCAAGAGGGGGCGTTTCAATAATAGTATCCCCTTTATTTATTCACAAATTACCGAATGTGAGGATTCGCTTCAGTTAGAGATGTAAAATTCGGCATATAAACTCATATTAAAAATAATGGAGCACAATAAATTTGAAAATTTTCTCTTGAAGGGGAGATGGGGGATTTCTATGGGATCCGGTGGCTCAGTGATAGTGTGTTCACCTCTGGTTCGATCCCAGCTTGCGTCAAGTGGGCATTGTGGTGCGAGAAGCACCGTGTGCGTGAGTTTTCTCGGGGTTCTCCCGTTTCCTCCCACTTTATTCATTCCACCATTTCATTTATTTAGCATCACCATCATTATTTCCTTTAGCCTACCCGGTATAATCGTGCGACGTAAAACTCAAGGATTTAATTTCATTCCTATAGTAGTGACATTTCCCGTTATATATTCAGAAAGTATAGAACTCGCTTAGATTGGAGATGTGAAATTCTTAATGTAAACTCTTAAATAAAAATAATGGATTTAGTGTTTCCGAATAATCCATTTCTAAGGTGAGAAAAAGGAAACATTTTTATAATTGTGACATTTAACGATAGAAGGTTTTGAGGAAATCCCCAATACGTGTAGAACACCAAAAGGAGGCAACGCAGCAAACGGAAGCAGAAACAGATGGCTGATTATTTTGTAAGCGACATAGGTAGAGTTCCATGGTAACATAACTTTGTTTAAGTTGTTCTTTATGTAAGAAAACATTCAGTTGTTATCTGTAGAAAAGCAACGACGTGCACAATATTATCAATTGCACGAGAAACAAAAATATTTGTTACATCTCGAGCATGCTTTTTTATTTTTTAACCACATGAGTACCCTGATGTTCAACAATTTTCGTGTTAACTCTATTTTTGGTTTAAATTTAGTACATTAACAAATAAAGACAACAATTGTCCGCCGAAAAACGATGTTTTTTTCTTTCTTTTCTGTTCTGCTATTATGTTGATGGTTGTTTTTGACTTCAGCGTCCCTTTTGAGCACAGAAGCTATATAATACGTGACCTCGACCCAAGAACGCCCATGTTGTGGTTTTCAAGGGGGGGGGGCAAATGTAAGCGACTTTTCAAATATAGTTTCATTTTTTGCTGTAACTAATGTAAAAATTCTATTGGGTTTTCGATATTCCCAAGTACAATTTCCTCTTAGGGGAGCGAACGCCCCACCTTTCCCCCCTGATGGGCGCCCTTGCCTCGACCTAAAGTATAATGCAACGTACGTTATAAACAGTCGGTTCATTCCGGAGTGAGTGACAAGAAATCTCATCAAAGAAACTGCATTAACAATAAAGGCTTTTTCTCCAAGCGTATTTGTTGTCTATTGTTATCACAAAAAAGTATTCACAGCCTCTCTGCTGGAAAGGTACGCTAAACGAAAATCAAATGTAAACACTACATGAATAATAGATTTTTACATTGAAAAGTAATAATAATACATACCAATGCTGTTTTTTTCTTCTGTTTTTTCATTAAATTTCTCACATAAGATTTCACACACCTTATTCCATGCATCCCGTTTTTTTATTTCTATCTCTATACATTTCGCACTTTAAATTCCATATCTCGTGATATTTTTGTATTTCGTTAATGAATAGTTCTTCATTCAGTTCTTCGCTTTCCATTTCTGCGGGCGCGGGAAAGTCTGCACGTGTGGCTTGCCTCATTGCCAGCAATGGTTTTCCGACCCGCAACACCTGTGCGGACTCGCTGCGAGCCAGCAGTCCCCGCAACTCAATTTTTGCCCGCTGCGGGCCCGCAGCAGAGTCGTGCGGGAAAGTCTGCACGTGTGGAATGAATGATATGAACCAATGTATTTCCGGCTCGCGCGGGTCCGCAACAGACTTTTCTGCACGTCTGAACCGAGACTTATAGTTATTTTCATTTTTAGCACTTTTCAATACTTTTTTTTTTTTTTTTTTTTACATCAGAGTAAAATTCTTTGCAGGTCATGTGGAAGTTAATTTTTACCGTTAATTCAGATTTTAGTAAATTTTCAGATGTACAGTTTCTTGTATTAGTCCAAGTACTTCCCATCATACTAAGTAGAATAAACACTCTCCGCCTTATGCAGAGTCGTTTTGACGTATGATTAACATCATACTAAAAGCCTGACTACTGCAGGAAACATATGTTAGTAGAGCTCTTTAGTATGGCACTAATCAAGCGTCAGAACGACTCTGCATAAGGCAGTCTTTCACTAAATGCATTGCTTGCAGATATTGATAATACGAGCTCGTACAAATGCAGCTAAATTAAACAACTCTGTTGAGTCAGGTATAGCTTGAAAAACTTTTAACGATTTACAACTAACAGAAGACTGATCAATCTCATTTTGCACCTTTTTTTTTCTTTTTTTTTTTAAGTAGTGAATTCTGAATACAGCTTGTCAATATTTACTTTAACATGATTCAAAATATCAGTAACATCAGGCCGATTAAGAGATTTTTACACATTCAATGGTTCACAATATTATACCATTTCTTTAAGTACGAAAATGCCTTAATGACAAAAGCTAAATGATAACAATAATGATCAAATTGTGGCATTTAACCAATAAAAGAAAACCAGTGTGAAAATTATTACTTCACCGTACATTTTCAATAGCAACCGGTACACACGTATCTGAGTGTTTAAACCCATACAGTTGGCAGCCCTGTATAGGACCCTTGTCATAAAGTTAAGATATACAAATTTCTTAAATTCAAAATGGTTTTTAAATCAAGATTGAAGTCAACATAATCAATGTTTCAAAGAACCATTTTCGAAGCAAATTTCATTTAATTTATTTTCTTTTATTTAAGGTTTTCATATACCTACCACAGTGGTGGCCCCCTCATGTCCATGCCGCACCCTCCCTCAACTGTCTATCCGTAGGTGTTCTTCCATGAAAAAAAAAACTTTTCGATTAATTTTTACACTCCCTTCAAACATATTTATATAGATTTTTAACCCCCCCTAAATATTTCAATGACGCAATTTGCGTCATAGGCACCCCTGCCTACCAAGCTAAAACAAATGACATATTTTGTCATATTGGTCAACATATACTGATGATAAATATAAGAAGAAATTTATGGATGCATAAATATGGGATTAATATTGCTCAAGAAATAAAATTGTCTTGTCTCTCGTAAATTTTGTTCTTGCCTTTTGTCGTTTTGTATTTACTCTCAAAGAATGCTTCGTCTCGTCTCGAAATTTTCTAGATTCATTTTTTAAATTTATGACTTCATTTGTTCTTAATGTTATCTAGAAGTTACCACGTCACAAAAGGTGTACGAGTAGTGCGATATGATAACATTTTAAACATATTTATTATTAACCGATTCTTCGCATGGGTCAGATGAAATATCTATGTAAACAAACTGAACAACGAAAGAAAAAATATCGGTCATTTTGGATTATTTTTTTACCTATCTCGGTAACCCCTCCCACCAGGTGACCCTCGGTTAGCATACAAGGTAGCTGAATTTGAAATTCATCGGTAACGGAAGTGTCACACCATTGATCTCAGCGACCGCGAAAACTATCGATTTGATACTAATATCGACCATTTTGGATTATTTTTACATGTCTTGGTATCCCCTCTGGTGACTTCAGCTCTGCAGCCGAATGAGGTGGATTTGGAAGTTAATGCAATCGAAGTTTCAGCAAAAACTATGAATTCGACACTAATATCGGTCATTTTCTACTACTTTTACATGCCCCGTTAAAGGCCTGCTCTGAGACGAATTAAACGCCTGTCCTCCGGGTTCGATTTTTTTTAAACTTCTTCATCTTGGTCTGGAGCCTGGACCAAGGGACCCGTGACCAAAATTTGTAACTCTCGGTCCACTCGTCTGGTCCCCAGGCCTCACACAGACAGACACACAAACAAATTCTTTATTTTATTTATATTAGATAATAGCTTGCATATATTTGAACGTTGATACAGGCCCTTTACTGTTTTCGTAGAATCACGATATATAGTTTTCATACTATTATTATTACGATGCATAGGGGGTTGTGTACGGTACCCCTATTACTGTTACGTGTTATCTCACGACGCAGTATGGAATCGTTACTACGGGTTAGGAAATCCTTCCTATATGGGCCCGATATTCTTCGCCTATTTCTTCCAGCTGACAGGTTTGAATAAAACTTGTGTTAAGTTCAAGCAAGAACGCCTTCATTCGCTTGCTGGTTTGAAATTGGCCTGGGATAACTGGTCCCCCAAATTAAAAGAAGTCTCGGGTGTGACGACATGGATTGTCACAAATATGTAATGAGGATTTGGGTGATGTATGTATATATAATAAGGTAACTTATCATTATGGATTTATTAGGAAGTAGATGGCGCCATCTTTTATTTTATGGAGACATACAATCTTATTCTCCCTTTACCTCTTCCATTCACCCTTTCTGGTCTCAAACAGGTGTGTAATGATTTGAGAAAATATATTCGAAGATCTGGTACCAGCTGGTAATGTAAAACGACGAGGCTCTCGGGATCTAAAATCCGGATTGTGATTGGTTGGTTTCGAACCCGGAATGGAAGCCATGGATCAACTGACGTAGATCGTCAGTTGGTCACTGTTTAAGGTACGTAGTGTTTGTTCTTTACACTTTGTTAAATTAAATTATTGTTTTTGTGGAAAATGGTGAAAAATTTATCACTGGAATTTCCGTGAGTATACTTAAATGTATTTGAAAAACGATTATTTAAGGATTGACATATGTAGACACGAGCAAGTGTATGATTTTGCTAATTAAAAATTTGACTACTTAAAGATGAGAAAATTGGAGGTTGCTGTAGGCCATCTTGGAATGGCGCTTTTGAGAAAATATGTATTCTAGGCTGTTTTTCCATCAGGAACTGTAGGTTTTTTTTATTATTATCCAATTGTTAATATTTTGTGTACTATTATTTTTTGATTTTTTTTATTATTTTTTCTTTATTTATAATAAATTGTTTATCCTTGTTAATTTGAAATAGTAGGGTTGTCATTGCTAAGTAACTTCCAGTTTTGCTTGAATTTTGTATATTAAAAGTGAGAGTGATACGTATACATTATCTGAGTGCGCTACGCGGCCTTTTAATACAGTACCGGCGAAAACTCTCCCCACTTTTTTTTTTTATTATTTCCCCGGTGGACAGGTCTGTATTTTGAACGTTAGATATGTGCCGTTCTCTTATTCTTTCAAGTACGGATTTTGACCCGGGGTGGTCATTCTGAAGGAAAGGAGATTAAGAGTGTTTCGTTACACGGGGTATCACAAAAAAGCTTTACCGGAAAATCGGTACCAGTATCTGCTCAATTCTTCACTCCCTTCATTGGAAATCTTACAGCTTGGAATATGAATTGACTGGAAGTGTTAAGTCATTTTGTAATAAACTAGACCACACACCATAACATTATAAACAATGTAACACCAAAATAGTTTCTGAGGTCTAAGATTTGGTTAAACTAGTGTTATCCATGAGTCTAGAGAAATTTCTCGTCTCGTCTCGTCTCGAATTTAAGAACGTACTACTTCTCTCGAAACGAGACGAGAACTGAGAAGGGGTGACTCGTCTCGTGGACAACATTATTATTAAAAAGAGAAATTAGACTACTTACCACCCACGCTTTATCTTTGATTTCCTCCAGATGTGTTTTCATGTTGTTAAAGATGAAATCAAAAACTCCTACATTTTGGGCAATGGCTGTTGGATCCGGTGGACATGGAGATTCAAACACATGTTCTTTTTCCATTGTGAAACCTGCTGAGAAAATAAGATTAGAAGTATTTCTGATGTGATACTATCTAAACACAACACATTTTGATTGATTTGGTTGGATTTTCAGGTTTGAGTCCCTTTCAACAGCGAGGCTATATGAGACGTGGACCTACAGTTTTAACGTGTAATTCGAAAAACATGAGCTCCCATCGGGAGTTTAATATGAGTCTCCCATCCTAAAAGCGCATACGCTAACCGATTAGCCACAAGTGAGTTCACAGGAAATTTTACCAGACGTCTTGGATGTTATTAAATATTACAGACAGGGGCGTCATTTAGGGGGGCAGGAAGGGACAATTACCCCTCCTAAGTTTGAGGTTTATATAGATTTTATCAATAGAATAGTTGTAAATCAGTGAAAAACACGAAATTTATATCAAGGGAACTTCCCCCCCCAAACAAAATCTGAAATGACGCTCCTGATTACTAGGGATGCGCATGAGTCGAGATTTAAGCCTGTCTCGACTCGTCTCGAGAAAATGTGTCGACTCGTGTCTTGGGTCGAAAATGTTTCTGTCTCGACTCGACTCGAATTCGAGACGAGACGTCTCGAAATTTGAGTCGAGACAAAATGTACGAGTTAAAATAAATATACGCACGCATCAGCCAGAACATTGTGACTACATACCCAGTTGTTAGTATGTCCACCTTTGGCACGGATAACAACGGCAACGCGTCTTGACGTGAACGCAATGATTCTTGGCAGTTTGCTGGAGAGAGCTGGTATCCATGTAAATCTACAGGTCACTTAATTCCTGAAAATTTCGGGGAGGGGTGATGCTCTCTGTCGTCACGTTCAATCACATCCCAGATGTGTTCGATTGGGTTCAGATTCGGCGAGTTTTGGGGTCAGCAATCACTTGGAACTACCCCTGTGTTCCTCGAACCACTCCATCACACTCCTGGCCTTGTGACATGGTGCATTATCTTGTAGAAAAATGCCACTACCGTTGGGAAACATGGTCGTCATGAAGAGGTTTACGTAGTCTGCAAGCAGTATGCGATACGCCTTGGCCGTCATGGTGCCTTGCTCAAGCTCCACTACACACATGGATGCTCAAGTGAATGTTCCCCAGAGCACAATTAAGCCGCCGCCAGCTTGTCTTCGTCCCACAGTACACGTGTGAAGGAGCTGTTGACTTGGAACACGACGGATTCGCACCCTCCCATCGTCATGACGAAGGTAGCGGAATTCATCAGACAATGCAAAGCTCTGCCATTGCGCCAAGATCAAGGATGTTATAAAATAGAGGATCTGCCCATACGTATCTTCAACAAGTCAATGAGGCCAAAAAACAACCGAGCATCGTCTGATTCGGCACGTCTGATTGGCTACTCTCGTTTCCGCCATGATTGTTTGCTCAAAACATTGCGATCATAGTGGCGCGGAGTGGGCAGAGTAGGTGTGGCGAAGCTGTGACGTGTGGCTTCACGATTTTGTTATATGGGCATATCCTGTATTTTATAACATCCTTGGCCAAGATCCAGTGGCGATGGTCACGTGTTCATTTCAGTCGTAGTTGCCGATGTCGTGGTGTTAACATTCGCACATGGATGGGTTGTCGGCTGCGGTGGCCCATCGTTATGACTGTTCGATGCACTGTGTGTTCAGACACTTGTACTTTGCCCAGCATTAAGTCTGATGTTAGTTCCGCCACAGTTCACTGCCTGTCCTGTTTTAATAGTCTGCACAGCTTACGAGGTCCGACATCTGTCATGAGGTGGGGTGTGCCCAAACCCTCGACGTTTGGACATCGTTTTCCCTTGGTTTCGCCACTTGTTGAAAACAATCACGACAGCACTCCTCGAACACCCGACAAGTCATGCAGTTTCCGAAATTCTCGCGCCGAGTGTTTCTGAGTGAATATTTTCTTCAAATTAATATTAAAAATTATAGAAAGATTTTCGAGACATTCGAGTCAAGTCGAGATTTTTACGAGCAATCTCGACTCAACTCGTGTCTCAATCGAAAACTCGAGCCGAGAAATAAGTTTGTCTCGACTCGTCTCGAGTTTCACAAAGTGTGTCTCGACTCGAATCTTGACTCGAATTCGAGTCGAGTCTAGTCGAGATTCGAGACATTTCTCGAATCATGCGCATCTCTACAGATTACAGAACTGGTAAGATTAAAATTAAATACTATGAATAAAAACTTAAAACAAATGTGACTTCTTGTCTGGTAGTTGTTTACCGTATATCAAAGTGTGGCATGTCTAGTACAGTTGAAAATGTAAAACTGGCATTCAACAACTTCCATTCATCAACTGCTTTATGTTTATTGAAAATTGTTGATCATTATCACTTTCTCAATCAACTCACAAGATGTCCTCAGTGGTTCTTCATTTTGTTCATAGCTTAAAATGGCGAGAAAATAGGTACCAAGGATGTTATAAAATGGAGGATCTGCGCATACGTATCTTCATCATATGAACTCAATGAAGCCGAAAAAACAACCGTCTGAGCCGGCACATATGATTGGGTACTCTTGTTTCCGCTATGATTGTTGGATCGAAACATTGTGATCTTAGTGGCGCGGACTGGGCAGGGTAGGTGTGGCGAAGTTGTGACGTATGGCTTCACGGTTTTGTTGTATTGGCAGATCCTCTATTTTATAATATCCTTGGTATGTACTCACACCAAGCACACTCTCAGAAATTTTGGTTGGGGGAGGTTCCAAGCTTTGGGAAAAAATTCCAATACGACAAGCCACTATGTTTTCGTAGTATTAAACTGGTATTATTCTGTACCCGAAAAGATGATACAATAAGTAATTTTAAAATTCTTCCACCTATATTTTCGGAAAATAATGATACAACTAGGTTGTTTTCATAAGAGGAGTACAGGTAAAGTGTAAAATCAAATTTCCATTCTACATCAATAATTTCCCTGTTAAACAAGTAGAGTTTTATTGAGAAAGTGCACGAAAGTATGTTGAGTTAGGAAGTTTGGGGGGCCCGGATGCGGTGGACACCGTGGTTGCGCCCTTGGCTTACACACGCAGCTCTCAGTCAAACTACGCTGCCAGGTGGTCTCCAACAACTTAGTACTATTAGTAATGTCCTCATTGGTTTGATGACGATTTATGCCGTCATAATGAGCCACACGATTAATGTTTTTCACCATCCTTGGAGTCAGAGATTGCATAGAATGCTCCTTAGTTTCTTTATCAGACGATTGATATATACATAACGAAACGTCGTCTCTAAAGTTGCGTACTCACTTGTAACATTTTGCCCGCACACAACAACGGACATCAGATGTACGCGTAACATGTTCGGTCAATTAATGGCTCTCCGCACAGAACAACGTAACAAATTTTGTTACGATGTTACGCTCCGAATGTTTTCCGAGTGGAGTCGGTTTTTCCTCGACACATCAAAGGAATGTTACGTGTTGTAACATGTGCTACTGTGGACGCCCTCCGTACATTGTGCGCGCACATCAACCCACACAGACAGTCTTTCTTGCACAGGAATCGCTTTTCTCAAACGTGCATCTATTTTTGGAAATATTGTGGCCCAATCATATTTATCAAATACTCAAATTCAGTGGGTGACATCCGTGTAAAGTTCTTATATTGTCCGCTTACAGACCGAAACTTTAAATCCGACAGTAAATTAGAACCACTGTAGATAGGTCGATTCGCAAACACTTGCTTTGTCCACCATCGCGGTAGTGCTTTCCGTTTTTTTTTTTTTTTTTTTTTTTTTTTTTTTTTTTTTTTTTTTGAGCGAGATGAATAAAATGTAGCTAGCAGCAGCCAACTGCACAGAAGCAGACATTGCCTCCTACTCACTCGACTAATGGAAAACATCGTATGTTCGTGTGTGTTACAGTGCGAGCTAATGGATTGCCGTAACAGTGTGACACTGCACAGAACATCACAACGAACATCTTCGTTGTTCTGCTCGGGCAAAATGTTGCAAGTGCGCACGCACCTTAAGATATAAACCTCGTAGTGGCAGACGATGCTCCGTTAGAACAATAGCACACTTACGGCCATGGGCGTCTCTGACAAGTTAAAATCGAGGAGGACGACTAGAATGTTACTAGACCCCAACTGAATTTAAGTCAAAATTATGAATAAGAGGTAATTACTTGAATTAATGAACTAACTGGATCCTCATACTACCTTTACCAATAGAATCGAAAGATTAAACATGACGTATTTCCGCCAGTATTTGTTGTTCATTTGTTTCCAATGTGTTCCCAAGTCATGTGCTGCATATGGAACTTACAATGATTATATTTTACATTGACTTATAAATATTATAGGCTAATGCAAGGGAGAATTGAATTTTTTTTTTTAAGTTTCTGAAACAGTGAACTTTGAAGTCTAAATAGATCAAAGATAAGTAAGGGAGGGGCCTTATTTGCGTGAAAACAAAGTGAAACATTCACCAACCCATGCTTTCTGTAAGTAACAGCAGGGGCGTAAATAAGGGCCCCGCGGAAACCCGCATTGCGGGGAGTCCTCAAGCCATCAGGGGCCCCCAAATCGTGAAGTGGGAAGTAGGGAAGGGGCCCCACTCCACGCCTTCTGTGGGAGGGCCCCCAAGTCTTTAGTTACGCCCCTGAGTAACAGAGGTATTGTTTGGAACCGAAAATGTGAGTTTTAGATCCTTGCACTTAGGTTTAGTGCAGTAATGATGAAGTGACTTAACTCACCCATTCACCATAATTTTCTTCCATTACTGCCACAAATTTAAGTTTACATACTATATGTTTTTTTAAAAGGTAACTTCTTCATTTTGACATAGGAATTATACTCTTTAATATTATCCATTAATTTATTCTTTCTCTACCTTCCTTCTACCATACCTCCTACATGTTATTCCGAATATAATTTATTCTCCAGCAATGTCTTAATATCTTCTTAGTTACTTCCATTTTTATTTTTTTTACTCATTATTCCCAATGTACCTGATTGGCTCACTATTCCAAATTTTACGTTCACCTCAAAGTACAAATTTCAACAATTCGTGTATTCTGTGTTGTCTTCTCGTAATACAACGTTTCTGCTTCTTACAATGCAGTACTCTTCGTTCAGTGACTCACACAGTATGCTCTTGACCACAATCATCACAATCTTCTTAAGGATTGTTCACCATTTTCCCCGTCGTTTCCATTTAAAATTTACGTATTTCTTATCTAGAAAGTGGCACACGTCAAATGGACATTTTAATCACATTAACTTAATATTTAACAACACATATAAATTAATTTGTTCTTCCTCTCTGTACTTTTTTTTTCCATATAGACTAGCTTGGTTAATTTCATTTCCTCAACAAAATAGATATTGGGAGAACACGTCCCCCCTGTCCCCCCACCAGAGACGTCCGTGCTTACGACTCGAATTGCTATTAATTCTGTTCGAAAGCACAAACTCATTTCTATGCAAATGAACTTGACAGAAAATAGTTAACAATGGCGATCAGTGGGAACCTGGGACTGCATACTTACCGAATAAAAAGAGGTCACTAAACAACTCCTGATTAAATGTGACAAAAGATCAACATTACTCCTGCAATAGTACCAAGCATAGCCAAATTTTGACCACGACGAGAAATTTTTCAAAATTGAAAAATATTTAAAGAGCATAATGGTAAAAGAGTGTACCGTACGATCAGTTCTGTAGCGCGTGAGTATGAAAAGGTTCCTGGAGTCCAGGAAGACCACTCGCTGTCTGTTATGGTTTCGTTTGGGACCCACATAAGTCCATTTATACTAATAAAATATCAAAAATAGGGTTCAAAATGGCAAGAGGATATTTTCAAAAAGGCAGTAAAACCCAAGGATGTTATAAAATAGAGGATTTGTCCATACGTATCTTCATCATATGAACTCAATGAAGCCAAAAAACAAACGAGCATCGTCTGAACCGGCACGTCTGATTGGCTACTCTCGTTTCCGCCATGACTGTTGGCTCGAAACATTGCGACCTTAGTGGCACGGAGTGGGCAGAGAAGGTGTGGCGAAGCTGTGACGTATGGGTTTACGATTTTGTTGCATGGGCAGATCCTCTATTTTATAACATCTTTGGTAAAACCCTTTGGTGCAACAAAATTCAAAAGTAAGCTTTGAATATTTCTTCAAGAGTCAGTACTACCTCACAAAGGTAAAGACTGTTCAAGAACTGTTCCACAGCAAAAACTTTGCGTTCATTCAATGAGAGGAATGACACTCGCTAAACTCGACTTGAATACATTATTTACAAGATATTGACCTATTTGCAAGAAAAATTGTGTGCCAAACCTCACATGAACTTCGAACATTTGAAGCCTGCGTTCGTGAAAGCAGTTCTGAAATACACTTGATTGTGGAGCATGCTGTCATTTGATGATTGACTGCGTGATTTATTGAGCTGGTGTCCAGGCAAAGAGGCGACCATTTTGAATGCATGTTGTATCCCATTCATTTTTTATAGTTGTATGCAGGATCGGATCCAGGATTTTCTGAGGGGGGTGCACCAAATAACTGCCAGTACATTTGAATTAAAGTGAGTTTTTTTTTTAATGTCTTTGGGCATGTGTGATGTGAATGAGGAATTGCCCTGGAAATGCTAAGTGTCTGATCTCGATGAATCCTTTTCCTTCAACCTTCTGAAAATTGGCTGAAACTATTAATTTTTGCAAAACTCACTGCCAGCTTCTCATTTTAGGTAGTGTATATTTACAACGACGGGGGAAGGGGGTGCACGTTCACCTTTGCACCCCCTCTAAATCCGGCCCTGGCTGTATGTATTAAATATTTTCTTTTTTCTATACCTAGTTTACACTTTGTTGTTTTCTGAAGTTGAAATAGACTTAATGACCAAACGTACATACATGTATACAAATGTATACCTCATAGGTGCCGACTCCATGGGGATAAGAACTCCTCATATGAGGATAGGCACCTAAATAGAGACCCCTACCTATCTTTTGAAGCAAGAGCTGCAATCTAGTGGAAGCGAAGGAAATAGCTTGCCACAGCACTGGAAGTCACGTGAGCTCGTTATATGGAGGGTTGTTAGTATAGTGGAGGCTGAAAGAATGTCTGTCCTTACAGTTTATTTTTTTTTTTAACGTGCACACATCAGGCGCTAAAAATGGATAAGACAAATTGATATTCATTCTATCTTTACTTTCTTTTATAGCAGTTAGTATGCGTATTGCAACATGTAATAAGTTACCGGCTTTTTTCCACTTATATTTGAGATGGCGTTAGTCATTTGTATATCGGTCGAATGGCTTCTTATGAGACCCTTAACGGGTTCAGTATATAAGACCGGTCTCATAATGTGAGTCATATAGTAATATTGGGTCTCAGGAGCTTATTTGTATCGATATTTCTGTATTCACATAGTAGTCTAATATTTCACGTTGATGTTCATTGTTGGTTCCCTATTGTGACCGTTACGGATATATTAAAATGTTATTTATCTTTACCTTCCGTTTTATGTAAAATTACACTGTCGGACACTATTTGTGTATCAAGAAAGGCAAAACAATTTTAATTGTTGGAAGAATGTTCATATTTTGTAGGACCCATACATTTTCAAAAACTGTTTCTAGTTACTCATAAATCTTAACTAAGTGCACATACATATTCCTAATTAGAAACCAATGGTGGACGTTATTTTTCCTCTTTTTGATGCAAATGATAGGCTATGCCAAAATAGTCCTAGTAAATCTTAACCAGTGACTTAGTCCTGTACATAGAGGCAATGATTTCAGGAGAACCCCGAGAAAACCCACTACACGGCGTTTCTCCATCACAAAGCCTACTTAGCACAAGCTGTGATCGAACCATGGACACCATGCACCAGAGATGAATTCTCTACCACTGAGCCACTGCAGCACTGCTTGGGCTTGGTCGTCCATATCCAATCTTTCTTTTGGCCCTACTTAAACAACTTCTAGTTTTGTTCTAAATCCAGACTCTATATTGGCGTAGATATTAATATTACAGTCGATTGGTAAAATCAATCTTCCACATTTAAAAGTTAAAGTACAGACAATTACAAAAATAAGCATTTACCATAAAAGCACTAGCTGCAAGTGTTCAAAATAGATTTATGGTTTCTATAAAATCAATTGAAAATTGCTATTTTTAATTAGGCAGCTAGTGAAAAACAGCAGTTTTCGACTCCAGCCGAGTTTAAGCTCAACCTAAACTCAGTTGACCAAAGTGAACTGACCCGACAACCCGACCCGACTGACCTTACCCGATAACCCGACCCGAGCTGACCCGATTGACCCGATTGACCCGACCTGAATAACCCGACACAACAACCCGACCCGAGCTGACCCGACTGACCCGGCCCGACAACCCGACCCGAGCTGACCCGACTGTCCCGACCCGAGTTGACCTGACCCGACCCGACCCGTTTGAGAGCACTAACATTGATGTTTTAAGCACCTTGCTTCCCACTGTTGAAGAGCAATTCGGGGATGGCGATTGCATCTTTCAACACGATCGAGCACCTGTTCATATTGCACGTTCTGTGGTGGAGTGGTTACACGACCATAACATTCCTGTAATGAACTGGCTTGCACAGAGTCTTGCCTTGAATCGTATAGAACACCTTTGGAATGTTTTGGAACACCGACTTCGTGCCAGGCCTCACCGACCTACATCGATACCTCTCCTCAGTTCAGCACTCCGTGAAGAATGGGCTGCCATTCCCCAAGAAAGCTTCCAGCACCTGATTGAAAGTATGCCTGCGAGAGTGGAAGCTGTCATCAAGGCTAAGGTGGGCCAACACCATATTGAATTCCAACAGTACCGATGGAGGGCGCCACGAACTTGTAAGTCATTTTAGCCAGGTGTCCGGATACTGTTGATCGCATAGTGTGTTTGTACATTAAAAGAAGTGTTCGAAAATCGTTGTAGTTTATGCGTACAAAAAGTGTAAATTTTTTTACAGTGTATATATTCTAAAATTGAAGAAAATGAGGTAGATTGAAAATGTAACGTTTTATATTTTTGTGCCATCACAGGATTTGGCTTAAAGACAGTGTTGAAAGGCGAATTAATAAAAGAACTCTTTTTAGAGTACACAAAAAGCCGTTGTCTCTTATTAAGTACCCTTCGTAAAAAATGGCAGTGTAGCAACTTTGGTCATATTTTTCAATATAATTTTTTATCATATTTTTATGTATATCACCAATAGTTTGTATCGTAAATTAGACATTCCACAGAATATATTAAAGTAAGAACAGTATTTGTGTATATTTTAGTTAACCAGTATATAGCATTCAAACTTTCAGGGTCTCATATTCGGGGGTCTTACCCTACTTTTTTGTATTTGGTAAGTTGTTGGAACATAGCGTTCGGACTATTACTCGTATAAACAAAGGAAGTTTACAAATGAACAGTACGTGTTTTGGAAAAACTACAGAGAACTAATTACAACAAGAGGCGGCTCGTAAAGGAAGTCCCACCGGTAAAAGTTTAAACTTTTTCGCTTCGAACTAGAGAAGAATACTTGATTAAGGTACTAATTGTTGTATATAACAATAGTGGTAACCTTTCTTGCCGTAGTTTAGTTAGAGCGGTTAAATTTTAAGTTTTACCACTGGATCTCCTCTTATAACCTGCCTCTGGTTACAAGGTAGGCGAACTTATCAAGATCAACACTAGTTGACACGTTATCAATGCCTTCTTGTAAAGGGATTGTGAAAGTACAGCCGCGGGTTCAGTTGCTAGAGAATTTCAAATATTCTTCCCTTCTGATACAATCCGTCACCGAATTCATTCAACTATATATTTCTATGAACTGGGTTTCTCAATCCCTGAAAGTACAAGAAGTAGAGAAATAGAGAGATCCAAGTATTTGAATGAAGTAATGAGACATGCATTGTCACCCATTCTTCCACGGATCAAACCAGTCGTCTGGATGCAGTTAGACAGGCTCAAGTATCAAATTAATAGCTCGAATTGTACTTTAATAATAATAACAGAAATAGCAGTAGAATGACTTCATATATGGTGCTTAAATCCATTCAAATTATGTAATTATACATTTTAGTTCACTTTCATAAATTAATAGATCTAATGAATGCACGATTCGTGTTTATAATAATAATAATAATAATAATAATAATAATAATAATAATAATAATAATAATAATAATAATAATAATAATAATAATAATAATAATTCATTATTAATTGTGCATTCAGTATTCATTATTAACAGTGATGACGCCAGCTTTAATTTCGTAGTGGGGCAAAGGAGGGGCAGACTTTTTTTGAGAGGGGCGGTTGTTTTCCATACCAAAAATGATAGTTTGATTATGTTTGACTTACATTACAGTTCAACGTGTATTTCGTTGTTGTTCTCATATTATGTAATTATAAATTAAACTTATTTCAAGTAAAATTTGCAACTAACAAATAGGGTAACGTTTATAGATATATATCCCCTATATAGCCACCCTTGACGCCCTTGACACTGGATAAAATTGGCTTCAATCCTGCCTTCTTTACACTGGATAAAGCAGCAAACTACGATTTAGCCTCTCCCTTGATCATATCCTGAATCCGCAGCTTATATATATATCTATATCTATATCTATATCTATATATCTATATATATATATATATATATATATATATATATATATATATATATATATATATATATATATATATATATATATATATATGAAGACCTGAAGTAAATTAGGATCTAAGTGCCATTTGAACAGTTTTGAAATAATGATGTTTTTCCTCGAGAATTTAGAGGAAGGTTACCAAAGAGCACGCTCTTAATATTCATCTTGAAAAAGCTCCAAAAATAATGAAGTAAAAATTATATAAATTGAATATAATTTTAATTGAAGGTTAAACTACATTGTAAGAAATGGAAAACTTTACTACTAAATGTAGATATGGAGATATGCGTTAAAAAGTGAAAAAATCCAAATGCGTACTCTTAAGGACCACTGTCCCAAAGAGTGCGTTTCGTGGTCCCTAAGAGGGCGCACTCAACACCTATCATACTTGAAACCCAAATCCCCTTCGTAAGACGAACACTGAACACGTCACCATCGTTCACAATTAATGCACTGAATCCAGTCCTCGTCAATTGGTTCTTCATACAATTCGTGACACATTGGGCTTGAAATTTGGTTGATCTAAGCTGCAGTTTTCTCTGTTGAAGTGAATGGTTCATTGAGATTATGAAAAAGTTTTCTTTTTGACTTAATATTTCCTTTAATTCGTTTGCTCTGAAGGACCTTGTGAAATGGAGCACTAGTAAAAATTTCAGATCGAAGTTTGGTACGTGCAGTTTGTCGTATTTCTTTTATTTCGGAATTGGAATGATGTATGTCGGATGAACAGACGTGTTTGAAGTTACGGCTTCTGTAAGCGTATGACGATTCCCTTTTTCTATGGTATTGCCATACCATGAAAGGCAATAGCAAACTACCATGGATTCACCATGCCTGGGGATCTTCGGGCAGAACAGAAGATCATCATCATTATCATTGTAATTTAAGAAATTCTGTAAATTGAAAATACTTCTTATAGAAGATTTACAGTTGTTGCTTGAATCGAAGACAAACAATTGCAAATAATTCTACAATCCATTCAAATATTCTGTTACACACCGCTTTCTTAAACTAACTAACTACAGAGAATAACCATATAATCTGTATGATGAATGCCGTTACCTACACACACTCTTAATGAAATTATCTCAAGGAGTACGCGCGCGCTCTTTGGTAACTCACTAACGCGCACTCTTTGGGAAACAGCAGTCAATTCGAGTGAAATTTATCCAGGTGGCTGCAGATGCAAGACCCCCGAAACTAAACCATGGTAAACAATTCTATCTACATTCATGTTTTCTACCATGCAACTAAGATACTGTAGTTAGCTATTATATCAGAAAAATTTCTTAACTAAGAGTACTAAAATATTACATAAAGAATTCAAAAAAGTTATTTTTATCTGTATTTTCTGTTTGGAGCTATACGTTAACCTCTGTTTTCTTCGTATCAACACTCACACAAAGACACATCAAACAGCGTAGCAATAATAATTCTATGTGTTACCATTTCAGCGTAATTGGCGCTGCGCGCTCTTAGGGCGTGCGTACTCTTTGGTAACTCTCCTCTATGCCGTGCACATACACGTCACGCATTCTATTGGCAATGATCTGGACTACTACGCACAGGTTTGGGGCTTAGATCCGAATACACTTAAACTGGCTTGGCCCATACACCATCATTCCGGTTATAACTAGAAGCTTCAGAAAATGGCACTTAGATCGAAATTTACTTCAGATCTTCATATATATATATATATATATATATATATATATATATATATATACAGGGTCGGATCCAGGATATGATCAAGGGAGGGGCTAAACCATATTTTGCCGTTTTATCCACTGTAAAGCAGGATTGAAGCCCATTTTATCCAGTGTATACCTCAGCGTCAAAGGGGGGGGATATAGCCCCTATAGCTCTCCCTTGGATCCGCCACTATATAGATAGATAGATAGATAGTAGATATAGATATATAAAGACAGAAAGGGGGTGGATTACTCATTTAATTAAGTGATCAGAGTCCTCCCAGTACCTTTGATAAGTCGGCGCCAGTGGTGCACCTTTAAATCACAGCAATAGGTGCGAGCATACCGACAGTCAAACAAAATCTAAAATGTTGATACGTTGCAGAGTTGCCAACTACTCTGAACAACAATATTTCCACCCACTCCTAAATGCAATTAAATTTAAAGAACGATGCAAGGTTGCCATTTGCTAATTCTCAAATAGTTATTCATTTATTTTTACCGGGAATGATTGTTAAAATCTTTAGTGCGTGTGTTTTATAACTATTTAATGCATATCTACAATTTACTTGTACATTCAAAAATTACAAACAAAAAAAAAGTCTGTTTTAAAATTACCATAGCTATATTCACCTATTATTGCAAGGGAATTAACGTATACAGAGGGTTGATTAATTCGTCTGCCAATTTCATTTTT
Source organism: Thermobia domestica (assembly GCF_964235325.1). Classification (NCBI taxonomy): domain Eukaryota; kingdom Metazoa; phylum Arthropoda; class Insecta; order Zygentoma; family Lepismatidae; genus Thermobia; species Thermobia domestica. The sequence goes on along the minus strand of NC_137471.1, from coordinate 15,563,195 downwards.
TCACTGTGCAAAAGTGGTATGAGGTAAAGCTGTGCAATTTGGTGTAACTTTAGACAAAGGACAGAAGTTTTGTTTTGTCATAGAAGCATGTCACTTGTACTAAAGATTGAAGATATATAGGGTCAAAGGTCAAATTTCGATTTTTTCCTTATGGGATTGCAATGGTAAATTCTGAAAGAGCCTGAGAAAACGTAACTCGAAGTGATAACAAAATAAAAGTTGTATGGTATGATTCTATGTCGCAAGCCGACCAAATATTCGTCAATCAAGTGCCATGGTCAGAGGTCACGGTAGATCAAGGTCACAGGTCACCTTGAGAACCCATTTGGCATGATGAGGTACGGACATTGCGTTGTTTTCAGTGTATTCAAATGGGTTCTCAAGATGGCCTGTGACAAGTGACATTGATCTGACCGTGACCTCTGACCTTGACACTTGATTGACGCATATTTGGTCGACTTGCGACGTAGAATCATAACATACAGCTTTTTCTTTGTTATCACTTCGATTTACGTTCTTTCAGGCTCTTTCAGAATTTACCATTGCAGTCCCATAAGAAAAAAGTCGAAATTTGACCTTTGACCCTATATCTCTTCAATCTTTAGCACAAGTGACATGCTTCTATGGCGAAACAAAACTTATGTCCTTTGTATAAAGTTACACCAAATTGCACGGCTTTACCTCATACCACTTTTGCACAGTGAACAAATGAAATTGACACACGAATTAATCAACCCTCTGTATATGTAAGATCAGTATTAAGACTTAAATTATCGTGATAAATTATCGTATGGTTGGCAAACCTGATACATCTTTTCCTGAACGTTCATCAAATATTATCCGCTAGCCCCTTTCTGAACATGCTGGGCTCTTGCGCGTACAAAAATCATCCGTTGACTGATATTTGTCATTGAATGTTGTATTATTTTGTTGCGTAGTGATTATGTTCATATTCTTCTCTGTGTTCACCTTAGATGTTGAAAATTTTAAACAAATTAAAATAGAAAATGCAATATTCCCTTATTTAAATGTAATATTTGGATAATCTGTAAATAATTGAAACACAACAATAAAATAAATAGACTAAATACTATTAATATTATACTGTAATAAGCAAAGTGACGTTACCTGTGAAACGTTGATTGCAGTTTACGGTAACGACAGAATCGCCGGAGCTTTTTGAACTTCAATGCAACTATTTTCTCAGCAAACTCTAAATGGAATTCCAAAGTTCGTAGCAAAGTATTTCATTCTGTTTACTCAGATGATAATGTTGAAGTGATAATGTTGATAGTTCTCCTAACATAAAATCGCTTTCAGCAAACATACAGATGCTCAACTTCTTTTTAAAATAATTTGATGTTTGTTTTTCTTTGCAGGAATCAAATCATACACTGATGTCCAAGAATTAAGGACGAAAAGTACGTTTCGCATGTTGCTTCACTTTCAAGTGCCATAGATAGCTGAAACTTGAATCATACATAGAAACCAGGGACGTAGCCAGGGGGGGAACCGCCAGGAGCGTCATTTCAGATTTTGCTTGGGGGGGCAAGACCCCTTGATTTAAGTAAAATTTCTCGTTTTTCCCTGATTTACTACTATTCTTTTGATAAAAACCTATATAAATCTCAAACTTAAGGGGGGCAATTGCCCCTCCCTGCCCCCCTAAATGACGCCCCTGGAAACCGCCCTCCAAATATTTATTTAAAATTATATGTTACCAATTGTTTTTATCCGACAATAAATGAAAAAACTATCTATAGGAAACTGAAATTATTCATACTTCTAAGCAGGCCCGTATCCACAAGGGGAGCATAGGGGGGTCTAGCCCTCCTAAATTTTTACTACCCCCTAAATTTTTCATAGTAGGCTTGCAAATGAACTATAATGTGGTTCGATCGGGCTCCTACAGTTTTGGGCTGGCTACGGGTTTTTTTTTTTTTTTTTTATAAGAAAATGTTATTCTTTAAATCCACTTATAGGTTATTTCTTAAACGTTAAGTGAATGGTAATAAAAGTATAAGATCAATAACTTTGGGGGCCGGGAGTCATCTTCGTTAACACTGAGAGGTTCTTCCAACCCTTAGAGTGATTCCAGTCTTATAATCGCCTAGAAGTACTAAGGGCTAGAAATCTATGCGAATGTACTTTTGTAGCCGACTAAGACAAAATTGAAACGTAGATTTGAGTCAGAGGCTAGGAGGATCCCCCCCCTCCATATTTTAATCGTTTTACGAGAAGGTATTGAGTAAATTTACTTTCTTATTTTTATTATTTTTAACAATGATTCTGGCAAAACAGTATCAAATACGATAGGATAGGATAAAATATGTAAACTATTTAGATTTTTATCTGTGCTGGCGCTGGCAACACTGTGGCTGAGCGGGAAAGAGTCCATTTTCTTCCTGAACGTGGAGTGCCCAGTGTTACTTTTGCTATGGATGTGTTCTTGAAATTAAGTTAAAAATGGAGAGTTGATTTGATTGAGTTGATTTTGAGTTTAACGTCCCGTTCAGCAGCGAGGCTATATGAGACGTGGACCTACTGATTAACGTGAAATCCGAACCACATGAGCTCCCGCCGGGAATCGAACCCGAGCCTCCCACGCCAAAGGCGCATACGCTAACCGCTTAGCTTAAAAATGGAGAGATTTATAAAATCTGGATACCGTATTTTATTTCATATGGAAAAAATGATAAGCACTTGGAGAGTACGTGCAGTGAAACTGATAAGGTGCACGTTGTTGCTGAGGAAAAATATTCATTCGGTCACTGTTGATAAGGAAGAAAGCAAGGAAGTTGCTATTGTGCTGCCAAAATGTCTTGAGCCGTGGCCAAAATGAGAACTAAAGCGCACATCCCGACACACCCACGCGTTGAGCCAATAAGGGTTCAGCAGTTGCTAAGCGAGAGAGCCTTAGCGAAAGGAAGTGGAATTCCTTCAGCCGATAGCAGCGCCTGGAATGGATTTTAGAGTTTGCGTGAGATGTGTGAGAAATTTTGAACCGGTAGAGCACTTTTTAAAATTTGTGATACTTCGTGAGGTAAAATACTGAATACATATTGAAAGCAATTATTGAAACTTTGATCTCTGTAGCTGTTAATAAGGACTGAAGATGCATTGGGCAAGCTCGCGATGGGGTGAGGGGTCTTACGAGAGGTCTTATAGTTGGTGTGCAAAAGTTATTTTAGAAGTCTCATCCCCTCGCACTGTATATCCATTGCTTGCGCACCACTTACGCTCAAGTTTAATAATTGTAGAAGTATGTTGGTTTGAACAAGCAAATACCTTGTTTCTTTTTTATTTTTTTTTAATTTATTGCAGACTTTCTCATGAAGGAGTACAGCAAGTTCAGACAGCGTTAGGTTTGGAGCAGTCCAGTATACCTCCCTTTCAGACATTCGTTGGGCTTCACATATTCGTTCAATGAATGCTGTGAAAAAGAATTATATCTGCATTAAAGGGTAAGGATGTTAAGAAGACTACTGAAGCTGAAGGTATTGCGAACAAGCTGAAATCATTCTCAACTGTTTCATACTTGATTGTTTGTAGCAAGATTTTGGGAATTACTAGTGGCCTGAATGATTTTCAACAAGGAGAAGATATGCGTAGCTACTTATTTGTTCGGCTGTTGAAGCTATAAAAGAACTTAGAACAGAGGAAAATTAATTGCATCTCTACACTGAAGCATTGGAGTTTGCCAAACAAAATCGCCTAGAACGTTTTAATCAACCAAAGAGCACAGAAGAGCGAGAGAATAATAGTATGAAAAGATTTTCTGGTTTCGGGTACTATTCCGGAGAAAAGAACACATGATTACATTGAAGCGGGTTTTCGTACATAATTCCTGCATTCAGTAATTGACAACATTGTGAACGAGTTTAAGAGGCGATTCTGCAAGGAAAATATATCTGTGATTCATGGCATTCAAGCATGTCATCCTAAATCAAAATTGTTCTTGGTGAAGGAGGCAGTGTTAAAGAATTTGCTACGCAATTCGAAATAGATTTTCCTTTAGGATAATTTCGTTAAAAGTCCAGATGCTAATCCTATGGATTATTGTGCCATTGGACTTTTTCGAGTGAAGTCTTTCGTCATGTAGGGCTCTCACGGTAAATGGCTTCTGGAATTCCTGCAAGCAGGCGTGCAACAATACACCCTTGGTACAGCTCCAACGAAGTCTGCCGCATGGAAACTGCAATGGCGTGTAATGATACATATCGCTGACCATCACGTCGATTATTATCGTTGATAAATAACAACCTCAATTTCTTCTGATGGGCGCTAATCACCCTCTGTATTTTGGTCGGAGTAGTCCAAATATAGTCTTCCAATGTGTTTTAAAATAAGAATACAGAACTCGCTATAATACGGCCTTGTAATTGAAATATGTGTTGATCAAAGTTTCAACTTTTGTGTTTGTATTGAATGTTGTTAAAGGTTTTGGCAATAATACAAGACTGTGTTCTAAAGAAGTTTTATTACAAGTTAGAACAAAAAAATATCAACGCTACATTTGCACCCACTGTTTGAGAGCTGGACGTGAGAGTTTTCCTGTCGGAGAAAGAGGCAGAGAATCGACAAAATGAACTCCTCCTCGAAGATGCTTGTAAAATGGTGTTCTCTCTGGAAAGAAAAATCAAATAAAAATACTTATTACAAAAGAAAACTTGTTAGTGCGTCACAGGTAATTCCTATACTTAGTACTCAACTTAATAATTGACGCCGGCCTGTCTGACGCGAAAACATGTCGTTAACATTGAGGCAATTTTCAAATTTAAAAGTTCTGTGACGATTTAATGGACATAAGAACTTTACCTCTCAAGTTTATTATTGTGTTGAGTCATAATTCCGTAGCGTTCTGATTTGACCTTTCAGCACTACATTGCTGTTCATTTGTTTACCGTTTTTATATTGTCACTGTTTACTTTGGAGTGCTGTCTTGTGGAATACAAGTTGTCAGCGAGATAGTTACGAACAATTGTTATTTCTTCGCTGTTGAAGATGGAGTGTCAGGGTCGAGAAAAAAAATAACATTTCCGACATATTCTGCTGTACGAGTTTAACCGAGGTTCGAGTGCAGCAAATGCGGCTAGTAACATCTGTGAAGAGTACGGAATTAATGCTGTCGGCGAAAGTACACTGTAAAAAAAATCGTTGTGTTATTTCAATGACATGTCTAAGTGTTAACACGATTGTGTTAAAATATAACACAAACAAGTGGTTAGAACAACTCACTCTGCATTTGGAGTTGTGTGTCAAATGCCGGTAGTTGAAATGACACACAGCCTGTGTGTTAAATTAACACAAGTGTAGAATCTTCGGTGTTGTTTTCTGCGTGATTGGCAAATATGTTGGGCATCTAATTATAAAGGCTTACTTAAACAAATCCAGGTACACGCAAAATTTCAAAATGCAAACCGCACGATGTGTTTTCAATTGTTTTACATAATGTTTCTGAAGAAACCCTAATAGCACAAGATGTGGTAGGCATGTGCCATTTAGGTGTTCTAAATTAATCTCCCACATTTGATGTATTTATTGCTTCTTTTCCTAAGCGATTATGTACTAGAAGCAACAAACGCATCAACTTTATTAGATGGCAACTGGCGCCAATCATTTGAAAGTAAATATGGAAGAACTATAAAATAAAGTAAATAGACAGTCGTCATTTTGTTATAAAATTAGGTCTACATGGCGAGCAGATTTTATCTTATCCCGAACGGTTATCGTCGAATATACGCGGCTTAAAGGAGCACTCTGATTAACCAAATTCAAAAGACCTCAACAATTTATCCCTCTACAAGCGACGTTTTCTTCATCGCCCCCGTGGCCACGTCGGAAGAGCACGCGGCTAGTAATTGAAAGGTTGGTATTTCGTGCCCCTCCTGCCACTGGAGTACATTTTTTTACTTATTTAAGTGTTTTTTTAGACTCAGCATAATGTAAACACATTACGCATATAGGCGATTTAACATATTTTGAGGGAGTAATTTTGTGGTTCATTAACGCTTACGGCACGACTCAACACCGGTTGTGTGTTAAAGACGTAACACACCCCCTGCGTTAAACGCCAACACCGTGGGGTATGTGTTGAACTAAAACCGCATAGTGGTAGTCACGCTGGAACCACTGCCCTGTGTTAAAATTGAGTTGAATTAACACAACCATTTTTACTGTGTACAGCAAGCAAATGGTTTTCTCGTTTTAAAGCGAATCAGTTTGATTTGCATTATGAAAGACGCACAGGAAAACCATCTGATTTTGATGAGGAACATTTAAACACTTTGATATCCGCCAGACAACCAGGGAATTGGCGAGTGTGATGGAATAACCTAGTAACCATCGTTCCATTGCCAATTACATTCAAGGACACAACTTCGAAGATGAAACTGCTCTCCAAACTTGTATTGAAGACTTTCTAAACTCAAAATCAACAGATTTCTACAGTCGGGGAATCAAAAAACTACTCCAACATTGGGAGGAAGTTATTGACAATGACGGAGAATTGTTGAATAGCTGCTTCCTTGACTTGGTCAAGCTTTTAACTGAATTTTAACTGAAGTTCAGAAATAAAATACTAAACAAAAACTTAACAAACCTATATTTAAAACGCTACAGAATTATGCATTAACCTAATATTTTAAAATATTACAAGGGGTTCGTGACCATCTATAGATTTGTCTCAGTGAGCTGAAAGCTTGGGGGAAAAGAACTTAGTTAACCCTACAATCACACCGTGGGGTCACCGGCGACCCCATTGCATATAAAATGCGTTCTGCGCCAGCGCCGTTGTGAGAGGGAAACACAACACTTCGTCTAGCTTCAGTTCGGAGCATGCTGTTGACACTGCAAGTTGCATTGTTGTGTTGGTGCGGAAAGTTCTGTGTTATTTTGAGTGCTCGGGTCATATATGACCCCACGGTGTGATTAATGAAACATAGTTTGTTTTGAATAGCCATATAAAAAATCATTTTCTATTGGGCGATTTTTTACGAATGGCGGCATCAAGGAAGTTTTCTAACCAGAAAGATATTGTACGCATTTTAGAAGAATCAGATGATGATCTATCTGTCCGATGCTGATGAACTGTTAAGTGAAAATGAGGATAATGAGGAGCAGGATGATCAATCGGAGAATGAATTTGAAGCTGATGTTGATAACGATGATGTTGCCGACTTGTTACAACGTAAAGTTATTTATGGGAAGAATGGCAGTAAGTGGTACACTAAACCCTTCCACCAAATATCCACTAGAACGTTGAAAAAAACATTGTTATTCATCTCCCAGGGCCCAAGAAGGAACGATAAAGCTACAAGGGACCAAAGGAAATCTGTAGAGAAATTCGCTGCCATCCGTGAAGTGTGGGATATCTTTGTGCGTCACTGCTCTGAATATTATACTCCTTCAGAATATGTCACGATAGATGAACAATTATTGAGGTTCAGGGGTAGGTGCCCTTTCAAAATGTACATTCCTAACAAGCCTGAAAAATACGGGATAAATGTTATTATGATGTGTGACGCCAAATCATCGTATATGTGTGCAGCAAAACCATATGTTGGAAAAGAGAGAAGAGATTTACAGCTTGCAATTCCAACTGAATATGTGTTGAATCTCACACAATCCATCCATCACACAAACAGAAATGTAACTATGGACAACTGGTTTAGTTCCTGTGAGGTAGCTGACAAGCTCTTGGAAAAAGAACTCACCATGGTCGGCACTATGAGGAAGAACAAAACCAGAACTTCCACCATGTGTAACTGAAACAAAAAGGAAACCAGTTTATTTCTCATTGTTTCTTTTTCAGGAAAACAAAACCGCTGTCTCCTTTGTACCAAGAAAAAACAGGTGCGTAGTTCTGATATCGTCCTATACATAATCAAGCTGACATAGACAATGAGACGCAGAAACCAGAAATAATCTTATTCTACAACCAAACTAAAGGAGGTGTGGATCAATTTGATCAATACTGTCATCCGAAAACAGTTGCCAGGAAGACACCTAGGTGGACACTCAGAGTTTTTATGGTATGTTAGATGCAGCAGCACTAAATAGCTTCGTTACCTTCAGGTGCCATTCGGGATCTAGTTCAACACTGAAGAAGCGTTCTGATTTCTTGAAGGCTCTTGCATTGGCACTCTGTGAAGAACACATGAAAAGGAGAGCAAATAACGAGAGGTTGCCAAAACAGCTAAGGAACAATATTCGTCATTTTCTCGGCAACGAAGAGGAACCGGTACAAAGTGTGACACCAGTTGGACGACCAGGTAGATGTGCTTTCTGTAGCCGGAAGAAAGACAGAAAAGGAGTAGCAGTGTGTTACTTGTGTAAGAGAAGTGTGTGTGCTGAACACTGACACAACATTTGCGAGAATTGCAAAATGTAAACAATGGTAAACAATGAAAACTGCATCATTTATGTCCATGTAAAACAATGAAAATATCAAACAATTGAATCCCAATGAAAACATTTAATATTGTTATAATGTAGAATTCGTGTATTTTAGACTAATTGGATAATCGGTAAAGAAACGAATTATGTCAACATATATAAAATGTGATACGTGAAATGTATGAGATTATATAACCTAATAAACCTAACCTAACCTCACCTCATTTAACCTTACTTAACCTAATCTAATACATATAGATATAATATATACATACATATATACACATATATACATAACCTACATAAACATATATAATCTAACAAACCATACATTATCTACCCTAAGTAAACCTAACCTAATATTATCTAATCTAACATAATATAACCGTATCTAGTCTAATAAAACGACTCTCCAGACTGGGGTCATATATGACCCCACGGTGTGATACATGTCCTAATAAAAGCACGGTGCGGTTGTAGGGTTAAGACAATAGATTTGTAGAATTATATGTTTATAAATTTAAGTTAATGCAATTACACTGCATTCATATTCGTTATACATAACGCCCATAATGCCATAAATTAGCATATTTACATTTCCACAAATACAGAGTCCGGGAGAAAAATTTATAAAGTACTGGTTAAGGAAAAAGAAAACTATATATTTCTTAATTACATTTAATTATTGTTCAAACATGTGTTACAAAGTAAGCGCATGTTTACATCGGATGTTGAAAATGTTGGCCATTGCTTTGGACGCTCGAGAGCTTTCGTCAGAAGAGTACAGAAGCATGTGCATCGGTCTCCATTGATACATTGACCGCTCGTCGTTCCATGCACCTGAAAGGTGTCAACAGTGCGTTTGATTGCTAGGCGGGTTGCATTGGCGCCGATCCTGGGGGTCCGAGGGCGCCCGGCCCCCAAAAAGCTCATGTGGGCCCCCTCAATATTTGGCATAATTTGAATGTAATTTGTCTTAAAATTCTCATATATGCCTTCTGCATCTGAATGCCCCCCCCCCAAAAAAAAAATTACAGAGAAATCGGCGCCCTTGGCTTCAATAACAAGATTCCGCCTTCACTGACGCTACACTTCGATGACATTCCCAAACGTGATTTAAAAAAAAAAAAAACACTTCAAAACGTACTTACACTCTGTTGAGCGAAAAACCGTACTATAACAAAATTTTAACTGAAAACAATGCCGACGTCTGTTGGGCGGAAAACCATACTAAAACATACTTAAATTTCAGAACAATTGTTAAGAGGCCTCATCCCGGCGAAATTAAAATACCGCTAATTTTACGGAATTATGTGATATCTTCAAATAGATAAAAGATAATCGAAATGTGGAACAAGAGCGCCCTAGACAATATCATTTTACATGAGATATCGTTATTACCAGTCACTTATCTGCTTTCGATTTTGAGCCATTTTGAAAATCGGCATTTATTTTCGCGTTTCTAAACGGCTGAAAACGGAAAGCCACTAGGTGACTTGTGATAACGGTGCCTCATGCAAAATAATATTGTCTAGGGCGCTCTTGTTCCACATTTCAATTATCTTTTATCAATTTGAAGATATCACATAATTACTGTAAAATTAGCGGTACTTTAATTTCGACGGAATGAGGCCTCTTATACTGAAACAGGATGACAAACAGTGTATTCATTTTTCTGGCGCACTCTGTAGTTTATTGGTATAGCTATATAATTAACATTATTTAATTTTGTTATGTAGTCAATAGCCTACATTTTTCATTTAACAGTATATCTTCATTAGAATCGTTAATGGAGGGTTAATAATTAGGATTTAATGCCTAAATTCTCTGAATTTTAAAAGCAATTTGCTCTTCAATTTGAAAAATAGCTGAAGAAATAACTAAATACACTAAAATGAATTGTGCCAAGCCATAATGAATTCTGAAAATTTTGCAAGAATCAAAAATAATACCTGAAGTATATTTTTTGAGTTCCTCTTCCGATACGTCATGCCCTGGTTTCTTTACTACATAAGCACGTGGGAGAGCTGTGTATTCTGGATCTGGAACACCCACTACTCCAGCAACCATCACTGCAGGATGCGTTTGCAAAATGCCTTCCAGTTCACTTGGAGAAATCTTAATAAATAGAAATACAAGTGTTAATAACGACATCTGTATTATATTAATTTTAGCAGCACAATTGGAAAGGTCAACGTAAATTAATGGTTGGTATGGTAGATGTAATTGCAACATACAGTTGAAAATACATTGGCCAGAATAGTATAAAATGTATATTAGCTGGCCAACCATTTGCCGTCATTTACACAATGGTTTCTACTTTGCACTCCTAATCATAATTGTCACTTCTTTCGTAGAGTTTACGTCAGCAGTTTTGTTGGTTGGCAAATGGTCGGCAATGCGACCAATTACATCATAGTGCCAACGTTTCCAGTAGACTAGCTTCTTGTTTCCGACAATTGGGCCTACTGTGTGTGGTGCTAAGGGAGCGAAGGGAATCGAATGACAGATGCCATATTAATGGAAAATAAGCTGTTAGTTTAGAGATGTATGTAAGAGTAGTGGCGTTGCACAGAATTTCATCAAGGGGGAATCAAACTCCCAATCTCATATCATTTCATAACTTGCGCAATTTCTGTATACATATCTTAATATAATAATTATTTATTTTTTCCATAACGTCATATCGAAGAGGAACAATTAAATCCCAGAACAACTTCTGTATAAGAAAGTCGATGTGAGAATCTAGACAGCCTATCTTTATTTATATTTATTTATTTTATAGCTTGAACTGTTCCCGTTAGTTTAGTGGTTAGAGCTCTTGATGAAAGTAGTCCTCACTTGAATTCCTAGGAACACAACGCAAAACTTGCTGTACTAATCGGCATGACAGTCATAATAGATTTTTGAATGTTTTACATTGCATTCGCTCAACAAATTCACAAAATTAGCTTCTCAATGGTTGAGCATTCAAAAAAGTAAAAATCAGATTACGTCTTCTATCCAATTGTCATTTACCCTCGGCGGCTAAATTTCTCGGGCCTTATGCAGAGTCGTTCTGACGTACGATTAACGGCATACTAAGAGTTTTGACTAACGCACGGTTATGAGAAGTGTATTCAGAATCTCTGATTAGCACGTTGTAGTTGACTAAGTTAATCACGTGTGGTTAATTAATTTAGAGCAGAGGGTATCCTGGCTTAGCCACAGTAAAATTACATTATGAGAACACTAAAGCAATTAATTTATTACCTTCGTCGGTCCAATGCCAAAACCCCCAATGTGCAAATTTTGCTATTTTCACCTAAGTGCAGTTTCATGTTATTTGGGGCACACAGATTCCAATACCAAAGTCCCATTTGTGAAATATGACTATATTAGAAGTTATCGTCAATTCCTAAAACATGTACCTAAGTCTATAAAACTGATTTTTCGGGGTAAGTTGAATATTAAAATGCTTATAACTCAAAGTCAAATTTAGCACATTCGCGGTTTTGGCATCGGATCTACGCCTTTCAATTCATTGGGTAAATTAACTATGAAGCAGCGAGTACTGTACAATAGCAGAACCGTTTTTTAAAGTGAACGTGAGAGATGAGTAGAGATATTCAGTTTTCTGAGAGAGATCGATAAATTAACTTCCTTTATAATTACAACATAATCCTTCTATTGTCGCTAATATTAATTGAATTCTAAGGTAGGTGCAGGTAAATACGCCATGTTAAGATGTTGGATCTTTTGTGGCCTTAATTTTCAAGAAACATAAAGAACAAGGCATGTGCTTTGCAGAGTACCCTTTTCTGCGTGTAGAAAAAAAAATGTGGCAAATGAAGCAACTTACTTACAAAGTGGTGCATTTACCAGCACGTGCAGGTAATTAGGCCAAGTCTAAGATTCTACTAGAAATCTGTAATAAATCTTGCCACTGCTTATATCATCTTTATTATACGAACTGAAATATTACTACACAACGTGGCTGAAGCAAAAAATACTGTAGAATAACCAAAGTGCAAGATGAAGATAAAAAGATAAAATGTAAAAACGATAATCTCCAAAGTTGAAATGAAGTTCCAAACTGAAAATTTTAATTTAGAAGAAGATTGTACCGTGACCAAAAAAAAACTACACCGATATTACATGGAACATGTGGGACAAATGAAAAGATCTTCGTCTTCTGCAGTCAGTCCTGCACAAGCCCTGGCGTATTTTGCTGCACAATGCTTGGTATTGATTTTGTAGCCATTGAATCACAAATACTGAAATTACACTTACAAAACAAAGTGTTTCTAGACGGGCATGAAATAAGACGTATATTGCCGTAAACAATCGGCAATGTTCTGAGTTATCACGGTACTAATAACGGATTTTTACCTATATTGAAATAATAACGCCCTTCCACGGAACCTTCCCGAAGCAAACAACACTGCATGATTTTTTACAAACTCAATTTAATTTTCTCCGACGTTATTAATTAAAATTTTAAAAAAAATATTATATTGGAGATTCGGGCTCAAGTTTGCACCATTGTTTGTTCCTCTCTACAGAAACAATTTGAGGATATTCATCACCTAGACATTAGATTAATTGTGGAGCTTATTATCAAAACGTCCCTTGTCCACCCAACAAAAATTTTGGCTAATCGAAAAAAACTAATAATTATTTTATAAGGTTATTAAATATTGTAATATTTGGTGTAGAAATTCTTTAAACCCTTATTGCCTTATTTTATAAACAAATCCCATTATTTAAGACACAAGTAATGAATAATAAAGGTATTTAATTTGGATAAGGGGCATTTTGAAACAAAAAATGGACAAGGGACCGTTTTGAAAGCAAATCTATCGGACAAGAGACAATTTGATTCAAAATAATGAAAATCTGGAATTATTTTCTTCTTCTTGATTACCACTCATATCTATGAAAATGAACTGCAATACTCCACAGACATCTGACAAATCACTTTTCTAAGTGTCTTCAAACTTCAAGCATCTATTTTACTAAGAAATAAGTGAAACAATATGGCTGATATTACCTCAACAATGTAATCACCATACAATATATAAGGTTATCGCACGAATCTTTTGCCAGTTATCTCTGTTGAGCCAGTGGTACCAAGCAGCTAGTTTGTGGACTTAAATATCTATTAAATGTTCTAGAAAGCAATAATTAATGCACTTTTGTGTCAAGTAGTTGTTGAGGAAAATCCTTGGACAAGAGACAGTTTGAAATAAAACAGCAAGAATCGTGTTCAAACGGGAATGGACATAGGACATTTTGCTTCGAAACTTTATTGCTGTAAGGTGTCCACCATTTTGCAGTAGACAAGAGACGTTTTGAATAAAAGTGCATATTTCAAATTCATTTTTCTCTGCGTTCTGGGACGTTTTGACCAGAAATGAAAGTTCAAATATGTAAACAATTATTCGATGATTCCGTGTATATTTATATCTCGATTTCTAAAAAGTGGACAAGAGACGTTTTGATAATAAGCTCCACAATTATGCTGCTATCCGTAGTAATCCTGCTGGAAGCACTTATATTGAAGCAAACAAATTAACCATTCGCCTATCGTTGTGAAAGACTGGTCCGAAAATAATACGGGCCATGCCTACAATCTTCTCCTACGTGAGAATTAAATTTAAACCCTCATGTCCATGATCAAATGAGATCTCGATGTGCTCTAATATATATATATAGACTAAATATGTGTTCAGGATTTTTTGAACGTGTCTATACGTATTTTTAATCGCTTTTTAATACATGGAACAGTTTTAAAAGATTAAGTTTACATATTTGCTAACTGCAGAGTACGTAATACAAGTCACTCTTGCTTAGAACCTAGATTCAGGGCTTTTCTTCGAAACAATACAGTAATGAAATATGGAAGTCATTCTGTTTAAAAGGTACAGCTTATAACTCGTTTTAATTCGTGTCATATTTTGGGAACATATTCATATAAAGCCTAATACTTACATGGTGTGCAAGATATTTAAAAGTTTCTTTCACTCTGTCAACAACGTATAAATGTCCATTGTCATCAAAATACCCAATGTCTCCTGTTCGAAACCAGCCATCTTCAGTGAATACCTCTTTCGTTTCCTTGATTATATATAAGAAAAGAAAGTAGATAATAAAATAATGTTAGTAACGAAAGCAATAGTCATATACAAAATGATTTATTGAATTTGTATACGTCTAAGTTTATAATGTACACGAAAACTTTATTATGTCAGTTGTAACAGCTGTACACAAACATATTCAATTAGAATCTTATGCATCTTATTTTCTATGCATAGCAACAGATATACTGTATATACAATTATTTAATGAGTATTTTATGCATCTTACTGTATAACTAACTAACTCTATGGCCTATGGAACCCGGAGGTTCAATGCCGCGTTCACAAGAGCTCTCTACTGACTTCTATCCTTAGCTAACCGCATCCAGTTTCTACTTTGTATCCCAATCTCTGCGAGATCCATCTTAACATTGTCCTCCCATCTGCGCCTAGGTCTTCCTAATGGTCGTTTTCCGATTGGTCTTCCAGTCAAGACTTTGAAAGCGTATCTACTTTCCTCCATTCTAGTTACATGACCCGCCCACCTAAGCCTCCTAGACTTGATGACCCTAACAATGTTGGGTAAACCGTATAAGTTATATAGTTCCTCATTATGAAGTTTCCGCCATTCCCCATTCCCGTTCCTCTTGGGCCCGAATATTCGTCTCAGGATCTTGTTCTCAAATACTTTCAGTCTATGTTCTTCCCTCAGAATAAGTGACCATGTTTCGCAGTAAGTGACCATGTATGCATCTTACTGTATACATGAAAATTGTCTAACAAAACGCCCTTAAAATGCATTACTCGGAGGACTCTGAAACGTACGTACGCCCAACTAATTTAAAGTACGAGGTGTGTTGAAAAAGGATTGAACCTAATTTTCCCAGGGGGGTAAACCAATGAAACGAGGGAGACTTTTATCAGTATAGATGTAGAGGGGACACTCATGCGCAGTCGTGTATTTTTCCCCACTCGCAAATAGCGTCAGTCGCTAGGAGTAGTGTTCGTAGTTTGAGGGAAATTTCCCTAATGTAGGGAAATTTTATAGGTAAATTTAGCAAAAAAAGGGAATTTTTCGAGAAAACGTGAAAAAATCCAGGGAAATTCTCTACCTGACTGATTGACCAATATCAATGCTTAAATTTTTATTTGTTCTTCAGAAATTATTATTATTATTATTAGGTATTCTGCCTTTTGGCAGGTCCTGGGACTAATAAGGATTTCTTTTTCAAATTTAGATTTGGGTATGGAAATGTTTCTTCCACTTTTGTCAATCTTCAGTTTCTTCTTTTAACTCCCAATATTTTCTCCTATCTTTGAAATCATCGATCAGCTGTGGTCTTCTTCTTCGTCTTCATTGCTTCCCTTCCATCTTTCCTTCTATGGCGGTGCGAAAAAGACAATTTCTTCTCAAGATGTGTCCAATCCAATTGGCTTATCTACGAGGAATGGTGGCTAGAAGTGTCCTCTTCTCTCCTATCCGTTTTAAAACATCTTCGTTTGTTGCTCTCTCTATCTATATTATCTTCTCCATTAGGGATGCACACGAGACGAGTCGAGACAGGATTTTCCTGAGAAAATTCGAGTCGAGACACGGCTCTTCCAATAGAAAAATATACATTTTTCGATTCGAGACATAACTTTTACAGCACATTTTCGAGACGAGACAGGCAGAAATGTTGTCTCGTGCGCATCCCTATTCTCCATTTACCTCTAACACCACATTTTGAAGCTCTCCAAATATCTCTTCTCTAACTTCCGTCATGTCCAAATCTCTGAACCATACAGTCCAATGCTCCATATATAGTACTTGACCAACTTCTTCTTAAGTCCAATATTGAGCCTGTTAGTTAAGAGTGATCTTTTCTTATTGAATGTTTCTTTGGCTATGGCAATTCTTGACCTGATCTCTTTGGTGCAGTAAGCGTCTCTCGTCAAAATACTTCCCAGATACTTGAAATTATCGACCTCTTCAAGTTCTCTTTGTTCTACTCTGATCCGTTTATTAGTTTATTTCTACTTCAGAAATAAACGAATACAATAGCAATACTTTGTGTGTGCTGAAAGTAGCATTTTCAACCATTGTTGACCGGATGGGGGTCACGGTGGTTCAGTGATGGAGTGCTTACCTCTGGTGCATGGGGTCCCTGGGTCGATCCCCAAACAAGTAAGCTTGTGGTAAATAACATTATGTCCGTTGATTTTCTCGAGGTACTCCCGTTTCCTCCCACTTTCTCATTTTGCCATCATCATTCACTTGCTTTAATCATCGGGACTCACTCGCTAACGCTCGCTAGGCAATGCTGTCTGAATTTAATGCTGGTAACCTAATTTAACGTATGAAACCATAAAACAACCGCATCGGAATAAAATATTGCAAAAAAAAAAAAAAAAAAAAAAAGTAGGTGCAAAAGCTGGCCCCCCAAAGCTAAACAATAGCCAAAAGTAGCAAAGTACTAATTTACAAGCGATGAAAAGAAACCATTTTGTAAAGTAATGTAGAATTACGTAGAAATAGAGATGAAATACTATTAATAAACCCTGAACCACCGTTAGTAATAGACGTCGGTCTGTCTCCTGTCTCTGGCTCTAATTTCTGAAGAGGTACTCGGACTTCTCTTACATGTGAATTAACGCATGAAATTTCGAAAAATGGGCAGGAAGAAAGGTCGTATGTGGCAATATTACATGCAAAATTATAAAGATAAGAAAGTATCTTGAAAGCGCAAATGTTGACAAAATGCTGGGACATCTGTCTTCTGGCAGTTACCCAACCTAATTTGTTTATAACATTTAAAAATTTAATATGTTTATAATATCAGTAGTAGAGTCAAGTTTAGAAAATCCACTTACATGTAAATTTAAACTGTTTAGCGGTTTAAAAGTATGTGGACTTACTATACCATTTTTGAAACATATTTACTTTCATAGAACATATTGTAAATAAATATCCTATAGGCGTACTATCTAAATGTAAAAAAATATTAATAAAATAGCATAATATCGTTCAGAATATACATTTTAAAGCCTCCTCTGGGGACAACAGTAATAATATACTGTGATATAAAAACGAATTTAACTTTGAAATCATAATATAGTAATAGAATGCAATTTTATTTGTGATTGTACATAAATTCCCAGAAAATTCCCATTTTTGGGAATCTTCCCAGGGAATATCCCCGAAAATATCTTCCCGGGAATTTACCCATCACTAACCCCACGCATACAATCAACTGTGAGATGAAGCAGCAAGGGCGTAAATAAGGGCCCCGCAGACCCCGCATTACGGGAGGCAAGCCATCATGGGGCCCCAACTCTTGAAGTGGGACGTGGAGAAGGAGCCCCACTCCTCGCTGTCTGCGGGGTGACCCCCAAGCCTTTAGTTACGCCACTGTGAAGCAGTTATTGTCGGTAGCATCAGCTCAGTGGAGGAATCAAGGTTAGCCAACCGGAGCGTTAACGCAATCTACTGAAAATGTCCCCACGAGTCACTAGTAGTTCGTGATTGACGGGTTGGCGATCACTGGTCTTAGATATTCCAATGAAATCTTCATTTTGAGAAAAGCTCAAATAATAGGTAACATTAGTAATTTAAGATATAATATATGCAATATTGAACGAATGTACAAAAGAAGTTTTGCAGTACTCACAGACAATAGTTCAGTACCTCACCGCAAATATGAACTGCTCAGGGAAACATAACGGTATGTCACATTTTCGATATTTCGAGTAAATTAGAAAAGAATATTTAACATTTCCATGCAATTCAATGCAATGATGAATACCAAACGTGCTTCTGTTACCATCTGCAGATATATTTCTAAAATTAAACTACCTACATGATGATCTGTGATTCAATCCCAATACATATCATCTAATGACACTATTTCGCTGGAAGAGGTGCTGATCATTATATTCGCCCGAGTCGCTTATAATTATAACACAATGGGCCTTATGCAGAGTCGTCTTGACGTTTGATTAGTGTCATACTAAAGAGTTCGACTAACATATGTTTCCTGCAGTAGTCAGGGCTTTAGTATGACGCTAATCATAAGTCAAAACGACTCTGCATAAGTCGGAATATGTTTAAGTATGAAATACAACTACAGTGGTACTTTATTCCCACGACACCAATTCAAAACTTACTACACTCATAGTCCAGTGATTGGATACAATTTTACAAGCAAAGCAAACATGTACCTTTAGTCGTTTCAAATATCCCTTCATCAGTGTTGAACACTTTAAAAGAAGCTCTCCTCTCTGCCCAGCACCTAAAGCTTTCCCCGTGTTTAAATCCACAACCTAAAATAGACAAAACTATCATAAAATATACAGTATAGTGCTAAATTCGTTGTACAAAAGCAGAGAAGTGATTCCTGAGAGTAAAACAAACAAAAAAGTTCCTATAAACATAGGGCGAAACCCCCATCGTTTACGTGTTATAGGCTGCCGAAAACATGAAAAAATGAATTCTAAAGGTCCATAGCTCCAAAACAATGGGACCTACTGTAGTCGGGTCAAGGCTTCACTTAGGAACTAGTATGTGCTCTATCCAAAAGTACATGTTTTAGAATTCTAAGGTACTCACGCAACAATTTTTATGGAGGTAGTTGGAGAGTATTTTATATCATAGACCCGTAATCAAACTCCCTCTATAAAAATTGTTGTAGAAGCACCTCAGGATTCTGAAACACACATTTTTGGATAGGGCACATACTAGTTCCTAAGTGAAGTCTTGACCTGACTACAGTAGGTTCCATAGTTTTGGAGCTATGGACCTTTAGAATTCATTTTTTCATGTTTTCGGCAGCCTATAACATGTAAACGATGGCGTTTTTGCCCTATGTTTATTGGAACTTTTTTTGTTTGTTTTACTCTCAGGAATCACTCCTTTGCTTTTGTACAACGAATTTAGCGCCATACTGCATAGACAATAGAAGATATAGGTACTTCATATTTCTACCACCTATGTGCCTTATTGTGCCTAAGCAGTTAGAGATGAACTTTTGGCATGGGAAACCCATATTTGATTCCCTGTGGAAGCTCAAGTGGTTCGGATCCAACGTTAATCTCCATGTCTCATATAGCTTTGCTGTTGAAAGGGACGCACAACACAAAATTCAACTCAAATCTATTACCTATAACAGCAAAATATACAACTTCCTTTTTTGTATACTTTAATAACAGTTTTGATAACCACACGCAAAGAAGTTAGTAGTCTTTCGCCCATACACCAGCCAGAATAAATGGAAATATCACGAGTAATGACATAGCTGTAAATTTGGGGGGTATCTGAAAATTGTTTCGGACATTTTAGACCTAATGACTTTCAATAATCGTCTAATTGGCTAATCGTCTGTTTCAGCGTTCCTCATTGGTCCATTTCACTCTCGATTGGAGAATGAATTGGTATTATTCATTGACCTTGCATTTACTCTGCTATCATCATACTCGGATTAATGAGTCGCTACTGTCTCAATAGTGTTAAAGGAATTTACTGTTTGATGTCGTGTATTACCATATATTTCCTTTGGAAGAAATTATTTCGGTATTTCAGTATAATCTATATCTATATACTGTATATTCTTACTAATATATATACACAAGAATGTGTATGTTTGTGTGTGTGTCACCAAATCGGTTTTCACCTATAAAGTAACCAAGAAAGTTCTGTCGCTTTTTCACCCACCACTTTTGAACATCGACATGTCACCTAAGATGTACCTGGAAGATCAAAAATAGTCTCCATCAGCATCGACGACCTTCTGCCAACGTTCTGGAAGGCCATGGATTCCATCGCGGTAGAACTTGGTGGGCCGTAAAGCGAAGAAGCCATCAAGTGCATGTTGCACCTCTACTAGAGATTTAAACTGACATCCTCTAAGGTGATTGTCCAAGGAATGGAACAGGTAATAATCGGACAGTGCAATGTCCGGGGAGTATGACGGATGCAATAGTGTTTCACATCTAAGTCGTAGATAAGTGTCCCGGTCATCCTAGCCACGTGGGTCTTAGTGTTGTCCTGTAACAGGAGATCCCCTTTTGCGATTCAGAAGTGCTGGCTCCAGAGCTTTGAGTTTTTCTTGAACACGGCTCAACTGCTGACAGTACACAGTTGCATTGATGTTCTGACCAGCTGATAGCAGTTCCCGATGCACCATACCGCGAGCAGTCCACCAAACACACAGGAGGACCACTGGTCCACTGGACCACTGAAGTGCTGGTTTCGGCTGTTTTGGAACCCTTTCATGGGATGGTAACCAATGATGACGACGCCGTGGAGCTTTGTACGGAACCCACTTTTTATCACAAGTCAACACGTTGTCCAGAATGGCTTAATTCCTTACGAGACAGCAAAGAAACATAACTGTATGCTCGACTCGACTCGAGTCAAATCATCTGGGACCCATGACCCAACTTGTACTGCTTCCCAAATTGATGGAGGTGCTGCCGAATGGTTTCTCCACTCACACTGAATTGTGGTTCCAGTTCCTTGCATGTCTGGCCAGTGTTCGCCTCAATTTCTGCCTGAAGATCTTCATTTTGTACATGTGTTGGTCTTCCGGCACGTGGTGCGTCTTCGAGTGTTCGTCACCGTTCTTAAACTTGTTAAACTACCGCTGCACTGTTCACGTAGTTACGACACCCTCACCAAAGGCCTGTCATATCTTCCGCCCTACTGCAGCGGTGTTTGACCCCAGTTTGAATTCGTACAACATACATGCCATATTGACGCTCTGTGGAGGTCGCGTGATGACTCTGTCCTTACGCAAGTTCACGGTGTAACTGAACTGCAGTAACCTTTCAGTATGTTTGATATACCTACACCAACAACTGATCTTCGCCTTATCTCCATTCGCATTCAACTCGCGGTGTGAGGGCCAATGGAACACAGACCTCCACAAAAAAGCGACAGAACTTTCTTGGTTACCTTTGTAGAAGGTGTCACCTGGATTCAAATGCTTTTAGTAAGACAGATCTTTAACAGATCTAATGCAAGATTAGTAAGATTATATAGAATTACAAACCTTCAGCTGGTTGAGAACATAGACCCGAATTTGATCGGGCTGCGGAATCGCGCTTCTCATATTCTTCCCTAACATATCTGTAACTCTAAGGTGTGTAAAACAATTGCAAACCTATTTTTCTCTTTCCTTCTACAGGAAACACACACACACACACACACACACACACACCAAAAAAAAAAAAAAAAACGCTGAAAGAGATCTTTATTTAATGCGTTTCTACTGTTTTAAGTTGTTTCCGTGTCTTTCTTACCTTCCAAGAAACACTTCAAAATATCTGAGACATTTATCAATTAGTTTAAATTAATACCTTCAACAAGTAGATACATGTTTGAAACTTTAAGAGATTTTAAGATACGACAATCTTATTTTAACAATTGGAATCCAACTATTTTTTTACTCTCTTTTTTCTTCCCTTCTAGAGGAAACATCACAAAACGCTAAAACACGTCTTTAATTACATTACATGAAAAATCTAAATACCAAAAGTCATGTCTTTAACCTTAAGAGATTCTGAGATACGAAAATTTTAAGCTAATAACTGACAACCCTATTTTCCTCTTCCGCATGGAATTTTCAAAAAAAAAAAAAAAAAAAGAAAAAGAAAAAGAAAAAGAAAAGATAAGAAAAAGAAAAAAATCCTTTCTTAGCACAATCTTACGTCATAAATCACACCTCCTGTCCAAATTTCAAATTTGTAGCTTAGCGGTTTGGCCTGGGTATTGATCAGTCAGTCATGCTTGACTCCTTTTATATATAGAGACTAGCCTTTGGCTTTGATGGGGACTTCAGCCCCAAACCCCGTATTTGCTCGGCCTACGGCTTCGTACTTCTTATTTGTCTACTTATATCTCTAATGTTAAGGTATTTCGAGATATGGTCATCTTATTTGTCTAATATATATCTAATGTTAAGGGATTTCGAGATATAGCTATCTTATTTGTCTAATGTATCTCCAATGTTAAGGGATTTCGAGATATGGCCATCTTATTTTAAGAATTTCAACCCCACCTTTTCCTTCCGGCCTTTTTCTTCCCTTATTGGGGAAAAATCTGAAAGCGCTGAAATACATCTTTAATTATTTTAAATGAAAAGCCTATATAACAAATTCCATGTCTCTAAGCTTAAGGAAATTTGAAATATGACTATCTTATTTCAACAATTGAAGCCTACAGGGGAAAAAGGAGGCAAGTCAGTTTTTTTTTAAAAAATGATTTTACACAATTGCCCTGTTTTCCACTGACTTACCTACTTCTTCCCCTGTAGGCAGACGCTTTAGCATTAAATGTCTTAGTGACTAAACTTCTTCTTACTACGAGATTTAATCCATGCAAACTACACCTTTTACGCTACATTATTCTACTGTTAACACATCAACCATTTCTTGATGTACTTCCTTTTCCTCCTCTACTCTTCAATTGCAACAGCACTCTCTTTTCTACCGCTTTTTCTTCCTTTGTAGGGGAAATAATCGAAAAACAGTGATACCAGTCTATAATTATTTTCAACGAGAAATCTATATACCAAATTTCATGTCTATAACCTTTACAGATTCCAAGATATGGCCATTGTAACATAATAATTGCCACCCCTCTTTCACTTCTAATTCTGCTCTGTCCGTAGGCCCTATTTCAGGTTTCCAGCTTCAGCGATTAAGCCTATGGGCGTTGATTAATCAATCAGAAATTTTTTCTTTTACATATAAAAATTAATAAAATGTTCATGTATGAAATATGAACAGAATCGCCTTAGTTTTTTTTTTAATTTCAAAAAGAAATTTACCTCCAATAGTTTAATTGATTTACTATCGATATTATATGAACGTTGAAACTTACCTTCATTTGGGCACCAGGAAACAAAAGACCTGAAGTAACTACTTCGGGATCTGCAAAAAAATAATAAATAAATAAATAAATAAATAAATAAATAAAATAAATAATAATAATAATAAATAAATAAAATAAAAATAAAAAAGCAGCTTTCGTTATTTCACAATTATATATTATACGATTCTGCATACAAGGGTCGTTCATGCGATTCCCTGACTCAGTGGTGCCCACCCCCCTCATGTCCATGACGCACTCCCCCCTCAATTGTCTATCCGTAGGTGTTCTTCCATAAAAAAAAAAACTTTTCGATTAATTTTTACACCCCCTCAAACATATTTATATAGATTTTTTAACCCCCCCAAATATTTCAATGACGCAGTTTGCGTCATAGCCCCCCCTTGTGGGCACCCCTGCCCTGACTAATGCTATAAAAATCACAGGAACGACTTACCAACTATTCATTCTTGTCCCCTTCAAAGAACTTTCTTACGTCATCTACACACCGATTCCAACGCTGTCAAAGTAGCTGTAAGCAGTCCTGAAACGCCTATCGTGGAATGTACCGGAATTCCCACATCGTATTATCCTAGATGTTTTGGGTACTGCCAAATATTTTCTCCTTTAAGAGGCTTCATCCCGGCGAAATTAAAATGCCGCCAATTTTACAATAATTATGTGATATCTTCAAATAGATAAAAGATGATCGAAATGTGGAACAAGAGTGCCCTAGATAATATCATTTTACGTGAGATACTGTTATCACGACCCACTCATCTGCTTTTGATTTCTGGCCATTTTGAAAATCGGCATTTATTTTCGCGTTTCTAAACGGCTGGAAACGGAAAGCCACTAGGTGACTTGTGATAACGGTACCTCACGCAAAATGATATTGTCTAGGGCGCTCTTGTTCCG
Source organism: Thermobia domestica (assembly GCF_964235325.1). Taxonomy (NCBI): domain Eukaryota; kingdom Metazoa; phylum Arthropoda; class Insecta; order Zygentoma; family Lepismatidae; genus Thermobia; species Thermobia domestica. The sequence continues at coordinate 15,538,973 of NC_137471.1, read as the reverse complement.
CATTTCAATTATCTTTTATCTATTTGAAGATATCACATAATTACTGTAAAATTAGCGGTATTTTAATTTCGCCGGGATGAGGCCTCTTAAGGTGGATTTCAGTGTAGAAACAGTAAAAAAAAAAAAAAAAAAAAAAGTCATACAGAGCTAGATCTGGTGTGTGGGGGAAGCTTTTGGGCAAGGAGTAAGACGCCATTCTTGAAGTGTGTCATATTTCCAACTCCTCTATTAAGATGTCCACTACCCACTTGTCCGGCCATTTAGAACGATTGAAATGACGCAACAGTTGTAATGTAGGTAAGTAGACCTCCATATTGACAGTTTGTCCACGTCGTGATACACAATCCCAAACATGATTAAAAACTCAATCAACAGCATTTGATTGGCCTAGTCTAGCCTTCTCAGATAACGGGATCTAAGTAATTTTCAGTGTTATCACGGCATTATCTTGGTTTCAGCGTCGTACCTCTGTAAAATAACAAAGTCAATGAATGTCGGCTAGTTCAATTCTGTTTTCTACGGTTCCTGTTTATAGTGACACGAGTGCTCTGGCCCTATGTAAGAATCCTCGACATCAATTTTACCGATACACGACATATCCCTATGTCTTCGTGCAAGATGTGGTTACATGGTTTACATATATGTTCAACTCATCCCAGCTTTGAATTTTGAAATTATCAAAAAATTAAAAAAAAATCATATTTGTTCTCTAGAACTCGGGTTAATTTGGATTGGATTGTCCTTTCATGGGTATAAAATTGTCAAAATTCAAATTTGAGGATACTGACCCAATATATCTAATCTTAACACTGAAAGTCTGAGATAACTCATTGTCTAACGTGTAAGGTCATATCAAAAATTTTAATAATTAATTACCTATTAGCTATATATAGGTTTCTTTTATAGGTGTGTAATACAATTACTGTATATACACGTCGCTTAGAAGTGAAATTTTAATGCCTATGCTGCTTGTGTGTAAAACTATACACAGAGTAAAGCATACAGCTATGTGCCTAAAATAAAGGTGAAAAAAGGTGTTCAAGTATTTAACCAGGGGTGCCCACAAGGGGGGGCTATGACGCAAACTGCGTCATTGAAATATTTGGGGGGGTAAAATCTATATAAATATGTTTGATGAGGGGGTAAAATTATTCGAAAAGAAGATTTTTTCATGGAAGAACACCTACGGATAGACAATTGGGGGGGGGGGTGCGTCATAGACATAAGGATGGGTGGGCACCACTGATTTAACTAGCAGTTTTTAATGTCTAGTATAAATAAACACAGAACACAAGCAATCTACCTTGGATTTGCTGCGGAATATCCAATAGTGAGGCTACATAAGTGCTCGTTACGTAGCCACATTCAGTTTGTCCATAAATCTGAAAAAGAGAAAAAAGTGTCAGAATTTACATGTAACGAGTAGTAGGAAGTACAAACTTGATACATTTTATTATATAAAGTAAGTTAGAAACAAGGATGTTATAAAGTAGAGGATCTGCTCATACTACAAAATCGTGAAGCCATACGTCACAGTTTCGCCACACCTACTCTGCCCACTCCGAGCCACTAAGATTGCAACGTTACGAGCCAACAATCGTGGCGGAAACGAGAGTAGTCAATCAGACGTGTCGGCTGTGATGATGCTCTTTTTTTTTTTTTCTTCAACAGACAAATACAATGATGATGATTTGTTTTGAAAACTAAGTATGAAGAAAAATGAACATTTTGTTCACCGACCAAAAACCATCTTTCGTTTTACTTTTGTTACTTCAGGAATTGTTGTTTGAAAAAGTAACATTGAAGAATCTGAGTTCCATAGTTGTCTAACAAGTGTACAGTTCAAAGCAGTACTTCTTCTGACTGAAAGATTCCATCGTACCGAGGAAATTAAATCTTTCAGCAAGATTTCAAGTATCGAATATACTAGAATTCTAGAATACTAGAATTTTACTTACTATAGCAAAGTATATGAAATATCTTGTAGAATTTTCACATTTTCAGGCAAAGCCTCCCCCCCGAAAGAGGAAAAGCCCCTCCCGAAACAAAATCGTAAATACGCCACTAATTGTACCTCTTGATCATTGTTTCTACTCAACATTTTTATTTTACATAATCAAAAACAACTTTATTATGATTCACGACAGAGGTAACCATTTTCTTTAGTAAATGGTTGCAGCAGTAAAAGTAATTTGTTCATTTTAATAGTTTATTTTAAAAAAAATACCATTTGTGTTTTGGAATACAAATCTTTATATTAAGCATATTTGTTAAGTCAATCCTTCTTCACAAAAACTGTTGGAAAAGTGTCAAATTATTGTGTTAAAAATGCAGACTTCGCTTTGATCTACCTGTCTCTTGTCTTGTCCAAATTACCGCTACCACAAAATAAAATACTGTATAAATCTTAAAAAGTTCAAACGATGATGATTTCACTTTTGTAGCGGTTTTAACCCAACTTGAACTTTCCAGTGCTACTTCTACGAGATGCTAATAGATATTCACGTGTATATTTTATTTTGGTTTTCAAATTCTGCTGCATTTCCAACGTCATTATATACAGAGTTTTCATAAAGTCTGGACGGATTTAATTCGCTTATAATTTACATAAAAATGCTCATATTGAAATCAAATAAAGTGCAAACGGTAGCGGAAGGATTAAATTTTTACCTGTAATCTGCACCAGCTCAGTTCATTCACTGCCACACCTCCAACTGGGCGCCATTTACGTCCACACATTCGCGTAGGCGGCGCTGGAATCCACTCACAGCGTTCCGTCGTGTTTGATCCGAAATGCCAGCCACAGACGCTCTGATTTTGTCCTGTCTCCAAGAACTTAGCATGCCACTTTCGGATTGCACTCTCAGTCGCTGCCGGCTTTTTTAACTCTTTGGTGAACTTTCGACACACCAGAATTGGTGATTTTAGCTCTGCGTACCACAGAACACATTGCGCTTTCTCTTTCACCGACGCCATCTTTGATACGGTAAAAAAAAATAGTCTTCTCAGGGGAGTTTTTCATTTATTTATTTCTTTAAAAGACACACACACCAATACAGCTTACAACTTACTTTTAACAGTCAACATTGAAACAACAATGATGGAATTTGGTAAGAAACTGACCCTTGCCCTCCCTCTCCCTCTCTCAACGTGTTCAGAGTTGCCGCTTATCTAACAGTGTTGCCAAGTAAAAATTTAATCCTTCTGCTACCGTTTGCACTTTTATTTGATTTCATTATGAGCATTTTTATGAAAATTATAAGCAAATTAAATCCGTCCAGACTTTATGAAAACCCTGTATATTAAAAAAAATGTTACATCGGCTAACTTTTTTTTTTTTTTGTCTCGCTTATTTAACCTTTGTTGAGCTCAGCGAAGCGAAGCTCTTATACTCGGGTTAGCCGTTTGGTTGTCCGCGAACTCCTCCTAGACCGTTTGGGCGATCTCAACCAAACTTAGCATGCTGATAGAGTATGTCGTGCTGAGTGACAACATAGGTCGAAATTAAAAATCCGATGTACCATAAAGGAATAATCACCGAAAAACGCTTCCTCCTAGACCGTTTGGCCGATCTCAACCAAACTTAGCACGCTGATAGAGTATGTCGTGCTGAGTGAGAACATAGGTCGAAATCAAAAATCCGATGTACCATCGAGGAATAATCACCGAAAAACGCTTGCATAGACTTAACATGGGGAAAAAGTCATGATTACGTAGTTTAAGCTCGCTCAGCTCATTTCATTGCAATCGGGTATATCCATTGCATTCCTAGTTATTTCATGCATGACGTATATGGTTTACTGTAGAATGTGTCTGACAATTTAGTGTATCCATTTTTATTTTATTATATATATATTTTTTTCCATTCGTATGTCTGTCCATATGCTTGTCTGTTCCATGATACGTCTTGTAAAATTTATTGAATTTTAACGAAACTCTCTGTGTATACTCCTTAATCATAAACTTATTTTAGAGAGTTGAAATCCATCAAGACTAAGAGAATTAAATATGTTAAATGCATGTCAGGTTGCATGTCTGAGCAAATACACAATATGGTAAGATAATTTTCCAGCATAATAACATGCATAAAATTTATTTTATATATGTAGTAATGTTATATTTAGGGCATTCCAATCATCTTTGTTGGTTTTGATAGAAGTTTGTCAAATACGAGTGGTTAAATTACGGCAAACTTTACCGACCTTTGATTTTCCTTATTTAAATTATATAAAACAAAATAATTTCCTCCATTACTTTTGTTACAATTATTAAAATTTGACACAGTATGGCGTATATTTTCATTCATATTTTCCAGTCAACCTTTCTGCATAAAGTTGAAAACTGCCTAAAATTAAACGGCGAATTAAAACTTCATCTCTGATTAAAACTCTTTTCACGATAATGTTTATAAATGACGTACAATAAACTCGATTATCTGCAGGTGGATTATCAGCGGCCATCTTTTCCTTTCCTTTACGGTATAGACAGAATCTGCAACTACAGCTATACAGTTGGAACTACAATTAAACGAAAAAAAAAATGGAATTGCTGATAAAGGAAAAGGAAAGTAAATCAACAATGTTGTAAGTACAGAAAAGTACTAAAAGTCATGAATGAATATGTAGGCCCTTACTGTAAATCAAAAATTGTTCAAAACTATATTCGTGTTGATTTGTGTCCCTTATCCGCAGTTGTCGCACCACACGATTTCATGAAATAATCGTGAATTTACTGTATATTTGATTTTGATACATTTGGCACACATTTTCTTTTAGGTATTTCAACCATCCCTACTGCATTGAGATACAGTCAAAGGCAGGGCGATGATTTTACTCGCATCGGACATTGTTTAAACAGTTTACCGATAACTTTCGTAAAAGTTATTCTATTTTGAAGTATGTTATATATTTCTAAAGAAGTGTATATAATCCTTATAACTGGGGTTTACATTCAGTCAAATGTGAGGGAATAAATCAAAGTTCTCGATTTTCAAGAATATTTTCCAGAATTTAAGAGAAAGTTATTGATTTTACTACAATTGGAGTATGTATTTTTTGAGGTTTTCACCAATATATAGTGTTTTGAGCTGAAGTCTGTCAATGAAACAGAGAGCTAATGAACTTTATGCAAAAATATCCATGATTTTTATGAAACGCAGTGGAATTGGTGAAAAAACAAAACAAGAAATATAAGGTGCTGAAAATACTAATAGTAATAAAACGCTTTCACGAGATTCTACATTGCATAGTGTCTTTAATATGTATTAAGAGTCACTTAAATACCAACGTTTTCAAATTGGTTAATATTGGATGTGCGGAAAGATACGAACGACTTATACTGTTAATTTCTTTGATTTTTTGAAGTCATTTGAGAAATAGAGTATGTTGAGTAAAAGAAGAGAATAAACTGACAAATGTAAATGATTAAATACAGAAACTTTACCAATGTAAACGTCGTTATACTGTATATCAAGTTGGATAACTATATCAGAGACATGAAACTTGTAAGTTGTCTCAAGTAGTACTGTCTTGTACAGCTCACAGATGACGAGAAGAACCCTAAAACAGGAGTAGCGGGGAAAGGTCAACGACACGGTCAAGTCTATTTTCGGTTTTTGAGGTATGGTCTTTACTTAGATGTCGTCTGCTACTCCAGGTAGTTATCTATGTGCTATTCCGTGGTGTAATTTGAAACCCCCGTGCGAAAAGTGGGCGAGCCCATGGTGGAAAAACTACAAGGTGGATGCAATGCAGTGCTACATTCTTGTCGCTCTGGCGCATGACGTCATCCTGGTCGCAGACGTGGCAAGCGAGAGTCAGATGAACTTTTAACAAGCGCTTGTTCGCTGGTATCTTATACGCAAACTTCTCTTCTATTTATAGTGATCTTCAACGAAGTAAAAATTTTAGTACAAACAATAATTATATAAACGTAATGTAATCAATGCTTAAGCTAAGTAAATTCAAAGGAAGATATTTACAATAGCAAAAGAAACAGCAATACCAGTTCATATTAAACAACTTTGAAGCTTGAACAAGCCAATATTATTTTCATTATTATATACAGTATTTATGTATTCTCAAGTATATTTTCGTAACACATTGATCGGTTTTGATTTGCTATTATTATTTTGCTTGAAAGAGAATTCTTTACTGATAACCCCATATAAATTTTGAGAATATCTCAAGGAGAAATTCATGGTTTTCGTAAACAGAAATGCACGTACGTATATTTTTGTTATGTTTGGACAGTTTTTTTTAAGAGGTTGCTCCCACGTAAGATTCATCAGAATCTCAGGGGAGGTTAAAAACTTTATTGAGCAGGAAAACGCAAAACATCGTTTTTATTTTTAATTTATAAAAAAATAATCTTATTTGAAGTCGCTGATCGCTTATTTATAGAATTTGTATTTAAACAAAAGGTTTGGTGAAACTGACAGTTCTCTGAATATTAGTGTCAAAATTTACTCCATAACAAACTGTATTATTAAACATTTGTACGAAATGAAACGTTACATATACTTTTTATTGTACGAAATGAAACGTTTTATTGTGTTCTAAAAATATACAGAAATAATTATGTATATACAAAGCACCTCAAACAAAGAAATTGCAACTTGACTATTTCAAGCAAGAAACAAAGTACTAGGCGTAGGTGAAGGCGATGTAGGGGTGTTACAGCTAGACTAGAAAACATATAAACCATAAAATTACATAATTTTCGTAATTTTCTTGATAAGTTTTCTCTTTTCTATCCTGTGGACTAAAGAAGACAAAAGATAAATGCAAGTGAATGATTATGTGGAATTTGGTGGAATGAGAATGCGGGAGTACCCCGAGAAACTCACGGACACGATGTTATGCACCACAAACTCACTTGACCGAGAAGCGGACCAGTATCCCTTGCACTAGAGGTGAGCTTTCTACCACTGAGCCACCGTGCTTCCTTGGTTAGTTGAGAATCTACCATATTTTTAAATTTATTGCAGTCAATCTTAATCTTGTAATTCTGGAGGGGGGCCCTAAATATGTATTGTAATTATCCAAAGTTATGATTAAAATGAACAAAAATTTCAAAATCTGAGTGTAAAAATGTCCCGACAATGTCGCCCTGACATGGTAGGTGGATACTTTATTCTCTTGATCTAATACATTGTTATATATCTTTGTAATCGTTAATCGTTATTACGAACCTTCCATTCGTTAGTTAATTTGAAGTGCAACGTCCCGTTTTAGCACCGAGGCTACAGGAATGCAGACCTCCAGAATGAAATGGGACCTGAACTACTTTAACGCGTTCAATGCTCTCCATTTGCGTAACTCGAGGGAGGTAAGCCTCCTAGATCATCGTGCCTCCCTTCTCGAGTTACATGCCTGCCTCTGTGGGGAAAATTTTGTTTCAATATCTTATGTAGGAGGAAATGATGATAGAAATGGTCACCTCTGTCGGTTCCCCTCCCTCATGATTTCGAATCTGGGTCTTGCCTCAAAGTTCGTCTTTTTAAATCGTACTATTGGATTTTTGTATGCAGAATTAACACAAGCTACTGTAGCCCTATATACTATTATTGCATACTATTAATACTAAAAAGAAACTACATAATGAAATCGCTTTTTTATAATTTCATTTAACGTTGCATTTATTTATTACTTTTATGTAAAACTTACCATATTTTAAGATTATTTTGTCCTATAGCCTGCAAGCTAAAATCTATTTCTGGAGACATTCCCCCTCTTTTTGGGGAAATCTAAAGTATTTTATATTAGTTCCCTTAGTTATTCTGTAATAATTACTACAGCCGTACATTGCACAGTTAGGCATTCTCGATATCATTTAAAAGAACAAAGTAAGAAAGAATTTCCACTTTTCACTTAAAGCCGCGCCTTTTGCCGTTGTCTCTTGCAAACCAGATGACGTCACAGCTACGACAGCGCTCCAGGCGACATGCGCATGCAACCACCTTGTAGTCTTTCCACCATGGGCGAGCCCATACCTACATACGTACGTCATATTACTTCTGCTAGGGTTCTTCTCGTCATCTGTGAGCTGTACCTAACGAACCCAGTCTCGGACTGGGGGTTATAGGTCACCGGCAGGAGCCTCACCTGGTGGAACCCACCTTCCTTTTCCATGTAGCATGTAGAAGTCTCGTAAAATCTTAGCGATGAGGAGTGGCTTTTCTTCATAAAGCTGTCACCTTCATCTACGTGTAGTAATGGGGCTCCAGGGTGGCGACCTGTTCTGTTTCTTTATGGTGTTACAATAACTTGTCAAAGAACTAACAGAGGGCCCCAGCAGGATTTTATAAAAGTCTGTCTGATTTCATCATTCATGTAGCACCAATACAAGGGCGCCGATCCTGGGGGGGGGGGCAAAGCTCATGTGGGCCCGCTATTGCATTTATGAATATACAATATTTATCATAATTTGAGTGCAATTTGTCTTAAAATCTTCATATATATGTCTTCTGCATCTGAATGGGCTCTCCCAAATACAGAGAAATCGGCGCCCTTGCTCCAAGACACATTTAGACAATATGATGCTGGGTCCCCATTCTTCATATTGTTGAAGTATACTGTTACTAGGCCACAAACAGTATGGTATAATATAGGTCTGTTGTTTTACAGAATATCGAACTATTATAATATTTTAACAACCGATATGAACATTTTTTTCTAGCTAACCGGTGCTTGAAAGAGCAATTAAATGAGTTTTGACGAAATAATGTTACTTTTTCACTATTTGTTGACATTTTTTTGTCTTGTTTTTTCCTATATGTTAACATTTCCTTGTGTAAAATGGCAGTTATGCTGTATCTGGGAATTTGTTCAATAAATAAATAAACAAATATTTAGAAAGGGCCCTGGCAGGAATCCCTGCCCTCTTGGAATGGCCAGTCCGGGCCTGAATGAACCTATGTGGAAGAGACTTTCACTTAGAATAAAGCTTATATTTGTAACGCAGTAGCGTAGCCAAGATGTGTGTTTTTTTGGGGGGGGGGGGCAAGTGTTGTTATAGGTACATATAGAAAAATTACAAACAAAAAATATATAAACATAAAAGTATATAAAAAATTACAAACATCACAGTAAAAAAGTACATTATCGGACCACATTCGGGGGGCGGCCCATCTGGTCCCCCCTTCCCTACGCCACTGTTGTAACGTAAAGTTTGATTTTTATAGAACAGTAGGTGATAAAATTGTCAAAAACATTAGTTGACTGGGGAAAAATCATCGTTTCTTCCTCTACCTTTTGAATCATAGATTTACTAACATTTATTAAAAAGTTTATAATAATGCTTGATTTTTGACCGTGCTGCAGTTTTGTTTTATTCACAAGTTTAAACAATGGTTTCAATATTAGGTCTTCTTTATAGTTTAACTCACGCGTATGTTTCCCGAGGCTAAGGGAGACGGTAATCATTAGGTAGATGATAGTAGTGAAATAGTGAACGTAGGAGGAAACAAGACAATTCCGAGAAAACCTAGCATACGGGGTTTGTCTACCACAAAATCCACTTGGCGCATTGTGTGCACAAATTTCCCAGCAAATTATAACTAGTTTACTACTACTACTACTACTACTACTACTACTACTAATAATAATAATAATAATAATAATAATAATAATAATAATAATAATAATAATAATGGGCCTTATGCAGAGTCGTTTTGACGTCTGATTAACGCCATACTACGGGGTTGACTAACGGATGTTTATCAAAATTGTATTCAGAGTCTCTGATGAGGACGTAGTATATGACGAAGTTAATCACATGTGACTAATTAATCTAAAGCAGAGGCTAATCTTTTACCCACGGTTTAGCGTGTGACACAACATTTCGTATTTCATGTGTTTTTATTTTTACAGACTACGCATGCGCTGATCTACTTTTCCGTAGTTGCCACATTTATTTTTCTTACCCGATGCATTGGGGTTATATAAGTTAATCATACCCAAAACATCTTTTTAATTGTACTCAAAGTAGACTGAATACTAAAAAGTGCACCTTCCTTAGTAAAAAGTTAGTATGCTACTAACTAGACTCTGACTAACATTCGATTAACGAATTCTCTCTGAATACCTCTCCCAATAAGTCTGACAAAGCAAATACTTACAAAATCAAAGCGCTGTATATGGCGATATTTCGACATGAGACTTTTTACTGTAGCAGGATCTACTGCTGCCCCTCCACTGAATACAAACTTCATACTACTAAGATCATAGTTGGAAGACAATTTTGTCTTAGTTAAATATGTCAACACGTAAGGAAAAGATGCAAAAGCTTCAGGCTGGAAGAAAAAATATGCATATGTATAATCACATATTTACAAAAAAAAATGTTATAGACACATTGTGGAAATTTATAACACCTGTTTTCTGGATATAATGAGATGTTAAGTTTTACATTAAGATAATTTCAAGAGAGGGAGAGACCACAGTTTTTGAACCTTTTACCCTGAACAACATGGATCGATTCGTGGAGTGGCTAACTATATTAGGCCAAGTGTGTCATTTGCTTTCAGTGTTTATTGGATTAAACTTAATGTCAAGATAATTCCACACGAATTCGCTTTTCCCAATTATTTTCTCGTATTTACTTAATATTGACTGTCATTCCATACTTATAACAGTAAATAATCTTTTTTTCTTGCTAATATGATGTAAAACTAAGTAAAGAGGTAATAATTTATTCTGTAACTATGGTCAATTGTAATTGAATTTTGAGTGGAAAACTGGATCTTGAGGCAACACTGCTATTTTTGTCTTGTATGATCAGGTTATCGAAAAGTATATTTTCTTTATACAGATTCTTTTGTCATAGGGGCCGGTGAAATATCGACTTATGTGCTATTACAGTGTCTCGCAAAAATTTTCTCTTAGTTTACGAGGTGTTTGCAATTTTTGGCATATCAATTTACCTGCATGTTATCAAACTGAAGACAGTTATTTGGACATTCACCAAAAAAATAAGTCTAGAATTTATTGAAGTATTATTTAAATCAAGAAAATTAACGCAAAATATTTTTATGAAGTGGCCCCAATATTCATAATCTACACGATCTCTGGAACATCGTGTTCACTTATGATGTGCTTTTTGTTGCATAATGCATGTTGCATAATGCATAAGTTTTAGTTGTTTACTTGCTCTCTGCAAACAAATATAACAAAACACATAGCATGTTTATTCAGAAATTTTGTTCTAAAATCCGGATTCAAGACTTTTCAATGTGATAAATTTAGCTTCAAAATCGCAAAAGCTTACGACTGACGTCATTACACAAATTCCGAAAAATTACATTTAACGTTGTTTGTCGGAAATTGATCGCAAAGATGTGTTGCAATCATGCAAGTCAATATTTAATCGGCCCCTCATTTCTTCTTTAACTATAGCGTAATAAACACATTACGAGATTCTGTTAGTTAGATTTAAATCATTAAAAGTAATGATTTGGTATGATACTTTTATTGTTAAGGGGATCATCAATCATGAGTCAATCATGTCATCAATTATGAGATTGCTTTATGAGACTTTCAAACTATTAACATAAGTATGGGAAGTCTAGGTTCTTTTTTTCCGTCCGTTGGTATATGATGATTAAGTTCAAAAGTGAGATTTGCTTATTTCTGCTACTTTCGGTTTGAATAAAGAATTATAACAGAGAATGGAACATATTCTTCATAAACTGAATTTATATCCTATAAATACTTACCACTATCTCTTACCGGTTTTATTCTGACACTTCTCCATATGTAGACAAATGTAGCAGTTCTATACTTCTCATTCTTACGTTTATAGCACAGTATGAAAGTCATAATTTGGAGGAAACGACAGAACACTGAACGAATTCGCAGACACATGCTGCTGTCGCAAACAAACCCATAGCCTGAGATCGAATCAGTTGAAGTGTTCGGACTAGTTGAAGAATTAATTGGTGTATAAAAATTAAATAACGTCTCTGAAACTACGCTGAAAATTAATTGATCTGGCACCTTATTCTCTAAAATTTTCCTCGTACCTATAAACAATGTCGTAAATCTTCCATTACCACTGCCTTAAAAATAAATAAATGAATAATATCCTTAGTTAACATTTATATCCTGAATGGTCAAGGAGATGTCAGACAATAAAACTAAACTTATAATAGTAAGGAAGAACTGGCAGATTAAGGGAGTAAATTGGAGAATATTGGGAATCACGGACACAACATTGTTCAGAACTTCACATGTTCTCTGATTGAATCAAATAAAGGTTGTTTGTATCAAAACTGGCGTTCTAGTACTTAAAAACATAGATATACAAGTACTAACTGTACAGTTCTCTTGTTTTTTAAACCGTATTTTACTGGATTTTCTCAATTTACGCATAAGAGTGGCATTTCAAGATATCCGATTGACTGAATCTTATGGAGGAGAAAACCCTATGTCATTCAAAGGACTGTAAAGTAATAAAAGATGACATTCTAATGGAGCAACAATTCTAGTAGTAACAGACGTATCTACATTAAGGAAAAGTAGGAAGAAGACGACAAAATGCGTCTGTTCGAACCAAGTGATGGAAACTAGATGGGACAAGTGCTGAAAAGATTCGAATGGAATTAACGGGATACGGACAAAATCTCGCGTCCGAAACATCGCCGGCCAAAACCTCGTGGGACAAAATCTCGCCGGGCCAAAACCTCGCGTGGCCAAAACCTCGCGTGGCCAAAATCTCGCCGCCCAATACCTCGTGGGGCAAAATCTCGCCGGGCCAAAACCTCGCCGCCCAAAATCTCGCCGGGCCAAAACCTCGCCATTCAAAACATCGCGTGGCCAAAACCTCCCGCGAATGAAACTTTTCTTTAAAATTTACCCAATGAGTTTCTTAATATGCAATTCCACATTACAAATGATAATAATAATAATAATAATAAGAAGAAGAAGATGATACAAAACATCGTGTGAGTGGGCTTTCTCGGGTTATTCCCGTTTCCTCCCACTTTCTTTATTCGATCATTTCCTTCATCCTGGTCATCTACGTCTCCTTTAACCTACAGGACATAATCAAGGGACGTCGTAAAAACTCATTTATTATTTCATACTTTCATAAATATTATTAGATTTTTGTTAAAATTTTAAGTTTTTGGATGTTCCAAAGTTCACGAAACTAACCTCGTTAGTTATCGTTACTTTCCTTATGCAGACTTTCTTTCCCTATAACCAGTTTACAAATATCCTGTCGCCCTATCTTCACATTGAAATCCTCTAATACAGAAATAGAATTTTCATATGGTATCGCGGGACTTGGTCAAATACCTGTGATACTTCTTCTGAAACAGCGTCTTTTATACCATCATTCTTATCGTCTGTTGGAACATTCGCATTTTGGTCAGGTGAGATTTTGGGTATGGCGATATTTTGGGGCGCGAGGTTTTGGAAGACGAGGTTTTGGCAACGCGAGGTTTTGTAATCGAAATGTAATCGAAAATACAAGACTATGGCTGAGTGAAGAAGGGGTAGTAATGATGAAGGAATCCAAGTACTTGTGATCGATATTATAGGAAAATATATTGATAGAATAATATGCAAAAAGCACAATTAGCAATGGTTGGACAAGATAAATAGAAGTGCATGACGTAGTGTGTGATAGTAGTAAGATAGCCCTTAAAGGAAAAGTTTACAAAATAGTAGAAAGATCTGACACATTACACAGAGTGGAATGTTGAACGACAAAAGGAAGAGAGGAACAGAAGATGTTACGGTGAATGTGTGCAGTGAGGCAAAAGACAAACTTAAGCATGAAACGAACAGTAAATACCAGTAATAGATAAGCTGCAGAAAAGTAAACTTCGGTGGTTTGTAACGTTTCTATTTAGATAGGAGTTCGTTACTCGATACAGGCTTCCCACCTGTGAAAACCCGCCACAATTGAGAAACTATATATATATATATATATATATATATATATATATATATATATATATATATATATATATATATATATATATATATATATTAAATTAAGAATAGTTGCCAGAAATCCTAAGGACCACCATATGTTCAGCTTAATTCTAAATACCATATAACCTTCCTAAAAATTAGGCCAATCGCAAAACCATAAATAGGTCAAGGATTTAATTTTAGTTTCGTTAAGTAATACATCAATGATTTAGGAATCTCTTCTTTATAACAAAATCAATCGACATTACAAATTTCCTTACAAGTCATTAAACTCGCTGCTACTAATTGGACACATTAAATTAAATGCAAGTGAAATTAATATTAGTCCCAATAAATCTCAACATAATCGTGTACCACGACAACTTAAAATGATTTGGATAATTGTACCGAATTTTCAAACATATATACATATATCGAATATAGGAAGTTATAAGTATGGTTAACACAAAATGCCTATATTCCATTTAATCAAACAGTTAAGTCTCCATTAGAACATATATGAATTCGATTTAAATTTAAGAAGATTATTAAACAACTCACCAGAATATTAAGTAAATAACAGTCCACACTTTAGAATGTCAAATTGAATTCACTTGTAATATACACACAACTCTTTAATAGAATAATTTACCAATTTTCGATAGATAGAGCTTACTATTACAAGGTTTTACCGAGTACATTTGCAGCACACATCTGCTGAGGATAACTCAAGTGCTGGGTGAAGTAACAACAATCGCCACTAGAGGCGCTATATTCAAAATTTGACAAACGAAACTAGCTTATTGAAGACTCGAAATACAGTAGAATGAATTTATATAATAACTTACAACCCCTTTTTTGGTAACTAACAGAGTGACATGTTACAGGTTTCAGCATGAAAGGAGACCTTCGAAATACATAATCACTGAGTAATTGTCATTGAAATGAAAGAGAAACTAGCGCGAGATCAACCAAAGAAGAAGTGAGGAGATTGTGTGAAGAACGAGATTGTACAGTTTGGCGTCCCTGTGGAGATGACACAAAATAGAAACAGGAGAAAGACAGAGTTGCAAAAAGGCGACTCCAGCTAACTTGGAAAAAAGGTGTAGAAGAAGAAGCTACAATTGATTACAGAACATGGATCTCGAATACCAAGATAACCACGATAATTAAGAATACCAAAGTATGAAATGGAAGTGGAAACAGATCATTGGTCTAATACTTCTGAATACAAGGAATTTTATTTCAAAATATTAAGTAGAAGGAATTACCATTAATTTCCCAAGATTTCCCATTTTGTTCCTGACTACTCTGCTACTCGTACCACCTTAGTAACTTTAAAAGACAAAGTAGTTAGGAGAGGTTTACGAGGTATGGAAATCCATACGAAGTGTTTCACTCAAAGGTAGCCCCAGAAATTATTGTGTAAAAATAGTACGGGAAGAAGAAATCAAACAAAATTTGAACATGGCATACATGTATATGTGAGAAATAAGCTGATGTTACAAGGGATGCTGGAAATGTTCTGGAAATTTGTGAATGTGGCTGCCATTACTTCGGGTGTTGTTGCTTGTATATCATGAAGCATGTTGCCAACCATCAAACTGTTCCAGTGATAACTCTATTGTATCTTAATAAAACCATTAGGTCAATACTGTTTAACACTAAACACGCACTCTTCAACTGAACAGGCATAGATTGTTACTGCAACGTGAAAACAAGCAAGAAGCTCCCGGCATTTATCGAACTCATTGAATATATGAGCATGCCAAAAACAACGATACGTGCAACTCTTCTATGGCAATTCTGCTCAATGGATACGGGGCACAATGTTGCCACTTCATTTTTCTCACGTAATACAGTATATTCTCTCCAAATTGAATCGGAAATGGTAAACCATCTATGAAATGAGGTGATTATTTTTGCGGCTACTTTGTAGTGGAACATAGATTATTTTTCCTTCTTGAAATAGTTTACATGTCTAAGAAAACATAATGTAACATTACTTAATAAAGTAATACTATAAGAAGCTAAAAAGAATATCAATATAGTTTATGTTTACCTTGTACTTATGAATATATCCTAGTAGTTTTTCTTCTGAGTACACAGGAATTGTATATGCTCTAGTTCCATTTGCTAAATTACATAGACTTATCAACAATCCAGAGATATGGAAGTTTGTAAATGTGAACATTGTATCAGCAGCAGGAAATACATACCTGAAAAAGGTTGTATGTATTACTGGTAGTTACTTGCGAAAACAATGCATCAATTTGAATAAACTACAATAGGAAAACCAAAATATGCGAGATTTATATGCTACTAGAATTCAAATTGTACATGATGAAAAGAAATAATTCTGAGTACGTTCTTAATGATATATGCAATTTGGCAACTGTTTTGCCTATCAAATAAAATCCTGGCTGAGTCTCGACATGATCGATAGCATTTCCTTACAAAGTTTCCCTAAATATTGAGAGTTCTTTGGAAGATACCATTACAGATTCATCGTAAATTAAAAATTGTAACATTATTCAAAGACAGTTTTTCCAGGGGAAATTTCGGTGCATGGAGATGAAAGTAGTATAACAAAAATACTCGTAATCCATGTTAAGCAAGATCAGATATATATCCCGGAAAGATTGATTGATTGATTTTTACGTCCCTTTCAGCAGCGAGGCTATATGAGACGTGGACCTACTGATTAACGTGGAATCCGAACCACATGAGCTCCCGCCGGGAATCGAACCCGGGTCTCCCGCGCCCCAAAGGCGCGTTCGCTAACCGCTTAGCCACGGAGGAGCTCATATCCCGGAAAGAATATCATAGCTAAGTAGAGATTTCTCTTCTGGAAATTCACTGAAATGTTTAATGACCGTCACTATGAAATGGACCACATATAGCTGAAAGTTGTGCAGTCACAGGTAGTTGGTTCATCAGTATGCAGTGTTTCTAACTTGCATAAAATATAGTAAAGTGCAACATATACATTTGGGGTACTCCCGACACTCACATTTGGAACACGTTCGACAGATGATTTTTGCCCCCCTTTCGTTGTGATTTTTAATAACTACATATCTAAAACACTACATTAGTATTAACATATAGATAATAGAATGTCTGCATCCTGTTTCTATTGCATGAGTTGCTCCTGGAATTTGAAAAAAAAAAAAAAGTCATTAGCCATTCAGACCGTAAATAATGCAATGCTACTTCCTACTGCCTCAAGAGCTTTTGAAGTCCCTCGGATACATTATGTGACAGTTATTCAAAGTTAACTGCAAGAAACATTTTGTTGAAGATACAACATTTGCTGAAGAAGACGAACACACACTAGAAGAAAAGTTAATTATGTTAAACGGGCGTGGGTTCACCCAAGAAAATGAGATGTACTGTAAAGCGAAGGACAATAGTGCCAAACATTTAACATCTGCACAGGAGAATAGTAAAATACAAAAATCGAAAGGTAGTAATACATAAATGAATGTACAGATATATATAAAAATGTTGCAAAACAGTAACAAAAATGAGAAAACTCAAAAAGAAAATTATTGTGCTAGCTGCCGAGATTGGTTTCAAAGCAAAAACAATTCCGCTGATTGGGTTGAATGTACAAAATAATTTCAGCGGTTCAACGAGGACTGTGTTCTTCTCCAGACGATCCTTTCTTTGTGTGTCAACAATGTGAAATCTCAAACTTATATAAGTATAATGTTTGCTCTTTCCTGTACATGAAGCTAACACTAATATTTTATTCTATAAAAATACTTTTTATAACAAATGATTAACATAAATTAACAAATATTTTTTCATGAAGTACAGAAGTTTTGTGCTCTCTGTGCTAGCTCACATTCAGCATATTATTTTTTAAAAGAAATTATTGTTTCATATATTTCTTGTATTTGAACAAATTTTGTGATTATTTTTTTCCTCATTTGTAACTCAGTGACATTTTACAATATTATTTGTAGCTGTAAATAAAGGTATTCTACATTCCTAAACTTATAGATTTCCGTGCTTGTATATAGCCCACGAACTACTTTACAAACAGTTGGGGAAGTCCGACACTTCTTCATCGTTCATTTCAATTGTGGCTCCACAGCCACACATTGCTTTTGTGTAACAATGTATTGTATCTGTCAACTAGTTGAAATAGTATACTACACCATGGGCTATAATTCGTTTCTTTAAGAGGATTCTCGATGCCGAAATTAAATTGCAGCAAATTTTAAACGTTTCCCTAAATATTTCATAAACTTATAAAGAGGAGAAAAATTGCAAGTTGTTGTTCTTTTAACAATGTGACTTTCTAAATAATAGCGTAGTTACAACTCCTCTGAATATTTTGGTTATGTAAAAAGCTAGGAACGAATTGTTTTTTCGCGTTAAAAAGTTGATTTCCTAACTTTCAAACAACGGAAAACATGCAGAGAAGTTGTAACTACGCTATCATTTGTAAAATCATATTGTTAAAAGAACAACAACTTGCATTTTTTCTGTGCTTTATGCGTTTCTGAGATATTTACGAAAAAGTTTAAAATTTGCGGGCAATTTAATTTCGGCGTCGAGAGCCCTCTTAATAATTAATTATAATCTTGTAGTTGTGCTAATGTCCTTAGGGTGTCGGTATTGCTTCAAATGACCATACAACATCTGTACAAAATAACTAACCTAATTCCATATAGTGAAATAATGAAAAAATATAACTCCTTTATATGATAACGGAATTCATTTCATGTGGTACAAAAATAAAAGAATACAATCGCTTTAGAAGTTGACGGAGCTAAAGATATACCACATTGACTTGACACCTACTCTTCCGTTCCAAGCGCTGCTATCGGCTGAAGGAATTCCACTCCCTTTCGCTAAAATTCAGCAACGGCTCCCTTATTGGCTCAAAGCGTGGGTGTGTCAATGTGTGAGCTTTAGTTAACATTTTTGCCACGGCTCAAGACATTTTGGCAACACAATAATTCCATATAGTACAGAAATAAGATAAATAACAATACCGTTACAAGATAACATAGCTGAGTCCATGTAGTGCATCAATAAAATAATTACAATCCGTTTACAAAATAATGGAGGTAGTTTTATATAGTACATCATATGGAATTAGCCCCGTAAGTAAGCCTACAGTTAAAAGAAAATAAATGTTAATAATAACTACTTACTTAGATGAGTACACAACATTGACAACAGTGCTGTGAGTGTACATAGCTCCTTTTGGTAACCCAGTGCTTCCGCTAGTGGTTGGAATGAAAATTACATCTTCTTTCGTGTTTATTTCCAAGTTTTCTGGGCAAGCTATTTAAAGAAATTAATATAATAAAACACACAAAATAAAGTATGAAATGTCGATAAATTTTGTATACATAATTCAAGAAACTAAATACAAAATTCATTAGATAAATTTAGATCGAAAAATATGACACTGAGGTGTGATTCTTTTGGGTACTAGATCCAAGAAATTTGGGAATGTAGGACAGGCTATTCATTAAATATTAAATATGCATATATGGCTACATAGCTTGCTTCATAAGACGATTGCCATTACTAAAGGAAATCCTGGATATCCTCACCACCACTATTCAGACAGAGTTGAATGTGGCGTTTCGTGTTTCTAGCTTCTTCACCGAAGGATTAATTAAGAGATTTTGGCAGAACATGAAATTTGAAATTAATTCCAAAATTGGGTATAATAGTTTAGGTTTAGTGAGAACTCTTTCGAAAAAAAAAAATACACATTTCCCCAAACATAAGTAACTGCACTCAATTTTAGAACTAATTCTAAAAGCCGTCAAGGGGTCTTTCGTATTTCTATCCTGCTGTCTTTCTATCACCATATTTCTTCAAAAATGAGGTTTTGCAATGTTTAATCGAACCTGTCTCCCAGCGGTTTCGAATGTTAAGTGCATGCTTCTCTGCTGTTTTCATTGTTACGGCTTAGACCAGATACCAACCACTGTCCCGACGAAACAACGGATTTTTCATATTTCTTTGACGCTAACTTTATAATTATTGTAAGGACCCCCACGTCGCAGTACCATGCAATAGCCATGCGTACTACACGTGTTAATATTAAACACAAACAAGCAGACGACGGTCCCGAAGAGGAGTCGCCCACCATCGCCAACAGTCGGAAGGACGAGGATTACCGAAGGAAGCCGACAATACAGGATAAAAGGGAGCTGCACGTCTCGACCAACATCAATCTACCCAGGTTGACCGACCCTCCTAAAACCCTTCTCACGACGCTTGGTGACCGAGAGGTACCTATACTTAAACTCCCGACGCTTGGTCAGGCACGTAGCCAAGGGGGGGGGGGTCCGGGGGGTCCGGACCCCCCCTTCGAGACCAGAAATGAAAAAAATAAGGAAGGATAAAACAAAATGAAATGACAAAAATAAGTATCAGCGTTAAAAATTAAAAAAGCTATAGGAAGCTTTTGGCTACTCTTTCTTATGAGGAGATTTGTATTACTTGCAATATGGTGGCGAGGTAAGCGAGGTATTCTGGAGGAGTCAGGGAATTTTAAATTTCAAGAAAAGTTATGAAATTCTCAGAATTTCTGCTACTAGTCAGGGAGATTTCAAGCTTTCGAAAGCATAAGTGCGTGGACATTTTTAATCATAACTTTTCTACATCACATCCTTGCAGTATCAAACATGTTATTTCAAGGACAATTTTCTGTTGCTCCTTTAACCTGTCATTTGGAACCGACAGTAGTTGACGGAATAATAAAAACAAAAAATTATGTTGAAAGAAAGTTCTGTTAGCATTTGATTCAACAGAGAAAGGAACACATATATTGTAAAACTAGTTGAATATACACATGCTTCGCACAGGGGCTATATTTGGAAGTCAACGCCCTTGGGAGTATCGCCATTCATCTCAGCGACCGCGAAAACTATGGATTTGATACTAATATCGGTCATTTTGGGCTATTTTTTACATGTCTCGGTATCCACCCTACGCTGACTCCCGGCCCGCATACTTGCAAGTCATCCCTAATGGAAGTGTCACCATTGATTTCAGCGACCGCGAAAACTATGGAGTTGACACTAATATCGGTCATTTTGGATTACTTTTATATGTCTTGGTATCTCACTCCCCCTCCGGTGACCCCCGGCCCGGAGCCCAATAGCGTGAATTTGGAAGTTAATGCGTCTGGAGTTTCACCATTGATTTCAGCGACCGCGAAAATATGAATTCGACACTAATAGCTCAAGTGGTAGAACGTTGGCTTCGCATTCAGGAGGTCGTGGCTTCGAATCCCGCTGCCTACCATCCTGACTTAGGTTTTCCAGGGTTTCCCTCAGTCCTACCAGGCAAATGTCGGGATGGTACCTACTAAACAGGCCCTGGCCGATACCTTCCCAAATCCTTTCCATTGTTAATGTTGTTGGATATCCAATGTAAAATGGCCTCTGAGCTGTATCTGGTGATTGTTAAATACATAAATAAATATCGGTCATTTTCTACTACTTTTACATGTCCCGGTAAACGCCTCCCTGAGACCCTTCTGATTCGAATTTCGACAAAAACGTTTAACTCTGGTCTGGAGCCTGGAACAAGGTATTCGTGACTAAAATTTGGTAACTCTCGGTCAATTTGTCTGGTTCTCAAGCCGGTTCCGGTAAACACCCCTCTAAGACCCCACTGTTTCGAAATTTAAAAAAAACGCTTTGTCTTAATCTGGGGCCTGGGCCAAGGTACCCCTGACCAAAATTTGGTAACTCTCGGTCCACTCGTCTGGTCCCCAGGCCGCACACAGACAGACAAACACACGAACAAACTCTTTATTTTATTTATATTAGAAGATAGTTTACAAGACAGTATTCAGTATGTACTTTTTATAATAATTGAGGTCATAACGAAAGGAAAATTGTTATATTTGAATAAACAGGAGAAGGACGTAAATATTGCAAAAATCTTTTTCAATACTTTTTTTATTATTATTTTGCTCGAAATTTCTTCATAGTTTGTTATTAAAATACTTGCCAACATATCCTCACTTTATTATCCTAACAAACCAATATATGTTGATAGTAAAGTAGTTTAGATTGATCGAGATCCTGGGCCTTCAGAATTGCATGTCACTACCCCCCCCCCTTACGAAATCCTGGGTAAACGAACCAATATATGTTCCAGTAAAATAGTTTAGAGTGATCGAGCCCCTTTTGTGATGACCACAGTATTTCATGTCATGGACCCCCCCCTTCACGAAATCCTGGCTACGTGCCTGGCTTGGTCACCGGGTTCCTATCTTAATCTTACCCAAGTAGATATTAGAGGAATTAGTTATTATAATTGTGTCTATAAGAAGACTTTTATATTAGAAAGGTGAAGGGAAAGTCCAAATCCCAGTACATTTAATTGCTCTACCCAAGATATTTTACATTATTCACTCACAATTCTCTGAAATATTTACATTGTTACTTGTAACGAAAGGTTACAAACTAACACACATTTCTAGGTAAAAGGTTTTGAATATACTTATAATATCTAAAGTGTAGCTACCATTTTAATATACAAACTTAATGTTGCAAATCGAATTGTTTAAATTCAATAATTGAAGTTAAGTGTCCTTTATCACCATCAAGTCTATATGAGACATAAATCACAGTTAACATGGAATCCAAACCACTCGAAAACTTTCAAACTTCAAGGTTTTTGCTTGGTGCGAATAAGAAAAATCCAACAAAAACTTCACCCAGGATATCTGCCTGACCAAGCTGGTATATTTTCTCGACCTAATGTCCCCACTGGGAATCGAACCAAAGGTGAAAACGTTATCGACTACGCTAGGCAGAGTCACTTTGTTAAAAAGAAGTTTTTATTGGGGCTATACGATGATTGTTTAAAATGCCACACTTGCATGAAATATAGTAATAATCAGTTGCTGACCGAAATATTTTAAGATCTTAAGAGACCCATACACGCAGACATATGCGTGAAGAAACATTCCAACATGCATGAAAAATGATAAAACCACATTCAAGTTGATTATATATATCCTTGTTCATGCATATTGAAAATTTCTAAAATTTTCTGTAAACATGCATGGTGGTTTTCTCGTTCTTCATGCATGTTTACCGTGTATGTACTTGTTCATGCAAGTTGGGTGTTTTATATTTAGGTCCACCAATCACGACAGCGGAAGAAATCACGTGATTCTTTCCTAAGTAATGCCAAGTTGCCAAAGTCGTTAACGATGGATGATCTTCTGGTAAGTTGGACAGTAAGTTAGTACGTGTGCGGGCAAAAAATTCTTCCAATATGCATGATGAAACAAATCTTCGAGACGTTTTGGAAACGGGCAACACAACTGAGCAGAGACAAGTTTCAATTGTTTAAATTAACCACATCTGTTAGTATTAGTTCTAGGCAGTGACGTGTACAAGCGTGGGTTTAGGAGTTGTACGAAAAAAAAAATAAAATTTATCATGTTAAAACTTGTACGGAATAATCTGAAATTATATGAACTTCGAAGCTTCAGCACTCCCTGACAAACTTCTGCGTATGCCACTGGATTTAGTTGGCCTCAGTCATATGCGCAGAAATATATTTCGGGAGGTTTCGAAAGCTTTGAGGAAGGTAAACTGAATATGAGGGTAAATTATATTGAAATGTATAAAATCAACTATAAAATTAGACTAAAATTACAGAAAAGTCGGGATTTTGGTGGGGGAGTTCCGGAGCCCAAGGCACCCATCAACTGCGTACATCTCCGATTAGCTTATGTACAGAAATAAATACACTTCGCTGAAAATTTCGTTTTTCTTGGAACATGTTATAATTTGTAAGCGATACAAATAGCTGGGGTTATTTTCAACATGACCTAATTTTGACTGCCATCTGTCGAGAATTGACGCAACTGCCTCATGTAGCTTAAAGGAATTGTATTGCTCCCAAGTTTATTTATAAAGTTGCCATATAATCAAACTTTTGGATGGGCTATAAGCAGTGGCGTATTTTCGATTTTGTTTCGGGGGGGGGGGGCTTTGCTAACTTTCGTGGGGGCTTTGCCTGAAAATGTGAAAATTCTGCAAGATAATTCATATACTTTACTATAGTAAGTAAGATTTCGGGGGGACTTAAGCCCGGAAGCTTCCCCCCTAAATACGCCACTGCCTATAAGCCTGAAGCTGGTTTCAGCCAAGGCTGGATTAACCCATCTGGATTCTCTGGGCTAGAAAAAATGCCTGCTCACTTTACCTGATAATTTCTGTGAAAATACAGTAGGAATGATAACGAAATATGTTTCATACTTTTCGTCATATTTTATCTTATATTGATAATTGTATCTTCATGATTCTTTTTAGATAGCCAGTTGAGATTCTGGTAACAGTGGAATACCCTCTCCACCTGGAAGCCCGGGGCTATAACAACCCTAAATCCCCTTAATCCTGCCCTGGTTCCAGCATATAGTAAAATCGCTCAAATCGTCCCCAGGCGGCTACAAAGGAAGCGGAACACCATTGAAGGAAATCGCGTGTTTCTTTGTTACATGGGAGGGATAATTGAACATGTCCTTCCAGTTGAGGGTGGCCTGCCAGTTGACCTGCTGAAAAAGAAAGCGATGTTGCAATTTTCACCCTCTTGCTTACTGATTCTTCAATAGTCTTCGCAGAAAGACAGATTATCTAGTTTTTTCTTTACTTTTGTTTTCATTGCATCCTCCTCCTTCCGTCTCCTTTAGCTTCAAGGGCATAATTGTGGGACGTTAAACTGAAATATTTCATTTAATTTGAATTCAATTTGGATATGTTGTAATGAAGAGAAAAAAAGAGATCAATCATTAGTTTCATGAAATGTGCTTATATTACTCTTAAATATAGCATATTGTTAATATTATGTAACTTACATAACGATAACGCTTGTACGAACTAAACATGCAAGTAGTTCGCCCCTGTACTTCCGTCCCTTCCGCAAGGCAGTGCCGCAAAAGCCCGATGAGAAAAAAAAATACAATCTTTCTTTCCCACTCCCAGAAATCCGTCCTTGACCACCCATGTCCATACTATCATACTGAATTCCTTTAATGATTGTTGTGTTTTTATTATTATTATTATTATTATTATTATTATTATTATTATTATTATTATTATTATTATTATTATTATTATTATTATTATTATTATTATTATTATATAATGTGTCCATTGATAAAAGTTTGGTGATGGCAACAACGTATTACTTCGAGACCGAACACGTGCCGTTTATGGCTATTTGGAGTGTTATTTATGAAAAGGCGGTTAGGGTAAATTTTCTGCTTGAGTACAAAGGAAGCCGGTTTGGGGACCAATAGAACGTCTCGACTATATAGCATTTTCACTTTTTTGACCCGTAAACTAGTTTCCTGTTGTTTATGGGCACCATTTAAAAAAAAAGAAAAAAAGACAAATTTTCTTTAATGTATCGCTAAAATAGATTAAATAAAATTGAAGGATGATAGTAAAATTTACTAGTTTTATATTTACCTTCACCATTATCCTCGAGTAACTCCTGCAATGACGTAGCACCCTCAACTTGTCCAATTGAAAATAGTTGAACCTTCCATGGAAGCCTATGCACCACGGATTTTACATGTGGAGCTGTTTCTGTGTCACAGAATACAAATTTTGTGTCTGTTTCCTCCATTAATTTATGTTGCTCGTCTAAAAGAAACGATAAATTACAAGGATCTTATAAAACAGAGAGGATCTGCCCTTACAACAAAATCTTGAAGCCATACGTAACAGTTTCGCCACCCTTACTCTGCCCACTCCGCCCAATAGGATCGCAATGTTTTGAGCCAACAATCATGACGGAAACGAAAGTAGCCAACCAGACGATGGCAGAAACGAGAGTAGCTAACCAGACGTGTCGACGCTCGGTTGTTTTTTGACTTCATCGATTTAA
This sequence comes from Thermobia domestica, assembly GCF_964235325.1. NCBI lineage: Eukaryota > Metazoa > Arthropoda > Insecta > Zygentoma > Lepismatidae > Thermobia > Thermobia domestica. Next base: position 15,513,147 of record NC_137471.1, on the reverse strand, counting down.
TAGGATGAAAATACATATGGGCAGATCCTCTATTTATAACAAACATCCTTGATAAATTATTAGCTGCAGAAGCTGGAAAATGTAGTGTTGAATGTACAGATGGTGATCAGAAAAATGGAAACACCTGTAGTTGGCAACACGTCAGATGTATGGGTTGGCAGTGGTGTCGTGGCGCCCGCAGCGCCGGACCGCTGGTGGTGGTGTGTTAGGTCGGTCTCTATACTACGTCAGGCGCAGTGGAACAGCAGTGTCCAGTGGTTGCAGCAGACGGAGGTAGTGTAAAATGGGAGAACTCTCAGATTTTTAAAGAGGGCAAATTATGGGTGCGCGGTTATGTGGAGTGAGTGTGACGGCAGTGGCTACTATGTTAGGTATGTCGCGTAGGACAGTGTCGAAGGTGATGACGGCCTACACAACACACGGGAAAACCACATCGGGGAAGCGGAACAGTGGGCGGAAGAAAATCATGAGTGACAGGTCACCCCGGGTATTAAAGCGCATTGTCACGCAGAACCGTCGTGCTATTGCGGAGCAAGTGACGGAGGAACTCAATCAGCACCTCTCCCACCCTGTTTCGACAATCACAGTTCGCCGCGAATTACATGACATGAACTTACGGGGTCGTGTTGCACGGGCCAACCGCTCATCAGGGACCATAACGCTTTCGCACACGCAAATAGTGCCGCGACCATGCAACTTGGACCGTTGCGGACTGGAAACGTGCGATATGGTCGGATGAATCATCCTTCACCCTATTCCCTACCACGGGCCGTGTTTATGTGTGGAGAACGCCCAAAGAAGCTTATGATCTGCAGTGTCTCCGCCCAACTGTGAAACATGGAGGCGGGTCGGTGATGCTGTGGGCCGCCATATCATGGTTTTCATTGGGTCCTGTGGTCACACTTAGCGGACGAATCACTGCCAACGATTATGTCGCACTTTTAGGAGACCACTTGCATCCTATGGTCCGGATGTTGTTCCCGGACAATGACGCCATCTTCCAGGATGATAATGCACCCATTCACACAGCTGGCGTTGTTGCAACGAGGTTTGAGGAACATCGGGATGAAGTTCAACACCTCCCCTGGCCCGCCCAATCCCCAAATCTCAACATAATTGAACATCTGTGGTCCGTCTTGGAAACACGACTCCGGCGACTATTTCCACCTCCATCGTCTCTCACAGAACTGGCCGATGCCCGGCACGAGGAATGGTGTAAAATTCCACTTGCTACCATTCACGACCTCTATGCCTCCATCCCACGTCGCATCAAGGCTGTTCTGAAGGCGAAAGGTGGCCCGACACCATATTAGTCTGGTAAGTGTAATTTCGTTCAGGTGTTTACATTTTTCTGATCACCATCTGTATATGAAGAAGAAAATTTAATGTTAGATACTATTGTTAATTTTTCCAGATTGTTATAGTTTTTTCTAAAAAAAAAAACTTAAATAAAGATGAAAGCCATCGAAATTTGTTTCGGAATTTACAAAATGTTTCAAATTAAAATGTCGAAAATCTACTTCAGCATAGAAGACCTGAATTGAGTTTCCGCTCAGAGTTCGTGTACTTCGAATCCTATTGTAGGTTAACATTTGATACGTCAATTGAAGTTGGCTTCTACATTTTGATAACACATACACATGGTATAGAACAGTAGATGCCGTCTTCAATTTGATTGGTTTCATACAAGTGATATGTAATGTGTCCATTCACACATCGTAATTTTGTGTAATCAAAGATAAAGATGTATAATGTGCAGGCCCGTATCCAGGGGGGTCTAGGGGGCCGCCTCCCTAAAGTTTTGCTGCCCCCCTAAAAATTTTCACAGTAGACTTGCAAATGAACTATAATATGGTGATGAACTATATGGTTGGATCCCCCCCCCTAATTTCAGCCGGGCTCCCACTACATTTTTGGGCTGGCTACCGGTCTGATAATATATATAGTTGAATCTATGAGAAATTTGGTATGAAAAGTTCTAGTCATTAGCCAGTGGTGCCCATCCCCCCTTATGTCCATGACGCACCCCCCAATTGTCTATCCGTAGGTGTTCTTCCATGAAAAAAAAATCTTTTCGATAAATTTTTACATCCCGTCAAACATATTTATATAGATTTTTAACCCCTCCCAAATATTTCAATGACGCAGTTTGCGTCATAGCCCCCCCTTTGTGGGCACCGCTGCATTAGCTTAGAAGAAGATCACTGAATAGTATAAAGATGAATTCAAGAAAAATGCGGAATAAAGAGTTTCAGTTAAAATCCTTTGAGAATAAGACTTTTCTGTGTGACCAAAAAGAAGATAATAATGTGAGCATGTACCAAACTTGAGAAAGAGATGGGTGGATAATAATTTCAGCCTGTAATAAACAAAGTTTTATATACAGATGTTTAAGAAAGAGATATCTGAATGTGAGGATAATTATCCTCGCATAATAATGTGAGGTTAATAATTTGAGCATGTAATCAACAGAGTTCTTTGTAGAAAATTTTGAGAAAGAGATACCTGAATGTGAGGATAATTATCCTCGCATAATAATGAGAGCATGTAATCAACAGAGTTCTTTGTAGAAACTTTGGAGAAAGAGATACGTGAATAAGCCAAGAAGACGACAAGATTATAATATAAAAACGAATCTAAGGAAAATTGTATATCAAATGTTTGAGTTAAAAGCTTTTGCAAAAGAAACATTTTTTATCCCTAGGGGAAGTGTGGTATATTAATGAATCAAAAGAGAATATACAGACTTCTAGTTAGAAGCATTTGAGAAGACCTTTTCATATGCCTAGAATAATATAATATTATAATATAAAGATGAATCACCCGCTCCCCCTCCCCCCCAAAAAAAAAGAAAAAAAATGGGCATGAAAACTTAAAGTATTTGAGTTAAAAGTCTTAGAGTTAAAAGTGTTTGAGAAAGAAACCTTTTGATAAGACGAATAAAAAGAAAGTGAAGTATACAAAGCTCTAGTTAGAAGCCTTTGGAAACAAAGCACTTTGGATAACAAAGGAAGATAATACCGTAATAATGAATGTAGATCTAAGCCAAACAAGGTCTACAGTTTTCTAGTTTGAAGCTATTGACAAGGAGACACTTTGATAAGACAAGAAGAAGCATATAGTACTTGACGTCAAGATTAATCTAAGAAAAATTACGTATAAATAGGTGGCGCAAATTTTGAATTTTTCTTGAATTTTTTTGAATGCTTACAGTACACAGTTGCATTGATGCTCTGACCGCCTGGTAGAAGTTTCCAATGCACGAAGCCGCGAGCAGTCCACCAAAACACACAGGAGGACCTTCTTCTGGTGCAGTGCTGGTTCCGGGTATTTCGGAACTGGTTCATGGGATGCTAACCAATGATGACGGGGCTGTGGAGCTTCTTACAGGACCTACTTCTCATCACATGTCAACACCTTGTCCAGAAATAGCTCCTTCCTCAGACGAGACAGCAAAGAAACACAGGTGTCTGCTCGCGTTGCCTTCTGGCCCGGAGTCAAGTCATGTAGGACGCATCGACCCAACTTGCAGTGTTTCCAAGTTGATGGAGGTGCTGTCGAATGGTTTCTCTACTCACACTGAATTTAAGTCCCAGTTCCTCACATGTCTGGCCACTGTTTTCCTCAATTGCTGCTCAAGATCTTCATTTTGTACATGTATTGGTCTTCCGGCACATAGTGAGTCTTCGAGTGTTTCGTCACCATCCTTAAAGGTGTTAAACCACTGTCGCACTGTCCGCGTCGTCACGAACCCTCCACAAAGACCCTGGGTGCAGCGACATTTAACCCCAGTTTGAACTCGTACAGCACACACGCCATTATGACGACGCTCTATGGAGGTCCCATGTTCACTCTGTCCTTACGCAAGTTCACAGTGTAACTGAACTACCACAACCAGGTAGTATGTTGGATATACCCACTCCAACAACTGACCTTCGCCTTATCTGCTCACGGTGTGAGGGCTAATAGAACACAGACGTCCACAAAAAGTGACCGAACTTTCTTGCTTACCTTTATAAAAATGAAATCTTTGAGTTTTACGTCCCAAGTTTATGCCGGTTAGGTGATGATGAGAAATGAATGAAACTGTGGAATTAAGGAAGTGGGAGGAAACGGGAGAACCCCGAGAAAACGCACGAGCACGGTGTTTGCCCACCACAAAGTCCACACGGCGCGTGCTGGAATCGAACCAGGGACCGCAAGCACCGGAGGTGAACGCTCCACCACTGAGCCACCGCGCACCCTTGTTTACCTTTATAGTTAGAATCTTTTAAGAAAGGGATATTTCAATAAAATTAGAACATAATAGTGCAGTATAAAGATGAATTCAACGAAAACTGGGTATGAAGAGTCCAGTTAGAAGCATTTGACAAATAGATTTTTGGGTAACCAAAGAAGAACGTAATAGTATAAACGGAGATAAGTCTAAGGAAAATTGCGTATAGAGAGTTCTAGTATAATCCGTTGAGGAAGAGATCTGAAGGTGAGCTTAGAAAAACACGTGTAATTAAAAGCATTTGACGAAGATAATAGTAGGCTCTAATTTGGAAGTGTATCTAAGTGACATGAGTTACTCAGAGTTCTTGATAGATTTTAGTAAAGAGACGTGTGAATAAGTTAAGAAGAAGATAATATACTGTATACTATGCAGAATGTAAGGAAGATGAATGTAAGGAAAATTGCGTAAAGAGAGAGTTCTAGTTAGGAGGTAATAGTGCGATATAAGAATAAATCAATAGAAAATGGCACGTAGGTAATACTACACAGAAGCATTTGCAAATAGATCTTGAAAATGACTATAAGAGTGAAGATGGGTCTTAGGCAATTGAGTCATAGAAAGTTAGCCAAGAGGAATATAATAGGATAATATAAATATGAATTTAACCCTGCACCACTCGCGTGGTGTTAGGTATCAACAACCCTTGTGTGGGGTCACAGTGACCCCAATTTCTCGGACGCACAGAACCTGTTGCACTGACCGAAGGAGATGCAGTAAACAACTAATTAATTGTTGGTCTTGAAGTGGACAGTACAACAGACAGCTAGTAAGGTGGCCGGGTCAGAATTACCAACTGACTAGGAAAGCCAAACAAAAAATATCCCTCTGGGGTCATATTTACCCCGCGCGAGGGTTGCAGGGTTAAGGAAAGTATGATATAGTTACTCTAGTTAGAAGCAGGGCCGTGCCGTGGAAAATCAGCGCCCGGGGCAAGAGTCTACGACGGCGCCCCCATACATATATTCGAAACAATTTTTCGTATCTGTTTTCCTTTTTTCTCCCGAATTTTTCGCCCCTCTTACTTCGGCGCCCGGGACCGTCGACCCGCTCGCCCCCCCCACACAGCACGGCCCTGGTTAGAAGTCTTTGACAAAGAGAACTTTGCGTAAGTCAGAAACAGGAAAATAGTTAACATTTTAATATGAATATGGTTCTAAAGATAATAAGTGAGATCAATTTCGATCGGATTACCTGCTCATGGAATAGCGTTCGATGTCAGTGAACGTATTCGAAATAAAACTGAAGGATGATTTTGATACTTTCGCTGTTTATACTATAAAGTTGGAGTTTATTAATACCTTCAGTATTGGCTGGGCATCCTCCTTTGACAGCGCCATTACATCGCCACACTCCAAGAATAATGAGATCCAACAGCGCCATTTCGTTAACTACAAAATACAAAATGTCTCCTTTCCCAAATCCTTTTCGGGTAAGAGCACTGGCAACTTTCCTTGTCAGCGGTTGTATTTCACTGTACAGAATGCTTGAGCCATGGACAACGTCCGTCTATTAATAAAAAGGAAAAGGAAAATCATAAACAATATGGATTGACATAGTACATGTACAGGGTGTTTCAAAACAATACCTACAACGTTTGGGAGATGATTCCTGACACCAGGATAAGACAAAAAGTATAGACCAACCTGAGTGAACAAATACTTCCTTTCGGCCTATAGGCTGCCGAAAACATGAAAAAAATGAACTTTAAAGGTTCATAGCTTCAAAACTTTGCGACCTTCCATAGTCGGGTCAAGACTTCACTTAGGAACTAATACGTGCGCAATCCAAAAATACATGTTTCAGAATCCTAAGGTACTCACCCAGCAATTTTTATAGAGGCAGTTTGGCTACAGGCATATAATCTGAAGTACTTACGTACGAACTACCTCTATAAAAATTGTTGCGGAAGTGCCGCATGATTCTGAAATATGGATATTTGGTTAAGGAACATACTAGTTTCTAAATAAAGTCTTGACCCGACTATGATAGATCTCATAGTTTTGGAGCTATGGACCTTTAAAGTTTATTTTTTCATGTTTTCGGCAGCCAATAACTCCGAAAGGAAGCATTTGTGCACCCAGGTTGGTCTATACTTTTCGTCTTATCGTGGTGTCAGGAATCACCTCCCAAACGTCGGTGTTGTTTTGAAACATCCTGTATATTGTGTGTGTTTGAAAAATTTAAGTTGCAGGTTGATATACAGTTATATATAGTTAATATATAGTTAAATTCCTAGGTTGCTTATAGTTAATATGTGGTTATATTATGGGTTGATATAATTACTATTGTTGATGCGGCTAGAATATGGTTAAATTCTCCTCTTGGATTGATTGAGTTATTATTTGGTTAAGAGTCTTCATCCCGGCGAAATTAAAATACCGGTAATTTTACAGTAATTATGTGATATCTTCAAATAGATAAAAGATAATCGAAATGTGGAACAAGAGCGCCCTAGACAATAATATTTTACATGAGAAACCGTTATCACGACTCACTTATCTGCTTTAGATTTCGAGCCATTTTGAAAATCGTCATTTATTTTCGCGTTTCTAAACGGCTGAAAACGGAAAGCGGTGACTTGTGATAACGGCACCTCAAGCAAAAATAATATTGTCTAGGGCGCTTTTGTTCCATATTTCAATTATATTTTATCTATTTGAAGATATCACATAATTACTATAAAATTAGCGGTATTTTAATTTCGCCGGGATGAAGACTCTTAAGTTCTTAGGTACACTTAATGGTAATATAGTTGATCTGCTTGATGATATAGTTAAAATATGCTTAAACACAATTTTTTAGTTGGTGTAATTAATATAATCACTATTTCCTTGTAATTTAAGCAGTATTTCACAACAAAGCTTGCTTGAGACCAATTCTACTCAAGTGAGTAAACATTTATAATCAAGTAACTAAACTTGGCATAAAATGGGATTCAAACTACTGGACATTTACTTCTTGGGGTCTCAATTTGTGATAAATACCCAAACCAGGAACTAAACCCAGTATTATATGGTAAGAAAGCGTATTCATTAGCCATTCGACCATGAAGACTAAACGTTTCTCTTTGGCTAAATATAGTAAAAATATTAGTAGGCTCTTCGGTTGGTAGAGGAACTGTACCAAAAGTGGGCCCCCATTTTGTTTTTTCCATATATCTAAGAAAATATCGATCAGAAAAAAATGCTATCCAGGCTGAGAATAATATCATATGTAATTGCTTTGCTTCTTTCTTCCCATCGCAATCAAGGAAAAAATGGGTTAAGAAAAAATGGATTTTCATATGGACTGCATTTTCGGCATTCGAAAAAACTGTTCCAAAAGCGGGCCCCTTTAAATTTAGATAAATTACCCAAAGCGAAAACCTGTATTACTTTAAATGAGTTACGTATTTAAGCTAAAAACAACATCCTAAACACTGGGGAATGAAATAAAATGAAATATGAATGTTTAAAAGACTTTATTGGAAGAAATTGAAACAAATTTCGAAAAGTAAAGAACACATTAAAATTGAACTTAAAACTTAAATATTCCACATTCTAGTGGCCAAAACGCAATATGAAAGTCTTTTTCTTAACTCCAGCACAACCTTTCAAATAGATTAAACTTATAAACTGAAAATATCTAAACTTAAATATTCCACATTTTACTGGCGGAAATAGCAAATCAAAATGTATTTTTTTTTCTTTTTTAAACTCCAGAACAATCTTTCGTATAGACTAAACTTGAAGACTGAAACTTTCAAAACTGAAATATTCAATATTCTACTGGTAGAAATAAGAAATCTAAACCTCTTTCTTTCTCCAACCTACTTATTCGGCATCTAAAAAAAATCCTCAAACTTCAGAACCGAAACTTCCAAATTAAAAGTGATAAATGAAATGTTTCATGAAGTTAAGATTTCTGCTGGCAAAAGTCACAAATATAATTGATTTTGTCAGTCTCCTCACAGTCTCCATGGGCCCACTAAGAGCACATGACACAATGGACCCAGAGTTCAATTCTCGTATCACTCGAAAAATTTTCAGTGCAGAACATGCATGTGGCATCGTCATCCGTGGACGATGTTTTTCCAGGTGGAACGTTTAAAGTTGAGAATGCTTCCTTATATCAGAGATTGAGCCACAATCAGAATCGTCTTCCTTGGCTCTTCCTTTCACCTTTAGCTGTGTCTTTTACTTTCCTGGATCATAGGATCTTGATAATGACTTGACGCTACCATGCCCTCGACCACGATATTGTGTTATTAGTTTCGGCTTTATTTTGGGCATTTTGGTCCTCTTGAAAATTGTAAATAAATTGCACGAATTATGAGAATTTGGTATGAAACATATCTTTTACTTTTGAACAACATAGTAGGGGCTCGCTTTAGGATTGACAAGGGGGCCCACTTTACGACCATACATGTTTTTACTTTCGCTGCAAATAATTTGTCACTCCTACGTCTAAATTACTAGCTAATTACATCGAACATACCTCTTACCATTAAGATTAATTAAATAAATAGTTGGCTCACTTACCTCTTTACTAACTATGGAAAACAATGCTTGCTCGTCGGAGCTTCAAAACTTTCCACTGTAAGAAAACTCGTCAGATGTTGATTGCAGAACAAAGGATTAACTGATGAACACAGGAACTAGCGCTGCATGCAACAGTAACGGTAAACTACAATTCAGCTTATTTCTAGCATTCTACGCCAATACCCGGAGCAGCAATTGAGGGGGCCCGCTTTATGGACCCGGGCCCGGGTTTGGTACAGTTCCTCTAATATAATTAAGCTTCTTGGTTTATCTAGTTTAATATGGTTTAAGTTACCTCTTTATTTTACCTCTGGTACTATAGAAAAAATATTTTAATGTTCCAGGATTATATTCCGAAACTGAGAGAGACGGTGATAGTGGTGTATCACCACTAGATTCTTTTATTTTTCTTTTAGGCCAGCGTTTCCCAACCTTTTTCAACTTACGGCACACTACGGGTGTTACTTGGACTCTTGCGGCACACTTATAGATATTATTATTTATAAATATAAAACACAGTGGTATTTTTTTCTGTGATTATTGATCTCCTTCTCACAGAGAAGAAATCTCTATCACTGGGTTTTCCCCAGTAGTAAATCATTATGCTTATTCTTCATTCTAATTTAAAAATAGAAAACAATTGCAATGAAATATTGGACTCAGGTTTTTAGAAATACGCTTTCTTTTTAAAAAGATCACTAAATAACGAACGAACAAATCTCTTTTACTTTTAAAACACAAAAGTAGGTAATTTGTCGAAAAGATTGAATGATATTTTAAATTTTCAGGTTACGAAATAGTCTGCAACAATAAAGAAGCAATAAATGGTCATAACAATGATAAGAAATACTTTTTTTCAACATTAGAAATGTACAGAACAGTAACCCAGTATGAAACTTAAAATTGTAGATTCATAGTAGAGGTCCATAGTAATGTGAAATACAAATATACACATTTCCCTACGTTTTGCAATTTGATTCCTATAAAATTAATAATTTTGTTTCGATTTCTCGCGGCACACCAGCGGCCCATTCACGGCACATCGGTGACCAGAATTCTTACTTGCAAAAACGGGACGCATATGAATCAGCGACGGGGGGGGGGGGGGGTAAATATCTGATTTCCAGATTGCATTTTGGGACTCAGCAGTGTTTTCAATTTACAAAATACACAAGTAAGAGTGATAACACAGCGTTTCTAACTTAAGTACTACCCAACAATACTTTTAACTACTAATAAACTACTTACCTGTTATTGAATATATGTTATTCTCTACTATATCATTACTTTCACTACATCATCTATAGCGTAATTTTCACTGTTATTTTTGGGATGAATGGATCTTCTTTAAAAGTTCTTTGTTTGTTTGCACTTAACAATTTGTAGAAATTGATACAAGACTGATCAAAATTAATCTTACTGGTCAGCACAGCTTCAAAAGTATCTGTAAACAGTTGGGTTTTTATCACTTTCCCACAAAGCATTCATGTGCGAGAATACACGTTCAGTTGGAGCATTAGTCCCGGGTAAACAGAGAAAGAATTTCACAAGCTTTAGAAGATTTGAGTATGGTACGTTATAAGAACAGAAATGGGAAAATACTTCTACTCAGCAGTTGTCAGGAGATACTTTATTTGAGTCCCACTTAAATGAACCTTTCCAATGAGTGTTAATACGGAAGAGTGTAGTTTGTAATGACCATTTATATTTTGAATAATAATTTCGGGACACCTGGGTCATTTTTGCTTAAAAACGGGACATTTAGGCGTCCCGTTTGAGAATCAGAAAAAAACGGGACAATGATTGAAAAAAGGGACTGTCCCGGCTAAAACGGGACGTCTGGTCACCTTGCCTTAACGGTCTTAACATCTTAACACCATAACTCTGTCATCAGCAAATTCTACTTTCATTATTTTCTCTTTTGTTATTACTAGGAATTATTTGTACATTATACGTCCTTTTCATTACCTGAGTAATATATATATATATATATATATATATATATATATATATCGTCGACAGCGTCACAGTGTCGTATCTGAAAAAAATCGAAAATTGAGATATTTTACTATGTGGCTGCATACACTGACTTCTACAATTTCCCAAAACGACATATCTGTAATGTGCGTTGTTTTGACGGTGGTGATGACGTCACTGTGTCGTATCTTGAGATGAAGCATATAAGCCATTTTCACAAACAGTCGTATCTTGAGTTACGACAGTTTGTGAGCAACAGATCTTTCGCAACTGGACAGATACGCCTATATTCAAAGCAATTTGTTTATATAGTACAAAGTGGCCTAAAAGTAGGTATACAGTCCCGTACTGATAAATTCATTCCTTTTTATATCATTTCTTATTGTTATCCATCAGGTAGACTTAGTTTCTTTATAATTTGTTCCTAATGTATTTTTATTTATATCTTAAGCTCGGAACAGCCGAAGCAAACAAACTTATAAGCTAGAATGTTATACTTGATCAATGCGGGGCTGTATACATATATATTTGCACGGCATGGGTCGTCCTCAGTTTGCGGATCGACATGGCATGACATTTTTGAGTTTTACGTCCCACGCTTATGCCGGTTAGGCTAAAGGAGACGGTGAATGAAATGAATGAAATGATGGAATGAAGAAAGTGGGAGGAAACGGGAGAACCCCGAGGAAACCCACGCACACTCTGTTTGTTCACCACAAAGTTCACTTGGCGGGAGCAGGGTTGGAACCCACGACCCCATGAACCAGAGGTGAACGCTCTACCACTGAGCCACCGCGGCCCCAGGTTGCGAATTGAGGAGAAGGCCTTTAGATATAGAGGTTAGCTGAGAAGATACTGAATAAGCAGTCGCGGGAAGACAAGGAGTGACCCTCCAGCTTGGGGGTTTGGGTGTAATAGAAAACTCATCGTGTAATAGAAAAAAAGAACACTTTTTCAGAAACAATTACAGAAGCCTCGGACCAAGACCGATAACTTGACACGACATCAGCAAAAGAAAATGGACATGAGATTTGGAACATGGAATATTAGAATTCTTTATAGGGAGGCGCGTTAAAATCCGTAACGAATGAGTTAGAGAAATACAGGATGGACCTAGTAGGAGTTCAGGTTGGTTGCTATGATGGGGTATGCGGTGCAAACACGTAAGAACATCAGAGAAATTTCTCTCCGATTCTTTGAATCTAGGCATGGACATAATGAGGGAGATTCAGTTCACAGTGCTCTAAGCACATCTATTAAGCACTGTGGCAGTAATTTTGTACCCTTGCAACTTGAACCGATTGTTAAACTGTTAAGGAAAAATAACCCATATACCGTTCATTCTGTTGACAGAAGCGATGTATGAGACTAGATCTCTGTCCCAATGTATTCGTATTCTGTCAGTTAGACGTGACGAAAATGGAGATCCAATGAATTGGACGGAAACGCGCGAAGTGAAAGTGAACAAAGACTATCCAAACTGCATTCAGTTTAAGACAAGTCATTTTGAGGACACTTACATAACTATTTCCCTGAAAAGAACGCAGATTGAATCCACCAGATAGAAGTTCCTACTTTGCAGACTTGTCAAAAATTATCGCTCCAGAGAAGTACGAGGACTCGTTTTGATTGATTGATTGATTTTTAACTTCCCTTTCAGCAGCGACACTATATGAGACGTTGACCTACTGATTAACGTGCAATCCGAACCACATGAGCTCCCGCCGGGAATCGAACCCGGGTCTCCCACGCCTACGAGGACTCGTTATTGTGTCCGGGCCCAACCCCAATCATTCGAAACCCTGAACATGTTCAATTTTACAGAAATTTACCACATTAACCATCCTTCTCAAGTGCAATATCAAAGCATGCAATTTGCAAATTAGGTTACTTTGCAAAATTTTATATTCTGGCAATGACAACTTGATAGCATTATTTTATGTTATGGTTAGTATGTTCTTAATATTGTGTTTCTTGTGTGTTCTCAGGAATTTCGTTTTACCTTCAAGAATCTCAGGAAGCATTTGTTAAATTATTTTGTGTAATAAACACGAAGTTCTTCAATAAAAGTGCAATATATTCCGATTTTTCATCTATTAATGTAGTTCTCAGAATAAAAGAATATGCGTCGTATCTTTCATACAAGAGAGGATTACCATCGTCACAAACTGTCGTATCTCTTTCCCGCCAAATTTTCCACAAGCTTTTACAAGCAAATTCCATAAAACTTTCGACACTGATTTCTTATGATTTAAGTTATAACTTGGTAAATTTTCTCTCCTTTCGGTAAAATAGATTTTGAGTTATGGCTGTTCAAAGTTGTGTGAAAACCTAAAAATCGCTCTCCTGAAAAGTTTAGAAAACTGAGATACGACAGTTTGTGACGCTGTCGACGATATATATATATATATATATATATATATATATATATATATATATATATATATATATATATATATAGGGTGGTTCAGTAATGATGGACAGCCCTGAATAAATCGGAAACCAGAAGAGATATTAACAAGAATGTAGTGGATCCAGATACTTGTGGAAGGGGGACGTCTATTGAGGTACAACACAATGTTATCAGGTCAACAGTGTTGCCAGCACAGTACAAAGTTGTATTTTTTAAATGGAACATATAGGAGTTTATGCCATTAAAAGAATTATAGTATTCGCGCCGACTCGTGAAGCTTGACCTAGATATACCGATTTCACCACCCAATAGAACGCGAGGGTGTGTTCCATTCGCCAACCCCCACCCATCAGATTTTTTCAGTGTCTTCTCTCGCGCTACACGGAAAACATCTTCCGAGAGTACAGTGTTGTCGGATTGGCGCCAAGTTCCGTTTTGTTAATTGCTTTTTTATTGCGTTATATTTTCGTTGTTACTATTCGTGTTATTGTTACCATTTTAGAATAATTGTTACACTGGTTAGTGTTGTCGGGTGTTATTATTAGTAATTTTTAAATGCTTTTTTTTAAATATTAATTTACTATGTCTTCAAAGTTTGGCAACATTGTTGGTGAATTTCAGCTGTTTGACGTTTCCCCAAGTGTGCGCTCGGGAAGCGGCTCCACGAATTGTACCGAAGTTTTCCGATGTGTTGGAGCTCAAGCGAAATATTTCTATGATTGGTTTAGAGTCCAAGCTTCACGACTGGGCGCGAGTACTATAGTACAGAATGTGAATACCAACAAGCGAAACCGCACCTGTCAGTGTTGCCAAATAAGGAAGTTATAAAGCTTCAAAGATCAAGAAATTAAAGTGTCCGTAGAGCAAAACTAGCAAAAAAGCAAGAAAAATAATACTACGGAATGAAAAGGAGTAACCGAAAGAGTAAACCAGAGAACGCACAGCATCCAGTGAGTAACAGGGTTCCCACAGCAAAGGGTGAAAAAATTGAAAATTTTGCAGTTGCCATAGGAGGAAAATAACCATATGACGTAATGCTGGAAACACCATAGAAAGTTCATGTAAAATTCAGGAATCCTAATAGCGTTTGTTCGAAATCAATATCTCTAACCGTTCCCGAGATACACCAAAGGTGTGCGGAATTTGCAACACTGCATAATAATTCCCTCACCCTCCAAACTACAGGAACGAGTAATGAAAATGACACGCCCAACAAAATGTAAGAACTACACGGGTCTAATCGTCAAATAGAAGGCAATGATACCTTTATGTTTACAAGAACATATGATGAAGTGTGGGATTTTCCACGTAACTCTTATGGGACACGGATACATCATTGTCACGCAACGTCCGTGACAATATACACATGTACACAAACCAGATCAGGTGTTCTTGTGATGTAGTGGTTAACGATTCGGGCTACGACCTAGGTCGTTGGTTCGATTCCATTCAGGGCTACGGTTGTTGTTCTTTCAACAAGCACTATAATTACGTTAGATAGAGGCAATTTACTATGAAACGTTTTACTAACGTTCCTTGGCTTGCGTTAGGATGTAGTCGGTTGCACACATAAGAATTCCAAATCTAGAAAGAATAATAATTACATGGTTGTAGCAGTGAACCATGGTTTTAAATAATAATAATAATAATAATAATAATAATAATAATAATAATAATAATAATAATAATAATAATAATAATAGGCCAGTTATAACAATAATCAATAATGTTGTTTCAACAAGCTCGTATCATGCTTATTGATGTTCTCACAACATGAAGTCTGACAACCTGAAAGCAAGTGACTGCCAACCTTGCCAAGCTGTCATACTGTATGAATACAGTGTATTGGCCATACTAATAGTAACAATAAATGTGTGAATCAGTGTTAGATAAAGGCAAGAGAAATGACGTAAAATCTACCTTGTAACATATAAGAGGAAAACTTAATCAGTTTTAAGATGAGTACGCAAGATGACGCTTGCTGTTAGATTTTGCTACTCCTGTGCTCAGTTTTATGATTTTTTTTTACTTACAAGCATAAATTATTTTACAAGTAGTTGTCTCATTACAGAATATGAATATTATATTACCGTTTTACGTGTTATGTTTTACATTTTTTTCACGTAATTATTATACACATGTGAAATACAAAGATAGTTTATTTTGACGATCATTTTAAACGTTAAATATGTAGGCTAATATGTGTTATTTCTTTTTTCTTCTTTTTTTCCTTTCTTTCTTTACTTTTGCTGAAACTTAATTTGCTTAGGTAAAATATATCTTCTTGAAAATAATCTATTTATGTTTTTGAGATTTCATATAATCACGAATAGTTGCCTGAATCCGTTAGTGGAAAATACTAATTAATTTCACTTATTAGAGAAGGTTGTGGGGTGTTACTCTGACTTTATATTGATACTATGCTCAGTCGACTTCTTTTTACCTATGAAACAATTAGGCAACCGGAGAAATCCTCGATCGCAAGCTTGTTCGAATTATGAGAGTTAAAAGTTCAAAATTGAACAGATTTTGAAAAAAGTTTGAAGAAACCATTTTTTGAGATACACGATTCATTTTTAGTACTGGGCTGTTTTCTTGGGTGCTCGACAGAATGGTAAGGTCAAAACGTACGCATTTTGCAAGATACGGAAACTTATTGGGGAAGGGTTGAAGAGTAATGGCGTCTTTCAACTTGCAATTGCATCCTATTTGGCACACCGGGTAAATAGGCTAATAAAATTTATTTGAAAACAACTGTATTGCCATTCAAGTGTCACTTTCCCGTGTGGCCACCTAAACATTAAACAATGACATTTGTCTCTGAAACACTTAGCTGCGGAACTAACCTGAACGGGACTCCCAACCCAGCAGGCCTCTGTGCATTGTCGAAAAAATGAAATATTTCAGTTTAACATCCGATGATTATACCCTTTAGGCTAAGGAAGATGATGATTAAGGCAAGTGAATGATGATGGAAGAATTGATGGAATGAGAAGAAGGGAGGAAACAGGAGTACCCCGAGAAAACCCATGGACATGATGGTATCTATTGTGAAAGACGGTGTTTTTGGGCTGGCTACCGGCCGGTTCCATACTCACTCATTTTTTAAAAAAAATTTACAGGTTTTTTGACATCTCGTAACATTAGAAAATTGTTGTTTCCGTAACTACCGGATATGGAAGTGGAGATATAATTTTAACAACCGGTTCCAAGAACCTGAGAAATTTTAATAACCGGTTCGGGCGAACCAGGTGAATTACACTATTAAAACAAAGCAATATGCTCTCTCAACGATAAGGCCATGAGCGTCCGCAGCGGAGGCAAGGGGACAATCGCTTTACCTTGCATTTTCGAAAGGTGTTTGGTTGTTTCAAAACGCTTTTATCCAGAAACACACTTGAAGGCACATTATATTTGGTTACACCTACTAGAATATTTAATATAGACCTATTTAATGTAGTCCACAAAGTTAGGCAATATGCCTCACTAATAACTGTTTTGCATCGTGCGTTATGCGCATCAATGTATGTCGGGCTTTTGCCCCTTCCCCGCCCTTGGAAAAATCCTGCGGGTGTTTCTGGATAAAAGTGTTCTTATTCGGAACTGTTATTATCTTCAGGTGAGCATAGTATCAAGTATGAATCAGTACTGAAAGATAGCGTGAAATTGTTTTGAATATATGCCACTATAAACAAGAATTAGAGAATTCATACTTGAGCTTGTTATTGTTGAAGATCATGTGATATATGAAGTACAGCAATCATGGTGCAAAAGCAAGTACTTTCAAAACAGTTGGAGAATTGAAGTAGGTTAAATATACTAGCAGATTTTAATAAAATTAGCTGTAAATAGCTCGTAGATAGATCACTTCTGGCGCACGAGATCGCTGTTTCGATCCCACTTTTCGCCAGGAAGACTTTATGTAGGACCCATAGTGTGCTTGGATTTTCTCGGCGTTTTCCCACTTCCATCAGTCCACCATTTTATAATCACCATCACTTCTCCTTTTAGATTCGGACTATAACCGTGGAATATTGAACCAGAAAAATTCAAACAGCGCCTTCGGCACCCTAACACCCGTGCTAATCGCGTAGTTTTACTCGCTGCGGGAACTTATGCAGAATCAGTCTGAAGCGTGACTACTGAGTTCGACTAACATGTTTCCTGCAGTAGTCAGGCCTTTTATATGACGCTAATCATACGTCAAAACGACCCTGTATAAAGCCCTATCTCAGATTCCTCATTCCACCTGGATTGTGGAACAAATCTGTCTGTGTAAGTAAGCAACCTAGTAAAAGTTGATGATAGTTTTCATTTAACGTAGCCGTGTTTGGTTCACAATTTTAGTCATAATGATTACGCCATCTAAAGTTGCACTAAGACATTCAACTTACAAAATACATGCACTGGGGAACACAACTTACAAAATACCTGCACGATAATACAACTTGACAAAATACCACGCTTGAAGGAACTAAGTCCGTTTGGTTGAAAAGATCGGATTTGTGTAATGGTTTTGTATTTGTATTCTTATTCTTAATTTGCACCTTTGAGACATCTAGTTATAGATAAATGTATAATATATCTGTCATTTGCTGAGAAAATTTTACCATAAAAGTAGTTTTAGTTACCCCTAAATGCAGTTTGAGTCGAATTTTGCCCAGAAAACGCTGGAATGTTAGCCATGATATTTAAACCCCTAAAGTAAAGCTGCTCCAAGAATTGCAACTTCCCTTACAAAATTACATTTTTGAACGTACTAAGAATGTGTTTTGTCCTATCTATCTAGGTAATGATTTTGTATTTGTACACGTATCTTTAATCTGAACTGTAGAGACATCTAGTTATAAATAAATGTATAACGTTTAACAGCCGTTTTCTGAGAAACTATTACCATAGAAATGATATAATTTTCCTCTAAATGCAAATAGAGTTGCACTTTAACCAGAAAACGATGGAATATCTAAATTAGAGATAAGTTTTACACCAAGGATTGCAACTACGCTTATAAAACACCATTTTTGAGCGTACTTAGAGTCTGTTTTGTCCAAAAGATGAAATTTATGTAATGATTTTGTATTAGTATACGCCCCCAGGCCCCTGCGTTTGCTCGGCCTACGGCCTCCATCTCTTAGGTATCAGCCTTTGCACGAAGAGTGAATTTTGTGCATTTGCTCTTTAATCACATTTCCTGAATTTGGCACAGGTGGGGGCTTCGCCCCCTAGATCCTCACGTTTACTCGGCCAACGCCTCGCACCTCTTAAATCCACAATTCTACCAAATTTCAAGTTTTTTTCCTATTTCAACTATCTAAAAGATAAGATTTTTTATCCTAAGGAAACGCCCATTTAAATAACATGGGAATTTCTTCATCTCCCATTTAGATCCCTTAAAAACTAAAGTATTCACTTTTTGCAATTTTCCTGCACGTTATTCCCGGAAGGCTACACTCTTACGAAATTTCATCATTCTAGTCCTGCCGAAAGTCTCTAAACATTTTGGGGTGTAGAAGATGTCCCATATAAATAACATGGGGAAGATTTTCCAGTTTCCCATAAAACCACTCTACATTTGGAAATTTTTATTTTTAGCGAATTACTTAGTTAACGCTAACGAAAACGTATGAGCATACCGAATTTTAAGTTTTTATTTCAATTCCAAGTACCTAAAATTGAGATTATAGGTAAAAAAAAAAAAAGCCCATTTAAATAAAATAGGGGATTCCTTCACCTCTCCTTTAGATCCCCTAAAAATTAAAAATATTCAATTTGGCAATTTTTCTGTCGGTTAGTCCCGAAAAGCTGAAAATCATGTCAAATTTAAGCATTGTAATCCTACAGGAAATGCCCAATAATTTGGGGGTGTAAAAGGTGTTACATATAAATAACATGGGACCAATTTTTCAGTTCCCCATAAAACCACTCTAAAGTTGGAGTTTTTTATTTTTGCCAAAAGTGAATATTTTTAATTTTTAGGGGATCTAAAGGAGAGAGTATAGTATTAGTGTACCATAATGTGCATATTGTCACGGACGTTGCGTGACAATGATGTCTCCGTGTCCCATATGAGTTACGGGGTAAATCTCACACTTCATCATATGTTCTTGTAAACATAAAGGTATCATTGCCTTCTATTTGACGATTAGACCCGTGTAGTTCTTACATTTTGTTGGGCGTGTCATTTTCATTACTCGTTCCTGTAGTTTGGAGGGCGAGGGAATTATTATGCAGTGTTGCAGACTCCGCACACCTTTGGTGTATCTCGGGAACGGTTAGAGATATCGCTTTCGAACAAACGCTATTAGGATTCTTGAATCTTACATAGACTTTCTATGGTGTTTCCAGCATTACGTCATATGGTTATTTTCCTCCTATGGCAACTGCAAAATTTTCAATTTTTTTTTCCTTTGTTGTGGCAACCCTGTTACTCACTGGATGCTGTGCGTTCTCTGGTTTACTCTTTCGGTTACTCCTTTTCATTCCGTAGTATTATTTTTCTTGCTTTTTTGCTAGTTTTGCTCTACGGACGCTTTAATTTCTTGATCTTTGAAGCGTTATAACTTCCTTATTTGGCAACACTGACAGGTGCGGTTTCGCTTGTTGGTATTCACATTCTGTACTAATTCTTTTAATGGCATAAACTCCTATATGTTCCATTTAAAAAAATACAACTTTGTACTGTGCTTGCAACACTGTTGACCTGATAACATTGTGTTGTACATCAATAGACGTCCCCCTTCCACAAGTATCTGGATCCACTACATTCTTGTTAATATCTCTTCTGGTTTCCGATTTATTCAGGGCTGTCCATCATTACTGAACCACCCTGTATATATATATATATATATATATATATATATATATATATATATATATATATACACAGATGAAATCATTTTAAAATATCCTCTATTGTTTTGAAAATCAGGCCCTGTTTGTTTCAATAATAGCTGACATAAAAGGAAAAAAGTCATAGGTTCAATGTACTTAGGTAGTTTGTCAATTGAAATGAAAGTGAAATATTTGAGTTTTACTTCCGGGGTTAGGCTAAAGGAGACTGTGATGATAAGAGTGATGATTGAAATGGTGGAATGAAGAAAGTGGGAGGAAACGGGAGCGTCCCGGGAAAATCCACGAGAACGGTGTTTGTCCACCACAAAGTCCACACAGCACGAGCTGGGATCGAACCAGGGACCCCAGGCAACGGAGGTGAACGTTCTACCACTGAGCCAACGCGCCCCCAGTTTGTAAATTGAGTCGGTGACTCGAAACAGGAAAACGTTCCATACCACTTTATTTTTGTAAAACGAAAAACAAAACCACTTACCGAAAATATCGTTGCTTATACGAAAATATTTATGTGGGATATTAGAAGCTTATGTTAAGAAAACGAGAAAGGCATAATAGTAAATAGCCAGGTTTTCAGCACAATAAGGTTTGCTGATGACATAAGACTGATAGCGAAGAACGATGAGGACTTCCAGGAAGCAGGAAGCACTTTCAAACTTGAACGACCAATTGGAAAAAACATGCAAAATGAAGATAAATAAGAAGAAAACCAAAGAGATAAAGTGCACAAGAGCAGGACAGGAAGAGGCAAACGTATGGCTAGTTGGAGAGAAAATCAAAGACGTTAAGACGTTCCCCTATTTAGGAAGTCTAATATCCTCGGACGGAAGAAGTGAAAAAGATGTAAGTTCCAGAATAGCGCAGGATAAACAAGCATTCAATAGGAAAAGAGGACTACTAACATCAAGATATGTGTCGTTGGACTTTCGAAAACGATTTATTAAAACATTGGTATGGAGCGTGTTGCTTTATGGATCAGAGACATGGACATTGAGAAAAGCTGAAATATCCAAGCTGGAAGCACTTGAAATGTGGTGTTGGCGCTGAATGCTGCGCAATCATGGACCGAAAGAAAAAGGAATGAAGACGTATTAAAGGAAGTTAATGAAGGACGATAGATTATGAAGACAATAGGAGAAAGAAGAAACAGAATCCTTGCCCATCTTATTCGGCACTTCGATTGCATCACCGTTCTGATAGAAGGAGAGACAGAAGGAAAAACAGGAAGAGGAAGACCAAGGATAGAATATCTAGATGCAGTTATGAAGAAGAGGCCTTATCAAAGTATAAAACAGCTTTCCAAAGCGAGAGAAAAGTTTTAAAATTTCCGTGTTACCCACCAACCTCATGGTTGAGGTGAACCAGAAGATGTTAACACCCTTCATTTCTAAAAACACCAAGAACGTGATGAGATTAGATATTTAGTTATACAGAAAATTCCTATCAAGGAATGCTCTCCTTTACTTTCTGGAATATTCTCCTCTTTCCACTCACTAATTCAGTTGGAGATAAGTATTTTATTACGAAACAAGAAGAAGAAGAAGAGCAAGAAGAAGAAGAAGAAGAGCAAGAAGAAGAAGAAGAAGAAAAGATGATGATGATGAAGATAATAAAACCAAAAATATTGGAAATACACCACTCATTCAAGTTTTGGAACTTCATTAAATACTAAAAGATAAATTCTGACCAAAGCATATACTGATAAAATAATATCGTTACAATTTCGTCAAAGTATCTTTACCTTCCTCAGACACATTATAAAATACAATCTCTAAGACTACAGCTTACATATATCTCACAGATATGACCTTTCATTCCCTGAGATATATAAACTGTAGTCTTAGAAATTGTGTTTTATAATGTGTTTGAGGAAAATAAAGATACCTTGCCGAAACTGTAACGATATTATTTATGAAATATTATACACTTTGGTCAGAATTTATCTTTCGGGAGTACAAATGGAAGAAAACAATTAACAGTATTTGAGTACTTTTTATAAAGTTAAAATATACAATAGTTTGAAAAGTTGAATTCCATATTAGGTCGTCTCCATTTTACAAGGGTCATTCAAGGTTGACCGTGATTTTTGTACGTAAATAATTGATGAATAGCCGGATCATGATGAAACTTGCGGGTGACGTAATGTATTCCTTCTCGAGTAACTAGCGTCCGGCATGACGTATTTGGGGTATGTGCAGCAGTTGCAGCGAACATGGCGGCAAACAGTGTGTCTGTGGCTGTGGAGCAGCGGTGTGTAATCATATTTCTTGTGAAGGAGAAAGTTAAACCAGCTGAGATTTTCAGAAGATTGCAAGCACAGTAATGTGAACAAGCGATGTCATGGACAAGAGTGTACGAATGGTGTGAACAGTTTCGCGAAGGACGGGAGCTGGAAATATCATGACAAGTGTCTTCTAGGACATGAAGGGTGTTTGTTATCCATGTGGATTTTCTGGACAAAGGGAGCACAATTGACGACCAGTATTACTCCACATTGTTGAGCGGTGCTGTACGAAACTAAATTTACAAGGAAAGACCTGAGATGTTGTCTGGAAATGTAATTCTTCACCATGACAATACCCGCCCTCACACGGCCAATGTGACAACAACAACTCTGGGCGAAATGCGCTGGGAAGTTCTGTCCCATCCCCCTACGGTCCATATTTAACCCCCAGTGATTATCATTTGTTTACACCCCTTAAAGACTATCTGGGAGGGAAGAAATTCACGACAGATGAAGCACTGCGGAACGATGTCCTCCAGTATCTACGACAACAACCAAGTTCTTTCTACGCCAAAGGAATCAGGGAGCTGCCACAACGATGGTAACGGTGTCTCGACGCGCGCACGGAGAATACTTTGAAAAGCTGACGTAGTTTGGTGCTTCTTGTGCTATCTGTTTCCTCTGAAGAAATAAAAGTCCCGGTCAACCTTGAACGACCCTTGTGTGAGAACGGAAAAATCAAAATCATCTGCAAGCTTGAATTTATTATACCGAGTGACTGAGTTTTCTCGGGATTCTCTCGTTACCTCCTCTTTCCTCCTTCCTCCATTTTATTCACTTTCTTCTTTAGTGTATTCAGCATAGGCGTGGGACGTAAAACTGAAAGCTTTCATTTCATTTTTTAAAAACTTATTACGTAAGATACTGGATGCAACTGGATGCAATTAGCTAAGGATAGAAGTCAGTGGAGAGCTTTTGTGAACGCGGCACTGAACCTCCGGGTTCCATAGGCCATAGAGTTAGTTAGTTAGTTATTACGTAAGATATCTCTAGGACACTTTGTGTAAGTGTGATAATTTTACAGATGAAATAGATGTCAGAAGTTCTGTTTATAATATTTCGTTCGATCCAAATTGAGATAAACTATTCTGGTTCTCAACCTTTTTAATGAGTAGTCAGCAAAAATTAATGTAATACTTACAACCCAAGCAGAATTTTTCGTCCTATCCAAATGTTGATTTATCTTTCCAAATAGGAAATCGATTACAGGAACATCTGGAGCTCTCTCGTATGATTTCACAGGAGAAACAAATACTGGTTCTTCTTCCATTGTTTTCTATGAAATATATATAAGAGTTTTCTGTAAATACTGTCAAACAAGGGTTTCCAACCTATAGCACTGATACACTACAATACAATAAGATGTACGTACTACCCAGAAGCGGCTCGCGTACTACCTGTGGTACGTGTGAAATATAGTAACAAATCATGCTGAAAATGAGCATCAACAATACTATTGAGGTAAGTGTACACAAAAGCACCAACCATTAATATGTAACAGGACGAGTCCCCAATATATTTTTCCACAAGCGGAAACATTTGCTGTAATTCAGTCAAATTCAAAAATAAATTCTTCAAAACTTTCCAATAAATAAATAAAATCGATTATCAGAAGGTTATTCTTAATTTTTTTTATGGTTTTTTAGTTTTTCATTATTTGGAGGATTATTCTTACATATCATTTAACATATTTGTATTAATTAGCTTAGTAAAACTCTAAAGAAATTGTACGTATTAGACATTTGTACGATAAAAAAAAAAAAAAAGCTTCGTTCCATATTGAAAGACTAGCGTAGAATTCCAAACTTACAAACCAGAAATAACAGATCTGAAACCTAGAACAACAATAAAGCAATAAATCTGAGAGTTACATCAAAAATATTTTCTCGTTATCTTCTAAAATCTATCTATATAAATAGTAAATAATAATAATAATAATAATAATAATAATAATAATAATAATAATAATAATAATAATAATAATAATAATAATAATAATAATAATAACGTTTGTGACATCATAACTCTTGAATCACCAGACCGATCTCAATCAAATTTGCCACATAGATGAGGTTCGGGCCCTCAATGGGTTTTACTTTGATGGTGTAACTTAGGGGAGGGGAAATATATATATATATATATATATATATATATATATATATATATATATATATATATATATATATATATACATAAATGATCGAAAATGTTCAATATTATTGTCGAATCCATAGTTTTTCGGGGTCGCTGAGATGAACAGTTCCACTTCCGATGCCGCTTAAATCTAAATTCGGCCCACAATAGTAATATTTATTCTTTTTATTTATATTCATTACTTATTATTTTCTTTTTTTTAAAACTATATTTTCGTCGTTTCTATCGAGTTATTTATTTATTTATTTACATGATTTTACTCTTATTTCTTCAGGTTTTTAAGTAATGCCACTACGCAAGAGATCAAACTTAGTAGGACTAGATCTGAGAACCCACTGCTTCTTACACGACCAATATTATGTGGCAACGTGACGTCCCGAGTCGGAAGTCCCAAAAATTTATATGTTCTGTTTGAAGAATGCAAGACAGAATCATCGTCTACTTTTGACTGTGACGCAGATACTGGTAACAGTTACACAGACATCCTGATAATGACATTGACACTTCTAACAGTGACACAGATACTCCTAACTGTGACACAGACAATCCTAACAGTAACACAGATACTCCTGTGACACATATACTCCTAACAGTGACACAGATACTCTTAACAGTAACACAGATACTGGTAACAGTGACACAGACATCCTGATAATGACAGATACCTCTAACAGTGACACAGATACTCCTATGACACAGACACTTCTAATAGTGACAGAGATACTCCTAACTGTGACACAGACATCCCTAACAGTGACACAAATACTGGTAACAGTGACAGAGATACTCCTAACTGTGACACAGACATCCCTAACAGTGACACAAATACTGGTAACAGTGACACAGATACTCCTAACTGTGACACAGACAATCCTAACAGTGACACATACTAGTAACCGTGACACAAATACTCCTGTGACACAGGCACTCCTAATATGACACAGATACTGGTAACAGTGACACAGGCATCCTGATAATGACATAGACACTTCTAACAGTGACACACATACTCCTGTGACACAGGCACTTCTAACAGTGACATATACTCGTAACTGTGACACAGACAATCATAACAGTGACACAGATACTGGTAACAGTGACAGAGATACTCCTAACAGTGACACATACTGGTAACAGTGACACAGATATCCTGATAATGACATAGACACTCCTAATAGTTACACAGATATTCCTAACTGTGACATAGATACTTCTAATAATGAAGCACACATTAAATCACGAACCGTCTTAGTTTCACGGTCTAATGTAACAACCACCAAGAAAAATACACCAGCTCACTGTGTTAACAGACAATGCTAAACTGAGTGATACGTTTGTTCCATGTGTCAATATTTTCTATATACTGATAGTAAGCTTCAAAGTACACGGTCCTTTACAAACATCAAAAATCTGCTTTATTTTACATAATGTTCCTAAGGAGTATTGTATAACTGATCTAATAATTTACGTTTAAAGAGTACGAACTTTTCACGACATACGTGAATCTTCGTCAACCTATCTGTCACATTGTGTAACATTGTGTAAATGGGTTCACAGCTTGTCATGTGGGAAAATTATTGAAGTTGAAACCGCAAAATGTATTATTATTTTAATTTTTTCTCCTTTTTTTTTTTTTTTTTTTTACTTTGTATTGATAAAGGCAGGATCGTAAATAAGATTTCTTATTTGCGTTGGCACTTGGAGAATGATAAATAAAATTTTCGTTTTTTTTTTTTTTTTTTTTTAGAATACAAGATAACGTTTTTTTCTGTATAATGGGAGGCTAAATTTTTCCAATGTTGAACTTTTATTTATCTATTTATACAGATACTTTTTTCATGTTCTGACTTCTTGATACTTAATTGTACTCTTGTTTACAGACTTCCGACCAGTGGCGGATTTAGAAGGTAAAAACTGGAGGGCGGAGCAGCCAGAACCCAGACTATGATAGGTATATCATGAGTTTACTATAAACTAAAAATATATAAATAATAGCTTAATTAGTGGAGGATCTAGAAGGTAGAAACTGAGAGACAGCCAGAATCCAGACTATGATAGGTATATCATGAGTTTACTATAAACTTTTAAAAATATATAAATAATAGCTTAATCAGTGGAGGATCTAGAAGGTAGAAACTGAGAGACAGCCAGAATCCAGACTATGATAGGTATATCATGAGTTTACTATAAACTTTCAAAAATATATAAATAATAGCTTAATCAGTGGAGGATCTATAAGGTAGAAACTGAGAGACAGCCAGAATCCAGACTATGATAGGTATATCATGAGTTTACTATAAACTTTTAAAAATATATAAATAATAGCTTAATTAGTGGAGGATCTAGAAGGTAGAAACTGAGAGACAGCCAGAACCCAGACTATGATAGGTATATCATGAGTTTACTATAAACTAAAAATATATAAATAATAGCTTAAGCAGTGGAGGATGTAGAAGGTAGAAACTGAGAGACAGCCAGAATCCAGACTATGATAGGTATATCATGAGTTTACTATAAACTTTCAAAAATATATAAATAATAGCTTAATCAGTGGAGGATCTATAAGGTAGAAACTGAGAGACAGCCAGAATCCAGACTATGATAGGTATATCATGAGTTTACTATAAACTTTTAAAAATATATAAATAATAGCTTAATTAGTGGAGGATCTAGAAGGTAGAAACTGAGAGACAGCCAGAACCCAGACTATGATAGGTATATCATGAGTTTACTATAAACTTTCAAAAATATATAAATAATAGCTTAATCAGTGGAGGATCTATAAGGTAGAAACTGAGAGACAGCCAGAACCCAGACTATGATAGGTATATCATGAGTTTACTATAAACTAAAAATATATAAATAATAGCTTAAGCAGTGGAGGATGTAGAAGGTAGAAACTGAGAGACAGCCAGAATCCAGACTATGATAGGTATATCATGAGTTTACTATAAACTTTCAAAAATATATAAATAATAGCTTAATCAGTGGAGGATCTATAAGGTAGAAACTGAGAGACAGCCAGAATCCAGACTATGATAGGTATATCATGAGTTTACTATAAACTTTTAAAAATATATAAATAATAGCTTAATTAGTGGAGGATCTAGAAGGTAGAAACTGAGAGACAGCCAGAACCCAGACTATGATAGGTATATCATGAGTTTACTATAAACTTTCAAAAATATATAAATAATAGCTTAATCAGTGGAGGATCTATAAGGTAGAAACTGAGAGACAGCCAGAACCCAGACTATGATAGGTATATCATGAGTTTACTATAAACTAAAAATATATAAATAATAGCTTAAGCAGTGGAGGATGTAGAAGGTAGAAACTGAGAGACAGCCAGAATCCAGACTATGATAGGTATATCATGAGTTTACTATAAACTTTCAAAAATATATAAATAATAGCTTAATCAGTGGAGGATCTATAAGGTAGAAACTGAGAGACAGCCAGAATCCAGACTATGATAGGTATATCATGAGTTTACTATAAACTTTTAAAAATATATAAATAATAGCTTAATTAGTGGAGGATCTAGAAGGTAGAAACTGAGAGACAGCCAGAACCCAGACTATGATAGGTATATCATGAGTTTACTATAAACTTTCAAAAATATATAAATAATAGCTTAATCAGTGGAGGATCTATAAGGTAGAAACTGAGAGACAGCCAGAACCCAGACTATGATAGGTATATCATGAGTTTACTATAAACTAAAAATATATAAATAATAGCTTAAGCAGTGGAGGATCTAGAAGGTAGAAACTGAGAGACAGCCAGAACCCACACTATGATAGGTATATCATGAGTTTACTATAAACTTTTAAAAATATATAAATAATAGCTTAAGCAGTGGAGGATGTAGAAGGTAGAAACTGAGAGACAGCCAGAATCCAGACTATGATAGGTATATCATGAGTTTACTATAAACTTTTAAAAATATATAAATAATAGCTTAATTAGTGGAGGATCTAGAAGGTAGAAACTGAGAGACAGCCAGAACCCAGACTATGATAGGTATATCATGAGTTTACTATAAACTTTCAAAAATATATAAATAATAGCTTAATCAGTGGAGGATCTATAAGGTAGAAACTGAGAGACAGCCAGAATCCAGACTATGATAGGTATATCATGAGTTTACTATAAACTTTTAAAAATATATAAATAATAGCTTAATTAGTGGAGGATCTAGAAGGTAGAAACTGAGAGACAGCCAGAACCCAGACTATGATAGGTATATCATGAGTTTACTATAAACTTTTAAAAATATATAAATAATAGCTTAATCAGTGGAGGATCTATAAGGTAGAAACTGAGAGACAGCCAGAATCCAGACTATGATAGGTATATCATGAG
Organism: Thermobia domestica; assembly: GCF_964235325.1. Taxonomy (NCBI): domain Eukaryota; kingdom Metazoa; phylum Arthropoda; class Insecta; order Zygentoma; family Lepismatidae; genus Thermobia; species Thermobia domestica. Next base: position 15,484,303 of record NC_137471.1, on the reverse strand, counting down.
TTTACTATAAACTTTTAAAAATATATAAATAATAGCTTAATTAGTGGAGGATCTAGAAGGTAGAAACTGAGAGACAGCCAGAACCCAGACTATGATAGGTATATCATGAGTTTACTATAAACTTTCAAAAATATATAAATAATAGCTTAATCAGTGGAGGATCTATAAGGTAGAAACTGAGAGACAGCCAGAATCCAGACTATGATAGGTATATCATGAGTTTACTATAAACTTTTAAAAATATATAAATAATAGCTTAATTAGTGGAGGATCTAGAAGGTAGAAACTGAGAGACAGCCAGAACCCAGACTATGATAGGTATATCATGAGTTTACTATAAACTTTTAAAAATATATAAATAATAGCTTAAGCAGTGGAGGATGTAGAAGGTAGAAACTGAGAGACAGCCAGAACCCAGACTATGATAGGTATATCATGAGTTTACTATAAACTTTTAAAAATATATAAATAATAGCTTAAGCAGTGGAGGATCTAGAAGGTAGAAACTGAGAGACAGCCAGAACCCAGACTATGATAGGTATATCATGAGTTTACTATAAACTTTTAAAAATATATAAATAATAGCTTAAGCAGTGGAGGATGTAGAAGGTAGAAACTGAGAGACAGCCAGAACCCAGACTATGATAGGTATATCATGAGTTTACTATAAACTTTTAAAAATATATAAATAATAGCTTAATCAGTGGAGGATCTATAAGGTAGAAACTGAGAGACAGCCAGAATCCAGACTATGATAGGTATATCATGAGTTTACTATAAACTTTTAAAAATATATAAATAATAGCTTAATTAGTGGAGGATCTAGAAGGTAGAAACTGAGAGACAGCCAGAACCCAGACTATGATAGGTATATCATGAGTTTACTATAAACTAAAAATATATAAATAATAGCTTAAGCAGTGGAGGATCTAGAAGGTAGAAACTGAGAGACAGACAGAACCCAGACTATGATAGGTATATCATGAGTTTACTATAAACTTTCAAAAATATATAAATAATAGCTTAATCAGTGGAGGATCTATAAGGTAGAAACTGAGAGACAGCCAGAATCCAGACTATGATAGGTATATCATGAGTTTACTATAAACTTTTAAAAATATATAAATAATAGCTTAATTAGTGGAGGATCTAGAAGGTAGAAACTGAGAGACAGCCAGAACCCAGACTATGATAGGTATATCATGAGTTTACTATAAACTTTCAAAAATATATAAATAATAGCTTAATCAGTGGAGGATCTATAAGGTAGAAACTGAGAGACAGCCAGAACCCAGACTATGATAGGTATATCATGAGTTTACTATAAACTTTTAAAAATATATAAATAATAGCTTAATTAGTGGAGGATCTAGAAGGTAGAAACTGAGAGACAGCCAGAATCCAGACTATGATAGGTATATCATGAGTTTACTATAAACTTTTAAAAATATATAAATAATAGCTTAATTAGTGGAGGATCTAGAAGGTAGAAACTGAGAGACAGCCAGAACCCAGACTATGATAGGTATATCATGAGTTTACTATAAACTTTTAAAAATATATAAATAATAGCTTAATTAGTGGAGGATCTAGAAGGTAGAAACTGAGAGACAGCCAGAACCCAGACTATGATAGGTATATCATGAGTTTACTATAAACTAAAAATATATAAATAATAGCTTAAGCAGTGGAGGATCTAGAAGGTAGAAACTGAGAGACAGACAGAACCCAGACTATGATAGGTATATCATGAGTTTACTATAAACTTTTAAAAATATATAAATAATAGCTTAAGCAGTGGAGGATGTAGAAGGTAGAAACTGAGAGACAGACAGAACCCAGACTATGATAGGTATATCATGAGTTTACTATAAACTTTCAAAAATATATAAATAATAGCTTAATCAGTGGAGGATCTATAAGGTAGAAACTGAGAGACAGCCAGAATCCAGACTATGATAGGTATATCATGAGTTTACTATAAACTTTTAAAAATATATAAATAATAGCTTAAGCAGTGGAGGATCTATAAGGTAGAAACTGAGAGACAGCCAGAACCCAGACTATGATAGGTATATCATGAGTTTACTATAAACTTTCAAAAATATATAAATAATAGCTTAATCAGTGGAGGATCTATAAGGTAGAAACTGAGAGACAGCCAGAATCCAGACTATGATAGGTATATCATGAGTTTACTATAAACTTTTAAAAATATATAAATAATAGCTTAATTAGTGGAGGATCTAGAAGGTAGAAACTGAGAGACAGCCAGAACCCAGACTATGATAGGTATATCATGAGTTTACTATAAACTTTCAAAAATATATAAATAATAGCTTAATCAGTGGAGGATCTATAAGGTAGAAACTGAGAGACAGCCAGAACCCAGACTATGATAGGTATATCATGAGTTTACTATAAACTTTCAAAAATATATAAATAATAGCTTAATCAGTGGAGGATCTATAAGGTAGAAACTGAGAGACAGCCAGAACCCAGACTATGATAGGTATATCATGAGTTTACTATAAACTAAAAATATATAAATAATAGCTTAAGCAGTGGAGGATCTAGAAGGTAGAAACTGAGAGACAGACAGAACCCAGACTATGATAGGTATATCATGAGTTTACTATAAACTTTCAAAAATATATAAATAATAGCTTAATCAGTGGAGGATCTATAAGGTAGAAACTGAGAGACAGCCAGAACCCAGACTATGATAGGTATATCATGAGTTTACTATAAACTTTCAAAAATATATAAATAATAGCTTAATCAGTGGAGGATCTAGAAGGTAGAAACTGAGAGACAGCCAGAACCCAGACTATGATAGGTATATCATGAGTTTACTATAAACTAAAAATATATAAATAATAGCTTAAGCAGTGGAGGATCTAGAAGGTAGAAACTGAGAGACAGACAGAACCCAGACTATGATAGGTATATCATGAGTTTACTATAAACTTTCAAAAATATATAAATAATAGCTTAATCAGTGGAGGATCTATAAGGTAGAAACTGAGAGACAGCCAGAACCCAGACTATGATAGGTATATCATGAGTTTACTATAAACTTTCAAAAATATATAAATAATAGCTTAAGCAGTGGAGGATCTAGAAGGTAGAAACTGAGAGACAGACAGAACCCAGACTATGATAGGTATATCATGAGTTTACTATAAACTTTTAAAAATATATAAATAATAGCTTAAGCAGTGGAGGATCTAGAAGGTAGAAACTGAGAGACAGCCAGAACCCAGACTATGATAGGTATATCATGAGTTTACTATAAACTTTCAAAAATATATAAATAATAGCTTAAGCAGTGGAGGATCTAGAAGGTAGAAACTGAGAGACAGCCAGAACCCAGACTATGATAGGTATATCATGAGTTTACTATAAACTTTTAAAAATATATAAATAATAGCTTAAGCAGTGGAGGATCTAGAAGGTAGAAACTGAGAGACAGACAGAACCCAGACTATGATAGGTATATCATGAGTTTACTATAAACTTTTAAAAATATATAAATAATAGCTTAAGCAGTGGAGGATGTAGAAGGTAGAAACTGAGAGACAGACAGAACCCAGACTATGATAGGTATATCATGAGTTTACTATAAACTTTTAAAAATATATAAATAATAGCTTAAGCAGTGGAGGATCTAGAAGGTAGAAACTGAGAGACAGACAGAACCCAGACTATGATAGGTATATCATGAGTTTACTATAAACTTTTAAAAATATATAAATAATAGCTTAAGCAGTGGAGGATCTAGAAGGTAGAAACTGAGAGACAGCCAGAACCCACACTATGATAGGTATATCATGAGTTTACTATAAACTTTTAAAAATATATAAATAATAGCTTAAGCAGTGGAGGATGTAGAAGGTAGAAACTGAGAGACAGACAGAACCCAGACTATGATAGGTATATCATGAGTTTACTATAAACTTTTAAAAATATATAAATAATAGCTTAATCAGTGGAGGATCTAGAAGGTAGAAACTGAGAGACAGCCAGAACCCAGACTATGATAGGTATATCATGAGTTTACTATAAACTTTCAAAAATATATAAATAATAGCTTAATCAGTGGAGGATCTAGAAGGTAGAAACTGAGAGACAGACAGAACCCAGACTATGATAGGTATATCATGAGTTTACTATAAACTTTTAAAAATATATAAATAATAGCTTAATCAGTGGAGGATCTAGAAGGTAGAAACTGAGAGACAGCCAGAACCCAGACTATGATAGGTATATCATGAGTTTACTATAAACTTTTAAAAATATATAAATAATAGCTTAAGCAGTGGAGGATCTAGAAGGTAGAAACTGAGAGACAGACAGAACCCAGACTATGATAGGTATATCATGAGTTTACTATAAACTTTTAAAAATATATAAATAATAGCTTAATCAGTGGAGGATCTAGAAGGTAGAAACTGAGAGACAGCCAGAACCCACACTATGATAGGTATATCATGAGTTTACTATAAACTTTTAAAAATATATAAATAATAGCTTAAGCAGTGGAGGATGTAGAAGGTAGAAACTGAGAGACAGACAGAACCCAGACTATGATAGGTATATCATGAGTTTACTATAAACTTTTAAAAATATATAAATAATAGCTTAATCAGTGGAGGATCTAGAAGGTAGAAACTGAGAGACAGCCAGAACCCAGACTATGATAGGTATATCATGAGTTTACTATAAACTTTTAAAAATATATAAATAATAGCTTAAGCAGTGGAGGATCTAGAAGGTAGAAACTGAGAGACAGCCAGAACACAGACTATGGTAGGTATATCATGAGTTTACTATAAACTTTCAAAAAGTATGTGAATAATAGCTTCAATAATTTTTGTCATTCAAAAACTGGGGGTCTTAAGCCAGGCCCGTATCCAGGAAGGTCTAGGGGGGAGGGCGGGCCCCCCTAAATTTTGGCTGGCCCCCCTACAATTTTCACGGTAGGCTTGCAAATGAACTATAATGTGGTAGTATGGTTGGATCGGCCCCTCTAGCTTCAGCCGGCCACCCCCCCTAAATTTTTGGGCTTTCTATGGGCCTGTCTTAAGCCCAAGGGCGCCGATCCTGGGGGGCCGGGGGCCCAGCGCCCCAAAGCTCATGTGGTCCCTTAGTGTATTTATGAATATACAATATTTGCCATAATTTGAATGCAATTTGTCTTAACATCCTGATATAGGCCTATATACCTTCTGCGTCTGAGTGGCCCCAAAAATTTACAGATAAATCGGCGCCTTTGCTTAAGCCCCTGGCCCCGGATTAGATCCGCCACTGGAAATATCGTTAAGTATTAACTATGAGTTATACCTAAAACGACTATGCACCTCTGTTCGGCAGTATGTGGACGGGTAGCAGAGTAGGAACGATAACATATAGTGAAAATAGTTTCCTGGTACTCATTCTGCGTCCCAAGAATAGGTTCCAATTTGAATATGATTGCTTTAACAAAACTGGAAGTGACCCTTACTATCAAAAGTAGTAACGTATGAAATTAGCATGTGAAGAAAAGACTCAATCCCTCCCTTATCTAGTTATCAAATGTGGAAATGATACGAGGGTGGATTGAAAAATTTGTGGTCTGACTAGGAAGAAAGCAATTATTTTATGTTTGTATGTATGCATTAACTGCGTAGCTATATCTGTTGGTAATCACTGTGTAAAAAATTCATTTCTATATTGTTTCAGGTGAAAAGTTTATAAAGGCGCTAAGTTGGCGGACGTGACGGAAATTTGTGATATGGAGAAAATTCACCAGGGCAACATCTCTCTTCCATGGCAGAAATTCATTCCTGTGGGTTGGAACTGTTCCCGCATCCGCCCTATTCGCCTGATCCGACTCCCTCGGACTTTCATTTGTTTAAGAACCTGAAAATGTTTTTGAAGGATCAGTGATTTTTCTTCAAATGCAGATGTGAAAACTACTATACTGGAATATTTTGCAGGACTCGAGAAATCTTTTTTCAAAAGTGTTATAGAAGCGTTACCAGAGAAGTAGCATAAATGTATCTCGGTCGATGGGGGTTACGTGGTAAACTGAAACATAACTTATCCAAATATTTTCTAATTTTGTAGGTTAGGCCACGAACTTTCCAATCCACCCTCCTAGATTTAACAATTTCCGGTTTTAATATTTGATCGTCATGCAGCAAACATAATAAGGTATAGAAAGTTTTTTTTTTGGGGGGGGGGTAATGAATTAAACTTCCCAGGAAAAAAGTTCTAATTCACTTTTTATGATGGGATCTCATGTAGGTTAGAATCCTATGTTAAGCCTATAGGTCACACGTCTCATGTAGCCTCTATGCCGAAAGGGACGCTAACCCCCAATCCAACCAACCAATAAGAAATTAAATGAAATTTTTCAGTTTACTGTTACATGATTGGATGCCCTTTAGCCTAAAGGAAATGATGATTGACGCACGTGAATGATGGCAGAAAAAATGAAGTGAAATGAAATCTTTTAAGTTTTACGTCCCACGGTTATGCCGGCTAGGATAAAGGAGACGGTGATGATAAGAAATGAATGACACTCTAACGAAGAAAGTGGGAGAAAACGGGAGAACCCCAAGAAAACCCACACACACGGAGTTTGTCTACCACAAAGCTCACTTGGTATGATCTGGGATCGAATTAGGTTGATGGTTGATTTTGAGTTTAACGTCCCGTTTAGCAGCGAGGCTATATGAGACGTGGACCTACTGATTAACGTGGAATCCGAACCACATGAGCTCCCGCTGGGAATCGAACCCGGGTCTCCCACGCCAAAAGCGCTTACGCTAATCGCTTAGCCACGAAGGAGCTCAGGATCGAATTAGGGACCCCACGTATCAAAGCTGAACGCTCTACCACTGAGCCACCGCGGCCCTATGCTGATGAAAGAATTGGTGGAATGAGAAAGTGGGAGGAAACGGAAGAACCCCGAGAAAACCCGCGGGCACGATGTTCTCCACCACCAATATACTTGGCCGGGAATCGAACCAGGGACTCCGACCAATAGGCTCGAACTTCGAATTTGTTGCTTTATCCTAACCGGAAGTAGTTGATTTAACCACTTCCGGATTAATATTGAATTATCATTGAGTAAAAGTGGTAACAAATAACGAAAACTGTAGGGTGTCCATAAATGTTTACCTTGATTATCACAGTGCAACAGTGAAAAACGTTTTTTTTTCTCAAAAGTAGGTGTTCTTTATGTATTTCGACCTCCTGAATTCGAAAATAACACTCATAACATCCTGTCACCCACTATTTTGGCACAAATCGTATGCTTTGCCAATATTGATAACACTTATTGAAGTATTACGTATACAGTATATACATATATGGAACACGAATCATGCTGACGTAGAATATAAGTTTAAAACAACAAAATATTGAAGTATGCACACAGTGAACAGATGCATACGGAGAATATGGTACAAAACATGCATTAATCTCATTCATTTCGTGCTTCCTTAGTGGTTATGGCGTGGTCCCTGCTTTTCCTCTTAGTGGCTTTTCCTCTTAGTGGCTTTTCCTCTTAGTGGCTTTTCCGGGTGCCCACGTTGAAGCATCCAGACGTACTCGCTCATCAACCGAATATCCCAAGTGCCCTGGTATCGTCGTTGCATGTCCTTGATACCCTGATGGAATCTTTCACCCTATTCCTCACTTACAGGACCCAAAATTTGGAGGCGAAAAAGTCAAGATTCAAATGTAAGAAATGTAATTTCAAATTCATTGAGCATCCCTGCATTTTGAATTTCGTCAACATGTTCTCAACTATGTCGTTATAATCTGGATTACGATTCTTTCCTAGTAAGTTTCGAACCAGACACTCAAAGGCAGTCCAAGCTTCTCGCTCCACGGCATTCATTGAATGAAGGAAACCTTCATCCAGCATTAGTTTGCAAATATCGGGACAAGTAAACACACCTTCTTTCAACTTAGCATCTGACAGATTGGGGAACTTGTCACATAGATATTTGAAACAGTTGCCACATTTAGATAATGCCTTGGCAAACTACTACATTATGCCTAATTTGATGTGCAGAAGTGGCAAAAACAGCACCGTAAATTAAATTTTTTCTGGGGGGAAGGGCAAGCATTAATATGTGTATTCGGGCCCCCTAGAAAAAGTTGATTTCCTAATTCTTGGGTCGCCTCTTTCCATCTTTCTCTTACTCTTTATGGGCTCCCGGAGGCTGTGGGCCCTCCCACACGGCAAGATCTGCGGGGCCGGTACTTACGCCCCTTGGCCTGTTCTATACATGACAAATTAATTAAGGGGACAATATTGACAAATCTCAAAGCCATACGAATAAATATTATTTCTATAATAGGGCCCCTAGCAGTGAACATTTTTTACTGAAATGGACCCTAGACTCATTTTTGTTTTATTTACCTTTTGTGTGCTGTTTTGTTATGTAATGTACTGAATCTGTTTGATGCTTCATTTATAATTTCATGTTCGTATCGTATGTGGTGTAAGAAAATTTTGTCTTAAAATGGACCCTCCTCGAACGGCGGGAAGCTTCCCTGGGAGGGTAGTTGCCCCCCACAAGTTACGGCCCTGGGCAAAAGTATTCTGTCTCTTTCCACTAGAGGGTCACACGTTATATTTTTGTCTCCTGGAACCAATTCGAACCTTCAGGCCCACTGTTTTTGCTTCCAATGCTTGTCACGAGCCCGACTGTTCCATTCACAGATGAAATAAGGGAACTTGGTATATCCTGATTGTTGTCCTAAAAGCATATCCAACACTTTCAAATCACCATACACCACCCAACAGTGATCTTTATGATGTATGGTAGTAAGAAGCATCTTCATGTTGAGATACGTATGTTTCCTTCAGGTGCACAGAATGGCCGACAGATATTGAGGCATACATAGATATTACCATTGTGCAGCAGGGAAGTGAACATTTGCGAAATCGACATTTGCGGTACTTTTGAGTATCAACATTTGTAGTATTGAGACATTTGCGGTACTTTTGAGTATCAACATTTGTAGTACTGAGACATTTGCGGTACTATTCAAAATAACTTTTTCTACAAACAGAGAGGATATTTTCGGTAATTCAGTTAGAGGACAGGCACACAGTATCAACTGCTACACAAAGACCAAGTTTTATCACATTGGTGTAGCCAATAAGTTGTTCTACGGGGTATAATATGACTTTCAGGAAAGCTGAGCTTTTTTGCATAAAATCTTCTTTCAGAATATACACCATTATTAACTTACCGTACATACATACAAACAAATCTTTCTCACAGTACATAAGATATAAATGCAAATAAAAGGATCAATTATTACTAAGATACGTAGTACGCATATCTCTGATTGGTCGAACGCCTGACTTTGATATTTAAAGGAAACTTCTACAATATATATATATATATATATATATATATATATATATATATATATATATATATATAACTATTTGTCAATCGTTATATAGCTTTCCAATAACTATTTGTCAATGGGTACTCAAAGTAGAAATATAATATTCTTGTTTATTCATTTTTAACATATTGAGATATTTATAATTACGCGTCAGTATTACGAGATTATCCGAAGAACAACTTGCTAGCGGAGTGATTTGTCACAACAGTTGTCCATTGTTATAAGCATATTTAGGGACTTTTAGTCAGATCTAACTGGGAATAAATATAAGAAATAAAGTCAAAATCAACTTTCAATGAATTAGTAATTTATTTTCCTGATGTACAGGGTGGCCCAAAAGTAGGTATACACTCCCGTATTGATCAACTCATGGCTTTTTATGTCATTTCTTATTGTTATCCATCAGGTAGACTTAGTTTCTTTATTGTTTGTTCTTAATGCCTTTTTACTTATAACTTAAACTCACAACAACCGAAGCAAATAAACCTATAAGCTAGAATGTTATACTTGATCAATGCAAGGGTGTATATCTACTTTTGGGCCACCCTGTATAATATAGTTCAGCTTCTTTTATGGAACAAACAAAAACTACCCGAACTTTTGAATTTTTGCCATTTTCCTCGAGGATTTCTTGACATCTTTTTAGACTACATATTCAGTTAATACGTTTTCTATGCTTCTGTCCATCTTATGGGCTGTACTCGTCTAACTTTGCCTTCAAAGTTTTAAAGTTTTGCTTTCATATAGGTAGTCGTTGTTCACAGCCTTACCTTTTTTTTTTTTTTTTTTTTTTTTTTTGTTTTTAGATACTTCACCAAACTATACATTAGGAATTGACTTACCTAATGATCTGAAACTGTGGTTTCACCGTTTAACAACATTATTCGTTCTGTGGTGTTGATTCGAGCAGTTGCACATGGAGATATCAATACTGGGAGTGTTGTTGGTGATGTGGTGCATCTTCCATAATGAAAAGCCACCAAAACATCGACATCATCTACAGGGAGAAATGCTAGAGCAAAACACATTCTGAGGAGAGCTTCATGTCTGGAACTGATTTATAGTCATTTGTGAGTCCTAAACGGCGTGACAAACATCTTGGTATTTGAAGGCGGCGCTCCAAGTTCCCTTTAAATGCTGCTAGAAATGAGAGGCCAGAGGTATTGCCACGTCTATTTTGTACACATCCACGTCTATCCTTTGCCACCTGATGGCGCTGTAGTTCGTCTGCTTAGCCATAGCCACACCCTTTAGCACTCGTCAACATCGCGTCAGAGCTTGCGTTTTATTCGTTTAGCTGAAATGCCAAGATGTTTGTCACAGGCTTTAGTTCCTGAACCTTACCCCACAAGTACTGATCAAAATGGAATTACACCCACTAATGTGCGTTTCCGGGAACAGTGTTCTTTGAGATGTTATCGCAGCTTGGTCGAAATCCAATTTGATTAACTTCGGATTCCAGTCATTAATATTAGCCTTCGCCAAACTGAAAAATCTCTGATACGTCTTACTATCTGGTAAGATGTCAAAGATCAAAGGGACAATGTTTGCTTCCTCCAAGTTACTTGCGATGTTTGCTTGTGTTGTCTATAGTTGAGCAAAGTGCTCACTACAACATTTAAATGTTCCATCCATCCATCCATCCATATATATATATATATATATATATATATATATATATATATATATATATATATATATATATATATATATATATATATATATATATATATATATATATATATATATATATATATATAACCGTAGCGTACTCAGTTGTACACTAGGGGGCGCGGTGGCTCAGTGGTAGAGCGTTCACCTCTGGTGCTTGGGGTCCCGGGTTCGATCCCAGCCCCCGCCAAGTGAACTTTGTGGTGGACAAACACCGTGCTCGTGGGTTTTCTCGGGGTTCTCCCGTTTCCTCCCACTTTCTTCATTCCACCATTTCACTCATCTCTCATTATCACCGTCTCCTTTAGCCTAACCGGCATAACCGTGGGACGTAAAACTTAAAGATTTCATTTCATTTTTTCAGTTGTACACTGTCTTCTCTTTGCAGTGCAAAATATTAGCATTCTTCCTTTTTCTGGTGTCATCTGAAAGCAGGAAGTTTATCTCATCATCTATCGTCAGAATATACACACATTCCGTGGTGTGTACCGCAAATGTCCCAGAAAAATTGTACCGCAAATGTCCCAGAAAAATTGTACCGCAAATGTCCTGATACTGTGCAGCAGGACTGCCTTAAGGCTTCTTTTAGATGAGTCAACAGTCTCCAGTCACCTGGCGCGTACGGAATGGTCAACTGACCTATCAAACCTTGTACATCACTGCAGTACACTAACAAGTCCTTTTGAGCAAAATATAGTGTGAATATCAAGTCCCTTTGTCTGTAAAATGTAACGGATGTACCGGGAGCTAACAAATGTCTTTCACGCAGTCTTAACCCTAGGAGCTCTGCTTTGTTCTTTGTCAGTCCCAGATCACGGACTAAATCATTTAGATCTGACTGAGTGAATAGAATAGGGTCCTCATCTATGCCTACTTCAAACTCAGTATCATCCGTCTTCTGCAAACAACGAGAGATATCTAGAAACAATCGAGAGATAACGAAGAAATATCTACAACAGTCAGTACTTCATAAAAAGGTGTACAGTAGGAAGTAAAAAATCCGAATTAATTGGGACCACAGGGATTTCGGATTTTCAAATTGTTCGGATTTTCGAAAATGACCAAGAAAATGCCATTTCGGCTTAAATATACTGTACGGTATGCTGTTTTATCGATACAGTGGTTATACAGTAGATACAGTAATTGCAACAACTCACTTTTAAAACTTAACTTGTATAGGCCTAAAGGAAAATAAAAATATGCATGACAAACAATTACATATGAATGAGCTTTTGTGAAAAAAACACTGACTTCAAAAAACCTACTGTTTGTTTATCGCTAGAGACAAAATGTAAAAAGCTTCTAGGGAATGCGTTCGGATTTCTGACGTTCGGATTATCGACGTCCTACTGTATATTATTATTATTATTATTATTATTATTATTATTATTATTATTATTATTATTATTATTATTATTAAAACTAAACATTCTGGAGCAACAAACGCATATATATCCTAATCCTAACTATATTTAGAAAACTACATGAACTGACATAAAAAAAATAACGGGTATTTCCGGTTGACGTGGAAAGCTGAAATTTGGCATGATTACAGCTTTTCGGGACTTACTCGCAGGAAAATTGCCAAAAGTGAATATTTTTAATTTTTAGGTGGTTCAAAGGGGGGGGGGGATAAAGAAATGTTCTATGTCATTTAAATGGATCTTTTTTCTTTTTTTTTTTTTTACATACAGTATAATCTCGTTTTAACTACTAGAAAGTGAAATAAAAAAATGATATTCGGTGTTTGTACGTTTTCCATAGAATTATTTAACAAAATCAAGATAAATAAAAATTTCCAATTTTAGTGGAGTTTTATGGGCAATTGAAAAATCTTTCCCATGTTATTTAAATCGGACATCTTCTACACCCCCAAATTATACGGCACTTTCTATAGAACTACAATAATTAAACTTGCTATGATTCCTTCAACCTTCCTGATTAACCAATTAACCTTCAGAAAAATTGTCAAAAGTGAATTTTTTAAATTTTAATGGGGTCTAAAGGGGAGGATAAAGAAATTCTCCATGTTATTTAAATGGACGTTTTTTTGACCTGCAATCTCATATTTTAGGTACTTGGAATTGCAATAAAAACTTGAAATTCGGTATGCTTGTACGTTTTCGTTAGCGTTACTCAAGTAACTTAAATCACTAAAAATAAAAATTTCCAACTTTAGAGTGGTTTTATGGGGAACTGAAAAATCTTTCCCACGTTATTTACAGTATATGGAACGTATTCTACAATCCAAAATGTTTAGGGACTTCCGGCAGGATTAGAATGATGAAATTTGGCATGATTCTAGCCTTCCAGGACTAACGGACAGGAAAATTGACAAAAGTGAATATTTTTAGTTGTAAGGGGTCTAAAGGGGGATGAAGAAATTCCCATATTATTTAAGTGGGCGTTTTCTTGCTATACTAAATCTCATCTTTTGGGTAGTTACAGTAGGAAAGTAAACTTCAAATTCGGTAGAATTCTGGTTTTAAGAAATGTTTGGTTAAAGGCCGAGCAAACATGGAGGTTTGGGAGCAAATCCCCCAGCTAACCAAATTTAGAAAATATTAAGATAAATGCGCAAAATTCACTCTTGATGCAAAAACAATGGTCTGGGGGCATAGCCCCCAGCTAGTCAAAGGCTAGTATATATTATAAAATTGAAAGCAACTATGTTTGTTACTCTTAATACCTTGAACCACCCGACCGACATGGAACTCCTTTGTGACTAAGCGGTAAGCATACGCGCCTTTGGCGTGGGAGACGCGGGTTCGATTCCCAGCGCGAGCTCATGTGGTTCGGATTCCACGTTAATCAATAGGTCCACGTCTCATATAGTCTCGCTGCTGAACGGGACGTTAAATTCAAAACCAACTCAACTCACCCCACCAATCTCCATGAAATTATCAACATTGATAAGGTTTGAGCCTGGATTGCTTTCTATCTATTTATTTCTACAGTAGAACTTAAGGGACGGGGGAATGGGGGAGATATATAAAAACAAATGAAACTTAATAACTCTTGAACCACACGACCGATCTCGATCAAATTTACAACATAGATGAGGTTCGAGAATGGAAGGGTTTTTGTCATTTCACTTTGAAGGAGCAGCATAGGGGTGAGAGAGGAGAGGGAGATATACAAAAATAAATGTATATATAAAAATGAAAGTGACCATGTTTGCAACTTATTAACTCTCAAATCACCTGACCGATCTCAATCTAATTTTCAACATAGATGAGGTTCGGGCCTAGGAAGATTTTATCATTTTACCTTGACGGTGCAACGTAAGGAATGAAAGGAGATATACATATATACAAAATAAAAGTGAAAATAACAAAAAGAAATGAAATGAGATCTTTGAGTTTTACGTCCCACGCTTATGCCGGTTACGCTAAAGGAGACGGTGATTATGAGAAATGAATGAAATGGTGGAATGAAGAAAGTGGGAGGAAACGGGAGAACCCCGAGAAAACCCACGCACACGGTGTTTGTCCACCACAAAGTTCACTTGGCGGGAGTAGGGTTTGAACCCGAGACCCCATACACCAGAGGTGAACGCTCTACCACTGAGCCACCGCGGCCCCACAGTGAAAATAACAGTCTTTGTGACTTCACCACTCTTGAACCACCCTACCGATCTCGATCACCATAGATGAGGTTCAGACCTGGGATGATTTCTATCATATCGTTATGATGGTGTAACTTAGGAGAGGGGAAGAGGGAGGGATATTTTAAAATTATCGAAAAGCACAAATATTAATGGCGAGTCCATAGTTTTTGGCGTCGCTGAGTTGAACAGTGACAATTCCGATCCCATTTACATCTAAATTAAGCTCAGCAACTTAGGGGAGGGGGGAGGGAGAGAAACATAAAAATGATAAAAATGACCAATATTCCTATCGAATTCATAGGTTTCAAGGTCTCTGTAATGAACAGTGACACTTCCGACAACGTTTAAATCCAAATTTAGCCCGAAGGAGGAGAATATAGATATAGATATAGATATAGATATAGATATAGATATAAATATAGATATAGATATAGATATAGATATAGATATAGATATAGATATAGATATAGATATAGATATATGTACAGGGTGAACGGTAATTACGTGGACAAACTTAGATGGGTGATAGTATATCTAAATGGAAGCAAAAAAAGTCCTAGTGAATATGGGGGAAATTCCGTCCCGTTTAGGAGTGACAGAATGTCGAAAGCGTGGGAACATGAACTTCAGAGGCCAACAGCTTAAAAACAATACATCATAGAGAGTGCGGTTAAAAACGTCACTTAGAAAGTCATATTTCTGTATTCAAAAATGGATATTTGAAAACGCAGCTACCTGTGCGCACCGAATTAACAACGTATGCTACTTCTTTCCTTTACAGCATGTCCGGGAATCCATCTGTTCCTTTGGGGAATCCCGTACGGTACACTGGATAAACCGGTAAACTATGGTTTAGCCCTTACCTTTATCATATCCTGGATCCGGCACTATATATCGCCGTATATTAGGATGTCCCTTATTTTGGGTAATTTCGTATTGCGATACGCACACCCCCCAAATGTATTCTATGTGACCATAAACATGCATTAGTGAAATAACTGTTCTCTACGAGAACGTTAATCCGTGCCGACTTGACGACAAAGTCATGAAATGGCGCTTCCACATTATAATATAATTTAGAGTTTAAAATCGTGATAACGGAGAAGCTGAAAGAGACAGAGAAACGAAACTTTGCACCAAGCAATTAGACAAAAGGCGACATCTGCTCGTGTATTGACAAGCAGCACCGGATGAACAGTGTTGCCAACCCAAGACAAAGTTGTGTTTATGTAAATAGAATGACCTAAATTGAATATCATAATTGGAAGCAGCAATGAAAATAAAGATAAAAGAGATAGTAAAGGGAGATCAATGTTGCAAACTTTTCGAGAAATAACATGTAATATGTGTTGACGCACACAGGGAGTGAGGTGCTAACGTTTTGTACATTTTAAATCAGATATTGACAAGAATTGTTTGCATTGACTCTAAGTCTATAGGCATTCGTTGAACAGTGTAGCCATCAACCGAAGGGAGAAATTGAGTTTGAAAGAGATACAAATATATATATATATATATATATATATATATATATATATATATATATATATATATATATATATATATATATATATATATATATATATGTGTGTGTGTGTGTGTGTGTGTGTGTGTGTATGTGTGTGTCAACATTAAGGCCGCCCCCCAAACAAAAATCCTGACTACTTTACTGCACTCTAGTTTCCTTTCAAAAGAAAGGTAGCTCGATATTGCATTTGGTCTGTGATTATTGTAGACTGAATGTGTCAAATATTTTTTTAATTTCCTAACATACTATTTTCTCTTTTAAGCCACTATTCGAACCGGAAATGGGAGAAATCAATCACTTCCGGTTTTAATGTTGATTTCTAAAGAGTGAAAGCGATAATAAATGACGAGGAACGATTTTCTATAATCAATTAAGCGTTCCCAGAATATAATTATTTCACTCCCACTCTAATCTTTCTACTAAAACCGGAAGTGGTAGAAATTTACTACCGGTTTTAATATTCATTCAGAAAATACAATGCCGTGCAAATCAAGTTGCTCCATGTAGTGTGTGCTGGTACTTGTGTTTTTAGCTTTCTTACTTCGGCGAAATATGTAATTCTACGATGACACTCATTCTTATCTAAGAGTTCATTGGATCAACTAGACACGTAACCGTTCACACACTGTAACCAGGTACATACACTTCCAAGATGATATTAAAACAACCAAGATAAATAATACCATTTGTTATCTTGCCATTATTTACAACTTTGGGAGATTTTAATGTTATCCCATGATAACCGTGTCGTATCAAAAGCAAACTTTTTTCTTTTTTTGGGTAAATATATTAACACTTTGCGCACAAGTCAAATGTATGTCATAGACTACTCCGTTGCAAAATAGGGGCTACGGTGGCTCAGTGGTACAGCATTCACCTTTGGTGCTTGGGGTCCCGACTTCGATCCCAGCCCCCGCCAAGTGAACTTTGTGGTGGACAAACACCGTTTGCGTGGGTTTTCTCGGGGTTCTTCCGTTTCCTCCCACTTTCTTCATTCCACCATTTCATTCATTACTCATCATCACCGTCTCCTTTAGCCTAACCAGCATAAGCGTGGGACGTAAAACTCAAAGATTTCATTTTCCTTTGCGAAATATCAGTGACATCCACGGTAATGTCATCGAAACGTATCCTTTATTAAGGATCGTATTAATCCTGGAGATGATGAAATTTGTTAGTGGTGTGCAAGGCAAGACTTAGTTCTACTATTTCTTCATAGGTGACAGCACCTTACTGACAGAAAAGAACAAAAAAGACATGTTTTGTCTCAGTAGACGGCTGGCCTAAAGGAGCATTCAATTATGACACACATGCAAGGGCGCCCATGTTGTGGTTTCCAAGGGGGGGCAAGTATAAGCAACATTTCAAATGTAGTCTCAAATTTTGCGGTAATTATTCTAAAAAAATGTATTGGGTTTTCGATCTTCCGAAGTACAATTTCTTCTAGAAGGGGCGAGCGCCCCACCTTGCTCGCTCCTGATGGGCGCCCTTGCATACATGTGTTTGTTTTGACGACAAACAATTGGCAACTTCGGGATCGGAGAAAAGGAACAAAGAAAAAGCTAATGTGTCTTTGGTCTTTGATCAGTGTTGCCAACCTGAAGTAGCATAAAATACCTTCAGAACATCAAAATTTCCCTTTTTCAGTACGAATTTCCACAATGCATTTTTTTAAAAATCTGTAATATGAATGCTTTCCTCGCGCGTGCACAATAACTATGGCTTATATAACGATCTATACAGTCTTTCAACAGTAAATGAAAACCTGGTTTTACAGCACACACATAGGCAAATGACACCTGAAACACAAGGGGTTAAGCAGCCTTAAAAAGTAGTTATTTTTACCTTTTAACTCTAAAGTCACAGATTCGAATCTCATTTTTAATTACAATTAATATTTGCGTAAATGAGCATGTGTCACTAAGTAAATGACAACAAAAGATACAACATGTTAGTTAACACACGTGAAATTGTTTCAGGTATACCTATTTAGATAGCCATTTCGAATGAGATTTGTTGAATGCAGTTTGCGAAGTTCGTGACTGTAGCGATTCACAAAAGGCAGAAGAGCGCGAGACGAGACTTTGGGTCGTCTCATCACGTCTAGTGAAAGTGATCTCTCCAAAATGGTCCTTATTTCGTCTTATTTTCAGTTTTTGTGTGCGAAAAAAGAATACAAATTAAAATAAATAAGAAAAGTCTAAAGTTAATCCTTTGTAATAATATGACAAACATGTGTTATAAGTTTCATTCTGCCTACAAATGTATTTGTTTGTGTGACAATTTTCATGAACAACAGTCTATAAAATGTTTCATTAGAATTTACGAGAATATGTACAGACAATAATAATCTTAAGTAAGAAAAAAAGTAGGGGAACGATTCTTACAAACTGCAATAATGATTGGTATGATATTTTCTATTAGACAAGGAAGTATTTCTTTCTTACATGTCATATTTACGTTTATTAAGAAGACACTACATAAATATGTGTAGTTAATTACTTCATGCGTTCAGAGTTGCCAGATCCGAAGATCAAAAAGTAGCTAAGTTGTGCTCTACAGTAGCGGATTTGAACTATTTGTAGCCCAAACATAAATATTAATTATTTTGCGGCTATACACTTTTACTAATTATATATGGTACTTGTACCGATTATGGCCCGGGTCCCTAATATGGCCCACCCACCATATCTCTGCAGATTTACGTTTGTGCTACTAGATGACAATATAAACTATGTCCTCATGACAAGCGTAAACATATTTGCGCTGCTCAGAGGACATAGTTTATATTGTCATCTAGTAACAACAACGTAAATTTGCAGAGATATGGTGGGTGGGCCATATTAGGTACCCGGGCCATAATCGGTACAAGTACCATACATCAATTTAATCGAAACACCTGGAATTGAAAATATGCCAGCTGTCTGGGTTGGCAACGGTCAAGCGGCGACTCAAATTGTGAACTGTTAGCTGTGATATGTCAGGCCACATTCCATACTATATAAAGAGCAGTGGAACTGCAATGTGGAAAGAAACTAGTACACCGTGATCCCAGACAGCAATTTAAACTTGCTGCAAGTTGCCACAAACTTGCTGCTGCAAGGTAAATTAGCTTGCCGCAAGCTATACTATGCAAGCCAATTAGCTTGCTTTAAGCTTGCGGCAAGCTAGTTAGTTACATCTGGGCAAGGCTTGGGGCAAGCTTGTCTTCACAAGTTAAACACAAGTCAAATTATCTCAAACGCAAGCCAATTTAAGCTTATTCTCATCAATGGCAAGCTTTATTAAGCTTATTGCAAGCGAAACACAATCCAAAGAAGTTATATGGAATCTTGCACTAAGCGAATTTAGATAAAACAGTATGAAATCAGTATAATTTAACCGTCTGACTAAATCCATGCTACAATATATTGTCCCCTCACCTCCCCAATTATTGGAGCATATGCACAACCATGAAAACACCCGTCTCCCATCCGCTTCTGCAAAACATCAAAATAAGCATAATTGTTACGGTTTAGTTGTGACACGCAAAGCGCCGTTGCTTCTTACAAATATCTAACATGTTGCTATATTAGTGGCGAGTACTTGAAATTTCTACCTTTTTATATAAAAACGCAGAAAAATGTTTATACTTTAAACACAGCGTTCAGATAAAGTTTATAGTAAACTGTAAGTTAAACTTGAAGTTTATATTAAAATATCTGCAACAGTTCTGTATTGTTTCGCGAAATAAGTAGGCTCAAATCTGCTGCCATCTATGATCACATTTATGCTTTATACGTAAATACTACAATTCGTTATGCCTCATAGTTACCGAAATATGAGGAAATAAAGAGCGATATTATAGGTACGTGGGACTAGAGTACTAGAGTACTAGACGGAACAATTAAAAAAAATAATTAAGTTTGTCCTTTATTCAAGCTGAATGCTAACAAGACACTAACAACGCAAACACTACCTTATCGCCGAAAGTAAGGAGGTCAGCGTCACGTGGATTTTGAGAACAACTGAAAATCGAACGCGCGCTGGCTTTTTACTTCAATCTAAAGAAAAGAGTCTCGCAAGCGAAGCGTGGGTTGCCCGCACTACGGCTTGCGCTAAGCAGAAATAAGCTTTTGTGTATAAGCCAAAGCGAAATAAAATCAAATAAAAGCGGCAGGCAAGCTTGCGGCAAGCAAACATGCTGTCTGGGATAGTACATAATGGGCAACCTTTCTGATTTCAAGGAGATATGTTTGCTTAAGTCAGTTTTGTAGGTTCTTAAATATATTTCAGAACGGTTCAGTGGCGTATTTAGGGGGGCTTCCGGGCTTAAGCCCCCCCCGAAATCTTACCTACTATAGTAAAGTATATGAAATATCTTGCAGAATTTTCACATTTTCAGGCAAACCCCCCCCCCTGAAAGTTAGCAAAGCCCCTTCCCGAAACAAAATCGTAAATACGCCACTGTTCACTGATATTCTTCACCTTTTTTTTAAAAAAAAAAATCATTCTCTAAATTCTTTATCTGGGAGCCATGCATTTTGGAAGGTTTTATTGTAGCTACATTACTCATTATGTTAATATGGACAATACAGTAACACAATTTGCGAAGTTCACGATTACACAGCTTTGTACAATTATTAGGCCTAGGTATTAACAGAGACATTAACACGGTCAGTGATACTGCAACAGCACAAACTCAACAAAAGTCTAGTGTTGCCAGATCTGGAGATTAAAACGTACTAAAACAAGAATTACACTAGTATCGAACATGTTAGTTCTACTAAAACTATTGTTCATTGTAAATAGAATATTCAGCGAACAAAATTTGTATTGTACCAGGACAGGTTATCATCAAATAAGTATCGCTGTTCAGAGAACTCTGGAGACGTAACCACTTGACAAAATGCAACCAAACCTGGTGGGAGTATATTTGGGAACATGCAGAAGCGATTGCTGTAGAAAACAAAATTAGTTCCAATTTTCGCCACTAGAGATAATTGTGGCGCTGTACAACACCAAGTACTGCAGCGTGGAAGAAAAACGACACTAGTTATGCTAAATGATGGCAAAGGCTATAATTACCCCTCCTGTGGATCTCATGTGGTTACATGGAAGTGCGTCGGGACCACGCACGGCAAATTGTGGAGGCGTTAAAATATTAAATAATACGTTTGATAAAGTGGATACTTTCAAATAATTTAGGATCAATATTAACAGATGAAAATCATATTCACGAAGAAATTAAATGTCGACTAAAAGCAGGGAATTCGTGTTACTATTCGGTTCAAAATCTCTTGTTGTCGCGAATCCTGTCGAAGAATTTGAAGCTTAAAATATATAAAACGATAATCATGCCTGTTGTTCTGTGTGGTTGCGAAACATAGTCGCTTACTCTGAGGGAAGAACATAGACTGAAAGTATTTGAGAACAGGATCCTGAGAAGAATATTCGGACCCAAGAGGAACGAGAATGGGGAATGGCGGAAACTTCATAACGAGGAACTACATAATTTATACGGTTTACCCAACATTGTTAGGGTCGTCAAGTCTAGGAGGCTTAGGTGGGCAGGTTATGTAGCTAGAATGGAAAAAAGTAGAAACGCTTTCAAAATCTTGACTGGAAGACCCATCGGAAAATGACCATTAGGAAAACCTAGGCGTAGATGGGAGGACAATATTAAGATGGATCTCGCAAAGATAGGGATACAAAGTAGAAACTGGATGCAATTAGTTAAGGAAGTCAGTGGAGAGCTTTTGTGAACGTGGCATTGAACCTCCGGGTTCCATAGGCCATAGAGTTAGTAAATGGATCTCGTGGCATAGATTACTAATGTTATTAATACCCCGTAGTCAGTGGCGGTTTTACGAGGAAGGGTCCTTTTGAACTGAAGCGTCTCTTTAAAATTCTTCGATATCTTACAAAAACGAAGTTAATGTTAATCTTTACTGTGGTCCCTAAAACTCTCTTCAAAATTCCAGGAAAAGATTAGTGTCAAATCTCGCCTCCAGAGGCTATTGTGTTTCTGTTGAATGTTAAGTACGGTGAATATGGTATGGGAGACAAATTATATTGATGTTCAATGGAAGAAAGGCCGTAATTATGCCCCAGTAAAACGCATGATATTGATTTGTATTCCTATTAATATCCCCGTGGTGTAGCGATGTGTTATGAGCGATTATGATGAAGTGAAGATCATTGAGAAAGGAAAATATATGGTGACCAGCACCGTATGAGATGATGATGGCGTTTTAAGGACAGGACCTACAGAGTAACGTGGGATCCGACACACATGTGTCTGTCTTCACCGGAAATCGAACCCGGGACCGCTTGATCACAAGGCAAAGAGTGTGGGAAGAAAACAGAAGCAAACCTCGGATCACCATCAATTCACTTCTAGGACATAGTGGCCCTCAAACCCGTATCACTGAAACACATGAAGGCGTGAATAAGCGCCTGGAGAGGTAATTAAAGCCTTTCTTAGCATTTAGCATCACTAGTGTCATCTTTCTTCCACGCTGCATTTACATGACCTTGTGCAGCCCCACAATTACCTCTGGTGGCGAAATTTGGAACTAATTTTGTTTTCTACACCAATCGCTTTTGCATGTTCCCAAATATGCTCCTACCAAGTTTCGTTGTTGGATTCTGTCTATAGAGTTCTCTGAACAGCGATACTTATTTTATGATAACCTGGTACTATATAAAACTTATAATTTGTGATTTCATATATGAAAATTAGAAAGTATCGCACTCTTAAGGGTCATAGCCCTCAAGATAATTAAAAGTAGCTCAAAAGTAGCCTGTCACCCAATTTGAAATTTTGCTAGCGAGGGCGCTTTAAAAAAAATCGCCCAATCCGCTACTTGTAGCCCAATCTGGCAACACTGCACGCGTTCACTGTAGTAGTTTCCGCAAATAATTTTTCACGTGTTTGGCACATAATCAAAGGAAATAAAGGTAACTAAAATTACTCAAGAATAACTTGACAAATACATGAACGTCAGTGGTGATGTGTAACAACATGTATTTAATAATTAATCAACAAAATCTGCTTTGACTTATACATGTCACTCTTTGACATCCAATTATGCTTTACCTCTTGACATAGCAAAATGGAAGACAGTTATGGATCTTTTTTTTTTCGGTATCTATTTTCTTGAGGTGTTAAATGCTCAAATGAATAAATCATCACATAAGGATGTAGACATGAAAGCAAACTTAACAAGAAAGGTGCCTATTATTGTGTTCATTATGTTATAAATAGTACAGACGAAAAGCTTGTGGTTATTTTCTTATCTGACCTGTTTACTATAAGACAGAATGACTCGCGAAATATTCAGGTATTGAATGTGGATAATGAATTACTTACTTGCTAGTACCGCAGTTCAATTAATTCAGTGAACAAATAGTTTCGAAAGTAAACATTGATCGACAATTTGAGGTAAGATAATCTATGAAACACGAAATTTTCATTATAAAACTAACTGAATCTGCGCTCTCTACACAGTGCATCACTCACATATTAGCATGAATTTCCTTGTCATTGCTCACAACATGTGTACATATCTCTTTTTCAGACAGAAGTGTAAAATGGCCTCATAAAAATTGTCAAGGGGTACCATAAAGGGGTGATTTTTTCGATTATTTTTTTCAATATCTTGCACCGCTTGCAAGATTTGAACCTACTTCCGGTTGGAGATTCTAATTCATGTATGATCAGTATTTTCTTTATTCTTGCATGTAGTATGTAATAAGAAAATTCATTACACAGACAATTAATTATGTCACTGATATATGGTGTTCATTGGGCAAAACACTCCAAACGATAAAGATTCATCTTAGACTGAAGAAATGGTTATCCTTCGTTTTTCATTATCATTTGGCTGCGAAACAAAACCCAGACTGATATACTAAAATACAAATGTGCACAATTGTGTGGTGTTGGAATGTATAACTCATAGGATATGGTGCTTTACCCTTTTTAAAATTTCAACACTTCCAATGTACCCCTAAGAATGTAATAAACAAATAACTGACGTTATTTTTTTTTTTAAATATCCAATTAGAACTGAACAATCTACATACAGTTTGCAATCGATCAGTGAGAACAACATCTTCCTAGACCTTATGGGTCCCAAGAACTCAGGTCGAAAGGATTGGTCACTTTTCTTGACCACAAACATATAAACCTTGCATTTTAATATATAGATTGTAAGATTCACAGTAAAATAGATCTGAAATGCTGGGTTTAAAAATCGCCTATGAGAGAAGAATTGAGAAAGTGTATCCATATCTACTGTATTTCTCTAAGCATAAAACAAGCCCATAGCAAACATTTCCAGATTGTCTCACCCCAAGAACAAGCTTTACCCCAAAACTCTTAACAAAACTTAGGCGTATTTAGCTCGTTTGTAGCAACAGCCAGAAATCACGTTAGTAACGGTTGACATACACATTGTCTCCTGGAAAATAAACCTTAATCAGTCTCTTGATCCTAATAATAATAATAATAATAATAATAATAATAATAATAATAATAATAATAATAATAATAATAATAATAATAATAATAATAATAATAATAATATGTCTCGATACTATCTAGTTTCGGCGAAACACAGTGTTGGAAGAGTTCGGTCTTGTCTTGAAAAGATTTTGTGAAATTGATATCAGTTCCTATTGGCAGAGTTCTGTCTGGTCTCATACTTCGGCACGAAAATTCTCGCTCCTTTCGTTTCACGTGCAACCCTAAGAAGGTTAATTAGTAATTTTTTTCCCCCGAAGATTTCATTGACACATTAGCCACAAACGGAGATTCGGTGCTAGAAGATATTTCCTAATTTCTGGGGGGAATCGCTATCAATTTAAGAAAGGACTGCTAATTTTAAAGTACAAATTTGCATGTGGTTTCACAAAGGATTAACGTTTGTATAGCATTGTTAAGTAATTGTTAAGAATTTAACTAGTATTGGTGAAACTTATACTCACACAAGTATTATAAACTGTTAAATATTTTAATTTTTATTCTTATTCATTACAGGAAAAAAAATGAAATTTTTACTTACCTTAATGTACATTTTTGCAAGTACTACATTCAGTCAAGAACGAATGACGTTGCGCCATGTTTCTGGAAATACTGGAGTGAGCACACTGATGTCCGAAGTAATGGCAAACGTGTTTTACAACAATTCTTGCGTAACTGTCATATGGGAAGCCATTGACAAAGAAGACATTATGGTGCCTATTTACACTAACTTTATGAATCCAATATTTAATGTCAAGACATCAAACTTAAGTGATAGCGATGGTGATATTTTGATTGCAACATTGAACGAGGGATGCAATTCGTATATTGTTCACGTCAGAAACATGGTTAGCGTAGTATTAAGCATGAGAAGGTTGTGCAAATCACCAAAAAATCATAACAGAAATGATGGGAAGTTTGCTTTTATTTCATTTACAAGTGAACATGTTATAAATTTGCTCCAGCTTCCAGATATAGAAATGCTTCCATATTTGCTAGTATTGAGGCAATTTGATAAAAGTAACTCAACGCACTTGGAACTAACTCACGGTTCTTATAACGGCTATAGAACAATTGAAGTTCGTAAGGACGACATCTCAGCTGTTCTGAAAAATGTATTTAGTACAAAATTGATTCAGATAAATGGTAAACAATTACATGTGGTTACAGGTTCCTATCCTTATCCTCCATACTTAGTTTACGATACGTCCAAAATACCCATTGACTACCATGGTGTAGAATTTGAGATGCTGCAAGATATTTCGAAATTTATGAACTTCACGTGGTTTGTAACTCATACAAGTGGATGGGGTTGGATCTACCCGAACGGATCAGGAACAGATAAAGTTGGGATGTACTGGTCGCTGTTCGAAGACAATGCTGATATTGGTTTAGGTGTAATCCAGTACACTTACGACAATTCCTTTCATATTGACTACACTTGTCCTTATCTGACGTCAGCTGGTTCATTGTTGATTCCTAGGCCCTTACCTTTACCTAAATGGCTATCAGTCTTCTACCCATTTCAACCTACGCTGTGGTTATTTGTGTTCGTGTCTGTGATAGTAAGCTCATGCGTACTTCATGCCATAAATTACGCAACGAAAATCATCAACTCAGAAAGTCATTCCGAAAAATTCTCCAGTATTACTTACTGTCTTTTGAATACCGTTAATTTATTGTGTCAAGTGGGTGTAGTATATCCATCACAAGTACCTCTACGCTTATTTATTGATTGGCTATCAATAACATACCTGCTTGTAACAACAGCTTATAGTAGCAGTCTCTTATCCTGGCTAATGCGTCCAAGCTATCAAGAACCAATCCATTCCGTTGAAAAGTTTTTAGAAAGTGGACTCGAATGGGGTGCTATACATAGAGCCTGGGGTAGACTGGTCTTGAAAGATTCTGAAGATTTGGGACTGAAACTTTATAATAAGTTTAGAGTAATTAAGAACATTGACAAAATAAGTGAAAGGGTCTTACAAGGAGACTTCGCTATAGCCGTTGAGATCCTAAATTCAGGAGATATTAATGGCGTTGAGTATCTTAAAGATGATGTTCTGAAATCATTGTATGTGATGCACGACAAATTTTGTGCTAGTTACGTTACGATGGGTTTACGGAAATGCTCACCTTACAGGAGAAGATTTAGTGAAATAATAAGACGTCACGTGGAATCTGGTCTTGCGAGTTATCGCCAGAAAGAAATTATGCGAAATGTTAACATTGAACGGTTAACTGGACCACTCGTCTATGATACCCCATTAAGCAATGTACCCAAAGTACTGCAGATGAACCATGTTGAAGGAGTTTTTGTAATATTGCTTATTGGATGTATTGTTTCAATATGTTCTTTCATTGGTGAAAGGTGTTTTTATGTGCTCCAAAGAAGGAAATCTAACAATAGTACACTAGCAGCAGAGACAACTTGCAAGCCACTTGCTGTAAGCTTGCATTCCAAGTCGGCCAAGCTTGCGTCCAACATCATTGGAAAGCATCCAAACATACCGCAAGCTGGATTCCAGTAACGAAGTTACATTGGGGCAACCTTGCATTCAGTGTTCCATTGAAACTTGACGCAAGCGTTTTACAAGTCAAGTCAGGTCAATAGCCAATGAACGGCCAGTGATGCTATGCGAAGGGGCTAAAGCATCGCTTGCAAGTACAACAAAAGGCAGATTGCATGAAAGCACACGTTGAAAGTGCAAGCGTAGAAAGCCAAAAGCCAACCACGCGCCAACTGCCCGAAAGGTTTCTTACTACTTCGGTATTAGCGTGAAAAAAGTCCAATGAAAAGACATATACCAAATGGTAGGAGTTACTGAGCAGAACAAAACGATGTGGGTGAGTATAAATCATCATGCGTAATTTTTGAGAAAAATCATTGTGTACGAGAACCACGCTTTATGTTAAGGTGAAACTGCTACTGTACTAGTATATACGTCATCAAGTTTTCACATTATGATATTAAGAAAGGTTCAATACACATTATGTTTAATGAGGAATAGCACAAGATTATGACTGATTCGTAAACTTTTATTCTTGTTTAATTGTAATATCGTTCAAAGGTACCACATACGAGGTGTGTTTAAAAAATTATCGAACCTTTGGTTGGTAAAAATGCATTTATTGATTTAGAAATCTGAAACACTAATTGCCTTCAAAGTAGTCTCTTTGGTAATGCATACACTTCTCCCAGCTCTCCCGTCATTGTTGGAAGCATTTGTAGAACGCAATTTTTGGAACGATGAGCAACCATGCTGTAGCATTCCACATGATGTCTTCTCTTGACTTAAATCAGGTCCCTTTTAGTAGCATTTTCAGCTTTGGAAATAACTAAAAAAAAAAAGTCACACGGAGCCGTGTCAAACACACAGGAATGTTGCGTTTTGGCGGTGAAAGCCTGAATCAAATTTTATGGACACTCTCCTCATGCCCAAATTCTCCTTCAACATTGAATGTGCCGATCCGATTGAATGGTCTCCGATTGGGTATTGGGAAACTTTTGGCAAAATTTTATTGCTGCTCAAGTTTTTCCCTTATTTAAAAAAAAAAAGAAAAAAAGAAATCCGACGACAGCTCACTACACGTCTTCACTCGTTGGCCGACTGTCAGCGATTGATACTTTCTGCGAGAGGGGAAAAAAAAAGTCACGATTGCGCATGAGTGTCCCCTTTACATTTACACTGAAGAAAATCTCCCGCGCTTCATTGCTTTACGCTGTAAAAAAAAATAAGGTTTGATACTTTTCGAACACACCTCGTATATAAATTCACCAAAAAGCATGTCATTCGTTGTCAACTGTAATTGATACTTTATATATTCGGAAAAGTGGAGAAATCATTGAAAATTCTTCAGCAAACTGAAAATGAAACTTTAGGGAGTAATGGTTCGTCGTTCCTCAAATGAGAAAGTTAGTTTTGCGGCGTGATGTTCAGCGGACAAAAGTTGAATGTTGAGAATAACGGCAGGTAGCGTATTTTCGGAATACACTGAAATCTAGCCATAAGGCATTGTGAACGGGGTTACACTTGGCAAATGAAAGACGTTTATATCGCGATCTTGTTGGTGACATCATGAGTCATGACCTACATATAGCACAAAGTAAACGCAACATGTTGTCGGCCCTCGTAGCCGTATGAGCGGGTGACATTCATAAGTCCTAAACGGCACAAGTCCTAAAAATATGGGCACTAGACCTAAATTTTAGGACTTGTGCCGTTTAGGATTTCTGCCGTTTAGGACTTGTGCCGCGAAATGATTTTTAGGACTTGTTCTGTTTAAGACTTCTGCCGTTTAGGACTTGTGCTGTTTAATACTTCTGCCGTTTAGGACTTGTGCTGTTTAATACTTCTGCCGTTTAGAACTTGTGCTGTTTAATACTTCTGCCGTTTATTACTTGTGCCGTTTAGGACTTCTGCCGTTTAGGACTTGTGCTGTTTAATACTTCTGCCGTTTAGGACTTGTGCTGTTTAAGACTTCTGCCGTTTAGGACTTGTGCTGTTTAATACTTCTGCCGTTTAGGACTTGTGCTGTTTAAGACTTCTGCCGTTTATTACTTGTGCCGTTTAGGACTTGTGCCGTTTAGGTCTTGTGCCTTTTTCATTCACTTGCTTTAGTTCTGAAATTCGCCACCACCACAGGAAATTGCGACGATGCAGCAACTAGTAGGCGATAATTTTACGAACATAGCTAATTCCAACGGTAACAGCTATATTTGTACTACTAAGATTATTATTATAATCTCTTCTGCACTTATACACGAATTACATAATATAACCTATTTCAAGCTAAGAATTAATTATATAATTGGTTAAGAAATTCGTTTCTTTCGAATGGATATACGAGAATCCCAAGACAAATTCCTAAAATAAATAAATAAATAAATAAAAATGTTTAAAAAGAATATTTTACCATACTTCCGAAACCAAGCAAACATTCAGAATTGTAATATATACTGTGTGGAGTGCATTTTATTAAGAGTAGGATAAAAATCCACCAAAGTTTACTTAATTAGGACAAAAGCTCACTAGACATTTCACGAGTGAACATTAAATACCAACTGTATACATTAAGAACAGAGTAAATTTAAAATTGAACAAAGAACATTTATTATGCAATACAGTTACTATATTTCACAGTGTGTTTTGATAGAGTTGATATATATAAGCAAAAAAAAACGCTAAATACAATACATTTGCAGAAACCACTACATAGTCATTTAGGGGTGTAGCCTGCAAATTTTTCCAAAAGAGCAGGCTTTATATATTACAAGCAAACCAAAAGTTTATTTCCAGATTACGAAAGCTTCAATAATTCCCGTTCTGCCTAATCTTTGGAGGTGGGGAATTCTGTACAGGGAGGGATTTCTTCTAGGAAATTTTTCTTCTTAATTATTGTAAGAGATTCTGTAAGAAGAATAACTATTTCTTCAGGTTTCATCATAAATTTTAAATGTTATTCTACTTGTTCTTTTCGGAAAAATGAGTAGATATACATTTGTTATTAGCAGTATTAATTCATATCTATTTTAGTAAAAATGAATGTGATTTTCTCTGCAGAGAAATGGAAAATTCATTAACTCAGTTGCAAGAAAGTCGTTTGACATTGTAACTGAAACAAACATAAAACAAACTTAATTCGGTCTAATATAAAGTCATTTCAAAACGAAATTTTTCTCAGTTTTCCAGTAATTCATGCCCAACATGCTAAGGTTAGCAGTAAATAAAACGTATAATATTTCAGATCCCCAAGACATGTTTGGCCATACAATAAACAAGTAATCCAAGAGGGTGCATAAGACGGCCCTTATCCCCGATCATCTGACCTTTTGATTCGGTTGGAACTCTATAAAAAACATACAAGTATTTGAATGTGTGATATTGATATTTTGCATTGGTGCTATTTACAAGCTTGTACATTAACAATATAAATATGAGAATAGAAATATGTTATTGAATATAGTATAGAATTATGTATAGAAGACAAATCAGCTGATAAGTTGATGCTGAAAAAGGAGTTGTGATGTACAAGACTAACTGTAAGACTCTTTCTTAAGATCCTCCTTATGCTGAAAAAGGAGTTGTGATGTACAAGACTAACTGTAAGACTCTTTCTTAAGGTTCTCCTTATGCTGAAAAAGGAGTTGTGATGTACAAGACTAATTGTAAGACTCTTTCTTAAGATCCTCCTTATGCTGAAAAAGGAGTTGTGATGTACAAGACTAACTGTAAGACTCTTTCTTAAGATCCTCCTTATGCTGAAAAAGGAGTTGTGATGTACAAGACTAACTGTAAGACTCTTTCTTAAGATCCTCCTTATGCTGAAAAAGGAGTTGTGATGTACAAGACTAACTGTAAGACTCTTTCTTAAGATCCTCCTTATGCTGAAAAAGGAGTTGTGATGTACAAGACTAACTGTAAGACTCTTTCTTAAGGTTCTCCTTACGCTGAAAAAGGAGTTGTGATGTACAAGACTAACTGTAAGACTCTTTCTTAAGGTCCTTCTTATGCATTATCTTGCATTGTTTACTTAAGGCCAAACATCTCTTGAGGATACGAACTGTGACATATTTTACGTACTGAGAGCCTTAGCATGTTGAAAATGAACTTCTGGAAAACTGAATAAAATTTTGACGTGAAATAACTTGATATTAGGCCGAATTAGGTTTGTTATATGTTCGTTTCAGTCACAGACGGCTTTCCTGCAACTGAATCAATCGATTTTCCATTTCCCTGCAGGTGTTAAAAAAATTACATTCGTAGATGTGAATAACACTGCTAATGACATAACTGTATCCTAGTCATTTTTCCCAAAAAAGAACAAGTAGAATAATATTTAAAATTTATGTTGACACTTGAAGATATGGTTATTCTTCTTACAGACTTTGTTAGAATTACTAAACATATTATTACGAATGCAGGACAAAATCCAAGAGGACAAGACCTTGAAAATGCTGACAAAATGAACTAAAATCAAGGGACAGAATCATAGGCGCAGCCTAATAGAAGGATGATTATTCTTTTCTTCAACTATCACACACCTTTGACAGAGGAAGGGAGCGAAGGAGACTACAATTAATGCACGATATCGAAACAGAAAAATCGTACGCGAAGAGGAAGAGGTTAGCGGAGGACCGTGGAGCATGGAAGCTTCTCAGTTGCAGCAAGTGACCTGCCAATAAAGGCAGAATACCTATGATGATGATGATGATGTCATGCACCTAAAATGATATCTGTAATTTTTTACTTTATTGAAGTAACCTTTTTAAAATACTGAAAACTCAATAAAACACGTAAGACTGTTGTACAGTAGCAAATATATACTATATTTGATCTTTGCTTAAAAAAATATCTTGATCAGTATTTCAGAATTCAAATAAATAAATATTTATACAACGCTCAAAATAAGACTCCTATATGCTACGTTATGAAGATGAACATTTTAACCAAATAACATCACAGTTAGTTTTCACAATTAAAATGAATGGTTTAACAATAAGATGCTGAACGTATTTCAAATGTATTAACTGTATAATAAATAGGAGTATCCAGAACTTTTCATATGGGTGGGTTTGAAAATAATTAAAGCCAATCTACCCTTTTATTATATCATTTTTAGGAATAAGTTTTATTGGATTTTCCGTATTTTAAAAGAAAGAAAATGTGACAATTGAAGGAAAAAATAATCATATAGGGCGAGCACTGGTAAATCGAATTGTCCATAGGATTTTGTCCGCCTTGTCAGAAATTTTCTTGGATTTTTTATCGCTTGGGTTTTATCCCCGATCTCGTTACTACATCCATTATATGCACCTACATGACTTCCGATGTGCATAAAAACATGCTAAGAGTCAAGTATTTTGGTGCTAAATTTCCCTTTAATAAATCCTTCCAGCATAAAATTCCCTATCTCCAAAGATTAGGCGGAACACTAATTCCCGTTCTGCCTAAAGATAAGATCATTTCAAATATTTTCTACAAAGTGCTGGAGTGCCTTTAGGCAGAACGGAAATGAATCATGAACTCCAAACTAAAATTTCTAACATGGAGACGTGTTTATAAAAAAACTCTTTTTTCTACATTAATAAATTCCAGAACACTTGAAATTTTAATTTTTTTAAAGATGTGCCAAATATATACGGAACTCGTAAATTTGAGGAAAAAACTTGCATAATAAACTCTCAATGGGGATCGAACTTGAGACCATGTGTGCAAGTCACACGCGCTAGCAACTATACAAGCAGGGAGTACTGTTTCAAATAAAAGCTTCACCCTCTTCCTACAGAAGAAGAACTCCTCTGTAATTCACTTACATATAATACTAAAATATAACACTTACCAATAGTAACATTTTGATTTTGATAAAATTTGGCAGGTAGATACTACACATAACATAAACGAATCCGTGTTTTTTACTTTCTGTGGGAAAACAGTTTTAGAGAGCAAAAGTTCCCACCCAAAATTTTGAAAGTTGACGTCCGAAAGGCAAGAACAAGTGGATCGAAGTGAATGAAATTGTGCACAGATATTGTAGACGCAAAATGAGGGTATTCCCTAATCTTACGTCTGCAATATCTGTGTACAATTTCATTCACTTTGGTCTACTTCTTCTTGCCTTTCGGGCGTCAACTTTCAAAATTTTGAGTGGGTGCTTTTGCCCCTAAAGCAGTTCTTCCGAAGAAAATATAAAACCCGTGTTAGTTTATTTTTTGCGTATTGTCCCTACACAAAGTTTCCTTGTAGTTCGTCATGTCCTTTATGCACTTCCGACATACTGTTATTAGCACTTTCGATGTTTTGTAATCAAATGTTTGGAGGAGTCCGTGCCCCACCCAATCGTTTTTTCTAGGAAAATACGAAACACGTATCCCCTCATTTTACGTCTACACATTTCATTCACTATATGTGCACAATTCATTCACTTCGGTCCACTTCTTCTTGCCATTGGCAATCTTACAAAGTCGAATCCCTCCTTCGTAATCATGAATTTGTAAAAGAATGCAAAACTCAGAAAAAAAACCTTCAGCTATTGCTTCTACACTATTTCAATGGTTCGTACTTTAATACATCCCTTTCCTAAGCATGGTTGCGGCATTGATTAAAGGTAATGTTCTTGTATTAAATAAATTTACTTTAAATATATCTAACAAGGCAGGGTACCCAGAAGTAACACGCTGATTGTGATAAGATTGCACAGACATAGAGAACATCAAAAAAGAAGCGACACGTATTTTTTTTTATATCGGCCAACAAGCACATTGAAAGGGTCAAATAGGGGCATAAAAATGAGGTCAAAATGAGATTATGTGGAATATAGCGAGAACGAGAAGAGATATCGGAAAAGGTTAAATGTACGAAATACTACCCATAGTCGACGCAATTCAATGAGGTAGAACGCACCCATGAGAAGAGAGCAGAACATCCGGAAATGAACCAATCACGTGTATAACATTGTCATAATATGTTACGGAAATGAGCGAAAATGGTGATAAGGAGCAGAAAGAAAGAAGAAACGAAAACAGAAAATACGTATTTTTGTTTTGGGTGTATACATGATCTATATGCGAAAAAAACTCAGATTTATCTCAATGCACGAAGATGGGATAAAACGCAGGAAGGATGCAAACGCCGTTCGTATAAGCAGCCAGCGAGACAGTACTGCGGAGTGGGTTGCATATATCGGGTAATGCTAACAAAAATTCATAGCACAGTAGAATTTAATAGCAGGTGGCCCACATACGTAAGATAAACAGCAACATTAATGTCAGTACCACACATGAGTATCAACATTATATCACTACGAAAATACGCGTACAACATAACAGTAATAGTAACAATTTTGTTTTTGTGTTACTACTGCCTACACATATTTTCGTTTCCAACATCCATCTGATCGTTGTTCTCATTACGCGATATATGCAACCCACTGAGCAGTGCTGTCTCGCTGGCTGTCTATATGAACGACGTTTGCATCCTTCCTGCGTGTTATCCCATCTTCGGGCATTGAGATAAATCTGCGTCTCTTTCGCATACGGGTAACATATGCACCCAAAGCAAAAACACGTATTTTCTGTTTTCGTTTCTTCTTTCTACCTGCTCCTTATCACCATTTTCTCTCATTTCGGTAACACATTGTGACAATGTTGTACACGTGATTGGTCCATTTACGGATGTTCTGCTCTCTTCTCATAGGTGCGTTCTACCTCATTGAACTGCGTCGACTATGGGTAGTATTTCGTACATTTAAACTTTTCCAATATCTCTTCTCGTTCTCACTATATTCCACATAATCTCATTTTGACCCCATTTTTATGCCCCTATTTGACCCTTTCAATGTGCTTGTTGGCCGATATAAAAAAATAAGTGTCGCTTCTTTTTCGATGTTCTTTATGTCTGTGCAATCTTATCACAATCGGCGTGTTACTTCTGGGTACCCTGCCTTGTAAGTTTATCATTAATTTCAATTAAGTTGTTTTTCAAAGATCCTCTAAAATTTCAGTGACGCACTACGGGCTATAAGCCATTAACTTCTGTGGCCACCCTTGCTACAAACTACAGATTAAATATTCGATATAGTATTTCAGTAGTAAGTAGTTCCCACAATACTATTATGAATGTATTTAATTCCAACGGTAACAGTTATGTTAATAATGCTAAAAATTATTATTAATAATGATAACGAGTAAGAAGTAGTTAATTACGAGTATGATAACTATTTGCTACTGAAAGACTCCAATACAATAAATATATGTGTAGAGGTCAATGGTGTGGAATTAGAGAAAAAACAGACATTATGAGAGATCTGGGAATCACATTTGGTAGGAAGTTAAAATTTTGTCACCATAGAAATATATCATGGAAAGAGCAAGAAAGGACAATAGGCTTCATTTATTTATTTATTTATTATTTCAGAACGATAAAATATGTATTTATACAAATTACTTGTAAGAACTAAGAGTCTGTAATATGAAACAATATATCTAAAACTTTGAATAATAGATTGACAGTATTCTTGGAACGGACGCGATGGTAGCGCCACAAGAGATTTTTAGGTCCAGTGCCGTTTAGGACTTCTGCCATTTAGGACTTGTGCCGCGAAATGATTTTGAGGACTTGTACCGTTTAGGACTTCTGCCATTTAGGACTTGTGCCGCGAAATGATTTTGAGGACTTGTACCGTTTAGGATTTCTGCCGTTTAGGACTTGTGCCGTTTAGGACTTCTGCCGCGTACCCGTATGAGCTAGTACAACATGCTAGTAAGGAAAATTGTTGTTATCGTGAGTTCAAACCCTGCCTCAGGAATTTTTTTTTTATCATTTTTAAAAATTTTTATAACACTTCTTTCGTTAAAATAAGATTAAAAATAATATTGAAAAAGTGATTTAACGAGTATTTTTTAAAAAAATTTCATTAAACTTCTTTCATTAAAATAAGTTTGCCCTTGTACTTACATAGATCCATAGCAAATGTAGTAGTAGTAGTAGTAGTAGTAGTAGTAGTAGTAGTAGTAGTAGTAGTAATAGTAGTAGTAGTAGTAATAGTAGTAGTAGTAATAGTAGCAGTAGGAACGGGTTAGAATACAATTCAGCATTCATTTGTTTCCGTGCGATGTTGCCAAACGTAATGCCTTCTGGTTAGGGCTGAGTGTATTTTCGAAAATATGCCTGCGGGTAGCTGTGGACTGGAGTATATCCGCCACGACAAATGAATTGGAGTAAAGCAGTCACTACAGAAGAATTTTTTGTGACTGCCTTGTGAGTTTTAGGTGGACTCTGGCATAAATTTCGTTCACATATTATTCGTATTTGTGTTCTGCCCTTAAGAAGAACTGTCACAATTAAGGTGGATAAAGGTTATTAGTACTTAAAGGAGTATCCGTACACCTCAATTTCTTTTTCACAGTTCGTTTCACCGATAACGGAGGATGGTAAAACATGGATATTTAGATAGTTCGCATACTAGTTCCTTTCTAATTCCTTAAACTGCTTGGGATCGGTCCTGTAGTTTCTAAGGCAGAGCGTTTCGAAACGTGAATTTTCGAATTTTTGGGCGGTTCATAACTCTGAAAGGAGACGTTTTTCGTTCCATGTTTATTAGAATTTTTTTCTTTCATTTCATATAAGGAATTACCTCCCAAAGTTTGTTGGTGGAGTTACCTACCACCTATATATATATACAGAGGGTTGAATAATTCGTGTGTCAATTTCATTTGTTCACTGTGCAAAAGTGGTATAAGGTAATGCAATTTGGTGTAACTTTAGACGAACGACATAAGTTTTGTTTCGTCATAGAAGCATGCCACTTGTACTAAAGATTGAAGAGATATAGGATCAAAGGTCCTTACGCGTTTCCCCTCCCTTTTATCCCTGGTAGAAGCATTATTTAGTATTTTTTTTTAAAAAATTAGCGTTTCAATATCGATGCTAAGAAATTAAGCATTATCCGTTGGATTTCAGAAATATCAATATCATATTTCAGTTAATAATATTGTAATTACATAACAATGTATTTTAAACAATTATTTTGAATTTTTAAAATTTTAATACCTTCTTTCAGTTAATATTAATTACACAACAATCCTTCAGAAAAGTAATGTAGTTTCTGCACGCGTTTATATTGATCGCATTAATTTTGAACGAATAAATCCGTTTTCTCTTTGCCCGAAACATCTTAGAAGACAACGCTTAGGAGTAAATTCCATCGATCGTTTCTGTTGAAAAAAAAAGAAGATTTAAATCAAAAATGTACAAATCATTAGCTGTCGTATTCCTTGCCTTTGCCTTAGTTCTGAAATCACATAACTCCTTAACTGAAGCAATTGAATGCTACTCATGCACGTATATCTATACCAAAGATAACAGTTCTGATTACAACTGTTCGATGACTGATTCAGAGGCATTAGCCGCTTCGTCCAAATTCTGCGAACAGGGAACACCGGAATGTAGAGTAACTATCGTTTACGTTACAGAAGGAGAAGTCATTGGAAAGTATCCTTACTATATTGCTCGTTACTGCGCAAGCGATGCCTTTGATATTTCTGCTGAAGTAAGGAAGATTAAGGAGCAACTTGGTAAGAAGAAATATATTAAAATTCTCCTGGGAGGTACTTGTGCGTGTCGGGAAGATAATTGCAATGTTATGGACGATTGCGAAGCGTTAACCACACCGCCATTCGGCAACCCTGATGATGATCTTGCTGAAGGAGGAATCAAGTTTACTACTCCTGACAGTTCTAGTTGTCATCCGACATTAGTTATCAGCCCTTCCTTGTTAATGCTGTGTGAAATCCTTCAATGGTTGTTCAACCTTTAATTAAGATAAATTTAATGACCAAATTAATCTACTTCAATACATATCTACTTACTGGTCTACTGCTCTACTTTGAACCAAAGCCTAAGTGATTATAACATTTCTCCAATTCTTTAGAACTTCGTAATGATGACTTTTAATTCCTAGAAATGTGAAATTATATATAATAAAGTTCGTTAATAATGATCTATGAAAAAAAACCAAGCATGGCTATGATTTCAAAGTCAATATATCAATTGAATCTGTTATATGTGTTTGATATTTTGGGGTATGCTTGGCAGAAGAGGTCCAGAAGCACGTAAAAAAAGACAAAATTTACAGGAAAAATGGATGATGCAAGTACTTAGACCTAACATAACTAGAAGCGTCATTTCAGATTTTGGTTGGGGGGGAAGGCCCCTTGATATAAGTAAAATTTCGCATTTTTCACTCATTTACTACTATTTTATTGATTAAATCTATATAAATCTCAAACTCAGGGGGCAATTGCTCCTCCCTGCTTCTCCTAAATGACGCCCCTGAACATAACGTAACCAAATCTAACCTAACGTAACCTAAACTAACCTAATATTAGCAGAGATAAGTGAAATTCCATCATTTTTTTTTTTTTTTGAAATTACGCTGAACCCTTGCACTAACATAATCTAATATAAACTAACCTATCTAACCCTAAACTAACGTAATGTGAACTGAAATTTACCGAAATTCTAACATTTTTTTTTGTAGAAAAAAATTGCTGGACCCTTTCTGGTAAACATACGCCGATACAGTAAAACCTGTCAACTTGGTCACCTTTCTAAGTTGCTTACCGGCTTTTATTCCGAAGTTGGTCATCTGCCTAGTTTTGGGCTAAAAGAGTAATAATTT
Organism: Thermobia domestica; assembly: GCF_964235325.1. NCBI lineage: Eukaryota > Metazoa > Arthropoda > Insecta > Zygentoma > Lepismatidae > Thermobia > Thermobia domestica. The sequence continues at coordinate 15,445,378 of NC_137471.1, read as the reverse complement.
GTTCCTTTCTGTACCAAAGTTTAATATGTAATTCACATAGTATTGCCGAGCGAGCGTTAGCGAGTGAAGACGAGTTAGAGCCCCGCAGGGCACGTTGTTTTCTGTTTTTATTGCAGCTAAATGGGAAGGGGGACCTGTATTCTAGAACCTTGCCGCCATGTTGGTTATGTTACCGTTACATTGAAAAGTATAACTTTCTCCACGTTTCTTTACAGTTATTTTCTTACCGCATTTTCTACAACTTAGGAGATTTATTAAGCCATGACTTTTACTTACTTTTTTAAATAGATTTTCCTGATTATCACCTACCTTGTTCACAAAACTATTGCTCATTACTAGACATCGGATTTTTAGATTCTAAAAAAAAAAGTATGTTTTAGTTTCCTAAAATAAGTGCCAAAAATGCTAAATTGGGCATTAAAAATGAAAAATAGGTTCTTATAAAAGATACTCATTTTTGAATGGAATGATGCATTACGATCTGAATACAAATTTTAAGATACAGAAATAGACACACACATGTCATGTTACCTTACATTTTAATCTGATCAATATTGAAATATTGCTGAAATTTAGAATTTTTAATAAAACTATATGTTTGTAAATAAATCTTTAGGCTTGTTTTGGAGGAAGCATTTATCGTAGCATTTCTCGTAGCAGATGTGCTGCCAAAAATTTCATATAATATTCTATGGCATCAAAAGTATATGGTGCTTTTACACGGTAGCATTTCGGTAAGCATCTGTCGTGACGTAAAAAAACAAATCACTGGAGAAGAGCGCAATTATGACTCCGAAATTAAGCGTGAGGTAGCTAAAGCTATAGTAATTGTAACAACAGTTCTCACCGGTCATATTAGAAAACGAAAATCACAAAGAAGTATGTGGGCAAAGAGCATCCCTACTCCAACTCATTTTTCTTTACTACAATTCAATTTCCCACACAAAACAAAGAGCATGGATATTTGGCATTGGCACAAAATCTTAAGCTTCTTTTTGACACAGCACGGCGCTGCAATCGGACCAGAAATGCTGGGGTAAATGCTACGAAATAGAGCAGGTTCTATCGACAAGAAGTGCCATAGGATATGCCATGGCATGGGAAATGCTATAGCATTTGCTACTTTACACGGTAGGATATCGATGATACGATTGTTGCTACGATAAATGCTTCCGTCTAAAACTAGCCTTAGTACAAAACACAACACCTTCACATTTCTGCACCATTTAAGCCTTAATTGGCCTCACAGTAAAATTTGTTGATTTTTGGAAATTCTGCTCTTATCAGCTCGGCAACACAATTTAAACCATGGACGAGATATGACATGCACAAGGGAGGGATAAAACAGCTTCAGCAACTTGGTTGCAGCAATCATATATGATGCAGCATCTGTATAGACAAGAAACACTTTCTTTCTATCAAGATTGTTGGGGTACAACACATTTAATTCATTGTTCATAAAGTGTACTATTGTTTCCTGATTGGTTGCTGAAAATTGTTTGGCGCAAATAAGGTAAGCTCTGGATGGCTTCGCTTTGAAAAATTGTTTTCGCAGAACGAAACAAACATAGCTTGGCCCTATTTCTAAAGCTGAAAAACAACAGAAACATGAAATGTAAAAGAGGAAGACTTAAAGAGAAAAGAAAATGAAAAATGAAATGAAATTTTTGAGTTTTACGTCCCACGGTTATGCCGGTTAGGTAAATGAGACGGTGATAATGAGTAATGAATGAAATGGTGGAATGAAGAAAATGGGCGAACTGGGGAACCCCGAGGAAACCCACGCACACGCTGTTTGTTCACCACAAAGTTCACTTGACGGGAGCTTGGATCGAACATTAACAATAAAATCCTAGCACGTTTTTAGTATTCTAACATATTGTCTAAAATAATTACGACTCCAATATTTACTTTATGTACAAGCAAAGTAATTGTTTTGAAGATACAGGACCAAATAAAGTTGAGACATATGCACGAAGAGACGACTGATTAGAGCAAACCACCGTTCCCAAGTGCGGAAGACCCGGTGGGAGTTCATGTGGTACGAATCCTTAGTTAAGTTGTAGGTCCACATTTCACATAGCCTTGCTGTTGAAGCATGTAGAAAGGTATTGTGCTTGAAATCCGTCCACAAGGCTCAGCCTACTCTATTAGATCCTAGTTTAGTTGTAAGTCCAGGAACTACGTTTTGTCAGCTCTTTTCGCCGATTATTTCCTTAAAGTTATTGAGCTACAGAGCCTCTCCTGCGTAATACAATATTATTGACATTCTTTGAACACATTCCGGCAGTAAAAGTTAACAACTGATCTAAGTAAAAATTCTTATAGTTAATCTATTGACTATAAAAATACCTTTGCATTTATTGGGAAACGATTTTTAGATTTTCAATATATTTTGATTTTTTTTACATTATGCCTATTTCTTCACATCTTTCATCAAAATCTGTCCCTATTGCAGCATTAAAAGATATCAACCAGTTTTGTTAAAATTTCGCCAATTCATTACGTAAACCAAGTTACACATTTTGCGTGCTATCGTGATTCAATTCTCTGGGTTTCTTATTTTTTCCGACCCATCATGCTGGAAAGTCAAAGAGTCCTTGGATTCCGGCCGCACACAGTCATCACTCCTTAGCAAATGATTAGAGTTCATGAAGATAAAAGCTTGGAGACTGCAATGCCAAAGAAGGCTATACGTGCACGTTGCACCTTCCGATCATCATGGATGTTCTCCCTTGCTAAGAAGTCATCCAGGAACTGTAAGAGATGGACACCGGTGGTCGAGGTGTCAAGTAAATTCAGTTTGTGAAGAAGGGTACCAAGCCGTAATTCATGGAGAGCTTACACCGTCCTTTATTTTACACCAAGGATCTTATAAAATAGAGGATCTGCCCATACAACAAAATCGTGAAGCCATACGTCACAGCTTTGCCACACCTACTCTGCCCACTCCGCACCATTAAGATCACAAAGTTTCGAGATAACAATCATGGCGGAAACGAGAGTAGCCAATCAGACGATGCTCGATTGTTTTTCGGCTTCATTGAGTTCATATGATGAAGATGTGTATGGGCAGATCCTCTATTTTATAACATTCTTGCTCTACACATAGGCGTCCATTGCTGTGCAACATTAGCACATTATGTGTGTTGACCATTTCTGGAGCTTGCGAACAAATTTGCAGCACATCTATCACAGTTCTGCATGGTAACGATTCGTAGTAGTGGTTTTCCTTAAAACCGACAGGAACATGACGCGACACAGACATCATAGATCATCATATTGGCAATAACACTTTGTTAGCCTCGAGAAATGATTTAGGAATTTGTCCTATACGTTTATCACAATCTATGCACACTCAACGCACCTATCCGACTACCCCTGTGATTTCCGTATGCTCTACAAAATTGTCACTTTCACCTTAACAGATTTGTCGGTCTTAATAAGATATGTTGGTTAGTTTGAATTTTGTATCTAGATTAATATTTTCAGTGCCTACAGTACAAACTAAATCTCATTAACCAGAAAGAAACACTTGTTTGTATCAAGGATGTTATAAATACAGGATCTGCCCATATGTATCTTCATCCTATTAAATCGATGAAGCCAAAAAACAACTGAGCATCGGCACATCTGATTGGCTACTCTCGTTTCTGCTATTGCCTGATTGGCTACTTTCATTTCCGCCATGATTGTTAGCTCAAAACATTGCGATCCTATTGGGCGGAGTGGGCAGAGTAGGGGTGGCAAAAGTGTGACGCATGGCTTCAGGATTTTGTTGTAAGGGCAGATCCTCTATTTTATAAGATCCTTGGTTTTTATAGATTGAATTCTTACCTACTTCATCTTGCTTGGAAATTCATCGTAACATCCGTGACGATTTTTTTTTCGTTAAGTTTTAACAAAACCATTTCTTTAAGATCTTTCGGATAAACGTGATGGTTGCAGCAGTTGAATAGTCTCTCGTGATCTTATTTTATTTTCCAGAGACTCAAAATGGAGCGTAGTATGAACAATACAGATCAATCTTGTTGTTTGTTAGTGATTGCTATGACTACAAATACACATAACTAGATCGTAACAATAGTTTATGAACTATTCATGTACAAACAAAATTACCACACTGAATTTGCAGTTGGAAGTAACGTAACCATGTTCGGGCATGGTGCAGATTAAGATTATATTAACCAATTCCAAAACTATAGTGCAGATCAAGATTATGTTAAACAAATGTCAGAACTACATACCTTACTTACGTACATTTAAAGCAAACAATTTTATAACTGTCAGAAATATATGAAATAAGATCTGTAACGGTAATTATGTTCCGTTACACATCCCACGCATTTCGACTTTCGTCTTACAAAAATTGTTGGCCTGAAACGATGAAGTCCAGGCACACAGTTAAATATACCAATGTTCTGACCACTATAAGTCAGCCCCTGTCGTACCGGAATCGCGTCATGTGGCTCTGGAAAGTAATGCAAAGAAAACCAAAACAGGCCTAAAGGTTCTGACAAAACAATGGACTCAAGTTTGTCGAATCTTATCTAATCACCAGACCCGCAACTAGAGGGGAGCTAGGGAGTCTGGCTCCCCGTAAACTTTTAGTGGCCCTTCCAGATCTCAATACAAAAATGCAAAAATTATTATTAATGCAAAAAAAAAAAAAAAAAAAAAAAAAAAAAACAATTTACATATTTGTAAGAGAATTTTTAATGACATGGCCCTTCCTAACTTATTCATGCCCCTTCCAAACCTCTGTGGCTGGTTTCGGGCCTGCTAATCACACAGTCAGAACTATACGATCAGATACGTAATATGGATTTTTTTTTTAAAAAAAAATAGGCAGTTATTGCCCTTCCTTCAAGAACGAAGGGCACGCAGAAACGTGTGCGCGTTAAACTTAGGCTGATAGATTCACCTCTGTGTATGATAGTGCCATGTTTAATCTTTAAGTCATGCTTGTTTTTATTTGACGTATAAACTTAGGCTGATAGATTCACCTCTGTGTGTGATAGTGCCATGTTTAATCTTTAAGTCATGCTTGTTTTAATTTGATGTATAAACTTACTTCATAGATTCACTTCTGTTTATAACTGTGCCATGTTTAATCTTTAAGCCATGCTTGTTTTAATTTGATGTATAAACTTGTATACACTTACATCAGATCTATAAATAAAGGCTGTGCAAAAACTCGTGCGAATTATACTTAGGGTAGGGACATGCCGAAGATTCTCACGATCGAGGTCGAGGTTTAAGTCGCGGTCGCACCCTCGATACTGGCACAAATCCATGTATTCAAATGAGTAAATGCATGCCGAAGATGTACGCTACATCGCGACCTAGAGGTCGACCGCGAAGGTGGATTAGTGGTCGAGATGATAAAGAACTGAGTTTGATTTTAGATCGATGTTCAGCGGAAGCATCGCTGTGGCTCGTGTTCTCATTGGCTCTGCCTGAAACGTTACACGGAATAAAGTCTTCATTTGTTTAGAATTTCGTCTGCAGAGGATTGTGTGTGCCTATGCTCGAGAAATTTTGTTGCACTATTATGCCTGATTATGAAAGACATATTAATTTAACTAGTGAGAAATGTTCCAGTAATATGGGATAAGAAACACAAACAACATCATAATAGGTACGTTTTAAATAGAGAATGGAAGAAAATAGCAACTGAAATGGGAATGTCAGATAAGTTACTTATTTGAGAATTATACTGTAGCTTAGTATTATCTAAGGCAGTGGCGGTCACAGGGAGGGGGCTTTTGGGCTCAAGTCCGTAAATTGTAGAATTTTTAAAGAAAAAAAGAAGCTACTATTAATCATATCTATGCTTAAAAACTCCACGCCCCGCCCCCAATTCCGTGATTAATAAAAAGGTTTTTCTCTAAATTCGTTATTGATATAAGGTAAGGAAATACCTATAAAGACAGGCACATATCCATAGGGAAGTAAACGTCGAATAATGGAATTGCAGTGCCGAAACTTCACTTGCTGCAATTAATACTCCCTCCACCTCGAAATCTGAAGACATACCTGATTTATTTATTTATTAAATTTTACTGGGAAACGATTTCTCGCCTGAGTGCTGAAAGAGGGCATTTTCTTCACAGAAAATTAAATAAAAGGTAAAAGTCTTTGATTTAGAATATTGATAGAGATGAACAAGAGATGAGACTCAAATATTATTACGAAACAAGAGACGAGACTTTGGTATTTCTCATATCTTGTCTTGCGTCCACCCCCATTTATAAACTGGTCCTTTTAATTTCAAAATGTGGTTTTGCAGTGATTTTTGTGCACTGATGGAACAGGGGCGTCATTTAGGGGGGCAGGGAGGGGCATTTGCCCCCCCGAGTTTGATATGTATGTAGATTTTATCAATAGAATAGTAGTAAATCAGTGAAAAACGCGAAATTTTACTTATATCAAGGGGTCTTGCCCCACCAAGCAAAATCTGAAATGACGCTCCTGTGGCGGAATAATTTCACATGCATCACAGCAATGTTTCTCCTTAAACTGAGAACTTAACAGCGAGGGTGCGACCTCTTTGCTATGTGCGCTCTTCATCCATCGCGAAATAGACATCGAGGTAACGACCGCGACTTAAACCGCGACCTCGATCGCGAGGCATCTTCGGCATGTCCCTACCCTTAGCCTTACAGATTGGCTCTGTGTATAACTTTGCCAAATGTAAATTTTAAACCGTGTTTCGATTCTAGATAACCTTGAAGTATAAATCTGTATACGCTTAGACTATATGTTGGAGTGAAAAGCGTATAAAAACGCATGAGTATCTATCTCAATTTAAATACTCGCACTTATATTGTGTATTTGATAAAGTTTTAGAGGCTAAACAAGGTCAAGAGGCACTTCTGTATCTCAAATGTGCAATATCGTGTTATTCACAAGAATTTCAGAAGAAATAATTGGTAAGTATATCCACAAAGGAAGATTAACTTCTAATAATCTGATATATATATATATATATATATATATATATATATATATATATGGTGGTGGTCCGGAAGTGGGCGTACCCCTAATTGGTCTTTTCTGACGGCTTTACGTTTTACTCACATTTGTTTTCAACATTGCTTGGCATTGTCTGGGAACATTACTATCCATGTTCATTTGTTGATCAATTACCTGAATCACGTGCGCAATTACCTGATTCAGACGTTTCCTGGCCGCTGGATTGGAAGAGGTTGTTCATCTTCACCAGCTCCCTTTGTCTAGTCTCCAAGAAATCCCGATCTGACGACACCAGACAATGCTTTCTGGAGTTTCATAAGGCAACAAGTAAGAAACACTCGATATCACACAACGCAGGAATTACGAACAGCTATGGAACACGCACTCATCTTGGCACAGAATTCAGCTATATTACGATATGGATGGTGATCATACCAATGTTTATGACTCTTAAGATTCTTAAGACTTCAAGGTAACTGTATGCAGACATTCTACCATAACTAACACTGTACTGTTGAAACTAAAGGGAGGGGGTACGCCCACTTCCGGACCACCCTGTAGATGACCAACATATGTAGCTCATATATCAATATATACAACACTGAAAATTTATTCGATTACCATAGTATTGTACGTCAGGACACTAAACATGCATATTTGCTAATAGCACAATGAAGATATATTTTCATTTATGCATTACTTATAACAAATATGTTTTACGATATATTTAAATCAGTATTTTCTGTAGGTAGATATACTTCGTACACAGTGTTTTTGGTGCATTTGGTCCTTGGTTCGATTCCCGATTGGTAAAATCTAAACATTTTATATTGTATACAGCTGACTCCCTTCTGTAACACAATAAGTGACTAACGTTTAGTGTCTGTTTCAGCGGCTCGGATGTGGTTCGGATTCCACGTTCATCAGTAGATCCACGTCTTATATAGCCTCGCTGCTGAACGGGACGTTAAACTCAAAATCAACTCAATCAAATATACGGAATCCTCTTGCTTACTACAGAAATCAGTATGGAACATACGTTATCCGTATGCTACATAGGTACTCCTCATAGATGTTACATCATCCCGTTGCAGGATGTATGACATCTAACAGTTTTCCGTATATCATATACATACACCGTGTATACGTATGTTACCTTCGTCGGCTATATGTTATATACGTACATTTGTATGTGAGATCCTGACCGCCTACATTGTTTCATACAGAAAGTACGTATAGATGGAACACTTATATAGAAAGTATTATAAAACATGCGTTTTCAGTTATACGTCTGCTGTACGTTAAGTCCAAAAAAACTACAGGAATTACGCATGTAACCTATCTTTTTAAGCACGCCACCTACAATTTTTTTCTCAGTGTAGTGTCGCCAAACTCAAACCATCATTTAACTCAGTATGACGTGCTTATTCCGTAGATGGCGTAGAAAATATGAAAATTCGACTTAGGGGCCGTTCAAAAATTTCGTAGCCCCTGATTCAAGATCCAATATATTTCAATCAAACATTTTTTTGTACACCTTATATCTGGAGAACTACATGCAGTGTAGCCTAACACAAACTATGACTTAATTCAGAATGATGTCCTTATTCCGTAAAAAAAAAATAAAATAAAATAAAAATAAAAATAAAAATAAAAAAAACGAAAACTCGATTTAGGCGCCGCTCAAAACTTTTGTGGCCCTTGATTCAAAAACTAATTCTTGGGGAACATCGCAATCTTTTGATCCATTTTTTTAAAACCATCCCCAAAATTCTTGTTTACCTGTGTTAAAAGAAGTGCCAACGACATTTGTTTTATTTGTTAGTTTTTTGTCTTTACTTTCAAAATTTTTCCTTCGCTCGTTTTTTTTTTAACAAATACACCCACCCGCCAACAAAGGGTGTGAATTATACTACTTTCAACAGGCGCACACACGAATTATTCCTATTGTATTCATAGTCGACGACTTTTGGGGGGGCAGGACACTTTTGGCCCCCGCAATATTTAAAGGTGGGGTTCTCGCCACCTCAATATAATCCGGTCGAGGAAGAGTTAACAATTTCTGTCGTAAAAATTCATCGTGCCTTTAATTCAACATTAGGAACAGCCTTATTCGATAGAAAAAGCCGTTTTCAAAACGGTGTTTAATAGAGCACTAAAGTTTCAATCAACACTCTGGCAGCACTGATATGACAAGTGAAGATCAATGCAGCGAGAATTTTGCAGTGGAGTAGCGGATCGAGATCTGGGGGGAGGACAGACTTCATCAAGCAGTTAATAGAAAAGGGCTGAATGTGATGATATATTTCAGTAGCGTCATTTCAGATTTGGTTTGGGGGGGGGAAATGAAATGAAATCTTTGAGTTTTACGTCCCACGGTTATGCCGGTTAGGCTAAAGGAGACGGTGATTATGAGAAATGAATGAAATGGTGGAATGAAGAAAGTGGGAGGAAATGGGAGAACCCCGAGAAAACCCACGGGCACGGTGTTTGTCCACCACAAAGTCCACACGGCGCGAGCTGGGATCGAACCAGGGACCCCAAGCACCGGAGGTGAACGCTCTACCACTGAGCCACCGCGCCCCCCATTGGTTGGTTGGTTTGGGGGGGGGGCAAGACCCCTTGATATAAGTAAAATTTCGAGTTTTTCACTGATTTACTACTATTCTATTGATAAAATCTATATAACTCTCAAACTTAGGGGGGACAGTTGCACCTCCCTGCACCCCCTAAATGACGCCCCTGATATATTTATTCATTTTTTGGACTCCCCAATATTTTCTTCAAGTCGGCGCCTATGATTGTCTTGGTATATTTGTGAAGGACAAAAAAAAAAAAAAAAAAAGGATTTTATATTGGTCAATCAATCAACCAATGCGAGAATTTCCCTGGATTTTAAAGATTTTTTTCTGGAAGTTACCTTTTCCCCTTTGTACTAGATTTACATATGAAATTTCCCTGGATTAGGGAAATTTCCCTTAAACTATGTACACTGATACGAATGAAATATCCGTGGACTTATAATTTTGAATCTTGAAAATTTGAATATATAGTTTCAGTTAATAATATTGTAATTACATAACAATTTATCCTACAACAATGATTTTGGATTTTGAAAATTTAAACATCTAGTTTCAATTAATATTAATTTTACAATACTGAATAACAAAAAATAACATAGCTACTGCACGTGCACATCGTTTCTAACGAAGTAGGTCCTGTATGAGTTTTCTCTCGCCCGAACGCTTTAGAAGACATCGATTAGAAGTTAACTGTTATCGATTATTTCTGATGAAAAGCGAGATTTAATTCAATATGGACAAGTCATTAGTTGTTGTATTCGTTGCCTTTGCCTTAATTTTACAGTTACGTAAACCCTTAAGTGAAGCACTTCGTTGCTATGTATGCAAATACGAATACGAAAAAACACTTGATGACAGCTGCCTATCGATTGTGGCCTACAATCCTTTCGACAATGCTGTCAACAGGTCTGCCAACAGTTCTGTCAACAGTTTTGCCAACGTTTCTGTCAACAATTTTGCCAACAATTCTGAATTTTTGCTTAAATTTTGTGTAGAAAGTATACAGTATTGCAGAGTGACTGTCCTTTACACAATATCGGAAGAAGAGGATGTACCATATATTTACTACATTGCTCGTTATTGCGGAGAACAGTCTGCAAAAATTGCTAATGAAGTGAAGTCCGTTAAGGAGAAACTGCTTCTGAATAATATTAAGATTCACAAGGGAGGAACTTGCCCATCGTGTGCAGACGATGCCTGTAATGATATGGACGATTGCGAAGAGTTAACCACACCCATCATTCCCCTTCCTCAAACGACACCAACTGAGACGTCTTCCGATGTTCGTCTTTACACGAGCCTTTCCTTGTTAGTGCTGTGTGGAATTGTCGCATGGTTGCTCGATTTTTCACCAAGATGAGCAACCAAATTCATCTACGTTAATGCATATGGACTTACTGATTTCTGTCTCTCTGTTCTACTTTCAGCCAAGACTTTGAGACGATAACATTTCCCAGTTGTCTAGAACTTAGTTACTATTATTTTTTATGCGTAGAAATACGATATTATCGTTAAATGAGAAATTACTATGAAAAAATATAGAGAAAAGCAAAAATAGCTATGATTTCAAAATCAATGTAGATGTCATCTCTTACATGTATCGGGATTTGACGTTTTGTACGGTTTTCGACAAAATAAAAAAAACGCATTACATAACAACTTTTCATGTTTTCACAAATAGAAGGTTCACTCTGATAGTTTTTGGAAATAGATAGTTGTTGGAGAAAAGTTTGTATGACTGATTTCTTGTGTTATTAAAAAGCAAGTGTAAAAGGTAGAAAGGAAAATGCCATCAGCATTATTTGAAACTCTCTCTTTGTTTCCAGATCTGCAGTTGGCTGCCGAATTGGGGAAGACCCTCCTGGAAAGGAATAAGGAATTGGAAACGAGTCTTAAGCAACAACAGAATGTTATTGAAGATCAGACTCAAGAAATTGAGGTAAGTAGCAAATTTATTAATTTTCGTATATTAAATTTGTATTTAAGTGTTGGAGGATAGACAACAGATGTGCATGTCCACCCTATAAATATTCAAAGAATAAACTTATAAATTTCAGAAGTTTTCGGTATCTTAAGAGGAATGATTCCTCGGTAATGTGTATTGTATGGGGATGAACACACTGTATCGTATTTATCATTTATCCTTTGTTACATCCAGTGTTACATATTCCTTATTTCCGCTCAAATATATACCAATATGAAAAAGAACATGCGCACGCGTGTGTGTATATCTTCAGCTCTTTGCACAGAAAGGAGTCACTATGGTCACAAAATTTTGTATCAAAATAGACCTATATTAGATCTAATCGCATACGAAGCAGTTTTTTTTTCGATTTTTGACTCTGGGTGGGGAGAGTTCTCAAGTTTTGGAGGTTTAAAAAATACAGTATCCCAGGAGTCCCTAAAGTTAGACAACTCAGACTACTCCACAGTTACAGGTTGTATACTATTCACGGTCACGAAAATATATTTGCATAGGTCAGTGCGAAGCTGGTTTTATATCCAGGATTCTGTGACGCCAGATCAGGGAAGTGGCTGGCACCTGGGTTTAAAAAAAAAAATACAAATCCCTGGTCAGGGGCGCCCGAAGAATTTTCTAGGGGAGACATCTTCATGGTTGCTATAGTACTTCTGGTATTTAATATACATCATTTGCCATATTACATACACATTTTCGTGAGCCAAGGGGGATGCACCTTCGGGCACCCATGCCCCTGGCCGATTATGTTGTATATTTATCAATTGATTAGTTGACCTAGGTGCGAGAGGCTCACAAAGTTTCGCATTTCTCCAAATTTGTTGAACTTTAACCTTGAATTTTCAATCCATTTAGCTAATTTTGTGCATTCTTCCCTATATTCACATTTCGAACCCTTCTAATGGTTTCATGTGCTCTTTGTAGATTTCTGCTTCATACAGTTCTATATATCACAGAAATGTCTATCTGAATTCATCATTCAGCAACCCCTAATGATTTTTTTAAAAATCTATTTTTATTTGCTATTCCCTTTTAATGTTCCGTTCATATATCCCTATGTTCACCACACCAACCACTTGGGCTCAACACTAGTTGCATGAAAATTTAAAAAAAAAAATTACATTGTATAGATTCTTACACCATCTCCAGATATTTTTCATCATATTGTATGTAAAGTTCCATAATCTGAAACCATTTTTGAAGTGTCGAACGCCATATTTCTTTCGAGATGGTTGTCAGGTGCTCTTCATAAGCAGCCTCAGTACTTTTCGGAGATTCAAATCGATGGCCATGAATTTTCTCTTTACTGTGGAGAAAAGAAACAAGTCTCATGGGGCTAAATCAGGACTCTAAGAAGATAGGACAAAGTTTTTACTCTTAACTCAATCAGAAACGTTATTATTTGTGCTGTGTGTAGATGCATTGGCTATAAGAGTAGGCCGCGCAGATCTCACCTTGGAAGTTTCATTCTCACTGCTTCCAACAATTTGAGGACATTTCGTGAACCACCAATTTGCCGTCACTACTGTTTGTCCAGCAAAATTCTCGCGATAGAATCACTGGGTAAGAAGAAAGAGCAAATTATTTTCTTCACAACACTTCGAGATTTCTTCACTTTTGAAAGCGGGTCCGCACCTGGAAAGATGATCGACGCTTCGTTTCTGGATTGTACTGATATGCCCAACTTTCGTCAACTGTGATTATATTAATTTTTCTTTACCTCTCTCCGTCAAATCTATCCAAAATTTTATTCCACCAATTTACTTGGGCTCTTTTCTATTATAGGTGAGTTAGTGCGAGATCCAAAGATTGCTGAGTTCCTGACATTAAGTTTTCCATGCAAGATTTCTCTAACTGTTGCCGATTCAATCTTGAGAGTTTACTAGATTCGGGGATATGTGCATCTAGGATCTTCTCTTAACAAATGTTCCACTTTCAGTACATTAACGTCTACAATTGCTGTTATGGGCCGACCAGAATGATCTTTATCTTCGAGAGAGTCCCTTTCCCTCCTGAACTCAGCCAACCAGCCATAGACAGTGGCTTGCGAAGGACAACTATCCGCAAATGAATGCCTCAATCTTTCATGCGATTCTTTCTTTTCTAACCCTACTTTATAATCATAGAAAACCTACATGAAAATGTTTTCTTTTCACATCCATTGTTATTGAACGCACAACGATAATCCCTTGTACTACACAGAGCGTCCTGACTCAGTCGTTTGTTGGATCTATTTCAAATTTAATGTACATTTTAACTGATACCACTCAAGCAATGGTCAAGGCTTCACCGTACTGCGATAACTCATTGTAGTCCATTCTCAAAATTTTCGGAGTGTCCCCGGTAGTAACATTTGACAATTGAATTTAAGAAAATAAGAGCTGAGTTCGTATGGTACAGACACGTTATTCTAACGCTCCCAAATGAATACCGAACAAACTTCAAAAACTGGTTCCCCTAGTGGAGCTCCAGCATCTGAAACTTCAGATAAACTTCGGACTGACACTACGTCTGATGAACGCCCATTTAAGATAACTAAGCATACTTTTAAACCAAAGATAGAAACCGTCAAGTCAGAACCAACAAAGGATAGTTAGGATATTTTAATGCCATTGCTCTTCCTGAAACTCCCCAAGAAATTCCTGACGGTCATATGGATATTTCTATTGAAGACGAGCATGATGAAACGACTTGTACGCACGCCGACTGTTGTGTCCATCGACTCAGCGACTGTGTGATGACTTAGCGCAAAGTCAAATCTCTTATTCTTTATACATACGCGAAAGGCTAAGCATATCAGCTTACTCGTGGCGCCATCCAAGTTTGCAAGGAACTACCAAATTGTGCAGTATATTCTGAATGCGTCAAATTAAAATGTCATTCCAACTATGATTACAATATCCTGATTAAATACTGTAAATCTTTCAAATTTCAATATGGATTAGAAATGACCAAAGATGAGCCTCTGATCAAAGTGATCATTCGTAAGCTACTTGTCGAAGCCCAAGTGAAAGATATACAAAAAGATCTGAAAATTCGGGGTTACACTGTGATATCAGTTCAACTACTAAAGGAGCGTGGTGGGAAGTCCTTCCGCCTCTTTTTAGTTACTCTTAAGAAGACACCAGACGCTAAACACACTTATAAGCTCGATTTTCTAGAATTCTGTCGCATTACAGTGGAACTATATAGAACGAAGCCGTTTGTTCAGTGTTACATCCAATCTTACTGTTGGTCTACTCCTCGATGTTTAAAATGTGCTGAACCTCATGTCACTTGCGAATGTACTCGACAATCATCAGACACTCCTGCCAAATGTCCAAATTGTGGAGGAGACCATCCAGGAAACAACAAAGGCTGTCCGGTCATCCATAAACTTATGTCAAGACGCACATCTAAGCAGAAAATACAGACCGATACTGATTTTCCAGCCTTATCAACTGATTCATCTTCACCAGTGCTACTCGTGTTGATTCAGATTCCTCATGCAGATACTTATGCAAAGAAGACTAACTCATATCCTAAGCTGCCGACACTCATAATCAATCACGAAGACACTCCGCAAGATTCCAACACGAGTTTACAAGATATTCTGATCATTTTTAGAGATCTTCAGCTTCCAAACTTTATCCAAGCGATCCCACGCAGACTTCATCGTCTTAAAAAAAAGCAGCTCATATTCTTACCAAATTATCAATTCTTTGTGAAATCGTTGAAGAAATTACACCACCTACGCCTTAATTTCACAAATGCCACATTCAGGACCATACCCTTCTTAGGGCCACTTACAGTTGGTCCTTATTGGCCACTTCAAGAGCTAATTCCGTCACCTTATTTCAAACCAGCACCAATTATGTTCCTGTAGCAACGGAGTATCTTCATTCATCATAGACTGTCTACTTTACTTCAATTATTTCACAGGGGATTCGACAGTTGCGTCTCTTTCTTTTCGCTCAATTGCCTTTCCCTTCACATCCTTCATCATTCACATAAGAGGCAAGGGCTCACATAATGAACCCGGTACTCCAAACATCAACCTTCAAGACAAGCCAAGGCCCAAGGTATTAACATTTGACGTAGGTACACTTTTTCATTCTCTTCGTTTTGAGGAAAGATATAAAAACCAAGGATGTTATAAAATAGAGGATCTGCCAATACAACAAAATCGTGAAGCCATACGTCACAGCTTCGCCACACCTACTATGCCCACTCCGCGCCACTAAGATCACAATGTTTCGAGGCAACAATCATGGCGGAAACGAGACTAGCCAATCAGACGTGCCGGCTCAGACGATGCTCGATTGTTTTTCGGCTTCATTGAGTTCATATGATGAAGATACGTATGGGCAGATCCTCTATTTTATAACATCCTTGATAAAAACAATGAAAAAAGAGGAAATTTGTAAAAAATAAAATATATGGTTATTGGTTTTATCTAAAAGGGTGTTTTTTTTTAATCGCAAAGCTGTTTGGACTCCGTACTAATAAGGCTCCCTATGTTAAGAGAAAAAAATAATATACTTCCCAGTTCAAAGTCCCTTATAGCCTCACCACACCAACAAATCAGCGTAGTTGGGAAACCAATAAGAAGTATTCTAAATTCCCCCTCACAACAATATGCACGTTTCACTGGGAATTTTTGTGTGCCCTTGCATTCCGTTCGATCAGCCTGCTGAGCTTAAGACATTGATAGGTTTTTTTAAATATAGGATAGAACAGTTGTATTCTCCACTGCTCCACGTATACTACTGACAGGATTGGCAATCCCATTATTAGAAAAATATAAAAATGTACACTTCTCCAAAACATAATTGCGCGCCTGAATTATTCTAAGTCCCTTAAAATAGTTGGTTTGGCAACAACGCATTCGAACTAATAGGTCGAGAAGTCCCAGGAAAAATAGCGGGAGTTCCGAAAACAACTTAAACTCGTTACTTGAAATACTCATACTTCAACTTACACCTAGACTCAGTCTATGATGAATTCAAGCGATATTTTCCTGATATGTGTGTAGAAGAATGACAGTGACAATTAGCAAGAACACTTTTCACCATTGGTGTATATTTACTTCCACATGAAATGCAAGAGGAAGTAATTGAATTGAAGTGAATTCAGGTCCCAAATAACCATTTCAGTCAACTCTTTGGAAGAATTTTGGGTTTCTTTACTGCGTGCTTAACCAAAAGTAGCAAAAAATCCTTAAAAGTTAGAGTTCTCGATAACTTACTTTTTCAAATCAGGATTTTCGACGTTGACCACAATAAAAATCAAAGCATCACAACCATTTGGAAGAGAAAAGTGATCTCAAGTGTGCTTTGTCCAAATTATCATCGAATATCAAGAAATGTTTAAAGGAAAAGTTTTGTCAACTATCAGCCCCCGCCAAGTGGACTTCGTGGTGGATAAACACCGTGTGCGTGGGTTTTCTCGGGATTCTCCCGTTTCCTTCCACTTTCTTCATTCCACCATTTCATTCATCACTCATCATTACCGTCTCCTTTAGCCTAACCGGCATAACCGTGGGACGTAAAACTCAAAGATTTCATTTTCATTTCATTGTCAACCATCACACCGAGTTTTTCCTTTGCCCTTATTTGACAAGTGTTTGAACTTCCTCTTACACACAGAAATAGCAATTTGTACTCATTTTCGATAATTTTGTAAATAGAAAATAATTGAGTAATTATTTAGCTTTTTTTAAACAAAGTAGAAATATTGAATCGGAATAGGAGATACAAGATTTCAAATATGTAGCGTTTGGAAATTTCCTAAAGCTAAATGTTTTATTCATAATATCACATTTTATTTCTGTCATAGCTTGCGGCAACCAGGTTGGAAACCACTGCTCTAGATGAAGTGGCCCTGCACTCGCTGTTTGAAACTGACATTACTGAATACTTAAATCACTCACCCTATTATTTATTTTGCTTATATGAGTTTGTACATTATTTATTTTCAGAATGGTACCGATCTGGTGATAGAACCAAACCTCCCATTCTTAAAGTGCAAATAATCTTCAAAAAGTAAAATTTATTTAAATATTGAAACTATAATCAACAATATCTTGTCGATCGCCAGTTTAGGCTGAGCCCTTGGGATGCAGAATAGAAAAAAAAATGAACTGAAATGACGGCGAAACCAATAATTAAGTATCATTGTGGTAATTATATATATAAAGAAAAAGATTTAAATGTTGAGGTTGAATGATCTAGTAGGCTCACTTGTTTTGTTTTGAAGATGTTACAGTTCATTGCTGGAACAAGAAGAGAAAGCTTCACAGAACCAATCAGGAAACAAGATAAAGTAAGTCAGTTCAAGAGAAGCTTCAACTGTTACATCTTAAATAGCTTGCAGTTTGAGGGCCCAAAATGCCCTCCTGCACTGGGGGCCCCGAAGAGATTTGTTACGGCACTGCTTTTGCCCTCCCTGTACATTGGACAAAACCCAGTGGGTATTTCTGACCGTAAACTAAAAGATTGTATTTTAATTTTGCTTGTCTAGCCGCTAACGGGAATAACGGTGACACACATGAGGCATTCGGTCCACAAGGAATTCAAGTCCAATTTTGGTAGTTTTGGACGTATTTCAGGTCTAAGATCTCTACTTGAAGCTACTTTGAATACTTAAAAGAGTCGTATTCAAATATAAATAACTCTTATAATGTGAAGGAAAAATTAACTTTTCCTTATATTGAAGTGTGTAGCACAAACCTAGTGTCTCTCTTTCTCACAACGCTGGTAATTGTACTTTGAATCCCTTGTGCTGCGAATGCCCCGTATGCTTTTTTATGTACTTACTACTGTACTTTGTAAACATAGGATGTAGAAAAGATTCAGATGTAACAGAAAACACTTTATTGCTTGGAACACGTTATTTTATATTTCTACTTATATAAAAAACACATAAGAAATTATGAACTCTATTTTTGCTGGGCCCATTCCTTCAGAACAGCTCTTGCGATTTTCCCAGTTGGAGAAAGAGGAAGTTGGTCCACAAAATATACTCCACCTCGCAGATGTTTATGGGACGGTGTTCTCTCTGTGAAAGGAAAATATATAACACCTATTAAAACAATATCTGCTTCAATCAATTTTCTTATTTTGAATTATGATGTTACGTCAAATTTATATCCAACAAAACGTGGATTTAGATCTTGCCTTCCAGTGGTCATGTGATATGTTTTTCTTATCGTATGAATGGATAGAGGTTAGCATCACTGATAAAGAATTGTTGTTCGTTCTAACCATAGGTGGAGCTATGGGGGGCATAGGGGGCATTGCCCCCCAACTTTTTGACAAAAAGTAAAAATACCGTCTATAAGATCCTTCAATTCTCATTTATAGATTAAGTTCGGGTATTATGGAATAGTCGGATAATATGGAATACCTCATTATCTCACCTGTGATGTGTTGCTTCCAAGCGGAGAGGAAAGAAACTACTACCTTACGTTCCCATGATACTCTACCTAGGTATAGTCAGTCTCCTTGTGATTGTGACATTCGTTGTGTTGGTAGATATGAAAATCTGATTTCTTATTCCTGAAAACTTTTACAGGTAAGTGTTTTACAACCTGTATTTTCCTATTGAAATGTAATAGAACAACAATTCTTTGTTTACTATGACGTTGGATATACAGAGTGGTAGTTTGATAAGCGCCATTATCCTATACGCCTTCGAATGCGTTTAACAGCTCTTTGGTTTCCAAGTTGGCATGGAGGGCAATATGGAATACCCGCAAGAAAAGCATGGTATTCCGTATTCCGTATGGTATTCCGATTACAAAATATCTATTGGTATTGGGCAAGTAAATATACATATATGATTACAACAATGCAAAGTGTATTTTTTATCACAGCAAATTTTTTGATGATACAAGAGGTGAGCTTGGGTCCAGCGTTCATCATGTTTAATGTGAGCACACAATGACTGTGCCGATCCTGAAGCATAGTTTTATATTTATGCCTTTTGCAAGTAATAACATTCAGTTATGGCTTGGCATTCAGAATTTTCATATATTGTCACTGTGTTCTTTGTATGTTCAACAGAACACTCATTTCTTTTCTATATACCAGTAGCATTTGTATTCCATATTACCCGACTATTTCATATTACCCTCCAAAGTGGTTTCTTTTCAAGTTTTGCCCACCCCTGTACCGAAACTTCTTTATCAAGATACGCATAAATAAAGCCAAATATGTAAGGCGTACATTTGTTTTCCTTTTTGTTTCAATGTGCAATTCTTAACTGAGTTACAAGCGAAACAAAAATTTTATTCCATAATACCCGAACTTCCTTTATATATCGTGCCCCCGTCCCAGCAGAAAAAAGGTCTGCCTCACCCAGGAAACAATTTCTAACTCCGCCCATGGTTCTAACCCCTCTTTAGCCTGCTTAGGAAATGAGCTAACAATATTGTATATAGATAACGAAGTTAAATTTATACGGACAGAAACACAGTTTTATAAAAACAAATCTGAAACTTGCTTGTTCAATTTTGGAACTTCATACATCAATAAGAATTGATTTAAACTAACTAAACTTATCCTAACATGTGATAAAAGTTCAGTGGATAACATTTTGAAACAGGGATATCAATTCCTTTATTTGCCAATATGAAATGCAGAGATCTTGTTACGAGGTGTCTAGAGTAAAGATATTATCAATGTGGTATGAACTAGATAACTTGCATGTAGAATGGCGTTCGGCGTCGAAAGTGAAGAATTGAAAACTGTGTACTATTTTCGATTGTACAAGCTTTGCTTTTAACAGTCTTAAATCTGCCTCGAACCATTCACTTTGCAAAACAAAACGTTTATTGTAAAGATATTAACGTGTAAAGATATTGTAAAGATATTATCCATGTGTAAGGATATTATTGTAATGATATTAACGTGTAAAGATATTGTAAAGTATTGTAAAGATATTATCCATGTGTAAAGATATTATTGTAAAGATACCGTATTAACGTGTAAAGATATTGTAAAGATATTGTAAAGATATTATCAATGTGTAAAGATATTAACGTGTAAAGATATTGTAAAGATATTATCCAGGTGTAAAGATATTATTGTAAAGATATTAACGTGTAAAGATATTGTAAAGTATTGTAAAGATATTATCAATGTGATATGAACTAGATAACTTGCATGTAGAATTGCGTTGACTGTCGGCGTTGAGTCAGTTGGCGTCAGTTGGCGTCAGTTGGCGTTGAGTTTCGCCAACTGTCCACTTTGGCTTCATCAAGGCTTCGCCAAAGATAATGTCTCATGAAGACAAGTTCTAACACGTTACACGTTAATATTTTTACAAATAAACGTACTGTATTTCTCAGTGAGTGGCTTGAATCAGATTAAAAATTTTGTTTTGGTACTTCTGCTATTTTTTTCAATATAACCAAATGCAATTACATTTTGTTTGCTTGAAAGGAATGATGATATTATTATTGTTATGAAATGACGAATTACCTTCAACATATTTCTGGAGTTCTTCTTGTGTAACTTCATATCCTGACTTTTTAACAACATAAGCTCGTGGTAGTGACGTATATTGTGGATCTGGAACTCCAACCACTCCAGCTACCATCACAGCGGGATGCGTCTGTAGTATACCTTCCAGTTCACTTGGAGAAATCTAAAAGACAACGTTACAATGTCAGCGGGTGCATTTTGGACCTGTGCAAGTCAGATTTTTAATGATAATCTTGAAAGATGAAATGTTTTGAGCATTTTAAAAAAATAATAATAACGGACGAAGGACTAGCATTCTTCGCAGTACTTATACGCCACGTAATCAAGTGCAGATAATTGCGAGGCTTGTGATGAAAGTAAAGATACAAACGAAGAATAAGATATACAAGAAGCTGCTACAGAGATTATTTCTGCACAGCACAAATATTTGTTCAAACACAGAACAAGATTTTGTATTCCAGAATTCTAAAAATCCTGCGTCTGCATCTGAAACCACGTTATGACTTCATCCTTAACCCTGTCTTCGTCATATCCTAATCTAATCACAACTTCATGGATAGCGTTTCCTGAAACATCACACACAATTTTCTAATTGTCACCCGCCTGTTCACACCGATTCCTGCTTCAATGTGACTGTCATGGATCACGGCATGCTATGCTCCTCTCTTCATCCTGAATATCACACTGACTTGCTGTAAAGGTACAGAACCAGTTCCGCATATTTTGTTAATTCATTGCGTTCCCGTACACAGGTTATTTGTCGATAGATGCCCGATGGACGCATTCTTTGTACCTGCCGAAGCTGATTTTGTGAAAACCTCAACTTGTTACAAAAATAGACACGAATTCGAATGAAATAGTCTTTTATCCGGATTCAGATGAAAGAGTTATCTTCATCAAGATACTGAGATAGTTTTGTATACATATGATTTATATATGTACGTGTGGATCTTTAACAATATTTTACATAATCATGAAAATGTTTTGGCTTTAATACGTTCATTGCTGCCACGGATAAATGAATTTGAAACGTCTTTCATAATTTAATGTAATATACAAGTTGGTCCATAAGTCTTAGTAAAGTGGATTATTTTGTAAACAAACATGATTAAAGCAAATCTGACTAGCGGAGGGCGGACTTGGGTAAAGGAGCTACCGATTGATGCATACATGGTGAATGGCGGCCATCTTGATTGCCGCCATATTGGATCCAGGTTACTTTTTTCAAATGGGAAGGTAGGCATGTAACACATCAGTTAACACTTTTTTTGCAGTTCTGCAAGCAGAAATGCGTTATAATGTCTCGTTTCAAAGTTATGACGCCCCAAAGTCTCACCTACAGGATGTGCTCCACATGTTGCCCGTCCATTGGATCACACAACCGGAGTCTCTTAATCCAGTCCTAATGAACCCATAACAACACAGCGGGGGTGATATTATCACAGGCGTCCTGAATTCGTCCCTGTAGGTGTGCAACATCCCGAATCTTCTCCTGATACACCAGGTGTTTTAAGTGTCCCCATAAAAAAATCCAAGGGAGTGAAGTCCGGCGACCGAGCTGGCCATTCCATAGGGCCTCGGCGACCGATCCAACGTCCAGGAAAATGCAGATCCAAGCATTCTTGCACAGGAAGCGCATAGTACTGTGGGGCACCATCTTGCTGAAAATATCGCGGAAAGGTGGCATCAGAGCGGAGAAGAAACGGACACACCAACTCCTGTGACATGTCCAGATATCGGACCCATTTAGGGTACCAGGAATTAATAAGGGTCCTATGATCGACGTGTTCCATGTGTCACACCACACCATGATATTAGCAGGGGTAACCCTCTTGCAGGGGTTGATCGCATGTAGGTTTGCATCCGACCAATATCGCATGTTCTGGCGATTCACTTCCCCATCCAAATAAAAGTTTGCCTCGTCTGTGAAGCGAACGCTGGTTGGGAAATGCGGATCTAAGTCATATTGTAACAAAGCCCAATTGGCGAATTCCATGCGCCGGTCGTGATCATCCTCTGAAAGGTTGTGGACAAGTTGCAGCTTGAAGAGATGTCACTTGTTCGTATGGAGAATTCTCATTACGGAAGCACGTGGATGTCTCCTCATCTGTTACGGTTAGTGGGGGACCTGACTGTGGTCTGTTGGCAATATTACCATTACACTGAATGAGGTACCTAACGATGTTGTGGCTTATTGCAGGTCTTTCGGGCTGGCGCGCGTTGAAGTCCTGGATAATCACACGACTGCTTCTTTCCAAAGACATTAGGATGATCTTAATTCTTTCTTGCTTCGTCAGTGCTATGTCGCTCTCCTTGCAAGGAAACAAAACCGTCAACTTTGGGGCGTCATAACTTTGGAACGGAATATGATAACACATTTCTGCTTGTGGGACTGCATTCCCCTGCGAAAACAGTGTTAATTGATGTGTCACATGTCTACCTTCCCATTTGAAAAAAAAATAACCTGGATCCAATATGACCGCCATTCACCACGCATGTATCAATCGGTAACTCCTTTACCCAAGTCCGCCCTCCGCTAGCCAGATTTGTTTTAGTCATGTTTGTTTACAAAATAATCCACTGTACTAAGACTTATGGACCCCCTGTATATACTTGATTTCTGTTTTACAAAACAAATTAGTTCCCATATTTTCACTTTGTAAATTTTCATTCATGATTCATGTTGATGAGTCTTTTAAGTCTTCAATATATATATTGCATACAAGAATAGTGATTAGCCGGTAAAGCACATGTCTTTAAACATAAAAAATTGCTATGATCCACAGGAGAAACTAACAGTTTGATTGTTCGGTCATAAAGCAGTCAACATTTCAATATTTAAAAAAAACATATTTATCTTAAACAATCTTACTCATAATATTGTTTGCACTTATCAGAACACTGTATGACAACTAAATACACTGTATATGTTAAATATTCAGTCTTTTCGATATGTATAATTAACCACTTACATGATGTCCATAGAACTTGAAGGTCTCCTTTACTCTGTCTACAACATACAAGTGGCCATTTGCATCAAAATATCCAATGTCTCCTGTCAGGAGCCACCCGTCAGCATCAAACATCTCCGCTGTTTCCTGAAACAGGAATCAAAACAAACAAAGTGAGTATCAAACGTAAATGCAACGTTTCTACGATCAAGTTAATTTGTTCAACTCTGAATAATCGATCTATAGTATCGCATATTAGACCTTAAACTATATGGTAGTTGTGCGTTATAGATAAGTCGAATGATATGAATACTCCTGTCGTTGGTATTCCTGTTGATAAATTCAATTTCAGTCGAAACACAATTTCCAATACTCTAATGAATATAAGACTTAACATATGTTTATCCTAACTAAACATATAGGGCCTTATGCAGAGTTTTTCTGACGCGTGATTAGTACCATACTAAAGAGTTCGACTAACATTTGTTTCCTGCAGTAGTCAGCTATTTAGTATGATGCTAATTGTATGTCAAAACGACTCTGCATAAGGCGAATAGGCCCTATCAGGCCCGTATCCATGCGGGGTCTAGGGAGAGCCGGCCCCCCTAAATTTTTGTTGGCTTCCTAAAATTTTCACGGTAGGCTTGCAAATGAAGTATAATATGGTGGTGAACTAGAATATGGTTGGATCGGGCCCCCCTAACTTCAGCCGAACCCCCTACATTTTTGGGCTGGATATCGACCTGGGCCCTATAATGATTTATAATTTAGTTATACTTATTATCAGTTTGAATAAAGCTTCGTGCTGGCGGCGGAGGGAGGGGGCTCATCGATATATAGCATGTTTCAAAATGATTTGAACGATTATAAATCGTTTCAAGAGTGTTAAAACTCTATCGACCATTTAAATCGCATTGAGATATTGTTGACCACATCCTCCACTTTATTTAGACACAGTCGTATTGGTTCGAAATTCTTCCGCTAAGTGCTAGGTCAGTGGTTCTTAACCTAATTTCTGTCACGACCCCATTTTATCACATCCTCTTGCCAACGATCCCTTTATAATTTCTGGTTTGTAATAAGCTTGTGTGGGATTTTTAATATACTTCTAGCGGAGATCTTACAATATCCATCTATTTCTATAATAGTAGAATCCATTTCTTGTGTATAGTGGATACAGTAACTTCCCTAAAAGAGAATGTATTAAAACCAAATGTCGTAATTGCATTCACCTTCCGCTTATATTCGCGACACCCATGAAACCTCTCACGATCCTACGTTGAGAAACCCTGTGCTAGACTAACAAGCTGCAAGATGGCTGTCTGTAGTACAGATAAAGCATTTTGCGTCTCACAATTTTTACATTTGTTGGTCTCTTGTGAGTGTTCAACCTGAGTCTCGTCATCACCATCAAACAACTTCATTCACTTTTACTTTCATCGTAATCTTAGGAATTACATAATGAACGACTGTCATACTGCTGGATTGAGTCACAACGATCAACAGCTTTCACGTTAGCCACTAAGATCACCGGACTTAAATCCTGCGATTTATTTTGTGTTGGGACATCTCAAAGACATTACGCACTATCCACTAGTGGTAAGCACAAAAACCGGTTTTTCGTTTTTTATTAGAAAAACCGGTTCGATTTTCACTGAAACCGGTTATCGGTTTTCTCCAAAATCGGGTTCGGGTTTTCACCGGATTCGGTTTCAGTTTTCTTCAAAACCGGTTCCGGTTTTTTTTTTTTTATAAAATTTCTTCTATTTCTGACCAGATTAGTGTTTCGTTGTTCTCCGGAAACCGAATCCGTTTGCACAGAAATAGTTTTGTGTGTTTTCCAAAAGTTTTCACTGAAACCAGTTTCGGTGAAAAACCGAACCGTTTTCCGGTTTTTATAAAAACTGGTTTTGCCAATCCCTACTATCCACACCCCCAAGATCTATACCTAATTGATCTGATTTATCACATTGATTTATCACGCTAGATTTCAACGAATAGATCGATAAAAGAGTGATACCCCTAACGACATAATGATTAAAAAAAAATAACATCGCGAAGTGTAAAGGTCTTTGAGGAACATCTGTAGTCCAGTTAGATATTATTACAGCGATCTCTGCAACTTTATTTGTCATTTATGAATAATGCAATTTCTCTGCTTTTCTTTTCACGTGATTTCATCTTTCTTTTAACAAATGTATGTTAAATTTTATATTTATTTTCTAATTTTCCTTGGGGCTACAACCGCATTCACCTCTTGTGCGTGGGATCGTTCGATCCAACCTCGGTAAAATATCTCTGTGATGGACAAACACCATTTGTGAGGGTTTCCTCCAGGTTCTCCCGTTACCTCGCACTTCCTTCATTCCATCATTGCGTTAGTCATCGCTGACCCCTTTAGCTTATACGGTGTAACTATGGGACGTAAAACTGAAAGATTTATTTTTATATTCAATTGTCTTTATTTCAGTGCAGTGAATGATGATGTGAAATGAAATGAAATCTTTGAGTTTAACGTCCCACGTTTATGCCGGTTAGGCTAAAGGAGACGGTGATGATGAGTAATGAATGAAATGGTGGAAATGAAGAAAGTGGGAGGAAACGGGAGAACCTCAAGGAAACCCACGCACACGGTGTTTGTCCACCACAAATTTCACTTGGCGGGGCTGGGATCTAACCCGGGACCCCATGCAGCAGAGGTGAACGCTCTACCACTGAGCCACCGCGGCCCACTAGTAAATGTAGAAGATATTAATACTTTTTACTAATATATACATGTGTATGTGTTCATTTCAGCATATTTAAAACAGTATTTCTTCGTGATATACTAGAGAGCACGGTAGCGCAGTGGTAGAGTACTTACCTTTACTGTGTGGGGTTCCTGGTTCGATCCTAGGCCACGTAAATTTGTGATGGACGACATGGTGTGCGTAGGTTATCTAAGGGTATTCCCATTTCCTTCCACATTCTCATTCTACCTAATTATCCCATCATCACTCACATGAATTATTTATCCGTCTCCCTTAGCGTAATAGCCCTAACGTGGGACGTCAAAGTGGAAGATTTAATTTCAGTTCATTTTGATCGTAATATGCAACACAAAATAATTAAATGCGATGCGACGAAGACTTTTAAACCAAAATACCAACTAAGTTTCAACATGAGAGCCCATAACCAGGGCTCAGCCCAAATTGAAACTTAGTTCTTTTCTTTTTAGGGAAGTATAAACTTAAAAGTCTTCATCCCGGCGAAATTAAAAAACCGCTAATTTTACAGTAATTATGTGATATCTTCAAATAGATAAAAGATAATCGAAATGTGGAACAAGAGCGCCCTAGACAATATTATTTTACATGAGAAACCGTTATCACGACTTACTTATCTGCTTTCGATTTCGAGCCATTTTGATAAAATTGGCATTTATTTTCGCGTTTCTAAACAGCTGAAAACAGGTAGCCACTAGGTGATTTGTGATAACGGTACCTCACGCACAATAATATTGTCTAGGGCGCTCTTGTTCCATATTTCAATTATCTTTTATCTATTTGAAGATATCACATAATTACTGTAAAATTAGCGGTATTTTAATTTCGCTGGGATGAAGACTCTTAAGGAAACAAGCTGTACAGAGTTTAAGATTAACTCTAGTTAACCCCCACCAGACTCCACCCAACATATATCGGCACCATTTGTCTTAGTAGTCTGGCTACAGGCCTGATAATTTCTTACCATGCCCGTATCCAGGAAGGGTCTAGGGGGGCCGCACCCCCCTACATTTTTGCTGGCCACCCTAAAATTTTCACGGTAGGCTTCCTATAATATGGTGATGAACTATAATATGGTTGGATCTGCCCCCCCTAACTTCAGCCGCCCTCCATACATTTTTAGGCTGGCTACCGGCCTGTTTCCTACTAAACTTGATTTTTTTTTTTTTTTTACAACGAAAAACAGTCTTCCCTTCATGAAAAAGCGGTTCCATTTCGATATCACATAGTTAAAATTTAGTGATAAATTTCCCTACGATAGATAACTAGACTTTACCTTTTAAGTTCTCAATAATATATAATAAACCAATCCACACCTAATCACACATGATATTACTGGAGACTGACCGTAGAATTGGCAACAAAGAGACCATGTACACTTTTATTGCATCTATTCTGGAAATAAAACGTGTCAATGGGTTTTTGTGGTGCAATAACCCAACTTACTTTAATGAAATAAAATTACTAACAAACAAAGAACATAATTAAAATGGAAAGTTTTACAAATTTCATGCATTCCAAGTTTAGATATAAAGGTAAGATTAGTTTAACATTCACTACGTTATAATAAAGAAGTTGCCATGAATGAATCGAACCAATAAATTAATAATTATAATAAAATTATGGCCATCAATCTTTCGCGTTCAAAGAGTATCTTTTCGCATCATTTGCCAATCTTTAAAAAATTGGAAACACAAGTTCCTTCCGTACCCTACTTTAGAAAGTTATCTACAAAACTAGAATATAATTTAAAATGTTGTAAACTTTTAAATAATAGTAGTAATACTCATACGCACCTTCGGCCTTTTCAAATAACCTTTCATAACCATAGGGGATTTAACCAATATTTCTCCTTTTTTACCAACACCCAAAGCTTTCCTTGTATCTAAGTCAGCTATCTGTAACACAAAACGTTAGTATATACAAAATGCTGAAATCAGAACTAAAATTTAAATAAGACTGTAACATGTTGTCATTACTGTATATGTACACTCATGTCCAAAATGATTGTCTTATATCTATAACTGTCTTCTTGTAAGAATATAATTTGATAATGATTTTGCAGGGTACTTTTAATACTAATGCTATGTGTATAATCGGGAAATGTATATTTGTGGTAAATTTCATAGGAAAAGAATTATAAATACGAAAATTAGAATGACCAAAACAAAATTTTGCTAAATGGATAAGAAAGTTTTATTTTCGTTTTATTGTTCTTATTTACTGCTTTTTTGACATGAAATTTGCCACATACATATCTTTGCCGATTATACACATACTAACATTATAAGAAATACCGGGCGAATTCGTTATCAAATTATATTCCTACAACAACATATTTATAGACATGCGACAATAATTTTGGACATGAGTGTACTGTATATGTACTAAATGTATGAATATGTAGGTACTGTATATGTAAGTAGTAAGTAGTTCTCTGGTGGCCGTGCGCTGAAAGTTCACATTTAGAATTCCAGACTTCTTTCATCAAGGAATCCATTCTGATCGGCAAAATTGTGTGACCAGCAGCGGGCTACTTTGACTAACTGAAAAGTGACACGTGTTAGTCGTCACACATTCAAATCATATCACAATAGTCTAATATATTGACTAATCTTTATGTGATGGGGTAGGTGGTTCTGAAACGACATGCTTACCATAGCCTTCAGGATAAATATTTAATGTACTATTGATAGATTCTCCAATATTGTTTGAGATAGTATGGACGAAGCTGTGCACATTGATGTTGATCACACTGTGGATCACACTAAACAAAGTGGTTGTGATCGGTGATGTCGTTGAGGCATTGTACTCAAGAAATGTCTCATAAACTTACATTTGCAGACAGCAGTGTAATTTTAGATTTTACTTAAGGGCGGGGAGTAAGACACCCCCATCAGGAAGTTGCGGTCGGAAAGAGGGATTGCCGCCGTCGACGGTGGCGGGACGCCGGAGGCAGCCGGCACCCATTCGCTTGTTGCTGACGATCTACTTGTTCAAGGTTGCCGACTTTTTGCCGAGGCGGAAAGCGGTCGAAAATCGTAAAATAAAATGCCCTTTCCCGACTCTTTGCCGACTGTTGCTGACCGTCAGAGTCGGCAAGACAGTCGGAAAGGCCTCTTTCCAACCCTCTGCCAACTCCTCATGCAGGCCTCTTTTCGACGGCGGCGCCAGCGCATTTACTGCACCTTTACGGCTGTTTGTCGACTGCTCGGCAAGACAACTTTCCGACGGCGGCACCGACGCATTTAATGCTCATTTCCGCAATCCGACCGCGGCATCTGGTCGGCATGGTCAAATTGTCCGACTACAAGCGGCAGGATCCTGATGGGGACTTGGACACAAGTGAAATTTTACGCTTTGCATTGATGCAGTATTATTATCCTAAAACTCATACCGGCCAATTGCCCCCTGGAACCTCAAATGACACACTGTTTCATTCCTTTCTGGATAGGCATAAATGTTGTAATAGTCATTATCAGGGTTAGATTTCTGAGCTTACTATACATAGCAAATAGATTAACTCCTTGTTAAAATTATAACTGCATTCTTGTACTATGTATACTATAATATTTAGCATTTGGAACAATACGTGTATACAAATGCTATGAGGATACACATAATAATACCTGTAAATTAAACTATGCTAACAAGGGATGTTTCCCAACTGTAAAACAAGATTGAGAAAATGTGAAATGTTGATTTAGAAGAACCTTTGAAGTTTTGACTTTTTCCAAAGTCGTAACTGCCAATACTCATAAATACCGAAATTATAAAATAATATAGATTTGAGGATCCTGAAGACATGCAATATTTACTATTATACAAAAATTATGGTACATTTATACATTATGGTACGAGTTGTGAATTGATAATTGTCTTAGATCATACAACACTTTAAAAAATGAGAAATCTAGTGGTTGTAGCTGGGTAGTACTTGAAGCACGCAAGTATATATGAATATATTAACACTGTTACTGTTTATTAGTCCAAAGTCTTTTTAGCCGTAATATCTCGCTAACATCTCTTGTTGGACCATTCCTCCAACGTCGCAGATTAACTTGGAGGCATGCACGTTACTCTACGAATGCAACAAGCAGTTGAATTGATTGCTACACTAATAAGTAACGCTAGTGTCAATCAAAATAGACTTTAGCTGCCATCTGGAAAGTGTGATATAACTATTTGATAGATTGCTAGATCTAATCTATAGTTCTTTATTTGTGACGTTGCCACATACTGCAATTTGTCTCTCCAGACGAGTACTCGAAAGGTATATATATTTTGCACTATAATTCCATTATTTATGACCAGTGGCCTATTTAGTGGGGAGGCTCTCGGGCTCAAGCCCCCCGAAATAAATTTGTAACATACAAAACTTTATTTGTCAGCACCCAAAAGAAAAATTATAAAGGCTTATTCACGCGTTGTGCATATCCCCCCCCCCCGAAACAAAATCCTAAATACACCACTGTTTATGACCATTAATAGCTATAATTTTCGAAGAAATCATGCCATCGAGAGGGTCTAATAAATCAATTTTTCAGATCTACTAAACCCATTCCATAATTGAAAAGTATTTCTTGTAGCACAGTGGCATTATGTTATTCTGTATTGTTACAAGCAATACAAACAATCAATGGTACAACTTACCTTAACTTGAACAGAAGGAAAGAGAATGCCAGAGCTTGCTACTTCCTGATCTGCAAAGAGGAAAGATACATACATATAGTACGTCGATCAAAGAAAGAAAAGATAAAAACTTGAAGCATGTCGCTGAACGCTGTTAGAATATACAACTCCTACGTCAACACACAAAGCATTCAGGTAAACACAATAATACGTGGGAGATATGCAATATGCTGAGGAAATAATATACAATAACGATACAAATAAATATTTAAAAAACTTTTCGAAGAGGGTTTAGAGGGTTCCAGTAGAATAATCCTAGACGATGTTTTATATTACCGATTATTTTCAAGTTCAATACTCTATCGGGAGTCCCTCAAGGATCTAATCTAGGTCCCCTATTGTTTCTTTTTGTTATTAATGATATTCCTCTGTGTATTAAGACTTCTCAAGTTGTTCTTTTTGGCTACAATCTCAAATTATACTCCAAAGTAAGTTCAATTGTTGACTGCATGAAATTTCAACAGGATCTACAGAGAGTTCAAATATGGTATGATAAGAATAAACTAGTCCTGAATATGCTCAAATGTAAATCTGTATCTTTCACGAGGAAAGGAAATCCAATTAATTTTACCTATATAATAAGTGGCATTTCCTTGTCTACCCCAAATACTATCAAAGATCTAGGAGTTATATTTGATAGCAAATAAACTTTTGCTCAACACGCTGACGCAATAACGAATAGTGCATCTAGAAACCTAGGTTTAATTTATAGGATAGGATAGGATGTTTAGTATGTGAGGTCAAAGTTAGAATACTGTTGTACTATTTGGACACCAAATGTCACTAAATACTCTGATGCAATAGAAAATATAAAGTTTATTTTTTTTAAATGCTTGCATACAAGAAAACCGGTTTCTACCCAAAGTATGGCCCCTATGAAGACTTAGTAACGAACTTGTTTTCCAACATTGGAAAAAAGGATATGGGAGTTTGATATGTTGTTGTTACATAAATTATTAAACGGTAAAACTGACTCTCCAGATTCCAGAATTAGTTTCAGAAGGATTATTACGTGTACAATAGGTAAGACTAGAACAGCAAACAGTGGGACATTCTATTGTCGAAAAGTAAGATCTAACATATTACATAAGTATCCTCTGTGGACAATGAGGGGCCGAGATGGCTCAATGTAGAGCCTCACCTCTGGTGCATGGGGTCCCTGGTTCAAACCCTGCTCCCGCCAAGTGAACTTTGTGATGGACAAACACCGTGTGCGTGGGTTTCCTCGGGATTCACCCATTTCCTCCCACTATCTTCATCACTTTCTCCCGTTTCCTATCCACCATTTTATTCATTTCTCAAAGATTTCATTTTCTCAAATGTACTGTACTTCATATTCTTGCGCAACTCTTTAAATCTCTCTTAGTGTCATTCCTGTAGAAGAAACATGAACAAACACCAGGGGTGGATCCAGCGGGGACGATCGAGGCAATTGCGCTCTCCCCAGAAGAGGAAACTTTCTTACAAGCAACGTACAGAACAAGGCAGGATCATATCCGACTCAAACTTCGCCTAGAGGATACATAATAGAAAATAAGAAAAATGCCAAATAAGAGCTGCCCCCGTTCAGAAATACCGGAGATGTGCTCTGCAATATAACGCACTACGCGACAATATGATATAAGGTAAACCTCGCAAGATACCCGTTTATGTCGAAAACGGAAAGGATGGACAGCACGAGAATGACATCAAGATATTTGATATGCTATAACACTGACTTAGCGGCCATCTTGAAAGCCGCGATCTTGGATATAGCGTAAAGTTTTAAAATGAGAAGCGAGGTGTATGATATATCAATGTAAGGTAAAATGCAAAAAGAAAACCAATGCTGTAACTGCGAAAAACATATGTGTAATAGTATGAACGGGACAAAGTGTAGAAGACTCGGGCAAAACAAACGTGTATTCGAAGGACAGAATAATAGGGCAAGACCCCACGAAAATTGTACGCGACAAATAACTGCAACAGTGTCTGTGCATGGAAGTAGATCCGCCTTTACACATTATGCCTTTTGAGGATATTGGGATTCCGTTTAGGACAGTGAAAATTACAGTTGCAACCCGCGATACGAGCTCTCGTTTGGAGACTACATAAACTACAAAGGACTATTTCTTATGGAACCGCAATTCGGCAGCTCGCTCCGGAGTATAAGACATATCATTTTGGATTGATGAGCAAAAGCACGACCTATCTGGAATTGAAGCCCGCTCCTGGACGACGTTTTGTACGTTTCTGTTTCAATTTTCTTGCTGTTTTGTGTGAACAAGGTACATTTCGTTCCACGTTTGTTTAAACAACACTATCTGAAACAAAGTGTATACGGATGAGAAAGCCCAGCCATGTTCTAGTTTACATTTTTTTTACGAATGTTTCTTTTCCTTTGCGCGGTTTGCTACACTGTTTCGCGGCGGTCCCAAACAGTGACAATATCAGGGAAAGGCAGCGTTCTGCATTGACTTGATGAGTTCCATGAGTTGTTGAAGTATCCAACGAGAAGGCTAGTTTACCACACAATTGTGTCTCCTGGTTTCACTGGCACATATGGAACGAAGTGAACGTGATAACAGGGGTCGGACAGTGAGAAATGATAGTGTGTTTGTGGCATACGCATGCCAAAAGGCACAATATTTTGTGAAGTGAACGTGTCCGAAATATCGTTAATCTACAAACCCCAATGTAGAGCTGCAATGGCGAACCCTCTCAATGTGGTGTTACGGATGCAAAATGTACTTCCAAAACAAGTGAACGTCCAGTCGACAGAACCGACAGTGGACGAACAAGCACCTGAACACATGCTGGAGATTTTGAACAACCATGATGTAACAGAAGTGAATGTGGATGAGACACTCGGAACCAGTAGACACAATTCGAGTCGTCTCATTGTGTGGTAAACTAGCCTTCTCGTTGGATACTTCAACAACTCATGGAACTCATTAAGTCAATGCATGCCTTGATGCCTTTCCCTGACATTGTCACTGTTTGGGACCGCCGCGAAACAGTGTAGCAAACCGCGCAAAGGAAAAGAAACATTCGTAAAAAAAAATGTAAACTAGAACATGGCTGGGCTTTCTCATCCGTATACACTTTGTTTCAGATAGTGTTGTTTAAACAAACGTGGGACGAAATGTCCCTTGTTCACAGGAAACAGCAAGAAAGTTGAAACAGAAACATACAAAACGACGTCCAGGAGCGGGCTTAAATCCCAGGTAGGTCATGCCTTTGCTCATCAATCCAAAATGATATGTCTTATACTCCGGAGCGAGCTGCCGAATTGCGGTTCCATAAGAAATAGTCCTTTGTAGTTTATGTAGTCTCCAAACGAGAGCTCATATCGCGGGTTGCAACTGTAATTTTCACTGTCCTAAACGGAATCCCAATATCCTCAAAAGGCATAATGTGTAAAGGCGGATCTACTTCCATGCACAGACACTGTTGCAGTTATTTGTCGCGTACAATTGTCGTGGGGTCTTGCCCTATTATTCTGTCCTTCGAATACACGTTTGTTTTGCCCGAGTCTTCTACACTTTGTCCCGTTCATACTATTACACATATGTTTTTCGCAGTTACAGCATTGGTTTTCTTTTTGCATTTTACCTTACATTGATATATCATACACCTCGCTTCTCTTTTTAAAACTTTACGCTATATCCAAGATCGCGGCTTTCAAGATGGCCGCTAAGTCAGTGTTATAGCATATCAAATATCTTGATGTCATTCTCGTGCTGTCCATCCTTTCCGTTTTCGACATAAACGGGTATCTTGCGAGGTTTACTTTATATCATATTGTCGCGTAGTGCGTTATATTGCAGAGCATATCTCCGGTGTTTCTGAACGGGGGAAGCTCTAACTTGGCATTTTTCTTATTTTCTACTCTGTGTCCTCTAGGCGAAGTTTGAGTTGGATCTGATCCTGCCTTGTTCTAAACGTTGCTTGTTAGTTTATCTATAAATAAAACCCATCCCAGAGTTTGGAGCTCTTAAAAGTAGCTCTAAGTAGCAGTATTACAACCCACCGCCACCCCAGAAATCCGTCCTGGATTCGCCCTTGACAAACACACACTGAGTCCAGGTTAAAACTTTGTTATGTTCCATGGAAACATAGTCTTTTATCCTTCTTTAATTAACGGAATGGGTGGGTGAAATCTTTAATGAACTGTCCTTGAAATTAAACATAAATATCCTAAATATGACTTATATTACAATAACAAAAGTCTATTCCTTGCACCTGAAAAATATTGCAGAATACATGATAAAGAACCGTAATCCTACCTTCTAATGGCGGTAAATTCAGAACTGAAGCAGTGTAAGTACTTGCTATTCCACCAGCTTCCGTTTGTCCATAACCCTGGAATTAAGTTTTAAATATATATATTAGAAATGTTTCTATAAGTTTGTCAGGCCTGTCGCTAAGGGGCCTGAATTATTCTTGCGACCACCATCAGCCTCCTTGAAACTTTCAATTGTTTTTAAATATATATATGTCTATATATAAGTTGAACTGAGGTTAGACCCCCCCCAAAAAAAAAAAATTATCTCTGACCCCTGTCCTGGTATTCTGGATACGGGTCTGATGCTTGGCATTATGTACTGAACGAAAATATTGCAGGCACGATGCAATGACCACCATTTTTAATGCACGCCGCATGCAACAAGCAGAAATACAGGGTTATCATAAATGATGGATCCATTTTTAAAGATGTGTATTTATTAAAGTACAAATCCAAAATGAACAATCTTTATACCAATGGAAAGTGGAATTTACAAAGTTTTTTTTTCAATACATTATAAATGTTCAATGTGTCCACCGGCTGCTGCACGGCAAACATCTATGCAGTAGCTGAGCTCGCGGTCGGCCTGGGCTTTTCCTTTACACACACTTCCAATCTGTTGAAATTGCGCAAACTAACGCTTAATGTTTTTTCTAGTTGGTGGTTCAATACCGAATTTTGTACGAAATGCCCGCTGCAGTACAATTTGTGACTCACTTCTTGCGAACTCAAGAACACAGAAAACCGTGTGCTCCACGGTAGCCATCTCACTCACAACTGAGAGGGAAACGAATGGCGGCTTATTGCCGCGCGAACTCTACCCGCCGCTTCGGGAACCATTATTGCCCACCGAAACTTTCAATTTTCCTTTTTCCATTGGTATAAAGATTGTTCATTTTGGATTTGTACTTTAATTACTACGAATTTTAAAAAATGGGTCCATCATTTATAATAACCCTGTATATTCATTCTGGGAAATGCTGTTTTCTTATTCTTAAACAATTACTGTAAGGGTGCTATACACTACGGGATAGATCCTAGAAAATTTCTTAACATTTATCTTCGGGAAAAATGTGACGACATATCTCGTACGAAATCCTACCCTTTTGTGCCATACATGTGAAGCTTTTTCCTATCTGACCTGATTACGTGCTCCGGAAGTTCAACTTCTAATAATACATTTCTCACGAAATATTAAACTCACATATGCAGCGCCCACGGATTTCCTGTGAAATGTTCTTTCAAAATTGTATGACACGCCACACATTTGCGAGATCTATAATAGGATAGCACCAAATAACTACGCCCATGTCAATTGTTAAATTGCACACCTCTAAAGAAAAAAAATCCGAATTTTCTTTCCGAAATAGAGCGTGCTCTAAATAAGAGAATCTCATAGGACCATTCAAAACATTGGAAATGACATCAGGGCCGTGCCGTGGGAGGGAACGGGGCGACGGCCCCAAGCGCCGAAGTAAGGGGGCGAAAAATTCGCGAGAAAAAGGAAAAAAGATAGGAAAAATTGCTTGGAATATATGTATGGGGGCGCCGCCGTAAACTCTCGCCCCGGGTGCTGATTTTCCACGGCACGGCCCTGAATGACATGAGATCTGATGCCATACACCTTGAGATTTTGACTCTAGGAAAAATCGTAAGAGATTTCCTTGAATCTATTCTATAGTATATAGCGGGCCTAAGTTCCCAAGAGTTAAAGGGTTATTTAAACTCTATGAACAAATTAAGGTGTGACTATCTCACTATTTATTAATATAAATCGACTTTAACTTCTAAAAGGGTTCTTTCTACAACAATGCAACTTGATAAGCTGAAATAGAAGTGTGTTTGTGCTCTGAACCACAAATCTCGCAGCATTCGAACTTGTGCACTGACCTCAATTTAGTTTTCAAGTTCCCGTAGAACATGCAGTTGTTGGAGTTGCTAATTTCTGGTTCCTAGCATTCACGATTGATTATCTATTAGGCATTCAGAAGTAAAACATGAAGAAATTATGATAACCAATAGGATTAGAACGAGAAGAATATAGATTGATAAAACCCAATCAGCTGGGAAAACCCCCACGTCTAGATATTGGCATTTGGTAAGACCGCAAAGGAACCTGAAAGCCGAACAACGAAGGGCAGAAACACAGATGTTCTACTGCTCATAAAGCTTCTGGATTAAGTCCATTAGAACAAGGATCTCTAGATTCTGAACTTTAATGTCGGTTAGTTCTAGAGTTCAGCTGTCGAATTATGGTAATTGTTTGTCAGGGTTAGTATCAAGGATGTTATAAAACAGAGGATCTGCCCTTACAACAAAATCTTGAAGCAATACGTCACAGTTTCGGCACCCATACTCTGCCCACCCCGATCAATAAGATCGCAATGTTTTGAGCCAACAATCATGGCGAAAACGAAAGTAGCCAATCAGACAACGGCGGAAACAAGAATAGCCAATCACAGTTGCCGATGCTCGGTTGTTTTTTTGGCTTCATTGATTTAATAGGATGAAGATACATATGGACAGATCCTCTATTTTATAACATCCTTGGTTAACATGCAGTTAGTAACAATGGTGAAGAAAAGGAAGTCTGGGGGTCAGGCCTTTACTTAAAAAAACTTATGGTTATATTGCTATTAATTAAAATATTTTAAAAAAATATAGTACAGGTCAATAAATAGTTTATGTAACTAACATTCAAAGTTATTGTGTAATGCAACAAGAGATAAGCCCTAAAATACTTGACTAATATAATTGTTTACTATAATGAACCTGGAATATGTATGTGTTCGTTATAAAAATATATTGTGATTAATTAATTAATTAATTAATTCTTTTCTATTGGAAAGTATTTTCACTTTGTTTAAATAAAATAAAGGCCACGATCGTTTTACATTTTGCATGTATAGGCTATACAAGAATAAAAGCTCACTAATTACAATGGAACTCCGTCACTTTACCTCAAAACGATGGGGAAACTTCAATCAGGATGACAGTCGAATTTCGAATCCAGTATCTTCCGAATCGCAGGACAATGTGCCAAGTGAACCACGGCCGCTCCATATAATAACGTCCCACACATACATACACGCTCAAAGTGTGTTGAGAACTCCTCCGTGGCTAAGTGGTTAGCATAAGCGCGCCTTCGGCGCGGAAGTCCCGGGTTCGATTCCCGGCGGGAGTTCATGTGGTTCGGATTCCACGTGAATCAGTAGGTCCAAGTCTCATATAGCCTCGCTGCTGAAAGGGACGTTAAACTCAAACTCAACTCAAAGTGTGTTGAACACTAATGGTCTCTCGTTAAAAAAAATTTAAAAATCCTGGTTTACGAAACTGTCCTGCCTTAGT
This sequence comes from Thermobia domestica, assembly GCF_964235325.1. Classification (NCBI taxonomy): domain Eukaryota; kingdom Metazoa; phylum Arthropoda; class Insecta; order Zygentoma; family Lepismatidae; genus Thermobia; species Thermobia domestica. The sequence goes on along the minus strand of NC_137471.1, from coordinate 15,406,350 downwards.
ACTTTATAAACAAAACAAGTTCTCGTTGCTATCAATACTTGCGTATTCAACCTAATTTAGAAATGAAATGACATTTTTTTTTAGTTTTAAGTCCCACGGTTATGCCGTCTAGGCTAAAGGAGACGGTGATGATGAGAAATGAATGAAAAAAGTGGGAGAAAACGGAAGAATCCCGAGGAAACTCACGCACACGGTGTTTGTCCACTATAAAATTCACTTGGCGGGAGCAGAGTTTGAACCAGGGACCTCATACCAGGGACCAGGGACCAGGGAACCAGGGACCAGAGGTGAACATTCTACCACTGAGCCACCGCGGCCCCAAACCTACTTTACAGTTGCAGTGGGGTGGTAGTAAAGAAATCTATTTTCCAAACGGAAGGACGGATGAAAAAAAAGTAATGGCAATACAGAAGAAATGCGGCTCCAAAGATTATCAGTTTTCTTCACCCCGACGGACGTGTACTATATTTTCATTAAATAATCATTGACCTGGCATACAGACACTACAAACACCATCACCAATCACATGTGGCATTGACGTTATATACAATTTTAGTGCATTTGTACACTTGTCTTACGGGAAATTATTTAATCTCATTGAATATTAGACGTAATAAACGAATTATCGCAGAAACCGATGTTCCGTTAACCAAGTTCAACTGTATTATCTTTTTTTTTTTTTTTTTTTTGCTGGATTAAGGCTAAGTGAGATATAATGGCCTAGATAAGATAAATATATAAAAATAATTTTGATTTGTTATCGGATTGCTAAGGGATTATATTGCCAAGGGTTTAAGCATATAGGACCCTGAATCAGGGAACAATTTTAAACAAATACTGATGGCTTCGCAGAATAAAGACATCCTAATAAGATTAACAAGAGATAAGAGTATAAAACGAATACCTAGCTTCTCGTCAGAGATGTTATTTATAAATAAGCTAAGAAGAGATAGAAGTTGACATTTTCTTATCAGAGAAGAGCTTAAGGGTCCTCACTACAGCAAAATTAAAGTACCGCTAACTTTAGAGTTTTTCTGTAATATCTTCAAAGCAAATAAAAATAGTCGAAAAGCAGAAACGTAGTGAACTAGATAATACGATTTTGCATATGATACCGTTATCACAACTCATCTATCTGCTTTCGATTTGCAACTGTAGAAAGATTTAGCATTTTTTTGCGGCTTCTGTAAATAGCGGCATGCCAAAACCAGATAGGTGAATTGTGGTAAAGGTATCACATGCAAAATCGTATTGTCTAGTTCACTACGTTTCTGCTTTTCGAATATATTTAGTTGTTTTGAAGATATTACAGAAAAACTCTAAAATTAGCGGTAGTTTAATTTCGCTGTAGTGAAGACCCTTAAGCATATAGGAGAACAAATGAGATAAGAAAGTGGTATAATTCCATATTCGTATTTAACAAAGCTAATACTTACCACATCAAATCGTTTTACGTGAGGGTACTTGGCCAAAATACTTTTCACTGCTGCTTCGTCAACGGTTGCTCCGCCACTGAACATGTGTTTTATACTGCTCAAATCATATTTCGAGGACAAATCAGTTTTGTTGAGGAAAGTCATGACGTATGGAAACGCTATAAAAATGTCTGGCTGGAAAAAATAAGCAAAACCAATTACGATTTTGTTCACAATAACGGTGATATGTTTACAAGTAGATTCGGCGTGACTATGTATAACGTAATGACAAACGCAAATGTACAGTCCGCGGCAAAAAAAACCTGCAACATGAGCATGTAAGTTTATTGACAAACTACGTCTAACAGCCCAGGGAATCAGCATAACGTCTAAGTGGCACGAATCACTCCAGGAGAAAGGCCGGCGTCCTCCCCTGCACACTTTTTTTGGAGCAAAAAATTTCGTCGTTTAACAATAAACTTACATGCTCATGTTGCAGGTTTCTTGCTGCGGACTGTACAAGATTTCAATTTTTTTTTCTTGACTTAACTGCATTTAATTGGTGTGTGAAATTTAAATTGTATTTTCTACGTTAAACGTCCATTGACGTAACTCTTACGTCAAGACTTTAAACCTCAATACCTCAGCTCCTAATTAGACTAGGAAAATAATTTCGATATCAATGGGTTCCTAAAGGATGAAGCTTTCAGTCGATATATACATATATATATTTTGTATGTGGAGGAACCACAGTGGAGGGGGAAGGTAATCTCTTTGCATCAAGTTTTTTGATGGCCATTTTCCCCTTGGGGATATGTACACTCATAAAAATTGGTATGTGAAGCAATGAAGTAGTCCATTACATAGTAATACCCTGTATGTGTGCTTGTTGTTTGTGAAGGGAAAGGAGGGGACAAAGTTGGGCATTTTTTTTTTTTTTTTTACGTAAATTACATTTATTTTTAGGATATAAGACAAGATATCTTTTCACTGAATTGGTCTAGAACAATTCTTGTTACTGAGACGAAACTTTTTCGCAACAATTTTGATATTCTGTAGCATTAGTTATCACAATTTTCGCATTTAGGTCGCACTTATTTTTTCAAATGTAGTACAAGTTCTTTTTTTTTTTTTTAAATATGGAACTTGCAAATAGTATATTTTTGGTAGTAAGATGTATATCTAATACAAAAATGAGGATATACTTTGATTAGGTGCACATTCTAACTAATGTATTCACTGAAATATAGAAATTAGTGCAACAAATTTAAACACTTCCTCTAACCTTATCCTTAGTTAAAGGATAACATGAAGCAAGACATGGCCAATTTTTCTTTTAAATTTTTCTCCTGTCAGGAAGAATCATATTATACTTGGAAAAGAATCTCTCGGCATCAACACTCGAGACTGGCAACCATATTCAACGTAACGAGCTGACAGCAAAAGACCTGTGGTTAACTTTTAAACTGCTTAACAATAATACAATGTCAACTTCCTTATCCTCACTGTTGAGAACTTCAGTAACCTTACTTTTAAATTTACGGTAAGCAACCAAGAAGAGATCATAAACATTTTCACTACAAAACACAGTCAAGGATTTAAACAACAGTTCTGTTTTTTTTATGTCTACATCTTTATGAAGGAAACAGTTTCTGGACCAAATATCTCGCAGAGCTTTTTTCGTAAATGCAACGTTTTCTTTTAAGTTAAATAATATTGGAAATGGCGCTTTTTAGTTATTGTTAGCAATAATTAATAATTTTCCCACTTTTTTCGTTTTTATTCGCATTTATCGCAAGTAATGCCGAATTTCGCAAATATTCGCGATAATATAAACGTGATTTTTGGCTCTGAAACGAAAAGTTTGAGGTTTCCTGAAACATATACGCATTTTTTTTTAACGTTTCGTACTTATCGGATTATCGAAAAAGTTTCGTCTCTAATGATGTGACATGATACTGTTATAATTAAGAGGATCACCAGGCCGCCAACTCGAAGGTCTGCAACAACCCTTCGAAAATGATATACCGGGTGTTTTACAGGATTTTCTTTCTGAATTTAATCTCTCTTTCTTTGCAGCAATGGCTATCATTCTTTATTATTATTGTCACAAGTGTGTTACCTAAACATTAGCGTTACTTTGTCAGCGTAGAGTGACTATAATTGTTACCAGGGCCCCCCAAAATTCTTTTTTTTTCATATTTTTGGACTTTTTTGTTTCTTCTTCTTTTACGAATATGATGCGAATTGTACAAATGTTACCTCTTTGGAATCTGTGTTCGGTAAGCTTTACAACGATGTATAAAAGCATGACTTTGTGATAATTAAGGAGGTCACCAGGGCCAGGGCCGTGCCGTGGAAAATCAGCGCCCGGGGCGAGAGTATACGACGGCGCCCCATACATATATTCCAAGCAATTTTTTCTATTTTTTCCTTTTTTTCTCCCGAATTTTTCGCCCCCTTATTTCGGCCAGGGCCAACAACGTGTGAATCTATGATTTCGTTCAAATCCGTGGCGAGCGTAGAAAGATTGTCAGTGGATCAGTAGTTGCTCCAGTAGTTGCTTCTAAACATTTGAAAATAAATGTAGTAGCAATTGTAGCCTATGTAACCGATAAGTTAGGTCAATTATTACAATTATGGCTAGAAGCACAAAGGATTTTGTGTTGGTGAACATATATCAAGGTATATATCATAATAATTTGGTATTGAAGCGTAGCTTTACTATCCATATATCTACAGTAGAACTCCTTTAATCCATCACCTTTGGGACTGGGGGTATGGTCGGAACGCAAAAAAGGTCGGATTATCAGAAAATACAAAAGATTTATTGTTGTAACACCTAGATTGAGTTCCTTGGCAATTTTTTGGAATGATTCCCCTTTGTCCGTAGCGCTGCAAATTTTTCATTTAATTAAAGAGGGAGGTGTTTACGTTTCACTCCTGACATGTTGAGAAAACACCGTATTGTAACGAACACAAAAGAACAGTAAAACCAACGAAGAGTAAGCACTAAAATCTGCATAGTACAGTACAGAAAACACGCACAACGAAAGAAACGATTAAAAAAATGACGGATCACTTAAAGCGGACAGCGGTAACAGCAAGTAAATTACAATGCCGCGACGGCAGTAAAAGACAATGGGCCTGATGGTCACCGACGGATCGGGACAAGTTCGGCTCGAGCACGGTCGGATCAACCGGAGTGACGGACGAGCCGAGGGCGAATAAGAGGGGTTCCACTGTACATAATTCTTTCAGAAAGACTAATTATGTGAATACTTTCACGGTTCAATAGATTCAATAACTTAAACTTATGCCTCAATAACAAACCAGTCACAATTAAATTTTGCATTAAATGTGCTTAATTTATACAACGATGTGTTAAATCTATTATTAGAACTTCTCACTTTGAGTGGCCTCCCTCGTAAAACAAAATTAAAGGTATATAATTAAAAGTAAAAGACAGGGGCGGCAATTAAGGAGGCCAAGATATGGCAGTTGATCCCCCCCCCACCTTTTTGAAGTGATCCCTTAACGTATTTACTTTCATTTGGAAATGTAAAGTTTCGTAGGTATTACTTGTTCATAGAGAAAAAGTGCCATATAATATTTGCCGTTGCGTGAGTATGTATTGATTCTTTGTCTTCCCGTCGAGTTACGAAAGCTACAGGCAGTGGCGGTTTTAGCGGGTAGGCACGGGCCTACCCCAAAATTTTGAAAAATTTATAAACACTGAAAGATACAATAGAGAGTAAATACATATTCCATTATTTATATTAGCGATAAATAATTATTTAACAAATAGCATCACTATTGAATAATACTGTAATACTGTAAAAGTAATTTCCTACTGTCATTTATCAAGCAGATGTGTATATGTATCATAAGCGAGGAGCAGGCCTACCCAAAGTTAAAATCCTAAAGCCACCCCTGGATACAGGAACTGCGTTTTAATTGCAATTCAAAGCAATTATTATTGCAATTGTATATTTCTTTAAAATGAAATGAAATCTTTGTTTTACGTCCCATGGTTATGCCGGTGAGGCTAAAGGAGACGGTGATGATGAGTAATGAATGAAATAGTGGAATGAAGAAAGTGGGAGGAAACGGGACAACCCCGAGGAAACCCACGAACACGGTGTTTGTCCACCACAAAGTTCACTTGGCGGGGGCTGGGATCGAATCCGGGACCCCATGCACTAGAAATGAACGCTCTACCACTGAGCCACCGCGGCCCTTACATATTTCTTTAAATGTCGTAGCACATTCTTGTAGTATTTACTGTCTTTCATTTTCTAAGAGTAATAACATACGTACATTTAATGGCATGTGTGGAATTAAAATTGTAAGTTGTTCATTAATACCGAGCACCAATATAACCTACAAAACAAGCCTCATTATTCATTACTATAATTAATCTTAGCCTTTCTATTTATTTGTTTTGCAAATTTGTTATTAAATAATCTGATCACACAATTTTCCAGACATAATTTTAAGATGTTCATGAGCAAGGAATCAAATCTCTTCTTACACTTTCGTTCTTTAAAAGTACCATGGGCTAGTACCTACTTGCGTTGCTCTTGTCAATTTACTTAATAAAATATGAAATACGATATACGATATTTTAACTGAAAAAGATAGTATCCAAAGTTATGCAACTTTTCGTCAAACAAAGTGTTAGAAACAAGCAGGAAAACTAGCATTGATATACAAATATTTAGATCCTGTCTTCCCCCCCACACTTTTATCGTCCAATCGCCGCCACTGGTAGAAGTTATTTCCTTTTGGGGAAGGAAAGGTAAAGTTGTCTAACAAATTTATGAGTCACATCAAGAACCATAGAGAGATCATTTATTCTTATTCAAATAAGGCATGGGCGGAGTTAGGAATTGGTTGCTAGGGGGGCAGACCTTTTGTCTGCTGGGGGGGGGCATGGTTAATGCAAATCAGAATTGAAGGATCTTGTAACTAGCATTTTTCTTTTTTGTCAAAAAGTTGGGGGGGGCAATGCCCCTATGCTCCCAATAGCTCCGCCCATGAAATAAGGTAAAAATTAATTGTAAGAAGTAAAACAAAAAGGTACGGTAATAAAATTTTAGCGAATATCAATACGAAATAAATTATTTACCTTATATTTATCGATATATTCCAAAATCTTTTCCTCGTTGTAAACAGGAACTGTATACATCTTTTTACCAACCATTAAATTGCTTAAAGTCGTAAACAATCCTCCAATGTGAAAATTTGAAAGTGTAGTCATTGAGTCTCCTTCAGGATACCAAAATCTGTAATAAATTACGTTGTTAGTATTAATTATTTTCTTGCGATTAAGTAATGAAATTGGGTCCCTTGCTAGTCCGAAATATTTACAAATAGCCTTAATGTATGAGAAAGAGCATATAGTTATTATCTTACAAGTAAACCTTACGTTTGGGTGAATCGAGTTGCTGACTGAGACACATATGAGAAAGTAGTACTAAATGTGGTCAGTATTTCAGTGAAGTTTTAGGTGCGAAGCTCCAGGGGTTTAGGAGATACAGTTACCAGAACATCACATGGAAGTATAGAATAGTCTTCATACAGTTGGAGGTAAAAGCTCTGTAAGACCTCTTGTAACGACAAAAGGTGAATAACAAATATATGGGTACGTATTAGAACTAGGGGGAAGTCATATAGTAAGGGTATACCTGACGGCGGCCATCTTGAAATCCGCCATTTTGAATTAAGATTAAGTTTTTAAAATAGGAATAGGGTTATGTGATACATGATTTAAGGCGCAAATTTAATCAGAAGAACAATGGTGACGTTAATTTTGATTTACGCGCAATTGGTAAAAAGTTAAAGGGAAATTAAATATTGTTGCTGCATATGTATTAGTCCTTTACCCCACCTTGTAAATTTTGTGTTAATGATAATAATTAAATAAAAAGCAGATGGATAAATATTAGGTCTATGGTAAGAGTTGCCTTGATGTCGGCCATGTTCAAATCCGCCATTTTGAATCAGACGAAAGTTTTAAACAAAACGCATAACAGTGACACCTTATTAACAGCATATTTTACCATAACTCCAACGCTATAACCATTTTTGCTTTATCATTAACCAGCACAAAACTAATGGATCGCTACTTACGACTACTGCTTTGACGGAATTGTTAACGACAAATGTGTCAAGTGTAACTCGATTGCCTTTGACAGGTGTGCTCACTGTGAGCAGAGCATTTGTGCAAGTCATGCACTCTTTTCTGAACTACATATTGATTGTACTAATTGAGGACTTTTCTGGAAGAAAGACCCAAGTTCAATTATGACTCAATTCCACTTTGGTCATTTTTCCTTAAATTAGCAACTTGTTTATGCGATAACAAATGCTGGTTAATGATAAAGCAAAAATGGTTATACCGTTGGATTTATGGTAAAATTTGCTATTAATAAGGTGTCACTGTTATGCGTTTTGTTTAAAACTTGATACAAAACTGTTTTGTCTGATTCAAAATGGCGGATTTGAACATGGCCGACATCAAGGCATCTCTTACCATAGACCTAATATTTATCCATCTGCTTTTTATTTAATTATTATCATTAACACAAAATTTACAAGGTGGGGTAAAGGACTAATACATATGCAGCAACAATATTTAATTTCCCTTTAACTTTTTACCAATTGCGCGTAAATCAAAATTAACGTCACCATTGCTCTTCTGATTAAATTTGCGCCTTAAATCATGTATCACATGACCCTATTCCTATTTTAAAAACTTAATCTTAATTCAAAATGGCGGATTTCAAGATGGCCGCCGTCAGGTATACCCTTACTATATGACTTCCCCCTAGTTCTAATATGTACCCATATATTTGTTATTCACCTTTTGTCGTTACATGAGGGCTTACAGAGCTTTTACCTCCAACTGTATGAAGACTATTCTGTACTTCCATGTGATGTTCTGGTAGCTGTATCTCCTAAACCCCTGGAGCTTCGCACCTAAAACTTCACTGAAATACTGACCACATTTAGTACTACTTTCTCATGTGTGTCTCAGTCAGCAACTCGATTCACCCAAACGTAAGGTTTACTTGTTAGGTTAAAAAATATTAAAAGGGTGAGAAACTTAAAAATGCTAAATTAAGGGTTAACATCTATGGAAACCTCAGGAAAGGTCTCTACACTGAGAAAAAAAAAATTGTAGGTGGCGTACTTAAGAAGGTAGGTTGCAGGATTAATTCCTGTAGTTTTTGAACTTAACGTACAGCAAACGTATAACTGAGAAAGCATGTTTTATAGTACTTTCTATATAAGTGTTCCATCTGTACGTACTTTCCGTATGAAACAATATAGGCGATCAGGATCTCACATACAAATGGACGTATATAACATATAGCTGACAAAGGTAACATACATATATATATGTGATATAAGGAAGACGGTTAGATATCAGACATCCTGGAACGGCATGATGTAATATCTACGGGCAGTGCCTATGTAGCATACAGATAACGTATGCTCCATACTGATTTCTGCAGTAAGCAGGAGGGTTCCGTATATTTGTACAATTTACTGCTGTCCGGAGAACGGCTTTTTCTCAGTGTACTAAAAGTTAATTTACACAGGACCTGTTCTTGTTCAACATACTGGATTTCCGATTAGGTTTAGGAATTAGATTTCTGGGCTTTCGGTATTTATGGCCATGTGAGCCCCTCACACAATGCCGAATTTTCGTATAAGCTAAACAAGCTATAGCTTAGGGCCCCATTCTCTTGGAGACCCCCAAATATTTAAAGCAAAAAACGGGATGTACGAGTACATTTTCGAAAACAAGATAAAGAAAATAAATAAAAATCTACATACAACAACAGTGTGCTTCTGTGATATAAGTAATGGGGCCTCTCCTGCTAACCTGTTCCCTAAAATATCAATTGACAAAGGACAGTTGGACATATAAAAGACCTGATAGCGTAGGGCCTCATCCAAGGATGTTATAAAATAGAGGATCTACCCATACAACAAAATCGTGAAGCCATACGTCACAGCTTCGCCACACCTACTCTGTCCATTGCGCGCCACTAAGATCGCAATGTTTCGAGCCAACAATTATGGTGGAAGCGAGAGTAGCCAATCAGACGTGCCGGTTTAGACGATGCTCGGTTGTTTTTCGGTTTCATTGAGTTCATATGATGAAGATACGTAATGGGCAGATCCTCTATTTTATAACATCCTTGGCCTCATCAAACCTAAATCCGGCTCTGCCCCCACTCACATCAGGGATGATTGATTTCCTTCGGCGCCCACATTGTCCGGGGTATTGGGGAAGGAAAGAAGCGGCCTGGCCCGGCATTTGCATGGCGTGAACGCCGAAAAACAAACAAAAACAAATCAGTAACGATATCTGGCCTGGAGATGGTGTTTATATCTTTCCGATTGAGTGTCTTCACCGGGAATCGAACCTGGGACCCTTGCACTAAAGGCGAGAGCTTTAGGGCTACGTTACGTGAAACCACTGGATTTACATTGTACAGTACAGTGACAATGCGCAGAAAAGCGCAGATATATAACACATAACCCATCGTATTTATTGATCTGAATAGATGATTGCTTTCAAAAGTACTCACAATACTAAAAAATATGTCGGTGTTGTCTCCAGAGCAGATATACAATCGGGGGGGTGGGGAGGGGGGAAGGAATCGTACTTCTGTTCTAAAATAATAATTTATTAGGTTTTTTTTTTCAAATTCTTTCAGTTTCCTTCAAAGTACTCTCCATTACATGCGATGCACTTTTCCAACCAGTATTATTTCCCACTGTTTGAAGCACCTCTGAAACTTTTAAACTTTGATGCCATTTAGTCCCTTCTGCGAAGCTCTTTTCATAGTCTCTACATTATCAAAAGCGTTTCCCTTTTAGATATATATATTTTTTAATGCTTGGGAACAGATTTTTGGGACTATGGTTGTACCTTCATGATGATGCCCTGTTGAGATTTTGATCCTAGTAGGGGCCTTTGTCCACCTGGAGGCTTGGGGCTATAGCCACCCTAAGCCCCCCCTTAATCCGGCCCTGCTATATCTGAACATTATGTCTATAGACATTATCTCTCCGTAGAGTATAACATCGCCACTAAACAATTGTCTTCAGAAAATTACCATTAATTTGAAACCTTTTCACCATTCCCTCACAAAATTTAGCACGATCTTCTTTGTCAGTGTCACCCAAAGTTCGCAAGAATTCAAGTTTGTATCAGGCCGGTAACCAGCCCAAAAATGTAGGGGGGCGGTAGAAGTTAGGGGGGGGGACGATCGAACCATATCATATTTCATCATCATATTATAGTTTATTTGCAAGCCTACTGTGAACATTTTAGAGGGGGCCGCCCCCTAGACCCCCTTTGGATACAGGCCTGGTTTGTATAGCTTAAATCTCAGAAGCTTATGCGATACTTTTCATACCATAGGTTTAGGAATATTCAATTCTAACTAATGATAAGCAATCGAATATCAATAAAATGGTACCTACCGCACGGAGTTTAATGAACTAACCACAGTGTAATGAGTATACATTGCTCCCTTTGGAAGTCCCGTGCTACCACTTGTAGTAGGAATCATAATAACGTCTTCTTTGGGATTTACGTCTACATTCTCGGGAAATGCTGAAGGAAAATGGAAATAAAAAATAATTATCAACTATATTCCCTTTGCTCCTCAACATTAACATGTTTCAACTTGAACTAAATAACCAATTGCCTAGACTAGAAAATTATCACATATGAATATTTCAGATCGTAACAACGAGGTCATATTAATTTTAATGGATACCTATATAAAAATAAGAAGACAATCTAAGGAAAAAATACAGGATATCTCACGAAGGAGAGAAATAGAGAAAATAAGTTCTAAGTTTTACGTCGATTATGCCAGCTAGGCTAAAGGAGAAGAGAAATAGAGGAAACAAGTTTTAAGTTTTACGTCGATTATGCCAGCTAGACTAAAGGAGAAGAGAAATAGAGGAAACAAGTTTTAAGTTTTACGTCGATTATGCCAGCTAGGCTAAAGGAGGATAGAAATAGAGGAAACAAGTTTAAAGTTTTACGTCGATTATGCCACTAGGCTAAAGGAGAAGAGAAATAGAGGAAACAAGTTTTAAGTTTTACGTCGATTATGCCAGCTAGGCTAAAGGAGGAGAGAAATAGAGAAAACAAGTTTTAAGTTTTACGTCGATTATGCCAGCTAGGCTAAAGGAGAAGAGAAATAGAGAAAACAAGATTTAAGTTTTACGTCGATTATGCCAGCTAGGCTAAAGGAGGAGAGAAATGGAGGAAACAAGTTTTAAGTTTTACGTCGATTATGCCAGCTGGGCTAAAGGAGAAGAGAAATAGAGAAAACAAGATTTAAGTTTTACATCGATTATGCCAGCTAGGCTAAAGGAGGAGAGAAATGGAGGAAACAAGTTTTAAGTTTTACGTCGATTATGCCAGCTGGGCTAAAGGAGAAGAGAAATAGAGAAAACAAGTTTTAAGCTTTACATCGATTATGCCAGCTAGGCTAAAGGAGGAGAGAAATAGAGGAAACAAGTTTTAAGCTTTACGTCGATTATGCCAGCTAGGCTAAACGAGAAGAGAAATAGAGATTAACAATGGTAATCCAAGATCAGGGGCACCCGAAGAAAATTTTCCAATGGGGATCATCGCCATGTTTGCTATATTACATCTGGTACTTAATATACGTGGTTTGCTATATTACGTATACATTATCGTAAACCAGGGGGCGAGGCGCCAGCCCCCCTTCGGGCGCCCATGTCCAAGATCTATGTAAAATGCCATTTTGAATCAATCACAAATTATAGGCTTACTTTTGGGAACTTGTACATTAGTGGTTCCTAATTACTTCAAATTAGCGAAATTCATTTACACTTTTAAGGCAAGATATTAACAGAATGTTGACGAGCATTCAATGTTGTAAATAGAACATAACGAAACAGTATAGAAATTCTATTTAAAGCAACTGCATTAAAGAAATTGAAAGGAGCCCGGGCCAGGAAGCAAAGTTATGAATCGAAAGTGACAGAGATTGATGGAGAATGAAAGAAGGAAAAGTCTTACTTCAAGAAATTATCGTATACACTATTAGGAAAGTGAAACGGAGAGAAGAAGATGGGGTTACTTTAAGGAAACTAAAAGTAAAAAAATGAAATCTTTAAGTTTTACGTCCCACGTTTATGCCGGTTAGGCTAAAGCAGACGGTGATGATGATAGATGAGTGAAATGGTGGAATGAAAAAAATGGAAGGAAATGGGAGAACCCCGAGAAAACCCACGAACACGGTGTTTGTCCACCACTAGGTCCACACGGCGCGAGCTGGGATCGAACCAGGGAAGAATGACAGCAGTGGCGTAGAAGCTGCCCCCGCAACCCCCGCAGTGCGGGGGGGCCCGAGCTATAGGGGGCCCCGAAGTCTTGCGATGAATAAAGATTTAAAGAAGTAGAACTTCAACCTTACTTCTGTCGGCTTTACAACTAGGGCCCCTTCTCTATACTTTGCAGGGGGGCCAGCAAAAGTGTGCTACGCCACTGAATGACAGTGAAGTCAGGGAAGTCAGGGAAGTCAGTGAAGAAGGACAAACTTGTTATAATAGTTGTACAACGCTGGGTGATTCTGTGTATATTAGTTATCAAAATCAAAGCGTTAATTGTGAAGCAAGTGTATTACTTACAGAAGTGTTTCATATAGTATTGAAACCAACATATAAGTGCTTTTAATATGGGTGAATTTAATCGCAAGGCATAAATTCCAGCGGTAATCTTTTCCTGTCAACACTACTGAATCATGCCTAGAAGGATGATGGCAACTAGTTGGCTTAACCAGTTTCGCAATTTGTCGAAGTTTCTGGGAAGAGAAGAACAAAACACGTGTTCTTTAATGTACTTACACATAGAGAACCGATCCATGGAATGGTACTACTACCACCAATTCACGTCTGCACTTTGCGATTGAAGGAGTTACTAAATTCAAGATGAATTTATGGAAGTGCCTTAGGTTTGCTGGAAAATGAAGTTTGCACCCACATCTTGACGCAAATAGGGCATTAGATAGTTCTCAAGCATGCCCAGGCATAATGATAGTGGGCTCAGCAAGAAGAAGATAGGGGCTGCAAACATTGTTCAACCTTAAGGCACAAAGCATATTTACCTTTGGTGAGTTCTGCATATTTACAATCATCTGATGCGAATTCTGATCACCCTAGGCTATATCCGCACATTATGTCTACAGACACTATCGCTCTGTAGAGTATGACTCGTCACTAAACAAATCTGTTCAAAAAAAAAAAAAATATATATATATATATTATTATTATTAATCTGTTCGCCATTTCCTCACAAAATTTAGCAGGATCTTCTCTCTCACTGTCACTCAAAGCTTGCAAACGTTGAAGTTTGTATGGTTTAAATCTCAGAGGCTTATGCGACACCTTCCATACCATATTGTAAGGATCCCCTCATCATGACAAAAGCACATGTCAACATAACACGTGCTATTGATTGTAAACAGCGTAGCAGAAGAGAAGACGACACGAAAGACCCCGAGGAACACCGAAAGAAGACGGAAGGACCCGAAGAGGACAGATAAAAGCCCGGCCACCGAGGGACCAAGCATCAGTCGACCAACTGATCGTAACCTATCCTAAACCCTGGTGGCTGCTATGAATCTAAGGGGTTATCCTAACTACAACTAATCCCTGGAGGCTGCTATGAAGCTAAGGGGATCATCTTAAATACCATACCTCGTGAGGGCTGCTATGAGCGGAGGTTACCTAGAACCAAATCCTTGAAAATTCCGGAGGCTGCTATGAAGCCAAGGGGTGACCCGTACGGAACGCTATAACCTGTATACCTAGGTCATTAAAGAGACGCTTTATTGTTAGAACTTTTTGTAAACACAAAAGAGTCAATTTTATAATACAATTGGTGAAGGGAAAAATCTCGGTCCATTATTGACTCTACCAAAGTCATTACATGGTGGAGGCGCCCGGGTCCGATCAGCGTTTCGAATTCGCAGAATTGGCAACACAGCAAATACGCCAAAATTCCCGTTTTGCCTACGACGGGTGTTTGATTCATAGAAGTGGTGTATGAAACCCTGGATCGATTTCAACTCGCGCTAAGTAGCGCTTTATAGTGGACAAACTCTGTGTGCGTGGGTTTTCTCGGGGTTCTCGCTTTTTTCCCATGTTCTTCCCACTCTCATTATCACCGCCTCCTTTGGTCTATAAGGCATAACCTTGGGACATAGAATTGGAAGATTTCGCTCGTCATGATGTCCAATTGGCAACAGATAATAATTTATTTTTCTTCTTCGTATCAAATGAATAAGGGAGGTACCTGATCCGTCATCTTTGAGTAGCTCTTCGAGCGATGTGGCTCCTTCAACGTTCCCAATGGAGAAAAGTTGTACCTTCCAAGGAAGTCTTTTTACTACAGCTTTCACATGGGATGCCGTGTCCTCGTCACATAATACAAACTTAGTGTCCGATTCTTTCATTAGTTCGTACTGCTCATCTGTAAATATAAAACATACAAGACTTAACTTGTTGGATAAGCAAAATCTGAGAGAAATATACGTTTCAAAGTAACTGACTTCACTGATAAGGGAACATCTTATTTTAATAGTAGCGTTGACCAATCAAACAATGTGCAATCGATAGAGGAGTGAAGAAAAGTGAGAAATCCAAAGTTTTACGGGCCAACACCCAGAAACAGAGGAGATACAGAGGAAAGAAGGATCTAGAATCATGTGAAGATAGCAATGCAAAAGATACACTGACACAGAAAGAACTTCAAAATGATTAAAGTAATTAAAATGGCATTTACACAACAGCATAGTAAGCAAACATTGTGCCCACATACATGCTCAATAACATCATAGGTAATGCAATGTTGCCAACTGAGCATAAATTTTTTTAGTTTTGTTAAATGGCACGGAGCACAAATTATAACATCCAGAAATCTAATTATGATTAGAACCATACCTGTGAAGTCGTGATGTACAGTGTTGCCAACGTTTAAAGATAGTCCTATATGAATTCCTATATGCAGTTTTGTGTGTTGTGTTTGATACTATTCTGATTTCCCACTTGGGCAAAACTGCTTCGACACTGTGCTTCGTCCCTTATTTTCGTACTGCAGTGATTATATTCTTGTTTGTGGCCTCATATTTTGGTTTTAACTAGATCCAATCGTGTACTGTATGTACTCTTCTACATCCAAGATTCATATAGGCCTATCGTCAAACGTTGGCATAGATTTGCTAGGCGTTATAATTTGTGTTTCGTGCCATTTAACAAAATTTTATTTTGTGCTCAGTTGGCAACACTCCATTTCATATTATGTTATTGAGCATATCTGTGGGTACAATGTTTGCTTACTATGCTGTTGTGTAAATGTCATTTTGATTACTTTAATCATTTAGAAGTTCCTTCTGTATCAGTGTATCTTTTGCATTGCTATCTTCACATGATACTAGATCCTTCTTTCCTCTGTATGTCCTTTGTTTCTGGGTGTTGGACCGTAAAACTTTGGATTTCACACTTTTCTTCACTCCTCTATCGATTGCGCATTGTTTGATTGGGCAATGCTACTATCAATATAAGATGTTCCCTTGTGAGTAAAACAATGGCTTAAATGCAGTTACTAACATTAAATGATGTGTTTCCAAGTATTAAATTATATAAAGAGTTAAATTTTATTTTTATAAGTGGAAGTCTACACACAATACTGGCTAAGTTTATAGAGGGCGTCTCAAAACTCCCTTGACGTAGGGTAACTCTGATATTATCAGAGTAAGAACAAAATGTAAGAGAGGAAATCTTCTCCAAATATGATGTTTTCAATCTAAAGTGAAGGAATTTTTAAAATCGGACGAGCCGTTTGAGCTGTACACTCTTTATGCACCCAATGTTAAATGAAAATGCAACGTTGCCATTTAACTGGACCCACAACATAAGTAAATGAATTTACTCTCTTTTACACTAACATGTCGATGGCCAGGCCTCATTTAAAAAAAATACCCCCATTCACCATACTCTTACGAAATTTATTCACTTCCCGGTAAATGGAAACGTTGCGTTTTCATTTAACATTGGGCACATAAAGAGTATACAGTCCAAACGGCTCGTTCAATAAAAAAAAAAAAAAAAAAACACCTTCACTTTAGATTGAAAATATAATATTTGAAGACGATTTCCCCTCTTACATTTGTTGTAGCTCTGATAATAACAGAATAACCCTATTTCAGGGGACTTCTGAGAAACCCCATATAATTTACAGTTTATATTTCACAACGAAAACTGAAGACATCTGGGCATTAAATCAAATGAAGCCAATGACGGGTATGAAATTTGTAGTTTACATCACACAGTTACAACGATATTGTATATCTGATCTATAAATTACTTCCATTTCTAATTGTAGCTATTTTGGGCAACGGTGCTTAAAAATGCACAATCTGTTGTGAAGAAGAAGAAGAAGAAAAATGTAGAATATAGGTTGATATCAAGGATGTTATAAATAGAGGATCTTCCCATATGTATCTTCATCCTGTTAAATTGATGAAGCAAAAAAAAAAAAAAAAAAAAAAAAGAGCATAGACACGTCTGATTGGCTACTCTCGTTTCCGCCATCGTCTGATTGGTTACTTTCGTTTCCGCCATGATTTTTGGCTCAAAACATTGCGATCCTATTGGACGGAGTGGGCAGAGTAGGGGTGGTGAAACTGTGACGTATGGCTTCAAGATTTTGTTGTAAGGGCAGATCCTCTATTTTATAAGATTCTTGGTTGATATACAGTAGATAAAATAATCATGTAATGAGAGTTGTTGTAACAAGATAATAGTTATTTGTTTCGCGTTGCTATGACAACAGAAGAAAGATTATTCATGGAGTTTTAAGAATAAAAGTTAATTGTGATATGCATTTGATGTGCCTAATTTCTCTTGTAATTATGAGTAAAAATTAAGGTGCTGAATCGTGTTGACTTACTCGAACTGTGGGCAATAATTGTAACAGAAAGGTAAAAGAATTTTAACGGTAAGTTAAAAATAGTCTGAAACGTTACACAGTTATGTTATTTAGGTTAAAAGAGACAGATACTTAATGAAAATAAATGGTTGTACTTTGTAAAATAATTGGTGAAATGGTAATGTTGAAGGAAATGATAAAACTCATGGGCAGGACGTTATCCACCACAAGCTCAAGTAGCATGTGACCGATCCAGGGACCACTCGAACCAGAAGTCAGTCCTCTACCACTGCACTACCATGTTCCCGCATTCAAGGAAGAAACAGAAGGTAGACAGGAAGATGTTTGAAGCTTGAGTTAAACTAATTTATAAAAATAGAATTAAGTTATGACTGCTAAAATAAATTATTCTATACTATCGATATAAACAAGATCCTGTTTAAAATATAGTCTACCGTACCAGGGCCGATAGTATCGTTCTGTAATCCAACTCTCTTGGAGATAGGTACAACGACCTTTACTGTGGGGGCTCATTTGCATGATGATTTATGCACCCGCTAACTCTACCGGATTGAAGCCTGACCTTTAGTGTACCTTGTTCTTCATAATCTCGGTGTCAAACAACAACGTAAGAGACAAAAATGTTAAACTCACATGTCCACTCTATCTATAAGGGGGCTACGTTTTCGAACTTCCTGAGCCAAGTTTTGCCAATAGATGTCACTACAATCTTCGTATCTGTCACATGTATTTTTTTACCTTTCACGAAAATTTACAATTTCTTTTACAAATTTCAACCTAGAGACTTCAAATTTTTAGAGAAGAAACTTCATAACCTATGGAATGCAACAATCCGTGCAATTTTTTTATTTATAATTTTCTTCATTGTTGAAATAGTTCTGATGTTAGAGGTTTAGATATCCATTTCAACAATGAAGAAAATTCTAAATAAAAAATCGGCACGGATTGTTGCTTTCCATAGGTTATGAAATTCCTTCTCGAAAAATTTGAAGTCTCTAGGTTGAAATTTGTAAGAGAAATTGTAAATTTTCGTGAAAGGTAAAAAATGCATGAAAAAGATACGGCGACTGTAGTGACATCTATTGGCAAAACTTGTCCCTTTAAACTAACTTTACGCAATCAGAGTAAAACCATGTAACATGATGCAATGCACATCACTCATCTCCCATAGCAATATACTGACACTGTAATTGAATCATTATGGTATATTGAGTACGAAAACATAATATGAGTGCAATAGAAGCGCTAAGTGTCAACTACTTGATTGATACAATCCAATTTCCAAGAATAGTTTGAGTGGAAGCTGAAGTGACGCGGTAGGTAACTAGTTAGTGCATTGACCTTATATTCGGCGGACCCGGGTTCAAATGCCGGCCAGGCTCAAACTTTTTTTCAAATGTTTCAATTTCAATACACACTCAGTGTGACAATCGAGCTCTCCTCTCCAGAAAGAAAAGGATGTTGGAATGAGGAGAACTGGAGAAGGTCTCTCAATGGAAACAATGATTTACAAACTTATTTCCAGCACTTGTTCTAGATTTGATATTTTCATTTACTTTCAAGCATTTTCTGATTTATGGATGGTCAGTATTTTTATTTCTCTAAACATACAATATACAAAAGAAATAATACATTACATACACATCAATATTGAGAATAATATATGGTGTTCTTTGGACAACACTATCCGAACCATAGAGATTCATCTTAGAATGGAGAAATGTTTCGTTAGTCACTTATTTTACAATTTCACTTGCATAAACACCTGGATCAGGTCTACCAACTGCTGTCAGTGCCGAGAAAAGTTACGTGTAAGTTGGGTTGCATCTGTCCAGGCGTTCTCACATCTGCAAATTATCTGGACCCCAAGTAATGGAATTAGAGCACTTAGGAGGAGGAGATATTTTTGCTGGTGGCTGTACGTTAGTATGTCTTTCTTATCAACTCTCTGTAGCACTTGTGCGCACAGCAATCACATAAAGATTTCGTCGTAATCTTTCTTCATTCCACGATGAATTATGGCTGTATGATGAATTATGCCCTTCCGAATGCAGAAGTTCAATTACACAACACAGTTCACACTTGGCGGGTGCTTCGATTGCACTCGATACTCCAGAATGAGCTAATCGCAGAGTCTGCCTTATTGGTGCCAGAGATGTTCAATGTCCAGTGAACAACTGGTCTTTTATCCCCGTATCGTCTTCTCATATCGTTCTTCCCTGATGGCTTAACGGAGGTTAAAAAAGAAATAGTATTTGTATAACAAAGAAAAGTGAATCTTTTAAATTATATCGAAGACTCTATTTTTGACTTCGAAAATATAGCCTACAGAAGCTTTGGTTTGTTTGGAGTTTAAAGCCTCTTTTCAGCACCGTGTCTATATGAGATGTAAGCTGCTATTTAAAGTAGGATCCCAACCACCATTCGGTTTTATGTATCTAGTTTAAATATCTCGCCCAGTTTCAGTATTGAAATCGCATAGCTTGGAAATCTACCGTAATTTGAAAATGTAAAACGATTTTCACGTGTTGTAGTATTGTGGAATGCTACACACTATTAAAGAAACATGAATTAATCGTCATTAACAAAAATATTCTGTTACTTTTGGTAGACTAATTACAGTATACTGAGAAGTTGTAATTTCATACAATAGATTTCTCGACTATGTTGAAAAAGATACGTTAAGTTATAATCAATTAATCAATAGACAATACGAGGGTGGATTGAAAAGTTCGTGGCCTGACTAGGAAGAGAGCAATTACCTTATGTTTGTATACTTTAGTTGCACACCAATATCCGTTGGTAGTCACGATTTAAAATCTAATTTCTCTGTTTCAGGTGATGAGTTTATGAGGCGCTAAGTAGGCGGGAGTAACAGAAATTTGTGACATGGAGAAAATCACCAGGACAATGCGCGCGTTTACATGTCCCTTATATTCAGGGCAGACATTCATTCCTGTTGTCACACCCGTCCTATTCGCCTGATCTGACCCCCATCGGACTTTCACTTGTTTAGAAATGAAAAAGTTTTTTTGGAGGGGGGTTCAGCGATTTTCTTCGAATGCAGAGGTAAAAAGTGCTGTGCTGGGATATTTTGGAGGGCTCGAGGAATTATTTTTGTAAAAGTGGTATCGAAACGTTATTGGAGAGATGGTGTAATTGTATCTCGGTCGAAGGGGGAGATTACGTGGAAAAATAAAACATAACTTACCCAAATATCTTCTAAATTTGTAGGTCAGGGAACGAACTTTATATAACCCATCCTCGTATAATAATAACAAAATACGAAAATTACAATTGCTATATTTACCTTCTCCATTTGCTGGACACCCTCCTTTAATAATGCCATTACATCTCCAAACTCCAAGGATATATAGATCCAACAGAGCCATCTCGTTTGTTACAAAATATAATAGATCTCCTTTCTTAAAACCCCTCCGCGTAAGAGCACTGGCAACCTTCCTTGTGAAAGGCTTCACCTCAGAGAACAGAACTTTTGTTCCGTGTACACTGTCCGTCTGCAATAAAACCAATTGCATAAATTAAAAGGCAAAGTTTTATTTATGTCATACCGTGAGTTCTAAAACAGTGGTTCAATTACAATACAATAATATTAGTAATAATAATAATAGCTTCTTTTGCTCAAGTTTAGAGTTCCTTTTTTCAGCACTATGTCTAGAGTTTAAAGCTGGAATCCAATGCACCGTAAATGCACTCAATGCTCTTTTCCTGGAAATCAAACCCGGGGTCACGTTCAGCGAAGGTGTGACGGCTAGCCACTAGACCAGCCTGGAAACAGATATTATTATTATTATTATTATTATTATTATTATTATTATTATTATTATTATTATTATTATTATTATTATTATTATTATAGATTATACGTAGAATAGATTACAAGTAGACACTATATATATAGATATGTCAAAAGCTTTTGATTCCATAGAGCATGAACTTCTTATTGATAAATTAGGTCTATCTCCATTGTACATTCGATGGTTTGTAAGCTATCTAGCAAACAGAACGTTTAAAGTAAAAATTGGTCAAATAACCTCTAGTTACGGTTATATAAAGAATGGCATACCTCAGGGATCTCCTCTGGGACCCCTTCTTTTTTCAATATTTATTAATGATTTGCCTGAGAAAATTAAATAATCAAATATTTTGTTGTATGTCGATGATTTAAAATTATTTAGAATAGTAAATAGTGAGTATGGTAACTACTTACTACAGGAAGATCTAGATACTGTTAGTACATGGTGTAAAAGTAACTTATTGAAAATAAATTGTGAGAAAACTAAATACATATAATATACTAACAAAACCCAATACTACGTGAGCAAATATGTAATTATTGGAGTGACATTGCATAAAGCCAAACAGATTAAAGATTTGGGTATAGTGTTTGACAGAAACATGAAATTTACCTATCATATAAATGATAGAATCCAAGGAACTAGAAGAATAATAGGTTTATTTTCAAACAATGGCCTGAGTTTAGAAATTCCACTTCATATGTATATTTATACAAGATGCTAGCAAGATCAAAATTAGAGTTCGGTGTAGTTATTTGGAATAGTATAGGTATAACATTGGCAAACAAAATTGAATCAGTTTGAAAATGTTTTATTAGGTTACTCTGCTATAAAATAAATAGAGATTACTACTCAAGTAGTTATGAATACTGGTGTCAATTTTGAGGATTGCAGGCACTGAGCGACAGGAGAAAAGTTATTGAAAAAGATTTTATTAAGAAACTACTAGACAATAACTATCGTAATGAATATTGCTTGCATAATATAGGTATAAGGGTACCAATATATAATACAAGAAATATATCAACATTAGTTGCTTTGAATCCGAAATCTGTAATTTTAAGAAGATTGACCAATTCTTTTAATTTAGTTTAATTTATTTTTATCAGTATAAAAGCATGAATTTTAGAGCTTGACAAATTTTATTTTTACTATTTATGACGACTATTTTGATACTAAAAAAAAGAGTGTTAATTTGACAAGGAATTATTAATCTGATATTATTTTACTTTATTTTATCATTATGTTTTATTGTTTTAGTATGTAATATGTGTTTATCTCGTCTGATAAAGTCATGTATTTTTGCCGTTAGGCTCTTCATGGCACAGAAATAAACATTATTATTATTATTATTATTATTATTATTATTATTATTATTATTATTATTATTATTATTATTATTATTATTATTATTATTATTATTATTATTATTTACGTGCTTTATGGGATCCTGGGTTAGATTTTCAATGGGAGAGATATGATTTTTTTTTTTTAACATTATCGTGGTTGGGATTCCACCATAAACCTGTAAACGTAGGCTGTACTGCAAAACAACCAATCAACCAAGACGTATAATTTATATCTATTCATATCACTCGTGAATTTTGTATTCTCCTTCCCGGGAAGAAATGTTCCAGAAAATTTTGCATCGTTTGGACAAAATCCTCGTTTTGCTTCACCAATTATCTGACACTTTTATGACAGATAAATGATAAGATTTGAGTCCGCCATTTTAGGTGAAATAAGGATTCTCGTTTTGCCCAAAATGTAGGCCATAAGTTATGGGAGGCAGGGGGCAACTGCCCCTCTTCCCAGAGAAGCTCCCCGCTGTTCAAGAGGGGCCCATTTTAAGGCAAACGTTTTTTACTCCATATACGATACGAAAATGAAATTATAAATGAAGCATCAAACAGGTTCACTACATTACATAAACAAAACAGTACACAAACAGTAAATGAAACAAAAATGAGCCGTGGGCACATTTCAGTAAAGATGTCTACTATTAGAGGCCCTAGAAATAATATTTGTTCGTATGGCTTTGAGATTTTTGTCAATATTGTGCCCTTAATTAATTTGTCATGTATGGAAAGGGCCCAGGGGCCTAACTAACGGCCCCGCAGACCTTGCCGTGCAGAAGGGTACACAGGCTCCGGGGGCCCATAAAGAGTAAGAGAAAGATGGAAAGAGGGAGCCCAAGAATTAGGAAAACAACTTTTCTAGCGAGCCCAAATACGTGTATTAATGCTTATCCCCCAGGAAAAAATCTAAATTACGGCGCTGCTAAAATAACAGACTATAAAAAATCGGGCAAATAAAACTGGAGGGAAATTTCCAAAGAATATTCCCTACTATGTGAAGAACTAAGAAATATTTTATTTCTTTTTAATTAATTTGTAATACGAGTATTTACTTTTGGAAAAAGTTTCGATAGTTGTGTTGCGGTTATTTTTCCTTTCCATTTTGAGAATATTAACATTAGATATACTTTTCATTTTTAAATTAGCCTGTATATTGGCTATATTTGAGACGAAAAAAAAAAAGAAAAACAAGTTACACGTAATTTATTCCGTGTTAATAATTTCGTTTAAAAGTGAGTTTTTTTTTTTTTTAAGTAACTTTTAGTTCGCAGTTTGTTTCCAAAGTTGTACTGCTAATCGATATCTTAAGTGTGTTCATCCCGGCGAAATTAAAATACCGCTAATTTTACAGTAATTATGTGATATCTTCAAATAGATAAAAGATAATCGAAATGTGGAACAAGAGCGCCCTAGACAATATTATTTTACATAAGAAACCGTTATCACGACTCACTTATCTGCTTTCGATTTAGAGCCATTTTGAAAATCGGCATTTATTTTCGCGTTTCTAAACGGCTGAAAACGGAAAGCTACTAGGTGACTTGTGGTAACGGTACCTCATGCAAAATAATATTGTCTAGGGCGCTCTTGTTCCATATTTCAATTATATTTTATCTATTTGAAGATATCACATTATTACTATAAAATTGGCGGTATTTTAATTTCGCCGGGATGAAGACTCTTAAAGGAAATACAGTTTGTGTGAGTATAAACGGAAATATCATTTGGATTTTAGATTTCTGTTTGTTTCTTTCTTACGTTTGCTCAATTTAAGCTATTTTATTGTACGTTTTGCTGATCTTTCAGAGGATTTTATTCTAGTTTCAATGTGTGTTTTTTTTAACTGTTAATACATTATAAGAGATTCTATTGTGATTCTATATAATTTTAATTTATATGAAATTTGTAAACATTTCGAGGTAGATCTGGTAAAAAAAAATCCCTAAATTTGCTCGTAACAATTTTTTGTAGCAAGTAACAATGAAATTTAACTGGCATGCATAATAGTGAATCTAAAGTGCATAGTAGTAGGATATTTTTGTCTCCCAGGCGCTTTGATAAAGGAAACAAACACATAAAGAAGCTTTGATAATCCTAACTCCTTGAAAATATTGACCGCTGGTTAATATATATTTTGCATTTCTTCATTCTTCATATACTAGGGAATTTTCTCTTGTAATTTCCCTCTAATTGAAGTTATAGATTTTCTTTTATTTTCCGCCATTTTAGGCATAACGAGGATCCTTTTTTCGCCTAAAATGGCGGACATAAATATTATCGTTCATCGGTCATAAAAGTGTCAGATAATTGATTAGGTGAAACGAGTATTAGGCGAAACGTGGCGACACAGTTCCAGAACGTAATATCTAATGCACTACAATGAGGCTTTAGCGATGTAACTGTGCCTGCTGAAATATTTTAAGAGCTAACTCGTGACTAGATAGTTAACATCTGAGTCTTTGGTTCGGGGGACCCGGGTTCGATTCTCGGTGCGAGCTCATGTGGTTCCGATTTTACATTAAGTTTTAGGTCCACGCTTCACGTGGCGTCGCTGCTGAGCGGGATGCTAAAACTCTAATCAGGTAACCAATATGATTTACAGTTATCGTGTATCATTTCGTTTGTAAGACAAAACATAAGAAATTGCAAATGCATGTAACAACTAAAACGTTAAACTAAAGTAGATCTCCTTAAAAGCTTATTTCCCATTATTATTTTTTTGTAGAAAAACATGGGAGCCGCGGTAGCTCAGTGGTAGAACGTTGACAGATGATGCATGGGGTTCCCAGTTCGATTCCAGCTAGCACCAAGTGGTGCTTGTGGTGAACAAACACCATGTACATGGATTTTCTAGCGTTCTCCCGTTTCCTCACAATTTCTTCATTCCACCATTTCATTCGTTTCTTATCATCACCGTCTCCTACGTGGCATAAGCGTGGGACGTAAAACTCAAAAGATATCACTTCATTATTTGAGAAAAAAAACATGGTTGTATTTTAATTCCATTTTCCACTTACAAGTTTCATAAAATACATTTCCAACCAGAAAAGAAAGAATATAAAAAAATAACTCACAAGACAGGGTACCCAGGTGTAACACGCCGACTGTGATAAGATTGCACAGACATAAAGAACATCGAAAAAGAAGCGACACGTATTTTTTTTTTATATATCGGCCAACGAGTACATTGAAAGGGTCAAATAGGGGCATAAAAATGGGGTCTAAATGAGATTATGTGGAATATAGCGATAAATCTGCTATATTGAGATAAATCTGCGTCTCTTTCGCATACGGGCAATATATGCACCCAAAGCAAAAACACGTATTTTCTGTTTTCTTCTTTCTTCCTGCTCTTTATCACCCTTTTCGCTCATTTCCGTAACACATTGTGACAATGTTGTACACGTGATTGGTCCATTTCCGGATGTTCTGCTCTCTTCTCATGGGTGCGTTCTACCTCATTGAATTGCGTCGACTATGGGTAGTATTTCGTACATTTAAACTTTTCCGATATCTCTTCTCGTTCTCACTATATTCCACATATTCCATGTATTCACTATATTCCTTTTGACCCCATTTTTGTGCCCTCATTTGACCCTTTCAATGTGCTTGTTGGCCGATATGAAAAAATACGTGTCGCTTCTTTTTCGATGTTCTTTATGTCTGTGCAATCTTATCACAATCGGCGTGTTACACCTGGGTACCCTGCCTTGTCAGCTAAAGCAAATACATAATTGTAAAGCTGAGCATTATGAAGTAAGATCATTGTTACACACGTTTTTCCGTATGTTGTGCAGCAACTTCAAGGCATGTAAATTACCACGTAGGTCAAGTGTACGTATTTCTTTGCCTTCACTCATATCTGGCGGTGTCTACTCTACATCCCGGACAGTGTTGATGGTGGCCCATCAAGCAGTTCTTGAGGGATTTTTGTCTTCCGACCGGCCGGCAGGCAATGGCAGATCTAGCTCGGGGCCGGGGGGCCTAATTTCCCGAAGTTTTAGTGACAAAAATAATTTAAACTATTATTTATATATTTTTGAAAGTTTATAGTAATCTCATGATATAGCTACTACTGTCTGGGCTCCCAAGTTTTCACCTTCTAGATACGTCTCTGCCGGCAAGACACATTGGCAGAAGAGGTATATACAGGAGAACCAAAAGAAACTTCTCTAGGGGGAGTAGTGTTGTAAAAAAACGGTTTTTTTTTTCTGTGAAGTTTTTTTTCAATAAAAAACATTGTTCTTTTTCATGTTTTTTTTTCAAATGTCTGTTTTTTTTCTGACAACAATTATTTATTGATTTATGTTGCAGATTATTGAAATAATCAACAGAACTTGAGTCGAAGTCCTCGTAACATACAAATCGTTTGTTTCTTTGTACCTATACGAGCAAAATTGTGTGATTATTCCTTTCGGACCCAGGTCATTTTTGGCGTTTTCCTACATTTTCAGTTAGTGACTTATTGCTCAAAAACAATTCATTCGATTGATATGGTTAAGACCTTGTTTTTTAGACAATGGATATGGCTATGTTTTGGTGTAAGTTGCATTGCAGTGTTCCCAACGGGTGGGAAATTATTGAGGTAAATGTAGGGGTGAAAATTTACAAAAAATTCCCTAACCGAATTTCGATTTTTTTTTGTATCTAGCACCACTGCTGTTATATGAGCTCAAGTCACCTAAAAAAATTCTTTGGTGTGTTGACAAGGTACAGTGAAATCGTGAAGTCGCTGGCTTCCATTCAAAGGGGGAAAGAAAAAGTTCTCTGTCATCATACACATGAAATTTTGACACTTTTTACGCTCAGAAGCAAAAATCAACAGATATGTCGGAGCTACAGCTTCTCTAATTATCCTATTGAAACTTTTTATGGTGCGTTCTGTAGGGCAAAGAGGAAGCTTTCAGGTAGGGGTACGTTTGTTTCAATGTAGCCAGCAAGAGGGTAATAATAGAGGGGAAAAGGGATATTTTCCGAATTTCTCACCTAAAATCGGGAATTAATTGTTTTGGCTGGAAACACTGCCATCAGACAGACGAAAATTATCTGAAAATAAACCTTAGTAGTCCAAGAATATATCCTACAAGTATCATGGCGATATCTAACAAAGTAAGCACGAAAGTTTAAAAAATATCTCATCCTACCTCAGAAATTCACCATTTTCTTACCATTTCCAGAACATGGTTTATTATAAACCTCAACTGTACTTTTTCTAATTATTCTAGTGAAACTTTTTATGATGCGCTGTGTAGGCTAAGGACGAAGCTTTTAGACACTGGTATGTTTGTTCGAGTGTAGCTAACAAGAGGGAAATAATAGAAACAAAAAGGGATTTTTTTTTTCAAAATATGCCCCTAAAATCTGGAATTAAAATTTTCTGTACCTTGCAACATTGCTATCAGACACACACAAACTATCTTAAAATAAGCTTTGTTATCCCTCTAATATATCCTACAAGTATTGTGACGATATCTAATAAAGTAAGCATGTCAATAAAAAAATCTCATTCTACCTTAAAAAAAATCACAGTTATCTTTCCAATTAGTGAACAAGGTCTACTGTAAACCTCAACTGTACTTCCCCTAATTATCCTATTGAAACTTTCTATAGTACGTTGTGTAGGGAAAAGACGAGACTTCCAGATACTGGTACGTTTGTTCCGATGTAGCCAACAAGAGGGAAATTATAGACAAAAAACAGATAATTTTCCCAAAATTTCCCCCTAAAATCTGGAATTAAAATTTTCTGTAGCTGGCAACACTGCTACCAGACAGGCGGAAACTATGTTAAATTAAACATTGGTACACCACTAATATATCCTACAAGTATTATGACGATATTTAAGGAACAAAGCTTCTAATTACCAAAAATATATTACGGTAAACATAAAAGGGAAAAACTAGAAAAATCAAGGTTTAGAACCTAAATACGAATTTTTCGTGCGCCCCCTAATTACCCCATTGTAACGATCTGTACTTGCGTTTGTTAAGTAAGGACAAATGTTCGATTGCCCTAAGTTTGACTTGCACTCGGACATATAGGTACGGATCTATAAACAAAAATCTCGAGTTTTTTTTGCCAAATTTAAGGAAGTTTTAATTTCCCTAATTGGCAACACTACGCGCAGGCCCGTCCAATTGATGTCAACAGTTAGGTATCCATCCGAGGTATCTATCTGGTGAGTCTTAAGGAGGTCTTTCTACAACGAAGGAAGCTACCGGGAAAAAAGAAGTAAAGGAAATTCGAAAAAATTCTCGAATTTTTGACGGGTGAAATTTGAGAAGAAAATTCGACACCAGAAGAAAAACAAATTAATATGATAAACTATGGCCCAACCATATTTGGCAAGAATAATATCCCGATATCTTAATTAGTGTCTACACAGGAGCGAATTAAAAAAGTGACACACCGTGTATGCCACTTTGGCCACCTAGTGTACATTTGATTACATTTTTTTTTTACTACTAACCCGTGTTGTTGTAGTTATAATCTCGACTAATAATAATATCGTTGTTGTAAACAATAACTTTATAAGGAAAATTTTCTCTCCTGTTTACATCTTAGCTCCAACACTGTTGGTGAGAAATGCAGGGTGTTTCAAAATGAATATCGGGGTTTTAAGTCTTCGTAGTACTTATTACATTTTATATACAATTATAAGCAATGCATCAAGTAAAAGAGCATCTCAAACAGTCTTTGCTACAAGTGTCCGATGTGAGATTCATTCATCACATGGTACACATCTAGTCGATAGGCGAGAAAGGCCCATAAACCTTCCGCTTGGGGGCGCGGTGGCTCAGTGGTAGAGCGTTCACCTCCGGTGCTTGGGGTCCCTGGCTCGATCCCAGCTCGCGCCGTGTGGACTTTGTGGTGGACAAACTCCGTGCTCGTGGGTTTTCTCGGGGTTCTCCCGTTTCCTCCCACTTCATTCATTCCACCATTTCACTCATTTCTCATTATCACCGTCTCCTTTAGCCTAACCGGCATAACCGTGGGACGTTAAACTTAAAGATGTCATGTCATAAACCTTCCGCCATATGGCACAAAACACATTCAATTTAGGGGAGCCTCGTTTCAACTGTACCATCTCCTGAGGATTTGCTGACGGCCAGATGCAAACATTATGAGTGTTCACATTAGGTGAAATGTCGATTTATCACTGAAGACGACACGATCCAAAAAATCTTCATTGTTATGCAGCAATATTTCACTTGCGAAATTGGCACGTAAACCGTAGTCTTTTGTGTAGGCTTTAGACCTGTAGCAACTGCAAACGATAAGGACATAGTTGCAAGCGTCTCCTTAATATTCTTTACACAGATGGTTGCACTGTAACTACAGATTCAGTCTTTATTATAACACAAAAAGCGTTCTGCTCTCTAGTCTCCATCTTTGCTACTTGCTCTTTCTAACAGCAGACAGAAGAAACAATGCATGTACATGCGTGCGTACAAAACTGTTTGAGTTGCTCTTTCATTAGATATAATATTTATAATTGTAAGTTAATTGTAATAGATACTACAAAGTTTCAAAACCCTAATATTAATTTTGAAACACCCTGCATTACTTCAAATTCAGTCATCCTATATTCATGTCTTGTACATAGGCCTACATATACAAGAAGTGCCATTATTATCAACTGCTAACTTTCATCATCATACACACGGCCGGCCCTAGGCAATTTGTCGCCCCGTGCAATGGCATAATTTGCCGCCTCCCCCTTTCTCCAGAAAGAACAAATCTTAAAAGTCATGATTTTAAGTATGCTACTCCACCATGAACAACGAAGGGGAGGGTAAGTGTAGTCGCACTCAGAAAGGCTTAAATACTTACTAAAAATGCAATCCCGTTGTGTCTGTTTTTTTCTTTAAATATTAATTTATTATGTGAAAGATAAAGCAAACACACCAGCAGAAGAAAGATGGTAATCCTCTTTATAAAATTCAATATCGAGCTTCAATCTCAATGTATCGGTTTGCAATTCGAATGCAACTAGTTCTTTTATCTTTATTTCTTGATTTTTCTTCTACATTTGTTAACATTATTTAAAAAACTTGTTTCTATCTTCAATGATAACGAAATTGTTTCTGACAAAAACAAGACTAGTTGTCATATCAAAACTGTAATAACTTACTAAATGGAACAGATATTCGATACTATTCGAGAATTGAATTCTTGCATTTGAAAACAATCAAGCAATTTGTGCTCGGATGAATTCGACCATTTGCTTTAGCATTGTCCATGTAACCTTAAACTAATGCAACCTAAACATAATTTATGAATGTAGTATTCAAATAGATCAGCTTAGTAAATGTAACTACCATCATCATGAAGTCTGTTTCCAACAAGAAATATTTAATTTAAATAATATACCTACTTATAACTAGAGACCGGATGTTAAGCAAAATTCCTGTTCTTTAATGCTAAAGATATGATCAAAAATAACGTTTTAAAGTTTATATCGGGGATTATAGTTTCGATTTAAGCCAACTTTATTTTGCCTATTTCGCCTCTCACTGCCTAAATAATTGCTTTAGTGCCTAATGTTGCGTATTCTATGCATTTTCTTTGAAATAAGATTTAATTGGGAAATATTATAATTTATATACTGTAAATAACACAAGCACATGGTACATTACAATCTCTCTCTCCCTATATATAATATGAAATACATATCAAGCTTCGTTCTTTACATATAGAATGAAAGAAGACATTAACAAACAGGTATGTTGCTATATTCTTTGAACACTATTTATGACGAATCTATTTTTTAAATTGTATTGAGTATTTATCTTCATTATTTCGAGTTACATTTTAGTGCTATTTTACTGCTTATTTTTTTAAAATTTAACTGCCTATTTGCCTGCCTATTTTTCAAGTTTTTAGTGCCTAAACATCCGGTCTCTACTTATAACAGATTTTGCCGGACCCTCCAAACTTGCCGCTCCACGCAAATGCACGTGTTACAGGTATGGTAGAGCCGGCTCTGCATATCATATATATCTAGTAGAGAAATTATTTATATAAGATATAAAAAAAACTATTAGGCAAATTAGTATTAGTTTTTACCTTTAGACAAGTTATTTGAATTGTATACTGTTTGTGACATTATTTTCGTACATATTAAAGGCCTGCTTTCAGGAAAAAACAAAATTTCATTTCTACTTTTATTTCTTAGTTGATATTGATGAAAACTGCCGAAACCCGAATTGTTAATAGGTATGGTATTCATGTAAATTGTAAAATATTTGTAGCGTATTAGTATCTAGCGTTTGATTTATGTTGCATTTTACGGTGATTACACCTACATAAAAATATTTCATGCTTAAATAGACGTAAGATGCATTACAAATGACTATTTGAAAAAAAACGAAATTTAGAAAAAAAACGAGAGGCAATGTTTTTTTTCTAAAAAAAACGTACATTTCTGAAAAAATACGAACGGTTTTTTTCTATTTACAACACTAAGGGGGAGGTCATCTCCATGGTTGCTATATTATGTGTTGTATTTCTAGTATTTAATATACGTGGTTTGCTATATTACGTACACATTTTCGTGAGTCAGCGGGGACCGGACCCCATCCTGCCACCACCTTCGGGCACCCATGTGTTTATATATATACAGTGGCGGATCCAGGATATGATCAAGGGAGGGGCTAAGCCATAGTTTGCCGTTTTATCCAGTGTAAACCTGAACGTCAAGGGGGGCTATAGCCCCTTAGCCCCCCTTGGATCCACCCTTTTATATATATATATATATATATATATATATATATATATATATATATATATATATATATATATATATATATATATATCAAGGGGTTTTGGTAAATCAAACTCTTTTAATAAAACTTGAATTAAGAGGAAAGAAGTAGAATTAACAATAAATATATATACAAAATACAACACAAAATCATTTTTGTATGTAAGCTTTGATAAACCCAACACGTTACTATTATCATTTAAAAAAATCGGAGGTCCAACAATGTTTTAGAGGGGAGGGGACTAGCCTTCCCTGGTTCCCTCTAGTTACGCTTACGCCTATGTACGTAATTTATTTTCTCTGGTGACGGCACAAAATTTTAGCGTTAAAACATAAAATTTAATGACTTATTTCAATAAACAAATATCTACTTACCACCCAAGCATCATTCTTAGTTCTGTCCAAATGTTTGTTCAGGTTCCCAAACAGGTAATCAATAAGAGAAATTTCAGGAGTTGCCTCCTTCAATTTCAGTGGTGAGACAAATATGTGTTCCTCCATTTGTTTCTCTTCTGTAATCCAGTGGAAAAACTACTCCCTAAATTTCCACAGAAGAAAACACTGTTAGTAAAGCAGAATTGTTGACCGACCACCTGACAAAAAAACAAAAGCTGGAATATCATAAGAAACACAGCTGGTCTTGTCTTAAATGCTGACGTCTTTCAGAGATCTTGATCGCCTGCAATGAGAAGCAATAAACCAAAATTAAAATAACTGCATTGTCATGTTCATGCTACGTACATGCACATACTTGCAAACAAACAAGATTCACTCGTAAATACAGTATGATTTGGATTCAGGATTTTATGTATCGTCTGGAAACCGGGGAACAATAACGCACGCATTCTATTACATAAAGAAAAACGTTACTCTTCCGCAGTCTCGTTCTGGCCAGGGCCGGAATTTTGGCCCAGGCCCCACTATCAACTCCGTTTTTTATGTAAATTTTTAATCTTTACGTAAGTATCTACAACATAACTAAAAAGGACCACGAAATTCGGGCCTACAGTATATCAGATACATGTCACTGAGTATTTCTACGGACATCAGAAAGATAACTGTAGATCTTACTTCGTCCAGAAGGCCCCCAATACCTTATGGGCCCCTTCCCGAAGGTTACTGCGATGTATCAACAGAAATAGCATTTAGAAAACAAGACACATTCGTAATTTCTCGTTCAATTATGATGGTCATTATAACCGGAATTTACAATAGAGCAAACAGAATGGGGCCTCTTTTCCACATTACAGTTATTGAATTCATTAGACCCCTAAATTGCTCGTCCAGCCGGGGTCCCGGTGGTTCAGTCCGACATTGCTCTTTCGGGTTCGTTACGTAACCTATCTGTTCTTAAACTGCTTGTAGGTGCCCTGTAGGGCAGTAGTTCTCAAAGTGGGGTCCGCGGACTCCTGGGGGTCTTTGGGACCTAGCCAGGAGCCCCGCGACGCCTAAAAATTGAAACGTGTTGTAATAAACTGGAACTCTCAGCTTTATGCAAGAAGTATTTCTTCAGTTACTAAAAAGAAAAGAATTAGAAGTTATACCTACGTTTGTAGATGTAAATATTTTCCTACTTTACTAAATTTCTGCCCTGAAGCTGTTCAGCCGTTATATAGGACTACTTCAAGTGAGAGAATTTTCATTTTTGTTAGGGCACTTTTTCAAAAGCAGTTGTACATTAACTGTACGACGCCTCGGAATTTCATGGATTTCATCTTCAACTGGCGTAAAGCTTCCATCACTACCACCAATTCCAATCTTTTTTTTTTTTTTTTTAAGGAAGTAAATGTTAGTCATTCCTAATGCTTATAAACATCTGGGATTCTCCCCCCAAAAAAGACGAGAACCCCGCAAATATGTCCCTAGATCCGCCACTTCGAGTAACGCTTGACTCAAATTGGTTTGGACCTAAGATTGATGGTGACAAAAGTCATTCCAGATTTCAACACAATTATGGAAAAACACAGAATTCCATTCCTCACATTAGTGATCCCACATTTGACAAAATTGCTTATCAAATGGATTTCCATCTTTTTTTTTTTTTTTTTTAATTGATTTTCAGTTTTGAAAGGTGCCGTATTTTCAATTGCAATTTCGTTCACTAGAAAACAATAATCTATCTTTAGGTAAATTACTATTGTATTATTTTCCTTGATCTTTTTCTTATCAGTGGTAATTCTAATTAGTATATAGTTTTAATACCATGTTAAATTTCAGGTAACATTACAAAGGGGTCCGTGGGACGTATAACTTAAAATATTTGAAAAGATTTCATGTGCATGATGACGTTTCATCTCCGGGTGTTATCGGGTCATTGGGTTAGCCTGGGCCATGGGTCTAACTGGATCAATCCCGGTCATGAGTATATCTGGGTGACTCTGGATCAGATCAAATAAATGCAGTTATGGGCATCTCTGGGTTACCGGTCTAGTTGCTCATTAATCTGACTGTCTCTGGGTGGTGAGTCACGAAGTTGAAGACCCATTTCATCACTCTTTGTTAGTAGTGTTTTGACTTTAAATATAATGTCTATCTTTAAGTAAGGATTATGGAATCAACTATTCGGTAACTTGCCAACAGGAGCAATTTGGCAATAAAAGCACTAACTTTTGTCACAGTTGTGCAAGGCTTTTAGCTAATTTTGGAAGACTTTGTGTGAAATCTTTCTCGTGCTTGCATTCAAATTGTATAATGCTAGTTGCTTCATCACAACCTTTGATCTGTTGAATCATAACAAAAGTTTTAAATCTGCAAATTACCTGCATGATAGCGCCACCTGTTGCCTTCAGGC
Organism: Thermobia domestica; assembly: GCF_964235325.1. Lineage (NCBI taxonomy): Eukaryota > Metazoa > Arthropoda > Insecta > Zygentoma > Lepismatidae > Thermobia > Thermobia domestica. The sequence continues at coordinate 15,371,178 of NC_137471.1, read as the reverse complement.
AAGTAGCAACAATTCTTAGCTTACCTGTTTACTACTAGATGTTAGCGTCAGTCACTGACTGACACGTTTTGCTACTTAACGCGGGATGTTCATTAAAGCCTTCCTCTCACCTAGCTGTAGATAATGTAGAATATTAAAAGGACAATTTCATCTTTTAACTCCTAACATTTTCTGTGTTACACTTCAATGAACGAAAACGTGAAGACGGATAAAATTGAATCCCTAGTGGTTATAACGTTTCTATATTTGAGAAGTCGTATTCTGAAGGAAACATTTTATAAAATCAAAAAGGCTTATGGATACGAAACCCCATTACTTAAAGTTGTAAAGCACTGGGATTGTCAGTTCAAGTGTGATCAGATTCCCATAGAAACAGACTTCATTCCAGGACAACCAATCCGCAGTTGGTAATGGCACCATTGGAAAAATTGAAGCTGCCATCTTGGAGGATCCACTAGCTGAAAATATAAAGATTGTGGGAGAAATAATCTATTAGCATTTGCATGTGCATTTGTATGTGCATCTGTCTATTGGGTTCCCCGGCTAGTGACACTTTTCCAAATGTAGAATGAGTCACTTGCTCGCTGGAACTTTTGATGCTGTACTAGAAAGACTCTTTTGTCAGGCTAATATATCAGAACTAAAAATGGGTCCATCACTATGACCCAGGGACTAAGTTGCAGTTTGAAAGCACACTTATTCACCTACTTCAAGGAAGGCCCGTTCCAGCATTCAGCCGACAAGGTTTTCAGACAGTATTTGTAAGTTACGTTAATTGTTTGAATTGGCTGTAATTGGTCTGCAAACACAATTAAGCTAGACTTGCACATTAGCAAATCCTGGGTGTCAGGTCATGTGATCTTGATGATTACTTGGCGGCAAATCAGGTGATTCAAAGGTGTCAGATCCAGCAGACTAAACTTGAACTCATGTATGGTACGGAATCGTGCTGGTAAAGGCAACAGACAACATCAGAACCATAATGCACATGGTCATCTAGAATAGCGACATAATTACGGACAGTGACTTAGTCGGTAAGCGTCAGCATAGAAGACATTGAAAACCAAAAATATTGTGGTCCCATAGCATTAAGGAGCCACCACCATATTTCATGGTTGTGCGAAGACATTGCAAATCATATCCTTTGTTTTGTGTCCGCCACTTATTAGCACAATCCGTGGTTCGAAATAAAGTAAATGATAACTCATATGTTTCCAGTCATCAGCCATCCAGTAGTCTATGTTCGTGACACGCGTGATGCTCCCATACCAGCGGGTTCGCCCGTGCGGCGGACTATGATTGTCGTCTCAAGCTGCAGAAGGTGCTGCTTGTATCGTTCCACCACTCGCACCATAGTCGCAATACAGTTCTGAGTGACAATCCGTTTTAATGCACAGCAAGATCTGTCACTAAAAGTTATCTTCTGATCACTGTTCCTCTTCGTCGATGTGGTTTTGCCTTGAGTTTTATAGGCTGTCATCACTTTGAATACCGTTTCTAATGACACACTCAACACACTTGACACTTCCGTTACGCTTGCATAACATAACCGAGCACTCATTTTACAACATTACTGTCTGTTTAGGTCACTGCACACTATCATTCTACGGCTCCTCACGTAGTACGGGATGTGAATTAACACACCATCACCAAGATCCCAGCATTTCAGCCACCGTTGTGAACCATTTGTTTCCAACTCCAGGTATTTACATTAAAATCGATTAAGTTGTGGGATTACATTTATGTAAGGTGTCTGAAACTTATTTAAACATTGTATTAACAAATTTCCATGGAAAGATATCTTGCAATCGAAGATTTACCGATGAGTGAGTGTGGGGAGGTGAAATCCATCTCCTCGAACGTTAAAGTTTACATATGATCAAATACCATTTTGAATAGTTTTCAAGTCTCTCTAACCAGGAGTTGTAGATTCTTCCAATAATTGTCTCATATCTATTTCCCCGATTTTATCTCATTACCTCCTTGTAGACTCACAACAGGTTCTAATAGTACAGTTTATGAATGATGCAATAATACTAATACTAATATAAATAAATAGAAATATTACCTTCCTTCCCTCTATGTCAACAGTTCCATATAGAATAGAGTCTGAAAGAATTCTTTATCAGAACACCAGGTGGCAGTGTAAATGACTGGTCTTATCTCGTAAATTACAATCTATTAAGAGCAAGTTCCGAAGTACATTAATGTTACGCCTGCAACGAATTAGACTTAAAAACAGTGTGCTATGCTGCAGAAAGAAATGGATTTTCAGAGCAATAAAATGAGATAAAGATGTTTAGTTTACAAAAAAATTTGTATTAGTTGGTTTGAAGAGAAATAACCAAAGAAATTGAAGCAAAAGTATTTATATCTGGACCGGAAATTCTTTTAAAAATAATCTTGTTTATTTCTCGATAGTAATTATAAGTAATTATTTTTTTACTACTCTGTAAATATTAACTGTAGTACTTTATTGTAGTCCTTTAACTCTAGTACACACAAAAAGATTAATACTTTAATCAGAAATGACAGATGATAGTGTTCTGCCGAGTTAGAATGATATCACATTTTTCGTTAAATGTTTCTTAACTTATTAATGACAACGTGTTTTTGTTAGACGTTGGTTGGTAAAACAAACGGATCACGTTAGTAATTGACAGCTCTCACAAACAAACTATATGATTAGAGTAAACGTTTGATAAGCGACTTCCTATGCCGTTTTAACTATTGCATTGCAATTTTGTGTCTGGTTGCGGGCCTGCAAGTAAATATCTAATTTGCATACAGAAACGGTCATACATGATGACAATAAAATATAAATGAGTCAAAAGGTGGCATAGTGGATAATACATGATTGAAACCTGTAGGGCGATTCTCTGGCAAGTGGTCCATTGTCAGTAAATTTTCAAAATTAATTTGAAACTATGATGTTTCTGTTTTTTTTTTATTAAGAAATAGTGTAATTATATACTGAGATATTTAAAATCTTTTTGTAAAACATATTTACTAGGTTTTGACCACATAAACTTTATCTGTTCTACATCATGTTCAATGCTGTCCACGTATCCCAATTTTCAAATAACTTTCAAACTAAATTCTAAATCTGTAATTATGTGAACAATAGCAAAAAATATGAAGTGGACGTTTGGCAAAAATTTGACAATTTTGTTTTAATTAATGTTTTACTCTGGTAAGCAAAAATCGTAGTTTTCTCATGTCATGTTTTGATGTCCCGTAACGGAAAACATGAATTTTTTCATCTTTCCTTTGTAATTGTAGAAGATAAAGTATTGAAATTTTTGCTCCAAAGTAGAATTATTATTAGCTTGTTAGTGGTACTTATTAAATTTATTTATTATCCTCCTTATTTATTTCATACGAGGGTCACTACGAAAGTTTTGAGATGTGAAATAACTTACATACTTAAAATCAATTTAACACTTACATTTTCTCAGAGTACTTACCATTACACTGTTCACACTTTTGCATCCTCGAAAACCACATTTGAAAGCAGTGTTGCCAGTCTTTTTCTTCAAGTGTTGAAAGTTCATCCTCGTAAGCCATTAAAGCTTCTTCAGGGATCCAAAATCTCTTCCCACGCATGCGATCTTTGATCCTGTGGAACAAAAAATCATACGGGGCCAGGTCAGGGCTATACGGAGGATGAGTCATAAGTTTGACCTCCGTAGATTCTAAAAACTGAATTGTGATGTTGGCCGTGTGTGCGGACGCATTGTCATGATGAAGCAGGATCCCATGCAATCCAGTTCTTGGACGCCGTTCCTGAAGCTTCTGGAACACTTCTGTTAGGCAAACAGTGGTGTACCACTGAGCAGTAACAGTCCTTTGCTCTTCAAGTGGAACAGTTGCAACATGGCCAGATTTGGAGAAGAAAGTTGCGACCATCTTCTTCCCCACACTTCGCGGTCGCTTCACTTTCGTGGGTGAATTTTCGACTGGAAAGATCCAAACTGTAGACTGGCGTTTATTTTCAAGGTCAAATTGATAGATCCAAGTCTCATCACCAGTAACAGTGTCAGAGACGCGTCGAGAATGGCCTCCATCAAATCTTGCAAGCATTTCTTCACACCATTCCACGCGCATGCGCTTCTGCTGTTCAGTCAAAGAGTGAAGCACCCAACGAGATGTAACCTTCCTGAGCCGAAGACAATCATGAAGAATTTTTGTTACTGCTGGCGATCCAATGTTCACTGTAGATTCAATGTCCTTGAAAGTTGTTCGAGGATTTTCTCGAATCATTTGTTCCACAGCGGCAATGTTTTCATCTGACACAGTTGTTGCCGGACTTCTAGCTCTCTCTTCATCTTTAAGCGACGTTCGGCTTCTTCTGAATTCACCAAACCACCGAAAAATTGTAGCACGGGAAGGAGCAAGATCTCTAAATGCCGCCGGCAAACGGTCAAGGCCATGTGTCTCGTTCAAACCACTTTTGAAATCGTAAAGGATCATTGGCCGAAAATGTTCCGCTTCGAGCTCCATTCTAGACAGCCGAATACTGCTCACATCAACGAACAAGTGAAGGGGATACGGCCACGCCGATAAGCGAGGGGAGTTGAATCTTGCTTCGCTTCTTCGCTCTAGATACCACTACGGAACGCAATTGTTGGAATTCAAATACTGTGTCACAACAATGCGTATCTCAAAACTTTTGTAGTGACCCTCGTACGCACGGGACATTTACAGATTTATGCAAGAAAGTGAATAAAATTAAGTTATTAAGATTTCAATACGTGTTTATTGTTATTGAGATTAAATCATGAAGAATAAACTTTTATATTAACTCAAAGAAACATGAATTTGCTGAGAGAAACTAAATCGAACACAACTAAACATAACTACTAAAAACGTCTACGTTAAGTTACATAGAAACGTGAGGCTTACAAACAAATTATCGTGATAAATCACACATTTTTCTTTTCATTAGAAAAAGTAGGTATCTAAGTTGGTTTCACAGTCTTATAGGGGACGAATGGATTCGCTTCAAAACTCTTTAGTTCTGTTCAAAAACCGCTTTTGTTCTGGAACTTTATACTATACTCTTTTACCCTCTATCAGAAAATTAGATGCTTGAAGTATATTTAAAACTTGATCAAATGAGACATAAAATCTGTTGTTTTTTTTTTTTTTTCATCAAAACTAAACTTTGTACAACTGTTGTCCATGTATTTCAGATTTGTTACTTACTCTAATGTCCCCATCTTCTTCTATATCACTTTCAGACACACATACATACCGATATATTTCATATACCGATCATATTTCTGGAAGAACCACAATCAAATTTCAGTAGGAGAAATACACATGCTCTAATATTGTCCATTCTGATCCCGACAGTTGAAGGGTTGGAATATCATTATGAACATCGTCTTCAAAGTTGTATTTTGAATTAATGTCGCTCTCATCACTTGATAAATATATCATTCTGTACACTGGCACTCTTTTCGTTTTCCTTGAACCAATCTAACTTGAATTACCTTGTTCTTCTTCACATTTAAGAGTGTTTTCCTCTTCTAAATGACCAACAACGAAACAATGAGAAATGATTTTCGCAAAAGGAACGTGAGAGGAAAGAGTTAATCTTTTTACTTGCCTATAACGTTGCATTCTCACTTTATTTTTCAGTCTCACATTGTTCCTACAGTATGTTTAAGTCTATATTTTCTAGCCCTTTCAGCGCCACTCATTGCTTTTGTTGATTGATTCAGTTCATTACTGACAATATTACTTGGAACAGAATTACTTGCCTGTGAATCCATATTACTTATTTAAAAACACACTAAAGCAAATCTTCACTGTAAAGTAACAAACAATCATACTAAAAACCATCTGTTTCCCTTCAATTCACTTTTCCGCATTTCACCTGACAATAGTAGCGTTCAAACGACTCAACGTTTGTTAGGTAGCACAGAGGATCGAGCAGCTCAACAGTTGTACAACATTATGTGGTTTGAATGCCACCAATCAGCACTCAGACAAATACCCCAAAGACATGGTAATAGCACAAAGCGAGTTGCCTAGCAAAGTTCGACTTTGATACTTTGGAATGTAATTTAATTCGTTTAAATTAAATTATAGATGCAAATTTTTTATGCTTGTTAATGTCCAAGTGTTAATGTTAAAATATCAGTCTCTTTAGTAAGGATATTGCATAATAATAGTCTGAGAACAACCAAACAATTACGTGGTTACTTTTCTGTCCCGTGCGTAACGGTGAGTCAAAAAAGAAAACATAATTTGACGCTAATTAAATTATATTTTCTAATTTCAAAATATAATGCACAGTAAGGTGAATGAATATAGAACATAAGTGATGGCATATAAAATGAAAATTCTGCCATAAATCGCAGAGAATGTCCAATGAATTTGAAGTTGTCAAATGAGCTTTTCGTCTGAGTTCCGTGCGTAACGCTTAATTTTGGCTTATAACTCAAATTTGCAATTGTTTTGAGTGATTCATTTTATTTAATTACCCACTAATAGTTTCCTCCCTAATTTTGACATACTTTTTATTTTATTTGAAAATACATTTTTGTTTAAAAAAGCAGTTTTTGTGTACAAATGTCCCGTGCGTAACGCTGAGAATCGCCCTGTAGTAGAGCCCAAGATAGGCTATACTAGCAAATTCCATGTAATTCTTCTGTCCATGGAAAACCGTGTCCTCTAAGCAAAATCTTAAATGACACTACTTCAATTGGTCAATATGTATTTGGTTTAATTATATATTAAACTATATTATTTGTTTATTTATGGTTCTAAAGGTAATATCGTTCGCCAATAATACAGTAAGCGCTCTTTAATCCGGTACATTCGAAACCACGGCTCTGCTAAATTAGCGATTTTGCCGGATTATCGACCGAACAATATAGTTTTAACAGGAAACTAATGATAAAACAACCTAGATAAAAATGCAAACCGTTGAAATTTCTATGTGTTTACACACATTCTGACCTGTGCAATCCACATAAATATCCTACTATACAAAGAATTTCGTCATTCTAGCGACTGTGGGGTTTCAAATACTCTATTTATAACTCAATAGAGTGCAAATTAAATACAAATATTCAATATTTATTTACCTAAATATTCTTGGTGCTCGACCGTAGCTGAATTATACAGGGTGTATCAAAGTCCCGGTGCCATAACGTATGTCAATTAAGTTATGAGGAAAGATATGGAAAAGAAATGAAAAACAGAAAAGCTGCTGGAAATACGTGATTTTAAATCTAAAATGGTGGAATTTTCCAGTCACAATAGACGTTTGGTTTCATACTGGTATGGTGCCCTATGTTGAATGTAAAGGTAACGTTTCCAGTTTAGCAGGCTATTCGAACGGATGTAAGGATCCCAGAAATGACACAAAAAACGTGCACATTGTTGTGTTAGGGATCCTACAAAATCTCGAATTCGTTTCCTAGCAATGATGAGGATTCAAGGGAACAGCCTGTTGAACTGACAACGTCGCTTATTCATTTAACATAGGATGCCTTATCAGTAGGGAGATCAAACAGCTGGTGCAATTGGAGAAATTCGACCGTTTATCTCTACCCTTAACGAAGTTGGTTTACGACCCTGGACTTTTGATACACCCGTAGAGTGTGAGGAACTATAAAGAGTAGCGGATTAAATGGCACATACTATAATTGGTTATGTTCGATCAGCTGGAACAAAGTGTTTATTTATTTACAGCATATGCTAAAATTACATAGTCTAGTACCAGAGAGTACTTATCGTCGATCGTCTTCTTCTAACTGAGACACACATATTTTTAACAGTGCAAGAGCGGATCCAGGAGGCGATAGGGACGATCGCCCTCCTCCCAGAAGAGAAAACTTTCTCATTTTATATTTAAATAAAACCCATCCCAGAGTTTGGAGTTCTTAAAAGTAGCTCTAAGTAGCAGTTACAACCCACCGCCCCCCCTAGAAGTTCGTCCTGGATCCGCCCTTGACTTTAGATCATTAGACGAATATTTCACCTCCATCAGCTCTGATCGCCCCCCTTGGAGTCTATCCGCCTCCTCCAGGACTTTGTCCTTTAACCGCCCCTGTAACAATGTCACATACAACGCTAACAGTGACTGTGCATACTACTTGTGCATTATACACGTGAAATGACAGCAGTAATAACACTTGTCGCATAACCTCAAAGAGCACGTGTCACTTTTCATTGGAATTCAAATTGATAGGTTGGTGGTCAAAAGATAAAGCTATTTATCTTTTGATGTGCGTTTGTCACATCAAAAATTACTAGCATCTGTTCAGATATAATTACTACATATTTGAAAAAAAAAATCTAGAACAAATGAGAATAGTGCCAAGATAGGAATAAAAGAAACACATCATTGGGTGTGTACACATATCTTTGGACTCGCAGCAGATAAAGCTATCACAAAAGCCATCTGTTGCAAATTTTAATCAGCATATATTATCGCAGCCTATGTACTCGTATATAGCTAATACAATTTTAACTCATTCTTTTCAATATTATTTCACTGTTATCAGCTCCTCAGAGGCGGATCCAGAAGGTGCGATCGGGGCGATTGCCTCCCTCAGAAGAGAAAACTTTCTTATTTTATACATAAATAAAAATAGCTGTAAGTAGTAGTTTTACAACCCACCGCTCCCCCCCCCCCACAGAAGTCCGTCCTGTATCCGCCCCTGCAGCTCCTAAACATAACCTGTAGACTGCCAGAAAGAACTACATTATGCATACGTATAGGACACGTGCAGCTATGTCTCTCTGCCCGTTCATTGGCTTATTAACAGCTATCAGATCACAAATGGTACAAGATAGGGAAAAAATGTTTTCTGGGTTACATAAAGAGTTCTAAAAATAGATTCAATGTTTTCCTTTAACTCTTCATTAAAACAGGAGAAGTGGGCATAAACTATTTCCTGTTTCAACGTTGATTACTATAGACTAAAAATAGTAAAAATTAACGAAAAACCATGGAATAGATTTATTCTCCCAAGAATTGATTAGAATTTATCTCTACCTTTGCCTGTCAACTGAAGTGTTAGCTAGAGGCCGCAGTGGTAGAGCGTTCACTCTGGTGCATGGGGACCCTGGTTAGATCTCAGCTCGTGCCAAGTGAACTCTGTTGTGGACAAATACAGTGTGCGTGGGTTTCCTTGGGGTTCTACAGTTTCCTCTTACTTTCTTCATTCCAATATTTCATTCATTTCTCATCATCACCGTCTTTTTTAGCCTACCCAGCATAAACGTGGATGTAAAAATCAGATTTCATTTCTTTTTTCTATTCTTTTCTTTTTCTTTTCTTTCTTTCTTTCTTTCTTTCTTTCTTTCTTTCTTTCTTTCTTTCTTTCTTTCTTTCTTTCTTTCTTTCTTTCTTTCTTTCTTTCTTTCTTTCTTTCTTTCTTTCTTTCTTTCTTTCTTCTTCTTCTTCTTTTTTGAAGTGTTAGCTACTCACAAAAATGGAGGAGGATTATTTAAATGGAGCCAATATTGATAATCTGCACCAAATTATATGAAAGTTTAGAATCAATTATTTATGTTCCTTAAATGTAGAGTTTTGACTTAGAGTGATTTCAGAACTGCCCAAACAAAAACGCACTGATAATAGTCGATACTTTTATTATACGACAGTAGTATATCCATGAGATAAGGATTCAATTACTATAAGAGTTCGTAGCAAACAAATAAGAGCACAGATCACGTACCCTAACGGTCCTTATCACGATAAAAGTGGATACCTTCTTAAACAAGTGAGTATGAGCGTGCGAGACGGAGTGACAATAGCGACAATCGCTCTCGCTGTGAAAATTATAAACTGAAACAGTATATGCCACGATTTTATTTCGCATTCACACGCAGGACAAGAGTACATAATAACTAGAGTTTAGATTGTTCCAACAAAGTAAATATACAAGAGAGTCCAAGGATCTTACAAAATAGAGGATCTGCCTTTACAACAAAATCTTGAAGCCATACGTCACAGTTTCATCACCCCTACTCTGCCCACTCTGGCCAATAAGATCGCAATGTTTTGATCCAACAATCATGGCGGAAACGAAAGTAGCCAATCAGACGATGGCGTAAACGAGAGAAGCCAATCAGAGAATGCCGATGCTCGGTTCTTTGTTGGCTTCATTGATTTAATAGGCTGAAGATACATATGGGCAGATCCTCTGTTTTATAACATCCTTGAGAGAGTCCTGAGAATAATATCTGCTATCTTTTGTTTGCGCAGATTCACAACGACCAAAACTTCTTGTGCAACCTTCTGTGACACTTTCAACCCAGTTCAAACATTCTGTAACACTTCGTGCCCGTTCCAATTCCCAACATATTACTACCACTTCCGCTTCCAATATTGATCTACATAGAGCAAAAACGGAAGAGATAGCAAGAAATGGCTTTTGGAAAAACGGATCCAAACTTAGGCCTGCTCTTGCAGCCACAGAATAATTGAAAAACCCGTTACAATAAAATGAAACACACGTTAAACACTGCTTCATCCAATCATAACACTCGTTCTTCTTGATTGCCGTAAATTTGAATAGTACTAACAAGGGATATCACCCAATTGTCCGGCTCCAATTTCTTTTTTCTTTTTTTCTTATTGTTTTTTTCTTTTTTTTGCTGATAGAGGACATGTATGTATTATTTGTTATGACAGAAATTTTTGCCATAGTGCATGTTTCCTATTTTTCTATAATTTTAAAGTTGTGATGTGGTTATTAGAGATTACTGCAGAAGTCCCTTACTACCCTTTGTAAACGGAGTGTTAATGAAAAAACAACCATGTAGATACATATAAGGCCTAGGGGGAAGTGGTATGGAAGGTATGACCTTGACGGCAGCCATCTTGAAATCTACCATTTTGAATTAAAGTGGTTTTGAAAAATGAAAACCATAGCATGTGAGACCTCATTTTAATAGTAAATTTTCCCAAAAAGCCAATAGTATGCTTAGTTTTGTTCTATAGTTAACCAGTATGAATTTAGGACTGCTTCTAATGTGCACCAAACGTCTATTATTCGATCTTTCAAATTGGCAACATCTAATTTTCACCGCATGTTTTAAGATTCTAACTGGCACTTTGCAATTGTTGCCATGGCTCATGTTTTCTAAATTTATTACACTTTTTAAAGAGTTGCAGTCATGAATAGTGTTGGGAAGAAAAAAAAAAACAGGAAGCCCTGACTGGCTCACAGTATGATTTATAACTCTGGCGATAGTAAAATTACCGAATAGCCACCTAGGTCGCGTTTGCTGCGGGGAGGTAACGCATCGGAAAAGCATCATCGAATAGCCATGCACTTATAGAACGGTTATGACCGTCTCGTCTGTCGACAGTTATTAGAGCAAAAACTGTCAGAGATCTCAAGAATCAGTTTCTTGCGATCGATTCAGTGTTCCAAGAATAGGGCCCATCGTCTCCACCAACCCTTTATAAAACCAGAAGTGGATGAAATTAACCATTTACAATATGAACATTTATCTCCATATACCAAAATAAATAAATAAATAAATACAAATAATAATCCATAGCGATTTTTTTGGCAAATTGTTAAAAGATTGAAGGGAACATACCATCACAACTAGCAACACATTATTAAAACCGGAAGTGACTGAAATTTACTTACTACTTCCAGTTTCGATACTGATTTCCGTAGAGCAGACGAGATACAGCTTTTTGGCAATTGATTTAGCATAACAAGAATATTTTCCTTCTTCTCCTTTAACCCTCTATTTAATTCGCGAGTGATTCAAATTAACCATTTCCGGTTTCAACATTTATGGCCATAGAACGGAAACGGTAATTATACAACACTGCCAAAACCGGAAGTTGTTGAAATTTACTATGCTAGTTTCAACTGTTATTTCACTAGTAACATATATAAAAAAGATATAAATATAAAATTGATTTTGATTTATAACGGTGTAATGGGTAAAGTGTAAAAGTATATCACAATAATGGAACGGGTAGTATAGTGGGATTATAGTTATAGTGTATTGCTTGTTACATGGAGACCATTACCCAAATGATTTATGACATTTTATTTAGATGTGACAGATAGTAAAATAAAAGAGATTGAATAAAAATAATAAGAATAAGAATGCATAATGTAATTAATTAATATTTAGAATAAAAGAAACAATTACACATAAGTTAAATACACAAATAAAACACGAAAAGAAAGAAGCATATAGTAACTAGAAAAGCATGTAGATTGCTAATAAATAATTTTGACTTGTCATATTATACTATACATTAGTTATACTTTTTTTTTTTTTTAGTTTATACTTAATGTCCTGACGACAGCTACTCAGAGACTTTATGTTGAAGCTTTGAATGGAACGAAGTGAATCCGAAATAGTGGAAGCCGAATGAATAATTGTTGAAATGATTTCAAAAGAATGTATGCTTGGTTTATAAAATTTGTTTTTTTATACTTGTAAATGTTTTTGTTTGTTACAACTAGTTGGCATTATATTTTTGAATTTTAGACCAGTTAAAAAATAGTTTTTTAATAAATATTATTCTTATGTATACAAATATAAACGTTATTTTTGTTTTTTCGTTTAGTTTTGGAAAATCTGTGTATTTGTTTACTAAAACATTGCCAGATATTTTGTTTTTAACTTTTTTTGCAAACAATTGTGAGATTACAGATGCACATATTGAGATTAGCTAGGTGTTACGCTATAGCTTGTTATGGGAAAGTTTATTTTCCAGTTTGCACAACCTTGGTCTCAGGTTATTCTTATTTTTGGATGCTTTGACTATTTGCACTGAAAAATATTATTTTAATTGTTTATTTTGTTTTATGTTAATAAAAAAACTTTATGCACTATTAAGTGATAATTCACTTATTATATGATACTAGATTAAAAATGGATAAAGATACAGAGCAACCGCTTTTTTTTCTTAATCGATCCAGCATCTCAAGAATAGATCCCATCTCCTCCATTAACCCTCTAGTCGAAGCGGAATTAGTATAAATCAACCATTTCAGGTATTAAAGATGAGCGCCATAAAACAGAAACGGTAACAGTTTATTACAAATGGTTTCTAGCGGTCGGTTTAGCGTCTCAAGAGAACATACCAACATTATGGGCAACACTTTTCAGAAACCGGAAGTGGTTTAAATTTATTAGTACCTCTGGCTTCAATAGTGATTTCCATAGAGCAAAAACGGTAGGATATATCAAAAATCGGTTTTATGCAATCTATTCGCCGTACCAGAAATACATTCCATTTTCTCCGTCAACCCCCATTCAAACCGGAAGTGGTAGAAATTAACCGTTTCCAGTTTTAACGTTGATCGTCTTAGAACAGAAACGATAATAGATAGCAACAAACTGTTTTAGCAATCGATTCAACATCTTAAGGGAACATGCGATTACAAAGCACAACACTTTTACCAAAACCGGAAGTAGTTGAAATTTATTAGTACTTTCGGTTTCAATACTTATTTCCATAGACCAGAAATGGTAACGACAACAAATACAAGTGGTGTTCCACAATACCCGTAGTTCCCCTACTTTCATTAAAATTTTGAAGTCATTTGTTAACATGATTAAAGATTTTTCATGTTAACAAATGTTTTGTTTACATTTCTTCCTGAATCACAGATTACGTAAGTCAAAGAAATTTTATATTAAGAGAGGAAATAGATATGGTTCGCAGTAATTAAACCAAATGGAAAACCCCACTTTCTGCAGTTCGCTTGGTACTTTCCCCAATATATAAAATAAATTATTTGTGATGCTTTTCTTCTATTACAATAGCAAAACTTTGTAATAGTGTGATATTCATTCTAGTATAACAGAAGACATGGTATAGCTATGACAAGAAACTGCTTGTATCAGGTATCGGAAGAGTATTTATTGAAGATAACTACGAGGTTCACCATGTTAAAGGTTAAAACTGGTAAGTGTCGGTTATTATTAAGTATTTATTTATTTATTTATTTATTTACAACTGATGGTTTTCAAGTTGATAGTAGAAAGCTAAAAATTCTTCTGCTATGTTGAATTGGAAGTAAAGTCAAACAATGTGTGATTTTCCTAGTTTTTTTCTTTATTTCTAATTTTCTAAATGAATACCAGTCAATCAGTTTCTCAACAGGGCCGTAACTTGTGGGGGGGCAGGAGGGGCAACTGCCCCTCAGGGAAGCTCCCGCCGTTTGAAGGGAAGGGGGCATTTTAAGTCAAAATTTTCTTACTCCATATACGATACGAGCATGAAATTATAAATGAAGCATCAAACAGGTTCACTACATTAAATAACCAAAAAAAACACACGAAAGATAAATAAAACAAAAATACGTCTTGGGCCATTGCAGAAAAAAATGTTCACTATTAGAGGTCTTAGAAATAGTATTTATTCGTACGGTTTTGAGATTTGTCAATATTGTCCCCTTAATTAGTCATGTACGGAACAGGTGCAGGGGCGTAACTGACGGCTTCGCAGACCTTGCCGTGCGGGAAGGCCCACAGGCTCATGGGGGGGGGGGCATAAAAAGTAAGAGAAAGATGGAAAGATGGAAAGAGGGGGTCCAAGAATTAGAAAACCAACTTTTTCTAGGGGTACCAAATAATCGTATTAATGCTTGCTCCCCCAGAAAATAAATCTAAGTTACGGCACTGTTCCTAGTTAAAGAAAAGGAAACATAACTTTTAGGCAACTATATCCTGTGTTTCTGGTAGAATAACCAGGCAAAGTAAGATATTCGCATGCCGCCTAGATTTTCAGGAAGGACTTCAGACTCTTGACTGGTGACTTCAGTACAAATCTATATACAACTTTAATAAAAGTAAATGCTCTTTAAATCACATAAATAAATCTTCAAAGAGTTATCAATACTTATAAGTTACTGACGGTTCAAGTAGTGTATCTATATTTGCTGACTATTGTTCGTATAAAGGTTGTCAGAAAAAATTTCATGATGAATTATGAACTAATGATGGCTCGGTATTAAATGTTTTACAAAAGAACATTTCAATTTGGTGAATTCAATTGCTGAAAATGATTGCTAGCACTGGATTCAGTGCCAGAAGAAACACAGAAAAAGAGTGTTTAGTGGCACACTGTATACAGGGTGGAAGATAAATTAGGTCAAAGTGCAAAGATAGAACGTACAAAATGTCTATTAATTTTGAAAGGACTAGATGGATTGAGGTCAAATGTTGGATATAAGGAATGCATGAAGAGCTCCACTAAATAGTTGTAATATGAATCATGGGGGACATCTGAAAACCCGCCATGTTAGGCTTAGCGCAAGGAGAATATACGAGAAGGGTCATAAGACATTTGGCTCTTAACGCACACCGTATGAGATGATGATGACATTCTGAGAACAAGACTTACAGGTTAACATGGGATCCGATTCACGTGTGTGTTCACAGAAAATCGAACCGGGACCCCTTGAACACACAGCAAAGAGTGTGGGAAGAAAAAGAAAGCAAACATCGGATCACCATCAATTCACTTCTGGCACATAGTGGCGCTCAAACCCGTATCACTGTTTACGATAGTATGCCGGATGTCTCCTAGGTGGCAGCAGCCGGCAGATGCACAAACACCGGCGCAACAACAGTTCCAAAATGGCAGCCCCACTAGCCATATGCACCAGCGAGGAGCAGCGTTCTGTGATTCGGTTTTTGCGAAATGAAGGTGTGAAACTGACATTTTTAGGCGAATGAAGGTTCAGTATGGAGATGCGTGTTTGTCACAGTTACAAATCTATGAATGGTGCCGATGCTCCACGCCCCGGCCAGGCTCGGCGCGTAGTGACTCCAGAGACCATTGCAGCCGTTGAAGCCACAGACGTAACACCATTTGCAAATTTCCGGCACCATTCATAGATTTGTGGCTGTGACAAACCGTGGTCAATCGTAAATTGCTTATGGTTGCTGTTAAGAAGACGAAGCAAAGAGTGCGTACATTGAGGCTAAGTGATTCAAATTTATCTATAAAGAAGAAATCAAACCAAATAACCATTACAGTCTTTATTGATTGTGATTGTTTATTGTGCATTATTGATTGTGATTGTTTATTGTGTATTATTGATTGTGATTGTTTATTATGTATTATTGATTGTGATTGTTTATTGTGTATTATTGATTGTGATTTTTTATTGTGTAACACATTTACCGGTTTCCATTATTTTCCTTCTAGTGTTACCTCTCATTCTAATAACGACTGCTATCGAAAAGCAATGAAGGTAATTGATCTCCTGGTATTCACCAATAGTGCGGTTAATTTTGTACTTTATTGTAAGACCAGTGCTGAATACAGAAGAACATTCAAGGAAATATTCACATGCAACACGTTAACAAGAGTGGTAGTTACTCATCTACCAAGGTGGATGTTAGGTTCAATCACACATGAGACTGAAGTGTAGGTCATTCTTGGAAACATAATTTGTTGAAATGTTCTTCGGAAAGATGAACATTTCTAGTAAAAGGCTAAGAGAGTAAATCTTATGTTGTTGGTAAGACTCCAAACCTTCTTTAACAGACAACTATTATACTGTATAGGGTCTATTTAATTATTTTACTTAATTACAACTTGTACTAAAGTACAATCAAGATACAACTACAAATAATAATTCTAGGCTGCAAGTCTAGAGGAACAGTATAAGTCAGAAATTGGCCAAAATAAGATAAGTCAAATTTGGAGATTTATGTGTCATGCTCCACCTGCGATTAACTTGGTATAAGTCAATTCTAAACGTGAATTGAATGATCACGTCTTGGTAGTATTAGTATAAGTGGTTCATAACTTATGCTTAGTAAAATAAAAAATCACCTCCTGCAAAACCTGACTTCTACTGTTTCTCCCGGGCAGTCTAGAATTTTTAACTAGGAATGGCAAAACTTTTCCGGAATCGGAAATTTCACTTTCCGGATTTCGGAAAAATTCCGGAATTCGAGAAAAATCCAGAATTGAAAAAAACTTCGAAATTCAAAAAATTCGGAAATAATCCGGAATTCTGAAAAATCTTTAATTTACAAAATTCCGGAATTCGGAAATAATCTGGACTCCAGAATTCGAAAAAATCCGGATTTTAGAAAATTCTGAAATTCAAAAAATTCCAGAATTTGGAAAAATTCCGGAACATTTCCGAAATCAGATTTTTTTAAAATTCTGGATATTTTTTGAATTCCGGAATTTTTCGACATCAGAATTTTTCTAAATTCCGGAATTTTTCCGAATTCCAGATTTTTTTTATTTTACTTTAGGGATTTCGGAAAGTAAAAATTCCGGAGTTGGTCATGTATCATGAATATAATGGGTGGTATACCTACATAATATTCTTATAGTCCATCATATGCTTGTCTTAAGTTAAGGAAAGAACGAATATATACGGGATGCGTATACGCTTTTTTTGAAAATGTTCTATCGTATATATATATATATATATATATATATATATATATATATATATATATATATATATATATATATATATATAATTTAAATTACATAGACCTAACTGATGTGCATCAATATGTTATGAATAGAACTCCAAAAAGTTTTGTGGTATTACATTATTGAAATTCGAATTATGTGGATCTAACTAAAAGATCTGGAAATACATACGTACATACATTAATCAAATCACTTGACGAACCTAACGTTGTACGATTTCTACCAATATATATATATATATATATATATATATATATATATATATATATATATATATATATATATATAGTGTTGTAGGTAAAACGGATTGAACCTTTGCATCATTATAAAATATCAAAATTGAAGTTTTGTATGAACATTATGGATTATGTGTTAAGTGAAGCTTGTAAAAGTATAATATGATGTCATGCTTAGAATCGAGTGATAATCGTGACAGAGTTTCTGAGTGAGTACAGGTGACTGATCGTGGAAGTCACTACAGTGTGTCATAGTGTCCTTTGTATGAATATGGCTTTGGGTCAGTAAGTGCATATTGTGATCTTGATCAATAAAAGCATGGTGAATCTATTTGCTCTATCATTTTGAAACTTCTTTATTGCAGTAACTGTAAGTTGTACGTGTTAAGAATATGGGACTACCAATTAATGACTATAAATAGTGTTCCTTAGAGATACTAGTATCTCTCAATGCTTTAAGAGATTGTATTCCATTAGATAGTTTAAGTGTTAGCCCTAATCAATCTTCACGTACCTTGTCCAAAAGTACAACAGAGGCGAATAAAGGTAAGTGACTATAATTGACGGGTAGGGGGGGAATCAAGGAATATCCATGTGTATGCTTTAAAGGGTGCTTTGCCCTATCTTGATGACTCTTGGTACTATTTGCATGCACGTGGAGATATAGAAATGTCCATGTAAAAAAAAGCAAAATATTTGACTAACCCTATTCATTTTGTACGCGGTTTTCAATATTAAAACGCTGTTTTCTCGAAAATGCAGTTTTGTAACATTCTTTCTTTCTTTTTTTCCTTACCCTTCAATTATTTGTCTTATGCATATTATCGACTGATATTAACTTAAAACTCTCACTCTGTGGTTGATTCTCAAAATTTGCTAAGTACTTTGTATACCCGTATGAGTGGATTTTATTTCATGACCGGTCATGAAATGCAGGAGCCTAAGGGTACGATTATGCCGGATTTCCTCTTATTTCATTCTTTCCTTTACAATTTTCCTATCTCGAATCATCCTTCATGCTTCGTAGAACAACATGTTTATGTTGAGTTTATCAATTAATCAGAGGCAAATCAGGGTTGGCATTAAAAACGATGTACTAAATATTTAGATACTCAAAATAACACAGACGCACAAAAAAAAAAAAAAAAAGAAAGAAAGAAAGAAAAAAGAAAATCAGCAGCGGAGCCCAGGGTAAGAATTCAATGTATTTTCTTATGCCGAATCGAAATTTCGAAACTCGAGGGCGATTGGCCAGGTCAATTTTTATGGGCAAAAAAGTGTATCCTCCGAATACAAAATCGCTCATAAACAAATTGACATGATCAATCTTCCTGGGATTTTGAAATTTGGATTCTGAGTAACAAAATACATCGAATTTATATCCTGAGTACGTTGCACAGAGCGTTATTTATTGTGTGTCTGTGACTGTGTAACGAATGTTACAAACTGCTTCTAAAATGAAATCCTAAGAGCAGGGGTGTATCCAAGAGCCGGGCCCCCAAAATGACCTCCTAGCCGGGCCAAATGAAGTTCAACTGTTATGTGTTTATTTAAATATGTTATTAAAGCAAACTATTGAATGCTTATAATAGGACAAACAGAAATGGCCATTCTTCACACGGGAAAAAATAAGGTTTAATGAACATAAAACCGGAAATTTGAAGATTGTAAAAAATTAGCCCTCTTTTCTTTCTCAGAAGCGGAATTGTCGAGAATGATGCAACACATGTTTATTTGATTTTGATTATGTGTTTATATGTATATGTAATTTCACGACCCTAACTAAACGTAATACTTACATTAACCATTTTTAAAACAAAGAATCACACATATTAATACTGAAATTTGTCCCTTTTAGGAGCCAAAGTTTTGAAAATGTTAAAACACGTTTTCTATTAGTTCCAATTAGGAATTTACGTACCAGACTTCTTACCTTCAATTTGAGAGACTGTCATACTAAAAATAATACAAAATTTAAAATTTTCCTTTAGCATGTTCCTCATAAGTGAAAGGAGATAACGAAATGCAACTTACCACAATCATAGATTATGTTATGCTACAACAAAAAACATGAACCTAAAGGGTTTTCATTGTTTCCATTCATAGAAATTACAGTATTGCCAGAATAACATTTTCCCCAAAATTCCTCTTAAGGTAGCGACTAGAGGAACGAACGTAACTGCATTTGATGACGTACCATGTTGTTTTGGAATCCTGAGAGCTACTTTTTAAATAATAGTTGTATTTAGTTTGTAATAAAGAAAATAGTTTTAACATACAGTTATTAAAATTAAATAATAATGTTATTTGAAAAGTAGTTCACAGGAGTCCAAGACAACATGATACATAATCAAATGCAGTTCAATTCGTTCTTCTAGTGGTTGCCTTAACTTAGATTTTTGAGGGAAGTGTTATTCTGACAACACTGTAATTTCTATATATGTAACACTGTAATTCTTCAGGTTCATATTTTCTGTTGTAGAATAACATTATGATTGTAGTAAGTTGCATTTCATTGTCGTCTTTCACTTATAAAAAACAAGCGAAAGAAAAATGGTAAATTTTGTGTTATTTTTAGTATGTCATTCTCTTAAATGAGTACTCACAGAATATTTTTTTGTATAACGAATCGGAAATTTGAGTATTAGGCTATAGAAATTGTTCCCTTTCCCCATTAGAAGCGACATTGTCGAAACATCCCCATGTCGTAAGTGTCAGTGGACCACCGATGGGCAACTAGCGATATCTTGCCAAAAATTGGTTGCTCCGCAGCGGCGGTCCGCGGTGGCCCCATTTCCGTTTTGAAAATTATACCGCCGACGATCCAACAGCGACAGAGACGTGACGAAACGCCAATCAATCACAAAATTACTCTCCCAGAATATGTTAAATCGCCTATATGCGTGATTTGTTTGCATTAAGGTGAGTCTAAAAACGCAATAAAAAAAAAGAAAAGTACTCCGGGGTGGGCGCGAATCATTAACCTTATGACTGCTAAGCGTGTGTTCTTTTGACTTTTGCTACGGAGATGATGCAAAGAACCTGGCTTGTAGAGGTATAAATCGTTCAGGCCTTTTAAATTTGGCCAATAAGAGTGCTCCTTTAACAGTGTACATTCGACGATGATCGTTTGGGATCAGGTAAAATGCGTTCGTCATGTAATTTTGTAACAAAATGACGCGCATCTATTTAATTTATTTCATAATTCTCCCAAATTCACTTTCTAATAATCGGCGATAGTTGCCATCGAAATTCATACAATTATACACACTGAACCTTTTTACTTCATGATGTAGAGACAGGGGTTACTCTTGAGCCTCGGAGCTCAATTCAGAAACCATTTGTCAGGTAAACATAATATATATAATAATAACCGCATGTTCATGACTGGCGATAGTTCGTGTTGGTCCTTTCGCGATACTCCGCGACGAATCGAAGGAGCGCGGACCAAAATGAAATCCTCGTTGTCGCGCGGTGGTAACTTCAACACCCCGACTCTAGATATCTGTTTCAACTCGACGAAACCCTGCCGTCAGTGGCACACTAGCGGCAATTCTTCAACGCGTCGCTATATCGACGATCGACATTTAGCGGCAAATGGATCACTAGGTGTTGGCGACGTTTACGGCATGGGGATGTATTCTATTATTTTTATTAATAGTTTACATACCAAATTCCACACCTATAACTTGAGTGAATTCTGATATTTAGCGGTTTCACAATAGAGTCTAAATTTGAAGATAGCAATTGCCCCATTTTTCCTATTTAAGAGCGGGATTTTCGAAAAGTGCTAAAAAAAAAAAAAAAGTTCAGTCGTTTCTAACGGGAAGTTTATACGCCAAGTTTTTATCTTTCTAAACTTGGATACTTATCGTTCCTGAAAAAGCTATTTGAACTTCCTTTAAGATACGTATTTTTAAAAATCCTTTTTTATCACTTGTTTTTATGACAAGGAAATTTCTTGTCTGAAGCTTATGTTTCACGCTATAGCAGTATGGCCTTTATGTTGGTAAAATTTGCTCTTTTATATAATAATACAGAAAATATCTGAACTGCGTCAACACATTATAAGATAAAAATTAATAACTTCCCAAATTCAATAAAGAGTGCAATGCTAATCAGTGGCATAGTCAGAAATATATCATGGATAGCACAAATTATTGCCGTAACGAAGTAATGCGCTTATACACATGTATATACATACATCATGCATTGTATGACGTCACCGGCTGAAATGTGGACTACATGGTCGTCCAGTGAACTTTATGGGTTCTTGTAACATGAAGTTTATGAAATGAAATAAAATGAAATAAAATCTTTGCCATGGTTATGCCTGCTATTCTAAAGGAGACGGTGATGATGAGAAATGAATGAAAATGGCGGAATGAAGAAAGTGGGAAGACACGGGAGAATTCCGAGAAAACCCATGCACACAATGTTTGTCCTAGTGGTGGACACAAAAAAGCGGTTTTTCCGTTTTCGGTTTTTAGGAAAACCGAAACCGGTTTTTCAGATTTTTTTTAAAAACGGCTTTTCGCCGAAACCGGTTTTCGGTTTTCTCCAAAACCGGTTTGATTTTTCACCGAATCCAGTTTCGGTTTTCTTCAAAACCGGTTCGGTTTTTTCCAAAATTGGTTCTATTTCTGACCAGAATAGTGTTTCGTTGTTGTCCAGAAACAATTCCGTTTCCACAGAAATAGTTCTATGTGTTTTTCAAAACTTTTTACCGGTGAAAAACCGAACAGGTTTTGGAGAAAACCGAAAACCGGTCCAGGATTGAACCAGGACCCTAGAGGGTGAAACCGATAAGAAAGAAGACATATTCTTTTTAATTTTCTTTAGTTACACAATATTAAAATATTGATGAAATTTGCTAAGAAGTACTAAATTAAACTTCCTTATACTACAGCCATGAAAGACTATGGCGAGCCAGATGGCTCAATGTTCAATTGCGTAATGGATGGCAACGCATCGGTTACCATGTGTTATTATTTCTGGCTTTCTGGATCGGATTTCGCTACCTCTTAATCCAAATAGCTCCCCAATTGCCTCATAATACTGGGTCAATACCAGAAGATGTTAGTCCTTCCAATGAGAATTGAACCCGGGACTATGCATATTGAGGTCCCGCAGGCTAACAAAGTGGCTAAAGCGGAGCTAAATAATAATAATAATAATACTAATACTAATACTAATAATAATAATAATAATAATAATAATAATAATAATAATAATAATAATAATAATAATAATAATAATAATAATAATAGTGAAAACATTCACTAAAAAAAAACTTCCTATTCGCAACCGTAGGTGATAAATTTTGCTGCCTATGGTAACGAAAAGAGTTGTAAAAGATCAAGAATACAGTATATACTCGTAACTAATCTGCTGAAATCTTGTGTAGGGTTAAGAATAGAGCTTACGAAACTTGAGTTTTTCTTTAAACATGGGTCTGTAAAGCTTGTTTTTTTTTTCGTAATAAATTATCTACATGAAAGAGTCATAACATGTCTATATAAAAGGTTTTAAATGAAACATACTGAAGTGTATTCAGAGTCCATTTCGGTATCGCTAAAGGGAAAAGACTTCAGAAAAGTCAGCGCCCTGCCTACGCCATTAATACGGATTAGTCATCAACTTTGTTACTCTACCTATAGTATGTCATCTAAATTGGCGGATAGTGTCAACCAATGAGTGCGCACTGCAATGTTGCCAAATCTCCTGTGAGAAAAGCCGGCTCATGGTGTATGTATCAAAGAAACTCGCATCACTTACAACATCCAGTTTGTTATAATAATACAAAACTTTGACATTAATGGGGTCATTAATGTATATATCTTATTATTAATATTATTATTTTCTGTTATGAATGTGGTATGAATACTATATTTCGTTTGGTTCAATGTTCACGTAATAATCAAATGAATGTAAATATACTTGAGATTAGTTGCCTAAGTGCGTCGTTTAAAACCCCATTCACATCAATCCGAGAGTCGAACTAGGGTCCCCGCAAACCGAAGTCCAATGTCCTACCATTTTTAATTTTTTAAAAATTCTGAGACAAAGGAAGTCTTGCAACAAGAAAACAATATATTATTATCATCAGTCAATGAAATATACATACGGAGTGCGTGATGGTTCAGCAATAAGCCACTCACCTCTGATTATATGCATCTTTGATTCGATTAAAGTCCTTAGAAGCTTGTGGTGGAAACGTTTCGTAGGTTTCTCGGGATTTTCCTATTTCCTTCCATTATCTTAATTGAATTAATTCTTCCATCTTCATTTTTATTTATTATCTCTCTGCTTTAGCCTTCAGGGCATAACCACGATACGATGAATTAATAATGAATTTTAACAACCCACGATTATTTACTAAGACTAAGGGAGGTGATGATGATCATGAAAAATTGTTGAATGAAGGAAGTGGAGGGAAACGGGTGAACACTGAGAAAAGCCACGGTGTTTGTCCTCCACGAAACTTATTTCGAGAGCTAGAATCGACTCAGGATCCTCATATGCCCGAGGTAAGCGTTTTACCATTGAGCCACAGTTGCCCGACATAAGACTATCGTCCTCAATGTCCTGATTTTATTAACTTCTCGCAAGATGTCACTATATCCTCACGTTCCATAAGAAACCTCAAAAATTAGATATTTTACCCCTCAAAATCTGCGTTATTTCCTTTGCAGAGAGAAATCACTGTTGTCATAAAACTGAAGTACGCTTCTACGAGTAATATCTTTTTGAAAATCGTGAATATTCACCGCTGTTTTATTTCTTTTAATGTGTTTCCTTGGCGACTCAAATAACGAACCTTCTTGAGACGACTTGTATACTATTCATCATACCAGAATTTGAATCTGGTGGAATAAGCAATGCTGAAACCAGCATTCTGCAAGGTTACTTATCTTCTCGGAAGAGACCATTTTCGACCGTACTTAGAGGATTTTGCCACAGACCTAGGCAAAACAGTTTGTGAAAATATTATAATACTATTATGTTCATAATTTGCGAAACAACATTTAGAAAGTAAAATGTTTAACTAAAGAATTTTCAGATGTGATTCAGACTAACATTCTGAAATTGTTTCATGGATTTTGTACGATTCTAAACATTGATAATTAGATAATACCGGTATTATACTGTATTGTTTGTAATTTCCCGAACTGCCTTAACTTCCGAGGTATAATATGTTAAGATCTTCAGCTCTGAAGGAATGTATTTTCGACACATTTACAATTATTTTCTCTTCTTTTCATTAAAAAAAAAAAAAAAAAAACTGTGATCACTAAGTTATTAACGATAAATGCAGATTGACTTGTATATAAAGTTAGGATGAATATGATGCTATGAATAATTTGTAGCAATAATGACAAACGATATATTGTATTAAACAATATATTCTGAATTTTAATACAAAAGGAATTATATAGTTTATTTGTTCTGCGCCCATTGCTTAAGAACTGCTCGTGCGAGTTTTCCAGTAGGAGAGAGAGGTAGTTGATCCACAAAATGTACTCCACCTCGTAGGTGTTTGTAAGATGGTGTTCTCTCTGAAATCAGAAATATATTGCTTTTAATATGTTTTGTTGGACTAGAACTATTGTATTATATTAGATCACACTTGCCTAACGTCTTTACCTAGCGCCATCTTTTGTAAAAACGCGACTATACTTTTTCATTGATTCTGAAGTTACATAATCACAAAGTGTCATAAAAATTCCATACTATAGGTTAAACTTTTCTCGAACTTTTCAGATTTATAGCGACTAAATTGAAGTTGAAGAAGAAAACGTTTTTAATTTCAGTAGCTGGGTTCTAGTTACTGGTATTTCATGTCCTTCAAGTTTGAAACCACTGCCATAGCCATGCTGTCCCCGTTTTCCCCTTATATATATATATATATATATATATATATATATATATATATATATATATATATATATATATATATATGTATACACGCAGAATGAATCTCTTATGTACAGGATACAATCTCTTATGTACAGGATATGTACAGAATGTATCTCTCAGGATACAACAGAGAAAACAGCCATGAGGGTACATAATATTGGCAGATACAGAATCACGTATATAAAAGAAGGGAGAAATACCAGAAGTTGGATAGGAAAAACATTAGAAAAAGTCCTAATAGTATCATTTGAGAACTCTTTGAGATTTAGAAGCGAAATAATTAAAGATATTTTAATTTATTTTACTTTAAAACAGCACTAATTCTCGTAAAGTATTGTACATGATTGATCCGTTTAATTTATACCCGAGTCAAAATAAGAAATTAGTCTGACTACATTTGATGTGTTTGTCTAATTATGATCGAAAACATTTAATACATTCTAGCCTAAGGATACTGTTTACAACACTCCTCACTTGATTTACATATTACTATCAAATATTATTTAAACAGTACAAGCAAATGACAAATAAAGTAATTTTAAGAATAAATTGGTTGTACCTCATGATCATGTATTAAGTCATTGATTGGTATTTTTAACACATGCGACATGTGATTGAGAAGGGAAAGTAACATAGCTATGGAATGATAAGTTACCTTCAATATATTTCTGGAGCTCTTCTTGTGAAACTTCATGTCCTGGCTTTTTGACAACGTAAGCTCGTGGAAGTGACGTGTATTGCGGATCTGGAACGCCAACTACTCCAGCAGTCATCACTGCAGGATGTGTCTGTAATATGCCTTCCAGTTCACTTGGAGAAATCTGAAAAAAAAAAAAACCGTGAAGACATAAAGTTTGTCTTATTTGCTTCTATGCTAGTTACGGTACTCTTGACAAATATATTTAAGTAGAAAGGTAAAAATCGAATAAAAGTACACTGACACAGAAGGAAAACCTTTGCAGCAGTGGCCTACACAAAGGAGATTACCGCGTTTTAACATTCTTTTACTTTCGGCAAGATATGGGAAAATTTACCATACCAATATTAAAAAATTGCTCACGTTCTGGAACAACATGAACTTGGGTGCTTGCCTCCTCCTCTTTTGATAGCACCTTGTGTACGCTACTGTTACACAGTGTATTAATATTACTGAACAAAACATGCATAAATTTTGTGAACACTGAACTATGCGCTGAGCGAATACATCTCCAGTTAGAAAACCTTTACAAAAGTTGCATTTGGGTAGGCTAATAGGGATGCGTACGAGACAAGATTTGTGGCTGTCTCGTCTGGAAAATGTGCTGTCAAAGTGATGTCTCGACTCGAAAAATGTATATTTCTCTATTGGAATAGCCGTGTCTCGACTCGAATTTTGGCAGGAAAATCCTGTCTCGACTCGCCTCGTACGCATCCCTATAGACCAAAGGCAAGAGCAGGTTATACAAAACTGGCTGTTGGGAAACTGACTGATGGGTTATGGGTGGGTTAACTTGAAATAGAGAAAATAATGTATCAACAGTCGTGTGTTTTACTGGAAGTGAATGATTTTGCTTCTTAAATCATAGAATAAAATTGAAGGAATTTCCTTTCTTTTTTACCCTGTATCCATACATAATGCATTTTGTTGATGTTCTTTCTGGTGTAAAAATTAATATAAGAATAGTACAGAAAAAAAGTATCTTAAAAATTGGATATGGTGTACCTCAAAAGTTTGTCTTAGAACCTTTTTCTCTTCGTATATGTGAACGCGGTTGTACCTCAGGTACTATTTGCAGTGCTGCATTTTTATCACCTTGTCTTGCTATTTTTATTATGCAGGTAGTTACATAAAGAGTTAAGGAAAAAGTTTAATCAAATGTTCCGTGTAAAATGTACGGAGAAGAAAAAAGCGTGGTTAGTATGAAAGAACAATGAATTTCTAGAACCGTTCTAATGTCTATTTACGTAAATTCTTGCTGTGCTGTAATAGATATGGATACATTAATTAGAATCATTAAATAAAAAAACAATTGTTGATGATTATTTACTAGTAATAAATTGGGGCTATTCTGAGATTTCCTTTATAACATGACTGTTTCCATTCCTTTAAAATGTTTCAATGTTAATATATTAATTATTTGTATCAAGTTACTAAATACATTATTTTACTTACTAGAAGTAATATCTCTTATACATAGGAACTCCGTGACCAAGTGCTTACCGTACGCGCCTTTGGCGTGGAAGACCCTGGTTCAATTCCCGGCGGAAGCTCATGTGATTCGGATTCCACGTTAATCAGTAGGTTCCGTCTCATATAGCCTCGCTGCTGAAAGGGACGTGAAATTTAAATTCAGCTCAACTCCCTCTTAGTACACATAATTAATAATTAATGTACTGCTCAAGCCAACTCTCTTGAATGTTTTCCAACTCGCAGATTTTAAGATGTAAAAAGTATCATATTCACTCTTTTAAAGTAAACAAATGAGAATGTAAAATTGCTTTGGATGTGAAGTATATCGCTTAGAGATAAGAGATATATCACTATACCTCGAACTAGGGATGCACACGAGACAAGATTTGTGGCTGTCTCGTCTCGCAAATGTGCTGTAAAAGTGATGTCTCGACTCGAAAAATGTATATTTCTCTATTGGAAGAGCCGTGTTTCGACTCGAATTTTGTCGGGAAAATCCTGTCTCGACTCGTCTCGTGCGCATCCATCCCTACCTCGAACATAAGAGGTGTTACACAAAATTTCTGAAAATTTAGTCTTAAAAATCAGAAATCTTACTACCATACCTTAAATAGTAATTTTGCACCGTCAACTTCAAAGTAGTCACCTCAGGGTTGTGTGTGCAATGATTCTCCTGTTGCTGAAACCACTGTTGAATCCCATGATTTGTACGGTGTTCAAGAAGTTTGCTGGGATACTTTTGGTTGAGTTAAAATGCTGCTCTTTCAATTAAAATGTTATTTTAGTTAGGAAGTAGAAATTGTGAGGGACCAGGTTTATCTAGCAGGGTGGGTAAACGGCAGTAATAAAATTTTTGTACATATTCTTGATGACGATGGTTCAAAAGACAAGGAACAAACTTTGCTGCGATTCGTTATAGGGGTGGGGGCGCGGTGGCTCAGTGGTAGAGCGTTCACCTCCGGTGCTTGGGGTCCCTGGTTCGATCCCAGCTCGCGCCATGTGGACTTTGTGGTGGACAAACACCGTACTCGTGGGTTTTCTCGGGGTTCTCCCATTTCCTCCACCATTTCACTCATCTCTCATCACCACCGTCTTCTTTAGCCTAACCGGCATAATCGTGGGACGTAAAACTTAGATTTCTTTTTTTCGTTACAGGGGCGTCATTTCAGACTTCGCTTGAGGGGGGGGGGCATGGGCACCACCGACATAAGACTTTCACGTTTTGTGACTAGTATATTAGTAGACAATCTATTTAAGTCAGGGGTAAAAGTGCGGGGGATGCGGAGGGACGCCGTACCCTACCTCCAAAAAATATTCACGGCATCCTCTCAGTTCCTAAAAAATACAATGAACAAAGATAGGCAGGGGGATGGTGGAACGTCATACCGCTATCTACCGTCCCCCTTCTTTTCCAGATCCACTTTTACTCCCGATTAAAGTGTATGTATTCCTCAAACTTTTGGGTGGCAATTGCCCCCTCCTTCCTCCTAAATGACGCCTCTGATTCGTTGTTGTTGTTGATTTTGAGTTTAACGTCCCTTTCAGCAACGAGGCTATATGAGACAGGACCTACTGATTAATGTGGAATCCGAACTACATGAGCTCCCGCCGGGAATCGAAACCGGATGTCCCACGCCAAAATTGCTGCAATTCGTATCATGTTTACTTTAGCTGCTAGAATACGCTGACTTGTCCCTCATGACAATCTTTCTTGTGGTTGACTTTTTTTTTTTTAAAAAAAAAAGCATAATGAAAAATTTATAATAGTGAATTAATTATGTAATCTGCTACTAGGTACGAAACGTTTCGAGTAGTAAGGTCGAACAAAATGAAGACTTGTTTGCTAAAATGGGCCCTGAATGGTCAAAATAATCGTCTATTGATTTCCAAACTATGTTTTCCAATTGAAAGAGAAACGACTTTCACGAACTACACATACACTTATGAGAACTGACTACTACAGAGCAGGTTGGTATTACTACTAGAACACCTCATACGTAACAAACATTTCGAGCGTTCGGATTGCATATGACTAAAGCCTGTGACAAACATCTTGGCATTTCAGCTAAACGAATAAAATTCAAGCTCTGACGCGACATTGTCGAGTGCTAAGGGGTGTGGGTATGGCTAAGCAGACGAACTATAGCGCGATCAGGTGGCAGAGGATGGACGTGGACGTGTAGAAAATAAACGTGGCAATACCGTTGGCCTCTCATTTGCTAGCAGCATTTAAAGGGAACTTGGAGCGCCGCCTTCAAATGCCAAGATGTTTGTCACGCCGTTTAGTTGCGTTTGGCCTTGCTGCAGCTAATATGTTCAATCAATATCTTTCTATTCTAACATTTCACATATGGTTTAGTGGTATCAAGAAAATTAATTCAATTACATGTTAAAAATTATTTCTTCTGTGCTTGAATAGGTTAGTAATCTACTTACATGATGTCCATAAAACTTGAAGGTCTCCTTCACTCTGTCTACAACATATAAATGACCATTTGCATCAAAATATCCAATGTCTCCTGTCAGAAGCCACCCGTCAGCATCAAACATCTCCGCTGTTTCCTGAAACAAAATGAAAAGAACAATATTAATGCGTTTCTCAAATATACATGGGTTGGATACAAAGTAGTAGCAACACTGTTCTCACGTCAAAGGTTATATGTCTGAGCACTGCAAGAGTCCCGCAGCTGATAAGGGAATATGAGGCGTTGTGTGGCGAGTGATAACGACTGTATGTTATTCAGTCAATAGAAGCATTTAGTCTGGCAGCCGACTAAGCACTTAGTGCATTAAGTAGAAAGTTCATTAAACTAGTTGCATAAAACATTAATAAATAAAACGAGATATTTAGAATATTTAATGTAAAGTGTAGAAGGCCAATGTCCTTCTCCATCATCTGCATATCAAAATGCAGATGAGGGGCACATTTACATATCAATATGTAAATAGCTTAATTTGTGATCAAATTAATTGCTTATTAATTAGTATGCATAGTGAATATTATTCTGTTATTATGATTAAAGATGTTTAAAACACTGAGCGTAGTACGGAAATATTAATACAATATTGTATTATATTGTATTTATTCATATATGTTATTTCCTTTATAGGCTAATTATATTGTATGTTACGGCTTGCATCTCATTACTGGGTTACTGTATTATATATGTATTACATGGGGATGAAGGATGATTGATATTAATATACTCTACGTTGGATTAATTAATGAAGAAATAGGCATATTCTTTGAGAATCATGCATTGATTTGAGAATCGTGGAAGACGGAGCTAGCGCTGATAGAGAATTTTTTTTCTCGTTCTCTCCCGACTCATCGTCGCCTAGCATACTAGATAGGAGGTCCCTCCCAACTCACTGTTTCAAGAAATCACTAGATGAGGGACAGAATAAGACTTATTATACACAGGAAGGATCCTACTCACTTTCTTAGTGAAACAACACTGATTTGGAAATAGTGGTTACAGACGCTCAACTTCTATTGTATAAAAAGTTGTAAAAATTTTAGCGTCAACATGTGAGTTTTAGGATTTCTATAGGTGTGATTTTGGATAGCAGCAAGCTCAAGCGTCACTTCCATCCCCCCTTCACCCATAGCCGGTACCGTCAGTGAGCGGACCTATTATTTTACCCAAGATGCAACACCAGTTTAAAAAGTTTACATTATTTTGACTCATTTTTCTATGTAAAATATTAATATTAACGTATTACGCTCAAATTGTTCTTGGAAATACCGTACAAAATTCTGTTTTATTTTATCAACGTGTATCCCTTTCGTACAAGACATTTGGCTCTTGTATTTGTCAAAATTAATAATAACCAAAGATGTTTCCTTTTTCTCTCTCCTTACAAACATGGATGCCAATTAGTAGCAGACGTTTTGAAAGGCAGCCGCAGGAAAATGGGCTTGTTTCCAGTACTGACAGAGATGACAGTTTATGTCAGTTATAGCTATGTATTCCATGTGTATTTTACTTTAATTTTGTGTATGATAACCTGTTCTTCTATTATTCATAATACTGTTTATATGTGAAAACAATTATGTGTTTTGAAAACTTCATAGACTTCTGGGGGTAGCAGAAGCTATCAAAAGTGACCACAGTTGGAAGCAATGGCAGCACCTGTCAAAGGAACTGCGGGAAGTATGTGCAGACATAGGCAGGTTTTTGTATGATTTTTGCTAAAGACCACCCAGAAGTTATGCCTGGGGCAACAAACCTTTTGTTGCAAGACCCAAGAAGGAGCGAGTCCTTCTTTCTCGGAAGTTTTGTGAAGTAAATATACTTGTTCGGTAGTGAACAAGGGGAGTTCGTTCATATCGCTGGAAGAGAATACATGTTAAATCGACAGAAGGAAGTCCTCTATACTTCCTTAGTTATCGGTTAGTTATAACCCAGGAGACGTGTGGACAGCGGTCCCCGTGGAGATTCCTGTTGAGAAATACATGACCGACATGTATCGGAAACTCGTGTGTTTTGTGAACTTTGATTCTGCATATCACTTCTATTGTAACCTAATAATTTGTTGAACAATACACATATCAGAAGCAGTGAAAAACTAAGTCGTACCTATTAGCGACAATTGGAAATGGAAAGTTACTTTTAGAAATCATTTATTGTCCTTTTTATTTTTACAACAGAGTGCTACGTGTACTTGTATGAGAAAACTAAGTATACATCTCTTCAAAACACCACCTTTAGTATGGGGAAGCAGTTACACTTCCAGTTTGACAGTGGAAAAGTAAACCTTCAATGTCTCTAGTTGAGATATTTTAATAAGGCCTGTTACGTCACTAACACAGTGCCTTCCTTGGACATTTGAACAAGGTTCCAAGCAATTGGTATTTGCTTGTTTTCACGGACATACAACATGTCCGCATCAAAGATAATTCACCATCCAGCGTATTAAACATTGTGAGGAACATTTCAACCTATGCAATGGAATGGGAATGTGAAAGGACATGGTATCTTCGAGCGAGAACTGTGTGTAAGTGAACTATCAGCTACCAGAACAGTGCAGCGAACCTATTAAGATACTTGATCATTTTATATTTTGTTTGTTTTAAGATTTTTTCTTCGGTAACGTGTTGTTTTCAATACAAAATTGTGGGTGATAGTAATTTCTCCTCTCTGAGACTGTCAGAGACTGTGAACTCACATAATGAGGAGTTAAAGAAATTTGTATATAAATTTTCCTCTCATTTTTTTTTTCTGAGGTCAACCAGACCTCAAATATCAAGTTTCGTCCTCCCCTCTGAAAATTTGTCTTATATAGTGAAAAGAAAGAAGTGTTGTATATCTAATAATCTATGAATAAGTGTATGTGTTTAGTAGTGCACTACAGAAGGAAGTTTGCGTGTCAAAGTGTATTGGAGTGTTGACAAACATCAGCGCTCATCTTGATGTTCAATTATTATCATGAAAATAAACCGCCATCTCTAATCAGAATTTGTCTTCATCTCAATTTGCTGCAGGGTGAGTACCTACTACTAATTAAAATGTTCTGTTTCAGGAGTGTGAGACAAGGAAGCATTTTCCCTTGTTGTGTGTATGTCTGACCAGCTCTCTGAATGGGGCCCAGGGAGTATAATGCCCAGAGAACCATTGCTCACAGTCATGAGTATAGTGAGTTTTAAAACAGACTGCTACCTGTTAATTTAAAGTATAGATTTTTTTTTAACCTTTTGAGATTTTGCATAAACTCACTATAGTAGCGTCTAGACCATGACTGTTGTACAGATACCCTGAGATCTGTTGTTCTTATTAACTGAAATTTTTCATGCTCTACCGAATTTACCTGTGGCAGTGGCGGCTCTAACAGATTACCTTCATCTCCAAGAAGGGAAGTAACTATACGGTTACCTGTAATTTGCATTTTATGTTAATTTTACTTTAGATTTGAATATTCCCAGCCACTCCACATTATTTATTTACTTTTATTTGTGTTGGTGTTCTTTGGTAACCTGAGTTTCGGCTCTGGCTACCTGCACCTCACAAAAGTAAACATTATACATTATACACGATTAATGTAAAACAATGATTGAAATTAACAATAAAGCGTAATAAAGCATAATTTTAAAAAAATAAAGCATAATTACACAAAAAATAAAACATAATGTGGGTTACTATAGATGATTAATTGCTCACCTTTGGTCTTTTCAAGTATCCTTTCATAATACTAGGCGATTTCACCAATATTTCTCCTTTTTGACCGACACCCAGAGCTTTCCTTGTATCTAGGTCTGCTATCTGAAAACAAAGGCATGAAAAGAAGATGCATATATAAAAAAAATAGTTTTGTATTACCTACAGTACATAGTTATCAACTAAAATGTAAGATACAAGTTAAGTCCGAAAAGTAATGTCACACATTTTATTGTGAAACGACTCTATGTTGCAGCGCGCTCTATCCGTCGGGATTAATGATGGTGTAAGTCAACTACCAAACCAATGCTTGCTAAGTTGTTTCCGAGCTCTCGAAGCTGAAAAACGAGCGAATTCGTAAACCTCTGTTTCGTCTCTTGTAGAAGTTGCGATGCAGCGCTCATTAAAACAAAGACACACGATTAAGTTTTGAGAGAAATCCAGCATGTCTTCAGCAGATATTTTTTAAATGGTTCAACAGACCTTCGTGGATGAGTGCTTATTACAAAAGTAAGTCTACAAATGGCACAAGACATTTATGGAAGGCCGTAAAGAAATCGACAACGAAGCCCGCGTTGAACACCCGTAAACCTCGCCAAACGAGGAAAATATGGCTCGTGTGAAAGAACGTTTGCAAACAGACGTCAGATGAGTGTTCTTCTAGTGGATGACATGTTAAATGTTTCGAAAACTATCGTCCACGAAACTGTGACCAAGGATTTGCACATGAGAAAAGTGTGCGCAAACCTTGTCCCAAGACTTTTGACCGCGCTTAAAAATCTCAACGATTAGAAATTTGTCAAAATATTTCAGAAACTTTTAAAAATGATCCTAACTTTTTGGACAATGTTGTCACGGGTGATGAAATGTGGATATTCCAGTACGACTCGGAAAAGAAGAGGCAAACTGCCAAGTGGCAAATCTTGACGTATCCTGTCCCCAAGAAGAACAATTCATGACATGAAAGCAGCTTATGAAATCACTTTAAATGCACTTCATGAACAAGCCTTCCAGGGTGCCTTCGCTGATTGGAAATTTCACTGGGAATCGACACAGGAGAACAATATTTTAAAGAATATTAATGTACAGATATTATTGTTCTTATTATTTTGTAAATAATTTTGTAAATATTTTTTTTTCATACTTGTAAACTTGGTGGCATTACTTTCCGAACAGACCTTGTAGACTGAAAGCCTTATTTATAAATAAAACACGTGACTCTCTTTACACTGAGACGCTTGTTTTGAGCCTGAAGTAATGTTACTCCTATACAGGGCCGTCGAAAGGGGAGGGCAGGAGGGGCCCAGGGCCCCAAAGGGGGCCCGGCGGTCGAGGATAAAGAATTACTAAATGTTGTATATTCTTACTCAGTTTGCTACCAATCAGTGCGCTCTTTGTGTAACAATTTTTGTGTACTGTGGTCTTGCAAAGAAAGGACAGGTGACCAGATCCAAGAACAAGCAGCTGCACTAGTCCAGCGATACCCAAAAGATTTGGGAGATGATCTTTCTGATGAATTGCATAGCCTGAAATTGATATGTTCGGCCAATTTTGGTGAGAAAACTCTTTCACTATGGGATCTCCTAAATAACATCAAAACTTTGAATTTAGAAACTTTATTTCCAAATCTGACAGTGGCCCTTCGTATATTCGCCACAATCCCTGCTACCGCTGCTAGTGCAGAGCGCTCTTTCTCTCTGTTAAATAGAGTAAAAAATGTTTTACGCTCTACAATGTGTCAAGACAGATTATCAAGCTTAGGCTTGTTGGCAGTGGAGACAGAACTTGTCCAGTGTACCAAATTTTATGCTATCATTTATGAAGTCGCCCTGAAAAAGGCCAGAAAGGGAATTTTGTTGTAAGTATACGTAGAAAAGGATACACCGTAACTATAACTGTAACAGTTGTCTAGTAGTAATACATATAATAAATTTCTCCTGCAGACAATTACTATTAATATCACATTATTAATCACACTATAGTTAATTTGAACAATATTTCATTGAAGTAATTAAATTAGGCCTAATGCATCATGTCTCTAGTTAAGGAAGACTAACTGCATAGCTTACTTCTATATAATTATTTATAGCGACAATTTGTGCAAAGATATTCATAGTACATTTAATACCTTCTTCTTTATTTCCTTCACAAATTATTTTGTTTTAAGCATTTGATTGAGCATTGGGGGAGAACTTTTGCTATTGCAAATAGATGTTATTTTTTTCTGTATTTTGATACCATTCTATTAAATATATTATTATTTTATTCATTTTAGTTTTAAAGCCTTCAAAAATCTTAGAACCAACAAGTATAGGGTCTAAACAAAATCATAAATAGTGAATTAATGAAGTTTCTTTTTTTCAGCGAACAGTGAACATAGGTTAGGTTGAGAGTTCTTATTATTCACTTATTTGGAGATATAGCAATACTGTTTAACATGTAAATTAAACGCATTAAAGGTCTAATAAAGAGTTCAAAATAAGCTTTAATGTTCATTTAAGTTTACCTCCGCCCAAAGTGGTAAGTACGTAAAAAGTCATAAGGGAACATGTAAGGGGCCCGGGATTGCTCAGTCCCGGGGCCTGCGACCGCTCTCCCCGGCCCTGCTCCTATATCAGAGATAATTTTGATACAACACGATTTAAGAAATCTAAGAAGAATTTACGAAGATTTGCTCAGTCATTAATATTTCACTTTTATATGGTTGGTGCTATTGAAATGTCCGCATGACTATAAGGAACGGTTCCATATTTCAACTTATGAAGAATCTCCATGTAATTTGAGTGACATGCGAGCTTTATTATCATGCACCATGAGAACACCATATGTGCTGATCTTCCTGGGGTTTGTGGGCAAGGTTCAGGTGCATTTCTTGGAGTTCAGTACTGTACCGATCTGTAGTGATGGTTTCGCCTCGACGAAAAAACAAGAACATGTTGAAGCACCCCACCATAATCCACCATACTATTACAAAACATTCTTCGATTGGACGGGTGGCTTTGGAAACCATCCTGGACGTTGCTCAAGATTCAAAGCTCCATCACTTCTGTTTACGGTTGTCGTAAGATCTCTTTAGAAACATCGGAAGTGACAATCCGATTCAAAAAAGGTTTCCGGTTGTTGAGTACATTAAGAAAATTGCAGACCTCTAAACACTGATTCTTGTTGGCCTTGTGCCATGTAGCCATGTGTCATTTTTTTTTTAATTTGCCGCTTCATTGAAGTAGCCAAATGACAATGCTATAATGTATGCCTAACTCGTCTACAACTCACGGAAACCTTTTCCAGGGTCAGATTCAACCAAGGATCTTATCAATATAGGATCTGCCCTTACAATAAAATCTTCAAGCCATACGTCACAGTCTCGCCACCCCTACTCTGCCCACTCCGCCCAATAGGATCGCAATGTTTTGAGCCAACAAATATGGCGGCAATGAAAGTAGCCAATCAGCCGATGTCGGAAACGAGAGTAGCCAATCAGACGTGTCGATGCTCGGATGTTTTCTGGCTTCATCGATTTAATAGGATGAAGATACATATGGGCAGATCCTCTATTTATAACATCCTTGGATTCAACGGTGTTCCTTGGGAGCTTATCAGGAATATGTTGTTGGAAAATGGTCACGAATCTAATTTTTCCTAATTTTTCAACTATGTATCACCAGCACGATACTTCACAAACCAACGACATAAGGTCTAGTCATTCATCAATTTTAAGGCCAAATACACTGTTGGTAAACTTGTAAAGGAAAATCACTTACGTATGTTCTCGATTGTGCATTTTTACACGTCCCTATTCAACAAACCTCACACTGTCTCCTTATTGGTAATTTCCCAACCAGAAATAACATTGATCATTTCAATTGTACCATCGTAATATAAAATAGCTTAGTACAAATCAATCTCGGAAAAGAAAACAAATTGCATTATGGAACTTTGAAAGTGTCTTTAAAATTTTAAAAGTTTTATAACTTAGCAATCATTTTATACTTTTGTATGGTAAATAATAGCAAATATAAGGAAGGAAGTTCTAATAAACACGAGTCAGCTGTAAGGTTACGATTTTTTAAAATCCGTTTTTGAAATGCTCTAGCTCAGCGACGGAAATAAAGGACGACTCTTCTCGAAATACAGCGAATTGGTGGACATGAAAAGAACACTCAAGGTCAAACGTCAATTTTTCTACCGCACATAAAATATTTTACTCCATTCTCTCCTGATTTTGCAGCAATATAGGAGAGAAAGCTTATTTATACTAATAATGTCAACAGAGGCTTGGTACATTATACAAAATTACTAGTATTGCTACCAGTGTTTATACCTACCTTTATTTGAACTGAAGGAATAAGAATTCCAGAACTAGCTATTTCCTTATCTGTAAGAAAGGAAGAAACTATGCGTAAGTAACTAGTGTCGAATACAATCCAACGTCGATACATCGAGCCGTTACGGAAACGAAATAAATCTTATTAAAAATTCGAAATATCGAAGTATGTCTGAATATTGTTAAATAATGTTATACTGGTACATACTGTATTGTGCTAAAGAAAATGTACTAATAGTTCATGACTTAAGGGGGCAGACTACTAAATATTTTTCAAAAGCTAACAATTTTTCTTTTGCCAGTTTTTCATAAATGAAAAGAGATAATGAAATGTAACTTACCTCAATAATAGATAATGTTATTCTACATCCGAAAATACTAAACGGAAAAAATTTCAGTGATGCCATCCATAGAAATTACAGTGTGACTAGAATTTGGACCTAGGTTAAGGCAACAATTAGAAAAATAAATTCAACGGTAAATGATGACTTATCATGCTAACTGTGTTCCTTGTTAACAACTTTTTAAATAATATTTGTATTCATTTTGTAATAACTTATTTATTTTGTAATAACATATATAACAAATATTATTTAAAAAGTGATTAACAAGGAACAGTTGGTATGATAAGTCATCATTTACCGTTGAGTTTATTTTTCTAGTTGTTGCCTTAACCTAGATTTTTGGGTAATTCAAATTCTGGTCACACTGTAATTTATGTAGATGGCAACACTGAAAATTCTTCCGATTCGTATTTTCGGGTGTAGAATAACATTATCTATTATTGAGGTAAGTTACATTTCATTATCTCTTTTCATTTAAGAAAAACTGGCAAAAGAAAAATTGTTAGCTTTTGAAAAATATTTATTTTAGTCTGCCCCCTTAAGAGGAATTTTATTTGGAAAAATTATTATATAATTTAAAATTCTAATGCGTAATTACAAGAAAGGAAGATTCGAATATACATATGCAACATTATTAGCTGGTAGATTGAATTGTTAACTCATTTATCATCAATTGTTTCATCATAACATGTAAATAAAAAAAAAAAGTCTGGAAGTTGGCCTTATTTCTTTGCAACTGTATGGCCTGCACATTTAACAATAATTTGAAGCCTATGAATTGAAATAAACATTTATGAATTGAAAAAAAAAACTCAGAGCTGAAAGTAATAAGTGAGATTTCCCTTTACTAGGAAGTCTAACGTATTTATATTATTATTATTATTTTAAAGCAAAATATAAACTTAACACAGATACGTGGCAGATCTCAACTCATTCTTCTTTCACCAGATGGTATATCAGAGCAGAAGTTTTCATGCTAACTATACGAACTCGATGTTTGCGGTTCGTTTTGCTTAGAAGCTACCATTTTGTTATTTATAAGTAGGGGGTGGAAGTTTATGAAATGTCATCTTTTTTTCTGGTATCGCGAACACAATGCCCATCAAATACATATAATATTACACTTCGTCCTGAAACAAAAACAAAAAAAAAAAAAAAGTAATTTTAAAGTGCATAGTTTGCCCATTTTCAGCACTCTGGTCATTTTTTTAACGATTTTACGTCATAGTTTTGTCATTATCCCTAAGTTTCACTGATTTTGTTGTTGTTGTCATTTTGGTATGTTTCGATATTTATTATTATTATTATTATTATTATTATTATTATTATTATTATTATTATTATTATTATTATTTTGCTTTTGATTTCGAACACATTCCGAAGACTCTGCACCGAGATAAACACGTTTTCTCGTAAGATGACAATTTACAAGCAAAAGAAAGAGGATCTCAGCTACAGATATTAGTCTTTCTTTTTTATATTATCAAAGTAGATGCGAAATTTGGCAAAATATTGTACACAAAATATCCTAATGATATTATCAAAATTAAATAAACTACACTAATTCTACTCATTTGAATGAAAGTATAATGTTTCAAGTACTTCGAAAGAAGCAGCAACGAGCAATTACTCATTTGAGCTATCAAATTACAATATATAGAAATGATAAACTGTTTAGATCTTACCTTCTAATTGAGGTAAATTTAAGACTGAAGCAGCATAACTACTCGTTAATATGCCTCCTTCTGTTTGTCCATAGGCCTAGAAAGAAGATTTTAAACAATTTCAAATTACAGATGGCAGTGGCGAATCTAGAAGGTAAAAACTAGAGGGGGAAAGGGGCAGACAGGACTCAGACTATCATAAGTATATCATGAATTTACTATAAACTTTCAAAAATATATAACTAACAGCTTAAATTATTTTTGTCAACCAAAATGTTGGGAGGCTAGGGCCCCCAGCCCCGGCCTAGATCCGCCACTGACAGATGGGTTCTCACATTTCGACAATAATCTTATCTGTAAAGCTTAGGTCTTCAATGTCATCATTTTGGTAATATATAGCAACACTGGAAGGTCATGGCATACCTACATTAATGCGAGTAATTATAAAAATAAAATCAACGTTATTTGTCTTATCATCACAGAAGAAATGACTGAACCTTTTGAACATAGTTAGTACCTACCAGAACTAGATTTTTGCCATGTGATCTTCATTAAAATGCATATCCTACGGGAAACAGAAGAAGCTCGAAATTAATACCAAAAGTAGAATATCTAGAATTTAAAATATGAAGCTTGTTTTTATCTCTCGTTTTTAAAGGATTATTTATTAAATAACCGGAAACGTTGTATAAAAATACAAAACTTCGATAAAGTTTCTGATTCTTTGTTATATTTTGGTGGTGTCTCAGTTATTAGATACTGGGAATCAGTGAAACAAGATGCCGACACCCTTGCAGGTTTGTACCAACGTGGAACAGCGGAATGTCGTCACATTTCTGTTAGCTGAAGGGTTGAAACCAATCGAAACGTCATGAACAATATGGCGGGCTGATCCGACACTAATGTTCATCTTTGCTGCAATATCACTCAGCGTAATAGGCAAGGATGTTATAAAATAGAGGATCTGCCCATACGTATCTTCATCATATAAAAGTGGCCCCGCGTAGCTTAGTCGCTAACGCTCTCGCGAGCGGTCCCGGGTTTGATTCCCGGTGGGGTCACTCGGTCGAAAAAGTGTAACCCGCTTTTTCAGGCCAGCCACCCTGAATGAGGTTTTCCTGGGTTTTCCTCATTCACACCAGGCAAATGCCGGGGTGGTACCTAACTTATAGGTCCCAGGCCGCTTCCTTCCTTTCCCAATCCTTTCTTTCTTCCCTTTCCCCGGATAGTGTGCTCGCCGAGGGACGTCATCTCTCAAATCGTGACGGGCTAAATGGCCTTAGATGCCGAATGCCCAGAAATCTAAATCTTAAATCCTTCATCACATGAACTCAATGAAGCCAAAAAAAAAAAAAAAAAAAAAAAAAACAACCGAGCATCGCCTGAGCCGACACATCTGATTGGCTACTTTCTTATCCACCATGATTATTGGCTCGAAACATTACGATCTTAGTGGTAGGTGTGGCGAGGCTGTGACGTATGGCTTTTCGATTTTGTTATATGGGAAGATCCTCTATTTTATAACATCCTTGGTAATAGGCCTGTTTTTCCGTATCTACTCATCAACACTCGCAATGTTCTCCGTGACTGCACAGACAGTGTGTCCTGGGCGCGTAGAATCTTCAACATTTGTTAATCCCGTTTGAACGTACACTTGTGTTTGACTCAAACAACTTTCACCATATTGCACTACCATTCGATTGGTTTCAACCCCTCAGCTAACAGAAA
Organism: Thermobia domestica; assembly: GCF_964235325.1. Taxonomy (NCBI): domain Eukaryota; kingdom Metazoa; phylum Arthropoda; class Insecta; order Zygentoma; family Lepismatidae; genus Thermobia; species Thermobia domestica. The sequence continues at coordinate 15,329,203 of NC_137471.1, read as the reverse complement.
TCTAATGACACTCCCGGTGTTCCACGTTGATGCAAACCTTCAAGGGTGCCGCCATCTTGTTTCACTGATTCCTAGCATCCCTCGTTCGAGAGGCAGGCGTGCCAGGCCTACCTGATAATAGTTCTAGGACACCACCAAAAAATAACAAACAAGCACAAACCTTGTCGAAGTTTTGTATTTTTCATACAAATTTTTCCGGTTATTTATTGAATGGACCTTCTTTTCTTTTTAATTTTTTTTTCTGTTACTTACCGAAAACACCCGCTGTGGAATATTTTACCTAGATAGACGAGCGTGAGTTTTTTTTTTTTTTTTTTTTTTAGTTTGATGTGAACAACTACTAATGCTACCAGCATCTCTAACACGGTTATAGAAATGTACGGTTATAGCACATTATGGCAGATGTAACTAACGTAAGTGCATTTTGCAATGTAAAATCAGCATAATTTAGAGAATAATATAAGTGTTACAATGTACTCAGGTTCTAAGCGTATACAAACTAAAATAAGATACAGAAGATGAGCAAATAATAATAATAGCTAACAATAATTATATATTTCTTATCAGATAGAAACGAAACACTTACTACACCAAATTGTTTCACATGTGGATATTTGGCCAAAAGACTTTTCACCGTAGCTGTGTCCACGGTTGCTCCTCCACTGAACATATATTTTACACTGCTCAAATCATATTTCGAGGACAAATCTGTTTTTATTAGGTAGACTATCACGTACGGAAAAGCTCCAAACATTTCTGGCTGTAAAATAAATAAATACATGAAAATCAATGTTACAGAACCTTAGATACACACTAATTTAAAGACGACTTCAGGCAGACTCTTTTCAGTACATTTCGAAGTATAAATTGCACTTTTTTCTTTCTTTTGAGTTAGCACATGTGTACACTCATGTTCAAAATTATTATCGCATGTCTATAAATATGTTGTTGTAGGAACATAATTTGATAACAAATTCGCCCGGTATTTCTTATAATATTAGTACCTGTATAATCGACAAAGACATGTATGTGGCAAATTTAATGTCAAAGCAACAGTAAATAAGAACAATAAAACGAAAATAAAACTTTCTTGTCCATTAAGCAACATTTTGTTTTATTCATTTTAATTTTCGTATTTATAATTCTTTTCCTATGAAATTTACCACAAATATACATTTCCCGATTATACACATAGTATCAGTATTAGAAGTACCCTGCAAATCATTATCAAATTATATTCTTACAAGCAGACAGTTATAGTTATGCGAGAATCATTTTGGACATGAGTGTACATATTTTCATTATAGAGGACACAGCATTTCTTATAAAGTTAATATTTACTTTGTAGACATTATCCATATTGTTAATCTGTGCAATGATGGACGCAACAAATCAAAAGGGGTGAAAAGAAAAGAATTATTCTGAAATTACGAGTTGAGTTGTACCAAAGAAAATGTCCATTTATATCACTTCCTTGCTGATAACAGTTTCTCGATCTGAGCAGAATTAAGGTTGGTGTAAAGGGACAAGTTTTGCCAATAGATGTCACTACAGTCTTCGTATATCTCTCGTGTGTTTTTTACCTTTCACGAAAATTTACAATTTCTCTTACAAATTTCAACCTAGAGACTTCAAATTTTTGGAGAAGGAACTTCATGATATACTATATCGAAGGCAACAATCCGTGTCGATTTCTTATTTTGAATTTTCTTCATTGTTGAAAGAGTTATATTGTTAAAGGTTTGGATATCCCTTTCAACAAACAAGCCATTTCAACAACGAAGAAAATTCTAAATAAAACATCGGCACGGATTGTTCCCTTTAATAGGTTATGAAGTTTCTTCTCTAAAAATTTTAAGTCTCTAGGTTGAAATTTGTAAGAGAAATCGTGAATTTTCGTGAAAGGTAAAAAATACATGAGAGAGATACGAAGACTGTAGTGACATCTATCAGCAAAACTTGTCCCTTTAAGCTAACCTTAATCTGTCGAGTTCTTCTTAAATGTTAATTATTTTTAAAAAGATATAAAAAAAAGGAAGTGGTGTCTTTCCTTTGCAAATTGTGTTACCAGGGCCGGATTTCCCAATAGGCCCGGTTGGCCCGGGCCTATGGGCGCAAGCTCCCAGGGGGCGCACGGCCGAGAGAAAAAATTAAAAAATACCCAAAAATAAAAATAAATAGCCATAACTTAACATATTTTTTGAGTTGATTTAAAAAATCAGGCTAATAAAGAGTTCTGATTTTGAAGTTCATTGCAACAAATAATGGTTGGTAAAGTTAAACTATTTTTCAACATTATGCATCAACTTCGTTACAACATTGATCTCAAACACGGGAGAACTGGCTGTAGGGATGTCGTTGAGCGGCAATCTCGTAATCAAACGGAAAAATGTAATTTTTATAGTAGTACAATTTACTATTTGTACATACAAAATATCTAGTTTTACTTTAAAACACAGTTTTTGTGTCACGTTATCAAAATACTTCATGTAAGCTGTGTTTCTGAGATTAAAACTATTTTATAATGTATTACAGAGTTTTTTTTATTTATTTGCCCAAATGGCTAAATTGAACAAAACCAAAGTTATTCACCAATCTTTTGTTAATATATTAACGGCGTTTTGTTAAGCCCAGAACCAAGTAAATTCCTCAAAAAACTTGCAATGATAAAATTGCATCGTGGAGTGGTATTTAAGCAATTAACATGTAGGCCTGATATATTTTTTAAACAAAAGTTTTTAGGAAAGTAACTTTAACGAGACTAGGGGGCGGAAAAACTTATTGGGCCTAGGGGCGCCAAAATGCTAAATCCGGCCCTGTGTGTTACTCAACAAATGTTGCTAATAATAAATAATTAAATCAAATAATAGGCTTTTTCTTGAAATTAACATAATACGAAGCTGGTACAGTCATCCACATAAATACCTGGACCCCAAGTAATGGAATTATAACAGTAATTGTTCAGGTACTTATGTGGGTAACTGTACATACGATTTGCGGTCTAAACTAATTAACTGTATGGCTTATGGAACCCGGAGGTTCAATGCCGCGTTCAGAAAAGCTCTCCACTGACTTCTATCCTTAGCCAACTGGATCCAGTTTCTACTTTGTATTCCTATCTCTGCGAGATCCATCTTAATATTGTCCTCCCATCTGCGCCTAGGTCTTCCTAATGGTCGTTTTCCGATTGGTCTTCCAGTCAAGACTTTGAAAGCGTTTCTACTTTCTTCCATCCTAGCTACATGACCTGCCTACCTAAGTCTCCTAGACTTGATGACCCTAACAATGTTTAGTAAGCCATATAAATTATGTAGGCCTAGTTCCTCGTTGTGACGTTTCCGCCATTCCCCATTCCCGTTCCTCTTGGGTCCGAAAATTCGTCTCAGGATCTTGTTCTCAAATACTTTCAGTCTATGTTCTTCTTTCAGAATAAGCGACCATGTTTCACAACCAAATAGAACAACAGGCATGATTATCGTTTTGTATATTTTAAGCTTCAAATTCCTCGACAGAATTTGCGACGACAAGAGTTCGAACTGAATGATAACATGAATTCCCTGCTTTTAGTCTACATTTAATTTCTTCGTGAATATGATTTTCGTGTGTTATTACTGATTCTAGATATTTGAAAGTATCCACTTTATCAAAAGTATTATTTATTATTTTAACGCATCTATTATTTGCTGTATTGCGGTCTTTCAGTCCAAAATTATTTTCATTAAATCGACAATGTAAAGACCTTGTGTATTCCTACATCTTTTCTGGTTCTATCATTCATATACAGGGTGGCACAAAAGTAGGTATACACCCCTGCATTGATCAAGTGTAACATTCTTGCTTATAGGTTTATTTGCTTCGGCTGTTCCGAGCTTAAGATATAAGTAAAAACACATTAAAAACAAATAATAAAGAAACTAAGTCTACCTGATGGATAACAATAAGAAATGATATAAAAAGCAGTGAGTTGATCAGTACGGGACTGTATACCTACTTTTGGGCCACCCTGTATTATCGTGGTCTATAGCCAAACTGTCGTGGACTGTGATGGGATGTAATGGTAGAAAATATATGCGTGCTCGTGTAAACGTTTTTCTTTTTTTAAGAATTCCTAAAGTTTCCTATGGTTTGCAGATATCTTGTTCACTTTCCTAAATGTGATTTAGGTAATATTCTAGACCTCATGTTCACCGTCTCCTTTAGCCTAACTTGCACAACCGTGGGACGTAGGCCGTATCCACGGGGGGTTCCTCTAAACTTTGGCTGGTCCCAATGAAAGTTTCACAATAAGCTTGCAAATGAACTATAATATGGTGATGAAGTATAATATGATTGGGTCGGGCCCCCCTAACTTCTACCGCCTCCCCCCTAAATTTTTGGGCTGGCTACGGGCCTGCGTAAAATTCAAAAATTTCATTTTTACTTTTCTCTGAAAAACCTGTATAGAATTGCACATATCAAACGGATTGTATGCAAAAAATATAACAATTAGATTAAACTGATATTGACTGTAAAAAAAAAAAAAAAAAAATAATGTGCGCACTAAACAAAAACTAAAAGAAAGAAAAAGAAACAGTAAATGGTGACGTGTTCCGATCCTATACTAATACAGGGCGGCGCGGAGCTGACTGACACATTTCATACTTGAATATTGCGCAAGTGGAATAAGTTATATTGGTTGGCGGGGTGGGAACCGAAAGAGCATTCTAAAGAAAGAAATAAAAAGAACTTTTCAAATTGGTAGATAGAGCGAGTTGGATCCTATGGTCACAATCCTTGCAAGTGGGCCGGGGTAAAAGACTTGCATTACTCGCAAACAGCCTGACTGACAAAATTTTCCATTTTCTTATCAAATTTTTTCTGGTTTGTCCTGTGTCCAATTTCTATGACAGAAACGATGTAATAAGATTAATTTAGTTGTATTAAAGGAAGTGTCAACCATATTTATTATGTTCATTTGCTTTTTGCTTCTATTTTTTAAAACTTTTTTTCTTAACACAAGTACACCCAGCTATTGTATTTGGTTTATTTCTGTAGAACAAAAAAATGTTTAAGTATTTATATTAGTCAATCACTCAGCGAGAGAATTTCCCTGGTTTTATCGAAAAAAAAAATACCTTTTTCTCCTTTTGTAAAATTTACTTACGAAATTTCCCTAGGGAAAATTTTCCTCAAACTACAAACACTGTTCTCAAGTCCGAATGATCTGCAGGAACGTGTCAGTACAGCTATCAACTCACTTTGTCACATCAGATCAAGGGTAAAAGTGCAGGGGGACGCGGGGGGACGCCGTGCCCCCACCTCCGAAAAATACAGTACGGTGTCCCTTCAGTTACTAAGAAATTACAATGGGGAAAGATAGGCAGGGGGACGGTGTGACGTCATGCCGTTACCTACCGTCCCCCTACCTTTTTAGATCCAGTTTTACCCCTGCATTAGATACGCTTCCAAGGTGTGGATGAAGCTGAATTACCATCTCAGTGTTTCTCGTGTAACAACAAGTGGCGCGCACATCACACGTTCGTAATTCTAATGAACTACAAGAACTTCATGAGCGTATGCAACTAAAGCCTGTGACAAACATCTTGGCATTACAGTTAAACGAATAAAGCGCAAGCTCTGGCGCCACTTTGCCAAGTGGTAAAGGGGTGTGGCTATAGCTAAGTAGAGAAACTACAGCGCGATCAGGTGGCAAGGATAGACGTGGATGTGTACAATATAAACGTGGCAATACCGCTGGCCTCTCATTTGCTAGCAGCATTTAAAGGGAACTTGGAGCGCTGCCTTCAAATGCCAAGATGTTTGTCACGCCGTTTAGTGTGAGTGTTTGAGCAGAACAGTATATAGCCTATTCTTGGTGGTAAAGTTATGCCCTTTCTTAACCAGGGACTGTTTTGGTGCTCTCCTTGTATTGTTGAGTAGCATATTAACTTATTTTATACCTGATCAAGTTAGCAACTCAGAGTTTGGAAAACATACATCTTTTGAATTCCTTAGATTATTCATTTGCACATTTCCTTAGTAATCTAATAGGTAAATACATGTAAGATAAAAATTACCACAAAAATTAGTACTTACCTTGTATTTATCAATATATTCTAATATTTTATTTTCTTGGTAAACAGGGATTGTATAAATTCTTTTGCCCACCATCAAATGACTAAGACTTGTCAGTAATCCTGCTATGTGAAAATTAGTAAAGGTGATCATTGAATTTGTATCAGGATGCAAGAATCTGTAACAATATTCATTGTCATTACTAGTGTTATTATTATACCTCTTATTTCCAGTATTAGTATTATAAAATGTCAACAATACGTTCGAATTTGCATCCAAACTGAAAATTTAACCACCAGTAATAGAACATTGGTCACATAGATTAAATAGTTTTAACTTTATGAGAAGGAATTTATCTATCAATCTTGATTTTATTATAAAATACGCTGTATCTTGAAGATATCTTAATTGATCTATATTTATAACACAAATATGACAATAAAGTGATCTCATACTATTTCCTATTGTATGGCATTTTTTTTTTTTTAAAAAAAGATTGATTAATTATTTTAACTCTTTAACCGAAACATTGTCTCTGAGACCCAGTGGTAAATTTTTAATATAATGTTGACACCCTTGGCTGCTCGTGAAAGTTTATTTGACTCTTATATTTTATACTTTCATGAGCTAAACAAACTTAATCTTTTACGAGCAACCAGGGGTGCCACAATTGTGTTTTAAAATTTACCACTGGGTCTCAAGAGACCCATGTTTCGGTTAAAGTGTTAAAAGAAAATTAAATGAACCTTGATTTTACATTCTGGTAAAATATTGTAAATGGTTATTCAAAAAGCGTGCCGGTTTTGTTACATCAAATTATGGACTTTATTTATTTATTTTTTTTCAAAACACACTAACAAAATTCATAAACGTGCTCATCACACATTCCGATTTCAGGTATAGTGAATGACATCGAGCAAAGAACCTCTACTGCGCTGGCATGCAATAACTCCGTTCGTAAGCCAAGTAAACTTTGTGGTGGACAAACACCGTGTGCGTGAGTTTTCTCGGGGTTCTGCCGTTTTCTCCCTCTGCCTTCATTCCACCATTTACTCATCTCTCATTACCACCGTCTCCTTTAGCCTAGTCGGCATAATCGTGAGACGTAAAACTCAAAGATTTCATTTCATTTTTTTAAAAAACTCTGTTCCTGAAATTCGCTACAACTGCCTGATTAACAGCCACACTGTCACGACCCACCACAATGTTTTGCTCAGAATGACCATTACGATGACGCCCGGAACGTTTAATGTCCACTGTTGAACCCGTTTCAATGAATTTCTTCACAAGTCTGCGAACTGTTCATTTATTTGGTGCCTCATTTCGCCCTAGAACTGCGCGAAGTCGCCTGAGAGTTGCTGCATAACTTTCTCCGTTTTGATAAAAAGTTTTCACAATTAGCACACGTTGCACTATAGTAAACTGCTCCATGGCTAGACACAGACTGAAGAAATGCGAGAAATTCAGACTAAGGCGACAGTCAGAATGTTTGTGGGTAGAGCAAAAAATAAATAAATAAATAAATAAAAAGTCTTCAACTGAGAAACAAAAATTTGCCAGACGATCCAAAACCTCGCGGTTTTTGAATAACCCTATATATTAGGAAATTGGTTGCATCTAATTTAATCTTAATTTAAACATCACCTTCATCTTCGAAATTTAAATATTTTACCCTTTGACAAGGACCTTAACCTCCTTGTTGAGAATTTAGTCAAGAAAAAAAAAAAAAAAAGCAATGGTAAAATTTGCTAGACCGCAACCACATGGTATAAAGTTTTTCTTTGCTTTTCTTTTTATTATAAAATGAAATGTCCTCTTTCAGATTCCGAGTGATGTCATTTTTATGTCATTTGGTAATTTTCAGCATGACGTCTTGAATGACTTCACAGTTTCAACCATCTAATCTACGTATTAAGCGGTGATAGAATCGCGCTCAGCAACCATACACTGGGATATTATTTTTTGACAAGCTACAAGTAATCGGACCTTTCCATAATTTGTAACAATTTGGTGGCCATTTCTCTAATAGTCACGATACATTTACTCACAATTAAAAAAGAAAAAAAAATAGAAATGCACTTTAATAGTTCGCTTTAAAGAAAACATTTAATCAAATTGGGCCAAATTGAAGAAATTATCTATCTATCTATCTATCTATATATCTATCTATCTATCTATATCTATATCTATCTATCTATCTATCTATCTATCTATATATATATATATATATATATATATATATATATATATATAAAGGTCGAATCCAGGATTTTCTAAGGGGGTGAACCAATAACTACTACTACCATTTGAGTTTTCTTAATAACTTTAGGCATCTGTGGTGAATAAGGAATATTATTTTGCTTGGTGAATCCTTTTGCTTCAACCTTTAGAAAATCGACTTAAACTATAGCTCTACTTACTTTTAACGGAAAGAAACGGAAAGGAAAGTGTTGCTATTTTCACTGCTAGCTTCTCATTTTATATAGTGTATACTTACAACGAAGGAGGGGTGCACCCCCTAAATCCAGCCCTATATATCTGTAGGGTGTCCAATATACAATGCAACCCGGAGTTTGGAATAGTAGAACTTTTGAACCTGAAGCGATACACAAGTAATGATTATACCAAAATGAAACCTTGTTCATGCATATATTTTTAAACTAGGAAGCAACGATTGAAGTACACTAAAAAACAACATAGTGTTGCCAAATGTAATCAAAGGTGTAATTCTCTCTCTCTCTCTCTGTCTTTTTTTTTTTTTTTTTTTTTTTTGCAAAACATGTAAATTCACTTATAACTCATATGTATGGAAGTTCTGTCATTAAGTTTCAGTTTGTTTAGTTGGATTAGCTTGTAAACTATGAAGCAGAGAAAAGAATTTTTCATTTCCAACGATAGCTAATCGGATGAGGCCTGTGTAAGGGAGAACTAGGAAAATCGTAGTTTTCATGAATTAATACTTTGAATTGGCAACACTGCTGATATTTCAGTGCATCTAAAGGTGTGTTATGGGTCTGTCTACATTATGCAATTCCTGAAAAGAACGAAAAAGAAACTTTCAAATTATCATGATAAAACTGTTACTAACATGCACCCGGCAACACTGCTACTACCACGCAATGAGTTACCAGCTCTCAATAGATGCCGGAAATACCCCCCCCCCCCCTGTTTTGATTCAAACACAGGTTCCCACGTTTCGCCATGTTGGCAGCAACTTTACGAAGAGTAGAAGTGTTAATGTTCTCAGTGCCACTGCGAATGTTCGTTTCCAGGTCTTGTATAGTTTGAAGATTGTTCTTCTATACATCTTGCTTCAAGTAGTCCTATAGAAATGAATAGCAGCGTTAAAGGGTGCATGTAAGTAAAAAAAAAAAAAAAAAAAAAAAAAATTCATAATCATTTCAAAGTTTCATTTTCATTGTTTTCAGGAATTGCATAATAGACAGATCCTTAACACACCTTTTGATGCACTGAAACATCAGCAGAGTTGCCAATTTACAGTGTTAATTCACGAAAATTACCCCTAGTTTTCCCCCCTTACAGAGGCCTCATCCGATTAGCTATTGGTGGAAATGAAAAACTCTTTTTTCTGCTCCATAGTTTCCAAACTAAACAAACTGAATGAGTTAGGAGTCAATTTACATGTTTTGCAAAAAAAAAAAAAAAAAAAAAACCTTTGGTTACATCTGGCAACATTGTGTTGTTCTAATGTACTTCAATCGTTGCTTCCTAGTTTAAAAATATATGCATAAACAAGGCTTCATTTTGGTATACCCATCAATTTTGTATTGCTTCAGGTTCAAAAGTTCTACTATCCCAAAGTCCGGGTTGCATTGTATATTGTTCACCCTGTATATAATAATGTGTGTGTGTGTGTCAACATAAGTGCACTGATCAACACGATGAATCTTAACTCTTAAACCAGAGAGAAGTTTTTGAATTATATTTCTTTGCAATAGATAGAGAGCTAGAATAAACATCAAGGCCGAATTCATTCATGGAGTCCACATGTTAACGGATAACCGTGATTTTAACGGCTGCAAGCATCCTCTAGCGGTTGACATCTGCCAGACGAAATTAGAATTTCTAATGCGTGATAATTTCTGTTGTCAACCAGCGATTATTATAGGATTGGTACGTAGTGCATTTTTTATATTGATGTCTATCGTTGGAAGATAATACATGACATCTAAAACTAACACATGCTACTTGTAACTCGTTCAGGTCATTCAATCTTAGTCACAGTGGCGTACGCAAGGGAAGCTTTCGTGGATTTAATCTCTCTTCACGAAGATATTACATTAAAGTAAGCATTTACTAGATTTAGGCAGGAGCGGATCCAGGGGGGGCGATCAGGGTGATTGCCCCCCCAGAAGAGGAAACTTTTTTTATCTTATATATAAATAAAATCCATTCCCGAGTTTGACGCTCTTAAAAGTAGCTCTACGTACCAGTATTACAATCCACCGCCCCCCCAGAAGTCTGTCCTGGATCCGCCCCTGGATTTAGGTACGTATATAATCACCTCAAATTATATGAAGAAGGGTGGTTCAACAGCCCCTTTTCCTAAATTATAAGTACACCACTGGTTTTCCACAACTATATTCTAAAGCAAGTGTTAAAAGCCATAACGATAAGGGGCCTTCTTGCTTCGAACCGGCAAGAAACCCGAAAGAAACAAACACTGGCGTCTCTGGTATGTAAAATTTAGAGGGGACATCAAAGGAAGTTGTTTAAATGGTACCAGCTAGTCCAACCTGTGCATTATCTTCGAGTTCGTTTCCTACCTTTCTGCTTACCTTCACGGACCCCTTGAGGTACAATCCGCGGCAAAAAACCTGCAACATGAGGATGTAAGTTTATTGTGAAACTACGCCTAACAGCACAGGGAATGAACATAACGTCTAAGTGGAACGAATCACGCCAGGATAAACCTCTGCCTCCTCCCGTGCACACTTATTTTTTAGCAAAAGACTTCGTCATTTTACAATAAACTTATATGCTCATGTTGCAGGTTTATTGCCGCGGATTGTACATCAAGAACTCTGTTATAATCGTTTCACAGCCTGAATATTATATTTGAAATAAATATAATAATTATTATTTATATGTTATTTTGTCGTTATTATATAAATTAAATTAGAATAAAATATTAAGGGGGACGCGTCCCCCTCGTCTCCCCCTTTCCAGAGACGCCCGTGGAAGCAGACGTCCTTCTGACTATTCGCAAATTACTCGTTCTACTAATTTGTAACACAAATCTTCAGCTTCGTCTTGGAATTCCGAATTATTCCAAGAAATTGTGTAGTAAATAATAATAGTAATAGCAAATAATTAAGAAAAGTATAATACATAAACAATAAGGATACGTACTGAACAGCATTTAAGAAACTAACAACGGTGTAATGAGAATACATAGCTCCTTTTGGAAGTCCAGTGCTGCCACTTGTGGTGGGAATCATAATAATGTCTTCCTTGGGATTCACTTCCATCTTTTCAGAACATGCTGCAAGAAAATAAGATAGATACAACTTGATTATTACAAGAGAGTAGATGTTAGGTGAACTCACTAAGGTCTTTTAACATTAAAGATATGATGAAAAGAAATGCGCTGAAGATCACTGATGTGGTGGAATGGAGGTGTTTCAATTTGAGCAAAATTTATTCTGCCTATTTGGCTTTATATTGTTTAAGTTATTGATTAAATTGTCTACATTATTTCTCATGACGTCGTGCCCCGAAGATGAAGGCGAATCTTGATAATTTTTGCTGTTAAGGGTATCGAAGTTCCGGTGAACCACCTGCCTCCGGTGTTCTTCAAAACTAAAATACAAAAGATTTGATTTAGTTGAAAACTGCGGCTGTCGCAAGTTCTTTCTCGTATATGCTTGTTAAGGTAACTTTTCCGTAAGTGACTCAGCTGTGGGGGAAGGGACAGATGGCGGATGGCAACTGGATCCGATTTCACATGTTGAGTACCGCTTTCAATTGATTCTTCGACGAGGTGGTCTGATGTATGTCATTCATTCGAAGTATGGCCAAAAAGAGGTACTGCTTGACCAAGAATATGTTTCGGAGAAGTAATGTTTTAATCGTTTTAATCGGTACCAGAGATGGGCACCCTCACTCATGTTTGCCTTCAAGAGGGCCGCCCTCACCCTCACCCTCATTCACCCTCATTTTGGTAGATGAGGGTTAGGGTGTCTGATATTGAGTGTGAGGTTGTCGATTGAGGGTGGCTGAGAGTGAGGCAGTCAACTGAGGGTGAGGGTGAGCGTGAGGGAGTCGATTGAGGGTGGCTGAGGATGAGGGTGAGGGAATCAACTGAGGGTGAGGGTGGCTGAGGGTGAGTGTGAGGGAGCCGATTGAGGATGGCTGAGGATGAGGGTGAGGGAATCAACTGAGGGTGAGAATGGCTGAGGGTGAGTGAGGGTTAGCAAAAATGCCCATCTCTGATCGGTACCATCATCAAGGATATCCAAGAAATTCTCGATGATGTTGATAAATATGGTAGTGCGATCTAAAGCCATATTGAGTTGGATGCTTCTTTTTTGTTTTGATAAGATAGATGACATCTTACATCCATGTTATGATTTCGAGCATTATATTTTCCACAAAACACCGCTATGTTACAGTATACTGCATTGTGACAACATTGTACACATGAATGACTGTCACTTCTTTAAGTTGTGTAGTTTATATTTTTCTTATTATTTTTCGATAATAGGTAATTGTACACAAAACTTCAACTTGATATAACCTGTCCTCTTTAGAATCTAAGGGTCAGATATCGGAATATTTTAATTGTGCTAGAAATAGATTATTGGTACAACTCGGTTAACTCTGTTAATATATTCCAGAGACACTTTTCAAAATTCTATTCTAGTTGATTTACGTTACTCTATAAAGAGTCTATCAAAGGGTAAATTATTCGTATCTTTCATAAAATATGCTGAAAACATAAGATTTATATTTCTAAGAAGTATTCAATTTTTAGGTTTTTTTCTTTCTTTTTTTTAAGAATAGAGGTACGTACCTGTTCCATCATCCTTCAGTAGCTCTTCCAGCGATGTGGCCCCATCCACCTGTCCAATGGAGAAAAGCTGAACTTTCCAAGAAAGTCTTGAGATTACAGCTTTCACATAAGATGCTGTATCTTCATCACACAACACAAATTTTGTATCCGATTCTTTCATTAATTCATACTGTTCATCTGTAAATATAAAGTTTAGGCTTGTTACTAAATGGTTACGATTAGGATTAGGAATTAGATTTTTGGGATTTCGGTAGCTATAGCCATGTTAGCCCGTCATATACGTCCCTCGGTGATCACACCGCCTAGGGAATTGGGAAGGAAGAAAGGAAGGAAGGAAGGAAGGAAGCTTCCTGGAGCCGTTATGTTAGATAGCATCCCGCCATTTGCCTGATGTGAATGAGGTAAACACAGGAGAAAGTCACTTAAGATGACTGTCCTGAAAAAGCTGTTACACTTTCTCGACTGAGTGTGTCCCTACAAGGAATCAAACCCAGGACTGCTTGCACCAAAAGGCGAGAGCGTCAGAGACTACGCTACACGGGGCCACTTGCTACTAATTGAATACTAAGTGCTTCATGCTGATCATCGTCTCAATTTCGATTAATCACTTTAAACAATAAGTCCACATAATAGCCTCAATGTTAAAAAGGGACATAAACAGGATGAATGCATACCTTCATTCACTTGAGCTTTCATGACAAGCACTTGTTTAAGTAATACAATTTTAAGTGATAGTAGAAACGGTAAGTTTGTAACTAAATTTACCCGAAATGTGTGTAAAAATGTATAAAGGAAATATTTTGCCAACATACAAAAAAATTTCAAAAATGGGGCATGTCTTGTACATCCGAAAATTTGAATTTATTTTCACTGCGTAAACTATAGAACTTATTAATAAACACAAGAAGAAAAATCTATTGGCGTAAGCAACGTATATTGGTTGCTACACTGAAAGAACATTTCACATAATTGCTGAACTTCTTTGAACATTCTCATAGAGTAGTGTGATTGAGCAATGTTCTATTAAAGAAGTACAGAATTGTGATAATATATTGTGAAAGATGGTACATCAGATATTGTAAATATATCATGTAGTACTTTCGAAGCACCCTGTTGTCATCAGCTGTCTAGACAAGAGAAGATTGACTGAACCATTAAAATAACTTCTCAATAATTTCTGTACCAAGCTTAAACAACATTCAAGTTTCCTTGTACAATACTTCATTCTACAGCTGGTCTTGCGGGTCACAGGTTACGAAGTTCGTAATCCGTCAGATCACTTCAGTGAACATCTTAACTTCTCTGTATCAAACAAGTCTATACATCTTACAAGGAAGGGTCACGCAGTGGCTCCGCTGAGATCCGAACGAGACAATTGTGTTTGCATTTGATATGTTATAACTAGACGAATCCCAAAGTTATACGTGCCACCGGGCGGAATGTCGTGAGTTACAACATATTTTGTAATATAAAAGCTACAAAGCTGGCAGAATAGTTTGAATCGAGACATTTGTTCGGAAACGGTTGGGTAAATGGAAAACTCGGACAATACGTATCCCATCATTTTCAAGGGCACGCTTTTTTGGATAAAAAAAAGTCTGCTCCAGGGTCCTCGCAGGTCCCAGACGGGGTCCAACTCAAAATTTTCAAATAGCAAGAGGGGTTAAGTAGCACATCATTTGAAAGCTGTTGTAAAATGAAAGAAAATGCAACAAGTCTCGACTCTCTACGACACTCCTGTGCAAAATTGCGGCGGGTCAAAATATAAACAAAAGCTTAATTGAAAAACTATGGCCGCCTTGAACCCAAGCTGGCCGCTTAAAACCTATGTCATTCATAACAGTACAAAACTAAATCTCTATTTTTCTCTATTATGTATTTAGAAACAATAGGAAAACTAAAGAACAATTGAATTTCGATTCACTTCAACTATTGTTTCATTCGGTAACAACACATATATGTTTTGTTCTTAATGAACGTTCGTCACGGTTCTCTCAACGTCATTTACTTGAATATAACGAATATGCGATGAACACACAACTCTGACTTCCTACTCATACTGTTAAACAAAAGTTGAATACTTTCGGGTATTTTTCTAATTTTGTCATACGTAGTTCATGCATAAAGGACTTGCTGTACCAGTAGGTTGGGGTCTCTATTGTAACGTATTCGCGATGGTTACATTTATATGTCATTCGTTGGTTTGATCGCAATACTTCAAGCAATACCAAATATATATATATATATACACACACAAAAATCATTTGCAAGATTGACGATTATTACCAATCCATATGTAAGTCATTTCAGTACATCTAGTTGCGTCAAACTTCGTTGGTTTGGTCACAGTATTCCAGAAAATAACATATTTATATACAAACTCATTTTTCACACTGGCAGCCATATTGGATTAGAGATTATATTCTTTGATATTTTGTGGATATCTACTATTAACCATAAACGTAAATATCACATTTCGCTTCTCCAGCATCAGTGGTGTGAGCTGGACATGCGTTCGATACATAGTGCGGCATTTTGAACTCAAGATGTCGCGTTTTTTTTAACATTTCGCATATTTTCGTCACCTACTAATCAACATTAATGCCAAATTTGGTTTTACTAGCTTCAGCAGTTTTGTATGCTATCCTTTCGATATAGGTTTTAAGCGGTCATCTTGCATTCAAGGTGACAATAGATTTTCAATTAAGCTTTTGTTTACATTTTGACCCCCCCGCAATTATGGACAGGGTTGTCGTAGAAAGTCGAGACGTGCTCCATCTCCTTTCACTTAACAAGAGTTTTCAAACGATATGCTACCCCTCTTGCCATTTGAAACTTTTTAGTTGGACCCCACCTGGGACCATGTGGGGACCCTGGGACAAGACGTTTTCACTTAAATCGTTGTACTTTGAAAATAATGCCACACTTCGTTTCCTATTTTCACATTTGTCTCACCGTTTCCGATTTATATGGGTGACCATGGACTTTTCAATTAAGTTTTTGTTTACACTTTGACCCGTCGCCATTTTGCACAGGGTTGCTGTAGAGAATTGAGACTTACTGCATTTTCTTTCATTTTACAACAGCTTTCAAATGATGTGCTACTTAACCCCCCTTGCCATTTGAAAATTTTGAGTTGGACCCCGTCTGGGACCCTGCGGGGGACCCTGGGACAAAGTTTTTTACCTCAAAAAATTTGTCGTTGAAAATGATGGGATACGTGTTGACCGAGTTTTCCACTTACCCAACCGTTTCCGAACAAATGACTTGGTTCAAACTATTCTGCCAGGTAATTTTTTGTATTTCTTACATTACAAAATATGTTGTAACTCACGATATTCCGCCCGGTGGCACGTATAACTTTGGTATTCATCTAGTTATAACATATCAAATGCAAATACAATTGTCTCGTTCGGATCTTAGCGGAGCCACTGCGTGACCCTTCCTTGTTAGTTTTCTGAAAGTTGAGCATACATTCATATTTCAAGAACAGATTTTGAGACATTATTGCAAAAGAAATTATGGAGATTTAATATGCACTATATAGGAATTGTATCTCTGGTTCAATAGATCCCTGGTTCGAGGTGAGGTGATATTGAGCTTAACGTCCCGTTCAGCAGCGAGGTTGTATGAAACGTGGACTTACTAATTAACGTGGAATCCGAACCACATGAACTCCCGCCGGGAATCGAAGCCAGGTCTCCCACGCCAAAGGCACGTACGCTAACCGCTTAGCCACGAAGGAGTTCTAGATCCCTGGTTCGATCCCAGTCCACATGAATTTGTGATGGGCAATATTGTGTCCGTAGCTTTTCTTGGAGTTCTCCCGATTTCTTCCCACTAATTGTTTCATAAACTTTGACTTTTGTTAATATATATCTGTCTTCTTTAATCTATGTAGCAGTGGTTCCCAACTGATGTGTCGCGCAGTCCCATAGGTTCTGTTGCGAAATTTTAGAATTTAAAAATCATGAAGTATTTAATAAGTTAAAATCAATATTGAAACAGACTGTACCAGTCAACGCCTTTAGCAGTTGCAATAATATTCAGTAGAATACAAAATAACTATTTTATAGAAGCATAGTCTTACACTACTATAGGCGCGCATCCAAGGGGGCTATAGCCCCCCTTGACGCTCGGGTATACACTGGATAAAATGGACTTCAATTCTGCTTTGGTGGACAAACACCGTGTGCGTGGGATTTCCCGGAGTTCTCCCGTTTCCTCCCACTTTCTTCATTCCACCATTTCATTCATTACTCATCATCACTGTCTCCTTTAGCCTAACCAGCATAACCGTGGGACGTAAAACTCAAAGATTTCATTTAATTTTTTCAATCCTGCTTTATACTGGATAATTCTGCAAACTATAGTTTAGCCCCTCCCTTGATCATATCCTGGATCCGGCACTAAATATATAAGTGATTATGTTTGTAAATCTTCTGACCGATCTCGATCAAATTTTCAACATAGATGAGATTTAGGCCTGGGATGACTTCTATCATTTTACTTTGACGGTGCTACTTGGAAGTGGAGAAGACATATAAAAAGGATCGAAAATGGCCGATAATAGTATCGAATCAGGTCCGTATCCACGGGGATCTAAGGGGGGCCAGGCCCGCCCTAAATTTTTAGCCTCCTAAAATTTTAACGGTAAGCTTGCAAATGAACTATAATATGGTGATGAACAATTATATGGTTGTATCGGGCCCCCCTAACTTCTGCCGTCCCCCAACATTTTTGAGCTGGCTACCGGCCTGAGTCGAATCCATAGTTTTCGGGATCGCTGAGTTGAACAGTGGCACTTCTGATGCTGTTTAAATCCAAATTCAGCTCCGTAACTTAGAGGAGTGGAAGATATGTAAAAAAATAATCGAAAATGACCGATATTAGTGTCGAATTCATAGTTTTCGGAGTCGCTGAGATAAACAGACACTCTTCCGATGCCGTTTAAATTCAAATTCAGTCCCACAACTTGCGGAAAGGGAATGGGGAGAGATATAAAAATGATAGAAAATGATCGATAACAGAGGGCGCTTCAGTAATAGTAAAAAGTGACTGACTAGCGGAATATATATCACAATTTTTCTTACTTTAACAAAGTGAAGCTGATAACTGACGCTAGTTATTAATGAAAGAATCAAACAAGTCTCTCATGATGACGTGACTGTTTAGTAAAATGTGCTGTTAGCCATAAAAGCTTGGCATCCCCTGCTATAGGGCGTAATCGTGGGACATATAAATGAACGATTGACAGGGGTATAGGCAGCAGGTTTATCTAGGAGGGGCCCATTGTTTTTGAGCGGGGGAACCACAATGTACAAAACCAAAAATTTTGAGGCCTGAGAACAAGCGAAATTTCTTTTTATTTCCGTTAGAAAAGCTAAAAAAACTGCCCTTTTTAGCTTTTTTCTCAATAAATATTATGTACTAGGTAGGTTTTAGCTTTTTTCTCAATAAATATTATGTACTATAGTGCGTCCAGTAAGAGAACGTCTCTGAGAGCTCGCAGTGACATTGCCACTACTCGCGTGTCAAGTTTTTTTTTCGGTGCAACTGTAGTGGCAATGGTATAAGACAGAGTGATCGTGGTTGGTAACACTGGTATCAAAGTAGGGGCTGCAATGTCCCACTGCATGTGGTAAGAAACGTCAGAGACCATCTCTTGTTGGCCGTGCTATAGGTAGGTTTTATTATGCTTAACCAAGAACTACTGCTCCGGATCAAATGTTATACCTTTGTGCAAAACTTATTTTAATTTAAGCCCTTGTACACAGAATCTATCTACATAAGACTGATTTTCCTTGAAATTTCATTTAATTTCTTTAAAATTTCCTGACAAAAATATTTGTTTATTATTCCTGACTAAAAAACACCATAATTATTTTATTAACAGCTATATCTCACTTCCTGCTTTACACCAAGTAGAAAAACAAGCGAATAAAATCCAAAGGGAAAACTGAATAAAAACTGGTTGTTTTTTCACCATACTTTCCATCTGATAAAAAAAATATTTAAAAAAAATACTTTACAGCATATAAAAAATATAATGTACTTACAAATTAGTTTAGTGGCATTGTTTTGTAGCAGTATTTATAGTACCTTGTTGAAACGTTTGTCTTCAAACTGTCAAATATAAATCACAGTAAACTGTAATCTGCTGTAACAAACACACACAGAGAAAAAATATTTTTCAAAGTTCATTTGTTTGTTTTTAAATGACTGAAACGAGGTAATCTTACGATGGCGTTTTAAAAGCTGGTCATTTGGGGGGGTTCAGGAAATCATTTGGGGTGTGTGCCCCAGATGGCCCCCATGGCTACACCCCTAAAGATTGATTTTTTTTAAATATATATAACATCGTTAGCTCTCGTAGTATTTGGATTGCTTCCAGATTTGAAGCCACCCTGTAATAATGAAATAATAATAAGTAATCATTTTTTACACTACCTTCTCCATTGGTTGGACCTCCTCCTTTCACAGCACCGTTACATCTCCAAGCTCCAAGGATGAAAAGATCCAACAGGGCCATTTCGTTTGTGACAAAATATAAAAGTTCTCCTTTTTTGAAACCTCTTCGCGTAAGAGCACTGGCAACCTTCTTCGTCAATGGTTGCACTTCAGAGAATAGAACTTTGGTTTCATGTACGACGTCAGTCTGTAATATACAAGAAGATTAAATCAGAATTATGCTATGCCTTAATCACATAAAAATTTAAAAATCACATAAAATAGATATATAAGCCACCACACTAAATTATCTCGCTCCATTTGTTTATATTAAATCATGTTATGATTTTATATATTCTTTTTCAATATATATATATATATATATATATATATATATATATATATATATATATATATATATATATATATTCTTTTTCAATATATATTCTTTTTTGCTGCAACCTGTATATCGCTAGCGTTTCTTCTGTATTTCAGGTGGTACTTTTGGATGCCTCGCACTGTATATACAACCTTGGACAGAAGTACTAGTCACTCACTCAATTTCTAGAAATTTAACTCCTTTTGACTGTTACCAACTATTTTGTATATTTGTAAGTATTCCCACGCTAAGTAATTAACCAAAGAAGACATCACGAACATGCAAAAACATGTTGCGACGCATCTACAGAAGAAAACGTGCATTTGACATTTTCCTTGTATGTATTTACTTTACTACAAACGCTGGAAGTGTGCGTATTGGCCCAATAGTCTTCAACTGGTAGTGGCTTACTGTAAAGAATAATATTACAGTGGAGTACCGATTTTCCGAGTCTCGATTAATCGAGATTGGTGACTGTAGAAGGACAAGGGATTGAACGCGACCGGGAAGGCACTGCTCTACTAGTGCCCTATCCAGATATCCAAGTTTCAGAATCTTGCGGTACTCCCACAACAATTTTTATAGAGGTAGTTGATGAGTATCCAAACTATTATATATGCCCGTAACCAAGCTGCCTTTATAAAAAATGTTGCGTGAGTACCTTAGGATTCTGAAACATGTGGTTTTGGATAGCGCACATATTAGTTCCTCAGTGAAGTCTTGACCTGACTACTGTAGGTCTCATAGTTTTGGAACTATGAACCTTTAAAGTTCATTTTTCATGTTTTCGGCAACCTATAACTTCGAAAGGAAGCATTTGTGCACGCAGGTTGGTTTATACTTTTTGTCTTATCTTGGTGTCAGGAATCACCTCCCAAACGTTTCGCTAATGTTTTGAAACACCCTGTACATGAAAATTTTCCTTTTCAGTTTCTTCTGGAAGTATTTCAGATGTTCCACAGTTATCAGGTTGATCGAAGAGAATTTTCCTTTCCAGCTTAAAAAAATAAAAAGAAAAGAAAAGAAAAAAGAAAAGAAAAAGGAAAAGAAAAGAAAAGAAAAGAAAAAAAGAAAAGAAAAGAAAAAAGAGAAGAAAATGCGTGAATTCCGTGTTAGATTTTTTTTAGCTCTGCTTAAGTATTCGGATAAGGAGCGCCATTTGCGGAGGATAAGTTGACCCTTGAGTTTAGAAACATATATCCTGTTAATAAATTGTATACTAATATACATATGTTCTGTTAATTAAAAAAAGGCGAAACTGTTATGTTGATGAACTATCTCTTTCCCCCTCCACTTCCCCCGTTTGGAAATCTGAAATAACTATTGATTCAGACCATGTACCTC
Source organism: Thermobia domestica (assembly GCF_964235325.1). Taxonomy (NCBI): domain Eukaryota; kingdom Metazoa; phylum Arthropoda; class Insecta; order Zygentoma; family Lepismatidae; genus Thermobia; species Thermobia domestica. The sequence goes on along the minus strand of NC_137471.1, from coordinate 15,307,940 downwards.
GTACATCCTTATCTATGATAATCTTAAGTTTTTTTTAAAAAAATATTATCCATTTCAGTATCAAATGAATCATCTTTCGACTGTAGTATTTAAATTCTTATATTTATATGGTCTAAAATTTCCCTTTGTAACGTAATAGTCCCAATAAATGTATTTTTGTATGCATTTTGTATAAGAACATATGTAAGAGCGCAAAGGATGAAAACTACATAGAGGGAGAGATAATCTATAATTGACAGGCCTATGTCTGAAGTGAGCTACCATCTGGTGGGCAATTTCGGTACCAGGTCGGGAACTAAGCCTGGCCGTGACGAATTTCCCTCACTTTGGATTTCGCAGGTAAGGAGTATAGACATAAATGATATACTTCTATTAACGGATTTAATCTATAAAAATGTAATTCTTCAATTTTATTTAGATTATGTGTAAATGGAAAAGGAAGTATTTAGGTATCATCCCGGCATATTAAGGTCTCATGGATATATATATTTTTGGTCAATATTAACCTTCTAAATTTAACCTGCCTCGAGGCCTTATGCAAACTAATCATTTGTGCTCACATTTAAAATTATTAAACTTGTTATTAGTCTTGAGTCTTCACGAAATTTATGGTTTAGATAATATAAAGGGGACCTTATTTAAATTACTATTTCGATATTGCATATTTATATTACTTGTTGTTCTTCGTTACATTTTCACTACTTGTTTAACGTGTATAAAAAAGCATATACTTTTTCATGTTAATAAAATTGTTGCTTTAAAATTAGTATTATACTTCCCACGATATCTATTAATAATCCGTGTGCTGGCCTCCGTTGAATTTATAGAATTCACTAGAAGCCAAGCATGTTACACCTTCAAAATATTCAAGAGATAGGGTAAATGTGCCAGTCCTCGACCACCTAACTCATTTTCGTAAGGTCCTTAATCGCTGTTCACTGAGTGGAACAACTTAGGAGGATGCAACTAGCTCATATGTGTTCCTATATGTGTTGCTATATTGTATCTATGTTTTATCCAAAACTGAGATAACTTATACAATTTATGTAATATTAGTCGGAGAAACACCAATGACTGATTTCTTTTAGTTTTCGACCACTTTTCGTTAATGTTCGACCGCCTACTGTTTAGTCATCGACCATTACTCGGTTAATGTGCTTTTAATTGCAGTATGAAGGCTAAAGCATAATTTTACCAAACTAATAGCATCTGTAGATGTTACATCATTAGTTTTTCAGGTATCGCTTCGCAGTTGCGCACAATAGTCGCTGAGAATAAGTAATTTTGTGATAGTTTTGTCAAGAAAGGAACCACCAAATTCATTTAAGGTTCAGTGAAATGCAGCATCAAACAGCCTTTGTCTTCTCTGAGTTGAAGGGGTATAAATCCCATCTTCTAAATACGTTTTTAATTACTAATTGTGTTTGTTGCTACTTTGTGTATCACTTTTTTAATTAGTGATGCAAAAGTAACACATGTAACATTTTACTCAGTTTCCATGTAGAACTCTCGAACTGTCTTCTTTCATTCACTTTTTAAGGATTTGAACATTTTTAACGATTTGAACACTGATACATCGCAGGGTTGAAGAATATGTATGCTTTTTGGTGGAAGGCAATAGAGTACTATAGCATGGCTGGAATAAAATTCGCTGACTTTCATTGCTAAGTGAGTCTTGTGGCTGTCGATTAGCAGAAGGACTGTTTTTTTAATAGAGAGATCATCCTCCACCCATTTTAGAAAGCGGTTTGCTATCCATTCGTAGAGTGTTTCACTTCGCATCCAGCCGCTATCTGACCTGACCTGCCTATGAAAATCTATGAAGAAACTCCACTGATGACGTTCTTTGGAAGATTTCTTAATACAGGTATACGACCATCGGAGATACAATTTCTTCTTCTGCGGAAAAAGTGCAAAGCAGTATTAATGTTTCTTTCTCGTTGCCCTTCACCTCGTATCCCCGCTTTGGACCCCAACGCCTTTCCTGATTTGGGACACAGTTGAAAGCTGGATTCATCAGCATTAATTCGCTCAGAATCATTTAGAATATCAGATTGTCCCGTTTCTTTCAAGTATTTCTCAAGGTCCTAAAATCACAAGCGAATGTTTCCCTCGGTTACAGCGTATCGCGCCTTGTTCAAAGTTTCGGGACACGATTTGTGGGTGTCTTCTCAAGTAAGTGTAATACCAGGTTACACCAGCTCGATTGTCTTTGAATGGTGTTTTACATTTTTCTGAATCGACAATTTTTTAACACTGTTCAGAAGATCGTGTTTCTTCTGTAGAAAGCCCTTTTACTCATATTAAGGAGCCAGTTTGCTAATCCCTCTTCTTCTTGCTCTGTTAGGAATAGTTCTGGACCCATTTTTCGCTCTTTGGGACTGTGATCATGAAATTTATCCATCAGCGTTACCCGAGGAATTCCATAGATTACTGATGCCTTTCGTATGGAGCGCTTTTTTTTTTTTTTTTTTTTTTTTTTTTTTTGCGACAAGCCTCTAGAGCTTTTTGTAGATCTTCGTTTGAATAAGCTGGCAGTTTAAGCTTAGGCCTACTCACTCATTATCTCTGAAAGAAACAAAAATTCTTAAGGACATGCAAGGAAAACAGATGTATTCCAGACGTAAGCTGATAATAGCTATTCCGCCAACAATATTTGAATGCAGTTCCACGACGAAGCGAGAATAGTGTAGTTCAGTTTTAAACGAATTAGACCAAATATAATACATTTATTACTCAAATGAAATGTCATACCCTAACAGCGCCGTTAATTTTCCATGAAAATGTTGGGAAACTGCATGAATATTCAGTTTACTTGAATTTGAATTTATTTTATGGCCTTTAGGCATCTACGGTTCCGGCCGGGATAGTGTGGGGGAGAGGATGTTGGAAGATAGACGACCTGGGCTTATTTTCTAGGTACCATCCCAGCATTTGCTTGGTGTGACTGAGGAAAAACCCGAAAGACTCAGTCAGGATGGTCGACCGCTGGGATCGAACCGAGGACCTTCCGAATGCTAAGCCAACACTTTACCATTTTTTTAAGTTCGTCTCAAACGAGACATTGAGCCTGAATGCTCCTCACGCCAATTTGAGGTAATCCAATCATGACAGAGACACGAACACAGAAATATCGAGGACAATTAAAAATGTCCTTGCTCTTGAGAGGGTTTCGAACCCTCAATGGATTGAATCTTCACCATTACCACTGAGCCACGGCCATTCGGTGAATATTTACGTACTAACGGTAAGACTCAGCAGATTATTATACAAATGTAAATGGATCACTGAATTAATGCTTGAATCAAGAAATTCTGCAAGAAAATACAAACGCGAGTCATGGTCGGACATTGAAAAAACAATAATAATCGCCAGTACAGATGTATCACGAAAAGTAGCGGTCGAACACTAGTAAATGTTTTTTGTATTCCATTATAACTTCAGAATTGGTAACTAGGAACTCTTTCATGCAGATGAATCGAAAGTTAATCGTTATTGAAATTTCTACAATTTTTCAGTGCTCGACCACTCTGTGGTCGAACACTACTTAACAAAGAATATTTCATAAGACATTGTCCGACCACTAAATTTTAGCAATTTATTCCTCAAACCTTACAGTTATCACTAAAATTTAATTACTAAAATGTGGTCGACAGTTCCATGCAACAGAATAATATATGCATTTCTTACCTGGTGCGATGAATCTATGGAAAAGTATGAAAAACAGGGCACTGTCGTTCCCATTTGCAACAGATTAAAGTTGTCGAAAACTCAGTGCGTCTTCCGTAGGCATACATTTGATTGGCTATTGCCTAATGTATGTGGAATATATTTTGACAGTATCTTTATGATTGGTTCAGAATAAGCTGCAAATCAATTATAACGGAAAAGCATGCTTTTTTTTATATCGGAAAATAAGCCTAATACATGGTTGTAAAGTGAAAAGTGGTCGGCAACTAGGGGGTGGTCGAAGATTGGCACAACCACCCTATTGGTACGCGGAGAAATATAATCTACCCATTTACTTCTGCTATCCCATCACGACACAAACTGCATTGCTTTTGTATTTTCATAAACCTTTCATTACTCCTGGTAATTTTTCTACTATAGGTTTTATTGTCTCAGTTAGTTTCAGAAAGGCTATGGGGGGAAAAACACTGCCCACCACTGTATTTCAATAATACTTTGTATTTGTAATAATCTTTGTGGGCTTGAAAATAACAAAGTACCAATACGAAAGTCGCTATATTATTGTATTAACTTTAGATTAACTAAACTTTATTCCAGGCCCGTAGCCAGCCCAAAAATGTAGGGAGGGGCTCGGCTGAAGTTAGGGGGGGCGATCCAACCATATTATAGTTTATCATCGTATTATACTTGATTTTCAAGCCTACCGTGAAAATTTTAGGGGGGGAGCAAAAATTTAGGAGTCCCCGCCCCCCTAGACCCACCTGGATGCGGGCCTGCTTCATTCTTCTCACCTAATGTGTTTAAAAGATTGTTAAATCCATACATTTAAATCTAATTTCGTTTAACTTAATCTGTAAGAAAGTTATTTTTTAAAAAATAAAGAAAATATAATTTTTACCAGAACCCTTTCCGACGATCCAGGACCCCAACAGTTGCCGGAATTCCCCACTTTTATGAGCGGTCTTTATGATATGTCTACACTCAACGATGGCTACACATCCAAACACACGTAACTGGGTACGTAATAACTATTTGGAACGCATTTAGTAGGTTTCTAAGAACGCAAATAATTGTCTCGAATGTTTGAACTCAACTTCAATAAATTTAACTGTGATTTTAACAGCCTAGAGTAGAGTAATCCAATAACGTGCTTGGATCCGTTTGTATACAGGGTGTTTCAAAACAACACCGACAAAGTTTGGGAAATGATTCCTGACACCAAGATAAGACAAAAAGTATAGACCAACCTGGGTGCACAAATGCTTCCTTTCGGAGTTATAGGCTGCCGAAAACATGAAAAACTAAAATTTTAAGCTCCACAGCGACAAAACTATGGTACCTACCGTACTCGGGTCAAACCTTCACTTAGGAACTAATATGTGCCCTATCCAAAAATCAATGCTTCAGAATCCTAAGGTACTCATGCAACAATTTTTATAGAGTGAGTTTGGCTAAGGACATATAATTTGAAGTACTCACCAACTACCTCTACAAAAACTGTTACGGAAGTACCGCAAGACTCTGAAACTTGGATATTTGGATAGAGCATATACTAGTTCTTAAGTGAAGTCTTGACCCGACTAGGGTAGGTCCCATAGTATTTCAGTATTAAGTTAATTTTTTCATGCAGCCTCTAACTCCGAAAGGAAGCATTTGTGCACCCAGGTTAGTGTATACTTTTTGTCTTATCTTGGTGTCAGCGATCATCTCCTAAACGTTGTCGATGTCGTTTTGAAACACCATATATATACATCTATCTATCTATCTATCTATAAATATATATATTTTGTTTATAAATATGTATAATGGATTTGATTTTTATATAATATCTGGAAAGTCTTAGTTTTGAGTCCATATTGTATAAATCTTCACAATTAAGAGAAATAAGCAAGAACAATAGACAAATGCTGTGGCAAACAACACCAAAATCGAGTCTTGGGAAACGCCACAGTGACAAATAATCTATCTAGTATAATATAATATGAGTAAGCAGGGGTGAAAAGCCCAGTGGGGGAAAATGCCCACCTCCCAAAATAACAAGGAAGGGGATATGAAGTAACAACATTGATACTATTTTGTGAAGGCGCAATGCTATGGAAGACGAAGGTGACACCAAACGACATTGTGTAAAGAAATTGAAGGCGTACAGGTTGATTTCAATGTGGTAAATACATAATTTTTACTTTGAATGTTTTTCGAACGTTTCAGACTTATGGAAAAAGAATGATTATATTGGTGCATTGGGAAATCCAATGCATGTGCGTTGCACAAAGTAGGGTTCTGCTGTTCTGATGCAATAGTGGTTTGCCAGCATTCCACGCAGTGTTGGAAGTTTATTGAACTGAAACTATCGTGTTGGACATCGGGGTGATCTGCCCACTTGGTGACCGGGTGAATGGCCGGTGAGCGTTTCGCCCCACGGACACACTTGCCGTTTCAGTAATAGTAAAATGCTTGATTATGCTGCAGCCAATGACATAATTTTGTTATGTCTCCCAAGTCACCAAATCCATTATCTGCAACTATTGATCGTGCATTTTTGTAACTTCTCAAAATACATTTTCAATGCAGTATGTTCACATTGAATCAAAGCAAATCCTGGTCACAAACTCACACGCTTGTAATTTGGAGAATTAAGTAATCAAGCATGGTCGAAAGCAGCGATAGTAGGAAACGGAGCGGCTGGAATCCGTGCCTATGCAATATTCTCTTTCAATACTGATATAATTCCAGAGCAGGTTTTGAGAATAGTGTCACTGTAGTTCCAGTAGTTCTAATTCCAACTTGTAAAGTCCAGAGCTACCCTCTCCCTTAACGTCTAATGTTCCTTCCTCTTTTACCAACTTGTCAAGTTCAGGCCTACCCTCTTCCACAACGTCAAATGTGCCATCCACTTTCAGTGTGGAGCGTGATGCCGTAGTAAACCTAGAATCCTCACAAGCGAATGGAGTTCAACATGAGAATACAAACAATACGGAGATTTGAAGACATTACACAGGTACCTGTTGTACCAGCTTCTACTTCCAAGCGAAGGCTACGAGCGATGATTCTACCTGGACGTGAATTTCGCTCTCGACAGAGATCAGCAACATCTAGTACAGCTACTTACTTTCTTCCTAAGAAGAAGAAAAAGAACGTAGGCGATCCAAATAGGTCCAAAAAGTCAAAACAAACTATGCATTCCAAATTATTCGGAAAAATTTAAGTGCTTCAGGCGAAAATCAGGCCAACCGTATTGACTTATCTGATACAGATGAAGATGACTATTGCGGAATCTGCGGAATCTCTGATGGACATTATTATAAACTTACTGGACCTAAGTCTGCATGTTAGTGGATCAAGTGTATTCATTGTTAAATGTGGCTTCATGAAGTATGTACACGATTTCCAAATATGTACTTATGTATAACATAGCTTGGAAATCTAAAAATCATTAAAAAATAGAAAATCAACACTTCATAGAATGATGTAACCAAAAAAAAAAAAAAACCAGGTAATTATGTATTTTATTTATCAGAATACTATTGTTATGAACACGTAGGCTATTTGCCAACTGGAACTCTGTAATATATTATTCTTCACGCTGGTATTCTAAGTGAAGAAATACAGATATCAAATTTTTCCACTCATTATATACTCTTAGAACCAGAGTATCAGAAAGTTTCGAAGTTTATTATATTCAGAAGAAAATACTTTATTTATCTACGTTGACACATTATTACTTTCAAAATTGTTTTCACGCAAAGCATTACAGCACTCCTAGTGTTTGTACTAATTCTGGAATACTTGCTCTAAGTCAATTTGCATCTGCAATTTGGAGTGGATCATCGAAGTGGTGTCAAAACAGCAACACTCAAGCTATATCTTCATTTTCAAGAAGATAGAACTAGTTGTGCAAGTGAGAACCATATAGATTCTACACAGAAATTTAAGTGTGAGGAGAGGTCAATGACACGGTGCATTGTCATCGAGAAGTTTTTTTTTTTTTTTTTTTTTTTTTTGCATGCGATAAAACGGTCGCTTTCGCCAAATAACCAAACTCAGGCTTCCTAATAACCTGGCATTAGAACTTGGCGAAAGAAAACTGGAGACACCACTCACTGTCCCAGAAAAGTAGAAGCATGTAAATTCAGTTCTTTTCCTTCAATGAGTGTCATATATATTTGTTTTTATCATATTTTCCATTTGGAGTTAGCGTAATACTCCACTAAGACTGTTTCATGTTATTAATATTTTGTTGTGCAATCCTTATATTTTACTTATATCAAGACACTTATATTTCATAATTAGACTGAAACTAAACAAAGATTTTCCATATCGAATTTTCAATTAATATCTGTTTTACTATTCTGTATTTTCAAAGATCAGGATCTGTAACTTAATGCTTTATAAGATAGATTTTTATAACTTGTACGATAATATACCGCAATATAATTTCTTGTAGTGTGAGAACACCTGTGCTAACGTGTTTTTAAAATGCTATGAATTTTCGCCTTATATAGTTTGGTGTTATGTGGGTGGGCATATTACCCTACGTATGTGGGCGTTTTGCCCGGACGATGGGGTATTATGCCCATTTTGCTCTTACTTAACAAACATCAGTGTATCTCCTACAGCATCAAACATTACATAATGTACCTCCCAGGTACAATTACCGAAGGATGTACCTTCTATTTCGTATGGTTTGTTTTCCAGTGCATTTCCACTCATAAAATAAAGAGCTTGTTTGTCTGTCTGTGTGCAGCCTGGGAACCAGACGAGTAGACCGAGAGTTACCAAATTTTGGTCACGGGTACCTTGATCCAAGCCTCAGACCAAGACAAAGCGTTTTCTTTTTTTTAAATTCGAACCGGGAGAGTCTCAGAGGAGGTTACTGGGACATGTAAAAATAGTAGGAAATGACCGATCTTAGTGTCAAATTCATAATTTTCACGGTCGCTGAGATCAATTGTGACACTACGACCCACTATAACCCAGCATTCACCAAAACCCATCGTCATCAACTCTGACCTATGATCCACGCCCTCTTGTCCACTGACTAAAAAGTTTACACTTGTAATAAAACAAGGCTGTGAAATTATCATCAATCGGAGTTTGAATTTCTACGGTCAATCGCTCAAGCACCGCTCTGAAATGAAATGAAATCTGTGAGTTTTACGTCCCACAGTTATGCCGGTTAGGCTAAAGGAGACGGTGATGATGAGTAATGAATGAAATGGTGGAATGAAGAAAGTGGGAGGAAACGGGAGAACCCCGAGAAAACCCACGCACACGGTGTTTGTCCTCCACAAAGTTCACTTGGCGGGGGCTGGGATCGAACCCGGGACCCCTAACACCAGAGGTGAACGCTCTACCACTGAGCCACCGCGGCACCCAAACACAGCTCTGTTACAATACCGGTGGATCCGACCTTTACTATGTAAAATAATAAAATGTTTGTCATTGGCCATATTATGATGAATTTCAATTTATTTATAATATACAGGGTGTTTGAAAACAACACCGACAACGTTTGGGAGGTGATTCCTAACACTAAGATAAGACAAAAAAGTATAGACCAGCGTGAGTGCTAGTTCGAACTCGTTACTTCCCGGACCAAAAGCACAATCTCCAGCCTTTAGGCTAGGGTAGAATGTTCTAAATTTATATGTGTAATACATTAGCCCCAAAATACATCAGATGATGATGTAAATAAAAGGTGACATTGTGGCTCAGCGGTATAGGTTTCGTCTCTAGTGCGAAGGGTCCCTGGTACGATCTCAGGTCACGAGTTCACTTTTGTCAGTCTTTGGTGTTCTGTAGTTAACAAGGCATGAACATAGTGCGTAAAATATATTAAGAGCTAAAGTTAAAAGTGAAATCTACAGTATTGCAGTACAATTGATGGTCTCAAGCCTGGACCTTGTACACAGAAGGCACACCCGTTAGCCACTTAAGAAATCCCTCCGACTTGGATGGTTGTTTCTGTGTTCTTTGAATATCATATTCACGGAGAAATTAAATGTCGACTAAAAGCAGGGAATTCGTGTTACTATTCGATTCAAAATCTCTTGTCGTCGCGAATTCTGTTGAGGAATTTGAAGCTTAAAATATACAAAACGATAATCATGCCTGTTGTTCTGCATGGTTGCGAAACATGGTCACTTAATCTGAGGGAAGAACATAGACTGAAAGTATTTGAGAACAAGATCCTGAGACGAATATTCGGAACCAAGAGGAACGGGAATGGGGGAAACTTCATAACGAGGAACTATATAATTTATACGGTTTACCCAGCATTGTTAGGGTCGTCAAGTCTAGGAGGCTTAGATGGGCGGGTCATGTAGCAAGGATGGAAGAAAGTAGAAACGTTTTCAAAGTCTTGACTGGAAGACCAATCGGAAAACGACCATTAGGAAGACCTAGGCGCAGATGGGAGGACAATATTAAAATGGATCTCGCAGAGATTGGAATACAAAGTAGAAACTGGATGTAGCTAGCTAAGGATAGAAGTCAGTGGAGAGCTTTTGTGAACGCGGCATTGAACCTCCGGGTTCCATAGGCCATAGAGTGAGTTAGTTAGTAAGTTGAATATCATATTTAGATTTCTACTTAATCTAGTACAGAGGCTTCCGGAAGGGGGATTTAGGGATTTAACCTCCCCTACAAGGTATTATACCTGAGCAAGGTATTATACTAAAATTAACATTTAGATACAAAAATCACACTTGTCCTGAAAATATACGAAATTGGGTCCTTGAACCTCCTTTATTGAAATTCTAAATACGCCACTGATACAGTACGGCAAGGACACCAGCACAAAAACATAGAGAACAGTTAAAAATTGTCCATGCTATATACTAGAATTCGAACCCCTTATGCTTTACGCCTCGTCAACCGAAGACGAACACCTGAGACTTTAAATCTACTACTTACGGATACATTGGCCTCGAAGTAAAACAACAGATGATTACGTAACTACAGAAGAAGAAATAAGTACTCACCACCCACGGGTCATTCTTAGTTCTGTCCAAGTGTTTGCTCATTTTCTCAAACAGGTAGTCAATGATTGAAATTTCTGGAGTGGGTTCCCTCAGCTTCAGAGGCGACACAAATATTTGTTCCTCCATTGCTTTACACAATTCTTGTATACAAAGTACTTGTAGAGTGCGGAAGACAAGATTTATATGGACAGAACACTTGACCACTTGATCAGAAACTAACGAGAATCTCCTTCATGAGAAACACTGGTAATTGTCTTGTAACGTTATGTTGACGTCCTTGGTAGAATTTCGCCTCAAGCTAGAAAACAAAAAGAAGTTGAATTGAAGTCTGCAGAGTCATTTTGATACCGCAGACACTTAAGTGAAGAAAGTATAATTATTTTGACATTTTGGATTGGCACTACATGCTTTTTGTATGCTTATACAAATATACTGTATGTATAATGTTTCTTATAACCATAAATGATTTATGTGGAAGTCAAGGATACAGGAAGTTCTAGGTGACACAAGCCAAATTCATCAATACTCAGGAGAGTTATTTGTATATTTACACTGTCATAGTTACCAGGAATGGACAAATAACTCAATTACTCCCTGAAGATGGGCAGTAGATAATGCGTACCTTTACCTGCAACGGTTTTACACACAATTCACCGAGCCTTTAGGATCATTTGCAATATCGTAATTCGTAACTTAAGAAAGGCGCCGGTATCCATTCTTCGCACGGGGAGAGTACGTTTCATTTTGGACATAAAAAAGGGCTGTATTTGGATTTAAACTGCATCGGAAGTGTCACTATTCATCTTAGTGACCCCCAAAACTATGGGTTCGGCACTAATATCGGGCTTTTTCGATTGTTTTAATACAGTATATCTCCTCCTTTCTTTTTCCTTAAGTTGTATGTCAAAGTGAAATGATAGAAACCATCCCAGGCTCGAACCTCATCTACGTTGAAAATTTGATCAAGATCGATTGGGTGCTTCAAGAGTTATTAAGTCACAAACGTAGACACTTTCATTTTTATAATATACGGTAATTTAAGTTTTAACGTGTATCAGCAGACGAAAATCAATTATCATATCATACAATCAATCCTTAGCGTTCAATATACATTACATGAATTTCGTTAAACATAGATATAATATTGAAACCGCAAAATGGAAAGCTGTAACTTTCGGTATCGACAGAAGAATAAGGAAAGATTTAACTTACTCTTTTGGGTCCCCATTCCGAATCGGTTTGTGTCAATGCAACGCAAAATCTTGCACTTTAGTTTGCAGTAACAGGTATAGTGGTTATAGCTGATTTTTGCATTACTTCCGTTGCGCTACGCTCTACTTTTTTTTTATTTTTGTGCGAAGGCTAGTATGGAATGACGCCCAAGGACGCTGACTTCATATCAAACAATTGAGTTGCATTTCACATTGTGAAACTTCTAAACCATGAAGGTAAAGTATTTGAACCGGAAGAGGTAGACCTATCTCTTCCGGTTTAAGTACTGAATCTCCATGCTCTACCATTTCGGTTGGAATATGTGGATACGTTCGGAGATGGAATCTATTCTTGTGACATTCAATCCACACGCAAAGAACCATTCTCGTTTCCTATTACAATTCTTCCTCTGAGAGGATAAGAAATGAAACAGGAAGTTTGTTTTAGAGTTTAACGTCTCACTTTTATTCTCTCACAGAGCATACCTGAAAAGCTGATGATGATAGTCTAATAAGAGAAATAGTACAATAATGAAAGTGGTACGAAACGAGAGGATCTAAAAAAAAAAAAAAGAAAAACTTACACACTGTGTTTGTCCACCACCACAAATTCATTTAACGTGAGCTGGACCTAACTAGAGACCCCACACGCACAAGATGAAACTTCTACCACTGAGCTACCTTTGCCACTCGAGCTCGAATCTTCTCGTGTCATTATTTCTTAATCATGATTTTTTATGTAGTTGTACGAAATATGTCATCTTGCAAAACTGATCTCGTTAAGATGCGAAGTTATAGTTTAAAGTGTATAATTCAATCCTGGCAGCAATAAAATCTGTATTTCTTACGGTGACGACGAGAATATAATCACGACGTTTGTCAACAGTTGTAAAAAGGTATATTCTAATTCTAAAGTGAATCCAAATTTGCTCACATATGTTCTCAGAAGAGAAACAAAATAATAGATTTAGGTCGGCCGCACATAGACCAGAGGAGCTGAAAGCTGAGCCTAGGTGCAAGTACTATGAGTAATTCGCACTCAAACACCTGCTAGACAAAAGACTTTCCATTGCTGTGAATGAAACACTTTCTAATACACTCATGTCTCTCTCCTCCTCTCTCCGCATCCTCTTTTGCCACACTATCTGCGCTTTAGATATCCTGTACTCGTATGCGGCTAGCCTTAGTGAAAACTAGGGATGGGCACGAGCGAGTTCTGTTTGAAACTCGACTCGACTCGAAACAGACATCTTTGAGCTCGACTCGAGAACTCAGCTCGAAAAGTTCCCTCCAACTTAACTCAAATTTGGATCGAGTTCCGAGTCGAGTCGAGCAAGAAACGAGCCAAATCGAGCTAAATCCTGTGTGTAGTTTCAAGTACTCTTTTCAAGTATAATTATCAATGATATTACTAGACCTACTATTAATACTACTACCACTACTACAACTTCTTCTTCTTCTTCTTCTTCTTCTTTTTATTATTATTATTATTATTATTATTATTATTATTATTATTATTATTATTATTATTATTATTATTATTATTATTATTATTATTATTATTGAGCCAAGTCGAACCAAGCCGATGGACTCCTTTCAACGGAGCTGGCTAGAGCCAATGAGTTACCTGAGACGAGTCAGTGACTCATCTCAACCGAGCCAGCTCGAGTTGTTCGCTCAGTTAAACAGAAGTGAGCCGGTTGACATCACTACCCGGGTTGCGCTTCTGCTTGGGCTCAAAAATTCGCACTTGCAGGTCTCTGCCTTGATGGTAAGAATTACAATATATTCTTATATTGGTGCTCACGACATTTGAGGTTGTCTCGTTATGGAAATCTAACGTTGTCTCGTTATCGAGACGAGACGGGATGAGACCGGTGTCCCCTATTGTGAGCAACAGCAGAAGTATTCCACATTGCTGCTTACATTTCTCACGGCTTTCGCTTTCCAGTCTAATCAGGCAATGATTTCAAAACGAGTTAAAACGAGATGAACGAGCGAGCCATTTCTCAAACTCGACCTCAAAAACAGTGACTCGACTCGGAACTTTACTCGAGAAAATTACCTTTGACTCGACTCGAAACTCGAGTCGAATTCGAATCGAATTCGAGTCGAACCGAGTTTTAGCTCGAATCGTGCCCATCCCTAGTAAAAACAAAGAAAGAGAAAAGGAATTATGCTTCTTAGAAGGAACCATTCTGATTTGGTCAATTCAATTGCTGAAAATTATTGCTAGCACTGGATTCAGGACCAAAAGAAACAGAGAAAAAGAGGGTGTTTATTGCCAGACTGTATACAGGGTGGGAGATAAATGAAAGCAAAGCACGAAGATAGAACGTAGAAAATGTCTAGAAATGCCATGTTAATTTTGAAATGACTGGAGGGATTGAGGTCTAATGTTGGATATAAGAAAATCTGTAGTTCCACTGAATAGGCGTAATGTGAATCATGGTGGAGATCGGAAAAGCCGCCATGTTAAAATAAGCGCAAGAAGAATGTACGGGAAAGGGGTCGTATGACATATGGCTCTTGACGCACACCGTCTATTGAAATCAATAGTGACCAATACATTTGAGACCTCTGTTTAGTAGCAACTGTTATGGGCATTAATGATTGTGTGGATACAAAAATGGAGACAACAGTGGACACATCTGAAAAACGAACAAAAATGGACAATCGGGCTCTTCACAGCTGTCTCCGGTATTAAAATTGAAGCATTAGTCGACAGGTCGAGGAATTTGAAGCTTAAAATATACAAAACGATAATCATGCCTGTTGTTCTGTATGGTTGCGAAACATAGTCACTTACTCTGAGGGAAGAACATAGATTGAAATTATTTGAGAACAAGATCCTGAGACGAATATTCGGACCCAAGAGGAACGGGAATAGGGAATGGCGAAAACTTCATAACGAGGAACTACATAATTTATATGGTTTACCCAACATTGTTAGGGTCGTCAAGTCTAGGAGGCGCTCAGGTGGGCGCGGGTCATGTAGCTAGAATGGAAGAAAGTAGAAACGCTTTCAAAGTCTTGACTGGAAGACCAATCGGAAAACGACCATTAGGAAGACCTAGGCGCAGATGGGAGGACAATATTAAGATGGATCTCGCAGAGATTGGAATACAAAGTAGAAACTGGATGCAGTTAGTTAAGGATAGAAGTCAGTGGAGAGCTTTTGTGAACGCGGCATTGAACCTCCGGGTTCCATAGGCCATAGAGTTAGTTAATTAGTTAGTCGACAGGTGCCATGAATGCGCCATGTGCTGTTTGGAAATATCCAGTTTTGTAGAAAGCATATCTAATCATAAATTGGTGCTGTAAACTGGAAATGGATGAGTGATTGCAAGTTAATGAAGTTGTCCCGTTGTCATATTTTGAAGTCAGATTACAGAAAAACGGCATCTGTTATATATTTTATGAAATTCGTATACGTACGGAAGAAGAACACATCCAAGGGTTGTATGAGCGACGTGCAATCATCAGGGATAAGGAGTCGGATAAGTCCAACATTATCCGGTGTCTGCACCAACTCTTTATCTTTATTGGTTCTCCATCAATCAACGAGGAGCAGCAGTTTCATCTGCTCTACAGAAGGCCAGAAAACGTCAGTCATGAACTCTTTCAGGTTGTCCTTGCTCATATTTTTACTTTAACCAGCATATGAACGAATATTAGGTAGATCGGGACGTTTATTGGCTGAAAAGTGGCCTGATTCACATTTGTAGTTGTTTCTCATTCACCTCACCTTTACGACAGTATTGCTACATTGCCATAGCGTGAAACGCCTCTTATTACAGAGGTCTCAAACTGCGTTGGCCACTATTTATATCAATAGACGGTGTGCATTAAGAGCAATCTTTGCCACGTGACCCCCTTTCCCGTATATTCTTCTTGCGTTAATTCGAACATGGCGGCTTTTCATATCTCCACCATGATTCACATTACGCCTATTCAGTGGAGTTTTACATGTTTTCCTCATATCCAACATTTGACCTTAATCCCTCAAATTGTTTAAAAATTAATATGGCATTTCTAGACATTTTCTATGTTTATTTTCGCTCTTTTCCCCTCACTTATCTCCCACCCCATATACGTTCTGCTTCTAAACACCCTCTATTTCTCTGTTCCTTTTGGTGCTGAATCCACTGCTAGCAATCATTTTCAGCAATTGAATTCTCCAAATTGGAATGGTCCACTGTTAGAATTATGCATGATTCACGGAGTTCCGTGATCTCTGAGTTGTCTGAGTCATGGGTCTATCGTGTCTGGCTTAGTTACCACGTCTTTCGGGTCGCAGATATGATGACCTTTCGTCAGACGTATGTCACGAATAGTGTTGTAAAAAAAAGTTTTTTTTCTGTGAAGTTTTTTTTCAATAAAAAACCGTTCTTTTTCATGTTTTTTTCAAATGTCTGTTTTTTTTTCTGGCAACTATTATTTATTGATTTATGTTGCAGATTATTGAAATAATCAACAGAACTTGAATCGAAGCCCTCGTAACTTACAAATCGTTTGTTTCTTTGTACCTATACGAGCAAAATTGTGTGATTATTCCTTTCGGCCCCAGGTCATTTTTGGCGTTTTCCTACATTTCCAGTTAGACTTATTGCTCAAAAACTATTCATTCGATTGATATAGTTAAGTCCTTATATTTTAGAAAATGGATGTAGCTATTTTTTGGTGTAAGTTGCATTGCAGTGTTGCCAGCGGGTGGGAAATTGAGGGAAATGCAGGGGTGAAAATTTACAAAAAATTCCCTAACCGAATTTCAAAATTTTTTATATCTAGCACCATTGCTGCTATATGGGTTCAGTCACCTAAACAAATCTTTGGTGTGTTCACAAGGTACAGTGAAATCCTGAAGTCGCTGGCTTCCATTCAAAGAGGTGAGAAAAAAAATTCTGTCATACACATGAAATTTTGACACTTTTTACGCCTCAGAAGCAAAAATGAAATATGCCAGGCCTACCGCTTCTCTAATTATCCTATTGAAACTTTTTATAGTGCGTTTTGTAGGGCAAAGAGAAAGCTTTCAGGTAGTGGTACGTTTGTTTCAATGTAGCCAGTAAGAGGATAATAATAGAGGGGAAAATGGAAATTTTCCGAATTTTTCACCTAATAGTGGGAATTAATTGTTTTCGCTGGAAACGCGGCCATCAGACAGACGAAAACTATCTGAAAATAAACGCAGTACTCCAAGAATATATCCTACAAGTATCGTGGCGATATATAACAAAGTAAGCATGAAATTTAAAAAAATCATTCTACCTCAGAAATTCACCATTTTCTTACCATTTCCAAAACATGGTTTATTATAAACCTCAACTGTACTTCCCCTAATTATTCTAGTGAAACTTTTTATGGTGCGCTGTGCAGTCTAAGGATGAGGCTATTAGACACTGGTACGTTTGTTTGAATGTAGCCAACAAGAAGGAAATAATAGAAATAAAAAGGGATTTTTTTTTCCAAAATTTGCCCCTAAAATCTAGGATTAAATTTTTCTGTAGCTGGACAAACTGTTATCAGACACACACACAAACTATCTTAAAATAAGCTTTGGTATCCCTCTAATATATCCTACAAGTATTCTGACGATATCTAATAAAGTAAACATGTCAATAAAAAATATATCATTCTACCTTTAAAAATATCACAGTTATCTTTCCAATTAGAGAACAAGGGCTACTGTAAACCTCAACTGTACTTCCCCTAATTATCCTACTGAAACTTTCTATAGTGCGTTGTGTAGAGCAAAGACGAGACTTCCAGATAGTGGTACGTTTGTTCCGATATAGCCAACAAGAGGGAAATAGTAGAGACAAAACATATAATTTTTCCAAAATTTCCCTCTAAAATCTGGAATTAAAATTTTCTGTAGCTGGCAACACTGCTACCAGACAGACGCAAACTATCTTAAATTAAACATTGGTACACTACTAATATATCCTACAAGTATTATGGCGATATTTAAGGAACAAAGCTTCTAATTACCAAACATATATTACGGTAAACAGAAAAGTAAGGAAAAACTAGAAAAATCAAGGGTTAGAACCTAAATACGAATTTTATGTGCGCCCCCTAATTACCCCATTGTAACGATCTGTACTTGCGTTTGTTAAGTAAGGACAAATGTTTGACTGGCGTAAGTTGACTTGCACTCGGACGTATAGGTACAGATTTATAAAGAAAAATTTCTATTTTTTTGCCCAAATATAGGAGAATTTTAATTTCCCTAATTGGCAACACTGCGCGCAGGCCCGTCCAATTTATGTCAATAGTTAGGTATCCATCCGAGGTATCTACCTGGCAAGTCTTAAGGATGTCTTTCTACAACGAAGGAAGCTACAGGGAAAAAAGAAGTAAAGGAAATTCGAAATTAGAAAATTCTCGAATTTTTGACTGGGGTGAAATTTGAGAAGGAAATTCGACACCAGAAGAAAAAGAAATTAATATGATAAACTATAGTCCAATCATATTTTGCAAGAATAATATCCCGATATCTTAATTAGTGTTCACACAGGAGCGGATTAAACAAGTAACACACCCGTATGTGCCACTTTGGCCACCTGGGCCACCGAGTATACATTTGATTACATTTTTTTGACTACTAACTCGTGTTGTTGTTGGAGTTATAGTCTCGACTAATAATAATATCGTTGTAAACAATAACTTTATAAGGAAAATTTTCTCTCCTTTTTACATCTTAGTTCCAACACTGTTGGTGAGAAATGCAGGGTGTTTCAAAATAAATTTTGGGGTTTTAAGTCTTCGTAGTACTTATTACATTTTACGTACAATTATAAGCAATGCATTAAGTAAAAGAGCACCTCAAACAGTCTTTGCTACAAGTGTTCAATGTGAGATTCATTCGTCACACGGCACACATCGAGTCGATAGGCGAGAAAGGCCCATAAACTTTCCGCCATATGACACAAAACACATTCAATTTAGGGGAGTCTCGTTCCAACTGTACCATCTCCTGAGGATTTGCTGACGGCCAGATGTAAACATTTTGAGTGTTCACATTAGCTCTTAGGTGAAAGGTCGATTTATCACTGAAGACGACACGATCCAGAAAATCTTCATTGTTATGCAGGAATATTTCACTTGCGAAATTGGCGCGTAAACCGTAGTCTGTAGGCTTTAGACCTGTAACAACTGCAAACGATAAAGACGTAGTTGCGTCTCCTTAATATTCTTCACACAGACGGTTGCACTGTGCAGATTCAGTCTTTATTAAAACACAAAAAGCTTTCTGCTCTCTAGTCTCCATCTTTGCTACTTGCTCTTTCTAACGGCAGACAGAAGAAACAATGCATGTACATGCGTGCGTACAAAACTGTTTGAGTTGCTCTTTCATTTGATATAATATTTATAATTGTAAGTTAATTGTAATAGATACTACAAGGTTTCAAAACCCTAATATTAATTTTGAAACACCCTGCATTACTTCAAATTGAGTCATCCTATATTCATGTCTTAATTACATATCATCAGGGCCGGTCCTAGTCAATTTGTCACCTCGTGCAATGGCATAATTTGCCGCCTCCCTCTTTCTTCAGAAAGAACAAATCTTAAAAGTCATGATTTTAAGTATGCTACTCCAGCATGAACAACAAAGGTGAGGGTAAGTGCAGTTTCACTCAGAAAGGCTTAAATACTTACTAAAAATGCGATCCTGTTGTGTCTGTTTTTTTTTTAAAGTTTGAGTTGAGTTGATTTTAACGCCCCGTTCAGCAGCGAGGCTATATGAGACGTGGACCTACTGATTAACGTGGAATCCGAACCACATGAGCTCCCGCCGGGAATCGAACCCGGGTCTCCCACGCCAAAGGCGCGTACGCTAACCGCTTAGCCACGGAGGAGCTCTAGTTTAAATATTAATCTTTTATGTTGGTGAAAGATAAAGCAAACACACCTGTAGAGGAAAGATGGTAATCCTTTTTATAGAATTCACTATCGAGCTTTAATATCAAAGTATCAGTTTGCAGTTCCAGTGCAACTAGCTCTTTTATCTTTATTTCTTGATTTTTCTTCTACATCTTCTAACATTTAAAAAAAACTTGTTTCTATCTTCAGTGATAAGGAACTTGTTTCTGACAAAAACAAGACTAGTTTCATATCAAAACTGTGATAACTAACTAAATGGAACAGATATTCACTACTATTCGAGAATTGAATTCTTGCATTTGATAACAATCAAGCAATTTGTGCTAGGATTTATTCGACCATTTGCTTTAGCATTGTCCATGTGGCCTTAAACTAATGCAACCTAAACATAATTTATGAATGTAGTATTCAAATAGGTCAGCTTAGTAAATTTAACTACCATCATCATGAAGTCTGTTTCCAACAAGAAATATTTAATTTAAATAATATATTTATGACAGATTTTGCCGCTCCAAGCTTGCCGCTCCACGCAAATGCACGTGTTGCATATATGGTAGAGCCGGTTCTGCATATCATACATATCTAGTCGACAAATTATTTAAATATGGCATTTAGAAAAATACTATTAGGCAAATTAGTATTAGTTTTTATCTTTAGACAAGTTATTGGAATTTTATACTGTTCGTGACGTTATTTTCGTACTTATTAAAGGCCTGCTTTCACGAAAAAAACAAAATTTCATTTCTACTTTTATTTCTTACTTGATATTGATGAAAACTGCTGAAACCCGAATTGTTAATAGGTATGGTATTTATGTAAATTGTAAAATATTTGTAGCGTATCAGTATCTAGCGTTTAATTTATGTTACATTTTACGGTGATTACACCTACATAAAAATATTTCATAATTAAATAGACGTACGATGCATCACAAATGGCTATTTGAAAAAAAAAACGAAATTTAGAAAAAAACGAGAGGCAATGTTTTTTTTTTAAAAAAAAACGCACATTTCTGAAAAAATACGAACCGTTTTTTTTTTTTTATTTACAACACTAGTCATGAAGTTTGTTATCCGCCCTATCACAGTTACGTGCTACGTATGGCGGGTGTAACTAAGCAACCAGAAACACACTAGGATCAGGAGTGGATTAAGGGCGGAGCCAATGGAGCCCAGGCTTAGGGGCTCCCCCAAAATCTCTCTCTTTAATACTAAAATATAACAATAAACTTATGTCATAGGCTTCAGACCCATGTTATTTTTTTTCCATTCGCTTCGCTCGCGATATCGCTAAAGTTGTCTTCTTCCACCAGCGTCTTCACGATACTTATTTTGTGAGGGAGTGAGCAATTTTGGGACTCTTTTACCAACCAACTTGTGGTGACAATTCCTTTAAAATATCTCGTATTTCAATGTCGTTTAATGACATAATAGAATCCTTTACAGAGCAAAAATGTAGAAAGAAAACTTTTCTAACAATTTTCTTTGTACAGCTTTACCTATTTGTATATGATTTTTTCCCTTTTACTCTATTAGTGTTTTTGCAGGGACTGTTGACCGTTTGGCTTGTATTTGACGTTTGTGTATTACACTGCGGTATATGAGCATTTAACTGTTAATAATGTATGTAATTAAACAAATTGTTGTAAACTTGGAGCACATTAAAATATTATAGCATAATTCTCGGTGTTTCGATAAGCCTATGAGGTTGTAGAAGGCAGCAAAGAAAATTTATGCGCTGGAATAATTGGTAACAGAGGGCCCCCTTGAAATAGTCGGCTCCAGGGCCCTAAAAGCGTTAATCCCCCCTTACTAGGATGAACATTGCAAAAGAAACTATCCTGGTTTCAATCCAAATTTTGAACAGGAATATTCTTGGTAATGCTTTAAATAATAACATCTTTCAGTTTTACGTCCTCCAGTATAATCTGCAGGCGAAATAAGATAGCTTATGAAAATGAATGATTGTAGTAAAACTGGTGATATAAGAGTGTGGGAGGAAACGGGAGAAATCGCAAAGAAACCTCAAGAAAGCACACTTATACGATACTTTTCATCACAAACTCACACTACATATGATCGAACGATGGGCCTCTCACACCAGAGGTGAGCGCTTCACTACCTAATGACTATTCGTACTGTAATGGTTTGAATAAAACCACTGGCTGATCATGATGCGTATTGTTATGGTTCGAATAAAAGATAAAAATTATTAATTAGCTAAGTAAGAAAACTAAGGAGTACGGTATTTAATTTCTTTTTAAAAAATATAAAGCGTTTACGTTTGAAACAAATGGTTTCTGGTTCGATCCCAGGATATGCGAGTTTGTGGCAGACAACATTGTGTTTGTAAATTTTCTCCAGATTCTCCACTTTGATCCTATTGAATTTATCTCATCCTCTCCTTCATGATCGCTCATTTACATCCATCATGTAGAATATCTCTTTTAACCCTCAGAACATTAATGTGGGAGGTTAAACTAACATTTACATTTTATTTCATTTTTCCGAGGAGAACAAAAGAAGGATAAAACGATAAAAAGCAAGGGCGCCGATTTTTCTGTAAGTTTGGAGAGGCCATTCAAATGGAGAAGGCATACGGTATATGAGGATTTTTAAGACGAATTGCATTCAAATTATGTCAAATATTGTATATTCATAAATACAATGCGGGGATTCACATGAGCTTTGGGGAGGGGCGGACCCTCCGGACCCCTAGGATCGGCGCCCTTTATAAAAAGTACTCAAGTGTTTGGTTCAGCTGGTATCTACCCTAGTAGCAGACACAACTTGCAAACCGCTTGATGTAAGCTTGAATTGCAAGTCAACCAAGCTTCCATCCAACTTGATTGGAAAACGTGCAAGCATGCCGCAAGCTCGATTCCAGTAACCGAAGTTACATCGGGACAACCTTGCATTCAATGTTCCATTCAAACTTGAAGCAAGCATTTTACAAGTCAAGTCAAGTCAATAGCCAATGAACGGCCAGTGATGCTATGACGCTCTGCGAAGGGTCTTAAGCATCGCTTATAAGTACAACAGAAGGCAGATTGTATGAAAGCACCCGTTTCAATTGCAAGCGTAGAAAGGCAAAAGCCAAGCACGCACCAACTGACCAAAAGATTTCTTGCTACTAGGGTATTTCGAGTACTATAGTAATATACTATCATAAAGATAAAAATTAATTAATTGATTAATATAGTGACAAAATTTATAACCGACAAATATAGCGGGAAACTGCTAACATTTGTAATACTAGAGTAAATGGAAGTTATATGAATAATGCCAAACCCTTCTCTAATCGAGAATGGCCAATGGAAAACATTGAAACAGACGATTAACCTATCAAGATGTTCGAAACAATTTGTTCGAACCCCCAAAATGGTTATTATGTTATTACTCATATAAGTTCCATTTACTCTGGGTAGTATTAGTATAGTATCCTCTTTGAAATATAGGTACTTAGTTTGAGGTCAAATCTGCATGACTCACGTGTCATTTACTGTATGTTTATATGCTGAGGCAATACGAAAATATATCACAGTTCTCTTTACAAATTAAACTCTATGTTAATACTAAAAACAGACTACACGTAACAACAAGTAAAAAGTTCGTTTGATAGGCGCTAGCTAGTAAGTTTTTTCACTTATCTGCAGCTGTGTATTATTTCTAAATGGCGTGATGACATTGAACATGAATACGCTTTTATTTTAATAGGACAAGCAAAGAATTGAAGCTTTATAATTAACATTATTTTATCGTATAGTGTAGTAAACTACTAAATCGAAATGGTAATAATTTATTGGCACTTCTGCGGTTATATAGACACAGCGCTCCCAAAAAGAGGTTCCCGATTCGTTCTTATTCCTCTCTGGAAACAAAAATATAGATGTGTGTGTTCCACTTCCTCTTTCAAAATTGCATCACTTATAGTTTGGAAATCTGTCAAATGTGAAATGAAAGTCACTCGTTTGAATTAAGGCTTGATTTTTTAAACGTCCTTATGCAATACTAGTTATGAATGGCAGGACGTGAACCGGCCCTAGGCAATTAGCCGCCCCATGTAATGCTATCATTTACCACCCCTTTCTCCAGGAAGAACAAATATTAAAAGCAAAGACTTTAAATATGCTCATGAACAACGAAGAGGGAGAAAGCTCTCGCACTCAGAAGCAAGGGCGCCGATTTCTCTGTAACTTTGCAAGAGCCCATTCATAAAAAAATACATGTAACAATACATATAACAATAAAAAACTACATATAAAATGTATATTCATAAAAGTACATGGAGGCCCACATGAGCTTTGAGGGGGCCCGGGCCCCCTAGGCCCCCCATGATCGGCGACCTTGCTCAGAAGGGCCTAAACACTACAAATACAACCCCCTTGTGTCTGTTTTTCTTTTTTTTCATTATGTTAGTGTAAGAAAAGCAAACATACCCTCAGAGGAAAGAAGGTAATCGTTTTTATAGAATTCAATATCGAGCTTCAAGCTCAATATATCAGTTTGCAATTCCAGTGCAACTAGCTCTTTCCGGATTTTCTTTCCACATCTCTTAAAAAAAAATGTTTCTACCTTCAATGATAGGTTTAAGGAGCTTGTTTGTGACAAAGACAAGACTAGTTTTCATATGAAAACTGTGATAACTTACTAAATGGAACAGATGTTCGCTACTGTTCGAGAATTGAGTTCTTGTATTTGACAACAATCAAGAAATTCATTCTGGAATTTGTTTGACAATTTGCTTTAGCATTGTCCATGTGACTTTAAACTAATGCGACTAAATATGATTTATGATTGTAGCATTCAAATGGAAGGTCAGCTTAATAAATTGAACTACGATGAAGTCTGTTTCCAACAAAAAATATTAATAATTATATTTAAGATAAATTTTGTCTCCTCTCGAAACTTTCCGCCCAGTGCAAATGCACGTGTTGGACCTGGGCACATTTGTTGTATGATAGATGACCTGGCTAGGACCTGCTCCAAACCACGACCTAAGGCACAATTAGGAGGGGCAAAGACCTCCTCCAGATGTACTGTTATGGACCGTTCACCGTCACATTACTTCATCTCCGAAAGAAATGGATTACATAACCACACTTCATTTTCCGACTTTTGAATTAATTGATCTTACTACCGGTACTTTTAAGTATGCCTTCTCACACAGTGATATACGAGTTAAATAAAATCACTGAGGCGGATTAGTTAGTGTTAATACACCGGTACACTAATCAAAATAATAGTACACTAACGAGTGATACAGAAGAGATTAACACTGGTAGATCTTTGATACGGTACCTTTGCTCTTTGTACGTCAACAAATCACTATGGAATATGTAGTCTGGGATAAATCCTCGCTACCAGGTAGTGGTCCATACGACTGTCTTTTATCTTGCACTCCACAATCTCTTAATACTGTATGAGTCTCTCGGAAGTTCCAAAGTACAGAAATAGTACAGCTCATACGGAAAAAAAGCTGTGTCATTGTTTTCGGAGCAATGACTTCAACCGGCAATTTATTTAACAAAAAATAAGTATTAATTCGTGTAAAGAACACAGAAATATGAAAGGAAAAAAAATGAAATAACGAACGGAAAATTGTTTTCAACGGTTTAAACACAAATTTCATGAAGCAATTACTGTTACCGTTGTGTAAATATTTAATGTATATACGAGAGCATAATCAAAATCTATTGCTTAATTCCATAGTTCATAAGGAAAGCGTAAAAGAAAAAGCAAGCAAGCAAGAAAGAAAAAAAAACGTTAATAATCTAATTAGTTATGAAGAGATTTACAAACTACCGAGTTAGGATGATTTTACAGTTTTTGCGTCCCAATGACCACTGTCGTCTTAATGTTAAGGCTTGCGTAACTGGGACAAATTTTTGCAAGATTTTCAAAGTTCTCTGGAGGTTTTGGAGATAAATCGTCCGGTTCGGACATGATCAATATTTTACCAGTGATTGTGTCATGTTAGGCACAATTATTCCAAACTTTGTAATAAAAAATTTAGTTTAACGTCCCACGTTTATGCATCGAGGCAAAGGGAGACGGTGATGACAAGAAATGAGTGAAATGGTGGAATGAAGAAAGTAGGAGGAAAAGGGAGAAACCCCGAGAAAACCCACGCAAACAACGTTTGTCCACCACAAAGCTCACCGAACTGGGATCGAACCAGAGACTGCACGCACTAGAGGGAACGATTTACCACTTTTTTTTTTTTAACCAAATACTACGTTTTCACTGCATGTTACTTGTTTTCCCATTAACCTCTAACTACAGAGGCACGAACACACAAACGTCGAGGACGGTTAAAATTCCAAAGGCTTTCCCACCCTGAATCGAACCCATGACGCCGTACATTAAGAGTCTTCATCCCGGCGAAATTAAAATACCGCTAATTTTACAGTAATTATGTGATATCTTCAAATAGATAAAAGATAATTGAAATATGGAACAAGAGCGCTCTAGACAATATTATTTTGCGTGAGGTACCGTTATCACAAGTCACCTAGTGGCTTTCCGTTTTCAGCTGTTTAGAAACGCGAAAATAAATGCCGATTTTCAAAATGGCTCGAAATCGAAAGCAGATAAGTGAGTCGTGATAACGGTTTCTCATGTAAAATAATATTGTCTAGGGCGCTCTTGTTCCACATTTCGATTATCTTTTATCTATTTGAAGATATCACATAATTACTGTAAAATTAGCGGTTTTTTAATTTCGCCGGGATGAAGACTCTTAAAGGTGTACGTGCTAGCCATTATATAGCAACAACATCTGATGTTCCCAGGCTGCCACCCATCGAAGCACTGACTAGACTCGATGCTGCTTGACTTCGGTGTGATCGGACGAATACCAGTATACTCAGCACTTTGACCGTTGGGCCACTGAGATATCTCGGCTCCGAATTCCTAACTTTGAGATCAAACAATGAGTTTGATTAGCAGAAAGAGTATCGTTGTTCTTTAGTTTGTTGTCTAAAATAATTTACTAAAAATAATTAATTAAATAAATAATATATTTAATGTAAATGTTTAATTCAGCAGTTACAATTCAGAACAGATGTATGATAAAGAACTTACTTTATGAACTCAGTAGATAAGTCTATAGCTCAGAACAGATACACGATGAGAAACGTCAATTTTTTAAAAATAAATTACAGGTACGCCCTCCTTTCGGGGCAGAAGGACATGGTGGCTCAGTGGTAGAACACTTACCGCTGGTGTATGGAGTCTCTGGTTCGAGCTTTGGCCAAGTAAGTTTGTGGTGGACAACATCGTGTCTGTGAGTTTTCTCGGGACACTCTCTTTTCCCCCCACAGTCTAATTCCACTGATTCTTCCGTCATCGTTAGGAAATAACTTGAAAATGATAGTAAAAACAAAAGATGTTTGTATGAAGAGATCAACGGGATATGTATAAAAGGATCAACGAATTTAAGAAAGGCTTTTTAATATGTCGTGATTATATATTAAAGGAAAGGCTGACGAAACAGTTCTCACTGACACAGATAGCATCTTAAATAGACGGAAAAAAATTTCTTTGACGATTTGCTTAACACGCAGCCAAAACATTATTGTTAGTGCGGAAAGGGAAATACACACCGCAGAACCGTATATTCCAGAACCTGACCAAACAGAAGTATAAATCACTATAAAGAAACTAAAGAAACACAAATATCTGGATGTGGACGAAATTCCGGCTGAGTTAATTTCAGCTAGAGGCGAAAAATTGTGGAACAAGATGCAAAAACACATTCTCTTTATCTGGAACAAGGAGGAATTGCCATAAAAGTCGAAAGAATCAATCATTGCTCCAATTTGAAAAAAATAAAATAAAACAAAAATAATAAATAATGCCAAAATTATTGTGATAATTATCGAGGCATTTACTCGTATTAGCAAGAATGACCACATAAACAGATTAAATTATTGGATATTATCAGTGCAGATTTAGATGAAATCGATCAAATATCGACTAAATATTTACCATTCGACAAATACTCGAAAAGAAGTGGGAATACAATCCCTGACACATCAATTATACCGTATATTGATTTTTAGACAGCCTTACGACTCGGTTAGGAAATATTGCACATTGTTACAGAATTTGGAATACCAAAAAAAGCTAATTAGATTAATTAAGATATGTTTATATGAATCCCAAAGTAAAGTCCGGGTAGGAACATTTTTGTCACGAGCTTTCACGTCGAAAAAAGGAGATGCATTGTCGCTATTATTATTAACTTTATCCTGGAATACGCTATCAGAACAACCAAAGATACCAACCAGGGTCTAGAGTTGAGTGGTATTCGCAAGGTTATGGCGTATGTTGATGATATAAAATTTGATAGGGGATGATAGAAGAACAATAGAAAGAAATGCAGAGGTCTTATTAAACGCTTGTAGGTACATGTGTTTAGTAATACACAAAGAGAAGTAAATACATGGAAATTCGCCGCGATCATAATAATGGAAAATTATGGATACGTTAAAATATCAATAATACCTTCGACAAAGTGGATACTTTCAAATATCTAGGACCCAAAATTATATCCACGAAGATATTAAATATCGACTGAAAGCAGGGAATTCGTGTTATTATTCAGTTCAAAATCTCTTGTCGCGAGTTCTGTTGAGGAATTTGAAGCTTAAAATATATAAAATTATAATCATGCCTACTGTTCTGTATGGTCGCGAAAGATGGTCGCTTACTTTGAGGGAAGAACATAGACTGAAAATATTTGAAAACAAGATCCTGAGACGGATATTCGGATCCAAGAGGAACGGAATGGGGAATAGCGAAAAAATCATAACGAGAAACTACATAATTTATACCATTTTCCAAACATTGTTAGGGTCATCAACTTGGTAGGCGTCAGACAAAACTGTGAGGGAGTGACGGATCAGTGGAGTCTGACTAAGAAAGTTTGTAGGAGTATGTTGGTCTGAGTGATAATCATCTGACTTAGGGGAAAGGGCTCTGAAGTGAAAGGGTTCCTGATCTTTTTTTTTTAACCTTAAGGAATTTCGTCGAATCATTTTTCAATTTAATTATATGAATAAACATTTATTTACCTTGATAAGACTAATTTTCATTTGAGAATAAGACAACCCATATATTTGATGGTAATTTTTATTATTTGTTTATGGTTTATTGTGATTGGATACCCTTAGAGAGCCGAAACTGTCTGGAAGAAGTGAACCACAACATAGGAATGCAAAGTAAAACCTGGATGCAGTTAGCTAAGGAAAGCTTTTGTGAACGCGATATTGAATCTCCGGATTCATTAGGGCATAGAGTCAAGAGCGACGATTTTTCTGTAAATTTTTGGGGCCCATTCATACGCAGAAGGTATATATATATATGAATATTTTAAGACAAACTGCACTCATATTATGCCAAATATTGTATATTCGTAAATACAATAGGGGGCCCACGTGATTTTTGGGGGGGGCGGTCCCCCTCGGTCCCCCCAGGATCGGCGCCCTTGCATAGAGCTAGTTAGTAAGTTTAATGTATAAACGCATTTAAGTTAAACTTTTGATGAATTAAAAATATCACCATACAATGAATATTTATTTTTGCAAGGTAAACTGCCATTTTAAAAATATATTTTGCCATTTTGCTTGCTATATGCATAATATTAATTTACAAATACAGTAGAGCGTCGATTATCCGAAGTAATTGGGGGACATGGGTGTTCGGAAAACTGGTTTGTTCGGATAATCGAACTGTACTGTACTGTACTTCTACAGCCAGTGCCAAACCGACAGAAGTGTGCTGATTGTTGAAACACAGCGACTGGCGGCTTGGCCGGTCAGCAGTGCCTTATGAAGGCCCCATTAGAAGCAATGTTCCGCCAGCGGTGGCTCAGTGCGGCGACTACTGTGGGAAACTTAGTTTGGGAGTGAGGGGGATGATGGACGGTAGGGTGGGAGAGTAACTGGTGCGAGCGAGTACTCAGTTCGGTTAAGCGGTCGTTCGGTTGACCGACGTTCAGATAATCGACGCTCTACTGTAACTCGGACGGAATAGAAGTCATTTCAAAATGCCCCATTATACCCTATATATCAACGTAAGTATACAGCGTTATGTAATATTGAAGCTGAAATATATATTTATCATCTTCAGGTTTAATCTTGATATTACATCAGGTTTTATGTTCATATTATAAACAAAAAACATTCAAACTGTTATCAACCATACGCGTACAACGTACTGGATCTTATGATACTAATGTCCTGAGAAACACATGTTATCTTTTTGTTGAATTAAATGTACAGCATGAATGTACTCGATATCTTCTGGAATGATGTAACACGTGTGTATAAGAAAGACAGAAGAAAGATAATTTAAATTGTCAATAACTTAAATGCATAATGCTATTACATTTTCAGCTCTTGTGGATGTAAACTTCGGATTATGTATTTCGTTATGACTAAATTCTTTGTAAACTACGTTCTTCAGGAGTCATTGTTCTGATTAAACAATGATACAGCAGTTTGGAGAACTAATTCTCTCGTGTGTTGTAAAATTCTGTACTTTGGAACACGTACTGAAGTTATATTTACATGAAAATCTACATAGGAACAGTTCAGTCCGGATCGTTCTACAGAAAGTGTATTAACTCGAAATCAGTCCTGGTTTATAGTTTTGGACTTACAAGAGGTATTTTGTTATTATTACTATTATTATGATTTAGTTAATCCCAAAAGTCTTCGATTTGTCCGTAAATTTGGCGGATGAATGTAGTTCTGAGCAGTGGTTCTCAAACTTTTTTGATTGATGACACACCTTATTGAACGTGGGTGAAGGCAATTAGTTTTTATAATGACTCTATATGACACTAAGGTTTATTGCTACCGCTGGAGGTGTTGACTGGTACAGTCTGTCTCGATTTTAACTAATTATTATTAAATTATTCATAAGTTTTTAAATTCTAAAATTTCACGACACATTTTAGTGGACTGTCGTGACACATCGGGTAAGAACCACTGGTCCTGAGTTTCGTTTCCGATGGAAGAGCACAAGAAAGTTAATTTCACAAATATTCACTTTCATTAAACACCTGTCTCCTTTAGTTTAAAGGGAATAACTATGGGATATTAAAAAATCAGGTTTCAGCTGTAAATTGCTTGCACACTAGCGCCACTTACTTGAGTCAAGTAGGAGGCAGCACAACTAGTGACAACTATTTGCCTGACTGACATCTGCTGGACTGACTCCTACGTTTATAATAAAGGTTAAGAACATCTAAGTATGCAACCCGCATCTAGACGTTTATGCAACCCGTAACTCTTAAGTGCTTTTCAGTTTGCACATTTGCGTTACTCACGGTCTGATATGTTTTTGTATTATAAACAGGATTATTACTAGTACTGGTATCACACACAGTTTGAGACTTTTTTGATTGTCTCGTGGTTAGCTCGCGTACCTTTAGCATACGCGGGATCCCAGATTATAATCTCGGTCGGAGATAGTGTTGGCAACGAGTACAAATAAGAAATGAGGTTTATCTCGTTTCGTCGCAAATAATAATAATAATAATAATAATAATAATAATAATAATAATAATAATAATAATAATAATAATAATAATAATAATAATCTCGTTTTTCAAATATAATTATCTTACTTCTGTACCTATTAATAGAAAATTCAAATACCATATAAGGATAATTCGGGCTATATAAGGTACTATCAGAATACTCGTCCTTCGCATGGGGGAATAAATTTCATTTTGGACATAAAGGACACCAAAATTGTCACCTATCAAGTTAGGGACCCCACCAACTATGAATTCGACACTAGTAGCCTATCGGTCATTTTCAATTATAAAGGTAGCCAAGAAAGTTCTGTCGCTTTTTCACGCACCATCTTCGAACATCGATATGTCACTTAAGACGTACACTCATGTCCAAAATGATTGTCGCATATCTATAATTGTCTTCTGATAAGAATATTATTTGATAATGATTTTGCAGATGATACCATGTGTATAATCGGGAAATGTATATTTCTGGTAAATTCCATAGTAAAAGAATTATAAATACGAAAACTAGAATGAGTAAAACAAAATGTTGCTAAATGGAGAAGAAAGTTTTATTTTCGTTTTATTGTTCTTATTTGCTGCTCTTTTAACATGAAATTTGCCACATACATGTCTTTGCCGATTATACACATACTAAAATTATAAGAAATACCGGGTGAATTCGTTTTCAAATTATATTTCTACAACAACATAGTTATAAACATGCGACAATAATTTTGGACATGAGTCTACATGGAAGATTAAAAATAGCCTCCATCAGCATCGACTACCTTCTGCCAGAAATATGCCATGGTCTTTCCTCTAGACCTTGTAATGCCCCATCAACTTACTTGATGGCATTACAAATATAAAATTTCTTTGTGTTATTAATGTCTAATAGTCATTTATTTGTTATTACATTATTATAATTTATTTAATCTCATTCGTAATTATTAAATGTATCATTCAGTTTATTGGCAAATAAATACTTAAAATTCTGCGCCTGAAAAGCTAACGTTGCATGAAGAAGAACAAATTTGATTGTGAAAAAAAAAAAGTTTGCTAATGAAACTAACGTAAGTGTGATTCTTACTAAATGTGGACATTTAATATTAAGTATAACGAGAAACAAAATAAATATATGTAATTAAAGTGTAATCCAGGTAAAATACTAGTAATAACATTTTACTATCTGTTGAAAGTTATAATTTGGTTGAAGATCAATTGATGCTGAAAATAATGTGGTACTGAATAGTTAATTTCGCCCTCTAGAACCAAATTCGATACAACCTGCCGCGTGATATCCAAAATTCAGCAAATACAATATGATTAAATTAATTAAAAACTTTATACATGAAAATATGTTTATGAGAATTGTTTGCTTCCTACATGCCTAAGCTGTTTGTTCGTATTTGTTTATGCACTTTCATGGTTCTGCACTTACTCTTAAGAGCTAATTACTTTTAACCATAAGCAAGACGGGGGTACTCAGCGTAATAACATAATATAAATAATCACCTGATTCGAGTGACAAAATATCAATTTGTGAAAACAAAGATAATTATTAGATTTACGACATTGTGATAATCAATGAATTTATGATAAATAAAGTAATATAATTGTGAAATGAATAATGTTGAATTCTACGTACGATATGGATAACGAATGATTAATTAATTAATGTTGATGTTTACAATTTGGTCACTACGAATCCTGGTATGTGTTCTGACTGATTGAATCTTGCTCCTGATTTTCTATAGTTGCTATTGCATATAATTACAATGTCAATGTTACGTGCTTTTATTTTGCATGTCCTGTAGCCTATGACTGTAGAACCAGGTTACTACTTACCATGTTTATAGTGAGTGCATGGATTTAACTATTAAACTATATATAAGCAGCTTATACTAAATTTAGGCTGCCTATTCGTAACAATTCAATAAACTCAAATTGAATAAAGACAATTCATATGGAATATTTGGTGTAATTTGTTATTTAGAAATAATAATATTATCTTTTTGGAAATCTTCATTACTTCTCCGAATATTGATCGAAGCTTAATCTGATGTTTAACTTCCAAGGAGGGGTCCTGTCGTTCTGACACGAGTCCTGTGATCTTCCGGCTGGGCCAACGAATTCATTAATTCGTTTACAACTACAACATCAACGCTGTACTATCGTAACGATTCATCTTGGGCAAGTACAGTGTGTTCACAAACCTATATAACATTACCCTTAAAGAAGTGGTGAAGAGGGGAGTGTTACAACCTTTCTCCCATTGTGCACTTATTTCAATGGAGGCACAACCAACTCCTTGTTTCCATGTCAAATTTTGCAGATGACCCCCGTGGGAGATATTCACGATACGCCACTGCTGTCGCTACTATTTTTATTGCATTTTACACATACGATTTGGTAATGCAATTTTTTGTTTGAAGGCTCTACGTGCAGTATTAGCTGCGATATAGGCCTGGTGCGTTCTCATTGAATCACCCGGTAATATATATATATATATATATATATATATATATATATATATATATATATTATTTTCATAAATGACATGTATATCTTTAAACGTTGGTAATTCCAATTCAGTGCATTTACAATAGCTTTATAAATTAATACCGCAATGTCTATACTATGCATCTTGTTACATTAAAATACTGTTTCAAACGTAAGGCTTGGCTGAAGTAACGTTCCTCACGAGACTCCTGATATTTTTCGTCTCGTCTCGAGCTTCATCGTGGTTAAGCGGTCAACGTACGCGCCTTTGTCTTGGAAGACCCGGGATCGATTCTCGGCTGGAGCTCATATGGTTCGGATCGCAGGTTAAGCTGTAGGTACACACTTCATATTGTCTTACTGCTGACAGGGACAACAAACTGAAAATCCAATCCAATCTAGTCTCGTCTCGAATATTTAAAAAAGATTCTCTCGTCTCGTTTTCGAGATTAGAATTTAAAAAACCTGCCATATGTCCCGTAAGAAACAGGACAGTCCCGTTTTTGGACCCGTGTGTCCCGCGTCCCTGTCAATTTAGTCAGGACAGGCAAATGTCCCGTATTTTAGTCCCGTCCCATTTCTGCTCTGAATATCAGGTTATCGGTATCAATATCAGGAAGATATAATGTTCAGTGTTTAAGAAAAGAAAATTATATTTCGAATAATAAATGAATAAAATTTCATGTGCTAATTTTTTGGGGGTGAAACCCTCACTATTATTATGTTATTCAAAATCTTGCAGACTAAGGAAAATCATAAACCTACATTGTCCTACATAGACACACTAGTACGCATTCTAAAATGACTCAAGAAAATTAAGTATTGTTCTTATTTTTTGAATGCGTACTAGTATGTCTATGTAGGACAATGTAGGTTTATGATTTTCCTTCATCTGCAAGATTCTTCAATAATAAGATATTCTTTTGGTAGCATTTTCAGACAAAAAAAAAAAAGAAAAAAAGAAAGAAAGAAAAAAAGAAAAAAGAAAAAAAGAAAAAATCTCATGTAAATGCAAAACACTCATAAGAATTGTCCAGAAGCATGAAGATTCCTGATAACAGATTGCACTATAGATTGTTCGTTACTTCTTTGTATCCACTTCAAATAATGTAATGATAATGTTTCCAAAAAAAAAAATGTATTGTGTTGTAAAGTTCTTTTCTTTGGTGAGGGGGGGGGTATGTAATCGAAGGTGTCCCGTATTCTCATGATAAAAATATAGAAGGCTTAGATATAATCTTAAATGTAGAGTCACGTCCTATATAGCCTCAAAGTTGAAGAGGGACGCTAAAATTTAACAAGCAACAGCACACAGTGCAAATGAAAATAGGATGTCGTAAGTTCATGGAGTCATGCCCTTGCTCTTAGCAAATTATAATCCCAATTACGGGTCAAGTCCTAGTTTACAGTATTAGACTTTCAATATTTTACTAGGATAACAGTCAATTTTCACTATATGCTACACAGCGCATCATTCTAATATGAATATGAATATGCTTCGCACTTCTTTACTATATCCGTAGGCGCCGACTTAAAGAAAATATTGGAGAGGGGGGACAATGAATATCATCATACTCAGCCGTTTTCCATCAATTGTTTGATGAGGACCCCCTATTCTCCCCGCCAACCCAGATCTCGGCCCGCTACTCCACTTCATCCGCTCCGCTGCGAAATTCATAACCTAAGTAAAATTTGCCTAAAGCCATTAAAACAAATTCAAGTTGAAAATTTGAGAGCTTCACTGCAACTTTGTGCACCACATTGATCTTCACTTGTCATATCAGTGCTGCCAGAGTGTTGGTTGAAGCTTCCAAGGATGTTATAAATAGAGGATCTGCCCATATGTATCTTCATCCTATTAAATCGATGAAGCCAAAAAACAACCGAGCATCGGCACGTCTGATTGGCTACTCTCGTTTCTGCCATTGTCTGATTGGCTACTTTCGTTTCCGCCATTATTGTTGGCTCAAAACATTGCGATCCTATTGGGCGGAGTGAGCAGAGTAGGGGTGGCGAAACGGTGACGTATGGCTTCAAGATTTTGTTGTAAGGACAGATCCTCTATTTTATAAGATCCTTGAAAGCTTCAGTGGTCCATTAAACAGTTTTAAAAATGGCGTTTTCTATCGAATACAAAGGCTCTTCCTATATTGAATTAAAAGCACGACGAAGTTTACGACAGAAATTCTTGCTCCTCTTTCTTAATTCTTCGTCGACTGGATTATATTGGAGAGGCGAACACCCCACTTTTTAATATTGGCGGCGGGGGCAATAGTGTCCTGCACCCCCCAAAGACGGTGCCTATGACTATATCTGTTCATGTCACTTTACAGACGCCAAGTGGGGCTACGAAGGCTCAGTAGTAGAGCGGGTACCTGTGATATCCTTGGGGTTCCTAGTTCTATCTCCGGCCAAATAAGTTTCTGGTGGATAACAATGTGACCGTGTTTTTTATCGGGGCACTCCTACATTCTCATTCCACCAAATCTTCAGTCATTATTCACTTGCCTTAATCATCCGTCTCCCTTAACAAAAAGGGCATAATCGCGGGACGTTAAACTGAAAGATACGTAGACACAAGTTAAGGACAGGAAGACTCACAAAGGGAGGGAGTTGTTATAGACAAACATATTAATGTAACACATACGTAGCTCCTCTACTGGTCGACTAAAACAAGGATATTAACATCTCCAACGCCTTTGTGACGATGTTAGCCTTAAGAGTCTTCATCCCGGCGAAATTAAAATACCCCTAATTTTACATTAATTATGTGATATCTTCAAACAGATAAAACATAATCGAAATGTGGAACAAGAGCGCCCGAGACAATATTATTTTACATGAGATACTGTTATTACGACTCACTTATCTGTTTTCGATTTCGAGCCATTTTGAAAATCGGCATTTATTTTCGCGTTTCTAAACAGCTGAAAACGGAGAGCCACTAGGTGACTTGTGATAACGGTACCTCACGCAAAATAATATTGTCTAGGGCGCTCTTGTTCCATATTTCAATTATCTTTTATCTATTTGAAGATATCACATAATTACTGTAAAATTAGCGGTATTTTAATTTCGCCGGAATGAAGACTCTTAACCTCTCCAACGCCTTTGTGATAATGTTAGCCTTAAAAGATCAAAACAATCCTTGAAAACGTTAAGTAGAAAAACGAACTGCACGCTTTTTTTTTTTTAACATTTGAACGAAAACTGTGAAATCTACACAAAATTTGGAACCGAAAAGCGAAAATGTCACGTTGTTAGAGCTTATTGTTTCTGAGATCTTATTATCGAAAGAAATTGGCCACAAACACATAAACGTACGATTTTAGTATATAACATTATAATTACTACTGGTTTTACATCCAATAGAAATATGTAATACAGGCCATAAGTTGGATAAAACACTCCTTAATTACTATCAGATTTTAATCCGAAGTATGGGGAGAGTCTTGCTTTACAGTATTCAACGTACTAGAGACAATTGAATATATTAACATCTATTAGTGGTTTCACTTGAGGTGGAAGTCAGCTAAGACTATTTCAAATTAAGGAAAATCGAGAACTGTAACCTTTTACAGGTTTTAAGTCCAATTAGAGGACAAGTCCAAGTTTTACTTAGTGGTTGCCACTAAACAGTTTTCTTGTCGGTTTTCGGTTCTTAGAAAATCCAAACCGTTTTTCAAAGTAACTTTTCAGAACTAAGTCGGTTTTCTATCTAAAATCGGTTCGGTTGTCAATCGAAAACAGATTTGATTTTTATCAAACCGGTTTCGGTTGATAAACCGAACCAATTTTCGAAAAAAATCGAAACTGGCTTCGGTGAAAACCTGAACCGGTTTTGGAGAAAACAGAAATGTCATTTTCACGATTTTCCCAGACATTGAGTTCCAGTTTTTATTTTTAAAAAAATGTTTTGTCCAACTCCAGTTTAGAGTATTGAACTTTTATAAAACTTTGTATGTTAATTATCTGAAGGACCAAACATCTCATTAGGCAAGCATCGGACCCAAATTAGGAACCTCCAGATTGAGAAGCAAAAACACGAACCACTAGCAAACTTACATACCTTTGGACACAAACGAAAGAAGCTTAAAGCAGATTTGGTTTTTGTTGTACTTCCTGTGTCCTTGCATTTTTAGCTGGAACTAATTTAACAAATTACATGGTAATAGCTTACTTAAAGATGAATATGTCATTACACCTAATTTTGATCTTCCTTTACGTGAATTAAGAGCATGCCAAGGCCGAAGAAAGAGTAGCCGTTCTTTCTTCCGAGTATCATAGCTACATGTTGCATAATATGATGTTACGTTGTCCATAACAACACCTATACCTATAATACAACGTTATGTTGTCACGAAACCCTTCCTCCTTCTATTTATTTGTTGTTTGGTCTAATTGTCTTTATAGTATCTGTTCTTGCCTCTTTCAGGTGACACAAAATGGAAGAAACAATATTTCGCTCTCCGTTGCAATTTGACGAACCTACGCCAGAGGTTCCTTTAATGGATTATTTGTTTTCAAAAATGAAGAATGTTAACAACGCGACAGATAAACCGTGGGTGGTAAGTATTTGTACTCCTTTTCTTTTAATTGTAGATATACAGTTTTTCTTTCTTTTATTGTAGT
This sequence comes from Thermobia domestica, assembly GCF_964235325.1. Taxonomy (NCBI): domain Eukaryota; kingdom Metazoa; phylum Arthropoda; class Insecta; order Zygentoma; family Lepismatidae; genus Thermobia; species Thermobia domestica. Next base: position 15,269,491 of record NC_137471.1, on the reverse strand, counting down.
AATATATTTTCCATTCTTTTATTGTAGATATACAGTTTCTTTTCCTTTATTGTAGAAATACAGTTTTCCTTTCTTTTATTGTAGAAATACTGAATTCCCTTTCTTTTATTGTAGAAATACAGTTTTCGTTCTTTTATTGTAGAAACACAATTTTTCCTCTTTTGCTGTAGAAATATATTTTCCATTCTTTTATCGTAGAAATACAGTTTTCCCTTTCATTTATTGTAGAAATATAGTTTTCCTTTCTTTCGTTGTAGAAATGCGGTTTTCATTCCTTTTATTGTAGAAATACAGTTTTGCTTTGTTTTATTCTAGAAATACAGTTTCCTTTACTTTTATTGTAGAAATACGGTTTTCCTTTCTTTTATTGTAGAAATACGGAATTCCCTTTCTTTTATTGTAAAAATACATTTTTCCTTTCTTTTATTTTAGAAATACAGTTTTCCTTTGTTTTATTGTAGAAATACTGAATTTCCTTCCTTTTATTGTAGAGATACAGTTTTCCTTTCTTTTATTGAAGAAATATAGTTTTTCCTTTCCTTCGTTGTAGAAATACGATTTTCCTTCCTTTTATTGTAGAGATACAGTTTTCCTTCCTTTTATTGTAGAAATACATTTTTCCTTCCTTTTATTATAGAGATACAGTTTTCCTTTCTTTTATTGAAGAAATATAGTTTTTCCTTTCCTTCGTTGTACAAATATGGTTTTCCTTCCTTTCATTGTAGAGATACAGTTTTCCTTCCTTTTATTGTAGAAATACGAAAATCCTTTCTTTTATTGTAGAAACACAATTTTTCTTTTATCGTTGAAATGCAGTTTTAGCTAAGTATTATTTTTTATTAGAATTACACAAGTAGGCATTATAAGATTACAATGTTAATAAATCCGTCCGTTACTTTCCATACGTCTGTGCTGTTACTCTCTGTATGTACTTTCGTTAGTCTCCATACATCCGTCCTTAACTTTTGAACCAAAGCGAATTTTTGAGTTCTGATTTCTTTTGCAATAGATAGCAAGGTTGATTATCTAGGCCGAGTTAGTGAATGGAGTTAATCCGTTAACGTCCTCATTGGTAACGGAGAATTAACGATGGTTATCCATATCCCATTTTCTGCTATTAAAACAAAGGAGTAGGCCTATAATTGCAAAGTGCTGGAAGTTAGACTTCGAGCCGTTAGATAGCAGAAAATATTCTGTTTGGTTGTGATCTATCGAACGAAATCAAAACTCCACTAGACCCTTTGAACTGATTTTGCTAGATTAGAAATTAGGTTTCTGGGCTTTTGGTATCTTTGGTCATGTTAGCCCTTCATGTATGAGGGATGATGTCCCTCGGTGATCCCACTATCCAAAAAAGGGGAAGGAAAGAAGTGGTTTGGGATCTATATGTTTGGTACCATCTCGACATTTGCATAGTGGGAATGAGGAAAACCCAGGAAAACCTCAGCCAGATGACTGGCCTGTAAAAGGTTTGTCATCTTTTCAACCCAGTGTCTCCACCGAGATTAGAACCCGGGACCGCTCGCACCAAAGACGAGAACGTTAGCGACTACGCTACACGGGGCTATTCTGTCTTTAGTAGAATTTATTATTAAAATTATAATTATTCCTTAAAAGGCCTAATCACTGCGGAATTAAAATACCGCTTATTTTTTATAGTAATTATGTGATATCTTCAAATAGATAAAAGATAATCGAAATGTGGAACAAGAGCTCCCTAAACAATATTATTTTGCATGAGATACCATTATCACGAGTCAATTGCAACCATTTAGAAACGCGAAAATAAATGCCGATTTTTTAAATAGCCTACCTGGAAATCGAAAGCAGATAAGTGAGTCTTGATAACGGTATCTCATGTAAAATAATATTGTCTAGGGAGCTCTTGTTCCACTTTTCGATTATCTTTTTTATCTATTTGAAGATATTACATTATTGTAAAATTAGCGGTATTTTAATTTCACCGTGATGGAGCCTCTTAAGAAGTTTATCTTCTAACTGATTATCTGGATTATAAATAATTGCAAAATTTATCTATTGTACCTTTAAGACTACCTAAATCGTACTTCACTTAAAACATTCTCTAAACTTATTACTATAGTATTTAGCCCTGTCTTCTAATATAATACTTATCTGTAGTTCAAATAGTATTTGCTTTGTTATCAACCTTATATTATTAGTGTACCCAACACAAACATAATATTCGGACAAACTCCATACTAAGTCTCATATTCCACGAAATAGAGGAGCCAGTGTGCTCGAAATAACATACTTCATGATGTAATAAAAATATTACATTAGTTTTCTACATACATCTTGTGCTTTGTACTGAAGAAAGAGGGTTATCACATCCAGATGCTCCATCACCTTCATCCTAAGGATTATGCTGCATGCATGGATATATGCCACCACTTAAACGAGGCAGTAAACAATGAAAATTTGTTGGAACCTGTCCTATTCAGTGATAAAGCTAATTTTCATATCCGTAAGGCCCATCAATAACCACAACACCAGGATATGGGATGAAGAACAGCCGAACATTGTCACAGAATTGGAATGTAACATGACCAAGGTGAACGTGTGGATAGACATCATCCAATAGCACGTTTACACTGAATTGCTTTGAAGCAAAAGTCATGGTAACGTCTTACCTGGGCATGCTTCAGCAATTCCTCCAGCCCCAATTGTTTGCCAACAACATTCTGGATTTGATGGTTTCAACAAAACCGCGCCCCACCGCATTTTGCGCACATTGTGTATGAATAACTCAACGAGACGTTCCCAGAACGCTGGATTGGATGAGGCGTACCACAGATCTGGGTAGTACGCTCGCCCAATCTAATGCCCTTGGACTTCTTTGTATGGAAGCACATCAAGAGTTAGATGTGCAAGGTTTTGGGATTTTGCGCACCCCTGTGAACACGTATCGGTGGGTACAATTACCCAGCAATGTCGCAGCGTTTGTTTAGGTACATCGCGGAGACATGGCAACTTTGCTTCGATATAGAGAGTCGTCATGTTAAACTGCTTGTGATTTCTTTGACTTACAGTGTCTTATTTGATATTATAAATATTTTATTTAAATTCAAGTGCATATACATATCTGGTGTAGTAAAAAGTAATCCATTATTTTGGCATGACATTGAAGGCTTGACTTACCATAGTTAGAATGATCCGATTTAGGTCACATATGCGCTGTTTTGTTCGATAACGTGTTGCCATTTGGAAGGTAATATCATGATGCCTCTCTCATAGAAGCCCTTGTCCTTAGTGGCAAAAAATTGAGACAGTCGGTTTTCACAAGCCTCTCTTGAAGCGACTTTTTCACCAGCAAACGTGTTCGTCATGGACAGGAAAAGATGGTAATCACTCGGTGCCAGGTCCGGACTATAAGTTGGATGCATAAGAACCTCCCAACCAAGCTCCTGGAGCTTCTGGCGAGTCACTATCAATGTGTGTGGCCTGGCGTTGTCCTGGTGGAACACAATGCCTCTCCTATTGGCCAAAGCTGGCTGCTTCTGGGCGATTGCTGTCTTCAGACGGTCCAATTGTTGACAGTACAGTTCCCAGTTAAGGGTTTTGCCGTAGAGGAGCAGCTCATAGTATATAATTCCCTGCCAATCCCACCAAACACACAGCAAAACCCTCCTGGCCGTCAATTCTGGCTTGGGCACCGTTTGCGCCGGCTCACCGCGCTTCGACCACGACAATTTTCGCGTGACGTTGTCGTAAGTGATTAACCTTTCATCGCCAGTCACCAACCGCTTCAGAAATTTGTCGATTTTGTTGCGATTCAGCAGCGATTCGCAGATTGAAATTCGGTCCATGAGTTGTTTTTTTTTTTGCGTTAACTCGTGTGGCACCCATACATCAAGCTCCTTTTTGTAACCAGCCTTAGGCAAATGGTTCCACACGGTTTTTTGTGCAATGTTTAGCTCTTGGGCAATCGACATAGTGCTTAAACGACCGTCGGACGCGACAATGTCCATGATTGTATCGACATTTTCGACACTTGGCCTTCCACTGCGTGGTGCATCTTTAACGTCAAAATTACCGGAACGGAATCGACGAAACCAAAATTGCGCGTAATTGGCTGTTACAATATCAGGACCATAAACACTATTCAAATTTGCAGCCGCCTCGCTTGCGTTTTCACCTTTTGTCGAAGAAAAATTTTAAAATATAGCGTATTTTCTCTTTGCTAGTGTCCATTTTGACTCGCGCTCACACAACACTGAGTCAACTCATCACAACTATCTGAACAGTGTTTGTAGTACGTAATTTCATCGTTTGAACGCCATCTCGCTGAACCCGATCGGACTTATATAACGCGAGATACAGATCACTGAAGCCATCTATTGGCAAAATAATGGATTACTTTTTACTACACCAGATATTTTAAAATAGTACTCAATTATGTTACTTTTCTTTTATTCTCGATATAGTGCTGTTCACTGGTTTACCCACACACCCTCTGCAAAATGAGTCCTCACTGTAAAAGTGTAGGGAACCTCACTGTAAAAGTGTTCTGAACGCATTGTACTTTAGCAAAAGATAATTTGCGTATATCTAGCACACACCAAATTAACAAACATCCCAAACACAATAAAATACGGAACAGAAATAAAAGACCAAAAATGTCATTGGTTTTAATGGCATTTTTGGGTCGTTTATTCTTGTTCCGTCTTTTACAAAGAACAACACCTAAAACACAACAACACACAAATATTATCTCCGTCGCGTATAATCAAATGAAACAATAAATACTGGTCACTGGCGCAAATTCCAGGGGGATGAGAGGGGATCTGTCTCTCCAATCTTGGAACTGAGGGGGACTTCCCCCCAATAATTCGATTTGAAATGTGTTTCTGGATAGAAATATGATGATTTGTGTCCGATTGCCACAAAGGAAAGTGATTGATGTTCCTTGTTGTATAATATGCAACAGGTTCACCTCACACATCAGATTAATCTACCGTAAGCCTAAAACCTACCCGCCTCCCAATGTTGAAGACAACTCTACTCCCCTGATTCTCCATAGCATTCTTTTTCAACTTCGTAAATATTGTTAACATAGCTTAACAAAAGAAAAAAGGATTATGGGAACGGTCCTATCCCGCCCTTTAATGTTGAAAACAGATTTGCGTCGATGGAACACACTCAAACAAGATGATACACCAAACATCATACACGTCTCTCTCAAAACAGTAACATGAGGCAACACTAGAAACCTGAAGGAGAGTGATGATAATCCTTTATGAAAAGATTAACCACATACCGTGGTGAGCTCATCTGACAGAGCACTCACGCAAACATAGAACTGAAATTGTTGACAAATAAAACTGTGGTGTCACACCTGCCTAACATAAGAAAGAAGGCTTCATTTCTTCAGTTAGCACAATATTCTTTACCAAAAATAATGTCGATAAAGTAGCAAGACGTACTTCGAGCCCCTGAAGAATGTATGGTTCCAATCTGATTCTGGTACTCTCATCATTACCTTCGTTATGAGAACAACGTCTAGAATGCCTGCAGCCTTAGCATTACGCTACCCGTTGGCTTCACTGGCCTTCCGAGTAGAATTTCTCTCTCGAAATCCTCAATTAATAAGCTGCACATTCCTTTATTTGTAGAACAAACTAAAACAGTCTTATACTAGAGAAATAAAGTTTTGATTTTCTGTTTATCTATTACAGACGGATGCTGTCCACGGTACAAAAGTTCTTTACTCGGAAGTGCAGCCTTTGACGCGAAAGGTTGCCAGTGCCCTAACGCGACGAGGTTTCAAGAAAGGAGAACTTTTGTATTTTGTAACAAATGAAATGGCCCTGTTGGATCTATATATCCTTGGAGCTTGGAGATGTAACGGTGCCGTGAAAGGAGGGTGTCCAGCTAATGGAGAAGGTATCTTTTAGTATTTTTGTTTGTTACATATTTTTCTGATAATCATTACTAGTTCATGCCAAATGATGTTTGCTATTTTATTCAGCAAGAATTAAACTGGCAGAACTCTTTAAACATTTTCACACATAAAGTATCAAGTAATGAAATATAATTGCTTTGAAATACAGTAAATTTCTGAAGTGTTAATAATACAATTTCAAAGTGATATAGCTTGGAAATGACTGATCGTATTTGAAAATGAAATATTTCCGTTTAACGTCCCACGATTATGCCATTTAGGCTAAGGGAGACGGATGATTAAGGCAAGTGAATGATGATTAAGGCAAGTGAATGATGACTAAGGCAAGTGAATGATGGTTAAGGCAAGTGAATGATGATTAAGGCAAGTGAATGATGATTAAGGCAGGTGAATGATGATTAAGGCAAGTGAATGATAATTAAGGCAAGTGAATGATGATTAAGGCAAGTTAATGATGATTAAAACAAGTAAATGATGATTAAGGCACGTGAAAACCTGTGTTGTATTCCTCATGGATATTTCTGGGTTCCCGTTGTTGAAACCAGGGTTAGGTCAAGTACATTGGATTAGATCGTCAATAGCCGCGCACACTTTACGGTCTTTGGAAAGTATGTCAAGAGAAATGGAACAGACTTGATTAGTTCTAGCCTTTTTTTCCGAATGCCTTAAGCTACGAAATTATATAGAAATCGGCACCGTTGCCAACCGAACTTTTTGAAGCTACTATACGACCACAATATTACATCCCTAAATGGCAGCATCACTTCTTGCCCTGTCATTCACCAAGACAAGGCACAGTAAATTCAACGATGATTAACATGAAGCGATGGCAGGTGAAACGAGAGATCGTGCAATTTCTTTTATAGATATTCTTATGAAACGCCTGATGCATTTCTCGTTGATATTTCTATATTCCCTTTTGTTGAAATGAGAGTTAGGTCACGTACTTTGGATTAGGTCGTCAATAGCCACGCACACTTTACGGTCTTTGGAAAGTATATCAAGATGAATGGAACAAACTTGATTGGTTCCTGCCTCTTTCTCCGAATACTTTAAGCTACGAAATTAATGCATACCTATACAATATGGTCATGTTTGCTGAAATAAGAATTCCTGTTTGGCCGTATTTTGTTTCGCCGAAAACTAGTTTAAAGCTAATTTGTGTTCAGAAAGGGATTTTCCTCCATCTAAATCTTCATCTTCTGACAAAGGTTTCCCGCGCCGAATATGCGTACGTTAACCATATATATATTTCTTACATACTTTTCTTTTCTTCTTGTTTGATATAAAATTCCTCTACAATCAAGTGCTTCTATTTTACAGATGAGCAATATGAATTAATGAAAGAATCGGACACAAAGTTTGTGGTTTGTGACGAGGACACAGCATCTCATGTGAAAGCCGTAATCCAACGACTTCCTTGGAAGGTTCAACTCTTTTCGATTGGGAAAGTTGAAGGAGCCACACCACTGGAAGAGCTACTCAAAGATGACGGATCAGGTATGAGCCAAATGAAATTAGTGTTGTAATTATGTTAAGGTTCGCGTGGTTACAGTAAGTTACAGTAACATTAATCAATGTGATTGTTATTTCCAACTTGGCACACGTTCCTACACTCTCGGTAAACCTGTTTCCAACTTGGCACACGTTATAGTTTGATTCTTTCACTCTCGGCAAACCTTAAATCTCTACTATATATGTAGTTCTCGAGATATGAGGTCTACAAGAAAATGTTTGCCTGAAATGTATTGGATCTTTTGATCCAATAATATTGTAATGACTTTGGTAGAGTCAATAATGGACCGAGATTTTTCCCTTCACCAATTTTCTCATAAAACTGAGTATTTTGTGTTTACAAAAAGTTCTAACAATAAAGTGTCTCTTTAATGACCTAGGTATACAGATTATAGCGTTCTGTACGGGTAACCCCTTAGCTTCATAGCAGCCTCCGGAATTTTCAAGGATTTGGTTCTAGGTAACCTCCGCTCATAGCAACCCTTACGAGGTATGGTATTTAAGAGGATCCCCTTAGCTTCATAGCAGCCTCCGGAATTTTCAAGGATTTGGTTCTAGGTAACCTCCGCTCATAGCAACCCTTACGAGGTATGGTATTTAAGAGGATCCCCTTAGCTTCATAGCAGCCTCCGGAAATTTCAAGGATTTGGTTCTAGGTAACCTCCGCTCATAGCAACCCTTACGAGGTATGGTATTTAAGAGGATCCCCTTAGCTTCATAGCAGCCTCCGGAAATTTCAAGGATTTGGTTCTAGGTAACCTCCGCTCATAGCAACCCTTACGAGGTATGGTATTTAAGAGGATCCCCTTAGCTTCATAGCAGCCTCCGGAATTTTCAAGGATTTGGTTCTAGGTAACCTCCGCTCATAGCAACCCTTACGAGGTATGGTATTTAAGAGGATCCCCTTAGCTTCATAGCAGCCTCCGGAAATTTCAAGGATTTGGTTCTAGGTAACCTCCGCTCATAGCAACCCTTACGAGGTATGGTATTTAAGAGGATCCCCTTAGCTTCATAGCAGCCTCCGGAATTTTCAAGGATTTGGTTCTAGGTAACCTCCGCTCATAGCAACCCTTACGAGGTATGGTATTTAAGAGGATCCCCTTAGCTTCATAGCAGCCTCCGGAAATTTCAAGGATTTGGTTCTAGGTAACCTCCGCTCATAGCAACCCTTACGAGGTATGGTATTTAAGAGGATCCCCTTAGCTTCATAGCAGCCTCCGGAAATTTCAAGGATTTGGTTCTAGGTAACCTCCGCTCATAGCAACCCTTACGAGGTATGGTATTTAAGAGGATCCCCTTAGCTTCATAGCAGCCTCCGGAATTTTCAAGGATTTGGTTCTAGGTAACCTCCGCTCATAGCAACCCTTACGAGGTATGGTATTTAAGAGGATCCCCTTAGCTTCATAGCAGCCTCCGGAATTTTCAAGGATTTGGTTCTAGGTAACCTCCGCTCATAGCAACCCTTACGAGGTATGGTATTTAAGAGGATCCCCTTAGCTTCATAGCAGCCTCCGGAATTTTCAAGGATTTGGTTCTAGGTAACCTCCGCTCATAGCAACCCTTACGAGGTATGGTATTTAAGAGGATCCCCTTAGCTTCATAGCAGCCTCCGGAAATTTCAAGGATTTGGTTCTAGGTAACCTCCGCTCATAGCAACCCTTACGAGGTATGGTATTTAAGAGGATCCCCTTAGCTTCATAGCAGCCTCCGGAATTTTCAAGGATTTGGTTCTAGGTAACCTCCGCTCATAGCAACCCTTACGAGGTATGGTATTTAAGAGGATCCCCTTAGCTTCATAGCAGCCTCCGGAATTTTCAAGGATTTGGTTCTAGGTAACCTCCGCTCATAGCAACCCTTACGAGGTATGGTATTTAAGAGGATCCCCTTAGCTTCATAGCAGCCTCCGGAATTTTCAAGGATTTGGTTCTAGGTAACCTCCGCTCATAGCAACCCTTACGAGGTATGGTATTTAAGAGGATCCCCTTAGCTTCATAGCAGCCTCCGGAAATTTCAAGGATTTGGTTCTAGGTAACCTCCGCTCATAGCAACCCTTACGAGGTATGGTATTTAAGAGGATCCCCTTAGCTTCATAGCAGCCTCCGGAAATTTCAAGGATTTGGTTCTAGGTAACCTCCGCTCATAGCAACCCTTACGAGGTATGGTATTTAAGAGGATCCCCTTAGCTTCATAGCAGCCTCCGGAATTTTCAAGGATTTGGTTCTAGGTAACCTCCGCTCATAGCAACCCTTACGAGGTATGGTATTTAAGAGGATCCCCTTAGCTTCATAGCAGCCTCCGGAAATTTCAAGGATTTGGTTCTAGGTAACCTCCGCTCATAGCAACCCTTACGAGGTATGGTATTTAAGAGGATCCCCTTAGCTTCATAGCAGCCTCCGGAATTTTCAAGGATTTGGTTCTAGGTAACCTCCGCTCATAGCAACCCTTACGAGGTATGGTATTTAAGAGGATCCCCTTAGCTTCATAGCAGCCTCCGGAAATTTCAAGGATTTGGTTCTAGGTAACCTCCGCTCATAGCAACCCTTACGAGGTATGGTATTTAAGAGGATCCCCTTAGCTTCATAGCAGCCTCCGGAAATTTCAAGGATTTGGTTCTAGGTAACCTCCGCTCATAGCAACCCTTACGAGGTATGGTATTTAAGAGGATCCCCTTAGCTTCATAGCAGCCTCCGGAATTTTCAAGGATTTGGTTCTAGGTAACCTCCGCTCATAGCAACCCTTACGAGGTATGGTATTTAAGAGGATCCCCTTAGCTTCATAGCAGCCTCCGGAAATTTCAAGGATTTGGTTCTAGGTAACCTCCGCTCATAGCAACCCTTACGAGGTATGGTATTTAAGAGGATCCCCTTAGCTTCATAGCAGCCTCCGGAATTTTCAAGGATTTGGTTCTAGGTAACCTCCGCTCATAGCAACCCTTACGAGGTATGGTATTTAAGAGGATCCCCTTAGCTTCATAGCAGCCTCCGGAATTTTCAAGGATTTGGTTCTAGGTAACCTCCGCTCATAGCAACCCTTACGAGGTATGGTATTTAAGAGGATCCCCTTAGCTTCATAGCAGCCTCCGGAAATTTCAAGGATTTGGTTCTAGGTAACCTCCGCTCATAGCAACCCTTACGAGGTATGGTATTTAAGAGGATCCCCTTAGCTTCATAGCAGCCTCCGGAAATTTCAAGGATTTGGTTCTAGGTAACCTCCGCTCATAGCAACCCTTACGAGGTATGGTATTTAAGAGGATCCCCTTAGCTTCATAGCAGCCTCCGGAATTTTCAAGGATTTGGTTCTAGGTAACCTCCGCTCATAGCAACCCTTACGAGGTATGGTATTTAAGAGGATCCCCTTAGCTTCATAGCAGCCTCCGGAAATTTCAAGGATTTGGTTCTAGGTAACCTCCGCTCATAGCAACCCTTACGAGGTATGGTATTTAAGAGGATCCCCTTAGCTTCATAGCAGCCTCCGGAATTTTCAAGGATTTGGTTCTAGGTAACCTCCGCTCATAGCAACCCTTACGAGGTATGGTATTTAAGAGGATCCCCTTAGCTTCATAGCAGCCTCCGGAAATTTCAAGGATTTGGTTCTAGGTAACCTCCGCTCATAGCAACCCTTACGAGGTATGGTATTTAAGAGGATCCCCTTAGCTTCATAGCAGCCTCCGGAATTTTCAAGGATTTGGTTCTAGGTAACCTCCGCTCATAGCAACCCTTACGAGGTATGGTATTTAAGAGGATCCCCTTAGCTTCATAGCAGCCTCCGGAAATTTCAAGGATTTGGTTCTAGGTAACCTCCGCTCATAGCAACCCTTACGAGGTATGGTATTTAAGAGGATCCCCTTAGCTTCATAGCAGCCTCCGGAATTTTCAAGGATTTGGTTCTAGGTAACCTCCGCTCATAGCAACCCTTACGAGGTATGGTATTTAAGAGGATCCCCTTAGCTTCATAGCAGCCTCCGGAATTTTCAAGGATTTGGTTCTAGGTAACCTCCGCTCATAGCAACCCTTACGAGGTATGGTATTTAAGAGGATCCCCTTAGCTTCATAGCAGCCTCCGGAATTTTCAAGGATTTGGTTCTAGGTAACCTCCGCTCATAGCAACCCTTACGAGGTATGGTATTTAAGAGGATCCCCTTAGCTTCATAGCAGCCTCCGGAAATTTCAAGGATTTGGTTCTAGGTAACCTCCGCTCATAGCAACCCTTACGAGGTATGGTATTTAAGAGGATCCCCTTAGCTTCATAGCAGCCTCCGGAATTTTCAAGGATTTGGTTCTAGGTAACCTCCGCTCATAGCAACCCTTACGAGGTATGGTATTTAAGAGGATCCCCTTAGCTTCATAGCAGCCTCCGGAAATTTCAAGGATTTGGTTCTAGGTAACCTCCGCTCATAGCAACCCTTACGAGGTATGGTATTTAAGAGGATCCCCTTAGCTTCATAGCAGCCTCCGGAATTTTCAAGGATTTGGTTCTAGGTAACCTCCGCTCATAGCAACCCTTACGAGGTATGGTATTTAAGAGGATCCCCTTAGCTTCATAGCAGCCTCCGGAATTTTCAAGGATTTGGTTCTAGGTAACCTCCGCTCATAGCAACCCTTACGAGGTATGGTATTTAAGAGGATCCCCTTAGCTTCATAGCAGCCTCCGGAATTTTCAAGGATTTGGTTCTAGGTAACCTCCGCTCATAGCAACCCTTACGAGGTATGGTATTTAAGATGATCCCCTTAGCTTCATAGCAGCCTCCAGGGATTAGTTGTAGTTAGGATAACCCCTTAGATTCATAGCAGCCACCAGGGTTTAGGATAGGTTACGATCAGTTGGTCGACTGATGCTGGGTCCCTCAGTGGTCGGGCTTTTATCTGTCCCCTTTCGGGTCCTTCCGTGAGGTCCGTCTTCTTTCGGCGTCCCTCGGTGTTTTTCGTGTCGGCTTCTCTTCTGCTACGCTGTTTACAATCAATAGCACGTATTATGTTGACATGTGCTTTTGTTGTGATGTTGGGATCCTTACAATGTGCTTTTTGAAAATCTATAATGTACACTTATGTCCAAAATGAATGTCGCATATCTATAACTGTCTTCTTGTAAGAATATAATTTGATAATGATTTTGCAGGGTACTTTTAATTCTGATACTATGTGTATAATCGGGAAATGTATGTTTGTGGTAATTGTCATAGGAAAATAATTATAAATACGAAAATTAGAATGAGTAAAACAAAATGTTGCTAAATAAACAAGAAACTTTTATTTTCGTTTTATTGTTCTTATTTACTGCTCTTTAAACATGAAATTTTCCACATGCATGTCTTTGCCGATTATACACATACTAAGATTATAAGAAATACCGGGCGAAATCGTTATCAAATTATATTCCTACAACAACATATTTATAGACATACGACAATAGTTTTGGACATGAGTGTACGTACATAATAAATTTTGATTTTGTTGCCTAATTGTTTCCAGGTATTTTTTTTTAATTTGCGTCCTACTCGTCTGTCATTATGATTTCAAACTGTTTAATCGAACGAGTGCATTATAAGCTTACTGTCAAGGATCTGTGTCATGAAAATGTAGTCAAATCTCAGCCGAAGGAACACGTCACAGACATGTATTCCCTGAACCTAGTTAGATTAGGTTACCCCGAATGGCTAATGTATTTTCTGCAGATGCAGCTGAACCGAATTAACTAGTTGAATCTAGTCATTATGTTCCGTTTAATTATGTCAAACAAAATCGAAGTCTGTCTGATGGTTGCCCTGGTCTGGTCAATTCAAAATCGATTCGAAATTTCGAAGATGTGTCAGAGGAAACCTGTTGCTGTGATATACCGCATTAAATAGTTTATTTTATAGCGACTTCACAAGTATATGGCGTCCCGGTAATTGTTTAATTTACTATAGGTCAATAATTGTTATTTTAAAGCTAATTTATAGCGATTTCACAATTACATGGTGTCCCGATATTTGTTTAATTTACTATATAGCTCAATAAGTGTTATTTTAAAGTTAATTTATTTTATGGTCGCTTCTAGAGTGGCTTCTCTAGCCGCAGTATTTTTTTTTTTCAATTTTATAGATACACACTTTGATCATACAATTCTAGAAATAGTGTTATTACTTTCAAAGCATTTGTGATAGAAATTGGCTCTCTGTTTTGCGATATCCCACTGAACTTTTCTGTCGAAAGGTGTTTTCACTAGGCGATTTATTCAACTAGGCTGGTCGATCAGATTGAATTAATTGTTATTTTAAATAGAACACTGGGAAATAGAATTCTTCTCAAATCGGATGACACTAGATTCATCGCTTTAATATGCTTAGGCTATCCTATCCAATTTCTGTTTGCACAGTCGACTGAGTTGAAAATGTTATCACTTAAATTGAATCAACCAAAAAAAACTAACGGTTTCTAGTTTTGCAAGATATCACTTTTGGAGTCAGCGTCACATTTCTTTACAAATTCTTTACGTTTCTTAGTTTCAGAAAACTTCAACACAGAATATATAGGGTGTATCAAAAAGAACTTTAAAACTTTGAAAAATTCATATTGATTTATTCAATTATCTTACAGACATAGTTTTGGTGTCATTTTTTAAGCAAAATACAGCACGTTTTGACTCACGTAGTACATTATTTCAGAAACAAGCCACCGGAAGCGCTAGCAGTAGTTGAAGCAAAGATGGCTGCCTTTACTGGTCCCGAGCGTGCTAGCTGTGTTATTTTGGTTTGAAGAATCCAAGTCTGCGACAACTATGCAACGTAATTTTCGTACAAAGTATAGTCAAGATCCTCCCAGTAGGCCTACTATTTGTCAGTGGCATAAGTATTTTATTGAAACTGGATGTTCTATAAGACACAACAAATCTTCAGGTCGTTCCCGTATATCTGAAGACGTTGTACAGCAAGTGAGACAAAGCTTTGTGAAAAGTATTACAAAATCAACCCGGCCGTGCTTCTTGGTAGCTGGGTGTCCCACCCATTATAGTTTGGCGTGTGTTGAAGAAACGATTGCATCTCAAACCATATAAATTACGAATGGTGCAAGAATTAAAAGATACTGGTAGAATTGCTTGTAAGGAATTTTTGGCAAGAAATCGACTTAAGCTGGAATGTGTGCCGCACTGAAATCCACATTGAACCTCTTTAGGTATAAGGTAAAAACCAATAATGTGTTTTGCTACAAAATGACATGAAAACCATATCTGTAAGTTAAATAAATAAATCTATAAATTTTCAAAGTTGTAAAATCCTTTTTGATACGTTCGAAGGGGTAATATATTCAGTTAACATATTTTGCAAAATTCCCGGTGACTTAAATTTTCTGAAAGTGTGCTTTTCAATCAGTCCTATGGCGTGGGAGACCCGGGTTCGATTCCCGGCGGGAGCTCATGTGGTTCGGATTCCACGTTAATCAGTAGGTCCACGTCTCATATAGCCTCGCTGCTAAAAGGGACGCTAAACTAAAATCAACTCAACTCAATCAGTCCTAACATTTTATCTTTTTTTTTTTTTTTTTTTGCAGCATGTCCAGAGAAATTGAAAATTAATCCAAAAGAAGATGTAATATTTATTCCAACCACTAGTGGAAGTACAGGGCTTCCAAAGGGGGCTATGTACACTCATTACATAATTATCAGTATTTTGAACGGTACTAAGTAAGTATTCGATTTTCCATTATTAATTATTTTATAGTTTACGTAGAGATATGGAGACTTAACTGTACAATGTAAAATTTGCAACAATTAATTGCAAATATATGAGCATCGTATATACCATGAAATCATTCTTAATTGCAAGAGAGTGTAACACACGACAGTATAATTATTATTATTAACTGGTTCAGTAGCGTCTTCTCTGGGTGTACAAGTCGTGTGTTAACGCCCAACGAAAAATGAAGAAAAGAGTATTTTAATTTAATTAAATGGATCGTCAGAACTTGGGATTTTTTACTTTCAACGAGACAGAATCAACTGTTGAAGTGCAAAAGAACGTGCGGTCTCCGTCATGTTTTGAGGAAACAACTAATCAAATAGTCGTTGGCAACGCTTTGGCTGAAGTTTCACTGCTTTAGAAGACTCCTTTTGCGCATGCGCTTCGTGTTTCTCACCTCGTGCTTGTGTGATCCAAGGCGTTGGTTAGGAAATCAACGTATTGAGTTTTCTGCTTCTCTCAAGCGTTGCCAACTCTGTAGATTTATCTGTGGATGTACAGATATTTTATAGCAATACGGAAAACATTTTTGGGGGGGGATAGGGGGTATGATCTACGCACTTTTTTTTATTGCTAAACATATCATTCAATTTAAAAATTAATGGTGCAATCGAGTTCTTCCTAAAATACGTGTAAGGAGTACGGTGAAAAGAAACATCATTTTTTTCTCAATCCAAGTTGTGTTGGAAGTGTCAGTTGATACAAAAAAAAAAAAAATGCCTGGACTTTAAGCTACAGAACGGTTTTCCATTCTGCCTTTTTATTTACCTAATTTTCATTTACTTTGTCGTTAGTGGGTCATCCTCAAGACTTACGGTTTCGGGTCCCTATTACTGTTTCTAAAGCAGTAATCCAGAGGTTTCTACGACGCAAAGAAAGACGACTTGAGATGAAATTCACGTAATTGTAAGTAAATAATTGCTTGTTTTTGATTTTCAGTTTCATATTTTGAGGGTATATTTACTTATAGTATAATTATTATAATTAAATGTATTCCTTACCTAAAAACATCCTCCTTGATTGCTCTTTATAATTTCCAGACTAAATTGTTAGAAGTAAATTGCTATTTGTAGGTTGGCGTAAATAGGACATTATGCAGTGACGATCATGGTTCCTTACTTTCGAAAATTTCCAGAACTTCCAGGTACAGACTATATTCAGGAAATCGATGGGTGGGCAAAGTATAGTCACTATTAAATACTCGTATGCTGAATGCGAATGCCACTAAAATAGTTATGCGTAAATTGAGGCAAATTTATCACATTTTTGATCAGTATAAAAATGTGGGTGGGCCCATCTTTGCTCCTGGGAAGAAGGGGTTTCCCCTCTAGTATCGCCTATGGTTGTGAGGGTTAATATATTTTTCCTTTCTTGCCAACGTCCTAACATCCACGTCAGAAGACGCTACTGAACTAGTTAGTTATTTGTAATACGAACGGCATTTCTCATATATCTTTCAGCCGTGTATTTGCTAATGCTTTGTTTTAATTTTGTTAATACTCTATAATATTGCCAGGAATTCCGTATACTGCTACACCTTACTACGAGAGAGGATCAGAAACTAACATTACAAGGCCATATTTCTGGAGTTTCGTCTGTTATGGATGAATGAGGGGGAGAGTGTGGTAATTTTAAAACTTGGAGTTGACAACTGAGCAGTTTCAGATAACCGCCACCGACGGCACTAGTTGTACGTAAACAGTAATGGCGACTCGTTTGGAAAACTGCTCTCACGAAGAAGTCAGCTCAGTTATTGGATTTCTGTCGGCGGAACAACGTAACCGCAATTAAATTCATTGACACCTGGTAAAGGTTTACGGAAAAACTGTAATGTCGGAGAATGGCATCGAACTTTTGCAGCTGGTACAGAAAACGCCATCACGCTGGTAAAGCATTCTCTGGGACATCACCGACCACCCTCCCTACAGCTCGGACGACGCTCTGAATGACTTTCACTTGTCCCCGCACTTGAAGGAGCACCTCGGAGGCTGTCACTTCGCTTCAGACAAGGAGGTGCAACAGTTAGTGACAACGTGGCTGAACACGCAAGAACAGGATTTTTTATCAGGAGGGAATCTTCAAACTCACTCCAATTTGGAGTCTATGTCTAAAAATAACCTAATGTACGTACTATCTATTGGCTATATTGGTTGTAAAAAATAATATACATTGTGTTTCAAAACAACACCGACAACGTTTGGGAGCTGATTCCTGACACCAAGATAACAGGAAAAGTATATACCAACCTGGGTGCACAAATACTTCCTTTCGGAGTTGTAGCCTGTCGAAAACATGAAAAAATGAACTTTAATGCTCCGTAGCTCCAGAACTATGGGAACTACCATAGGCGGGTCAGGACTTAATTTAGGAACTAATATCTCCACTATCCAAAAATACATGTTTCAGAATTCTAAGTTACTCTGGCAACAATTTTTATAGAGTGAGTTTGGCTACGGGCATATAATCTGACATCTGACATACCTCTACAACAATTGTTGGGGAAGTACGAAGGATTCTGAAACTTGGATATTTGGATAGCGCACATATTAGTTCCTGAGTCAAGTCTTGACCCGACTACAATAGGTCCCATAGTTTTGGTGCTGTGAACCTACAAAGTTCATTTTTTTCATGTTTTCGGCAGCCTATAACTCTGAAAGGAAGCATTTGTGCACCCAGGTTCGTCTATACTTTTTGTCTTATCTTGGTGTCAGGAATCACCTTCCAAACGTTGTCGGTGTTGTTTTGAAACACCCTGTATATACACGTTTCACTACAGGCTTTGTAACATTACTTTCTGATCACCTCTTGTAGTTTCTGATTACAGTAATTTAGTAATGAACTTATGACTAGTTGTCCAAAGAATTCATATGTGCTCTATCATGTGACACATAATTAAATGCGCCTACATGTTCATTGTGACTATTTTTTTTTCAAGACTGTAGGTGCAATCGTCCTGATGATGGCAGGAAATCATTGTTTTATTTTGTCGCTAAATTGTTATTAAACTGTGCTCTAAAGTGTTCTTGTATGATGATAATCTTCTCTTATATATGAGGATGTTCATGAACTCATACAGTTGTGACTTTACCTCTCCACAAAGGAAAACGAGCCTGTGTCTGCGAGTTCAACTCACAGAATGATTTGAGAGAAGTGCACTCAGATCTCCAGTAATAATAATAATAATAATAATAATAATAATAATAATAATAATAATAATAATAATAATAATATATTAGCGTCAGTCAAGCAAGTGAGAACACAGGTGTCGACATCTATTAATATAAGTGTTTACTATTAGAGATTAGCATGGTCCATTGAGACGTTACATCATCATAAGCATCCTGCCCAGTATTTCTTCCAGACATGATTTTGAGGGGGCACTGCCCCCCCGGGAGCTATGAGAGTGCCCCCCGAAGGAGACCAAAATAATAGTCTATAATATAATAATAAATAGAATAGTACCAGCAGTGCCCCCTGGAATACTAAGTATGGCCCCCCGGAACATTTTTTTCTGAAAGAACGACTGATCCTGCCATTATTGGCGGGTCTCTTGCCGCAACTGAAACCCTTCCACGCTCCAGATTTCAGCTAACCTCTTCGTCTTCACCTACGATTTTTTTGTCTTCATACCATCCAAGTGTAGTCTCTTTCCACTCTCTCTCTCTCTCTCTCTCTCTCTCTCTTTTCTTTTCCCCACTGTACCCTCTAACATTTCTGTCTTTATACCGTCCAACAAGTGTAGTCTCTTTCCACCCTCTCTCTCTCTCTCTCTCTCTCTCTCTCTCTCTCTCTCTCTTTTCTTTTCCCCACTGTACCCTCTAACATTTCTGTCTTCATACCATCCAACAAGTGTAGTCTCTTTCCACCCTCTCCCTCTCTTTTCTTTTCCACACTGTACCCTCTAACATTTCTGTCTTCATACCGTCCAACAAGTGTAGTCTCTTTCCACCCTCTCTCTCTCTCTTTTCTTCTCCCCACTGTACCCTCTAATATTTCTGTTTTCATACCGTCCAACAAGTGTAGTCTCTTTCCACCCTCTCTCTCTCTCTTTTCTTTTCCCCACTGTACCCTCTAACATTTCTGTCTTCATACCGTCCAACAAGTATAGTCTCTTTCCACCCTCTCTCTCTCTTTTTTCTTTTCCCCACTGTACCCTCTAACATTTCTGTCTTCATACCGTCCAACAAGTGTAGTCTCTTTCCACCCTCTCTCTCTTTTTTTCTTTTCCCCACTGTACCCTCTAACATTTCTGTCTTCATACCGTCCAACAAGTGTAGTCTCTTTCCACCCTCTCTCTCTCTCTTTTTTCTTTTCCCCACTGTACCCTCTAACATTTCTGTCTTCATACCGTCCAATAAGTGCAGTCTCTTTCCACCCTCTCTCTCTTTTTTTTTCTTTTCCCCACTGTACCCTCTAACATTTCTGTCTTCATACCGTCCAACAAGTGTAGTCTCTTTCCACCCTCTCTCTCTCTTTTTTCTTTTCCCCACTATACCCTCTAACATTTCTGTCTTCATACCGTCCAACAAGTGTAGTCTCTTTCCACCCTCTCTCTCTCTTTTTTCTTTTCCCCACTGTACCCTCTAACATTTCTGTCTTCATACCGTCCAACAAGTGTAGTCTCTTTCCACCCTCTCTCTCTCTTTTTTTTTCTTTTTCCCACTGTATCCTCTAACATTTCTGTCTTCATACCGTCCAACAAGTGTAGTCTCTTTCCACCCTCTCTCTCTCTTTTCTTTTCCCCACTGTAGCCTCTAACATGTCCCTCATAATATTCTACAGTGTCTTCTCAGGCAATATTCGAACCAGTTTCTCTTCCTCATCCTAATTACATCCAAAATTGTTCTCTTCTGTCCCACCATTTCTACTCTGATTTGTTTCTTCGCCCTCGATCCAGCTAACTCTCTCTATTCTTCTCCATATCAACATTTTGAAAACTTGCAGTCTTTTTTTTAATCGCTTTTCCGTAGTGTTTCTGTTTCTCCTACTACAATATTCAACACAAACCAATTGTTGACTCCTTTTCTCAACACTTCATTCAAGGACCCACAAAATAAACATTTCTTCCTCCTAAATGCTTCTTTCACCATTACTATTCTTGCTTTTATTTCACTTCACACTACGTAGTATCACTAATAATACTACCTAGATATCGGAAACTAGTCACCTCTTCTATTTTCTCCCCTCCTACTTCTATATTTGACATCGATCCCTTTGTTCCAATTACCATTGCTTTTGTCTTTCTAACATTTATTTTCATCCCATTATCTTTACAATCCTTCCTCAAGTTTAACATTTGTAAATATGAAAGAAATGAAATGAAATCTTTAAGTTTTACGTCCCACAGCTATGCCGGTTAGGCTGAAGGAGACGGTGATGATGAGAGATGAGTGAAATCGTGGAATGAAGAAAGTGGGAGGAAACGGGAGAACCCCGAGAGAAAATCCACGAGCACGGTGTTTGTCCACCACAAAGTTCACACGGCGCGAGCTTGGATCGAACCAGGGACCGCAAGCACCGGTGGTGAACGCTCTACCACTGAGCCACCGCCCTCCATTGTTATTTTCAGTTAACTGTAAAATTAAATTAAATCTTTAATTTAATTTAATACTCCATGACCCATTCCCAACTTATTTCTTTTGTACACGAATGGAAGTCTTTGTGACAATATTATTCAATTGTTAAATTAATAATAATTAGTTATATCATTAAACACACATAATGTGATAAAATGTTAATTTTTTTAAAATTTGTTTTGTAGGTACATCTTTCCTAATGCTGATTGCATGATCACATTCACCAATTTTCACATTGGAGGACTATTATGTTCTTTATGCACGTTGATCAATTTTAAGAAACTTTATTCTATTCCTGTGTACAACGAGGAAAGACTGTTGGAAATTATTGATAAATATAAGGTATGTATTATCCAGCGCCGTAACTTAGATTTTTTCGGGAGGGGGGGCAGCATTAATATTTGGGCCCTTTAGGTAAAAGTTGTTTTGGGCCTTGCCGCAAAATTAAAAAATAGGCCCCATCTTTCTCTTACTCTTTGTGGGTCCCTCTTAGCCTGTGGTCCCTCCTTTTGCCCCTGAGCCCATTCCATAATGACAAATTAATTAAGGGGACAATATTGACAAATCTCAAAGCCATACGAATAAATATTATTTCTAGGGCACCTAATAGTAGACTTTTTTGCTGAAATGGGCCCACGACTCATTTTTGTTTTATTTACCTTTTGTGTGCTGTTTTGTTTATGTAATGAAGTGAACCTGTTTGATGCTTCATTTATAATTTCATACTAGTATCGTATATGGAGTAAGAAAATTTTGTCCTAAAACGGGACCCCTCGAACGGCGGGAGCTTGCCTCTCACAAGTTACGGCTCTGGTACTATCACTCTTTTGTTGGTGAACAGTTTCTAACAAGTAGATTAATACTCCCATTAACATGTTTCATCTCACTGTCGTATTTGATTTTTATTTCAAATATTCTTCCCTATAAGACACAGAGGCTTAAGGTTGGTTTAAAGGGACAAGTTTTGCCGATAGATGGCAGTACAGTCTTCGTATCTCTCCCATACATTTTTTACCTTTCACGAAAATTCGCGATTTCTCTTACAAATTTCAACCTAGAGACCTCAAATTTTTAGGAAAGGAACTTCATAATCTATCGAAGGCAATAATCCGTGCCGATTTTTTATTTAGAATTTTGTTCATTGTTGAAATTGCTTGATTGTTGAAATGGTTATCTAAATCTTTAACAATGGAATTGTTTCAACAATAAAAAAAATTCTAAATAAAAAATCGACACTGATTATTCGCTTTGATAGGTTATGAAGTTCCTTCTATAAAAACTTGAAATTTGTAAAAGAAATTGTAAATTTTCGTGAAAGGTTAAAAATACATGGGAGAGATACGAATATTGTAGTGACATCTATCGGCAAAATTTGTCCCTTTACACTAACCTTAAACCACTAACGGTTTCAAGATTGTACTGATTTTCAGTTTAGCGTCCTTTTCAGCACAGAGGCTATATGAGACGTGGACCTACAGCTTAACGTGGGATCCAAACTACATGAGCTCCCGCTGGGAATCGAACCCTGGTCTCCCACGTAAAAGGCGCGTATGCTAACAGCTTTTTTCTTTTTTTTTAAATCAACCGATCATACCTCAGTTTTCTGAGCAACCCGAGTTTCCTCGTATACAAGGCCTCTTTGACCTTTACCATATTCAACAGGGACACGAAAACATACATATCAAGGACAGTTAACATTCCGACCTTGCTCTTCAGACGGAATCAAACCCCCAGTGGTTTGCGCCTCATGATCCAAAGCCGAAAACCCAAGACCACTCGGCTATTGCCAGCGGCACTTAGCCACGAAGAAACTCTGTTAATAGTTTATAAAAATCAATTTTTAATAGTCGTGTTTTACATTTCGCAATAGTTATAGAAGGGCGTATCAAAAAATTTCCGGATTAGTTCAGTAGTGCATTAACATATAGCAACACATGATTACGCTTGGAAAACTATAGTGACCAATCTAGAAGTTCTTCGTGCGTGGCTATATGATGAGCTTACGCGCCCTTGGTTAGGGAGACCCAGGTTCAATTCCCAGTGGGAGTTCATTCGGTTCGAATCCCACGTTCAGGTCCAGTGCTCATATAACCTGATTGCCACAGAAAGGTTCACTAAACACTAATCAACCACCAGTGACCAATCTAGTGAAAGTAAAAATATTATGGTTTGAAATATGTCAATGTGAAATTTTGCGTTAAAAATAAATTGTCCACAGAGACAGTGAACATGCTGCTTCTAGCTTACGACGATGAGGCAATAAGTCGTACTCAATATTTCGAGCGACACAACAACACCAAAGGTGGAGATATGGTAACCCATCAAACATCAAACGGTCTGGTGAACGTTATACGAACATCTCTCCGAAAATGTGGAACAAATAAGGTAATTTGTGATCCTGTTTGATTGTCCTTCAACAATTATCATGTAAAAAATTTCGTAATTCGTCTACATTTTTGGAGGGATGTTCATAGTAAGATGTCCAGATCACTTGTCAATTTCAAGGGATTCTATCTAATTCGTTCCACATTTTCAAGGGTGATCCGCGTGGAAGGACATCTAAATCGCTTGCCATCTTCAAGTGATTCTTCTACGTTTGAAGCACTTGTGCAATCCGAAATATCGCGTACAACTCATTGCCTGATCGACGTACGGTGCCGCAGGATATTCATTGCCTCTGTGTCCAATTTGTCCAGTTTAACGTGAATTTTCAAGTTAGTTTGTTGTTCCTACTTTTTGTCTATGGTGTAATCACAGACTACTATGCACATGATTTCACAAAGTCTTCACCAGAATAACTCTCACTTTCAACACAGCTATATGTTGCACACTGTGTTATCAAAATTGACGGTCACTATAGTTGCAAGCACTATCTTTTGCTGCTATCTGTTGGAACGCTACAATGTTAATCCAGAAAATTCTTGATACGCCCTTGTATATACTTATATATACTAGCGATCTAGTGTCTGGTCATTCTGTTGTAAAGAATTGGTCAAACGTGGAAACATCATATGGAAAGGAAATAAAATTCTAATAACATTTGGAAATATACATGGTGTGCTTTTCTTGCACAATGACGTTTCTCCCATGTCTAAAAGAAAACCCAGCTGATGCTAGGTAACTTGGAATTGTGAGTTATTCTTCAGTTTCTATATCTTGGCTAGCAGTAGGCTCAAGATTCCCAAATATAACTTAAGCAAAACAATGAAACGTGATTTGATATGCGAACCAGAAATCGCTAAACAGCTACAATACATGATAAAGTTCTTCTCGGGCGATCAGCCAGGTGAAAACTGGTGGATAGGCCAACGTTTCGAGAGCTGTCATCGTTCTCATCATCAGGGCAGTTATGTAGAGATCAGCGGATATAAGTAATATATACTCTGGGCTGGCGAAAATGCTGGTTCCTGATTGGCTGAAAATGCTGGTTCCTGATTGGCTGATACAATCTGAAAACTGGAGCTGTGATTTTCTGGCTATGTTCCGTAGTCCGTGGTACTGATTGGGTGAGGGTTCCGGTCATCAGTACCACAGCAAAGAAAACGACACACAAACATCCAGATAACCCTCAGCCAATCAGTACCACGGACTACGGAACATAGCCAGAAAATCACAGCTCCAGTTTTCAGATTGTATCAGCCAATCAGGAACCAGCATTTTCAGCCAATCAGGAACCAGCATTTTCGCCAGCCCAGAGTATATATTACTTATATCCGAAAGGAAAAGCTCGTGAACTTGCCGCATATTTTGCATTTAGCAGTCAGATTCGAGGAATATAGGCCTTCCCCCCAAGATGTAATTCAATGCCACAGATGTCAGAACTTCCAGCATTCTGCGGCCGGCTGCAATCTCCAGCCCAGATGTGTTAAATGTGGACGAAGGATTGCAAAAAGCCCAGAAGCGAACCACCAACCTGTGCTAATTGTCGAGGCCCCCACCCCGCCAATTACAGAGGCTGTGAGGTGTACAAGAAGATTCTGGCCAGAAAATCTGGCAACTTGCGAGATGGAAGGGCTGCAAGAACGAGAAAAACAGATACGACACCACAACAAACCAACACAATGACCCAACAAAAGCCAAAATCAACCCAACCAATCCCTCAACCTTCTACCTCCAACCAAACAACCCAGCAACCTAACCAACCAAAGAAGTCATACCAAAGATCAAAGCCAACTCGAAAACACGCAATATATACATCTAGCAGTGACACAGAAGACGAAACCACACCAACACGTACACAGCCACCAAAACAACACAATAAAAATAAAAACGAACCCATAACTAAACCACAAACAGAAAACTATACAGACATTGTCTCTAAATCATTAGGCCTGTTTCCTAAAATTGTAGATAATAATAATGTAGACTCGGTAATATTTCATTTAAGAGACTTTATAAATAATCTGTTAATTTGGGCGGGCAGAGTTGCAAAGAAATCAACATTAGATCAGCAAACACAAACACACTAAAAAAAAAAAAAAGGC
Organism: Thermobia domestica; assembly: GCF_964235325.1. NCBI lineage: Eukaryota > Metazoa > Arthropoda > Insecta > Zygentoma > Lepismatidae > Thermobia > Thermobia domestica. The sequence goes on along the minus strand of NC_137471.1, from coordinate 15,244,279 downwards.
AATGGGCAGCTTAAATAGAAAACGAACAACACTCAGGATACTAGCCTGGAACGCAGAAGGGTTGACGGAGAAAGTAGACGAGTTAGGTGATTACATTGAACAAAACAAAATAGACATTGCATTAATTAGCGAAACACTGCTGAACCCGCTAACTAAAACAGCAATCCGAGGATATGCAATATACAGAAATGATAGGCATACAATAGGCAACAACTTAGGCACAATGGTAGCAGTCAAGAAAAGCTTAAAACATGCAGAGATAATCCTACCCACCCTCAATACTATTGAGGCTACGGGCATCAAAATATTTGTGAACAACCAACATATTAACGTTGTCTCTGTGTATAATTCCCCCTCTAAACAAATCGACACAGAAGACATTAGAAAACTAGCCAATACAAGTAGTTCAATAATACTAGCAGGGGATCTTAATAGCAAACATCCTCACTTCTGTAGCAGACAATCCAACAGCAATGGCAGAAAACTATATAACTTTTTGCAAGGATCTCCCTTGCAGATCCTCTCCCAATTTCAACCGACTCACTACCCTCACAACGGAAACGCCCCGGACGTACTAGATTATGCCTTACACAAAAACGTTAACTCAAGACTCACTATACAAGTAGGAAACGAACTAGACTCAGACCACCAACCCATTATAATAACAATAAATGGCGAACCAGACTTGGAAAAAATTAAAAAAGCACTCAATTACAGAAAAGCTGACTGGGACTTATTCAAAAATACAATAGATGAAAACTTACCAGGCGAGTATCCTATACACACAAAAGAAGATTTAGAAAAAGCAGTTAACATCCTAACTAAAGCTATACAATTAGCAACTAATAAATCAATACCATTAATAGACAATAATAAACATAGCAATAAATTACCTAATGTAATCCAGGAGTTAATTAAAACCAGAAATAAACTTAGAAGAGCATATCGAAACCATAGAGACCAAACTCTTAAAGCACAAATAAATCAATTAAGACGAATAATAAAAGAAGAAATTAGGAGATACAAAATGTATACCTGGGATAAAAAAGTCGAAAGCGCGAATTTCAAAGATAACAGTATATGGAGAATAACTAAAACTTTAACCAAGCCGTACACACCCACCCCTTCCATACACGGGGAAAATGGGCTAGTCTTTACTAATGAAGATAAGGCCAACACCCTAGCTGATACACTAGAAAAAACTTTCAAACCCAATGAAAATGACGAGTTCAGACAACATGAAAGGCAAGTTAAAAGACAAGTAAACGAACTGCTAGAAAGTCAACCATTAACGTCAGCAAGAAAAACAAACAAGAAAGAAGTGTACAAAGTAATAAAGAAATTAAAGCCTTTCAAAGCTGCAGGTCCTGACAACATTCAAAATATTTGTATTAAAAACCTCTCACCAAAAGGAATTTCCTTTTTAGTCAAAATCATAAATGCAATAATGAAACTAGCCCACTTTCCCACTGAATGGAAAACAGCAAAAATAGTTGCATTACCGAAACCAGGAAAAGATCCTAAATTTCCACAAAACTATAGACCAATTAGCTTACTGAACACGCTAGCTAAACTAACTGAGTCAATTATACTAGCTAGAATAAAACAACACATACAAAATTACAATGTGCTAATAAAAGAGCAGTTCGGCTTCAGAAACCACCACTCTACCACACACCAACTAGTTAGAGTCATAGAATCAATAACAGATAAATTTAACAAAAACCAAAGTGTAGTAGCAGTATTTCTAGACATAGAAAAAGCTTTTGACAGAGTATGGCAAACGGGTCTTATATATAAGTTAAAAAACATTGGCCTACCTGATATTTATGTTAAACTAATCTCTTCGTACCTGAAAAACCGTAAATTCTATGTATCAGTTGTAAATTCCCAATCTACCCATCGCAGAATAGAAGCCGGTGTCCCCCAAGGATCTCTCCTAGGCCCGGTACTCTTCAGTATCTATGTAAACGACATACCAAAACATAAAGACACCAACATAGCGCTCTTTGCAGATGACACATGTATATATTCTCATAGCTGGCAACCAAATCAGGCAGTAAAATATATCCAGAGACACATTCCGACACTTGAAGAATGGTTTAACAAATGGAAAATAAAAATAAATAGCACTAAATGTGAGGCTGTATATTTCACAAAACGTAAAAAGAGCCCTACCACCAACGTTGAAATTTTTGATACCCCAATAAACTGGTCTAATAAAGCAAAATACCTCGGTGTCACCCTGGATAGAAACCTAAATTTCAAAGAACACACCAAGCTGCAAATAGGCAAGGCCACTGGCCGACTCTCCGAACTAAAACCGCTATTAACAAGCCAAAACATTAGTAGAAATGCAAAAGCAACTCTATACAAAACACTTATAAGACCGATACTCACATATGCAGCCCCTGCTTGGGGACATGCATTGATAAGAAATATGAACAAATTGCAGATATTTCAAAATAAAATCATAAAATTAATCACAAACTGTCCTAGGTATACTAGATTAAAACCATTACAATATAGTATGAACATCCTGCCCATTGCTGAAATAATAAAGACACAAGCGAAAACTCTTTACAACAACAAACATAACATAAATAACACTTTAATAAATACACTAGGCACCTACACAATAAACTCCTACACCAAACACAAGAGACCACTACACCTAATATTAAGCCCATAAAAGTTACTATTACTCAGAGGATGGAGAAGTACTTATCTTAAGCTAACGGTAAAATATTTAGATATGTACGAATGCATACGTAGGTGCAAATGCATAAGTAAGTATGTAGGTTTGTATGTGTGTGTATATGTATGTGCATCTGTATATATGAATATGTATATGTCTGTTAGTGAGTGCGTGTGTCCGAGTGTGTATGTGTAGATAAGTACATAAATAAGATTATATATATTTGTATATATGTATGTGTGTGCGTATGTGTAATTTAGACGAAAAAACATTTTCAAATATATGTATGTATGTGTGTATGTATATATATAGAAAGAAAAAAGAAATAAAAAATAAAATAAAAAATATTAAAAAAAACAAAAAAAAATTTAAAAAACAATAAAAATAAAAATAAAATAATAAATAATAAAAAAAACTAAAACAGGTAACTCTTCATTAACCAAACGAGAATCAATAGGGTAATATAGTGTTTGTATATAAGTATGTCAGTATGTATGTACAAATATGTATATAATTAGCACAAATTGACGAATCTGGGTAATAGACGTATACAATAGACACTAATAACAAAAGCGACCTAAGTTTTCTTTTCAGGAATAAATCACGACGACCAGGCGAGGCAACGGAACAAGCAGCAGAATTGCATGACATAATAAAAAAAATAACAAAGTCCCCACTAACAAAACACTTCCATAATACAGACAACACAGACATGACGACAGATTAAATATTGGTCAACTGCAGAAGTAATATTATAAAGACACAACTACAGACTTATTTACATGGATTTTCACCACCCCTTCAAGTGTGGTTTTGCCATGTAAATTGCCTATGCATGCAGCACGACCGACAAGGGGTTTTTTTCCTGGCTTCCAGGTTTTTTGTCCCTCTATCAAAACAAAATAACTTCTCTCGCGCTTTCCTATCTTCTTGTTTACCCTTCTTTCTTTCTATCTACACATAATACCAGACTCGCGTGTAAATGTCTTCCGATTAAGATAGAGGCCGCGGTACACACACTCCCCACCGACAGATACTATAGGTTACTAACAGCATGGAGGAGAGGCATGTAGAATGAATCTCTACATAACTGCCCTGATGATGAGAACGATGACAGCTGTCGAAACGTTGGCCTATCCACCAGTTTTCACCTGGATGATCGCCCGAGAAGAACTTTATCACATACGCCGCCAGGAAAGCTTCAAATCTAGCTACAATACAATTTTACAATTTTATTGCACTTCTATATATGACTCTTGACAAACACTTGGTATGTAGTATAATAAAACCGTAACTTATAAATTTCAAATTTCGCACAACACTGTACGAAGGTGCACTGTAAAAAAATTCAGAGGTAAATTTACAAGAAAACGGTGGCAATCTGTTTGCCACTTCTCTATGTAAATCAATTTACGGCTATAATGTAAAATTACTAAAATGAAATGGTGTAAAATTACATTTTACCAATAAAAATACCATACTTTCTTATAAATTTACTGTAAATTTGTGAAAACATCCAGCAAATTTTGTAATTTAATCTAAGTAAATGTATATCAACTTACAAAATGCAGGGTAAATGATTTTACATTAATGTTTGGCAATTTAATTACAAATCTTTTTTTTTTTTTCAGTGTGCAACTAGCTATCGATATTGAAAATTCGATATATCGATATCGAAAATTCGATAAACTAGCTATCTTCCTGAGCTGAAAGGCTATTGTAAACTAATATTTAAAAAAAATATTTAGTTATTAATTAGAGGTTTTTAAAAATATTACTAAAATGTAAAAGATTTTTTATGTTTTTAAAACATAAAGAATTTGGTTTAATCTGTTTTTATTTTATTTTATTTATTTACTTATTTATTTTTTTACATATATTGCATTGTAGCCAGAAATGTTCGGAGGTTTTCCTTACGTGATGGTCTACCTATTAAAAACTCCACTGTCTTCGAAGTACGATCTGAGCAGCATAAAACATATGTATTGCGGAGGATCAACTGTTGACACAGCAACTGTTAAAAGTATCATGTCGAAGTATCCACATGTGAAACAGTTTAATGTGGTGAGTAAACGAAAAAGAATGTATTGCTATCATACCAGTTATCTGCTAGTAGATAATAAACTAACTATACTACACGGCAGCAGAATTGACACTTGGCGTGAACGAATGAGTTGATAAGCCGCTATTGCGAAACCTTCGCCGAGAAGTTGGCCTTCGCTGGGCGAATATTGATGTATTTTGATAAGCTTTTTGTCTCAATAAGAACATATAGTATATCGGCCGAATTCGACTTCCAAATCATAGTGTTAGCAATGTTGCTGGATGCAGGTAACTTCATGTGGGTACAGCATTCAAGGACAAACGTCAATTCAACTGTCGCGCACAGTAAACCTAAGTTTTTAACGGTTTTCTAATTGCAGTTTAGAAATAACTTGTTAGAGCCACGGTTGCTCAGCGGAAGAGCGTTCACCTCTGTTGCATGGGGTTCTTGGGTATCTCGCGCCACGTGAACATTGTGGTCGATAAACACCGTGTGCCTGGGTTTTCTCGGGATACTCCCGTTTCTTCCCACTTTCTTCATTCCACTAAAGCCTGTGACAAATATCTTGGCATTTCAGTTAAACGAATAAAACGCAAGCTCTGACGCGATGTTGACGAGTGCTAAAGGGTGTGGCTATGGCTAAGCAGATGAACAACAGCGTGATCAGGTGACGGGATAGACGTGGATGTGTACAAAATAAACGTGGCAATACCGCTGGCCTCTCATTTGCTAGAAGCACTTAAAGGAAACTTGAAGCGCCGCCTTCAAATGCCAAGATGTTTGTCATGACGTTTAGTTCATTCATTCTCATCATCACAGTCTCCTTTAGCCTAGCCGGCGTAATCGTGGGACATAAAACTTAAGATTTAAAATAACTTGTTGATAACATAGGTTTAAGATATCAAGTACTTGTACAATTAGTTTTACAGCTAAAATTGGCAAGAGTGTAATGTAGCCAATTCACCTAAATGAATTGATAAATTGAGTACCAGTCACTTATATGAAGTCTCCTTAAGCATTGTCGGTTAGTTCCCAGAAACGAGTTTTACAGCAGTTATCAGGCAGTGGAAATGAAACGACCTTATGCACATGTTTAACGAAAACTGAGCATCTTACGCAAGTGCTGACAGTAGATACGAGGAACTAGAATTAAAAATTGCCGTTACTTACGTGGTTGTAGAAAGCAAATGGTTAATGGAACATCAATAGAAAAGGTAACCAATGCAAGATTAGAAAATTCAGGAACTATCGACGTAGATAGTTCCTATTCGAGCATTCGCACTACAATTGTGGTTAGTAAGAATTTTATTAAAATCCAATATAATCACTCATTTTTAGCTGGTTTTCAACTATGAGAGCGGCCAACTAGCCGAGAATGCGTAAGGAGCCTAAAGGATGTAATGAGGGAACTAAAATTTAGTAGAACTGTAGTAAAACTAACGGCATTCGAGATACAAAATTGGTTCTGAGCCAGCTTACTAGTTCCTATGAGCCATTTTTTTTTTAAAAATAAACCTAATTGTGATCGATTACTTGAAGAAGTTTAGACTTTGCCAAGAAGAGTCTTTCTGTATTTTCTTACCTCAAACTCGTACCTTAATAATTACTTATACAGGGTATTTCAAAACAACATCGACAACGTTTGGGAAGTGATTCCTGACACCAAGATAAGACGAAAAGTATAGACCAACCTGGGTGCACAAATGCTTCCTTTCGGAGTTATAGGCTGCCGAAAATATGAAAAAATGAACTTTAAAGGTCCATAGCTCCAAAACTATGGGATCTACCGTAGTCGGATCAAGAGTTCACATACGAACTAATATGTGCCCTACCCAAATATCCAAGTTTCAAAATCCTGTGGTATTTCCACAACAATTTTTATAAGGGTAACTTCAGATTATATGCCCGTAGCCAAACTGCCTCTATAAAAATTGTTGCGGAAGTACCGCAGGATTCTGAAACATATATTTTTGGATAGCGCACATATTAGTTCCTAAGTGAAATCTTGACCAGTTTATCATAGATTCCATAGTTTGGAGCCATGGATCTTTAAAGTTCAGTTTTTTATGTTTTCGGCAGCCTACAACTCCAAAAGAAAGCATTTGTGCACCCAGGTTGATCTATACTTTTTGTCTTATCTTGGTGTCAGGAATCGCCTCCCAAACTTTGTCACTGTTGTTTTGAAACACCCTGTATATACTGCTCTTTGCTGGTGCGCTATCGCCAGGAAATTTTATTTTGAAAGATTTCTCGCGTTTGATTAACGAAACCGGTACACATGTACACCTCCAATATTGTGATTCTAACTCGTAAAGAGAGCAAATTTCGGAGAGTTCCCTCAATCATGCAGAACTACATTTAAATTTCGATTTTTAAAAGAGGAGTACACAGGCAGATGGAACAGTACTTCATGCGTCACTCGGTATTTCAGTATGCAAATAATGTTTTCTCAGCGTTAGACCCCAATTGCATTTAATGACTATTTTATGTCTTTCTTTAAATGATGTAAATTAATGATTTTTTAATTCTTTATTTTGCAGCTTTATGGCCAAACAGAATGTGCTATACTCTCAAGTACTTACGCTGCTTCAGTTGCAAATATTCCGAAGTTAGAAGGTACAATTGGAATATGATTTTATACGATTAGTTATATTGGAATCTCTTTGGTCTTTTTGCAGTTGATTATTATGTTTATTTAAGTATTCGACCTTTTGGCAGGTCCTGGGACTAATGCAGTTTCTTTTTATTTTAAATTTTAGTTTTGGTTCTTGAAATATTTCTTCCATGTTTCTCGATCTTCAGCTTCCTCTTTTAACTCCAATATTTTCTTCTGTTTCTCAAATCATCGATCAGTTGTGTTCTTCTTCTTCCTATTCCTCGCTTTCCTTCCATCTTTCCTTCTATGGAGGTATGAAGAAGACAATTCCTTCCCAGGATGTGTCCAATCCAATTGGCCTTCCTACGAAGGATGCTAGCTAGAAGGGTTCTTTTCTCTCCTTTCCGTTTTAAAACATCTTCGTTTGTTACTTTCTCTGTCCATTTTATCTTCTCCATCTTCCTCCAACACCACATTTCGAAGCTTTCTAAATATTTCTTCTCTAACTTCCGTAATGTCCAAGTCTCTGATCCATACAGTCCAATGATCCATGTATAGCATTCGACCAACTTCTTCCTTAGTTCTATATTAAGGCTGCTAGTTAAGAGTTGCAGTAGATAATAATATTTTATAATATTCTTAGTATTTTAACAAGTATAATGTGTTGTAAGTGAGTATTAATAAGCTCGAAACAAATACTGCATTCACTGATAAGTTTAAAACAAAAAATTTCTAGTCAAATAACAGGAATGCTTAATAAAATGCATGGTTCATGAAGGAAGAAGCCAATATGAGCATAGACAAACATTATTGTTATAAATAGTGCAATTTTATTTTTTTGTCATTACTGTATTAGAAGGGGATCGTGGGATTTTTAATAATGATTTATTAAGGGTCTAGAGCTAATAGTATTAACAAAAATAATAACAAGTCCATGGTATTACAGATCAGGAAGAAATATGGTCAATCAGATTAGTAGTGCACTAGAAAACCTAAGATAATGGAGGTGTCACGAGCTTCCTCAAAGCCTTAAATTGCATTCATGGTGAATTGTACCACCAAAATAAATTAGCTTTAAAAACATTTCTAACATTATATATATAATTGCAATAAATTTAGTGTGAATATTACAACTAATCACCTCAAACATGTGCCAATAAATCTTTAGGTTGAATGATTTCAATTTATGAAAATTCAATATTTAAATTTGAAGTAGTAGATCTATAACTACTGGTTGCAATAGATCAATAAGATGAAAGGTGGAACCTGTTCCTCGCACGCTGAATCCATATCAAAAAGCCATTGCTCAATATAGAACCTGTTCCTCGGATGCTGAATCCATATCAAAAAGTCATTACTCGCTATGGAACCTATCCTTCGGACGCTGAATCCATATCAGAAAGTCATTATTCGCTATAGAACCTGTTCATCGGACGCTGAATCCATATCAAAAAGTCATTATTCGCTATAGAACCTGTTCCTCGGACGCTGAATCCATATCAAAAAGCCATTATTCGCTATAGAGCCTGTTCCTCGGACGCTGAATCCATATCAAAAAGCCATTATTCGCTATGGAACCTGTTCCTCGGATGCTGAATCCATATCAAAAAGTCATTACTCGCTATAGAACCTGTTCCTCGGATGCTGAATCCATATCAAAAAGCCATTATTCGCTATAGAACCTGTTCCTCGGACGCTGAATCCATATCAAAAAGCCATTATTCGCTATAGAACCTGTTCCTCGGACGCTGAATCCATATCAAAAAGCCATTATTCGCTATGGAACCTGTTCCTCGGATGCTGAATCCATATCAAAAAGCCATTATTCGCTATGGAATCTGTTCCTTGGATGCTAAATCCATATCAAAAAGCCATTATTCGCTATAGAACCTGTCCCTCGGACGCTGAATCCATATCAAAAAGCCATTATTCGCTATAGAACCTGTTCCTCTTATGCTGAATCCATATCAAAAAGTCATTACTCGCTATGAAACCTATCCTTCGGACGCTGAATCCATATCAGAAAGTCATTATTCGCTATAGAGCCTGTTCCTCGAACGCTGAATCCATATCAAAAAGTCATTACTCGCTATGGAACCTACCCTTCGGACGCTAAATCCATATCAAAAAGCCATTATTCGCTATAGAACCTGTTCCTCGGACGCTGAATCCATATCAAAAAGTCTTTACTCACTATGGATTCTATCCTTCGGACGCTGAGTCCATATCAGAAAGTCATTATTCGCTATAGAGCCTGTACCTCGAACGCTGAATCCATATCAAAAAGCCATTATTCGCTATAGAACCTGTTCCTCGGATGCCGAATCCATATCAAAAAGCCATTATTCGCTATAGAACCTGTTCATCGGACGCTGAATCCATATCAAAAAGCCATTATTCGCTATAGAACCTGTTCCTCGGATGCTGAATCCATATCAAAAAGTCATTACTCGCTATGAAATCTATCCTTCGGACGCTGAATCCATATGAGAAAGTCATTATTCGCTATAGAGCCTGTTCCTCGAACGCTGAATCCATATCAAAAAGCCATTGCTCAATATAGAACCTGTTCCTCGGATGCTGAATCCATATCAAAAAGCCATTATTCGCTATAGAACCTGTTCCTCGGATGCCGAATCCATATCAAAAAGCCATTATTCGCTATAGAACCTGTTCCTCGAACGCTGAATCCATATCAAAAAGCCATTGCTCGATATAGAACCTGTTCCTTGGATGCTGAATCCATATCAAAAAGCCATTATTCGCTATAGAACCTATCCCTCGGACGCTGAATCCACATCAAAAGGCCATTATTCGCTATAGAACCTGTTCCTCGGACGCTGAATCCATATCAAAAAGCCATTATTCGCTATAGAACCTGTTCCTCGGATGCTGAATCCATATCAAAAAGTCATTACTCGCTATGAAATCTATCCTTCGGACGCTGAATCCATATGAGAAAGTCATTATTCGCTATAGAGCCTGTTCCTCGAACGCTGAATCCATATCAAAAAGCCATTGCTCAATATAGAACCTGTTCCTCGGATGCTGAATCCATATCAAAAAGTCATTACTCGCTATAGAACCTATCCTTCGGATGCTAAATCCATATCAAAAAGCCATTATTCGCTATAGAACCTGTTCCTCGGATGCTGAATCCATATCAAAAAGTCATTACTCGCTATGAAATCTATCCTTCGGACGCTGAATCCATATGAGAAAGTCATTATTCGCTATAGAACCTGTTCCTCGGACGCTGAATCCATATCAAAAAGCCATTATTCGCTATAGAACCTGTTCCTCGGATGCTGAATCCATATCAAAAAGTCATTACTCGCTATGAAATCTATCCTTCGGACGCTGAGTCCATATCAGAAAGTCATTATTCGCTATAGAACCTGTTCCTCGGATGCCGAATCCATATCAAAAAGCCATTATTCGCTATAGAACCTGTTCCTCGAACGCTGAATCCATATCAAAAAGCCATTGCTCGATATAGAACCTGTTCCTCGGATGCTGAATCCATATCAAAAAGCCATTATTCGCTATAGAACCTATCCCTCGGACGCTGAATCCACATCAAAAGGCCATTATTCGCTATAGAACCTGTTCCTCGGACGCTGAATCCATATCAAAAAGCCATTATTCGCTATAGAACCTGTTCCTCGGATGCTGAATCCATATCAAAAAGTCATTACTCGCTATGAAATCTATCCTTCGGACGCTGAATCCATATGAGAAAGTCATTATTCGCTATAGAACCTGTTCCTCGGACGCTGAATCCATATCAAAAAGCCATTATTCGCTATAGAACCTGTTCCTCGGATGCTGAATCCATATCAAAAAGTCATTACTCGCTATGAAATCTATCCTTCGGACGCTGAGTCCATATCAGAAAGTCATTATTCGCTATAGAGCCTGTTCCTCGAAAGCTGAATCCATATCAAAAAGCCATTATTCGCTATAGAACCTGTTCATCGGACGCCGAATCCATATCAAAAAGCCATTATTCGCTATAGAACCTGTTCCTCGAACGCTGAATCCATATCAAAAAGCCATTGCTCGATATAGAACCTGTTCCTCGGATGCTGAATCCATATCAAAAAGTCATTACTCGCTATAGAACCTATCCTTCGGATGCTAAATCCATATCAAAAAGTCATTACTCGCTATGGAACCTATTCTTCGGACGCTTAATGCATATCAAAAAGCCATTATTCGCTATGGAACCTATCCTTCGGACGCTCATGGCGATAAATGTTGAAATCGGAAATGCTAAATTTGAACCATTTTCGGTTTGAATAGAGGGTTGATGGAGAAGGTAGTACTTTATGTTGGGGAGCTGGATCGTTTGTAAAAAGAAACTGTCTCTCGCTGTCCGTTACCGTTTTTGTTCTATTGCGATACATGTTGAAATCAAAAATGACTACTATGAACCACTTCCGATTTGAATAGAGTTAACAAAACGGTGGAACCTATTCTTGAGACGCTGAATCGATTGCCAAAACTGCATTTCGATATCTCTTACCGCTTTTGTTCTCATATGTGTCGATGGACGGATGGCCAATGCCGTTCTACAGGGTGTTTCAAAACAAAACCGACAACGTTTGGAAGGTGAGTCCTAATACCAAGATAAGACAAAAGTATAGACCAACCTTGGTGCACAAATGTTTCCTTTTGGAGTTATAGGCTGTCGAAAACATGCAAAAATGAACTTTACAGGTCCATAGTCCCAAAATTATGGGACCTACCATAGTCGAGTCAAGACTTCACTTAGGAACTAATATGTGCGCTATTCAAAAATACATGTTTCATAATCCTACGGTACTTCCGCAACAATTTTTATTGAGGTAGTTGTTGAGTATTTCAAATTATATGCCCGTAGCCGAAATGCCGATAATTACAGCCGATTCGGCAGGCTATAACTCCGAAAGGAAGCATTTGTGCACCCAGGTTAGTCTATACTTTTCGTCTTATTCTGATATTGGGAATCACCTCCCAAACGTTGTCAGTGTTGTTTTGAAACCCCCTGTATAAGACCTCCTACACTTATGCATAGCATAATTTGGAAGCCATAAAGCAGACATCGTTCAATTGAATTTAGCTTCAAGCGCTATCTAGCGTCTTTTCGGTGATTTAAACCCTGAGATATGATACAGGAAATCTAAACCTCGATGCTCCACTGAAAATCTCGGCTTTTCCAACGTTACGCTTGTGTTGTTGTTTTTACGCAACCCTTATTGTTTTTATGTTAATATTAATAATTGTTGTTTTAATGTTAACCATAGATCTCATACTGTGCATCACTGTAATGTAGCAACAAAACAGCAACACAAGTATTTATTTGTTTGTAATATTTTACTGAAAATGTTAAAGCAGTTTGCCGATGAAGTTGAAGCATCCTATAAAAGAGATGATTCCAATAAAGACTGGATTGACACGGTACAAGACAGAATTTCACGAATGACTTTTATGTGTGTGATTTTTATTTTTAGGTACAGGAGTTCATTAATTGTCAAAAAAATCTAAAATTTTGAAATTCTTCTTTTCAGACCCACAAATAGCTAGTTCTGGAATTCTGCTACCTTCAGTTGAAGTAAAGGCAAGTCACGATTTTATTTTATAGATATTATAAATTCAAGGTATGACCGAGCAAGAAATCGTATCAGAAATATATTCTTTCTTGTTCAACGTACAACAGATCTTCATACCTTTTTTTTTTTTTTTTTAACAGCTTATCACATTCACTACTGTTCAGAAGTTTTCTATCCCTCTGGATTTTTGTAAGCTCCTCCTGACAACTTATTATTTTGGCACCAGGGATTTGTCACCGTGGGGTGTTCGAACACTTTAAAGTAGTAGTGAACTGGGAAGCCTCTTTTCTTGCCACGGTCAATATTTCTTATTACATCCTCCCCATGCGTCTCATTCTTCTTTGTCTTCAATACTGATTGCGTGCAAGTGGTTAATATATTCGTGCAAGTGATTAACATTCATGCAAGATTCGTCCGAGTGAATAGCAAATTTGTGCTAGTAAAGTAACACATTCGTGCAAGTCAATAACGTAAAAATATTTTATATGTCAAATTTTATCCATTTTTTATTCCCAACGATTCAAGAGAAACGTGTAAAAAAATAAGTATTTATGCTTCAGTTTTATGTTTTTCCGCATCCCTGTGAAGTGTAATATACAAAAAAAAAAAAAGAAATCTTTAAGTTTTACGTCCCGCGGTTATTCCGGTTAGGCTAAAGGAGACGGTGATGATGAGAGATGAATGAAATGGTGGAATGAAGAAAGTGGAAGGAAACGGGAGGACCCTGAGAAAACCCACAAACACGGTGTTTGCCCACCACAAAGTCCACACGGCGCGAGCTGGGATCGAACCAGGGACTTCAAGCATCAGAGGTGAACGCTCTACCACTGAGTCAAAATACCAAAGTGAAGCATTCATCCAGCAGGGTTCCGTTGTCCTTTCCGGGATCATAAAGAAGTGATCTTAGTAGATTACAAGCACACGAAATTAAGACAGAAATCTGCTGCAAAAGTTGCAGGATGCTTTCATAGTAAAGAGGTGGGGTTTGGTCTAAAAGGTGTATTGCTGCTAGCGGACAATACATCGGTTCACCGAGATACAGAAACACTAACTTTGGCACCAATGTGGACACAAATATTTGCCCCACCCAGTATATTCAACAAATCTAGCTCCGTTCCATTACTTCCTTTTTATAAATATGAATAAACATTTACAGGGTTAACATTTTGCCGGTTAATAAAGAGGTAATTAGTGAGTTGAAAACATGGTTTACCTCTAATTCCGCAGTCTTGTATGAGGGTGATATTAGCAGACAGATACTATAGATGTATGACATGTGAGGCAATACGACGTGAATATTTAGAGAAGGATGTGTCCTTGAACAAAGTTGCAAATTCCACATATATATCTATCATGGTGAGGATAAGACTTTCTGAACTCCACTTGTATTCCTGAAGAACGTGACTTGTAACCAACCGGGTACCAAACTATCTACATTTTAATAATCATTATAATCTTATAATTTTGTAAAATTTGGTTAATATCGCTTTCACAACCTTTTAAATTAATTAGCTTTAGAAAAGCCAGTATTATTAATAATTATTATCTTTTTTAGGTGGTAGATATAAACACACGTAAAGCCGTAGGTGTTGGTCAGAAAGGCGAGTTGTTAACAAAATGTCCAACAGTTATGAAGGGGTATTTGAAAAGACCAAAGGTAAGTTCCATTCTCTGTACACAACAAACTATACAAGATATTTCAATGAATATGGCTCTCAAGGTTATACGATGCTACTTAAAAATTAATTTAATTTTTATGAAAAAATACTTTAAACAATAAACAAGAAATATAATAATAATAATAATAATAGTCAAAATTATATAAATGAAATGGTAATAATACAAGAGTAAAATTGGATTTATTACTTCCCACGTAAGCATATAGGAGCTTACAGTTTCACTCTAGGTATATTTGTGTGTGTGTATGTAGCTCTTTATTCCTCGGTAATTATTGGCCAGATCTGAACCAAAAATGTTGTTGACGACTACCTCATGGCCTAAGGAATAAAGTTCGCTACATTTGGTGGCCAAGCTCAGCGAGAGACACGCACGGCACGGCAGCAAAACCTGTGTTTCATAGTGTTGCACGGCGAGAGCTTCTGGCCGTGAGTTCGATTCACCTTGGGTTGTTTACGGGTATAATTAACCGCTTGATTACCTCTACGTACGGACCGTACATAGTCGAGCCTGCATTCTTTCCTACCACTGCGTACGGCCCGTACGTAGCTGGTTTCGACGACTGAAGAGAAATATTCTTGTTGCATAATGGCCACGAAAAGGTACGAATGATTCTGGTCGGGCAGGACCAAAGTCCACGTGTTGCTGTGACATCATTAGAGGACGTGAACTTTGCAAGCAATGAGCAAAGCACAATCATTATGCCATCTGTTGCTGAGTGTAAAAACCCCTGCTATTTGAGAGACGTGGTTTTGTTCTTGTGGGACTCGAACCCGCGTCCACACGGACATGAGTCCAATACTCGAACCACTAGACTACAGAAGTCCCAAATGCTAATTGTAATAATTTTATAACAATTATGGTATTAGCAACCAATGTGGTTGATGATTTGTTCGCACTAGTCGTTGCCTAATACTCTCCGCTTAGCATGGTCGTGCATTTCTGCATTCTATCTACAGGATTCAAGGGTTTAAAGGGTTATATAAGTCTCTTTCAACTGGCCGATGTATGACGTAAGGGCATAGTTTTAAAATATCAGAAAAGCAAGGACAAACACAATAAGGATAGAAGAGAAGGGAATGACGTAGTAGAACAAACTAGGGTTGCCAACTTTGGCAGATAAAAAAAACCGGCACACTCTCAAAATTCTCTGTGATATAAGTCTATACTCCGCGTCACCCGAATCGGCGCATGGCATCAGCCAATAAACTCGCAGTGCGTTGTTACTGAAACTTCAGGGAGGGATCTAATCATTCATAATTGATTTTGTTCGTATTTGTGGACAATCATGAATGATTAGATTCGTCACTGAAGGTTTGGTAACAGCGCACTGCGAGCTTATTGGCGGGCTGCATACGCCAATTCGGGTGACGAGGAGTATAAGTGTGAAGTATCTCTGTTCGGACCCTTCCATGGGAAGGAAATGTACTATTGTGAACTAAAGTGTATTAGCACATGTATTCTGCATATCTTTAGTACATTCACTAATAACTTACTGGTAGCAGATATATATTGTGCTATAAATCAGAAAGTGAAATCGGCATTGATCATTTTATTGTATTTACCAGTAACTATCACTTCTTTAAAATTATCGAAACAGATGAACAAAGTACGTGAATCTTTACGTGACAATTTTGAATTTGGAAAATTAAATTTATTCTTTAAACTTATACTTCAACTACAGGAAATTACTTTAAGAACTCCTTTTTCACTCTCAATAAATGTATAAAATTCCTTACAAGTAAATTTCAAATTTTCCCTGATACAGTCCCTGTCATCTCTGAAATTATCTAAGCAGGTGAACAAAATATATTAATCTTTGATAGATGGTGAAAGGTGGCAGTTTTGGATTTACAGAATGAAAGTTACTTTTTAAATTTATACTTCGAACTAGATACAAATTTGAAAAAGCCGGTCATAAAGGCTCTGGTCAGAAGTTTGTACCGGTCACCGGTTTTAATCAAAATAACAGCAATATATCCGGCCAGACCGGTGAAAAACCGGCCAGTTGGCAACCCTAGAGCAAACTTTGGCAATGTACGTGCAATTATGGATTAATGAAAAGGAGGTATGTCTGCAAAATCATTCACCACACTAATGATATTCTTGTTTGTGTCTTACCATAGTCTGCGCTTTAACGTTAGGTTACATGCCATCTCCTGCCCCTCTTACTGAGAAAGTGAGCAACAAACTGTGACGTCATAGAGTATTTAGTTCGAAATTACTAGATTAGAGTTTCTACTTACAGTTAGTAAACTGATGTTATCTAACACACTTTTTTAAATTTATTTTTTTAGGCAACCGAGGAGTTGTTTGATTCTGATGGTTGTCTTCTTACAGGAGACATTGGGTATTTTGACGCCAATGGGCATTTGTATGTCGTAGACAGGATAAAAGAGACCTTCAAGTACTTAGGACATCATGTAAGTATTTAATAAGTGTCCTTTAAACTTATAGTATGAAGGTTAAAGATACGACCATCTTTTGGGAAAGGTCAATGTGGCCCATATGTGATGTTGAGATAAAGCACAACAATTATTCCAGGTAAACATGTACCAGAGGTAGTTAAGTCAGCTCTACAGTCTAATGTTGCAATTACAGTTTCACCGTGTTATATAATCTGAACGTAAGTTATCAAGTTTGAATTTTCTAATTGCTGATCACCACCAACAATGCTTTAGCGCGATTAAAATGGTGCCGAGAACGGGGACGTGGCAGAAAGCGTAAGTACTGAAGTGTATTGAACATAACAAGCATTAGTACTAAAGTACAGGACTTCTTAAAATCAAATAGATGCACTAGTTCTACACGTCACAAGCACTAAACTGCGGAATCCTCAAAACTTGTAGCGCTACTATCGCGTTCATGCTAACTACAGTGGAGAAGCAGTACGCATAGGTAGTACAAAGTGCCATGTTTTGTATAATATTCAAGTTTGTCGTTTCTAGCAAGGATGTCCACAAAGATGACTGAGTTATAAGTCACAATTCGTCATTGAAATTTTACTGATTCTTTCCAATACAATTTTTAACTGAAATTAATGAGAAATTTAAGAGTATACTTAAAATAATACAAGAACAACACGTATTAATGAAGGCCATAGGCAGGGCTGGGGTTTTTGAGGCACAAGCCATTGAAGTAGTTTCGGAGCAATTGCTGAGTTTGAGGTTCTTTTTATTATATTACTATTATTATTATTATTTTGCATTCTGTAGTTTGGGTTATTAAGGAACGTTGATTACGAAGGACAAAACCAGATCTATTAACATGGACTCAAAATCATGACGGAGAATTGAATTAGATATAATGACTATCACTTTACCGTATAACTTAATAACTTTCACGGTATATGCCGTTACCCACGATGCTGTCTCACCTCCTAAAGAGCTGGATTAGTGGAGTACACTGCGGTCCTCAGTAGCAATAACTGGTGTTTTGAGGAATCATGTGAGTGAAGTTCGGGGAGAGCGATACGATATGTATCGAAGCGGATGGATTTGTAGCATAACACACTGCATCACAATCAAATTCTAGTGGAAATTATATATATAGGATGATTCTTTATAGGGTTTACAACTTCAATCAGTTATATTCCTTTATTGCAACCCCATACAGACATGGTTTATATATCATTATACTGCAAAACGCTTCAAGTTTGATTCACGTAGTGAGTAGTTGCGGAGTTGACCACACGCGGCGCCACCGGTCAGTCATTAAAAATGGAGACTTTTACTGGTGCGGAAAGAGCTAAGTGCGTGTTTTGGTTTGAAGAAACGAAGTCAGCATATAACGACTCACCAAGGGTAGTCGTCAACCTGGTTCGTCTAAGTAAGATATACAAATATTGAGTGGTAGTATTTGTTTGCATGTAAAAATTATCTTTAATAATTATATAGCATTATTCTCACCTTTTCTATTAGAATGATAACGTCGATGAACGTTGCTAAAATGGTTTATTAACTGATATACTTTATAATATATTTTCCTTCAAACTGTCAAGCACACAAACTTGCTGACTAGGTATCCATAAACATGTACATAGCAACAACTATCCCATAATAATAATTTACATATCTTAAAAACATTCTTCTTTTGTTATTATTAAATTAACATTCTATTAAGTATAGTGCACATGTATGAGCACTTTCTGCCCACGGTACAGGTAATTATTAATCTATCCAAAGTATTTCGTTATTCGCTGTATTCCTGGAATTTCGCCATACATTTCGTCTATTTTTAAACCTATTTTGATTATATGGTCTAACATATGGATTGCTACGATTAATTAGGTTAGGCGTATTTCCTACATAACTTTGCCTATTTTGCTCATTTTGATTGCTAGAATTTATTCTGCTTAGGTTATGTTTCGTATTATTCACACTTCGGATATTTAAATTCCGAATAGGCACAAAATGATCTGAATTATTCTTATTTTTACCCGTTCCTGCTTGTTGATTCATGGCATGGTATTGAGTTTCATAGCATTGGACAAGCATTAATAAATGGTTGAAACTCATACACTGTGTGGAAAATAAGATCTGTTGTAATTTAAATGGAAGCAAATTTCGAATCGATGCTATTATTCTCGATTCCGATTGCAATGGATTAACGACCTTTAATTCGTTGTATGTATTTACAACAAACTCTACAACAGATTTATGCAATCGAGGATTGAAGTGTTGATTTCTAATGGTGGCATCTCTATTCGCAAGCAAAAAGTCAT
The DNA here is from genome assembly GCF_964235325.1 of Thermobia domestica. NCBI lineage: Eukaryota > Metazoa > Arthropoda > Insecta > Zygentoma > Lepismatidae > Thermobia > Thermobia domestica. The sequence continues at coordinate 15,224,947 of NC_137471.1, read as the reverse complement.
TTTCATAATTGGCGATTAGTGCCGCTTTGAATTCCTCATATGTACTGATGTGATCACGTACTGCTTTAAACCATAATGAACAAGGTGGGAGTAGTACATGAGGGATTAATTTCATATATTGTGATCTATCTATACACATAATATTGCACTCGTCCTGGAATTTTTCTAAGAAAGAAGTAGCATTCTCGTTACACTTACCACTGAATTTGCTCATAGCTCGTATTTCACTCATCTTAACACTTAATTTTACCTTCCTTTTATCATTCCATGTACCCATTGGGTGACAGTTCCTATTCATGACGTGATGTGTCGTTACACCATCTATGTTTCGCCCATCTGTACTCTTCGGATGTATTTCTTCCAATATAATATCCTCATCGGACACCGGCGAAGGCGAGTTCATCTCTGGTGAGTGGGGAAACTCCATGCGATCACTACACATGTTATTACGGTATGTGTTGTCCTTAACCTGTAGCATTCTAATTTCTTCCTGTAACGTAGCTATCAATTGCGTATTTGCACGTATATTGTTAGAATTATTGATGACCTGCATCTTTTGTTGTTGAACAGAAGATTCGGTTACTTCTAAATCCTTTTTTATATCGCTGATTTCTTGGCTCAGGTGGTTGTGATTATCCTGGCATTCCTCCGATATTCCTTTTAACTTTTCCTTGAACTGCGAGGTGATATCGCTCATCGTCTGGATAATTAATTGTTTCGTTTCATCCGACTTCTGTTCCATCTTCTGTTCTATCGTCTGCTTCAATTCTTCGTATTGCTTGTTAGATTCATCAGACTTCTGTTCTATTCGTCTACTTAATTCTTCGTATTGCTTGTTGGATTTTTCGGAGTTCTGTTCTATCGTCTGCTCTAACTCGGTAGACGTCTGCTTCAATTCTTCATATTGCTTGTTGGATTCTTCAGAGTGATGCTTCATCGTCTGCTTTAACTCGGTAGACATCTGCATCAATTGCCGCTGTAAGACTAGCAAGATTCGGTCTTCCGATGTCAATCCAGATGTTACACTAGGTTCACCGTTGTCACTATTAGTGGATTCATTCTCCATTATTTCAGTGTCCATTTTCCTTACAATTATTCTACCACTTCTCAGTATGGTCAAATTTGTATTCATTAACTTAATTGTAAAAGTAAATTCACCCTTACTTTACTTCGGGGTAAGAATTTATGAAAAATCCCGGGTGAGGTAAACCAAAATTTTTAGCTATTCCCGGTATGAAGGCACCAAAATTTTTATAACGACTCACCAAGGGTAGTCGTCAACCTGGTTCGTCTAAGTAAGATATACAAATATTGAGTGGTAGTATTTGTTTGCATGTAAAAATTATCTTTAATAATTATATAGCATTATTCTCACCTTTTCTATTAGAATGATAACGTCGATGAACGTTGCTAAAATGGTTTATTAACTGATATACTTTATAATATATTTTCCTTCAAACTGTCAAGCACACAAACTTGCTGACTAGGTATCCATAAACATGTACATAGCAACAACTATCCCATAATAATAATTTACATATCTTAAAAACATTCTTCTTTTGTTATTATTAAATTAACATTCTATTAAGTATAGTGCACATGTATGAGCACTTTCTGCCCACGGTACAGGTAATTATTAATCTATCCAAAGTATTTCGTTATAAGCAACGAGTGTACAGCGTAAGTTTCGTACACAATACGGCAAGGAACCACCCAGCAGACCAACATTGTACAAATGTCACCAGACATTTGTTGAAACAAGTTGTTCTTTGCCACACACAAAGGCTCCAAAGTGCTCACTCGTGACTAATGATGTGGTGATAGCAATTAGGGAGAGTTTTGTTTGCAGTCCTCGAAAATCTTCACGACGTGCATCACAAGAAACTAGTATCCCTCAGACCACTCTTTGGCGTGTATTGCGTATACGTTTGTCCATGAAGCCATACAGACTGTCCTTGGTTCAAGCACTGAGAGAAGCGGATAAACATACCCGACATGAATTCTGTGTCACTATGTTGGATCGCTTTAGTGGTGATAAGTCTTTCTTGAACAATGTGGTATTCAGTAATTAATCAACTTTTCACCTTTCCGGCCGAGTCAACACACACAATTGTCGTATTTGGGGCACGAAAAATCGACATGCGCACTTGGAGCTGGTTCGTGACAATCCCAAAGTGAACGTGTTTTGCGCTGTTTCCAGAGCAAAGGCGTATGGACCATTCTTTGCTGAGAGCACCATCACCGGCATCGCCTATCTTGATATGCTTCAGAACTTCTTTGTCCACAGTTGGATGAAGATAACTACGATGGCCGCTTATGGTGGCAACAAGATGGTGACCTGTCGTGCCAGCTGATAGACGTAAGGGAATTTCTTGATTAGCGTTCCCCAGATAAGTGGATAGATTGTGGTGGACCAATTGCCTGGCCGCCACAGTTTCCAGATTACGCGCCACTTGACTTCTTTCTGTGGGGCTTGTGAAAGATAAGGTGTACACCCCTCTCCTACCTGATAATGTTAATAAACTAAAACATTGCATCACAACAGCCAACGCGGACTTTAACTCCGAAATGCTGGCCATTGTTTGGCAGGAAATCAACTTAGGATGACAGCAGGTGCACACATTGAGCCATAATGGATTTGCCATGAAAGTCTTGAAGTGTTTTGCAGTAACCAGGTCTGTATGTGGTTCGAATAAAGAATTATAACTGATTGAAGTTGTAAACTCTATAAATAATCACCCTGTATATATATCCTGGTAAAAATGAGAGGGTACGCAAAGAGACGCCATTGGCCCACTTCCAAAAAATAACTATGGCGTTCCACCACTTCCTAAAAAAATCACATTGGGCAAAGATAGGCATGGAGGACGGCGTAACGTCATACGTCCCCCTATCTTTGCAAATCCACTTTCAACCCCCGGAGAGAGAGAGAGAGAGAGAGAGAGAGATGGAAAAGGTGTAATCCCAACCAATTGGAGTAAATTTTTAACCTTTCAAGAAAACACATGTCTTCTCTCAATATATTTTTAAACGGAAGTTATACGGTGAAATATGACATTCAAGTTTGTGTAAATTTGCCTTTAAAAGTGATGTTCACTAATAAAAAATACTCTACTTTTGGAAAGCTTCAAAGAGGACATAACGAAATGTTTCATAAAATTGGGCAATTTTTAGAAACGTTATAATTAACTTGCTTTATGAGATGGTACTAGGAGCTGAAACATGTGTGTGAGTCTTAGAAAAGTTTACAATTATATCAGAAGTGGTAAGGTCTTGTAACAGGCAGAAAAGTTAAATATATTTTCTCCCGAAATCATTTGCAGCCGTGTTGCCAAATTTTGAATGAGCACTTATTTTCACACGATTAAATATATTCAAAGGATAATTTTTTGAATTTTTTTGTTTCCATCAGAATGTTTACTTGTTATTTGACAACGTAAGCAAGAACGAAAACCATCTAGAGAAAAAAAATCATTGAATACTTTACTGTGCAGTATTTTACCTCTATTATGAAATTTCTCACATATATATTTAAAATTTTCCTTTGATTTCCAAACATTCTGAAAGGAAAACTGGAAAAGTGGAGGAAATGCTGCTAACTTTTAATTATATGATATTCCAGCGCAGCTACCAGGACAAATGCGTAATGCTAAATTAAAACTTAAGATATCACTATGCAATAAATGATATAGGGATGTAAAACAATTAACGATAGTCATAAAATATTGAATCATCTGCAAAAGAAATCGAATTTTGTGTTATAGAAACTATTCTTTTATAGATATATGAGCAATTACGTAACAAAATCACCTTTCGGAATTAATTTTAGATTTCTCCCAGCGAACTGGAAGGAATATTACAAACACATCCTGCAGTAATGTCTGCTGGAGTAGTTGGCGTTCCAGATCCACAATATACGTCACTTCCACGAGCTTACGTCGCTAAAAAGCCAGGACATGAAGTTTCAGAACGAGAACTCCAGAAGTATATTGAAGGTAATCTATGTTGGTAATAATTGGCTAAAAACAAGTTTCGTCAAAATCACACGTGATATTAGTATAATAATATATCAAGTTATGTGAAAAACACTCTCGAATCTTTATTCGTTAATTGATTGATTACAGTTTCAACTTCTTTTTCATCACTAAGATTATATCAGAGATTTGACCTATAACTTAACGTGATATCCAAACCACATGAGCTCCCAGAACGCATGGAACCAGAGTATCCCTTGCCACAAACACCCATGTGAACCATCTAAGTTTGCATACTCTTCTGGAGACGTATCTAAAACAACCGAAGAATTAATAAACCTGGCCCAAGTTTGGTAAACAAAAGATGATGGTAGTTTGCTGTGACCTTAATATGGCCTTCGTTAGACATTCCGAACATACACACATGGTATCAAAAACATATACTACTCACTTCAAAAATACATGTAACTTCCCCGTTCGCTTTTACATCACAATGTTCAGGTCACTGATATTTAATGGGGCTTATGTATATTTGACCTGCACAGTTATGTTTATTATTTGTGTTTCAATGTTATTTGTTAGTTTAAATATATTTTTATTAGTTGAGGTAATCTGAACCTGCACTGAAGGTTACAGAATAGTGATTGGCAATGTGAATTAATTTTGGTGCCAATGTATATTTGTTAGAAGAAGAAATCGTAATTATTACTATAATATATATGAAATCTCCTACAAGAAAAGGAAACTTAACAACTTAATTTTTAATCAAATTTCCTTGATTTTGATAAGTTTCTTGCAGCCAGAAAACGAACAAAACTGTGAATAAGTATTTAAGATAATTAAAGTAAAATTACTTTAGTATTTGTTGGATAAATAGAAGTAATAATGATGCATGAGTAACTAAGCATCTCCGGTAGGATTATCCTGCCATAGCTAAATTCTCCCAAATGTTCTGCATAATGTGTTAAATCATCTTGAAGCCAAATCTAAATTCTTGTGAAAAATCAGTTATCAAATCTGAAGGTAATTGATAACAGGAGAATCAACAGCCAATATTGTGGATCTATGGTACGACTTTAATGTGGATTGTAATGATTTTTTTTTTGTGTGTGTGGAAGAAATGAGGATGAGTTTAATTCCTTGGTGCGATTTTATAGCCATAAATGAGGTATGAAAGGCGACGGTTTTGAATAAGTATAAAATAAAATAATAATTATTTGATATGAAATAAATCAATAAATAAATAATGGAGCTACGTATGAAGAAATGAATACATAAATAAGAGAATCATAGAAGTGAGTAAATAAGCAATCTAAATAATATATATTAGGCTACAATCTAACCAGCGCAATTATAGTTCATAATTAATTACAAAGACTAGCTGAATGATGTTCATATATATAATCCAGTGTTTCTATTATTTGATTCCTACAATATATATTATGGTCCTAAAGCCATCCACTGTATAATACAGCCAGATTCTCCTGGAGTATGTTATTAACTAAACAGACGTAATCAAAGAAAGAAGTTCAATAAAGAAAAATCAACTATTGTCACGACCAGCATCTTAGCAAAATGAAGATTGATTATGATAATGGAATTAGACCATCAAATGTAATATCTTCGTTAACGCAAAGAATAATTCGGTTGTTGTTATTGATTCTTTGACACTTTTATTTTGAACAAAATATAAACCATAAAATTTAGAATCCAGTTGTTGTTTACATGTTTAAGTAGTGTTTGTGTAGAAATAGTTGTTTTCTTATACTACAATTTTAAATCTATTACCTTCATATGCAAAGGTCTGGAAAATCTTAAGTTACGTCGACTCTCTGGGGTAAGGTCAACTCATTCAACGAATCTGGATGCGTTGAAGTATATCTTTCTAGAACAATGTTTCTAGTGGCGACTCAAGGGCTTTAGTAAGTGTCACCTATGGCCTGTCATAATGATCACTATCGATAGCGTGGCATTACAAATACTATCAAACCGTTGCGTGAACAAAAGGGATCAATACACCCGGGTGACCATACAATAAGCACTTCAGGCAGAATGTTTATGTGGGTTATGGCATACCTTCTTATACTAAATCTTGGAGTAGTTGAGATAGTAATTTCTAGAGTAGTGCTGGCAGAGAGGTGCCTTAACGCACGTGGTTGATAGGACTTAAATTCTCAAATCTACCAGACCAGGGAAGAAGATCTTGCAGGGCTGTCTTGAAGATAGAGAGACCTATGTTATCCTGCTAAAAGATGGGGTGACGCAAGGTATGAAGATAAGACCAGACTTGGTTGATGATGTTACAAATGTACCATGCACTAGTTATATTCTTCTGAATGAAGTCCGAAGATGAGTAGAATGTATAGCTTATTTTCACCAAAATGTAAGATCCAGGTTTCGTGTGACAAGAGGGGATACATGCAGATTTTCGTACTTAGTTTGACGTCTTAAGACACACACACGAGACTGTTCTGAGACTCGTCACTCTTCACTATCACCTTTCATTTGCCTTGATATTGCAGTCTGTCACAACATCATAGAAGACATTACCGATGACTTTCTATCCAAGTGCTCTGTAGTACATTGGGATGATGATGGGGTGATACATCTATTGTGAAAACTATCTGCTTCCCATCACATACAGCATTGATGGACAACTGGTACGTCATGAGCACGGCGAAAGTAGCTTCGGCCTGCAGTAACTCCACTATACAATCACTTGAAAGTCAGTTAATAGTACAATATACGTATATCACAGGCATTGCAGACAGAAATTGCGATACAGGGACAACAGATTCGTACGCAGAAAGATCTTCGCGTTGCCCAATGACCGTGAAACTAGTAAAAGTGCACCCTCTACATACAGACAGTATGAACAACCCTCTCTTTTACGAAGTACAGTGTTCTGGAACCTTCATATTAAGATCATCAAGATCGCTACATCACATATTATATAGTGCCAATTTTATTCCAATTAGATTATGTACAAGGCGTTAATGAACTATGCTGGCAAACTGTAAGTTGTGATTTCGTCACATCAAAATAAGAAAAAGGTTCATATGGACATAAGGAGAAAAGTGTATAATTTGAGAGTTAGGGTTCATGGTAAAGCTAAATTTCAAACGAGCTGTTTCGGATTCGATAAACCGTGAAGTGGAAGTCCATAGCAGCGTAAAGGAAGACATACATATGCAACTCAATATATTTCATCAATGTGCAAATGAGTGTCCAAGGGATTCTCTACAGGGTACAATTTCCAGATTATACTCTTAACAGAATTCTCATATATATTCTGATATATTCTAAATAAGGTGGGTTGAAAGTAGACAAAATGTAAGCCTTGACAACAGTGGACATCGAAAGCCTCGATGAGAAGTTGGAAATGTTAGGGGTCACTAGCATCACGGCCCCATATGCTCGGAATAACGCGTGGGATGATATTCTATTTGACGCTTATGCATCGTAAAAATGTGAAGTATATCGTGACAAAATACATTGGAGCACACGTTGTTTGAATACTATTAAACTTGAAGCTGACATTGTAACTTGCACTCTCTAACACTTGCAACTTTCCGCCGAAGCATTCCGTGTCCACTGTTGTCAAAGCTTAGCTCTTGCCTACTTTAAATCCTCCTTGAAATCAGAAGATATTTGAAAATTCTATTGAGGGCAAGCGTGGGAATTATATACCTTATAAGAAATTCTTTGAACACCCAGTACGAATTGAAGAAATACGCATTTTGAATTGCGTATTTTTTTGTTTCCTTTAACTCTGATATGGACTACCACTTCACCATTTCTCGAATGCGAAATAGCGTGTGCTGAAATCGAGCTTTTTTTTTTACGACTTTGAATAGCCCTACCTCTGAAACTACAAACATTTCTCTACAGGTCGATATAAGATTTCTAAATTTTATTTTGATGTGACGAATCTCCTTTCTCAATTTGTCGGTATAGTTCATTAAACTAACTAACTAACTAACTCTATGGCCTATGGAACCCGGAGGTTCAGTGCCGCGTTCACAAAAGCTCTCCACTGACTTTTATCCTTAGCTAATTGCATCCAGTTTCTACTTTGTGTTCCTATCTCTGCGAGATCCATCTTAATATTGTCCTCCCATCTGCGCCTAGGCCTTCCTAATGGTCGTTTTCCTATAGGTCTACCAGTCAAGACTTTGAAAGCGTTTCTACTTTCTTCCATTCTAGCTACATGACCTGCCCACCTAAGCCTCCTAGACTTGACGACCCTAACAATGTTGGGTAAACCGTGTAAACTATGTAGTTCCTCGTTATGAAGCTTCCGCCATTCCCCATTCTCGTTCCTCTTGGGTCCGAATATTCTTCTCAGGATCCTGTTCTCAAATACTTTCAGTCTTTGTTCTTCCCTCAGAGTAAGCGACCATGTTTCACAACCATACAGAACAACAGGCATGATTATCGTTTTATATATTTTAAGCTTCAAATTCCTCGACAGAATTCGCGACGACAAGAGATTTTGAACCGAATAGTAACACGAATTTCCTGCTTTTAGTCGACATTTAATTTCTTCGTGAATATGATTTTCGTCTGTCAATATTGATCCTAAATATTTGAATAGTTCATTAATACTCTGTATATTGGTGTTCTTAAGTGCGTTACTACCATAGTATTTTCTTCATCGACAATCATTCTTCATCCATTTCTTAAACATATTCTTCTTTATGATAAATCACGGATTCCTCATTTCATTGAGGGCGGAAGGGGGGAATCTAAGGCTGTATGAGGGTGGCCACATTCATCAACTATATCTTCAGAATTTTGGCAGGGATTCTAGAACTTTGGGAGGTAATATTTTTCTTCCTAACAGGTTTTCATAAAACACTGCTTTTAATTGATTGAAAATATTGGTCAAGAAGTTTCATTCCTTCTGGCTGGACTCATTCTGTACAGGGTACAATTCCCAGATATACTCTTAACAGAATTCTCAGATATAACAGTGGGCATCGAAAGTTTTGATGAGAAGTTGGAAGTGTAAGGATCGCTAGTACCACGGCACCATGTGCTCGGAATAACGCGTGGGATGATATTTTATTTGACGCTTATCCATGGTAAAAATGTGAAGTATATCGTGACAAAATACATTGGAGCACATGTTGTTTGAATACTATTAAACGTGGAGCTGACATTGTAACTTGCCACCAAGAGCATTCCGTGGAGAGTGTGCGTGCCTTTAGTGTACATCTTGGATTTGATTAAAAATGGGAAAGCATTGAAATTTAAATACATTACGCAGGCTCGGATTCCATCTTAACTTCTAGGCCCACGTCATATATAGCATTGCTGCTGCAAGGAACGCCAAACCCCAATCGAAGAAGAGTAAGTCTCATTTCGAGCGGTGCAATCAGCAAAGTCTATAGCCTACAGTTAGAGATGAAAGAACCATATTGTAAGACGATTGAAGCAAGTTAGTTTTGAGGACAAAAAACTTTTGCAATACCTACTTAAAGGACATTTCGCTGTTATATGTTCCAGCTTACTTTAAACTAACAATGTTTTCATAAGGATGAGGCAGGCCATAAGATTACTACTCACTTCAGTGGTACAGAAGGTTATATAATACTTTTGTCTAAAACAACGTTGCCAGATTGGGCACAAAAACATCAAATAACTTTAAAAAATATATTTTGTGCACGAAATGGAAGTTTATTATTTCTGGCGCTGATAAATATTGAAGCTTAAAATTATATTACTTAGCCACTAGTAGTTTTAAATTCGCAAATTTCCTTCATAAATAGCGAGATATATTAGCGTGAATGTTTATTATTAGTACCAGTGCTTTTCCCGCATTCGAACATCTCTTATCATAAGATCAGCATTGCCAAGCAGTGCCGAGTCTGCTCAGAGGAAAGACAGATGACTGTTCTTACTCACCAGATTTTGTTGGTATTGTGGCATCCACCCAGCGTCGTGAGTACGATTGGGGAGCTACGTAAAAAGAAAGAAGTAGGGAACTCCGGTTTAGAAAGCTAACGTTACCATCCAAGGGAGACCATATTTTGACCATATATCATCCCGAAAGCATTAATGCCACAAAGTGGCATGTAGGCTGTGGTTCCATGAGGCCAGAACTTCTCAAATTAATTTAGTTTTAGTCTGTTATTACTATTACTATGGCGCACAAATTGAGACGTTTCCTGTTTATTATTACGAGATTATATACATGTATTAATCGGCGAAGTACCGTAGTATGTCGCCTATACTCCGGTGGAAGCAGAAGATTTGCAGCTGCAATGGAGTCCCTCTTATCGATGATAAAAATAAATGATCCACAGTTACAGCTTCCGTTTTATTATAACAGGAGTGCTGTTATATGCTCAAGCAATATATATATATATATATATATATATATATATATATATATATATATGTGTGTGTGTGTGTGTGTGTGTGTGTGTGTGTGTAAGTAGTTCAATAATGTGCACATACCTAATTCAAAGGTTTCATGTGGTAACTAGGTTAGAATTAAGTCTTTCTTTGAATTGCATTGATTGAATGATTTTCTTAAAAGAGAATCACGTCAGGTTTAGCTGTTAGTGGCGAATGAGACTAGAAAAATAAGTTCCTAAAACAATATTATTAATAATGAAAATTTTCTATTTTACTTAGAGAGAACTCCATTCTACAAACATCTGCGAGGTGGAGTCCATTTTGTGGATCAACTACCCCTTTCACCAACAGGGAAAATTGCAAGGGCTGTGCTCAAAGAGTGGGTCCAACAATGATATTGTAATCTCGAATGTAATTAGAAAGTACAGCAAATCAATAAAACAGTACAAACAATATTGTGATTGGTCTATCTTTTGTTTACCTCTACCAATTATAGCTCTTTTAAGTGGTTAAGTAAGAACACTAATCCACATGCGATTCTCCATTACAAAAATGGTGAATTGTTATGTGTTCCATCATTGCCTAAGTCCACTAGTCGGCTAAGTCTATTGATCAGATTCGTAGCTAAGAGATTCCTTAACTGAAACTCAGATATTTGATTAGCTATGAATAGGTTCTGAAAATGAGCAGTAAAGAAATTCTTAAAATTTATTTTAAGATAAGGATTTTTTAAAGTTACAACCTGAGAAGAGAGACGATGATGTACTATTCTCTGTTTCACATAAGCTGATAGGAAAAAGAAGAAGTTTTTTCCCCCACCACGCTCAAGTACAGGTGAATGTTGGTGTTCCGTCTTCCACCATCAGCCCCCGCACACGGAGGTATAGAGTGTATCTAAATATGTCTAGGCCTAAATAATAAATTACAACTTTCATAATAACACTGCGTATTTTAAAACACTTAATTACATTTACCTGCATTAGTGAGTAAGTAGCACATGTGTCATTTTAATGGAAATTTTATTGAACAGTTGTATTGTTTATTTTCCTTCTTTTTTGGCAGTCGGGGTTATGACATAATGTTCGAATGGCGTGTTGCCACGTTTTGCCTAATCCTCGTTTTGCCTAACCAATTATCTGACACTTTTATGACAGATAAATGATAAGATTTCAGTCCGCCATTTTAGGCGAAAAAAGGATCCTCGTTTGGCCTAATCTTTACGCCTAAAATGGCGGACAATAAAAAAAATCACTGAAATTCAAGTAGAGGGAAATTACAAAAGAAAATTCCCTAGAAAGAAATGCAAATTTTTTAATCAATATTGATATATTAACCTGTGGTCAATATTTTCTAGCAGTTAGGATTAGCAAAACTCCTTTATGTATTTACCATGTCCGTATATATAATGTGTGTGTGTGTGTGTATCTGTATGAGAGACAGAGAGTCCGCCCGGTAACCAAGTAAAACACAACTTAGTATTTCAGTCATCTAACATTCTAAATGAATGCAATACGACATAGCATCCAAATAAGAAACTAACTAACTCTATTGCTTATGGAACTCGGAGGTTCAGTGCCGCATTCACAAAAGCTCTCCACAGACCTCTATCCTTAGCCAACTGGATCCAGTTTCTACTTTGTATTCCTATCTCTGAGAGATCCATCTTAATATTGTCCTCCCATCTGCGCCTAGGCCTTCCTAATGCTCGTTTTCCGATTGGTCTTCCAGTCAAGACTTTGAAAGAATTTCTATTTTCTTCCATCCTAGCTACAAGACCTGCCCACCTAAGCCTCCTAGTCTTGATAACCCTAACAATGTTTGGTAAACCATATAAATTATGTAGTTCCTCGTCATGAAGTTTCCACCATTCCCCATTTCCGTTCCTTTTTTGTCCGAATTTCGTCTCAGGATCTTGTTCTCAAATATTTTCAGTCTATGTTCTCTCAGAGTAAGCGACCATGTTTTGCAACCATATAGAACAACAGGTATGATTGTCGTTTTATATATTTTAAGCTTCAAATTCCTCGACAGAATTGCGACAACAAGAGATTTTGAACTGAATAATAACACGAATTCCCTGCTTTTAATCGACATTTAATTTCTTCGTGAACATGATTTTCTTCTGTTAATATTGATCCTAGATATTTGAAATTATCCACTTTATCAAAAGTATTATTTAATATTTTAAGTCATCCATAATTTGCCGTATTACGGTTCCGACTCACTTCCATGTATTTAGTTTGTCATCCCCTATTAAATTTACATCATCAGCATATGCCATAACCTGGTGAATACCGTTCAACTCTAGGCCCTGGTTGCTATCTTTGATTTTCCTTATAGCGTATTCCAGAACAAAGTTGAATAATAATGGCGACAACGCATCTCCTTGTTTCAGGCCAGTTTCGACGTGGTAGCTCGTGGACAAAACTTTTCCTACCCGGACTTCACCTTGGGATTCATTTAAACATGCATCCAAATAAGAAAATAAATAATAGTATCATCAGTAATTGATAACATTGATTTTAAAACTTAATATTATTTTAAATAACAATTTGTACAATAAATACTGTATATATAACAAATCTTTTTCATAGATCCTAAGAAAGTAATTAAGATTTAAACACAAGTAGAAGGATTATTTATAGGAAAGTAAAAGGACAGTTACTTGAACACATGATAGACACACCTGAAAGATGTAAACAAATACTTGCTTCTGATTGGCCAAAACTGGAAATTGTAAATAAATCCTTATCTGTGATTGTGCGAATGCCTATCTACGATATTTGAAGGGAATGTCTAGGAATACTTATATATATTTTTTGTTTATTCAATTTTATTTCCTTAACAGATTTTCAATAGCTTTTTGCTAATGGCCAGTAGAGCGATTTGTCCAAATCAATCATTTCAATCACAGTTGTCCATTTTCATGAGTTAATTTAGATATCTCTTGTCAAATCTAGCTCGAAATGTTTACAAATTTCATATTAATTAAAACAATATAGAATCACAATAGGATCTCTTATAATGGACTGACAGTTTTAAAAAAGCATTGAAATTGGAATGAAATACTCTGAAAAACCAGAAAAACTACAATAATATAACTTCTGCATCCACATTAGTACGTAACAGAAATATAAAATCCACATATTCGTAATACTCATGCAAACTACATTTCCTTTAAAATGCCTATTAGCAGTACCATTTGACAATATCAGATATTTGGAAACTAACTGCAAACTAAAACACACATCTTTAAACGAAATTAATAATAGGGAATAAAGTATGTGTAACTTGTTTTTCTCTCATCTGAAATATAGCCATTGCAAATGCTCGTACTACAAATTAGTTTTGTGGAAATACAATATTTCTCAGTTCTTCATATAGTAGGGAATAATCTTTCGAAATTTACCTCCAGTCTTACTTCCGCGAATTTTTGAATAGTCCGCCATTTTAGGCAAAACGAGGATTAGGCCAAACGAGGATACTTATTTCGCCTAAAATGGCAGACAAAAATCTTATCATTCATCTGCCATAAAAATGTCAGATAATTGGTTAGGCGAAACGAGGATTAGGCCAAACGATGCAAGATCTTCGAATGGCAAGGGATGTCATGGTTGGTAATTGAATTGGTATTAATGCTTTGATACATTAATTTCGTAATATAAAATCGGAAACCAAGTACAATATGTATGGGTAAATTATCAGTGCGTTCAGATAATTACAATAGAACCTGAAATAATAATAATAATAATAATAATAATAATAATAATAATAATAATAATAATAATAATAATAATAATAATAATAATAAAACACTTCTTGTTTCTTCTCTTATATACATGTGTTCTTACATTAAAAAGAACCAGAAGAAAAATAACCATATGTATACACACTGATAATAGTGAATAAATGCGTCTCGCCCCGGGCGCCTCAACTCAGGCAAATGCCCTGGTTTCTATTGATTATTTTTCAACGAAATCATTTTCCTACGTTTTTCTCTTCGTACGTACACCTGATGTGATGGTGGCTAAGTATCTTTTTTGTTTGTTTGTTTGTTGTTTATTAATATGCGGCGATAAATTTACGGTAAAGCTTCATACATACAAGATTCATCAACATTGAAGTCTTCTGCGCTTATTAAGAGGGAAAATTTGGTATGGTGGACTTAGAAAAACAATTCCAGATTTATTGAAGCCTGACACGAAGTAGTAACTACAGATGCTACGTAATTTGAACAGACCCATGTCTGAGTCTGTCGTTTCAAGCAAAATTATAATATTGGAGCTTAACCATCATAGTGAATTTGACGCCCCTAAAATCCCCTAAAATTTTTCGCCTTGTGCGGTTGCAATCCTCGCCCAGCCCTTTTATGGGCCTTGAGTCTAGTCAATTGATAATAGAGGAAATTGACTTTTGAATTGTTACTTGACTATTTTAATAAAAACGGAGTTGTCAATAGTGCTGACGGCCTTTGTGGGGGAGGGAGAGTAACAGAAGTTTGGAAATGAAATTAAATCTTTGAGTTTTACGTATCGCAGTTATGCCGGGTAGGCTAAAGGAGACTGTGATGACAAGAATGAATGAAACAATGGAAAGAAAAAAGTAGGAGGAAACAGGAGAACTCCTAGAAAATCTGCGAAAACAGTGCTTTTCCACCACAAAGCCCACTAAGCACGAGCTGGGATCGAACCAGGGCCTTATGCCCCAAAGGTGAACGCTCTACCACGGAGCCACCACGGCCCCAACAAAAGTTTTTAGTTCTCACAGAACTCTTGTCTGGAGGTCAATGCAATTAATGGGTGCTATACATACTTGAATTTCATTATTTTCAACAATCTATGGAGAGTTGTGTGAGAAAAGCAGGGCAGTTCATCATCGGTATTTATAGCTATCAGAATTTTATTTAACGTTGGCAATTCATTACGGGAAAAGACCAGATGTACCTTTGATCGAATTGCCGATTTCGTGAAGTCGTCATAGTTTTCCGAGAGGGGAAATACTTGTACGCGTATTTTTGGGACTTCTTAGTTTATTTTCATTAAATTTAGCCTCCCGCCTACTTCTATAAACAGTTGCCTTTCCTACACTTGTCTGTTTCCCAGTCATGTCGGCGAATTCTTCAACAAATAAATTAAAGTGTTGTTCTCTTGAAGCATGGAAGATATTCAACGTGCAACGCTTCTCACCACTTCGTAACGCTTTCCCGGGCTCATGTATTATCGTAGAACTACTGCAAGCATCATGAATTATCGCTTCACAAAGCACTAAATACGCAATTATTTGCAATTTAATATGCACTAAAATTTGTTTCAGATAATATAAACTATACAAAATATAATGGATACAAAATACAATTTAATATGCACTAATTTCGCACGACACTATATATAATAGTTACCACACACGCTAAATTCATACAATATTTGCACAGGGCGATAGTCTGCGCACTCGATACTCAGACAGCCAGAAGATCACCTTCCTTGAAATTGTAAATAAAGACAGAATGTCGACAGGATTGGTTTGCTTTCTCTCCCGATTCTTAAGTGAAACAATGATGGAAATTAATTTTATAACGAATTAGTTCTTATTTCTAGAAATGCAATTTAATAAATAGGACTAAAGCCTAAACTTTAATACATAAATAGTAAAAAATACTTTTCTTAAAGACAAAAAATTAAAAACAGTAATTGTTTGTTATTCGGGGTTGACAGGTAAAAACAGCAGTGCTTTCTCACCATCAGGTGCGAGCGAATTGACGTACGAATTTAGTGTGTACACGATTCTGTTTATTAGAAAAGCTTCCCTCCCTGTGAAGGTCAACGGTTTGCTTTCCCCTCCGTACTGGAGAGTGGTGGGAGGAAGGGGAGTTTCCTATCAGGTTGCCTGGAATAGATAATAAGAAAGTATGAACGAAAGCCGTGCTCAAGTTATCTCTTACCAGTCTTAATGTTTTGGGAACAGGTCAGCCATTTGTCTTGCATCGGGAGGTTCGTTTCGTTGCTCAATAAAAATACTTCTTAAAATTACCACATGAATGTTAAGACAGTAAACCAGAAGAGTATGTTGCTCTGGAAATTGATATCCAAGGCCTACATAGCAAGAAAGTGTGCTAAAATCATACACTCGTAGGTAAAGTGTAAGAATGTTTTAAATAGATCATGCTCAGCGTATCTTCGAAACTTGCAGGTGCTAGCTTTAAAAACTACTTGATACGTATCGATCTAAATATTCAATTTCTTGTCGTATTTGTTTGTGGATAGTATTCAGACTTAAAGTAGGGCTCAAACTTATACGTTAGTTAAACTCGCCTTTGTTGGTGGAAGTACTATTCTAATGCACTTTTCTTTTGCTCATACACACATACATTACATGGAACAGCTTAAATTACTTGGCGCCATCATAAGCAATTCTTCAAAAATTAAAATTGATTCACTAATTGTCTTCTAATACCTTCTTCTAATACCTAGATTCTTGTTTTCTCGGCACCAACTGGGTACAGATTTATAAGATACCCACAACTTTATATACCATATACCATAAATAATAAGACTACACATTTATTTGTAGTATGAGAATGTCAACCTTTGTAGCTCAGAAAATTACGTTAAGAATTAGAGATTCATAGCTGATAAACAAAATAGTAAACAATAGCCAGGATTTTGAGCAATAAACATTTAGAGTAAAAGGTCCTGAAGTTAGAATCTGGATTGCTTTACGAAAAGACATACAATACTTTTGTAGTAAGCAGAATGTGATGTGAAGAGGGTGAAAGGGATAAAAAAAGAAGAGATTGCGATATAATAAAGCATCTACACAATACCTGGTAGTAATCTAGAATGGTAATTTATCGATGATCCTCTCGGCGAAGCGACGTCTATTTGATGGAACATTAGACAAATGTTATGGTCAGTCAAATGTCTTTTCACGGTATTCATATTGTGGAGGCAATTAATCCAAGAAAACTTAAGACAAACAGAATACGAATCTTCTCACATAAGAAATGCAAGATTCTCTCTCTTATATACTCGATTCATAACATGAGAACGCATTGTCTCTTAACACAGATAAAGCCTATGCGCCGAAAAACAATGCCAGGCAGAATGATCTTCATTACATAATAATAATGGTGATACTCCTCCTCAAGGGGGACTTGTTCTGCAGTTTCAATAATGGATGCAGGCCAATAAATTACCTGTTCATTGTAAAGATAGCAAACTGATGAAACAGGTAATCGTGTATAATACATCAGAAGAAGGTATTATTAGGAATGCGGGATAAAGGATAACAAGCTTGTTATCTCTTGGTTCCCTCAAATTAAGAAATACAAAGAAAAGATTGAGTTAACACAACAACAACATTTCTTCTATACCTGAAAATGAAAATGAACTACAAAATCTGTCCTGAAAGCAATGTCAGTGAATTTTTTGTGACGCGACTGTACGTCGGATCGCGGTTGTAACGCCCCCTTCCACCTAGCCTCGCCTAATCGAATCAACATGGAGAGTTTTAAAAAAAACAAACAAAAATTAAACAAACTGTCAATATGAACTCAGATCACAAAGCCTGGCAGAGAGGGCTTGGGAGAGGAGAATCGAGCAGTTTCGCGTAATCAACTTTGCTAGTATTAGCTGGAATTGCAGATCCAATATTTCTATTTTGGAAAAGGAAACACACTAAACATAAACTTAATGAACATGTACAACTGTGTTTCAATTTTAAAGATAACAACTTTATTGCCAATGAAAGGTGGTGTATATGCACTAAATCGTTTGAATAGCGCATATACACTCGTATGAAATGTGCAATATACAACTATCCTAATAGTAATTATCTGTCGAATAATTTGACTAAATCTCAGAAATTTCAATTATAACTTTACTAGTTGATTCTTATCTTCTTTAAATTCAATTTCAATTATACTTCAAACAGTATCTACAATCAATAATTACTAATTCTCATCAAAACTTGACTTTAACAGTTAAGAATCTCCTGTCGACTTTTACGACCATCAACTACTCATTGATAATTTCCTTCAAACATGAAAAATATTTCTGAATATAATTCTAACAATAGTTTCAAATCTTAATTAGTTAATTCATCCAAATAATAGTAGTCAAATTTATTTCTGAATCAAAATCTTTACTTTCAAGCTAATGACAACTTTCGAGAAAAAATAAATTTATATTTTTCTTTCGAGAAAATAATATCTAAAATACGCTCTCCTTTTGACATAGGGCTAAACAGCTGAAAAAGAAATACTTAATTTGATCGAAATATCGGATCCGCAGGTGGTTTAAATCTTATTTCCACGATTAAGGTCAAAATAGAAAGAATAATCGCCACAATTTCTGGGAGGAAAAATAACTACTATTGGAAGGCAAAGGTTCGCGAGTTTTAAACCCTTTGGAAACAAACTACTAACGACCTCACAATCCACACTTTTAACAAACACAATTACTATAGTAAATATAATAGTATTAACTCACCAAGTATCGGAAAACTCAATGGTTTACCTACTTTCTTCTTTCCTCTCGTTTGGTATTTGGCCTCTTTGACTAACTGTTGACTAGTCACGTACGCAATTCTTTGCTCTGTGCCAGAAATTATGCTATCACGTTGTTACAGAGAAGAAATTCCAGGACAAATCTTTAGGATTGCCAGAATAAAAAGGTATCCAAACTAGCAATCACTATGGACTCTACTAAGAAATGTCCTAAACTACAAGAATTCTCTCTCCTTAATAAATTTCTTTTTTTTTAAAAAAAAAAAAAGAAATATTTCAGAAAGATTAAGAAGTAAAAACAGGACTAAAATGCACATTAAATTCACTCACTAACTAGAACAGATTGAGCGAATTGAGGGTTCACTTTTGCATGCACACTTTCCCTCTCTGACTCTGTAACTTGAACAAGCACAAAAATAGGCTATTTCTTTGCTAACTTCTTCCACTAACACTGTGAACTTATTCCACAAATCGTGATATTTTACTTCGCTTAACTCGCAAAGAAAATATAGTAGCAAAAGCTTTTCCGGCACGGAACTCAGATTTGCCCACGTATATTCACTCAAAAACATGTCCTACTTAACACACAAGCAAGCCTAGAACACGCAACCACCAAACAACTCCATCCTCTCTGGGCTAACGCAGGGAACAAGATAACGGGTCCCTGAGTCACCGAGCCAGGTAGAATCGGCGGGACAAGCCACGCCCACCGAACAAACACGCGCAAAAACCTTTTTTTCCCTCAAGTTGTCATAGCATATCATTTCTCAGTCAATTCCTCCTTACATTATTCCTATCAAACTTTTTTTACATACTTTTTTCTTTCTCTATTTTCCTAAAAAGAAGACTTTTACAAAGTGAAAAAGTCGTTTTAAATACTGAAATTGATTAACAATAGGAGTCTTAATAGACAATATGTCGCTCAATGTACAATTTTCCTTCATGTAACCATCCATTCTTCTTCTTCCCAGATCCAGAAGGATGGTGCGTTACACGGTCTAACCGGTTAAAACTGGTAGTGTGGGATCCCAGCTAAGCAGCGTTCCGTCGCTCAGTGTGCTCCGAGCATCCGGAGAGTGAGAACGGGCCTGTCCGTGAGCATTGTTTTTTGATCTTGCGCAAGTGAAAATGCAACTCTCGTTAGAACAAAGATTTTGTGATCAAGTTTTGCTTGAAATTTGGCAAGACCGCTACGGAAACTGTTACTATGATCCAGACTGCTTACAAAGAACATGCCCTGTCAGATCGGCAAGTGTTTCGGTGGCACAAGGCATTTTAGGAAGGCCGAGAAGAGGTCAACGACGAGAACCGGACGGCCATCCACGACCACCATGGCTGACAATGTGACGCGAGTGAGGGAATTGTTGAACTCAGACCGACGATTAAGAGTTCTTTTAATGGTCGACATGTTAAACATTCCGGAAACTCAAGTTCATGAAACCGTTACAAAGCATGTTGGCATGTGGAAGGTGTGCGCAAAAATGGTTCCAAAAGTGCTCACTGACGACCAAAAGTCATGCCGCGTTGAAACGTGCCAAGAAAACCTCGACATGTGCAAACGTGATCGAAACTTTTTGGACAACGTCATTACAGATGACGAGACTTGTATATTTGAATATGACCGGAGACCAGAAGGCAATTATCGGAGTGCCACACGCCCTCGTCCCCTCACCCGAAGAAAACCAGGATGGACAAATAAAATATCAAGATCATGCTCATCGTGTTTTTGACATTCACGTTTTGGTTCACCACGAGTTTGTAGAACCTGGAACCATTTTGAACTCCAAATTTTATATGGAAATCCTCAAAAGGCTGAAGCGCAGGGCTCAACGCATCCGGTTGGACATCACAGACAACTGGAAGTTGCACCACGATAGTGCGCCGGCCCACAGCGCCTTCATCGTCACCGACTACCTGGTTAAAGCACAGATGCCAACGATCCCACAGCCCCCGTACAGCTCGGACTTGGCTATCACGACTTTTTTTATGTTTCCTCACCTCAAAATAATCTGAAAGGCAAGAATTTTGGGACAGTGGATGGGATCAAAGCAGCTTGCACGGCAGAATTGAAGGACATTCTGGAGGAGGACCAACGTAACGCATTTGAGAGCTGGAAGTTCCACTCGAGCCGATGGACGCAAAAGGATACTATTTTGAAGATTTTTAAATACTTGTAACGATAAATTCAATAAATGATTTTTAATAGACTTACTAACATTACTTTCAGGATATAGCGTGTATGTACGTGTAGTTTTAAAATGAAGTAAGAACTAAAATTTTAATTCATTTCAACCAGATTTTCGATATTTTAATGTCTATCACTTCAAATTAATGATATGCATCGCTTTCAAGCAAATTTTATCCAGTATGCGGTAAGTCCAAAATTCATTATTATTAATATTTTAAATTTACAATTCACAGTCTATCGTGTTCATCACGATCTCTTCACACTTATATAGCATAGATAATACGCTTACACATTTAGACTAGGCTTAAATTGAGACGTGTGTAGTGTAGTGTGTGTATGCCACAGTACACTCTTTTGTAACTTTCAGGATTTAAATAGAGCGGCGCAAATTAGAATCAAGTTACTCAAACAGTACTACTCGTCAAAGGTGCCCGAACTCATGAGGCTGACGCTCATGAGTTCTGAACTCACGATCACTCGACCTCACAATCACGAAGTGAGTGTGAGGTTCAGTGAGCGTGAGTTTTAAATGATGGTGTGAGCGTGATGTCGAGATGATGATGTGAGTGTGAGTTCAAGTGAGTGTAATGTCGAAAAGATGTCGTTAGCGTGAGTTTGAATGAGGTTAGTCCAAAGTGGGCACCTTTGCTACTCGAGCCTGTTCACAGTTGCCTGACGATGTAGTTGAGACAATTTCTCGTGTACCATGCTCCAAACACTGCAAGTTTTCCTTCAGTTTCCTTCTGTTTTAAAGTGGGCCCTCCTCGAACCGCCAGGAGCTTCCTTGGGGAGGGGGGGAGTTGTCTCCAATGCCCCCACAATTTACGGCCCTGAATACTTCTTTGGTGTTTCATTTTTTTTATTCATTAAGAAATAAAGCCATATTGGTCTCCAGCATAAGTATCTAATTCTCATCCGGAATCCAAATTGGGGCCGCAGTGGCTCAGTGGTAGAGCGTTCACCTCTGGTGCTTGGGGTCCCGGGTTCGATCCCAGCCCCCGCCAAGTGAACTTTGTGGTGGACAAACACCGTGTGCGTGGGTTTTCTCGGGGTTCTCCCGTTTCCTCCCACTTTCTTCATTCCACCATTTCATTCATTACTCATCATCACCGTCTCCTTTAGCCTAACCGGCATAACCGTGGGACATAAAACTCAAAGATTTCATTTTCATTTCATTTCATTTCCGGAATCCAAATTTAATAATAGCATTATGAGTTCGTCATTTTTGAATGCCTGTGGTATGTAAGTTACTTGAAAACTGCGTCTTTATATACCTACCACTACATTATGCTTGTGGCGCATGCGCATCTTGCCGCTCGTGTCTTGTCACCTCACTCGCTCAATATGCGTCTCAATTTGTGCCTAGTCTAATATATAATAAATAATGTCTCCAAACCTATATACTATAAAAACGACAAAGAAGGAAATGTGCGTTTCAACCTGTGTTAAGTAACCACTACGAAGCTAGTTTTACCTATCATTAAAGAACAAGGCAAATTGTAAGGACGGCATGCCAGAGTGTTTGAAGGCGAGGTAACTTATTGACGGTGAACATGCTCGAAAAGGAAGATATGTGCAGAAAAATGCACCAGCCAGAAGTTAGCTTTGCATTACAATTGCATAGTAATGAATCACTCTTTTCAATGCTATTTCTATGTTCACCGATAACAACATGCCTACATAAAGAAGTTCCTTAGATATCACTCTTTCTTCGTGAATTAATATATTTTACCCGGATTTTTTAAAAAAAGGAAAATGACCCTGTATTCTTAAAAGTGCACTGAAAATTTTGTAAGAACTTGTAACTAAAATCTATTTTCGCCACTTTCTTAATTAAATTTACAAGTCAGTCATACTCTGTCTGATATAACTCGTCGTACGATAACAGTATTAAACAAAAGAAATTTTATTTCTACCATTCTTTAATACAGGGTTTTCATAAAGTATGGACGGATTTAATTCGCTTATAATTTACATAAAAATGCTCATATTGAATTCAAATAGTGCAAACGGTAGCGGAAGGATTAGATTTTTACCTGTAATCTGCACCAGCTCAGTTCATTCACCGCCACACCTCCAACTAGGCGCCATTTACGTGAACTGGGAATCGACGTCTGTGGGCTGTTGATGATGCTTTCCCTTACCCTGCTCACTGTTGCAGGCGATGTTGGCGGCCTCCCACTTCGAGGACGGTCCAGGATGCTTCCTGTCTCCAAGAACTTAGCATGCCACTTTCAGATTGCACTCTCAGTCGGTGCCGGCTTTTTAAACTCTTTGGTGAACTTTCGACACACCAGAATTGGTGATTTTAGCTCTGCGTACCACAGAACACATTGCGCTTTCTCTTTCACCGACGCCATCTTTGATACGGTAAAAACAATAGTCTTCTCAGAGGAGTTTTTCATTTATTTATTTATTTAAAAGACACACACACCAATACAGCTTACAACTTACTTTTAACAGTCAACATTGAAACAACAATAGATGGAATTTGGTAAGAAACTGACCCTTGCCCTCCCTCTCCCTCTCTCAACTTGTTCAGAGTTGCCGCTTATCTAACACTGTTGCCAACTAAAAATTTAATCCTTCCGCTACCGTTTGCACTTTATTTGATTTTATTATGAGCATTTTTATGAAAATTATAAGCAAATTAAATCCGTCCAGACTTGGTTTCATTATGAAAACCCTGTAGTTTCAGAATACGAAACATTGCAGATGATAGTATTTATAAGAAGTTATTTTATGAGCTCAATTGTCGTAATTTGATTATAGTAAGTGTTCTCCGGCTATCAGCTAGGTGAAGCTATTGACATCAATCGTTTCGAATGCAGACATTACATTCATTTTCAGGAATATATATATATATATATATATATATATATATATGGTGACTATTTAAGAGCAGAACTATAAATGGGGGCTTGTGATTAGCTGACGGATACTAGGTCCTATTTAGCTGTTGTTAAGTGGCTTTGTTGAATGTCTTGTTGTTTGTTCCTAAAAAGGGCCGGCCAGATAGGGCTAAGTTGAAACCCATTGTCTCTATTGAGATTGTTCCTTTCACATGAGACAGCTATGGCTTCCTTATTATTCTGCCCCCAAAATTGCTGCACTTGACTACTGCGGTGGTATTTGTAAAATCAAATTCTGTGTCCAAGCTCTAGGCTATACGCTGCTAGTCCTGACTTTTCTGGTTGCTGAAGTCTTATATAACTGTTGTGTTCCTTGCTTCGTTGTTCTAATGTACGTCCAGTTTGTCCTATGTATGATCTGCAACATTCACATTGTATACATTAGGAGTGTGCAGCTGAAGATTACCTTTCACTGGTTTGAGTAATGATTTGATGTTGGCTGGACGTTTATGAATATCTTTTATACCATGTCTGGCAAGTATTTTGCTGACTTTGCCAGAGGTGCGGCCGATAAAAGGCAATACTGTAGTCAAGAGATAATCCTCACTCTAAACTTTTTTTTTTTTTTTTGATTACAGAGTAATTTGTGCTACAAAGTAACGGCCCTTTTCATGGTCATGATGATATTTGTAAGACTTTAGCCATTCTCGTGTAGCGTCAAACGAAGATAGTTGAATTCCTCTTGTAAACTTTCCGAGTCACTTACGGAGAGTGTTCTGTGAGTCAAGGTGTTAGCACTGTAAGACTAAGGGACTTGTCATTTAAGCTGCTTGCGTTGAGATAAAAATCCATACATGTCGGCCTCATATATATGCTGTGTCCTAATGCTCCGCCAAGATTACGACAATCAAGAATATCAAGAAAGGGGAGGGATCTGTTCTGCCCCTCTCCACCTGGTGAATTTGATTTGAGGATGATGACTGTTGAGAAATTCCACAAAATCCTGTAATGTTTGAGGACCATGTGGCCAGATAACGGAAGTATCATCAACAAATCTAAAGAAACAGGATAGCTTAAGAACAACCGCATCCAGAACTTCATGTTCAAACCACTCCATGTAAAAGTTGGTAATGACAGGTAGTGTTTCTTCCAGACCTTTTTTTTTGGGGGGGGCACTGCCCCCCCCCCCCCCGGAGCTCTGAGAGTGTTCCCCGAGGAGACCAAAATAATACGTCTACAATAATAATAAATAGAATAGTGTCAGCAGTGCCCCCCGGAATACTAAGTGTGTCCCCCGGAACTTTGTTTCTGAAAGAAACACTGATGGTAGGAGAGAGAAAAAGACCCCAAAACCAGTTCGTCCGCTTGTTCATAGTAGCATCCATCATTTAAAAAAAAAAAAGTCATGGAGGACAGTGTATGCTGGAACGATAGGTTGCTAGGCGATATGTTTGGCTCCCTATGGAGCTGACAGTGGGTCTCAGAGGTACACAATGCTTGTGAGGTTTTGGTAAACCATAGAGTCAGCTTCCGTATGCGGACAGATCCTTCCGCAGATCTTCGGGAAGTCCAAACTCTTTCAGCAACAGATTGATTTTTCTCTCAACGGTTGATGTAGGATCTCTGGTTAGTTTCTTGTAAGCAAGGTCAGCTATCTTCTCCTCATAAGAAGATAGTATAGTCAATTTAATTGTTTCTGGAACACGATAACAACAGAAAAACACTTTATAGGGGACAGCAAACACACTAGGCCCACCTCAAACTAAAGCATTGAGTGCGCACAAGCGATGTGTATATGTGTTTCATATGTATCTTTATATTTTTTCTCTTGTCTCCTCATTATTTCTGATCTGTGCATCAGAAAAGAGGCTGATATAAGACGGTTCACCTTTACGAAAGGAAAACAATAGAAGGTGCAGTGAAACAAGCACTGTCAGGGAATTAAAAATGAGAGATCAGAGAAAAATTAATTTCTATCACTACTTATGATTGCATTGTGACTTCTATTCTATGGAACGTTAGTCAAAAATCAGTGTAGTATAATTACTATCTTCAGAAATGTTGTCACCTGTATGTTAATTAGCCTACTGAAACAGAGGGCGGTATTACCACAAGAAGGTAATAATATAGTAAAATAGGTTGTGGTGTAACAATGTAAGTACTACAACGAGCAGAAGGATTATCAAAATATCAAATAATTCTTTATTCTATTTTATTCATATTTGAGAACAGTTTTGGTTGAAAACGTCATCCAACAACTGCTAAGCATAAATTGGTAGAAGTTGGCAACTTTGAATGCAGAATGATTCAAAATTATAAGTAGAGTGTCCGGGTGCAAAAGTCCTTTTTGGCGTTTTGGGGTACTTTTTGTTGGAGTTGTGCAACACTGCTTGTGCTGCAGAAAGATTAAATGGCGGCGGTGTACTGTCCATGTTAGTAAAGGCGTGCGGTGAAATTTGTTAATACAATGAGGTAACTTACATTTTGTCTTACTTTGAAGTAATATTTTGTTTTATGGGAAATAGCACTACAGTCCGTGGGAGAAGCCACGACTTATTTTATTGCTGTTTCATATCAAAACACTTCTTGAGTAGCAATATACTTCTTGAGTATCTTCCCTTTTCCCGGTATCAGTTATTACGTCAGCATTTCATTGTAATTAAAACAAGTGGGAATGGGGCAAAAGTCCGATTTTTTTGTGGGGCAAGAATCCGAACGCGGACTTTTGCCCCAGCTCTCAAATTTGTAAATAATTTTATTGTTAAATTTAAATTCCAGTTTCTCACAGTAGACCTATTTAAATTCGTTTGCTATGAAGGCTTTCTTTAGCTTAACAAAAGCTACGGTACGTAGGCCTGTATGGAGTTTGATCTTTGAATTTGAGTAAGCCACGCTCAACACTGATTAGTGCACCGATGGCACCAAGGGCACTACTCACATTTCAGCGATGTAAACAGAGCCTAGGATTAATAGTCAGTAGTGCTAACACATACCCGTTTGTATTGCTGAATCCATCTGTTGAGGTGTGAAAAGTGCTCTTGGAGTCACGGTGTTGAGGGAGATTTGTTCTTTGCTATTAGAAACACTACGAAAAGAGCTACGTACTGTTCGAGAAGAAAAAGAGAAGTAGGGTTCTAAGAAGTCAGCCTCACGGAAGAAATTGTTTGTATCCACTGAAAGTTCAACTTCAAAAGTAGTGAATATGTACATATGTCTATTGTATAAAGGCAAATATGTCGATCCACCGGATGAGAACTGGATAATGTGTAATTCGTGCGAAGAATGGTGGCATCATGATTGCACAGTTTATGAAGGAGGCCAGTTCGTATGTGACAAATGCTTAGACCCAAGCCTGGTTTTGTAATTATTTCACTTCATAAGTTTATGTGCTTTTCTTAATAAGTGGGATAATTTCTTCTTTTACTCTATTTTATTGATGAAAAGTTTTATGCGTTGTCTGTCTATTGAGCTTTTCTTAAGTAAGGAAGACTTATCTTTTTATTTTAGTATAATTTAACACGAACAAAAACTTCATGCCTCGTATGCTTTCTTAAAAAAAAAAATAAATAAACAACTGAGGTAGTCCAATTTCTTCTTTTAGTGTAACTTTTCAATACGAGGGGAAAAAATCCATACTTTGTGTGTTCTTGTGGTATTCGTAAATAAGTGAGATACTTTTTTTTTCTAGTTTAACTTTATCAGTACGAAGAATAGCTTCATACTTTGTATGTTTATTGAGGTTTTCTCAAGTGAGATAAATTTATCTTTTTGCTCAGTCTAACTTTTTCTTTTTCTTTTTTTTTGTTAATACGAAGGATCACTACATGCTTCATATGTCCTTTGTTTATCTTAAGATTATTGTAGAAAACAAAATAATTCAATAAAAATGCCTGTATGTCGATTTCCTGCTTCGTGTATTTCAGCGGACTTTTGCCCCATTGCGATAGGACTTTTGCCCCCTATACTGGGGCAAAAGTCCGAATTTGTCCATCTTTTTTTAAAATTGATGTATCTTATTAAGTAATAAATTACTAGGCTTTCTAGCACCTTCAAAATATAGAGGGATGTTCACTTATACTTCTGTGCGAAATTCGTTATTTTGCCGTTATATCTATCGGCTCCAGCACAACTCAAACACCAAACTGTTGATTTTTGTCCCCGCTTACTCTAATAGTTAAACTATATTTTTACTGGTTACACACCATCTAAAAATGTCTAGATGTAACCATAATGTGACTTAACTAGCACTACATTCAAGTCATCGAAAAGATCCTTTTTATTACGGATCTTTGCTAAACGTCAAAGGAATTTTTATACGTAGAGTTAAATAACAGGCAAACCGATCATTATATAATTTACATTTTTTTTTAACTAGCAGCGTTCACCCCGCTTCGCTGCGGTCACCCCGGAACGCAATAAACTTTGTTACTTAGATAATTTTTACTTTTTCGCTTTCAAGTGATATGATAAAAACCATAGAAGATTGCAGTAAATCTTAACATTATATCGCCTGTCATTTATGTTAACCCGCCCCGCTTCGCTGCGGTCATCCCGGTGTTGGCATATTGTAAAAGTGTCTGTAAAAATAAGCAAATCAATTAAAAAATTTTAAACAGAAGATTCAAGCTATTTTCCGCTGTATATCGCCTGTCATTTATGTTAACCCGCCGAGTGACACGGTCATGCGGGTTGCATATAAATACGTTTATTTTTACCTATGATGAACTAATAACAAAGGATTTGTACGTTATGGACACTTGAATGGTCAATTATCTCAAGACACTTGTAATTAAAAATTAAAGTGATATGATAAAAACCATCTAGGGTCCAAATCCTAATAACCCCCCAAAAATGAAAGAAATTGGTTCAGCCGTATTAGCGTGATGAGCGGACAAAATTTTGTACGTTCTCTTTTATATATATAGATTGCTCTAACGTTGTATTTACATTTGGTATTATAATATCATTTTTGAGCCCACTTTTTGAGAACAGCTCTTGCGATTTTCCCTGCTGGTGAAAGAGGTAGTTGATCTACAAAGTGAACTCCACCTCGTAGATGCTTATAGTATGGTGTCCTTTCTGAAATAAAACCAAAAACATATTAGTAACATCTTAGATATGTAGTCATTTAATACTTCTTACTTGGCTGGCCGACAGTGTATTTTGTTCAGCAGTGCACAACTAATAGGAACTATATATAATTTCATCTATTTTGACTCTGGAACTATTATTACTTAAATAATTAATATTTTCTGACAGAGAATATACTTGCGGTGATCAAGTTACCCAATTCGGCCTGCATGGCCTCTCATGCATGAAGAGCATTGGCAGGAACAGCAGACATTCATCTGTTAATGACATCATTTTACGAGCCCTAACAACGGCAGGAATTCCTTCCATTTGTGAACTGTCAGGCTGTTGTCATTCTGATGGTAAACGAACTGACGGCATGATATTAATACCTTGGATGAGAGGCAAATCACTAGTTTGGGATTTTACATGTTCAGACACATTTGCCCATTCAAGCCTCCCATTGACTGTTATGAATGCTGGAGAATTTGCTAGACGTAGAGAGGCAGAAAAGGAAAGGAAATGCAACAATCTCCTCGACAAATTTATTTTTGCTCCAATATCCATCCAGACCAGTAGGGCATGGGGTTCTAGAAGCCTTGATTTTATCAGAGAGGTAGGCAGACGCATATCTATCGCTTTTGGAGATGTTCGTTCAGCATCCTTCTTAATACAACGTATATCCATTGTGGTCCAACGTGGCAACGTTTCGTCAGTTCTTGGTACGTTGCCGCCTGGAAGGGAACTGGAGGAGATATTTCTTCTCTAGTATAACAGAAACAAGGAACAATATCATAATTACAAGTGTTAAGTACACTTTTAATGTAAAAGCGATTTCACAAAATTCTTGTAACATAATCCAAAACAAATATGCTCAATTTTATTTATATTTCTAGTGATTCCATTATGTTAATTTTATTTCTATAGTCTATTTATTGTGCCGCTAAGATCATTATTATTATTTTAAAAATTTATAAACAGTCATATATTCAACCGAGCCTTTTCATCCAAAAATGGAAAACTAATTGTTGTGGATACGTTATATTCAAATTTATATTTGTTTCTATAATTTGTAAATTTCAAATATAAATTTGTAATAAATGTGAATTGTATATTATAGAGTCAATATTATTATTTTAAATATTTGTAAACAATCATATATTCAGCCGAGGTTTTCATCTAAGAATGTCGGAAAATTAATTGTTGTAAACTGTAACGTGCCCGTTACAAGTCACAGGAAAAAAAAAAAAGAAGAAGAAATTATAAAAATAAAAAATGTAAAATCTTCGATAAGGAAAATGGTAAAATTACTATTATTGTATTTAATATTATGTGTTACAGCAAGAGACATAAGCTTATACAAAAGAATCATCTGCGAATTTTTTTAATTAAGAGAGAAAGAATTAAATGTAAAAATAACGTTTGTGAGAAGATTTCCTTTGCCTTTCGTAACCGAGAAATATCAAGGTCTTGGCTTATGCGCTGGTCGTTGACTGCGCATGGTCACGGCTTTGCGGCCGCAAGTAGCTGGCCTCGGCTAGCTGACTTGGGCTGTGTGGTATGAACGGGTAACATCTGGAGGGATTAAGCTGTTCGAATGGATTATGAATCTAAATGGACGTTTCGTGTTGGTTCACGTTTCTTGTATTGAAGTCTTCGTTTGTAGAAGAGTGTGTTATAGAAGGAAATAAGAATATCCATTACAAGTGAGGATTATGATTATAGTGATATTTCATTTTCTGCAATATTTAGTGTATTTGCGTATTTTTGAAAAATTAGTGAAAATAGTGTTGCTTGGAAATTCGATAAAAGTGTTGGAAGGGAGGCTTGGTTTAGTTCTCTCTGCTTCTATTAGCAAGCAAATTGCAGAAAGGTGCATGAGTAATAGTCAGAATCACGTAATTATAATTGTGTATATATTTTTTCTCGATTTCGTGAATGTGGGAAATTGTGGATCTACGTCCCATTTTCTCAATTGAGTTTTTAATTGAATTGAGATCATTTAAATTGAATCCTGAGCATAACCTCACGTTACAGTGGAATATTCTTGTTTTGATAAGAGAGTCCGAGACAATTGAGGGCAGAGAAACTACTGAAAGTTGAGGTAAAAACGTGGATTTTCAGAGGTGAGTTAATTTTCAATTTTTCTATTAGATTGTCT
The DNA here is from genome assembly GCF_964235325.1 of Thermobia domestica. NCBI lineage: Eukaryota > Metazoa > Arthropoda > Insecta > Zygentoma > Lepismatidae > Thermobia > Thermobia domestica. Next base: position 15,193,833 of record NC_137471.1, on the reverse strand, counting down.
GTCTACGTCTTTATGTGTATTCTGTGGGTTGTCTTGTTGGCTCCATTTGGTTAGGTTTTCAGTGGAATAATTATCGTGAATAAGCTCGGCAAATCCAGGGGAACAAAGGTGGAGGGATTTGTACCCGAAACCTATGAAATGTGCTATTCATCCTATGTTTATTACAGGTCTGAAATTCATGTTTTTGATTCAAAGAGTAAAATCCGAAAGGCTTATTAATGCTGTTTTTGAATTCTGAAGAATTGATAGTAAAATTTGATTCTTTTTTCTTTAAAAAAGAAAACTTCGTTTGACTTATTCGTACTGTTTGGAGTATGTTTGACCGGTTTGTGTTTCAGATGTTTCGATGTTGGAACGCATTCAATTGAGTATAGCAAAGTTGTTTGCAGTTGTTTTTCGTCGGGAATTTTCTATTTTCAAACTAAATTGCGACAAATTAATAAGAATAATTTCTTTTTATGATAAGAATTTATGAAACTTTTCCTTCGGTTGTAAGAAAGGGAAATCTTCACTCGATTAAAGGCACAAATTTATTTCTTATTCTTAAAGAAAGGAATATATTAGTACTAGACAAGAGAGGTCCTAGACTGGCCTTGAGTGTTCACATTAGAGTTAAGTGTGAGAGGTCCTTGATTGGCCTCGAATATTTGCGTCAAACTTCAGAGGTTCCTGACTTGACAGGAGAATTTGCTTTATTATTCAATTTTAAAGATTTACGATTCAGCGAACAATTCTTTGAATTATATTAAATATTTTTTTCTTTTCTCAAACTGAGAAATAAAATAATTATTATTGAATCCAGAATTTTGACTTGGCAGCGAGAAGACAGATTAATTATTGTAATTTATTTGTAATAAACATTTATTTCCTGAATTGGTTGTGTTGTTATTTGTTTATATATATATATACATATTTACTGTTAATTTGTGAACTATTACTCCTCTGGATTTCCGAATTGAAACAACAGCCTGAGCTATCCGGATGCTTGCTCGTGTAAAGCCCCTTCTGAGGCCAGGCTGGATTGGTTTTTCCCACCTTGTCCGCTAGGCTACGGATGGGGGCGTTACAAATTTGAACACAGCCCAAGTCCTTTTTCTAAAATTTTTGGGTTTGTATGGTAAGTCCATCCTTTTCTAAAATTTTTGGTTTGTATTGTAAGTCCTTAAATAAAATTTTTTTTGGGTTTGTATTGTAAGTATTTCATGTCCGTTATTAATTTTGTTGTTGTAAGTATTTCAAGTCCGTTGGTTATTATTGATATACTTATTAAACTCATAATTATTTTTGGAATTTCGCATTTGCTTTTGCTTTTCAGAATTAAATTCGTGATTGCTACTTGGAAATTATTGTTCATTTATAAATTACTAGTATCTTTGATAAATTAAATTAAGGTGAAGCAAGGTATTATTAGGATTATTTCCATTTGGTCAAAAAAAAAAAAAGTCTGGGTCGCAGTAGTGTTCGTAGTTAGTATTGTATTTTGTATGTATTATAATTATATTATTTATGTTCTATTTATACTTGTTTTGTTCTATAATAATACATATGTGTAATCCGATGGAGTATGTCTATTGATATTCCGGAGCAATATTCCGAATTGATAACGGTTGATAGAACCGGCAATCTTGAAACTGATACTAGATCTGATTTTGGACAGTTGAATATGTCACTGACTCCGCCAACTCAAAGGAGTTTTCATATTAGACAACCATCTATGGGAGCTAATAATTTAGAATGTGGAGGTAGTTCGCAGTCACCTGCGGATGAATACAATTTCAGTAGATTTGTTAATATTGGGAGTTTGAACGAATCGTTTCGAGATCAGAGGCAAGTCACTTTTAATGAGCCTTTAATGAGTTCTGGTTCAAATAATGATAGGAATTCGATAAATTTTGGAAATTCAGGTCCTGATAAGAATGAGATTCCTTCTAGGTACTTGAATCGTAGAGATTATTACCGAAGGGTTTCTCAAATTAGAAATTCCACTCCCAAGACTTCGTTACATCCGCGGTATGGTGCTCCACCTAGGAGAACTCAGATGGGTGAAAATGTATTAACAGGGTTGCCAACTTTGCATAGTACTAATGAATCTTCAAATGTTGAGCATAATCTCCTGATGAAGTATACATTTAAGAGAACTAGTGAATTTCTAGAGTCAAAATTTAAGGAATTTAAAACAACTGATGGCAGTAATAGTTTGCTAGTTTTTGAAATATTAGCCAAAATTGAGGAAACTCTAATGGATACAAGCTACTCTTTGAGTATGATTCTTTCTGTTCTTGTCGGGAAATGTGAAGGTTCATTATTAAAAGAAATTTTGTTAGCATTAAATCATCAAATAGCTTGGAATGAGTTAAAATCTAGGCTTGTTAAGAATTTTATTACGCCTGTTGCATTACATTCACTTATTTCTGAGAGAATTTATAGACGTCAACGCCTCACTGAATCAGTTACTCAGTATGTAAGATCTATAGTAATTGCCATGAATGTATTAAATTTTATGGATAATGAGTCAGACATGGTAAATATCATTGTATGTGGCATGAATCCAAACAATAGATATAAAATGCTGAATTATTACATTCCAGCTACTCGATCCGAGTTAATGGATATTGCTGATAAGCATGAATTAAACTTTCGAAATCAATTGGAATATAATAAGGAAATGGGTTTTTCTCGGAAAAAGACTAATTTAGTAATGTTAAATCCTGATCAAAGTTTTAAAAATAGAGAATTTCCAGTGGGTGATAAAAATTTTTCTTTGAATAAAGGATTAAATAATTCTTACCCTACTAATGTAAAGGATCGTTGGAAAGTAGAATCTCAGGTTCATAGAAAAAACAAGATTCCGAATGAACGGTCTGATCAATTCAAAGCACCTAATGCTTCAGTTAACACAATTCCTAGTGAATTGGATAATACCGTCGCTTCATTTGTGGTTGGTAAAATACATAATTATTTAACAGACATTTGTGTGGATGGAGGTTCAAGTTTTAACATCGTTCGACTGGACTTAGTGCGGTTTTGTGGATTGGAGAAATTTGTTAGATTGACTCCTGAAAAGGTGGTGAATGCTCCGTCCGGGTTAAATTTTTCAACGAACCGGGAGATAATATTGACTTTGAATCTCTCAGGTCATTTTGAGAGAATATCATTTAAGATAGTGGAACAGTTACCTTGCATGTGTCTTTTGGGAACGCCTTTCTTACGATCGACAAACTCAGTTATAGATTATGCTAGAAACTGTTTGATTCTACGCGGTGGAAAGAAACGGGTTAGGTTAAATTATAAGAAAGTGATTCAACATAACAAACATCTTAGCGGATTTAAATCTGGTGATGAGTCTGGCCAAAGGGATGTAATGATAACTGATCATCACTCTACTAAACGAGATAGTTCTTCTGTTTCGAACTTTATGGTATCGATTTTTATTTGTGAAGATGGATTTAATTTTCGGAAAAAAGATGCGAGTATTCAGTGTGATTTGGATTATTTAGATTTTGAATCCAAATTATTAGAAATTCCAGCGCCTAGTGCTATCCAGCTGAATCATCTGAGATCTATGATTGATTCAGAAGTTGGAGACGTTCGAAAAATTGAAGATTCCATTGAATCCATGTGGAAGGATGAAAGTCGTATGAATTTTGGGAAAACACTGGGTGGTGCGATTGAAAGGTCCGAAGTTACAAATCCAGTTGGGACTCAGTATAATAATTCATCTTCAGAGGGCAGTTGTGTCTCAGTTATTGATAATTTTTATGGAAATCAGAGTGGTGCAAATGAAATATCCGAAATTAACTTAGAGAATTCGGGACAGTGCATTGCGAATTCTCGGTTAATGGACAAATTAGGAAATAGTAGTTCAAAAGAAAATTCGAGTCAACCTTTAGTTGTCGATTTAACATCTGCAGTTCTTAATGTTGAACTTGGTCATAGTGAACATTCGGCGAGCAATGCTAGGTTGCCAGATAAGGAGCAAGATAGTGTTGTGAAACCCGATGCGAAAGCTAGTGGAAAGAAAAGCAAGCGTAGAAATCGTAGGAAGAAAGGATTAAAGAATAAAACTTTAGTGGGAACTCCGGATACTAACTTAGCTGAAAAGAAAGTGGAGCTTAGTCATAGCAGTGGTCCAGTGAATAAAGTGGATAAACTGAATTCTTTAGATGGTAGCAGCGGCTCTGAAGTTTCGGATATTGATATAGATCAAGCTGAAAACTTTCACAAGTTGATTCAGAGAAATAAAAAGTTTATTTCGGACGAGCCTCGTACATCCGATAGTTTACATGATCAGACTACCATGCAGGTGAAAAATCCGGAATGCACACAGTTGAAAAACCAAAATGATAATCGGGATTCTTGGAGATTCAATGAACCAGAGGTGATCTCTTTCATTGATTCTATAAAGTCTAAATATAAAGACGTGATATCAGATAGAGTAGGGTGTATAAAAAACTTTATTGGTAGATTGTTATGTATGTTGTTTATATATGTTTGTTTAAAATTTGTGTCTTATAATCTTTTTGTATTCCGTAGCGTGCCAAGAAGAAGACGTCGAAAAATTCTTGGTTTGAGAATTTTTCTTTTCCAGGGCGGCGAGTTTGTAACGTGCCCGTTACAAGTCACAGGAAAAAAAAAAGAAGAAATTATAAAAATAAAAAATGTAAAATCTTCGATAAGGAAAATGGTAAAATTACTATTATTGTATTTAATATTATGTGTTACAGCAAGAGACATAAGCTTATACAAAAGAATCATCTGCGAATTTTTTTAATTAAGAGAGAAAGAATTAAATGTAAAAATAACGTTTGTGAGAAGATTTCCTTTGCCTTTCGTAACCGAGAAATATCAAGGTCTTGGCTTATGCGCTGGTCGTTGACTGCGCATGGTCACGGCTTTGCGGCCGCAAGTAGCTGGCCTCGGCTAGCTGACTTGGGCTGTGTGGTATGAACGGGTAACATCTGGAGGGATTAAGCTGTTCGAATGGATTATGAATCTAAATGGACGTTTCGTGTTGGTTCACGTTTCTTGTATTGAAGTCTTCGTTTGTAGAAGAGTGTGTTATAGAAGGAAATAAGAATATCCATTACAAGTGAGGATTATGATTATAGTGATATTTCATTTTCTGCAATATTTAGTGTATTTGCGTATTTTTGAAAAATTAGTGAAAATAGTGTTGCTTGGAAATTCGATAAAAGTGTTGGAAGGGAGGCTTGGTTTAGTTCTCTCTGCTTCTATTAGCAAGCAAATTGCAGAAAGGTGCATGAGTAATAGTCAGAATCACGTAATTATAATTGTGTATATATTTTTTCTCGATTTCGTGAATGTGGGAAATTGTGGATCTACGTCCCATTTTCTCAATTGAGTTTTTAATTGAATTGAGATCATTTAAATTGAATCCTGAGCATAACCTCACGTTACAGTGGAATATTCTTGTTTTGATAAGAGAGTCCGAGACAATTGAGGGCAGAGAAACTACTGAAAGTTGAGGTAAAAACGTGGATTTTCAGAGGTGAGTTAATTTTCAATTTTTCTATTAGATTGTCTGTCTACGTCTTTATGTGTATTCTGTGGGTTGTCTTGTTGGCTCCATTTGGTTAGGTTTTCAGTGGAATAATTATCGTGAATAAGCTCGGCAAATCCAGGGGAACAAAGGTGGAGGGATTTGTACCCGAAACCTATGAAATGTGCTATTCATCCTATGTTTATTACAGGTCTGAAATTCATGTTTTTGATTCAAAGAGTAAAATCCGAAAGGCTTATTAATGCTGTTTTTGAATTCTGAAGAATTGATAGTAAAATTTGATTCTTTTTTCTTTAAAAAAGAAAACTTCGTTTGACTTGTTCGTACTGTTTGGAGTATGTTTGACCGGTTTGTGTTTCAGATGTTTCGATGTTGGAACGCATTCAATTGAGTATAGCAAAGTTGTTTGCAGTTGTTTTTCGTCGGGAATTTTCTATTTTCAAACTAAATTGCGACAAATTAATAAGAATAATTTCTTTTTATGATAAGAATTTATGAAACTTTTCCTTCGGTTGTAAGAAAGGGAAATCTTCACTCGATTAAAGGCACAAATTTATTTCTTATTCTTAAAGAAAGGAATATATTAGTACTAGACAAGAGAGGTCCTAGACTGGCCTTGAGTGTTCACATTAGAGTTAAGTGTGAGAGGTCCTTGATTGGCCTCGAATATTTGCGTCAAACTTCAGAGGTTCCTGACTTGACAGGAGAATTTGCTTTATTATTCAATTTTAAAGATTTACGATTCAGCGAACAATTCTTTGAATTATATTAAATATTTTTTTCTTTTCTCAAACTGAGAAATAAAATAATTATTATTGAATCCAGAATTTTGACTTGGCAGCGAGAAGACAGATTAATTATTGTAATTTATTTGTAATAAACATTTATTTCCTGAATTGGTTGTGTTGTTATTTGTTTATATATATATATATACATATTTACTGTTAATTTGTGAACTATTACTCCTCTGGATTTCCGAATTGAAACAACAGCCTGAGCTATCCGGATGCTTGCTCGTGTAAAGCCCCTTCTGAGGCCAGGCTGGATTGGTTTTTCCCACCTTGTCCGCTAGGCTACGGATGGGGGCGTTACAAAACTGATTTGCTTGAACATAAAATGTTGATGGTACTAACTAGTTATGTATACATTAACAAGCACATCTCACGCATAATGATGCAAACTATGCAAAAATATATGGAAGGTATTTTAAACGTGTGCAACAGGAAATATTTCAGATCAAATTATCTTCTCACGTAATGAATCAACATGAATAAATTAAAATTACATTGTTGCAGTTGAAAGAATAATGAATAACAATGAAAAATAATTAGTATACAACAATATGGACACATTACTCTTGTTTTTAAAGTAAGAAAATCTCCTCCAGTGCTTTACCAGGAGGTATGGTTCCTAGTATTGAAGCTACATTACCTCTCTGCACCGCCATGCTTATTCTTTGAATTAGGAAGCTGGTTGCCCTTTCATCACCGGATAACTGTGTGATGCGTTTTCCTACTTCCTTTATAAAGTTTAGGCCTTCCCTTCCCCACGAGCCACCGGATTCAACTGCAACTGGTACGAATTGATATTTTTCCATAAGGTTGTTGTATTTCCTTCTTTTCTCTATCTCTTTCCGACCTGCTGCATTGCCCGCCTGGATTGAAGAGAAAGGAAGGTTGGAAGGTGCAAAAGTGTCTGTGCATGTGAAGTCCCAAATTAAGGCTTTACCTTTCTTCCAAGGAATTAAGGACATCCCATCTGGTCTTTTTCCATCTGTTCTACTACAGCCATTTGGCTCCCTTATTGCCGGTACACCTGCGGAGATGAGTGCTCTCACAATGATGTCGTTGCAGCTCGAGTGTCGAGGATGTCTACCTGTGCTTTTTATGCAGGAGAGACCATGTAGTCCTTTTTTGTCAACAGGATTTTTGCACGCTTGGCATTTATGGGGTTCGCAAATATCTGCTCCCAGTCTTAACGCAATTGCTATTCTAAAAGATTCATCAGTCAGGTGAAGGTTGTATAATGTGAATTGTTGTATAATTTTAATTGTTTCATTTTATAATTTTAAATTTTTAATATGTAATAATCATTCATTGTTTACTGTTTCATTTTAAATTTGTATTTATAATTATACTTCTTTATAATTATTATTACTTTTCTCTTTTATTATTATTATTATTATTATTTTAATAAATTATTCCAAATATCAGTTAATTTTGAAGCAATAAAAGTAAAGTTATCTGCTAGAATATTAAATTGATAGGAAACTTAAAACTTAACTTATCTTTGGAATAATTTATTACAGTAATAATAATAATAATAATAATAATAATAATAATAATAATAATTATAATAATAAAACAGAAAAATGAAAGTAACAATAATTATGAAAAGCAGTTATACCAAAAAATTAAAATTATAAAATGAAACAATTAAAATTATACACTGTCAATTTTAATTTAGTATTACATATAAAAATATTTCTGCTAATTAACGTCTAATGAAAATAACGTTAAATTATTGAATAGTGTTGCCACGAGACGAGACATTTCTCGTGTCTCGTCTCGTAAACGAGACGAGACACAACCCTTTTAGACGAGACACGACACGAGACGAGACGTCTCTGAAATGTCTCGTCTCGTCTCGTGTCTCGAAAATCAAAACGCTGGCGGGAATGGCCAAGATTGAAATTCCCAGTGGTCATATAGATTGCAAAAGGAAAATCCCCTTTGTGAGAAAACATGTTGAAAAGCCTTCATAGAAAAGTGTCCTCTGTCTATTGAATGAAACAATCGTGATACGTGAGCTTCCAGGAATATTATCCTTAATGTCTTGTCCCCAATTCCCCTTGCTGTAAACTGAGGAATTCTCTTTTTTTTTATTTCTGGCTGGAATGGTGACAAACAAAATCAAAGACAGGGAAGATTTTTACAAGGTCAAGAAACCGAACTACCACCACCATCTATTCAATTTGAAAACTGGGCAAGGTCTACACTCATTACAGGCTGTAGTTGAAAGTTCTGGCTGAGATAGCGGAAGAGAACAGAACAGACTACACTTGTCTTTATTCTCTGGTGGCGGTATTCTTTCTGCTATATGAACCGAAAACGGCAATTGAAGTATGTCATCTTGCAACTAAAATTTTGTCTTCTCTCTTTCTCTCTCTCTCACACACACATACACAAAAACACACTTTTACCATTTTACCAATCGCTCGCTTATTATACAGCAGTCATGTTGTAAAATTCACCTCTTCGTTTGGAAGGCGGGCGAAGGACAAAGAAAGCAAAGATATTATCGACGAACCCTTCAAATAGTTTGCTTTCAGAAAATTTATGATACTAATAATAACACCTTAGATGAAGAGGTTTTACAGGGGGACCTTCGTTTTGTTACGCGGAAATGTTTGATCTGACCAGAGTGCGAAATTGCCCTCTGCTTCCATGTTCAGAGGAGGGGAATACTTCTCTTTCCTAGTGAATAATATTCATTAGGACCTGAATTATCTTCAGAAATGGTTTCTTGCAGAGTGTAAAGAACATTTGGTATAGTATTCATGGAACTCCGTTGAAAGCAGAAAATATCATGAGAATGATCAAAATTAGAACATTGAAGAACATAATTAACAGAAAAGAAATAGGATACTCAAACCATATTTTAAAACCTGCTATAAAATGTATATACTATATTTTTACTAATTCCTTACTCCCATGAAAGTATCCTGGGGAGGATATTCTCTCCAATTTTTTCAGACTGAAATCCTTTTATCCCGTACTATTTCCCCCCTGACACAATACGAAAACACAAATGCTATTAAAAACCATACACATGACCCTTCCGGGACTCAACCCGGGGCCTTGAAGCCGATGGTCTATCGCCGCAGACCGCTCTGCTTGGTATGAAGATGTACGTTGTATGATTGCGAATAGATCACGACAATATAAGAAACTTTAATCTAAAATGGCCACCCAAAAATCAACTTTTTTTTAGACCACTAGCTAATCTGGGTGTACTGTCATGAGTTTGTTACACAAACGGGGCAACCACCACATAGTAGCACACACCCCTCGGTTATGGGAACAGATTTGAACCATGGAGGTGAAGACTGGCCCTAACCATTCTTTCTTCCGATGTGTCGTTCAGCTCCCATTACTATGGCACTTTAAGTAGAGCTTACTGTGCAGTAAAAGAAAATTTCAATCAAATACTTTCCATTACACAATAAAATTATTTGGTTCTGAGCTTTTTTTTTTTAAAAAAAAAAGAATAATTGCAACAAATCTAAACATGCTAAAATAGAAAGTAGTTTTTGGATTGATATGGATTAACACTGTGAAACCTAAAGACTGGAATATATGAAATCAAAGTGTACACACATATCTATCTCTCTATTTATCTATATATCATTCCATCTCTCTCTCTCTCTCTCTCTCTCTCTCTCTCTCTCTCTCTCTCTCTCAAATTTCAATGTTTCAGAATGTAAAAAAAAAAAAAGCCAGTGTCGAGAAGCCTCAGACAACTAAAAGCAGAGATATATTATCTCGTAAACTATTTGTCCTTGCCTTGTGAGCTTATTTGAATTTATTTTTAAGACCTTTAGGCAACTTTGGCCGAATGGATGATGATGGAAAAATTAGTGGAATGAAGAAAGTGGAAGGATACTAGACAACTTCGAGAAAAAACACACACTCGAAAAATGAAATGAAATGAAATGAAATCTTTGAGTTTTATGTCCCGCGGTTATGCCGGTTAGGCTAAAGGAGACACTGATGATGAGTAATGAATGAACAATGAGTAATGAAGAAAGTGAGAGGAAACGGGAGAGCCCCGAGAAAACCCACGCACACGGTGTTTGTCCACCACAAAGTTCACTTGGTGGGGGTTGGGATCGAACCCGAGACCCCAAGCACTAGAGGTGAACGCTCTACCACTGAGCCACCGCGGTCCCCACACACATTCAATGTTTGTCCACCACAAAGCTCACATGGCACTAAACGAGATCGAACCGAGTACCACATACACCAGAGGTGAAAGCTTCACAGTGTAGCTACCGTGAAATTTCTTGTCTTGTGTGTTCTAGGTAATGCTTGTAACTTAGTTGTATCTTGATTAGCATGGTGCAACCTGCTACATTTTACTTTCGTTCCCATGGTATGCTGCGATATTTTTACGAGACAAGACGAGACAAAACGAGACGAGACGGGACAGAACCTCTCGAGACGAGACACGAGACGGGACGAGCACATTTTTTTCGAGACGAGACACGATACGGGACATGTTTTGCACGAGACGAGACAGTCTGAAGTCTCATCTCGTCTCGTCTCGTGGCAACACTATTATTGAAACTGTTACGACTTATTTTAATTTTAATAAATACGCATATACTCTGGTCAGAACAGTATTAATGATTTAAAGGATTATATAATTACAATATTAAGGTACTTATTAAGTATACATTTCTATCATTCAGCTGTTGTGGCTAAGACATGTAAGTAATGTCATTTGAAGGCTTAGTGATTTTACATCTCTGTAATTAAGAACGGAATTCTATTTTGTGACATTATTATTTTTTTAAGAAATAAGAGTCCTGCAATAAGTTGTTATCTCCTAGTACAATTCATGTAATTTACAATATAAAACAAAACTTCTTCATATTCTGCAATATTCTTGTACGCTATTTATCAAATGATATTTAAAAGTCACAGAAAAGCGGTATTATACACAGGTTGCCGTATTTAAGACTATTGTTTTTGTGCTTTTACAATCCGAGTCACTTTGGTAGAAGGCAAATCTACCAAAGTAGGATGCTTTTGTGGGAGGTTTATTTTCACTTCTCCTCTTGGTATAAAATATTTAATCGACACAGGATCAATTTTTAATTTCATTCCTGCTGGGTGTATAGTTAATGGTGGCTAGGAAAGTAACGGGCAACTTAGATCCAAAAGTTATAAATGAAGTGTATGCTGTGCTGTGATACGCTTTATCAATCTTTCAGTTGTATTATAAATTTAAGAGACCATTGTTGGAGTAAAAGTTTGTAAAACCAAAAATTAAAAAAACTAATGAGCATGGAGTATAAAAAAAAATGTGGAAAACTGCCACGACTGAAAACCAGGACAATGTGTGAACAGCGTGATACTGGGATAAAATCTTCAACGAGATGGACTAATCTATCTATATTATAAAATTGAAAGTGACTACTATGCTTGTGATTTCATACCTCTTGGACCACACAACAGATTTCGATCAAATTTGTCACATAAATAAGGCTCGGACCTAGGATGATGTTTGTCATTCCAGTTTGACGGTGTAACTTAGAAGAGGGAGAAGGGAAAATATATTTTTAAAATGATCGAAAATGACTGATAATAGTGCCGAATCCAGAGCTTTCGGGGCCACTCAGATGAACAGTGACACTTCCGATGCCGTTTAAATCCAAATTCAGCTCACAACAGTCCCCTAGTAGTTAATTTACACGTATGTATGTATATATTTGTACATAATTTGTATATTATATCTATATCTATATCTATACCTATCTATCTATCTATCTATCTATCTATCTATCTATATATATATATATATATATATATATATATATATATATATATATATATATATATATATATATATATATATATACATTATTATTTAACTTTGTGCTGGAATACGTTATAAGGAAAATCAAAGATAGCAACCAGGGCCTACAGTTGAACGGTATTTACCAGGTTATGGCATATGCTGATGATGTAAATTTAATAGGGGATGATAGGAGAACAATAGAAAAAAATACAGAGATCTTATTAAACGCTTGCAGGGACATGGGTTTAGAAGTAAATGCAAAGAAAACTAAATACATGGAAGTGCGTCGGGACCGTAATACGGCAAATTGTGGATGCGTTAAAATATGAAATAATACTTTTGATAAAGTGGATACTTCCAAATATCTAGGATCAATATTAACAGACGAAAATCATATTCACGAAGAAATTTAAATGTCGACTAAAAGCAGGGAATTCGTGTTACTATTCGGTTCAAAATCTCTTGTCGTCGCGAATTCTGTCGAGGAATTTGAAGCTTAAAATATACAAAACGATAATCATGTCTGTTGTTCTGTATGGTTGCGAAACATGGTCGCTTACTCTGAGGGAAGAACATAGACTGAAAGTATTTGAGAACAAGATCCTGAGACGAATATTCGGACCCAAGAGGAACGAGAATGGGGAATGGCGGAAACTTCATAACGAGGAATTACATAATTTATACGGTTTACCCAACATTGTTAGGGTCGTCAAATCTAGGAGGCTTAGGTGGGCAGGTCATGTAACCAGAATGGAAGAAAGTAGAAACGCTTTCAAAGTGTTAGCGGTAAGACCAATCGGAAAACGACAATTAGGAAGACCTAGGCGCAGGTGGGAGGACAATATCAAGATGGGTCTCGCAGAGATAGCAATACAAAGTATCGGAATACTAAGAGATAGGAATACGTTGTATATTATTTTCTGATTTTTCATTATATTTTCTAAGTTTCTATCGATTAGAGAGCATTTCAGTAATAGTAAAAATTGACTGACTAACTGAACGTATTACTTATTTTTGTTATTTTAACACAGCCAAGCGGGTAATTGATGCTTGTTATATATAACAAAGAGAAAGACCTGTCCTCTATCTGGCAACATTATTTAAAGCAAAGGGGTAAACTTTATTGCTGAAGTGATTTTGTGATCTTATGGCTTGCCTCATTCAGATGATAACTGTTACGAGAAAAAAACCTGCGGAATATTTTACTCATTATGTACATTCCTAGAAGATTTTGTTCCTAAAGCCTTCTTGCCTCACCATGCGTAGTACATACGACATTTTCCTCTGCCAGATTTCGCAGACTTTCCAGATTATATCCCTCAAAATGAGACTCTTTGATCAACATCTTCCATTAATTTAAAGCTCATTATTCCAACAGGTGTATTGACATTAAACACTAAACACTAAATCAGCCAATCAACTAACACACTTTAGTTTCATCATTTAAATTCTGGAGTAGTTTTCAAATATAACTTTATTTTTTTTGGCTAGTGTTCTTGTTTTACGTATTTGAATATTTAGAGGTTTTGATTACACATTTCCTCATTTGCTACATTTTTGTTACTTGTACACTCACGTCCATAATGATTGTCGCATATCTATACCTGTCTTCTTGTAAGAATATAATTTGAGAATAATTTTGCCAGGTGTTTTTAATATTGATACTATGTGTATAATTGGAAAATGTATATTCGTGGTAAATTTCATAGGAAAAGAATTGTAAATACGTAAATTAAAATGAATAGAACAAAATGTTGCTAATGCAGGGTGTTTTTATTGTTCTTATTTACTGCTCTTTTGACATGAAATTTGCCACATACAAGTCTTTGCCAATTATATACATACTAACATTATAAGAAATAACGTGCTAATTCGTTATCAAATTATATTCCTACAAGAACACACTTATAGACATACGACAATAATTTTGGACATGAGTGTATGTTTGTTTAACGTTAAGGAAGTTTATTCTTATTGCGAGTTTTTCTGAGTGTTCTATTTTGTGTATTTTTCTTGAATATTCCTTTGCGTAGTTATAATAGAACCCAGTAATTGAGCGCTCACATCTGGTTCGATCCCAACCTGCACTAAATTAACATTGTGGTGAACAAATGTGCATGAGTTTTCTTGAGATCTTCTCGTTTTTTCGCAATTTCTTGATCACACTAATTATCATATATTTCATTATCACCACCTCCCTTACTCTCGAAGCATAGTCGTGGGACGTTAAACTAAAATTATGTATACAAAATTGTATATTATTATTCATACTGTAATCCCATATTACTTTGACAATAGTTTAGTTTCAACCAGTTATTATCAATATAGTTTACCTTCAATGTATTTTATGAGTTCTTGTTGTGAAACTTCATGCCCTGGCTTTTTGACAACATAAGCTCGTGGAAGTGACGTGTATTGTGGATCTGGAACGCCAACTACTCCAACAGCCATTACTCCAGGGTGTGTCTGTAATATGCCTTCCAATTCACTTGGAGAAATCTAAAATGAATTTCAAAAGAAGCTTTTGTCATACAACTGTCTGAATATCTACATTGAAATCTTTTTAAATATCGTACAATTTTAATTGTTTTTTCTGATGGGTAACTATTTAAAGAATACCGTTTATTTAAAAAGAAAGACTTAAATAATTATTTTTTCGTTTTTTGTTTGTTTGTTTGATTCGTTTTCACATAACAACAAGTGTCATTTCATGTGTTGTTTACACGGGGACAAGACCCTCAATATAAGTAATTTTCGCGTTTTTCAATAATATATTATTAATTAAAATATATGTACACTCATCTCCAAAATTATTGTCGTAAATGTCTATAAATATGTTGTAGGAATGTAATTTGATAACAAATTCGCCCGGTATTTCTTATAATGTTAGTATATGTATAACGGCAAAGACATGTGTGTGATAAATTTCATGTCAAAAGAGCAGTAAATAAGAACAATAAAACGAAAATAAAACTTTATTGTCCCTTTAGCAACATTTGGTTTTACTCATTCTAATTTTCGTATTTATAATTCTTTTCCTATAAAATTTACCACAAATATACATTTCCCGATTATACACAGTATCAGTATTGAAAGTACACTGAAAATCATTTTCAAATTATATTCTTACAAGAAGACAGTTATAGATATGCGACAATCATTTTGGACATGAGTGTACATCTCAAACTCAGAGAAGGCAAATGCCCCGCCCCCCTTGCGGGCTCCTTAAATGAACATAAATTAGGATCCGACGGAATCATCTCGTCGGTTTAATAAGCCTTTAAGTGATTGTCACGTAGCAGTATTTCAATACACTTCAATGGTATATACCCAAGTGACCAAAACGGTCAATCCAACGATGTTGCTTCTGGTTGAGTTAGTTTTTCGAGCGTAAAACAACTTTGGGACACAAATATTTTATTATAGTCAAAACCATTGATTTCAACCAACAAATTTTTCACTTTTGATTCAATTTATGATTTGTAATTTCGTTGATTTCAACCACCTAGTATTCATGGTATCACCAACGTTTGATTAAGTTGAAAACTACCTGACAGTTTTCTTGTTTTCTAGTGAACATTGGTTGGAAGAAAACTACTTTGACAAAGCAGACATCACCAACGTACTGACACCCTTTGAAAAATTGTGATTCTACTAAAAATCAACCGCTGACTATCAGACATTTGGTCACTTGGACATATATCAGCATCTTTTAAATATGATATTTTAATGCGATAATACATTAAAGTCCTATCTCTGTCAATTATTCTTTTAATTTTAGTTATAAGTCCTTTATATTTTGCTGGTAAACATGGAAATGTAAAGATATCGTATCCAGCACAATAAATAATGCAATTTAAGTTGAAAATATCGTTTTAGACATATAATATGTTAAATTAAAAATTTGTAAAAACAGCAAACATTATTTATTACAAATAATAAACAATGATTTTTTATTATGAAATGAATGTTAAAAATTATATGTTAAATTCCCATTTCTTTCAGCTCAACGTACAGTTCATTTACACATTCAAACACAAAAAAATCTATGTTGTTTTAACTCATTCCTTTTATATTTATATTTGTTAATAAATAAACATACAAATTGTTCCTTTGTTCACATTCCTAGAAATCACCTTATCTAGCGCCAACCTACACACTTTGCATTTCATCAGCCTACCTTCGATTCATTTAATTAGAAACTCCAATAACCAACGCCTTAAAACTATGTAAAAAAATGTCAAAAACAAAGTTAACATAATTAACCAACGGTAACAATATAATAAAGAGGTCTCCACAACACTGAATTTTAACACTTAAGAGTTTGCCTTACTAAAAATAACACAAAATTTATTTTGCTTTTGCTTGTTTATTCATAAGTGAAAGGAGTTAATGAAATGCAACTTACCACAAGCATAGATAATGCTATTTTACAACAGAAAATATGAATCTGAAGAATTTTGAGTGTTGCCATCCATAGAAATTACAGTGTTGCTAGAGTAACATTTGCCCCAAAATCTAAGTAAAGGCAGCGACTAGAGAAACAAACTCAACTGCATTTGATTACGTATCATTTTGTTTTGGTATCCTGTGAATTACTTTCTAAATAATAGTTTATTAATTTGTATTAAGCAAAATAGTTTAACACACAGTTATTAAAATTAAATAATAATGTTATTTATAAAGTAGTTCACAGGATAAAAAAAACATGATACGCAATCAAATGCAGTTGAGTTCGTTTCTCTAGTCACTACATTTACTTAGATTTTGGAGGAATTGTTATACTAGTAACACTGTAATTTCTATGGATGGCAACATTAAAATTTCTTCAGATTCATATTTTTTGTTGTAGTATTATCTCCTTTCACTTATGAATAAACAAGCAAAAGAAAAATGATAAATTTTGTGTTACTTTTAGTAAGGCAGGCTCCTAAATTTTAGCCATGTCTCTAAGGGTAACGTAATTAGTTGCGTACTCTTTTACCAGCAACAAAAATAATGTTATTAAAAAGCGCTCATACAATAAGATATTCCACACTGTAAGTTTATCGTAATTTTGTGTTTTCATAACAAGCTTCTCTTCAAGCTGTCTGGTCGTTCATAGCCCAGACTCTATGTTCCTAAAAGCAAACATTAATAATACACCCAAAAAATCGTCAATTAAAATCAACAAATATTCCAGGCAAGTGTTGTATAAACTTTTACCCATCCTAGAAACGTCCTTTTTCTTTATCCAGCTTTTCACCTTCTTACGTCATAATCTGTTTCCAACCGAAACATATTCAATTTCATTTCTTTTGCAACTCAAATCACAAACCCATTAACACTGCTCTAAAATTTAGTTTACAAAATCCTAAAATAAGTTTGTTAGTTCTAAATCCCAGAATTCTTAATTTTACTTTTATTACAAGCTACAAAACTGACAAAACCATGTTGCACATAAGAACCTTGACTAACTCAGGATATGAAGAGGCATGATGTCATCGTATCGTTGGCTGCAGGCTATTCCGGTTTAGATATTCGTGCTTTCATGAATGTCGCTTGGTCATTCGACGTCAAAATTTTTCGGGAAAAAAACTCGAGGCTGCCAGGAGCAATGCGGCTACCATTTCCCACAAGAAACAACATTGTCAGGACCCTCATACATTATCAAGAGGCTCAAATTGTCTGTTGTGTGAAGGCTGCTATTGATGGAAATCCTGGACAATCCATGCAGGCACACGCCGGAAGACTGGAGGTTGATGAGGTTACCATCCGATGTGTGGTTCTAGAAACTTCGTGAATAATTGTCATTAATGCGGACAGGAACGACCAGAGCAAATCGATTGAGAGAGAAAAGTGCCTCTTAAACAAGCTGAAACATCCGGAGGGGTCTAGATCCCTTTCATTATTTCCGATCAGAAAACATTTTGTCCAGGGCCAAAAAGTGAATCAGAAAAATAATCGGTGGCTATGTAAAAGCCACGAAGAGCTTCCAAATATTGTGCACATCAAATTTCCAACCTAAGTGATGGTCTTGGAGATCGTGGGCAGTGAAAGAGACGTGATGCATTGAAATTTATTTCGTCAAGGTGCCAGTCACCGCAGTTGCTTACACTAAGAACTTGAACATTTTTGTAAATCCCTGTATTGCTGCTGTAGCGCATGAGTGTACGTATGTTCTTCAGCAGGACTTCTCTCTATCCCATATCCCATAGCCCATACTACCCAAAATGTTGATCGACAATATTCAAGACCACGTTACTCCCAATATATGTCAGTCCGCCAACATCCTCAGATATTAATTTAATGAACTATTATTAACTACGTATAGGACGTGGTTGAGAAGTACTTCAAAAAACATCCATACAATATCATTCCGGCTTTCAGAGCAATTATTTGTTTATTTATACATATTGTAAGGTTCCGCATGTCTACACGTCATGCAATAACCACGTGTGAACTACATATGTTAATAGTAAATAAAAACAAACAGACGACGGTCCCGAAGAGGAATCGCTCACCATCGCCAACAGTCGGAAGGACGAGAATTACCGAAGGAAGCCGACAAAACAGGATAAAAGGGAACTGCACGCCTCGACTAACATCAATCTTCCCGGATTGATCGAAACACCTAAAACCCCTCTCGTGATGCTTGGTCACCGAGAGGTACCCATCCTTATACCCACGACGCTTGGTCATCGGGTTCCTTTCCTCTTTCTCACGACGCACGATCACCGAGAGAGAGATACCCAATCTACACCCCTCTCACGACGCACGGTCACCGAGAGTACCTCACCTCAAAGCCCACGACGCTTGGTCACCGGGCTCCTATCATCGTCTTACCTAAATATTAGACAAATTACTTATTATAATTTGTGTACGTAAGAAGACTTTTTATAATAAAAAGGTGAAGGGAAAGTCCAAATCCCGAGTACATTTTATAGCTCTACGCAAGAAATTTTACAATATTTTTGGGTATTGTGGCATGTAGACCTTACATTAAACACGTGAAGTATAAAGGATGTTATCCCGTGTCAGGATAGTTGTTGTGGATATAATTGCGGACACTATCAAGAAACTATCATTACTGTCTCGGAGGCACTTTCGAGAGTAAAGAGGCTGTTATTGGGACTGACAGCGGTTTCGCTGAATAATCTTGTCCATTGTGGTTGCTATCACTCATACAGCACACAAAAAAATAATAAATGCTCTATAGTCAGTATCTGTTACTTATTTCTTGTTGACGTAACTTTGTACTAAAATACCTGCCGCACACTGCATATATATTTCAGATTTACAACTGTGTGTGATACGCAATTCATTTCAATCTTACATTTCTGTTTTTTTCCATCAATGTCAAAGACCTTCTATATCAGTGACGCAAAAGTTGCGGAGTGCAACGCAACGGAAAATATGCTTTAAGAACTAACGGTAGTGAGTCTGAAAAAATTGCGGAGGAAATAGGCTATTCCCAAATACTAAAATTGCGCATTTGTCATTCTGCAAAGTTCATATCCTATGTGATCTGAAATAAGTTAAACTAAAAACAAAGAAAAAAATAGACAAATTTTGCGTTGAGTTTACTAGAACCGAAATAGAATTAGGCCCCCTCGAGAATAATTTGTGGTCCATGTTTGAAAAACACTTTTCTGAGTGTTTGCAATTAAAGGTACTTATAAGCATTACTGATTCTTTTACTATAGGGCTATAGAATAGGACATTATTCAGCACTTACGTGATGTCCTAAGTATTTGAAGGTTTCCTTTATCCTGTCTACGACATACATATGACCATTGGCGTCAAAATACCCAATGTCTCCTGTAAGAAGCCAACCATCAGAATCAAACATCTCCTGGGTTGCCTAAAATATAAATTAGAAAGTGTATTAGAGAATATAGAACTCAAACTAGTGAACGTAACTTTACTTTTATTTAATTTCATTTTATTTATATGCTTTTAGTCATTATTACCTTATGATACGGTTTGGGGCTAAGCAATGGGGTCAAATGTACCAGTAGCTCTACTAGTTTCGCATAGTTTTCCCCCGTTTTCCCCCAAGCAAATGCTAAATTGACGCTACTGTTCAAAACCACTCCACTTCGCACTATCAGAGCATTTGAATTTAAACATCTCGAAACTCAGTGATGTCAGTTCTATGGGAAAAATTCACTCAAAGTTTGTCAAATACTTCTCATACTCGGAAAACATCCGTACATTGAGTGTAAAGGAAGAACAAGAGACTTATCATAAGTCAATGAAGGTTTCAGTGGCTGATCCGAGGTAATATTCACTCAGGATCGTATCTCCGATCATGCTTAATGTGCACCACCAGTAATCCAGTATTTTCGCAGTATTTACCGTTTATATAAAGCCTTCTCTGTATACGAATGGAAATATTTCCCACCAAAATGCAACATAGGAACGGGAATATCCAGCCGGGGTCGTATCTCCGATCGTGCTCAATATGCATTATCAATATTTTTGAAGTATTTCTTTCATTTGCCTGTATATAAAGTCTTCTTTGGACGCAGATGGAAATATTTCCCACCAAAATGCAACAAAGGAAGTGGATTTCAGTTATCTTTGCAGGAGGAAAGAAAGAGAGAAGCTGATGTGTTAATTTCTTGCCAAACTGATTTAACCTACGTTAGGTCAACCACTGTGACCCTCTAGCACTGATTTGTTCAAATCTTGTTACACATGGCAAAATACAATATTTCTAAGAAAAAAGGTCCCAAATAACCACATTACCAATATTGACAAACACTATGTTTCTGGATCATAAGTATTTCTTTTTCCCTAAAGATGACGTAAAATATGCATGTATATCACTTCAATTCTAAATATAACCCAAAGCTAAAATACAGTTCACATATGCATGACTATGGTCAGTAGAAAAACATATTTTTGGGTCCACAACATATGTTTATATTTAATTAGAGATGCAAAAAGATGCTAAGGG
This sequence comes from Thermobia domestica, assembly GCF_964235325.1. Classification (NCBI taxonomy): domain Eukaryota; kingdom Metazoa; phylum Arthropoda; class Insecta; order Zygentoma; family Lepismatidae; genus Thermobia; species Thermobia domestica. Next base: position 15,172,783 of record NC_137471.1, on the reverse strand, counting down.
CAAAAGCATGTTATGTTATGGTAATCCGAGCCTTAGTTAGAAACTAAATCTTTATAAGTTATAAATTTTCTCGTGAAAATAACATTAAATATTAAGCTGCACTTTATACATGTGAAAGTCTTACGTATTCAAATATCTTGTATATTTTGCTATGAAGAGAAAAAACTATGCTTACCTTTGGCCTTTTCAAATAGCCCTTCATAATTGTTGGACTTTTCGCTAACAACTCGCCTTTCTGACCAACACCTACAGTTTTGCGTGTGTTTATATCTACCACCTAAAAGATAATAATTGTTAATGATACCTGCATTTCTGTCAAGTCAATTATGAAAAATGTGTTATTAACTAAACTTTGCACGATGATAGTTGGTTATGTTGTAGATGGTTTGGCATCCCAGGCTGTTATAACTTGTAATGTCTTTGACGAATAGTAATAACAAAAAACCGTCCGGGACTCAGCGTTCCAAGAAATAGCTTTCATCTCAGCACTCAGCAATTTATAACAGCCAGTTCCACTACTGATCCTCCTAGAGGGACGACATATATCCATCTGAAAATCCGAAGTAAAATATATCGCTTACTGTTGTAATGCCCCTATTTACATACGCTCTATCACGTGTTATTATCCTCATATTCGCAAACACGTGTGGCAATTCAGAGAAATTTTTCATCGCACTACAGACTTCAAGTACTTTGCATGACGCAAGAAAGCAGTCAAAAGCGTGAAAATGAAGCTAGGATTTAGGACGGTAGAAGTAATAGATTATGCTGTAGATAAATCTGTAGAATGGTAGATCCGTATTATACTGTAGATAGATATACAGGGTGGAAGATAACAACACCGAAAAACTTTGGGAGGTGATTCCTTATGTGATATGAAAGAAAAAAGTTCTAATAAACATTGGTCGAAAACACGCCTGCTTTCAGAGTTATAAACCGCCGAAAATTCACGTTTCAAAACGCCCTGACGTAGAAACTATAGGGCTATCCCAAGCCGTTTAAGGAATTACACAGGAACTAGTATGCGCTTTATCTAAATATCCATGTTTCGTTATCGGCGAAACGAATTGTAAAAAGAAGTTGAGGTATAGGGATACTCCTTTAAGTACTAATGTTGCGTTCGTCTCGCTGGTACCGGTGAATTCTGAAACATGGATATTTAGACAGAACCCATACTAATTCCTGTGTGATTCCTTAAATCGCTTGGTTTAGGCCCTATAACTTCTAGCCAAGGCATTTTAAAACGTGATTTTTCGAATATTCTGCGGTTCATAACTCTGAAAGGAGACGTTTTTCGACCCATGTTTATTAGAACTTTTTTCTTTCATATCATAAGGAATCCTCTCTCAAAGTTTTTCGGTGTTGTTACCTTCTACCCTGTATATCAAATATATCATGTTATGTCTTACTATGGATTTATTGTTCGCTCTTTGCAACTATTAGCAAAGGTTCAAAGCTATAGCTCATATATTAATTCATTGACTACAACTTTGCTCCCACATATGATCCTTATGCACCTTGCTCCCCTAGTGCATAACAGTATTCCTCAACTAATATAAATCAAGTAGTTGATTTCTTTAATTACATCAATATAAGAGTAATAATACTTCATAAATTCTATGTTTCGTCCTATAATACTCAACAGAGATGTCTTTTGCGTGTAGCTTGAATTATCATTACAAATACAACAGTCATGATCATATGTACTTATACAACGTTCATTTAAACATAATCTCCGAACTGACTATAATCTAAATAGCTTTCAACTAAGACACGTTAAACGACTATTTCTTGACGTGTTAATCAAATGTCGGGTACAAGACGGAATATAGACTATCGTCACGGATTCTATGTTATCGTATTGCTATGTTCTGTGATACCAGGGTCGTAGAGCAACGACTATACGAAGTTTTTGTGGTTTTATCAACCACCTTTTATTACAGACTCCAATAATGTTATAAAATAGAGGATCTGCCGGCATGTATCTTCATCCTATTAAATCAATGAAGCCAAACAAACAGCCGAGCATCGGCACGTCTGATTGGCTGCTCTCGTCTCCGCCATTGTCCGATTGGCTACATTTGTTTCCGCCATGAATATTGGCTAAAAAAATTGCGATCTTATTGGGCGGAGTGGGCAGAGTAGGAGTGACGAAACTGTGACGTATGGCTTCAAGAGTTTGTGGTAATGACAGATTCTCTATTTTATAACATCCTTGACAAACCTACAATAAAGCTACACAAGCTACTCAACCAAACTTGTTAAGAAACAACATCCGAAGATGCAGCTCAGTCTCTGATTTCTTTTTCTCTATTCGTATGGTTCAAGTTAGATTTTAGTAAAGACACTCCACAGCCCAGTGAAGTCGAACAGAGCGGGTGGACGTAAGGATCACCTTACGGCCCAGTGCTGCTGAACAGAATGTATGGGTCGACTTTAAGGATCACAGCACCGACCAGAGCGCGTGGTTGTGAAGGAGTACCCCACAGCCCAATGCACCCGAACAAAGTAGAGAATGTAGGAGGGCCAATGCAGCCAAACAGAGTAGGAGAAATGATAAGCGGGCAATCTGGAAATTGACACAGAGATCCTTGCTGCTTCTCCTTTTAAAGGTGATCTAGTTCGTCGTTGAAACTTCGGCACTGGCGTTAGTATCATTGTTTCTAAAAACATATTTTATATCTGCTTCTCTTGAAATCAGGTTGTTTCTGTAGTGCACTGTAGTGCGCGATCTCACCCACCCATGTGCGCGATGTTTCTTACCCTTGTGAGAGAGTTCGTGCAAAGTAAAAGACTTTAAAAGACGGCCACTGCTAAGACCACAATCACTTGCAACATTAATTTCGGGTATGGTATTGTGCTCAAGACACCAACTTCAAGAATTCAACACAATTACTTTTTTTTTTTTTTGAAATTTATGAAAGCTATTGTGAGTTTCAACAATTAAAATGTGATATCAATGTGTAAAAGTTACCATGTATAATACACACATACACACAGGGATTTGATGGTATTATCCATGTAAATTTTGTCAAAAATTACATCATATTGAAACTGATATTCCAAAGAGATTGGGAAAGGAATACTCAAGATTATTGTATGTTTTTTTTTTCTTTATCACTAGAACATGAAAAATGGATAAAAATTTCATATATGAAACATTTTTATTTCGGAAGATGTTATTTACTTGCACGAATGCACTGATTGATTAACACGTACTGGCACGAATCAGTTACTTGTATGAATGTGTTACTTACATGAATTCACTTGCACGTATTCAGTATCAAAACGAAGTGAAAAATTACACACGGAGAGAGAGGGAATATATATATATATATATATATATATATATATATATATATATATATATATATATATATATATATATATATATACTTTCCACGGTAACACGCACAGGTGATGCTAGTAGATATATGAAAAGATGCGTAAGAAGAAATGAAATAGATTCAGATTCATTACATATTCAACAAAGAAGGTCAGGTTTGTAATGCGTGCTTCAGCTTGGTCATTCATACTCTGAAACTGCCATATGTATTTTTTTTTATTTTTTTATTTTTTTTTTTTTTAATCTTGACTTACCTTCACTTCAACTGAGGGATGAAGAATGCCAGAACTAGCTACTTCAGGATCTGGAAACCAGAATTTCAGAAGTTTAGAAATAATAATAATAATAATTATTATTATTATTATTATTATCTTTTTTTACAATTATGTAATAATATGCAGTATTTCCGCCTTTATTGTAATAATATCGTAAACTATAGTGCAGTTTTGTGCAAAGTTCATTCATTTTCAGACACAATAAATTGTGGCATTATAAGAATTTCAACACTTTTGCAAATTTATTAGCTTCAACTGTCAGTTATCAAATAACATTATGCCATACTAGCTTCGACTCATACCCATGTGATGTGGATCAGTAACACCAGCGCCATCTCGTTCGCAAAAGGCTCGTATTTCTTCTAGAGTATCTAATATTATTATTAATTTGATCCCAGACACTTATATAGGCCTATAGATTGTAATGGCGAGATTTTGTTATGAAGAGATATCAGCCTGTGACTTTTGGGGCAGCGAGATTTATTTCGCGAAGTTGTAACCACGCGAAATTTTGACCCGCGGATTTTGGGCGGCAATGTTTCAGCCCCAAGATTTTGTTCGTACACCGGATGCAACTTATGGTCATGTGCACACACGTCTCCTACGTCAACCGTTTGTTTTTCGACGTAGCAACCATATTTAACCCTCAATCGCACGCGTGCTTAATTGTAACACGTATTTACCTTCTTTTTAATGTGTATTTTGTTTTGAAGCGGTTTTAAATTGTTAAATATTTTCTTTTAAATGTTTTTGACAATTGCCAACGTATATTTTACATTATAAACTCCTTTGAACAGTTCTAATATTTTTAAAGAAAACTAAAATTTCTCCATCTGCGGAGTGTAACACTACACTAGAAACACTTGTTGATCAATATCAATGCCATGAATTACTTATTTTTATTATTACGGTTGACCTAGTCCCATAAATAGCCACGATCCGCCTCTGACAGCAATGATAATATTATTATCGCGAAATTAATACCCAGTTTGGCTTTCCTTATCATAAAGCCATGTTCATTATTCGGAATTTCTCTAGAGTACGTTTGTTTTATCTTGGCACGCTTCCCGCCTAAAGGATGAATCTGTCTGTTCTGCAACGCGTTCTTACCACGCCACCAATACACTAGAAAACACAGCAAAATGCCACACCAGTCATAAGTCATTGTAACACACTTTTTCGCGTGTGGCAACTAATCACTTCAAATACCCGCCAAATAGCGATGACCTCATTTGATGGGCTGGCTGACAATTAACGTCACCTACACGACAGAGCCAATAAGACATCTATTGGATTAAAACGTTCACGTGAGTGCTAGCAGAAACTACTTTAAAAGCTAACCAAGTGCACTGGCGGGAAGCGTGCCAAGATAAAACAATCGTACTTTAGCTTGACTGTACTTTATTCTTGTTGTCTCCTTTGTTTGTTTTGGGTGTACTTTTTTTTTACTGTTTTCTTCGTTTGTTTTCAAGTTCGTGGTGGATGTCTATGGACTTCCAATCTTCATTAATTACGAATACTTATTAACTTACACCATAGTACAGTTTTCAAAATATTAAGAATATTCTGAAGTATGATTATCTACCGCAAACGGTCCGAGAAAGATGTCCTATTCACATAATATCAAATTCTTGTTCTTACCTTCTAACTTCGGGATATTTGCAACTAAAGCAGCGTGAGTGCTTGATAGGGGGGCAGTTTCGGTTAAGCCATAAAGCTGCAAAAGAAAGGAAACTGTGTTTTATACTATTTAAAGAAATCGCGAATATTTACGAGGGTCATTCCGAAATTAATGCCTCTTATTTTTTGTGTTGACTTTGTATGTCCGTGCCAGATGTCGTTGGTGTAGTGCTAATGCTTCAACCTTTCTCTTTCATTTGCAGCTGGCTCCGTTGTTCTGCGGTAGTTGACGCGAGCATAGGAGTGTTCCAAAATGAAGCCTGATATGGACGTATGTATAAAACAACGATATGTGATTGGATTCCTCACTGCTGAAGGAATTGCGCCGATTGAGATCTATCGACGCTTGGTAAAGGTTAATTTATACGATACAATAGACGTGAGCAATGTGAGGCGATGGGTGCGGCATTTTCAAGGTGGTGAAAAGAGTGTTCATGACAAGCCCACGGCCCGGTCAACCCTGCACAGCTGTCATCCCTCGCAATGAAGAGCGTTTTGATCAACTCATCCGAGCTGATCGCCGGACAACAACCAGAGAATTGTGTACAAAGCTGAATGTGGCGAATATTTTCAAGACTCAGAAGCTGTTGTCAAACCTGTGAGGAAGTGGTTAGCCTCAGCTGGTTTCGATTTTCACAAGCGCGGCATGTAGGCCCTGGTTCATCGTAAGCAAAAGTGCATAACGAATGGTGGGAACTATGTGGAAAAATGACAGTCTGTAGCTGAAATATTGGTCTGTTTATTTATGTATCTCCATTAATTTTCCATGAAAAATAGGAGGCACTACTTTCGGAACGACTCTCGTATAATTAAATACTTTTGAATCCATATATATATATATATATATATATATATATATATATATATATATATATAGAGAGAGAGAGAGAGAGAGAGAGAGAGAGAGCGAGAGAGGAAGTTCGGGTATTATGGAATAGTCGGATAATATGGAATACCTCATTATCTCACCTGTGATGTGTTGCTTCCAAGCGGAGAGGAAAGAAACTACTACCTCACGTTCCCATGATACTCTACCTAGGTATAGTCAGTCCCCTTGTGATTGTGACATTCGTTGTGTTGGTAGACGTGAAAATCTGATTTCTTATTGCTGGAAACTTTTACAGGTGTGTTTTACATCTTGTATTTTCCTATTGAAATGTAATAGAACAACAATTCTTTGTTTACTATGACGTTGGATATACACAGTGATAGTTTGATAAGCGCCATTATCCTATACGCCTTCGAATGAGTTCAACAGCTCTTTGCCTTCCAAGTTGACGTGGAGGGCAATATGGAATACCCGCAAGAAAAGCATGGTATTCCGTATTCCATATAGTATTCCGATTACAAAAATATCTATCGGTATTGGGCAATTAAACATACATTTATGATGACAACAATGCTAAGTGTATTTTTTATTACAGCAAATTTCCTGATGATACAAGGGGTGAGCTTGGGCTCAGCGTTCATCATGTTTAATGTGAGCACACAATGACTGTGCCGATCCTGAAGCAGAGTATTATATTTATGACTTTTGCAAGTAATCACATTCAGTTATGGCTTGGCAATCAGAATTTTCATATATTGTCACTGTGTTCTTTGTATGTTCAACAGAACACTCATTTCTTTTCTATATACCAGTAGCATTTGTATTCCATTTTACCCGACTATTTCATATTACCCTCCAAAGTGGTTCCTTTACAAGTTTTGGCCACCCCTGTACCGAAACTTCTTTATCAAGATACCCATAAATAAAGGCAAATATGCAAGTCGTATATTTGTTTTCCTTTCTGTTTCAATGTGCAATTCTTAACTGAGTTACAAGTGAAACAAAAATGGTATTCCATAATACCCGATATATATAACATTATTGTCCAAGTGGTGCACAGTAAACTGGTCCACTTGTCTGTGTGCTCGTTCTTTTAAATAAATGGAACATTAATTGTAGATATGCATTCTTATTTCCAGAGCTCTGTTTTAAAATGCTAAAGCGACAAATGTCTCAAATCTTACCTTCGTGAAAGATCTCACCCAAATGTATTCTCTCGAGCAAAGATTGAAAATTGTGAAAGTATGTGTGTGTACCTGTTCAAGGATTGAAGCTAGAAGACAAAGCAAAACTATACTGTAAAAATTATGCGCTCACATTTACTGATCGATTACCGTCAATTCTGGCTGCTAACTGATTACATAAAATTATTGGTTATAGACCATTAGAAAAGACCGAATTTATCCCCTATTACCGTAACTTTATCACTAATATCTTCAATTTTAGGGTAATGGGTTGGCATCTAAAATTGACGGTAATAGATCAGTAAATGTGACCGTAATTGTTTACAACGATTGAGAATGGGTTATTGGATCCGTTGCTGTACAAATGAGCAATAAGACTGATTTCTTCTGTCTGGGTACCCCAGAATATCAAATATTGGCCAGTAAACAAACCTCATGTGATTTGTGAGGAATTTCTAAATTATCATAAATCAAAGTTTGGTATATTGTCTTTGGACCCTCCTTTATTCTTCGTCAAATCGAAGCTTCTTCAATTAATCTCTCATTTTTGGTTTACTTTTATAAATTTTTAACAGAAATTTGTAAGCTCATTCAGGTAAATTTCGCATGACAAATGGAGTTACTTTTATTGTGATTCTACTAAAGTCAAACTAAATCAGAATTTTATTTCACTATGTCCTTTCGCAATGTTGTCTATCATAGCTATCAGTCATCAGAAAATGAATGGGCAAAGATAGAGTGCAAATATGACAACCATACAGGGGGAAACATTGGGTTTATATTTCAGTGTCGAAGGTCATATTTTTTTCTTTTGAGTTTTAATAAGTTTTTGAGTATCTGCTGTTGCACGAATAAGATGTCTACTTCGATGGTTTCTGGGTTCTTACGTTTCCATGCGAAGCACGATGGCTCAGTAGCAGAGGTGATCACTTTGACCTAACCTCACTCAACCTCACGCTCACAAATTCATTTCGACCTCACGCTCACCTCACCGGTCTGACCTCACGCTCACTCAATCTCACGCTCACATAACCAGTCTGACCTCACGCTCACTCAACCTCACGCTCACATCACCAGTCTGACCTCACGCTCGCTCAACCTCACACTCACTTAGTGAGGTGGAGTTCGAGTGAGCGTGAGTTTCGAACTCGTTAGCGCCGACCTCAAGAGTTTGGACACCTTTGCTCAGTAGCAGAGCGCTTAGCGCTTACTCTGGTTCAGGGGTTCCCTGGTTCGATCCCCGCTCAAGCAAGTTTGTGCTGGACAATATCGTGTCCGTGAGTTTTCTCGGTGTTCTCCTTTTTCCTCCCGCAGTATCATTCCACCAATTCTTCAATCCTCATTCACTTGGCCTTAATCACCCATCCCCTTTAGCCTAACGGGCATATACGTGAGACGTTAAACTGGAAAAAATAATTTCATATGGTTTCTACAATCATATACGTAAGCACAGTTTTCATTTTTATAGCCTCGTTACTACTATAAAACTAGTTTCTCAATGACGTGTGTAAGCACAGTGTTCATTTCTGCTGCCTCAGAATCGGAAAAATGGTTCATATGTCGTGAGTTACGCTCAGTTCTTATATCTACTGCCTTGTATATGTTGTAAAAAGGGACATACGCAAGGGTGGGTCCTAAGAGTCCGGATTTCCACAAAATCCACACTCTTTTGTAAATTTTAATTCGACTTCTCTTCGTATTGAATTTGGACCCCTCTAAATGAACTTTAGACCCACAAAGTAAATTTCCGCATACGGTTCTGGTTGTAAAACTGGTTCCTACAACAACATAGGTAAGTGCAGTTTTCATTTTTACTGTCTTGAGCCTATTGTTAAACTTTTTCTACAACCCCGTGCGTAAATGCAGTTATTCCTTTCTACTGTCATGTGTCTGATGTAAAAGTGGTTTCCAGCAACTAGTCAATAGCTGTTAAGAAGATTTCATGTAAATACCGGTCCCCAATGAAACAATCCATTTAGATTGATTGCTTATATTATACGCTTTCCAATTTTAGCTCCAAAACTGATTAAATCCAGACCCTGATTCCTTTAACCTATGCTATGACTAAACAGCAGTTAGAACCAGGGGTATAAGTAAGGAGGAGCGTGGGAGGATTCCGTTACCCCACTTCCAAGAAATATCTACGACGTCCCTCCCTTCCTAAAATTTACAATAGGCAAAGATAGGTACGGGACACAGCGTGACGTCATCCGTCGCTCTACCTTTTCGGATCCACTTTTACCCCTGGTTGGAACCCATCAAAACTTGAAATCCGTTTTACGCAGCAGCCGAATTGATGTTTGACGTTGAATCTTGAACAACTTGCATCCAGCTACGTGGCCACTGCGTGAGGAGGAAATCAGGTTCAGACGAATTGTTCTATTCTTAGACGAAAACCGTATCATCATGTAACCTTTTATCCCACTGAAGGCAAAATTTCTCACAGAAGGTTTGGCAATAGCACATTATATGCTGATTGGTTCAGGACAAACGTCAATTCTGCTGCCTCACTGTATAGTTAAATTACTTTGTATTTGTAGATAAGTGGTACAATACGCACTCTTTTTTGTTACTCACCATCTCAAACCGTTTCATATGAGGATATTTGGACATGATGTTTTTAACGGTCGTCGCGTCAACAGGTGCTCCACAGGAATACATATATTTCATACTGCTCAGATCGTACTTCGAAGAAAGTGGAGTTTTCAATAAGTAGATCATCACGTAAGGAAAACCTTCGAACATTTCTGGCTACAATGGAATATATGTATAAAATAAAAACATAGAACCAACAAAACTGTTTAATGTCTTAACAGCATATGAAATATTATTACATTAGTATTTTGTTTTAAAAAAACTCGGAAATTATTGTCAATTTTTAATATTTAAAGTCTGTATTTTGTCTATTCATGTAAATAATGACTGCGTATGAAATACCTTTATATTAGTATTTTAAAAAAAAACTCGGAAATTATTGTCAATTTCTAATATTTAAAGTCTGTATTTTGTCTATTCATGTAAATAATAAAGACTGTCTTAACAGCATATGAAATATCATTACATTAGTATTTTGTTTTTAAAAAACTCGGAAATTATTGTCAATTTTTAATATTTAAAGTCTGTATTTTGTCTATTCATGTAAATAATAAGGACTGCGTATGAAATACCTTTATATTAGTATTTTTTAAAAAAAAACTCGGAAATTATTGTCAATTTCTAATATTTAAAGTCTGAATTTTGTCTATTCATGTAAATAATAAAGACTGTCTTAACAGCATATGAAATATCATTACATTAGTATTTTTTAAAAAAAACTCGAAAATTATTGTCAATTTCTAATATTTAAAGTCTGTATTTTGTCTATTCATGTAAATAATAAAGACTGTCATAACAGCATATGAAATATCATTACATTAGTATTTTGTTTTAAAAAAACTCGGAAATTATTGTCAATTTTTAATATTTAAAGTCTGTATTTTGTCTATTCATGTAAATAATAAGGACTGCGTATGAAATACCTTTATATTAGTATTTTTTTTAAAAAAACTCGGAAATTATTGTCAGTTTCTAATATTTAAAGTCTGTATTTTGTCTATTCATGTAAATAATAAAGACTGTCTTAACAGCATATGAAATATCATTACATTAGTATTTTTTTTTAAAAAAACTCGAAAATTATTGTCAATTTCTAATATTTAAAGTGTGTATTTTGTCTATTCATGTAAATAATAAAGACTGTCTTAACAGCATATGAAATATCATTACATTAGTATTTTTTTAAAAAAAAACTCGGAAATTATTGTCAATTTCTAATATTTAAAGTCTGTGTTTTGTCTATTCATGTAAATAATAAAGACTGTCTTAACAGCATATGAAATATCATTACATTATTATTTCTTTTAAAAAACTCGGAAATTATTGTCAATTTCTAATATTTAAAGTCTGTATTTTGTCTATTCATGTAAATAATAAAGACTGTCTTAACAGCATATGAAATATCATTACATTAGTATTTTTTTTAAAAAAAACTCGGAAATTATTGTCAATTTCTAATATTTAAAGTCTGTATTTTGTCTATTCATGTAAATAATAAAGACTGGCTTCAGTACAAAATATCAATTGTGAGAATTGAATGGATTAAGTTGTTTCCAAAGTCTAATCTAGATTATTGAGTCAAGACCAAAACTTACTTTATTCTATCAGACATACTTGTGAAGCTTCAAGATAAGGAAATATGAAAAATATGATGATTGAATTCTGTTGTTTCATATGAAAGGATCCTCTGCATTCAGTCAATCTCACATTTCAATTCTATACCTTATTCCTAAACTTGCCATTCGTTTATACTTACGCAAGTGAAAAGAAGTGGAGCCTTCAAGATTGACTTTAAACTAGTAGAAGAACACAATATAAGTACACTCATGTCCAAAATTATTGTCGCGTGTCTATAAATATGTTGTTGTAGGAATATAATTTGATAACGAATTCACCCGATATTTCTTATAATGTTAGTATGTGTATAATCGGCAAAGGCATGTATTTTTCAAATTTCATGTCAAAAGAGCAGCAAATAAGAACAATAAAACGAAAACAAAACTTTCTTGTCCATTTAGCAACATTTTGTTTAACTCATTGTAATTTTCGTAGTTATAATTTCTTTCCTATAAAATTTATCACAAATATACATTTCCCGATTATACACATGGTATCAGTATTAAATGTACCCTGCAAAATCATTATCAAATTATATTCTTACAAGAAGACAGTTATAAATTTGCGACAATCATTTTGGACATGAGTGTACCTTTTCGTATTAACCTTTTTTGACAATATTACATTCTTTGCTTCGTATTTCAAACACAGCCTTCATACAAGTTATGAGAGCAGCTAATAGAATTAAAATCTATTTATCACTAAATTACTAGTATTATATTCTCTTCTATTTATTTTTATCTCTATCTCTTGCAATATTCTGTGCTAAACAAGTCTAAGATTTAGGTAAATCGAAAACCGACAATCACGGGTTCGACTTATAGTTAACATTCTAGTATATAGTAATCTCCATAGAATACCTCTATATTTAAATCGGTAGACATATTCTGATATTGACATGCAATATCCATTCAGCCCAATATAATTTACGTAATTCATAAAGTTTCTTGATGGCACACTTATGTTATTCGTAATTTGAAATTTATAAACAATAATTTCATTATATGGCACAGAGAAGTGCAAACTGACGATTACCATTCCGGTTCTCGGATGAAACCAGGACTTGGATTTTTTTTTTCATTGTTCAAATCATATGTAACTGTTTTAAGCGTGCTAATTTCCACGAGTTAGGTGCTGAAGAAGTCCCCAGAAACCTAATTCAAATAGTATCAGATGGGTTTTCTTTTATGATACACGGGAAGAACGTAGTTGTGCGAGACTATCGCTCACAATGTATGTATGCAAATGTTAAACATGCGAAACCTTCGTGTTCACCTTCAGGAACAAAATAATATGATACATGCCAGCTGTAGATCAAGCAGAATCGCACTTGGAGAAAATATATATATGAAAAAAAATCCACTTTGAAGACCTAACAAGTCACATTACAACAAATCCAGACAAGTTCAACTATCAATCTGTTACTAGCCTAACTTCAGCCATTGTTGCCAATTACTGATTATAAAATCGATCAAGTTCACCGACTGTAGGTCCATTAATAGCTCTGAACTATAAAATCAGCACAGTTGGATTACTGTCAGTCCATTACCCGTCGATAACTACAAAATAGACCTTCTGTCTGGTTAATGTTGGCGTGATCATACGAGAGTACTCTTGACTTTCAGCGGTATCTAACCAAACATTTAATATCAACGATTGTTGATCCGTAAACTATCTGTACTGTCAAATTGATTTTTCAACTAAGGAAGTGAATGATAAATAGTTGGAATGTCGTATCAATTGTATCTGTTACAGAAAGGTTTGCGACACATTAAGATGTATTTCTTTCCATATAATATTTTCACATTTGACTTTCACAGACCAATCCTCCATAAGGGAATAGCAAAAGTAAATCAAAAGTTTTCTAATTAATTATGTAATATGGTAACAAATGCAACGCGTTTGCGATAGCGGCTTAGTGACTTTCAATCTTGACAAGGTAGTGTGTCAAGAGACATCGCTGTGATCTGACGGGCGTTTTGTGAAAATGTGTGCACAGCAAAAAAATGATGTGTTGAAAGAACACAAAATGACTACCACTTTAGCTTGTTACTTGTGTGTCAATTCGACACCAGCCACATCGCCTTCAGAGCATATCAAAAATACCTTGTTACTGGCTGTAAGAATTTGCATCGATTTTTACTGTTTGGTATGAGTAAAGTTTTGCGAAATACATTTCGCATTTATTGTAAGTGACTAATAAAATCTATGTTTTCTGTAATCGGTCACAATAATATTATTGTAAACCAGTGAATCATCTGACAACAGTTACACAGGGAGCTGTGCTTCCATCTATTTTCTTTATTTATTATTCTTGTGTCTTAGCACGTATGAGCAGAAGATGGCAGAACTGTTGTCAGAGGATTCACAGGTTTACAACAATATTATTATGATCCATAACAGGAAACAGAACATTATTCGTTACTTGGCACAAGTGCTAAATATATTTCGCAAAGCTTTGCTCATATTAAAAGATAAATACCATTGCAAATTCTCTCGGGTAGTAACGAGCTATTTCTGATATGCTCAGAAGGCGATGTGCTTGGTGCTCCTCCAACTTACGTCGATACTCCTCTCCAGCATTTCATGACCTTCTATCATTTACAACTAGATGATGCTGCAGTGGATCCCGAAATCTTTCACATTTATGAACCACGTGAGCTTTCATCATTCATCTACCCATCATATGCACCGTAACTACCTATTAATATGGGCTTCCTCTGTCTTCATCAGTTCCTGAATCGCCCCAGGAACAGAAGATAACTTGCATTCGTCAGTACTAACAAAACCCTGTGATGTAGCGTTCAGAGCACTGCATTCCATCTTCATCTACTTCTCTGCCCACTGCATCCTGCACTACAATCATTCAGTTTTGCTTCGCCATAATTCAGCAAGGCATGCTAATAAATGTATTATTTTCTACAATATTATTGTGGCACACTTGGCCTCCCATCATATTATGTTTGACCCTCATTATATGTTATTTTTCACCCTTCAATCACCTCTCTGTATGTATGTGTACTCATTAAATGAATATATATTAAATATGTATAACTCTCAGACCAACCACATTAAAGTACAATCGACTTTTCTATACATGAAGCGCTTACCCGAAGAAAGGGCAAAACCCTTTAAACGGGACGAAGGACAAAAAAATGCTTGGTGGTGAATTAACACACAAGTAACACGCTAAAGTGGTAGTCATTTTGTGTTGTTTCAACGCCTCATTTTTTACAGTATGTACGGTAGTGTGCGATTACATCACAAGCAAAGTTGGAGCAACAAGGCAGAACAAAAGTTTGCGTTACACTGTCAAAATTGCCAATAGAGAGAGTGAACAGTTATAAGAAACTTACGGTAAATGGAAACCAATGTTATGAACTAACTTCTACTAGTATCGCCCCAAAATATGGAATACATTAAGGAACTTTCACATGAGTTTCGTGGGAGAACGGTCAGTACAATTACCAACAGTGTTAGGATTGCTAACAAGTTTGTCTCGTAAAAATATACCAAAAATAACTGCAATCTCGTTGATCGTCCTAAGACGAATAAACACCCAGAATAACTGTTCATAAAACCATAACCAGAATACCTGTTGGTTTAAAATAGAAATGTGTCTTGGCACACTGTCTTAAACAAGATTGAAGGTTACTATAGTTGTTATGGAAACCTTCTACAAGTTACATAGACAGCGAATCATGTATTACATCTTGTGCTGCTATCTGAAAACACGCTAGAAAACTAATGGGGAAACTTTTTCATGAACCCTTATGTAAATACCGTGTAATGCTAAACATGAGCACTAGAAACCGGTTTTATCAAATCTATGGTGGTTTACACCCCTTTATCTTAGAATATTTCATATTATATTAGCCAAATGCGAATGATAATTAAGGTTTATTAATGTGCGTATCAGACTGTTAGAAAATGCATACAAGAGGCAAAATGTAGATAGTACATACCTTATACTTATCAATAAATTCTAACAGTCTTTCCTCCGTGTACACAGGAATAGAATAAATTTTCTTGAAATTGATCAAAGTACATAAAGAACGTAATAGTCCGACAATTTGATAATTGGTGTATGTGATCATACAATCAGTATCCGGAAAGATAATCCTAAAGAAAATAACAAATTAACGAAATTGTTAATATTTTATTATAGTTTGTCTATTTAAGGTTGTAAATTGATTATTAACTTATCAATTAAAAATGTATTACAATTATTTTCTGTCGTGCTAAAAACAAATAAGTTTCTAATGAATCGAGGAATATTAAATTAAATTAAAAATCTCATTTTATTTTACAATTAACTGTGAATAATAATCCTATCCAAAAGTTTATTCAAAAAGCGCGCCGGTTTTTGGATCGTCTGACAAATTTTTGTTTCTCAGTTGCCGATATTGTTTTTGTATCGCTGCTCTACCTACAAAAATTCCGATTGTCACCTTAGTCTGAGTTTCTCGCATTTCTTCAGTCTGTGTCTAGCCAGGGAGTAGTTTATTATAGCTCAATGTGTGCTAATTTTGATAACTTTTTATCAGAACGGAGAAAGTTATGCAGTAACTGTCAGGCGACTTCGCACGGTTCTAGGGCGAAATGAGGCACCGAATGAATCAACAGTTCACAGACTTATGAAACAGTTCATTGAAACGAGTTCAACAGTGAACTTTATAAGTTCTGGGCGTCGTCGTAGTGGTCGTTCTGAGCAAAAAATTGAGCTGGTTCGTGACAGTATGGCTATTAGTCAGGCAGTTGTAGCGAATTTCACAAACGGTGTTATTGCATGCCACCGCAGTAGAAGAGGTCATATGCCCGTCATTCACCATACTTGAAATCGGAATGTGTAATGAACATGTTTATGAACTTTGTTAGTGTGTTTTGAAAAAAATAAAGTTCATAATTTGATTTAACAAAACGGCCGTGCTTTTTGAATAACCCTATTAAACAGTAAAAGTGTCAGCGCGTGATGAAAATCCCTAATACTAAACAACTACGCCAGTAGGTGTAGCTACCCAGGCAGGACATTATATCTAATAGGTATCTAAAATATAATCAGATAGATTATGTTTGTATTTAATTGGAATCTATTAGAAGCAATAAATTTCATTAATATGGAAGCATCATAAGTAGATATAGATTCCTAAAACCAGTGATATCAGTTGGAAAAATTTGTTGGTTTTCAAAAACCACACGAGAATTAAGTTTTCAAAAATGTATAAGCACATGTTAATAATGATATAGATCTGTATTCTTAAAGTTTTCTTTGTTATTTTTGCAGATAAATAGAATTAGGACCTTTTTTCTATATTTGTGGAATAATAGAAGACTATCATATGTTACTAGATTATAATTATAGTCATCCTTTCCTTTTATTGGTGAATTTTTATAATGAGAGTAAACTATTCCTTTTATACCCGGTGATGAATTACATTTGATGTTTCCCAAAACAGTTTCTAATTCTTTTAAAGAAAAAGGTTGATATAAAGATTCATTTGAAGTATTTGTGAGAAATTTATTTGCATACTTGCATGAATTATTTACTGTAGATGTAAAGAATTAATGGAATCCAATTGTGAGCATTAATATGAGTTTTTATTTTGTAATTTGAATTTTCGCCTTTTTCCTTTTGTTTTCGAAAAAATGCATATTTTTGTTCATGGCGTTCTCTGTCAGGGGCCAGCTATCGTTAATTGGACTGTAGTATAGTTAAATATTTATGCATTATGTTAGCAAAATGAATATGAATGCAAATATCTGTAAAGAAAATTTGATGGCTTGAGTTTAGCACTTCTTTCACCAGTCAGGCTATATGGCGTGTATACCTACTGTTAAACGTGGGAGCCAAATCATATGAGCTTCCCCCGAAAATTTAACCTTGAGGTTTGTCCACATATTACGTAACGCGGCAAGGGGGAGGTGGGTTCGAACTTGCGTTACGAAGTGTTACAAGGGGCAGGAGTGGACTTACGTCGTGATTACCTAACGCATGTTTTTTGTTGTGATTTTCATTTTTATTCTTAGTTTTATATACAATATTTTAAACAAGTATTACTCAGGTCTTTTCTTTTTATAAGTAAATAAATAAATATTTTTTATTATTTTAGGAAATTGTTAACATATAGTCTATATAAAATGAATCACGTAGAAGGGATTGGAAGAAGCTACTAGAACCCTCAATATAATAAAACCCCGTTTTGTGGCTGTCGCCGCATTGCATGCACAGCACAAGAACCTTTTCTGAAGTTAGTTGTTAGCGATCGTAACCACCGCTTAAAATTGCAATCACATTCCAACTCGTATCACTATTTCTGAGTGAATATGATTCAAAACTTCTGATTTGAATCATTACCCATGCTATTCTTTTAGTGTCTCACATGTGAAACAAGAGAGACTCTTTTTTGTGAAATAAGATTTTTTTGCAACCGAACGATCCACGACTTGCACAACAAAATAAGATATTTAAAATGAAATTCCTGGAGAATTAGAATTTTCCTGGAGAAATCGAGTTTATTCGCATTCTGACACAGATCTACTTCAAAAAGAATTTTAAAATGGTAAACTGAAGTCCAAAGTCCAAAGAAGATGCTCGAAAGCTTATTTACAAACGAGATGCCCCAGATTCCCCACGTGTACAACCACATCGAATCTGTGACCGACCACGAAGAGATCGTCAACACTGGCAAACTTCTAGCTGGATCCCGGAAGAAGAAGTCAATGTCAGCTGTTTAGATCTTCCGATAGTACTTTCTCCTTGCCAATCATCGATGACCTAAAAGAATGGGTGTGATGTCCTTGGAAAAACACCAATGTGCAATTTCAAGGAATTAAGACTGGTTAATTAAACAACCTTATAGTTTAAAATATTAATTTAAGGTACTACCATTTTCTAATACTTTGACTTGGCGAAAAAAACACTACAAATTTGTTCAGAATACAGCATTCTGTAATAAAAGTTCTGCCATTAAAGTTAGTTTCTTGTTGTAATAAGCTCCAAAATTAGCAAAATTAATGAAAAAACAGAAATCAAAAAGCTTTACGTGCAAGGGGGAGAAGTTTGGCCATTGCTTACAAAGGTGACAAGCGGAGAGGAGGGAGTAAAAATTGATATAAAATAAAATAGAGTAACGTAATATGTGAACGGCCCCTTGGTCTCCCATATTAAAGGCACGTACACTATCCACACAGCCATTAGGGAACCATACATCTGTAAAGAACCGTGTATTAGCCATGATAGTTTTCGCTAAGAGTTTAGAAAAAGGAAAGAATGTTCATGAGATGGTTGAACTAAAACTAGAAATACCTTCGTAAACTAGAATGAGTAAATAATAGAGTACTGAATCTTACTTAGCACGATTCAAAACGCTAACAACTGTATAATGAGTGTGCATGGCTCCCTTCGGAAGTCCTGTGCTTCCACTAGTGGTTGGAATAAATATTACATCTTCTTTTGGATTCACTTCTAATTTTTCTGGGCATGCTACAGGCAGAAAAAATAGTAAATACGTATTAGGAATGATTTTGAAACAGTACACTTTGAAAAAATTCAGCCAACAGAAATTGCGCAAAATATGTTATATAGAAGTTGAGTATATTACCATTTTGTTTTCCAAGTAAAAGTATCTTATGTGACCAAGTTTTCCGAAATGAAGGACTGTAAAAGTACATGATCCTGCTTCCAAAGTTGGTAACTTTTGAAAGCAGAAGTTGTAAGACATTTTGCAGTTCATTCAATTGATCTGGCGTCACATTTGCCTCAGATAACTCTGCAAACTGAGGTTGGATCGAAACAGCTATTGATAGAAAACGAGGTATTGTCTATCCACTGATTTTAGATGTGTTCTATTTCCTGAGGTCTATTCGATTTGATCAAGTCGTGTACATCATCTAGTGAAAATACATGTTAACGGAAAGATTCGGTACTACAGATTAAGGATTAGTACGGTTCGATTAAATATGCGAAGTTACAATTTGAAATTGAAGTAGAGACACAAGGAACTTAAGTGCATTGCAACCAATACTCAACTTTGAATATCAGGTTAGTGTATGACTTTTTGGCTATATATGTAGTTAATTCACATTGGATATGCAGCAGCAGAATTGACGTTTAAAATTGAGCGATGTTCTGTCTCCAACCAATCCGATTGCAGCGTTGTTGACAAGGTTGTGATATGCGAGTTCCAAACAATAAACATGTTGTACATTCATATAATGAGACTAGAATATTCGTTCTCTCCCTCTAAAAGCAGTTTTCTCACCAGACGTTTGGCAATGGTGCGCAGCAAGATCATTAGTTTATGCCAAATAACAATTCGGATGTACATAGTGTAGAAAGTTTCTGCCACAAAGGTTCTACTAGAAACATTACTGTGTGCTTTGACACAAACAATATACCGGTATACTGCAGTGTGCACTCCTGCATCACACTGTGTTTTCTACACTGTATTGCATTAAACACAACTGATTGATGATGATGTCAGAGGCGGAAGCAAACTACAGATACGTGTTATCAGTATATCAGAAGCTACAAAGCCACGAATGATGTAGACTAGAAACCACAAATGTTCGTGTTTACCTGTCAATACTGCTTTCACCAATCCTCAGGTAAATCGATTAATATCTTATGTTGTTTGTCAGCTTTATTGAGAATGGAAGAACCAACCCATTAATGTTGCAATCGTAAGTTGGATATGACAGCTATATTGACGATTTCGACTGTTTCTATGATCAGATAAACCTGAACATACCGTAATTAGAACACTATTTAAACCATTGTACAGAATAATAATTTTATTAGTCTCATACCTGACCCGTCATCTTTGAGTAGCTCTTCCAGTGGTGTGGCTCCTTCAACTTTCCCAATGGAAAAGAGTTGAACCTTCCAAGGAAGTCGTTGGATTACGGCTTTCACATGAGATGCTGTGTCCTCGTCACAAACCACAAATTTTGTGTCCGATTCTTTCATTAATTCATATTGCTCGTCTATTGAAAATATACGAGTTGTAAATAAATTGTGCAAGAAACAAGAACAAAATAAATTCACTGTACAGCTCAGAGATGACGAGAAGAGCCCTAAAACAGGGGCAGCAGGGAAAGGTCAACAACACGGTCAAGTTTTTCGGTTTTTGAGGTGTGGTCTATACTTAGATGTCGTCTGCTACTCCGGGTAGTTATCTGTGTGATATTCCGTGGTGTAATTTGAAACCCAAGTGTGAAAAGTGGGCGAGCCCATACCTACGTCACACTACTTCTGCTAGGGTTCTTCACGTCATCTGTAAGCTGCATATATCTTGTAATTTGCTTTCTTTAGGAACTTCGGGACCAGTAGCAACTATTGAAGGAAGTCACATAAATCAAAATTTAAATTCTATGGCTCTAAGCTCAGGCACAAAAGCTTCATAGAGCTTCAGAAATTAACACATTGGGTAAGAGTTCCTTCTGTAGCTTATAGCGGTAAGGTTTTAACTAGTACCAAAGTGACTTCCCTCAAAAGCCGCCACTAATCAATTTAGATATTTCTACTGTTATTTCAGAGGAAAATTATAAGCAGTTTTTTCTACGGCAAGCTACTGGAAACTGCATACGAATGTCTCCTTTTAACATCTTTTATTCTACTATTATGAATTACATCCAACCGGATTACAAAATTCCTATTCCTAACTAATGAAACTACATTACCTCAGTCACTGATATAAAATAACCTTATGTCTGGTTGATGTGGATTGTAGCTTTTTGGAACTAACTAACAGAAAAATTCCCAGAAGTAAACATTTTTTAATAATTTTTAGGGTGTCTAAGAAGGGAATGAAGAAATTCCACATGTTACACAGGTCTGCAATCAAAAAGCTGTTTGCATAAGCTTAGCTTATTTTTACGCTTCTGGGTGAACCGAAGTTGAAAATGACCCTTGTTTTTTCCTGAGACGTCAAGTTTTTGCACAATCGAAATGTAACGTGGTCAAACAGGTAGCTGAAAATCGCTAAATTGCAAATGAATCACACGAAAATAAAATGAACATGGAAGATTAAATTTATTTGTGCTCCCCGAAACATGAAAATACATGTATATTGGTCTGGATGGGGATCACTGACACATATCGTAATGTGTCATAAATGAGAGTACGAGATTATACAGAAAAACCAAAAACAATAAATCTGTTCATTCGATTTTAGTAAGATTACATCTTAGATTTGTAAAACGTTGGTAAGTAGTTCTGGCTACACTGTTTTTTGCTCAAATACTACGAGTACGCGAGTACGTGGGATTTTGTTGGCCCTGATATTAGAAAACTCATATCCGACAAAGACTTCATCAGCTCTATGACTCCAACACAAAAAGTGGCTTGAGTTGCCTTTACTGTGGTCATCAAAATATTTTCGGAAAACCGAAAGGATCCACAGTACAAGGTAATGATGGGGAAAAATGTTGCACGCGTTCCGGAAGCTTCGTTGCTCCATGAACTTAAAAGTCCATTTTCTCAACTCCCACCTTGACTACTTTCCTAACAATGTAAGAGCGATGAGTGAAGAGCACGGGGAGCGTTTCTATCAAGATATCAAAGAAATGGAACAAAGATATCAGGGAACTGGAGTGTTACGATGATGGCAGACTACTGCTGGATATTGTTTAGGAATCTTCCGTCAGCCACCTACAAAAGTACAAGCTCCAAACGAAGTTTGATCTTTGAAAAAGACTATTTCACAAGCAATCTAATTAAGGGTGGTATTACTTTTTTGTCACATGTGTGCGTGTTTCTGTACATTAATTTGTGTTACGCTGTTATTGATGTTTCTGTAAATCGTATATTTGTGTTCATATTTTTGTTCAACAATGACTACCCGTTTGTTCGAAACCCAGCCATCCCAGGACAAAACGATTCTCATTCCTGGATTCAGTGCTCCCCAACACATACGAATCAGATAACTAAACCTAAACACTTTGTTAGCATTGTTTTATTTTTGCAGACCTGTGTCTTTTCTGGACCTATAATCTCATGTTTTAAGTACTTGGAATTGGAATAAAAACTTTAAATTCGGCATGCTTGTACGTTTTCCATAGGATTATTTAATCAAATCACTAAACTTAAAACTTGCCAATTTTAGAGTGATTTTATGGAGAACTGAAAAATCTTTCCCATGTTATTTGTCTGGGACATCTTTTACACCCCAAAATGTTTAGACACTTCCGACAAGATGAGGAGGATGAAATTTGACATGATTGTAGTCTTTCGGGACTAACCCACAGAAAAATGGCTAAAAGTGATTTTTTTTAGTTTGTAAGTGGTCTAAGGGGGGGGGGGTGAAGAAATTTCCATTTTATTTAAATGGCCGTTTTCTTGGAATACAAAATCTTATATTTTAGATAACTAAAATAGGAAAAGAAACTTGAAATTCAGCAGAATTGTAGGTTTAATAGGTGCAAGGCTGTAAGCCTAGCAAACGCGAGGTCTGGAAGCGGAGCTTCCAGCTAGCCAAAAACTACTCTTACATATAAAGCTGAACATTTTATGTTTATTCAATATACAAATCCACATCGTTGGTTTGGAATCCTTCTAGGTAACTGTCAGCAAGATATCGTAAGGCTATTTGTTATTATTATTCGAGAGTACAGCGGATACTAAATGAGGATTAACAATAGTTGGACCAACAAATAATCATTACATACAATCTGGTCGTTCAATATAATCAACTTTTAGTACCTTGAAAAATTATATTTTAAAAGGAACATTGTCTCCTTGGTATAGGTTTACTTTAGCATGGCATTCATTTATAACTTTGAGCTCCCAACGCAGGTTCTTGGTGCAGATTAGGAATAGGTGTACCAGCACAGATTGTTTACAGATATCTGACTTTCTGACACAATCGACTCTTACTTAGTACCTTGATAAGTGATATTTTATAAGCAACGATACATTCCACGGTGAGTTTACTTTCGGAAGGTATATTATTATGTCTATAAATTCAGCGTTTCACGGTAAATTTCGAGAGTCAGTAAGCTATTAAGAATATTACCCGGGAAACGCGGAGTAATTCAGTTGCTAGCACAATATGACATTCAACCATGAGACAGAAGGAATGAAAAAAAAAGCATTGTAATCTCCCTTTAGTATATATTATTAAGAATTACTTCTAGTACTTTTACATGCAAGAACAAAATCTTTTCCATTCAAGGGGTAACGCATTACTAATGATTTCAAAATTGGAGGACAGCTCATTAATAAAATCAGGTATGTAGATGATATGCTTATTATAGCTGGAAATGAAAAAAGACTGAGGAGATGAAAGACGAAATAGTTGCCACTGGGAAGCTATATGGAATGAAAATCAATATGGAAAAATTCGAAGTCAGAGAATATCCCGTGGAATTGCGCCCTTGCCGGTCAGAATAGAATAAAGAGACCTTGAAGAGAGGTAGACCGTTTCAAATATCTGGGAAATATTTTGACGAAAGACGCGTATTGCACTAAAGAGATCAGGTCAAGAATTGCCGTAGCCAAAGAAGCATTTAACAAGAAAAAATCACTCTTAACTAGCAGCCTTAATATTGGACTAAGGAATAAACTGGTCAAGTTCTATTTATGGAACATTGGACTGTACGATTCAGGGACTTGGCCATTAAGGAAATTAAAGAAGAAATATTTAGAGAGCTTCGAAATGTGGTGTTGGAGGAAGATGGAGAAGATAGAATGGACAGAAAGAGTAAAAAATGAAGATGTTTTGAAATGGATATGAGAGAAGAGAAGGGTTCTAGCCCGCATCTTCTGGAGGAAGGCCAATTAGATTGGACACATCTAGCGAAAAAAATGTCTTCTTCATACCTCCATACAAGGAAAAATTGAAGGAAAACGAGGAAAAGAAAGAAGAAGAACATAATTGATCGATGATTTGAAAAATTGAAGAAAATATTTGGAGTTAAAAGATTAAGCTGATGATCGAAAAATGTAGAAATACCAAACCTAAAATTATAAAAAAAGAAGAAACAATTATTAGTCCACTCTCATTAGCAGGGTTGTTAACTCCAGGGCCTGCTAAAAGACAGAATACTTATTATTATTATTATTATTATTATTATTATTATTATTATTATTATTATTAATAATAATAATAATAATAATAATAATAATAATAATAATAATAATTTATCATATATACTTACACATAACCAGAAAAAACTTTGAAAATTACCTTCTCCACTTGCTGGACACCCTCCTTTCACAGCACCGTTACATCTCCAAGCTCCAAGGATATATAGATCCAACAGGGCCATTTCGTTTGTTACAAAATACAAAAGTTCTCCTTTCTTGAAACCTCGGCGCTTGAGGGCACTGGCAATCTTTTCCGTGAAAGGCTGTATTTCCGAGTAAAGAACTTCTGTGCCGTGGACAACATCTGTCTGAAATAGATAAACACAATATCAGAAGTTTAGCTCACTAATCTTCTTCTTTCTCACCTGAACCATAGATTGGTGGGCAACATAGAAATTTTAACACTTTTCTCTCGCTTGGGAGAGCTGTTTTGTACTCTAATAATGTCTCTTCTCCATAACTGCAGTTAAATATTCTATCCTTGGTCTTCCTCTTCCTAGTTTTCCTTCTGCCTTTCCCTCTATCAACACGGTGATCCAATTGGAGTGCCAAATAAGATAGCCAAGCATGCTGTTTCTTCGTTTTCCTATTATCTTCATGATCTGTCGTTCTTCATTAGTTTCTTTTAGTACGTCTTCGTTCCTTTTCCTTTCGGTCCATGATATGCGCAGCATTTTGCGCCAACATCACATTTCAAACGCTTTCAACTTGAACATTGCAGCTTTTCTCAATGTCCACGTAACTGATCCGTAAAGCGACATGCTCCATACCAGAATCTTAATAAATCGTTTTCGAACGTCCAAAGACATATTTCTTGATGTTAGCAGTCCTCTTTTCCTATTGAATGCTTGTTTAGAATGTTCTATTCTGGAACTTACGTTTTTTCCACTTCTTCCGTCCGTGGACTTTCTAGATAGGGGAACGTCTTAAGGTCTTCGATTTTCTCTCCATCTAGCCATAAGTTTGCCCCTTCTTGTCCTGCTCTTGTGCACTTTATCACTTTGGTTTTCTTCTTATTTATCTTCATTTTGCATTTTCTTTTCAGTTGGTCGTTCAAGTTTAAAAATGCTTTCTGCAAGTCCTCTTCGTTCTCAGCTCTCAGTGCTATCAGTACAATTCTCTAATACAAGCTGTACTAGTGTGTTCTAAACTAATTGTCTCAGGGCCTGGATGTTCAAAGCCGCGTTCAGAAAAGCTCTCCATTGAATTCTAACCTTAGCCAACTTAATCTAGTTTCTACTTTGTATTCCTGCTTCTGCGAGATCCGTCTTAATATTTTCCTCTGATTTCCACCTAACCTTTGTTAATGGTCTTTTTCCAATAGATTTCCGTAAAAAAATTTTGAAAACGTTCCTGCTTGCCCCACTCCTAGATTTAATGACCCTGCAAATGTTAAGTAAACCGTTTAAATTATGTAGTTTCTCGTTACGATATTTCCGCCATCACTGTCCTTTCTACGTGCTAATATTCGTCTCAATATTTTATTTCCAAATACTGTCAGTCTCCGTTCTTCCCTCAAAGTAACCGACCATGTTTAGCAAAGATACAGCACAGCAAGCATAATCGTTTCATACAGGAACGTAGGATTCATTATGGCTATAAATCTAAGGTATTCAAATATTTATACATCAGCCTGAAATTATGTTTTTACACATTGACACAATGAATTTTATTAAAATTGATTTATTTTGTAATGCTTTGTTTAAACTTCAAGTGGGTAATGATAGATTTTTGAAGTAGAACTCCTGAAATAACGCATTGAAGGCTATTTTTACGTTGTCTTCAGCCCTTTTCATGGAATCATGAGAAGGGGTGATGACAATCTTTATATTATATTTCACCTTCTTTCCACTCTATCCCCCAGAGAGAACTTGGATCAAGTGACATTGAAAATGTCACTATTTATTTGAACGACCTGCGAAGACTATGGATTCGAGTTTAGGCACGTACCTAGTATTACAAGCTATCTTTTTGTTTGATACAAAATTAATTTTAAAAAACACTTCATAATATAATGAACATACTACATATGTCTAGGCCACGATATCAAGAAAATTGAATTTTCTGCGCATGTCTCGAAATACGGTAATCCCTCCTTATATAGCGTCGCCATATGTCCTTATTTTGTACGGACTGTTTGTATTTTTGGGTTCCTGTCCGTGTCCGTATCGTACAAAGCATGAAATAAGAAAATGTCCGTTCGTATTTGACAGTTTTTGGACCTGCCCGAAAATTTCCGAGTCTGGAATCACTAAAATTCTCGGGCCAAAAAAAAAAAAATGATGTTTTCATCATATAACGTATATTTTAGTTACTATTAATAAAGTAGGTTATGTTTTTAAAAAGTGTCTCATTTTTCCATTCCAGGGTCTTTTGGTTAGATTTGATATACGTAACTTAATTGCATGATCTGTTATATTTGTGTTAGTGAAAAATATAAAACATGTTAGCTTCCAATAGTGTTTTAAGTATCACAGTAAAAATTGTGTGATAGCCAAAAACGGTGATTTTTAGGTAAGAAATTTCAAAATATTTATTCTGTGTTTGGCCACCGTATCTTTGATGAGTCCTCATTTTAAGGTTTGTAAGTATTTTGGATCAAAAAAAATATGGCAACCCTATCCTTATACAGTTATACGTATATGTGTTACATCCTCTCCTACCTAAACTAACTTTGCAAATCATATTACAAAAATATATGGATACTTGGAGTTACTCAGTTCATTGAAGCCAAAGAATTCGATACAGAGGAAAGATCGAATCCTTGTTTGAAGGAATCACAAGAGGGAACTGAAGAACTAGGTACTGTACTACTTAACAGAAACAAAGGATTCGATTTGGAGGAACGAATCCTTGTTTCGAATTTATTATTAGGTAATCGATTCGGGAAAAGGAACCAAACTGAACATCACTACTTACCACCCAAGGTTTATCTATCGTACGCTTCAAATTCTTCATTTTTGCAAACAAATAATCCATTATAGAAACCTCTGGCGTAGGTTCGTCCAACTGCAACGGAGAACGGAATATAGGTCCCTCCATTTTGTGTTGTCTGGAAAGACACAATAGATATCATAAGTAGATCATATGGCAAAAAAATGAGATAAATTCGGTTTCGAGACAACATAACGTTGTATTGTGCAAAAATGTAGCTATGATATGGGTGTATCAGGACGTGTGCTGTACTAGACACTTACGGTAGAACGAAGAAACGAGTTTCTGTTGGTCACTTGCGGTACACAGCATGCAACGTGAGCCGAAGGCATAAAAGTGTCTTCCATTCACACACTGAAAGAAACGAAGTACAGATTTAAAGAGAAAACTAGGATAATATGTTTTCTGTTGGGAACGGCATGAAAAGACGGTGGTGTCAATAGTAATACTGAGTGAAACACCCGTGTTTCCTGTGGCAACGTACGTCAGTAAGTGAGAGCACTGCTTACTTTTTCCACAGGAGTAATTGGTGCTTTCACTTCTGACGTACGTTGCGACAGGAAATAAGGGTGTTTCACTCAGTATTACGATTGACATCACCGTCTTGTCATGGTGTTCCTAACAGTAAGCATATTATTCGTGTCTCCTCCTTATATCTGGACTTCGTTTTTTCAGTGCATGGACGATCATTTACGCCAATACATTGAAAGCATTATTAAGTCAAATATTACACTCTAACAATATTAAACAATATTAATAGAGCAACGGAAGGTGAAGTGGATTGAGTTTGAAGTGGATCAGAGTTAAGGTTATTGGTCATCTTTACTTCACATTTGAAGTTACTCGTAAAGAGATAATGTATCAACTGCCAGCACATGTTAATCAAAGAGTTTGAGAAACGAT
Organism: Thermobia domestica; assembly: GCF_964235325.1. Taxonomy (NCBI): domain Eukaryota; kingdom Metazoa; phylum Arthropoda; class Insecta; order Zygentoma; family Lepismatidae; genus Thermobia; species Thermobia domestica. Next base: position 15,144,333 of record NC_137471.1, on the reverse strand, counting down.
ATTTCTGGCAGTCAGACACGTTACCTGCGGAAGGAAAAAAATATATCAACTTCTTTAAGGTGAGTGGACGAATACTACATACAGGGTGCTCTTGGAATAAACCGACATGCGTGTTCAGGACCTCAATACAAGAAAGAAAGTTTACCCACGACGTTGATCGGAAGTACTGAATTACGGAGGTGAGGCCAATCTAAAGTAATTAGTGGGATTGTTTTTAGGGTATGTACACTGAACAAAACAACTAATAGTCCTCACATATGTGTTGAAAACATCAATACCCCCCCAAAAAAATCTGCGACTTTGGTCGGAGATATCTGATTATGGAGATGGGGCCAATTTTTTGTATGTCGGTAATCAGGCATTTCCGATCAAAGTGACTGATAAACCTTTTTCTTGTATTAAGGTCTTGAATACGTATGCGAGGTTTATCGGTTTAGTCCCGAAACAACCTATATATATCCTATTGCCTGGTGTAAAATATGAGAAACTAGTACTAAGACTGTAAATTCGTACTACGTTATTAATTGTTTCACTTGTAATTTAGGAGACAGTCAGTAAAGACGTTGTTTTTTAACTTATAAAGTACCCTTTGTATTATTATCATTACTTTTATTATTATTGTTATTATTATTATTATTATTATTATTATTATTATTTATTACGATTACTCTACTGTATTCATTATTAGCTACGATATCTAAATTTTCATATTGTAAAGTTCTCGTGTATAGGGGTAGGTAGAGTTTTGGTAGAGTAAATATATTCCGGAATCGATTCTCACTACCGGTTTTGTTATTAAAAAAACTTCTATAAACAGTATTCTACAATAATAGTGCAATAATGTAATTTCTCTAATACAAAGAAGGTGACCCACAAGGCCCGAGCAGACTAGGGTAGGATCTCCACAGAGCTCCATATCAAGCTAGGTGGCGTGGATTGGGAAAATCCCAGTGCTCCAAAGCAAGCAGAGGGAGAGTTTGAAAGTCATAGAACTTCAAAGCAAGTTAAGTGACTGAGGTTAGGAACCCCGACAGAGCTCCGAAGTAATCTAAGCAGGAGAAAAAGAAAAAGCCTAGAGTTGCGAAACAAACTAGAGGCTTTGGATTGGGTATCTCCTAGAGCTCCAAAGCAAGCTAATGGAGGGAGGTGACCAATCGCTGACTGGTAGCTGTCTTTGAAAACCTCTCGGTTATAAGTCTATAGGCGCTCCTGATGAGGCAGTAGCGCTGCTATTCCTTGGTCATCATGTGACTGGTGGTATGGCTGCTGTCTCCGTCATGTGCAATCGTAGTACTCCATAGTAAAATGCACGTGGTTATTGTTTATAAATAGTAGCATGCGTAGAATGTTTTGTAAACACAAATACGTGTTGGGTGTTTGAAAACACAAGCACATGGTACATTACAATACATTGTACTTTATTATATAGGTTTCATTGTCTTTAATGTACTGATTGACTTCTACTGTAAAATATGGTAGTAAATTATAAATTCATTTGAGGCTAATTTTTGACTTGGCTTGTTATGTTTGATCAAAGTGACTATTTGTGTGGCCATGAGACTTGCGTATACTTAATTACACTGCCATTTTGAAAGTTGAATATTGCTGGACATTTAAATAATAATATTTAAAAGAAATAAAAAAATATTGCTTTCACATTCTCAAAATTAGAAATAAGTCCAAGGTAGTTCAGTTTTTCTCTGACTTTATTTCAATTTTGTGCCAATTTTGTATTCTCATTGTTCGCATATTTCAATTTTGTATAGTTTATGCCAGTTTTTGCTGACCCTCATTACATGCCGTTTTGTGCAAACATGTACGTGTTTTATTTATGGTGAAACTGGCCCTGGTAGCGGGGTGACTTCCAGAAATTTTAGACGTACATAATCTGCTCATTTCTATTGTGAATGATACTACTACTACTACTATTACTACTACTACTACTACTACTACTACTACTACTACTACTAATAATAATAATAATAATAATAATAATAATAATAATAATAATAATAATAATAATAATAATGCGATAGATGATGGAAACAAATGTTACAATCCATGAAATTTGAATGTTATTCATTGTAAGTTGAAAATATATTTGTAGGTTAATAACATATATGACTTGGTACAGGTTTGAAGAATTCGGATTCTCATCACGTACACAGAGAAAAATCCGTTCTCCGGACAGCAGTATATTGTACAAATATACGGTATCCTCTTGCTTACTATACAAATCAGTATGTAGTATACGTTATCTGTATGCTACATAGACACTGCCCTTGCCGTTGCAGGATATCTGACATCTAACAGTTTTCCGTATATCACATACATATACTTATGTTACCTTCGTCAGCTATATGTTATATACGTCCATTTGTATGCGAGATCCTAACCGCCTACATTGTTTCATACAGAAAGTACGTATAGATGGAACACTTATACGGAAAGTATTGTAAAACATGCGTTTTCAGTTATATGTCTGCTGTACGTTAAGTCCAAAAACTACACGAATTACGCATGTAACCTATCTTTTTAAGTACGCCACCTACATTTATTTTTCTCAGTGTATACCCGAGAAGCAAACATTAAAAATGATGGCTCGTCTGGAAAAATTGGTCAAGAGTTGAAGTGAAGTCAATGGTGTGGTTCCTGTGAACCAAGGAACACTACACTTGCTAGCATTCATAGACAGATTGTAGAGGTGTACGAGAGGGCTAAATTTTAAAGAAACATGTAGGGCAGTGGTGTCGTGCCTTCAAAGAAAAACGGACCAATATTATTAATGACAACCCTGAACACAGCAGTAGACCCACTTCTTCAACCACTGATGTTACGCTTGGAACGACTAGAGCACCCCTTCTACAGCCCTGACCTAGCCCCAGTAACTTTCACTTTTTCCCTGTTCTGAAGCAAAAAAAAAATGGCTGACCACCATTATCTGGCATCTCATTGTGTCAAAACATCTATTTCACGGTGTGTACGAGAACTTCACTCGGATTTCTATGCAAATGGTATAGAAAACTTTATCTGCCGTTGTGAAAAACTATGATTTTATCGAGGACTGGACTATTGTTGAGTATCCTTTCCTTCCAGTTAGCCTATGTCACACATACGCCATAATGGGCTTTGTAACTTTTTTCGATCATCCCTCGTACGTACATTTCTTGTAGGTTCAATACTATAGACCAGGAGTTGCCCCGTAATTCGGGTTCAATATATGACGAGGGTAACGGGGAGATATCCTCCAACTTAAGTCAATCTTTGCTTATTTGAATTATGCATATTCACTATTATTAACAATAATATATTGAAGAACTTCCTGTAAGTCTAATAGTGTAGATCAAGGCTAGCTCCTTAGCTTGGGTCTAAATTCTGCCGAGGTTAAGGTTTCATTTCCCCAACTTCAGACAGTTTTTGTTTACTTCCCATTTATAATACAATACTACTACTACTACTAATAATAATAATAATATGAAATGAAATGAAATTTTTGAGTTTTACGTCCCAAGGTTATGCTGGTTAGGCTAAAAGAGATGGTCATTATGAGAAATGAATGAAATGGTGGAATGAAGAAAGTGGGAGGAAACGGGAAAGCCCCGAAGAAACCCACGCACATGGTGTTTGTCCACCACAAAGTTCACTTGGCGGGATACTACTAATACTACTACTACTACTACTACTACTACTACTACTACTACTACTACTACTACTAATAATAATAATAATAATAATAATAATAATAATAATAATAATAATAATAATAATAATAATAATTCCAACACGTCAGAAGTTGTTCCTTATCTCTTTGCGGAAGGACTTCAAACTTCTATTTTTGGTAACAGAAGGAGGATCTTAGATTTTTTTGAGCAATGATAAAAAGAAATTCGTTTCTGTTTATTTTAAAAGCATTTCAAAAAAAAATAACTACTAAGCTTGCTTTACCCTTGTTAAACTTACAATAATTCTTCTAACACTTAGAAATATATTTCGTGAACACTTCCTAGGAAAGAAAAAAATACGACATTTTATTAGAACTTATTGTACAGACATTGATATTAATAAATAATACAGAAGTGAATAATACGGAAAGTGTGTGCCAAACTGGTTCCGAAAAATCTCACTCAGCAACCAAAAGATGACCGGAGGACTGTGGCGGTTGATTTGTTGGACGAAGTGGAATCTAACCCGGATTTACTGAACAGAATTATCACCGGTGATGAAGGTTGGTGTTTTCAATATAATCCCAAAACGAAACGTCAAAGTGCTCAATGGTGTTCAAAAGATTCGCCATGACCAAAGAAAGCCCGTATGTCGAAGTCTAAGGTGAAATGCAATGCTTGTGTGCTTTTTGACTCCCGGGGGAAGATGTCCATAAAGAGTGGATACCTCTAGGACACACAGTAAATCAACATTTCTACATAGACATTCTCGAAAGACTTCGAAAACGCGTCCGTTGTGTTCGTCCAGAGATTGCTGGAATCTGCATCCTAAATCACGATAATGCACCAGCCCATACTGCATTGTCTGGTCGGCAGTATTTGGCATCAAAATCCATTACAGTGCTATCACACCCTCCTTATTCACGGGACATCGCCCCTTGTGATTTTTTTCCGTTCCCAAAGGTGAAAGCAGTTCTTAAAGGACACCATTTTGAAGCAAAAACAGACATTCAAACAGCTGTAACACGGGATTTAGCAGGCGTTCAAAGAGATGACTTCTAGAGATGCTACCAACAATGGTAACGCCGATGGAGTAAGTGTGTGCATTCACAAGGGGAGTACTTTGAAGGTGATCACATTGTGGTTGGTTAAAAATGTAAGTAATTTTTTTTAACAATTCTCATTACTTTACTGTTAACCCTCGTATAATAGAGCCTTTGTTGCTCTGGTCATAGTGTTGTTCCTTGGCTAGGTCATCCTGTGCTCTGGTCAGTGTGTGGCCGGGGACACGTGAGCTCAGAGGAAGAGTGCTTACTTCTGCTGCGTGGGGTTCCTAGTTCGACCCCGCGCAAGTCAGTTTGTAGTGAACGATATCGTGTCCGTGAGGGTACACCCGTTACTCCCACATTTTCATTTCATTCATTTTTCAACCACCATTCATTTCCCTTAGTCATCGTCTCCCTTAGCCTAACAGAACATTATCGTAGGACGTTAAATTGAAAGAGTCTTTCAGTGTGTGGCCGATCTAACCTGTAAGTCCACTTTAGCCTTGCTGACGAAAAGAACGCTAAACCACGATTCAACCATCCAATTATGTAGATACTTGCATGATGCAATACCCGTCCGCAGACAAGCACATGTCATTTACTTACGCATAAATTAAGCCGCACATATCATCATGGAGAAACACATTTAAAGTGTGTACATTACCACATACACTACATAAACCACACAAAACCACATACGCGATAAATCACCTTAAAATTATCTGTTCACACTTGGAAGAGATTTGTGATTGTTGTTTGTTATAGTTTAACTGCTTTTACAAGGTCAACAAAATCATTAATTTAATTCTTTTTAATACGTCATTAATAGCTACTAGTTGGTTGACATTCAGTAAATCATCGTAAGTCCTCAATCACTTTGGAAATTCAGATGAGTTACGCCAAAAAAAAAGCCTCTAGGCCTTATGCAGAGTCGTTTTGACATGTGACTAGAGTCAAACTAAAGGCCTGACTACTACAGGAGAAGTATGTTAGTCGAATCTTTAGTACTGCACTAATCAAGCGTCAGAACGACTCTGCATAAGGTCCTCTTTCTTTACTTACTTCATTACTAGGTTTATATGTTCTATGCTAGGTTCTTTTACTTACTTTACTTACTTTCTTTACTTTCTTTACTTAATTTCTTTACTTACTTTATTTACTTTCTTCACTTACTTTATTTACTTACTTTATTTACTTTCTTTACTTACTTTCTTTATTTACTTTCTTTACTTACTTTATTTACTTTCTTTCCTTACTTTCTTTTCTTACTTTATTTACTTTTTACTTACTTTATTTACTTTCTTTACTTACTTTATTTACTTTCTTTACTTAATTTATTTACTTTCTTTCCTTACTTTATTTACTTTCTTCACTTACTTTCTTTACTTACTTTATTTACTTTCTTTCTTATCTTTGTTATCATCAACAGATGGATTGTGTTTCGTGCCATTCTTCCCTATGGTTGCCTCTGGATAACTGAGAACCATTTAACACTGTATTCAGGACCGCCCCCTTTCTCCAGAAAGAAGAAATCTTAAAAGCCATGATTTTAAGTACGCTACCGCATCATGAACAACGAAGGGGAGGGAAAAGACACTCACATTCAGAAAGGCCTAAACACTACAAATACAATCTCGTTGTGTCTATTTTTTTCTTTAAATAATAATCTATTATGTTAGTGAAAGATAAAGTAAACACACCTGCAGAGGAAAGATCATTGTTTATATATATTATATTGAATTATATTGAATTATATATATAATTCAATATCAAGCTTCAATGTCAATATATCAGTTTGCAATTCCAGTGCAACTAGGTCTTTTATCTTTATTTCTTAATTCTTCTTTAACACCTGTTAAAATTTTAAAAAAGAAAAAAAACTTTCCTTCTTGAATGATAAGGAACTTGTTTGTGACAAAGACAAGACCAGTTTCCATATCAAAACTGTGATAACTAACTAAAGGAACAAGTGCTCGGTACTGTTCGAGAATTGAGTTCTTGTGTTTGGCAATATGCAAACAATTCGTGCTGAGATTTGTTTGACCATTTGCTTTAGCACTGTCCATTTGACCTAAAACTAACGCGACTTAAACATAATTTATAAATAAAGTATTCAAATATAAGGTCAGCTTAATAAATTTAACTACCATCATCATGAAGTCTGTTTGCAATAAGAAATACTAATTTTAAATAATATTAGCTGAACTGCGCTCTCCACACAGCAGATCACTTACATTGAGCATGAATCTCTTTGTCACTCCTTACACCCGTACATGTCGCTTTACAGACACAAGCGAAAGACATCTTGATAAAAATCCTCAAAGGGTACCATAAAGGGGAGATTTTTTCGATTATTTTTTTCAATACCTCGCACCGTTTGCAAGATTGAGCCTACTTCCGGTTGGAGTTTCTAATTCATGTATGATCAGTGTTTTCTTTCTTCCTGCATGCAGTATGTAATAAGCAAATACATTATACACAATTAATTATAATGTCAATGATATATGGTATTCATTGGGCCAAACAGTCCAAACAATAAAGAAAATGAAATGAAATGAAATTTTTGAGTTTTACGTCCCACGGTTATGCCGGTTATGCTAAAGGAGACGGTGATGATGAGAGATGAATGAAATGGTGGAATGAAGAAAGTGGGAGGAAACGGGAGAACCCTGAGAAAACCCACGACCACGGTGTTTGTCCACCACAAAGTTCACTTGGCGGGAGCAGGGTTTGAACCCGAGACCCCTAGCACCAGAGGTGAACGCTCTACCACTGAGCCACCGCGGCCCCTGCAAACAATAAATTTCATCTTAGACTGAAGAAATGGTTATCCTTCGTTTTTCATTATCATTAGGCCCTGAAATAAACGCCTGAGAAATATACAACTCCTGTATACAATTGTGTTGTGTTGGAATGTATAATTCGTAGGATATGATGCTTTACTTTTTTTAAATTTCAACACTTCCAGTGTACTCCTAAAATATGGAATAAAGAAATAACGACCCCCTTTTTTAAAAAAAATATTCAATCAAGACTCCACAATCTACACAAAATATGAAATCGACTGGCGAAAACAGCACGTTTGTAGCACTTGTGGTTTTCGAGATGTCATTTGCAAAAAGACTGGAGACAAACATATACACCTTGCATTTTAATATTGTTAACATCTTCAGTTCGTGTCTAAAAACGGGTATGAAACAGTGAACTGAAGAAGCCACCTTCCACTCACCATCTGAAATGAGTGGGAACGTTTTCTACTTTTATGCGAGAGGTTATTCGATCGTACATACTCTTATGGGTTTTATCATAAAATGACAACTCAGATATAAATTAATAATAAATGTTTGTATTGCTTATAGGAAATGTGCAAGTGTAAAATAAGATGTTTTTAGTTACGGGTATTTAGAAGTTTCGCCAGATTGAGCATCGCTATCCAAGTATTGAGCTGTTGATTACTAACTTTGAAGTAACACATACCTCTGGGTTACAATTCTGCTGGTGCCTCTATGGTGGTCCTAGGTGGTCTCTCCGTATCTGGCCTCTGGTTGAAAGATATCGCCTGGGTTGATATCTCTATCTTGCACACTCGTGGTTCGTGTCTCGATTGATAAGACACTACGCTGTAGTCATCGACGATTAAGATGTGATTGGACTCCACATCGAATATGTTCCATGTGTATAACTCTAATGTTCGTTCTCTAAACGAAGTAGGATCGTGACTCAAAATTAGTCACATCGGAACTAGACTTCTCTCAGATTAACTTCTCTGGAACTCTCAACTTCTGTCAACTTCCAACTTCTGTCTCGAGACCTCTCGTCCGTCCGTTTTTGTTCGAACTTTCCGCACCACGGAATTCGCCACGGTCGCATGACGTCAGAAACGCGTGCGCTTCTTTCTTGAGGAAAACGAGGTTGTTTCCTCATAGCAATCAACACCTGGCAACACTTGGAATGCTTTGTCTCATGATTCTTGGCAATTTCTACATACCCGTGAATGTGTCTTCTGTAACAATAATTTTACAAATGCATGATCATAACAATTCTGTTAATTGTTCTCGTTTACACATTTGTAGAATTCGGTTCCTGATTTCTCAGACGGAGAACAATGTGCAAAGATGTTATTCTAAAGAGCTGACAATACAAGCTTGTAAATTTACTAAGAATTGCATTCATGTGATTTCTTACATTGAGATTAATTATTTCCGTGTTTTTATCCTCCTTTAAACCTTAACCAAAACAAAAAAAAAATAAAATCTTTAATAAAATGAAATCACAAAATGTACATGAAAATTAACCATAAAATATGGGCTCTGCCACAATATATAGACACTTATGACAGATATGTCCCTATCTGGAATTCCTGGTTCAATTCTCGGTCAAGTAAATTTGTGGTGGACCAACATCGTGTCTGTGAGCTTTCTCAAGGTACTCCCGTCTCCTTCCACATTATCATTCCACAAATTGTTCCGTCATCATTCACTTGTCTTCCTTTATCTCAAATGGCATAATGTGCAACGTTAAACTAAAATATTTCATTGTATTCCCTTTTCAAGTGAAATAGATTTGTTCGAATCGGTAGCATCATGTCAGGTTTTGCCGTAAGAGGAAGGAAGCGAGATTGTCCTGCAACATTAGTATTTTGGTGTTAAATTTGTTTTAAAAAATGTGTTCCGAAACCAGTTGAAAGTGAATTCTTCTATTTCTAATTAAAAGTGCTTGTACTGTAATTACTTGGAACTTTTCGTCACAGTTTATTATTATTATTATTATTATTATTATTATTATTATTATTATTATTATTATTATTATTATTATTATTATTATTATTATTCTAGTATATAATTTATTACAAGGCGTGTACTTCTGAAATTTACCAGAGTCATTGCTCTGCTAACTAACTAATTCTATGGGCTATGGAGCTCAGAGGTTCAATGCCACGTTCACAAAAGGTCTCCATTGATTTCTGACCTTAGCCAACTGGATCCAGTTTCTATTTTGTATATCTATTTGTGTAAGATCTATCTTAATATTGTACTCCTATCCGCACCTGGGTCTTCCTAATGGTCCTTTTCCTATTGGATTCCCAATTAAGACTTTGAAAGTGTTCCTACTATTATATAACAAATTGGCATAATAATGCATAAAGTTTATATCTATATCTACATATATATATATATATATATATATATATATATATATATATATATATATATATATACAATTGCACCAGTTGACCTCTACGTAAGCTTCTTGGCCCGTTGCTTTTACCAAACATAAACACATCTGGTGACGGGATATAAGAAACAAATGTACGGACTTTCCAAAAAATAAAAAGTAAAATAGCAGTAACATACTTATTGAAAAACAATTTTTAAAGATTTTCTGCGTAATACGTCAGGAAGTTGAATTAAATAAAAAGCACGGGAAAAGACATGGATAATCACAATTCACAATTCGCTTCCCCATCAAATTATACGTTCTAAGTCAATCATTTATAAAATCTTTGGCATAAAGTTTAAAACGCTTGCTTTATGAATGCCTTTTCCTTTTTCCATAATATCCCTTCTCCACTTTTAAAAAAAGTTTCAGTAAAACTCTGCTATCTAGCACATGTAAGTAATACATCATTCACCATTATAGGTACAAGTCTCCTGGTGACACGCAACCCACTGTACAAATTCAATCATAATAAATTGTATATTTAAATAAAATCTCTAGTTATCATTTGAAACCACTAATACTAACTTTACTCAAAATTTTAAAAGATTTAAAGTATACAGCATCGCCTAACTGTCAAAAATTCGGTTTGTCTTTCAAATTTGACTACTCAACTTCCTATTTATTTATTTTCAATAAATTTCTTTTGCATTTTTTAAAAATGTATTACTACTTTCTTCCATTTTGGCTACATTATCTGGCAACCTGAGTCTCCTAGATTTCATGACGCTAACAATGTTTGGTAAACGGTACAAATAATGAAGTGTCCTCATTACGAAGTTTCCGTCATTCCCCATTACTGTTCCTCTGCGCTCGTTAACTGACGCCACCACTGCACTGATTCGAATTATCCACCATATTAGAAAATTATCACAATTGGAACCCTCCTGGAGAAGTTCCAAAATCTAATCAGGATCTGACTCTAAGGTTACACAGTCTCAAGAATTATGTTTGAAAATGAAATGAAATCTTTCAGTTTTACGTCCCACGATTATGCCGGCTAGGCTAAAGGAGACGATCATGATGAAAAATGAATGAAAATGGTGGAATGAAGAAAGTGGGAAGAAACGGGAGAACCTCCAGAAAGCCTACGAACACGATGCTTGTCTGCCACAAAGCGAACTTGGAGCGAGCTGAGATCGAACCAGGGACCTCATACCAGAGGAGAACGCTCTACCACTGAGTCACCATATTCCCCCTGACTCATGTTTAAATTAGCTAGCATACCGCAAATATAATAATAATAATAATAATAATAATAATAATAATAATAATAATAATAATAATAATAATAATAATAATAATAATAATAATAATAACCTATTGGAAAAATCCTGTTGTAAGTCGAATATGGTAAACCACAACTTTCCCGTAATTTGGATTAAAATGCGATAAGGACAACGGCGTGATTTTCTCAAATTAAAGCCACTTTCTGCTCTTTTCTACTGTACATAACAACAATAACAAAACTTAAATACCTCTTTTGAATGATCAATACTGTAAACCAGATCCGATTTACGGTGATACACTTCCCGTGTACGATATGAACCAAACTGTTACATTCGTTAGAACTTGTTCAAGAGTTCAAAATATGGAATTTTAGAATTCACAAGCGTTTTTTTTTTTTTTTCAACTGCTGTATCATTGTTTAATCAGAACAATGACTCCCAAGGAATTTGCGATAGTTTACAAAGAATTTAGTGGTACTAAAATGAAAAGAAAAAAAATCAAGGTTTCATAAACGAAAGCTGAAAATGCAATAACGTTATGCGCCTAATTTATTCAGAATTTAAATTATCTTTTTCTTCTGTTTCTTTCTTTTGTACATGTGTTACATAATCATAGAAGATATCAAGTGCTTACATACACTTAATTCAAAAGAAAGATAGCATAGCATATATTTCTTGAAACATAGGTGTGATAAAATCTGGGATATTATATGGTACTACACAGCATGAAACTGAAACCAGATGTAAAATGAGATTAAATGTAAAAAAAAAAAAAAAATAATAATAAAAAAAATAACGAATAAATGTTTAAACGCCGAATTACATATCACTGGAAGTAACGTTTCTATATACGGTGGGACGGGGCAATAAATCTACAAATCTTTAAACCTCAATTTGAAAATTGCATAACATATCTCAATTTAAAGTTGTTGTGTGAGTAAACAATGAAGATGCCGCTAAAGAGCAGCGGAGAGCATGGACATCTCTGACGGGGGGAACGAGGGGGGACGCGTCCCCCCCAATATTTTGAAGTAAAAGGTTACAAATGGAATCACAGATAAATAAACAAGTTGGGTTAGGTACTACTATTTAAATCACTTTCTTTGATGTCCTCCCCAAAGTTTACAGGCCAGAGACGCCAGTGACGGAGAGTGAGATGATTTCCTCTTGTCATCTTAAATGAGATTGCAAATAAAACTGTCACTGTCATATCATGAATAGGATTTGTTAATTATCCCATCTCTAAACGTTCTTCAATGTTCTGCAGTTTAATGTGAAAACCATATTAGTGTACTTCCTTCGTTGCTGCTCTCTCACCAAAAATCAAACGATCTCGTGCAGTAAAGAGGAAATGTCATCTACATAATCATCAAAATGTTAAATACGAGGGCTGTCCAGAAAGTAAGAGACGTTTTGGCCTATCGCGGCAGTGGGCGAGGCTAGAGTCGCCATTTTGGTGTCAGAACGTTGTCATACTCAGTAATCATCCAGCTGTGGTAACGTGTAGACTGTGACACTCGTACTGTGCTTTCTGTGACGTGTTACAATGTGCGATGCAATAGAAAATCCTGCCTCTTGTGATATGTATCCTGTGATTAGGTTTTTGTTGGCAATAAATAAATAAATAAATAAGCCAATTGAAATCCATCCCCAACTGTGTGAAGTGTACGTCGGGTAAAACTTAGCGCGAAGGAATTTTGTTTTTTCACGACAACCCACGCCCACACACGGCCAAACGTAGTCAAGAGATCTTGGATGGTTTTGGATTAGAGTTGTTTGATCACCCACGATACATCTCGGATTTGGCGCCGAGCGACTACCACCTCTACCCAGTGATGAAGACATTTCTCGCTTCACAACGCTTTAATACTGACGACGAACTGTATACTGGTGTAAGCCAGTGGTAGAAATCGAAGGCGGGAGGTTTTTACTGCGACGGTATAGAAAAACTTGTGCCACGATATGATAAGTGCTATAATTTCCATGGCGATTATGTGGGAAAAGAGCTTAAGAGTTTACCTCCCAATTGTATATAATAGAATTTGGTTTCTTCATTCTGTTACTTTTATTTAAAAACGTATGTTACTTTCTGAAAATCCCTCGTATCTATTCAATCAAAACAAGATACAAATGGTATGTCATCACTATTGGGATTCTGTGTTACTGTCAGGAATATCTGATGTCACTCTTATAAGAAATCAAGGAATACAGAGACATTTTGCTGCTACATTAACAGGTTGACTGGGACTGCCAAGGTGATTTGAGGGTAATGCTCCCAGGAGGCCATAAATTTCTTCTTACCTTTGGCTCAATTATGGATAGTCATGTCACATTTTTGTCGCGATATTTTGCTTCTTCCAAAAGTGTACCAATGGGAGCCGAGCACCATATGTCATGCTCATGGTCTCACAGTGATTTGTGACAATGAGCATCATATATGATGCTCAAGAATTTGAATAGGTTAGTAATTTGCGATATCGAGCATGAGCATCATATATGGTGCTCATGGCCCCACAGAAAAATAAGGTGAGCACCACATATGATGCTCATGGCAGTCAACCTTTAAAAATTATCAACTGCATCAATCTGACAGTTAACAGCATACCGTATATTTTAGCACCATAACAAGCCAAGGTGACTCTAAGTCTGAAGCTCTCGGTGTGCACAACTGCAGGACACAGCCTCAGTTTTCGATCCGAGTCTGTCTCTAACCGAGATCGGCCACCAAACAATACCGATCTTTAATTCTTAGATGATGAGCTACTCGCGAACCGAATTTAGTTCAGATGTGGCAAATAATTACCGAGAAATAAAATACCGGTAGAGTCACGAAAGAAAGTATTCTTCAGTTGACAAAATTTCTTTTCCTCATAACTCAAGAATATATTGTAAAACTTTGTGTAATTTCGTCTCATATAAGGAAGAGGTAGAGCAGATAATAAAAAGAGTGTCCGGAATCGACTCCCACTACCAGTTTTATTATAAAAAATATGAGTATTTGTACAAAATACTATACAATTTGGTCTCTATTTAAAAGGGTGAGTAAAAGGTAGTCTTTGACCGAGTGGTCGCAGACAGGATCTCCAACAGAGCCCCGTAGCAGGCTAAGAGGAGTGGAGTTAAGGAACCAATGCTCCGTAGCAAGCAGAGGCAGGTTAAGTTGCCAACAGAGCCCCGTAGCAGGCTAAGCGGCTGAGGTTGGGATTCCCAGACAGAGCCCCGTAGCAGGCTAAGCCAGGAGATAGGATAGGCGTAGTCCCGTGGCAGACTAGAGGCCTGGGGTTAGGTTACTCCAAGAGTCCCGTAGCAGACTAGTGGAGGGTCACCAGAAAACTGGTATCGAGTTGCCTTCGTCCATCCAATTTATAGGGTCCTTTTGGGTGGCGGTGGCGCTGCTGCTCCGATGTCGTCTTCTGCTCCGTGGGAGGGGCCAGAAGCCGTCGTCTGCATGTGATTACAGGTCCCTCTGGTGGAAGATCCTCTTGCCGAACCATGTGGTGTTGTTTGTAAACATTGAAGCGTGGAACTGCTTGTTTACGACATCACATAGGATATTACAATATTAATCTATTAGAGTACCGATTTTGACAAGTTATCAAATTATAACTATTCTAAGGATAACGACAAAAAGATCCAGATTAATTCATTTGTTCCCGAGTTATTGGGTAAAAGAAAATTTGTCAACTGAAGAATACTTTATTTTCTGTGTGTACCAGTGGCGTAACTAAAGGTTTGCGGGCCTCCCCGCAGACAGCGTGGAGTGAGGCCCCTTCTCCACGTACAATTTCACGATTTGGGGGCCCCTGATGGCTTGAGATCTCCCCACAATGCTGGGTCTGCCGGGCCCTTATTTACGCCCCTGGTGTGTATTATATAAAAGGTGAGTCGAGTTGAGCCAAGCCTGTCCGAGGTCGAGTTTGGTCAACAAATATAGCGATCTATGCTAATGGTTCCGAAAATTTTTAGACCGGAGACACGGTTTACAGACAATTCAATATCTTGAAATACCGGTATTTGTTTGATTTTATTAATAATAAAATATGACAATATAACTCTAAAAGTTTGTATATAGCAATGACTATATTGTATGCTGAGCATTGTTGCTGCCAGTGGAGGCGTACATGGTACAGTCTGTCTCATAATTGATTTCAGGTAATTACTAAATGATTTATGATTTTTAAATTCTAAAATTTAGCGACACATACTAATGGACATCACGGCACACTAGTTTGTCGAGACACACTGATTGGGAACCACTACACTATACTATGGGCTACTTGTCAACCGAATATGGTATAGAGTCGGACAGTAATTATCGAAAAATAAAGTACCACATACAAATTGAGTCGAACCGAGCCTGTCCTTGGTCGTTCGGCCACCAAACATAACAAAGTTCATTCATTTTAGAAGATGGGCTACTTGTCTACCAAATTTGTTCAGATCCGGTTAGTAATTATCCAGAAATGAAATACTACATACAAGGCGAGCCGAGACTATCCCTAGACTAGCGTGGCTATCAAATATAGCTGCCTTTGTTCCTTAGACCAAAGATTACTTGCCTACCAAAGTAGCTTCAGATCGAGCCAGTAATAGCCGAGTAATGAAACAACATGGGGATGGAGTGAAACTATAAGTTCCTAAATACTTACACCAGGAGCTAAAAATTATTTTTCGCCCATTGATTGATACGATGGGACTTTTTATCCCTTTTCAGCACCCAAAATCGTTCAAATTTCCTGGCTCTCCCACCGTGAATCGATTCCAGGACCGCGAGCACGAAACGCGAATACCCGTGAACTAGACCAGAAAAAGAGGGCTTTATTATTTTTCTTCGACTTTCTCGAAATTTACCAATCAAACTTTGCGCTCAAGCACTTTACTTTGTTTAGCAAGATTAGAACTATCGATTTAAAAGAAATTAAATATTAAGAGCTAATCATAATTTTTGGGCTATATCTGATTAAGAATATCGCCTAGTGTCATGTTAGCACTAGTGTCACTACGTAATGGTTCATTAGTGTGTACTTCAGTACATGCGCGCCGCCGACGTGGGTGTTCCGGATCTCCAGCTATCACACAAATGATCTTGTGGGTGCAGCGCACGCACAAAATTTTTGGTCTAATAGAAACAATATAAAATAAATATTTCTAGCTTGCCATTATCAAAAAATAAATAAATAAATAAATAAATAAATAAATAAAAATAAAATAAGCAATTAAAACATTGAGATGGAAGTTTACTTTTCTAACCTCTAAAACATAATTGTTTGTTTCAAATGTGTTTGTGCAAAGGTAATCAAGCAGCACACTTAAGTTAGTTATTTTGTTGTTTATGTTCACAACTATATCCTTGCACAGTTGTTTTTGCAACACCATTAAAATTATTTGTTTTTATGAAGATTTTTTTCATTTTAATTTGGCATTTTCTCTTTAGTAACGTGTTGATATCATTGCCTCTTGCAATCATTGTGCATCATGTAAATTGTATATTATTTATTATTACCTATAACAGGGGTTTCCCTTCAATTACAACAGGTGTAGAAAACATGTATTTCAAAATTCTATTACAATATATATATAAGACGTAATATAAGTGCTCATTGCAGTATTAACTACAATAATCAAAAGGATTATTGCAATATAAACAGTCATACAAAGAAATTTTTTTCTCAACACATCGTGCTTTTGCAATTTATAATTACAAATAAAATTACGATCAATTTCATTTCTACCTTGCTACTTACTATAACTGAAACTTCTTACTTGCATTACAGAAAAAAATTAAATATATTTACTCAGATATGTATCAAAAATGCTAAAGAGAGGGCGTAACCCTCTAATGGCTGGGGTTAGTTTGATATGAAACCAAGTATCATGAAATAAACAAAATAGATTATTAAAGAAATTTCCTAAATCTAATCCCTTACCTATAAAAAAATTAAAAAAAGCTTTCAAAATTTCACTGAAAATTACAAAAAATACCAAAGTTGTCCATTAATTTTAGTTATGTTAAAGTAAACATGTCTTTGGTTAAATACATGCCAATTGCTATGAAAACTAACATTCAAATATACAATTGCCAGTTATATGCAGTTGGGGGAGATAGGGGTGCCTCTTCTGGGGCCAGAAAAGGGAGGCAAATTCAGTACAGTTAAGCGGTTGTGCAGGTCCTCACTCACCTGGCCATATAGCCTGACCAAGCGACCCAGAGTCCATCACGTGGACGTGGTTGCATCTAGGGCACCTCCGCCAGCCCTACCCAACCAACCAACAATATATAGGACCGCATGAACTAATCCAGTTCGTCACTGTCAGGAAAACTTGTCGCAAATTGGGACTTTGTTTGAAATTTAGACACAGCTTGAGTAGAAAATAAGGTTGATCTGATCATCCCGTCTCTAGCATCACATCACTGCCACATACTGAGGAGGCTGCTTCAGTGACTAATTTCACTATCTGTTCTACTGCCACCGTGTGGCACGGATAGACGGTGAAAAGACTATTCTGGCACAGTGTTATCAGGAAGTGAAAGTTTGTCCATGAGCTGTTTGTTTGATACTGTATTTAGAACTGGTGGTACAGTTATTGAAACATTAGTGTTTTCCCAAAAGACCGTTTTATTTGTAATCTTTCGCATCAAAATTCAGTCTGGGAATGATGTTATATCTAATAGTGTTATGAAGATTCCCTGCTTCATGTTCTCGAGCACTAAGAATCTTATATAATGCATCTTGTCGGACAGCAAGTCGACCATCAGTCATCATGGCGAGAAAAAATTCTCTGGGAGTTCGAAGAATGCATTCGTCTGAATGGATGAACGGATTACAACCTGGTATTCCCTTGGTAAGTATCTAGACCTATGAATGGTCTCAAAGACGTGACGAGTACCATTAGCAATGGAACATTGTGTTCTGACACGGTATTGCATAACCATATAGACTGTAAGTATGAATGTCAATTTCCATTAATTTCTTGATTGGTTTCCTTGTTCCAATATACAATCTTAAAATTCTGTTAGCAGTAGTCAACCAGCGAGCTTTGTTCAGTTTGTCAGGGATCATAGAAGAAAGCTCTTCCGGATGTGCTCCGAAGTCAATGGCTTGAGATTTCTGGAACAAGTATCTCAAGTCTTTACTGAGTTTTCTGAGCTCTTGTGAACTATGATGAGGTAAGTCACATTTTATTGGTTTGAATGGCACAACTGGAAGCTTTTCACAGTCAGATAATTTTTAACCTATGGGACCTGTGTAAGAATAGGGGCTTGAATAATAAGCGCCTTCAATATGCGTGAAGAGAGCTCGGAACGGTAGTTCATTAAAATACAAGAGACAATTAGCCCGTTGCATAGGTTTTTCTATTAGTTCCTCTAATTTTAGAAGAATACTTCCCTTCCAAATAGTATTAGTGTTTGTTCCATCACACCCAAAAACCTCGACTTCATCAAAGCCATCTTTGTGTTGGTTCATGATGTAGCCGTGGTCTCGTCATGGGCAGAGCCAGAGGATGGTGTCACATGACCAACGTGTTGAGAGTTAGGTTCAGCCCCAAGTGATACGTAAGTGCTCTTCTCTAACGATGCACGTGTGTGTTTTAGTGTCATGCCTTCGACCATCAAAGTATAAGTTTTTAATGGGATCATCGTTTCTAGAACTTTCTTTTAAATTCCGAGCAACTTCAAGTTTCGCACGCCTTATTTTGTTCCTGTCCAAAATTAAAGCAGATGTTATGTCGCTAGATTGTTGAGAAGTTATAATTCCAGCCTTTAAAGCTGCCTGAAGCACAGTTGATGTTATATGTGCCGCAGCCCTCTCATTAACGTTGTATCTCTGAGCAAACATAGCAGTTTCAATCAAATCTATCTTCGGTTTAGATGTTGTGCCTCTGGGTTTGGTCTCTTCCTCAGGAAAGATATCCTCTGCTTTGTTTTCAAGGTCTGCTTCATTGTCACTGGAGTCATTTTTGTGGTATAATGAATAATATTTACTTAAAAAAAAGACAGTATTTTCTGTAAAAATAGTAGTTAGCAAACTATTATCTGTAAAGGCCAATTCATGTAAGATGAAGGCAACATGAACAAAATATAGCGCTGACTGCGACGCTGAGTTAGGCAGATAGGGACAGGAGAAGGGCGTTGCAGTATTGTGAGGTGAAGAGGTGGGAGTGTCATGGTGAAAAATAACAATGCTACCGGTGTGAACCACCACTCGAAGGAAAAGGCAAGGACGAAAATAGCTGTAGAAACGCTTAATTGTACTGAATTTGCCCCGTTTTCCAGCATCAGAGGAGGCACCCTTACCCCACCGCAGGGACCTATAACTGACATTTTGCGACTTGAATATCAGTGTTCATAGCATCTAGCATGTATAAATCCAAAAATATGTTTACTTTAACATAACTAAAAATACTGTAATGAACTTTTTTTTTTTTTGTAATTTTCAGTGAAATTTTGAACTTTGAGACAATAGTTCTCACAGAAAACATTATCCGAATTGAAAACAAATCTATACCTGTAAAGTCCATGTGGGTGGGCCACTTTTGCCAGGTATTACATTTCGTTCCGAAAAAACGTGGCAAAACGGCCCAACCTAGTACAGTACTCCGTCTAAGATATTCCATAAACGTTTCATTATGAACCTAGTCTATTTATTAAGAAACGAATATAAGATAGTTACTGTATAAAGCTCTTTGTAACCAATTGTATATCATTTTAAAGATATGTAACATAAATAATTTCATTATGGAACATCTCCACTTCCACATTGAAAATGTAATTTACCAATTTCTAAATTAAATGCCACAATACTAATACCCAAACGAAAACCTGAAATAATATTTCTTGATTGTCATAAATCACATCATACATTTGTTTTATTATGTAACATATTCCGTGTTAAAATGCAACTTACCAATTTCTGACATGAGAATCGTAGTACTATTAGGGGGTATACCCAAACTAACACTATTACGGAAACGGTACATATCTTGATTGTTTCACTATTATATTCATTTTTTCATGGAACATCTTCCATGTTAAAACTGTAACTTACTAATTTCTAAATTAAAATATATAAATACCCAAACTAAAACCTGAAACGAGTTATCTTGATTGTCATAACTCACATCATATCTAATATTTTATTATGAGACATCGCCCGTCTTGAAAATGCTTCCATGTGTTTAACAATTACTGAAATTAAAACCATAATATTAATACAAAAACATAAATCTGAAATGAGGCATCTTGATTTTCATATTTTACACATAAGTTTATTTTTCTAATAAAACATTTTCCATGTTGAAAATGTAATTTCCCAGTTCTTAAAATCAATACCAATACCCAGACTAAAACCTAAAATGTAGAATTCTGTCGGAAGATGGTCCATAGGTAAAGAAACACATGCATCTTGATTGTGACAGTAAAATTAAAATTATGGATTATGGTTTCATTTTATAATGGAACATCTTCCAAGTTGAAAATGTAATTTACCGATTTCTGAAATGAAAACAATAATACTAATACCCAAACCAAATCCTAAAATGTAGAATACTGTTTGAAGGTGATCCATAGATAAAGAAATACGTGTATCTTGATTGTCATAGTTTAGATAACTAGATTCGTAATGTTTGTTTGAAACACTTTGTTGGTACCATACTTGTGCAAATCCTGCTTCTAGAAGACGACGAGTGATTGCACTCATTTTCGTCAAGTATGGAGATCCTTTAGTAACTGGATGAGCTATGTATGGAGCGATTAACGCTTCATTCACTATATGTACATGATGTCCATATTTAGTCATGATTTTATACTCGAAGAATGGTTTACCATCAAAGAAAGCAACATCACCTTCATGTGCGACTCGCTGCATGAACTTGTCAACATCATCTACTTCAATATACTTTGATCTAATATTCTTCAAAGAAGCTTGAGTAGCACCTAGCATTGTTTCTCTTAATGAAGGATTGCTTCCAATCTTCAAATTGGAACTTTCAAGATCGTACAAAGAGTTTATGTCAGGCAAGTGCTGAGGGATTGTCAGCACACTCACTAACATTCCGTCATAGAGAGTGTTTATTATCAATGCAAGATAAACATACATGAAAAATAACATTCGTAGGGACGTTGTGATGGGTTGATCCACGGAAATTTCCAGCATTATTGACGAAACATATGCTAACGAATTCGTTGATGACAACTGCTCTTCTTGGTTCTTTACAACTCTAGCGAAACAACTCCACAAAATTGTTTGTATAAATGTCATACATAGTAGTGCTAACCATGCATTGATGTGAAACGGCAAAAACAAGGATCGCCACTGTGGAATACGTTGTGCTTTCTTTACCAAAAACACTGCTTGATTTGTAAGCTGTGCAACCGTGTAATCAACAACGTCAGCTCTTTCTTTCACCACGTACATAATATTGTACGACATGTCTGCTTTACCATTTACAATATCACCAATAACACCAACCCAAGTACCATTCGGAAGCTTATTACCAAAATTAATAAATGGATATTCTATTGCATAGACGGGAGTACCATTTAGAAATGTAATTATTTCTTCAAATAATGTAATACTTATTCCACTATACGTTGATAGTCTGTTGTGTTGTTTTCGTTGTTCCTTGATAACAAAAGGTGGATATTCGAAGCCAGTACCTCTGAATGGATATCCATGAAGGTTTTTGAGCATTGAGTCGGAATTGTTGATACTCAGCTCAGCTACATTACATGGATTTACAAACAAATCATGTTTATAGTATGCATTGACAAAAGGGTTAAACATGATTAACTTTGTATACATAACAAGACCATTTTTAGTGTTCTTAGGTAATATACCATTGAGAATTACAATTACATCAAGAATGTTGAATTTCAAAAATAAATTAAATATGATATCAATATGAGATTCTGTGTTTTGTTTTCCTGTCAATAATATCAGAAATTTGCCTCTTGTATTAATATCCATTGTCTTACTCAAATTTAACAACATTCTTTTGAGAGAAACAACATCAGTTACAAAGAAAACATACGATCTACATTTCATTTCCAAAGAAATTACAGTTGGCTTGCTTAAATCATACAGGATTATAGATGCACAATTTAGTCGCTCATTTTGAAGTAAAAATGTCTGAAGAAAAACTTGATCTACATTGTCAGTTAGTATACACATGTGCCTGTCTTGAAATAGTACATTACAACAATTAGTAGTGATGCAGGAAATTAGATGTTGATGTATACCATAATCGTTTTCGTGATGAAGTAGATTTTGTAGGCCTTGCCCAAATATCGGGAACATGATAACAATATTCACGAAGATCCACATATTAGTGTACTACCACTTCGTGTGTATACCTGAAAAATAATAAGAGACATTGTTAATCAAAAAATCCAACAGTAAATACTGTTAATGAAACCAAATTAAATTTTATTGCTAACTAAATCCAATGAAACATTTAAGGGTGAAACAACTATAACCAGGCCCGTATTTGTATATTGTGCGCCCCTGTGTTCTAAATAATTTGCCGCCTCCACACAAGATTCGCCGCCCCCTCCTCAAAGGACAATATTAGAATTGAATTCATAGTTTTGGGGTTGCTGCGATGAACACTGGCAGTTTTAATCCAATTCAACTTCAAAGTCATACTCAATTTCCCAGGGAGGAAGGGGCGAGATTTTAAAAGTAATCGAAAACGACATATATTTAGTGTTGAATTCATAGTTTTCGAGGTCGCTGAGTTTAACGGTATCCGTTTTCATGGCGTTCAAGTTCATCCTCGCCCCTTGGGGTGGGGAAGGAAGAGAATGACTTAAAAAATAACACTAGTTAACAAATTTAAAATTTTTGTTTGTTACATGAGAAAAATCACCTGATCTTAAAGGAACTTTTTGCGCTGAATTCGAATATGCACTCGGTTTCTCTCCATCACGTACAGTTTTCCCGTAACAGAGGGATTTTCGGGAAATTCCCTTAAAAATTTCCCTTTTTCAGATATTTTATTCCCCTAGCTCCTGTCCCCTTACATATAGTAACATAGAAATTATACCTAAGTATACCTTGATTTATAATTAATAAACCCTAAAAGTTTCGTAAAAATCGCTTTGTTCTTTCTAGAGAAATAAATATATTTGTATGTATACTGTGTGCACTGTTTATTGCACCTGATAGTAATGCTTTCAGATCTCCTGAGTTGGGGTAAAAACGATTTGCTTTATTACTACAAACACAGACATAAAAATTAATATGGCCAAAAGACTCTGATGATGATCATGACCTTGATGAACCATCGACATCAACATGTACATCCAAGGATCCAACGTTCATCCCTGACTGTGTTCGCGAGGCACATTTCATCCGGCAATGTGAACTTAATGACCTAGTCCGTGATTTGCACCTGACAAAACAAGAGGCGGAACTTCTGGGATCAAGGCTCCAGCAGTGGAACTTATTGGATGCAGAAACGAACATATCAGTGTACAGGAAAAGGCATGTTCAATTTTCAAGCTATTTCTCAATGCAAGATAATGTGTGCGTATGTACGGATATAAATGGGTTGATGGCGGAGCTAGGAATTCCTTACGTTCCAGAAGAATGGAGGTTATTTATCGACGCGTCAAAGGTCAGCCTTAAAGCTGTCCTTTTACATAATGGAAATAAAAAACCTTCTATACCACTTGCGCACTCAGTGAAGTTTAAGGAATCCTATGACACCATGTCAACTTTGCTAAATCTTATAAATTACAAGGACCATTGTTGGCAAATATGTTGTGATCTCAAGGTAGTTGGTATTTTATTAGGACTGCAGTGCGGTTACACGAAGTACCAATGTTTTTTATGTTTATGGGATAGCCGAGCTGATGACAAACATTATGAAGTGAAGGAATGGGAACCTAGAGTGAATTACGTACCTGGAGAATGCAACGTCAAATACGCTTCTTTGGTAGATCCTAATAAGATATTACTACCGCCACTTCATATCAAGTTAGGACTTATGAAAAACTTTGACAAAGCCATGGACACATCTGGTGAAGGTTTCAAGTATTTGCGAGATAAGTTCCCTAACCTGAGTGATGCTAAGATTTCAGCGGGAGTGTTTATTGGTCTCCAAATTAGGAAATTAATGCTTGATGATAGCTTTGACAGCAAGTTAAACAGTGCTGAGCTAGCTGCCTGGACAGCATTTAAGTGTGTTGTGCGCAACTTTCTGGGCAATAACAAAGCTGAGA
Organism: Thermobia domestica; assembly: GCF_964235325.1. Taxonomy (NCBI): domain Eukaryota; kingdom Metazoa; phylum Arthropoda; class Insecta; order Zygentoma; family Lepismatidae; genus Thermobia; species Thermobia domestica. The sequence continues at coordinate 15,119,954 of NC_137471.1, read as the reverse complement.
GTTACACAGAAATCGTACAGGACATGATACAGAAATACAAAGAGTTGGGTTGTAGGATGTCTTTAAAAATCCACTTTTTGCACTCAAACCTCAGCTTCTTTCCTGCTAACCTAGGTGCTCTCAGCGACGAACACTGGGAAAGATTCCACCAAGATATAATGGCAATGGAGAAAAGGTACCAGGGACGATGGGATCCTTCAATGATGGGGGACTATTGTTGGGGTCTTGTTAGAGAATTCAACATTTCTTACAAAAGAAGGAAGTAGTGTACGTTTTTGTAACCCAATGGAAGTTTCATATATTGTGATAGTTTTGATTGTCTTTTCATGACCTTTTGGTACATTTGTATTATTGTTTATTGTAAATTGTCACACTTGAAAATTATATTGTATTATATTTTATATATGTGTTTGTGGTAATAAAGCAAAACGTTTTACCTCAACTTAAGAGATCTGAAAGCATTACTATAAGGTGTAATAAACAGTACACACAGTATACATACAAACATATTTATTTCTCTAGAAAGAATAAAGCTATTATTACGAAACTTGGAGAGTTTGTTAAATATGAATCAAAGTATACTTAGGTATAATTTCTATGTTAGTATATGCAAGGGGACAAGATCTTGGGGTGTAAAATAAACGAAAAGGGAAATTTTTGAGGGATTTTCCCGCAAATCCCTCTGTTACGGGAAAATCGTACGTGATGGAGAAAAACCGAGTGCATATTCGAATTCAGCGCAAAAAGTTCCTTTAAGAACAGGTATTTCCTTTTATGTAACAAAACCTTTGTTAACTATTGTTATTAAAGCGAATTAAACATATTAACACATTTTCTCCCGCTTGCGCGGGACTCTGAAGATTGCTAGTTCTAAATATTACTTTATTGTGAATGTTAAAAAGAATTCCAAAATTTTCCCGCCCCCAAAATTCTGCCGCTCTGTGCTCAAGCACAGAATAGAACTTACCTATATACGGGCCTGACTATAACTATCGCATTATTTGTTGCCCTATCCAAGGTCATAGCCTCTCCAAAATCGTAGATATACAGGATGTTTCAATACAATACCGACAACGTTTGGGAGGTGATTCCTCACACCAAGATAAGACGAAAAGTATAGACCAACCTGGGTGCAAAAATGCTTCCTTTCGGAGTTATAGGTTGCCGAAAACGTGAAAATATGAAGTTTAAATTCTCATAGCTCCAAAATTATGGGACTTCACTTAGGAATTAAAATGTTCGCCATCCAAAAATACATGTTTCGGAATCCTAAGGTACCCACGCAACAATTTTTTCAGAGGCAGTTTGGCTACAGGCGTATAATTTGAAGTACTCACCAACTACCTCCATAAAAATTGTTGTAGAAGTATCGCAGGATTCTGAAACTTGGAGATTTTAATAGGGCACATACTAGTTCCTAAGTAAAAGCTTGACCCGACTACAGTAGGCCCCATAGTATTAACTTTTCAATTAATGTGTCGCCTTTTTCAATTAGTTTTTGTACTTATACTCTAAGTATAAGCAGTATACTCTATTCCACTTTACTTTCTCTAAGTACTCTCGTTGAAGTAATGAATGTTTTAATTACTCTAAGTACTCTCGTTGAAGTAATGAATATTTTGATTGAAGTACAGGGTTTAATTGTAATTAAACTTTATTAATGAGGCTTTTACCGGTACTTTAGGAACAATTACTGATATGTAATTACCTAATTACTCAAGCTTATGATGAAGCTGTACTGGTAAAAGCCGCAATAAATAAAGTTTAAATACAACTAAATTCCTTTACTTCATTTAAAACATTCATTACTTCAACGAGAGTACTTAGACTAATCAAAACATTCATTACTTCAACGAGAGCACTTAGAGAAAGTAAAGTGGAAATACTTAGAGTACTTAGAGTATAAATACAAAAAATAATTGAAAAAGGCGACATACTAATTGAAAATGGAATACAAGTGGGTACTACATTACTAAGGTCAGTACGTACAGAAAAATATTTCACATGTGAACTACCCAAGTCAAGCTCTATGTCCATAGGAAATTTGGGTAAGATTGGGTACATTTCGTGCATCGGTGTCATTTATACCGACTTGAAGATCTCGACTTTGAATGCTCATAACTAGAGAACTAAAGATCTGCACAGGGAAATATTTCACATGGGTAAAGCATGTCCAAACATAGCATTATGTCAAGTTCCATCATATACGGAAGTATACTGTTCTTGTGAGTGATTTTTTTTAAAAATGAGAAAGTCAAATGTAGAATAAAAAAAACAAGAATTCTTATTAAAAGGTCTCGAAAATAATTTGCAACGTTGTTTTCGTCAAGCATGAACTTAAGATTTTCGGGTAGTTCTGACTTCCGTGTATTGTATCACTTTGTTAGCGTAGTACTGGTACCACCATCTAAAGAGTCAAATTGCGCGTCTAATCTGTTGAGTTAAGTTGATTTTAGTTTAGCGTCCCTTTCAGCAGCGAGGCTATATGAGACATGGACATACTGATTAACGTGGAATCCGAACCACATGACTCCCGCCGGAAATCGAACTCGGGCCTCCCACGCAAAAGGCGCATACGCTAACCGCTTAGCCACGAGGGAGCTCGCTCGTCTAATCTGTGTATAGCACTTTTAGTATTTCTCTCTCTTTACATATTTGTTGTTGTAAACTAAACAAGTGATTGGAAGACAGTAATAGTCCAATATTATTTTTAAAAAAAAAAAAGATTATTCAAAGATAAACCTTTGTTAGACATGAAACAAATACGCTTAGTTTTTGATTCTTCATCTTTAAAACATTTGCGAAGGCATAAGAACAAGATCTGAATGAGAAATATGACTTTAATATTATTAATAATGTATAATATTTTTTAAAAAAAATAGTTGTGGACTTTTATTATTTCTAACTTTAATGATAATCCACCTATCAAATCTCATAGAAAGTGGTGATTTACATCAAAAGAAATAATTTATTATCGTTTTATTTATTTGTTTATGATTTCTTTTACGTGGCGAAGTTAAGGCTCTGCAGCCTGTTACGAACACTTAATCACGTGCATACATTGTTCTTATAAAACATAAGTACACAAAAATAATAAATAATTACAAAAAGAAAGCATTTTAAGAGTCTTCATCCCGCCGAAATTAAAATACCGCTAATTTTACAGTAATTGTGTGATATCTTCAAATAGATAAAAGATAATTGAAATATGGAACTAGAGCGCTGTAGAGATTTTTTTTTTTTTTTTTTTTTTTTGCGTGAGGTACCGTTATCACAAGTCACCTGATGGCATTATGTTTTCAGCTGTTTAGAAACGCGAAAATAAATGTCGATTTTCAAAATGGCTCGAAATCGAAAGCAGATAAGTGAGTCGTGATAACGGTTTCTCATGTAAAGTAATATTGTCTAGGGCGCTCTTGTTCCACATTTCGATTATCTTTTGTCTATTTGAAGATATCACATAATTAATGTAAAATTAGCGGTATTTTAATTTCGCCGGGATGAAGACTCTTAACCACATAAAACTGAATATGCTCAGGAGCGTCAATTTCCCCCTCAAAGGTTTGAGGAATACATGTACTTTAATCGATTGTCTACTCATATATTAGTACAAAATGTGAAAGTCTTATGTCGGTGGTGCTCTTAACCCCCCCCCCCCCTTCTCAAGCGAAGTCTGAAATGGCTTCCCTGAATATGCTACTTAAGTAAAGAAAATAGTTAAATACTACTAAAGGTCTACGTAGGAACAATACTATAATAAAAATAGCCTAGCATACAGAAACATGACTTAGATATTGCATAATAAGATGTGTATTCATTCATAGGCAATCAATAATCTGGTATGATTAAGATGCCTCATGGGACACTGTCTTTATCCTTGCTTAAGAGAGTGAAATCCACAATCTTTTAAAATTTGGAAACTATTGAAACATTATGTGTCAGTTGAAATAAACTGTTCCAAAGGCGTGGAAAAGTTACTGTGAGGGATTTGGATATGAACCCAAATTATGACTAGGTATTAAAAGGAATAGGTTATATCGTGACCTAGTGCTCCTATTGTGAAAATCCGATAAATATAAGAATCTACGTGCTGGATACGATGGTTCTGATGTAGTAAGTACTTGGTGCAAGAAGGTAAGGTTATGTATGTTTCTTCTTTCTACTAAAGTCAGCCTGAGATATTCGCTGTAATTTAAATTGAAAATAAATCTAATGCAAGCATTTTGCACTTTTTGGAAGCGCTTTGATTGATTATGTTGAATATTAGAATAGGCTGAGTCGCAGTAGTCAAGATATGGATTGACTCCTTCATAGCTAAGCGGTCAGCGCATGCAACTTTGGCGTGGGACCCGGCAGGATCTCATGTAGTTCGAATTTTACGTGAATCAGTAGATCTTGTCTCACATAGCCTTATTGCTGAAAGGGGCGTTAAACTCAAAATCACTCAACTCAACTCAAGATTGGAAACAAGAGTACCTTGACATGTTTGATCTTTAGAGATAGCGGTAAGAAAAGGGTATTGAGTAAATAAAAATACAAATAGTGTAATTTATAATATGCATTCTTAAACAATGATAACTAAACGTGAATATAATTGGGCGATGGAAGTTCAGTAAGATAACACGACGAACAAGCAGGCTTCCCCTTCAAATTCACACTTGCAATTTTCCAACACAAAATTTCACTGCAAGAAATAGTTACTTCATTTAACACGTGAGTAATAAGTTTGGCTTTTATCTGGTATATCTTTTATCATTGATTGTCATTAGTTTTTAGCAGGCTCGGTCAGTCGGTAGAGTTTGCTCGATTCTAATTCTTCATCGTGACTAAAGAATCCAAAGACTGTAATGTACCATTACAGTTGAGAGTAATGGCAACTTTTTTCTCACCCTGTACCTAGTGATTTTTTTTTTAATTCGATTTCGGTTTAAGTACACGATTTATTTATCCTCTTTATTTCAAATTAAACGTAATGGATTGAAAGATCTCATTAGGAATCATATTTTCACGGAATAATATATTTATTTATATCTTGATTAATTGTAAATCTCATTTTCGCATATACAAGTTGAATAGTTACAAGGTTTACCATCCTGACGTCATACCAAAATATAGTTCCGCCATTGGATATAAATTTTCTTACTTTCAGACCAATGTAGAATTTGGCCAGGTACCTAAACCTTCCCTCACCCCCTCTCACTAGTCCATAGTCACTTTCAGATCCGGTTATATCTGGATTTCACAAATTTCTATTTGCTTTGTAATTTCCGCGGCTGAAAGATTTCGCCCTGATTGGAGGAATCCTCCTATCCCTGTCGTTTTAGGCGCAATGTTATCATTCCTAGCCAGGACGCTTATAAGAGGCGCAGCTTGTGACGTTGATTGATACATTTTGATGGGAAGAAGCTGACATGTTTAGGTAACATTCACTTAATTTCATAGCTAAACACTGAAAGCAGCATAGGAGCATATAAACCTATACTTTTGTTGAAAGATCTGGTAAAAAACCAAGAAAAAATGGGAACCAGTTTGTTAGACACCATATTGCTCGTCATTCAAGCCAAATCATAGACAGAATGAAAGAGTGATTTTTTAGGTTCGTTTTCTCTTTAAAAAACCAGCAATTTCAGTTAGGGGTTAGTGAAAATACGACCTGTTTTGTGTATTTTGTTCGTGTATATAGTAAATGTAATTTTATTTATCCGGTAATTGGCTGTATATAGTAGGTTTCGTAGTGCAATACTAATTATCATAATGGCAGTTTAATCTAACTAAAAGGGTTCCTATTCTCTCTCCCAATTGAACCATTTCTAGCGAGGAATGGGTTAGTTATTGTTTGTTTTTGGGCCATTTCCCCTCTCAGTTGAAAGGTCCTTCAATAAATTTTGTTAATGTACCCCAGGGCTTCAAATTCTAGTAAATATGTTCTAAATAATTGGCCAGGTCAATTGGATCTAGGGTTAACCTTCTCATTTTGTCCCCCTAAAGTTCAATAGAGCCGACTTTATATATCGACAAGGGAGTAATGTGTTTTAAATATAATATATCTGGTACTTGCCTTTAACATGCATGTAATTAAATGGTGCTTATTTGGTTTAGTAGTTAAGTATATATATTGTTATGTGTAGTTAGTAGTTTTGTGTGAATGTGTGACGTTAGTGTGAGGACAGTGTAGTTACGTACGTAAACTCATCAACATTTTTCTAGCTAAAAATAACTAAACCAGAGTAAATATTATGGTTCTGATTAATAAGTGTAAGAGTATATATTTCAGTACACGGTAAATTATGTCTCCACTACAGCGCCATCGTGTCCGTTTTCGGTAATCAATTGTTTGTTGACATTACGTCATTGCACGAGTTAGTGATTTAGCTTGTTTGATTTTGGCCCCTTATTTATAAATTACATCCCGTGGACATGGTTTGCGGTTCATATGAGTATACATTCATATAAAATAGCATGAGATCTCACTGTTCTGAAAATTACAGCTTGCTACGTCAATTAGAAACCGCAATATCCACTGAAATCGAGAATGCCTATTTTCTTAATATAAATAAGCCTACATGATGTTACTGTTTGTTTTAAAATGTAATATTACATTCTCTTTTCCCGTGGCTGTAGAAAAATTCCATTGTTGCTTTAGTTCTATCAGCAAATCAGAAATAAATTCATCGTTGACAATTTAACTTTCAGTGAATACACGTATGATTTTTTTAAAACTGCGAAGTAAATATTGGGTGCTTGGACAAAGAGTCCGTGGTTCGATTAATGTTATCGTGTAATGGTTTAAGCGTGACTGATTGCGATAATTATAGATTTATTAGTGCATAATGTAATATGTGTTTGGCCTGCGTATAAATATATGTAATAGGGTGTCTGTAAAATATTACTTCGTGTGGAAATGAGTAAATAATAAATAAATGTAATGATATAATAATAATACAATTGTGATATAAAATATGAATGAGATGATAGGACACCTGTATTTAAGTGAATAGGTCCAGTGTATATTATATATTGAGAATATGAATATGTTTACTGAAAATCTCTCGCGTTTTGACTTCTACACCAATACATTCATCCAACCGAGTTTGCTAATGGCTAGTAATGTGCAGTTGGGAATTGTATGTTACTTCGCATTTAAGTACCTCATACTAATAGCCCCGGATCTTAAGCCTTTCATCAGATAGGGTAGCATCATGTAGGAATTACTTTTGAAGGTTGACGGAAATCATAATTAAGAAAGATAACTGCTATATCCTGTGATCATCAGAAAGTACAGGTTTGGTCATTTATACCTTTAACATTCCTTGACTCTCCGAGATTTTTTTCTACGTTGTTTACATTATTTACCTGCAGTGTTTATATAGCTAACAGCTCAGATCGGGCTATCCAATTAAATCGACCGCTACTAAATTAATATCTAGGTCCATTGCGTACCCGGACGTCGGCCCCTGACCCTCTTAAATATTTTCCTTTCTTTTCTTAGTTTAATCAGATGATGGAAATTAACGACGTCCCAGACCTTGGCATGTCTGCGCAGGGTAGCCATTGGTGATGTTTGGTCACTGAAATCACCGATCCAAAATTCAGTTTATTTAATTTTTTTTATTTTGGCAAATTACTCGTTAGGGATATCTTAACTATTACTCTAGTTTCATTACTATTCTTGACTTTCTTAGTTTTCTGAGAGGTCAGATGATTTTTTTTGAAATTCTAAATTAGAGTCTTCTCTAACCTTCCGATGGATTCCGGGGTCTTCAATGGCGTTGACTGGATACGGTGAGTGGTAGGATTTCCCTAAAGCCTTTGTCTTTCCGAAAATCCCATCGAGGGCACAGACTCGTCTCGTCGTTGAAGATATTTGTTTTTCGGCTATTTATTTGGTAAGCCGAACCCCTTTTGGCATAAAAGAGAATATTTGGTTATAGTATATTGTATACATAAATTCGACCACTTATCTTTCGTAGTTTTAGTGTTATGTCTCCTCTCTTTTTACCTATTCTTTCTTCTACTCCTTTTCTGAAGTTTTTTTTTTAATTTTCAACCTCCCTTCCGGTTCTGAAACTCATGATAACATACAACGTTCATATTACTTATTTCGATCGTATGTACTAACTGAGACATCGAGGGATACAATTCGTGGAGGTATTTCTCGGTATTTCAGAACAACTCAGGACCATTTTTCACGATACTCAATCCACCATGGAAGGGACTGACGAGAGGGTACACTACAATTTCAGATTCCCAGAAGCTTGATTATTATTCATCGATCGTACAAACTATACCCATTGATTACTGACTTCTGGTTTTTTCTTTCTATTGATTGGTTATATGGTGTGTATGTATTAGTAGTTTGGGCCCACTAATTTCAGATAATCTTGATTTTTTCTTTCTTTCTCTGTATATACATTTATATATGTGTGCTTACATAGTTTGGAAACTTACGTGCCTGCTCTATTTGCTGTATTTCCACTTTTGTGTCGACTTATTAAATAATATCAACCATTTCTCTATACACGGATCTTAGTAAATGGAATTATTATTGATTATCGGGTTTGTATATACATTTCAATGTTGGAACCTTATTAAGAGAAAATAATTTTTGTTAGTCAGGGTTTTTTTGTTTTATTTTGAGCCAAGAAAATGTGAATACTCATTAAATATGAAAAGGTTATGTAGAGAATTAAGTGTCGATGAAATACTAAGATTGATATTAGAATAAAATTTATTATATTGAGTAATGTGAATATATATATATATATATATATATATATATATATATATATATAAGCGAATATGTATGTAAGGGCTCGGTATTTATCCTGGTTGTTTTAGGTTGCCATGGATTTTTGACATCCAATTCTGACCAACAGAGTATTACCGCGTAACTTGAATAAATAATACCTTACGGATTTGTTAGTAATGTTAGTAACTATTAAATTTTAATACTATGTTAAATGTTGCATGTAAATAGAACAAGTAGCAGGTCGTAAGTAAAAATAACCCTAATCCGTATCCAAAGTTATTTTGAGAAACCGTAGCGAAATCAGTGAATCATGAAACAGTGTGCCCCAAATCCTCCCGCTATGACTAGAACATAACTATTTGTCATTCGCCAGTTCAGTGACTAGAATCTCTTGACTCCATGATCTAGACCAGGAATAAAATTTGTACTGATATGTGGTTAATAATTTAGTAATATGAATACAGAACCTGGAATGGGTCCAGAGACCCAGCTCTGTGGAAGTGTCATATAATCGAAATGGGTTCCCAATGCTTGGGGACTGGATTCGCTGTTTTAAATCTGGATAAATTTTTTGAATTTTTATACCAAGTGCGTCAAGTGACGAAATGAAAATATAGCCTATATATAATATGAAGAAACTATTTTTTTGTCTGTAGTTAAGACAAACGATTAAATACTCTCATGGACGCCAATCATAGTGTATAAAGAGAGTTGATAAAGGGGTTATTATCGACGTGAGAAAAGGACTCATAAAATTGCCGAAATTTCTCCTCTTGGGACAGACTCAATAAAAATGCTACCAAAGTTTTTTTTAATGATTAACCATTTTTTCTTTCTTCTTTCGCATTGATATGTACTCGTTTTGTACTGAATGTTAAATATGTTCAATGTTAAACCTTTGTTTTTTTCTTTCTCTCTCTCTTTCTTTCGTTTTGTCGATTTTTTTTGACGTAATCCAACTTTTAAATGTATCTACAAAGAGAAATGTGTTATTCGATATTGTTGAAAGTAACAGATTTCTATGCATACTTATGAAACATATTTTTTTTTTATTTCATGTATCAAATTTTTCCTGTGCTATCGAATTAAGTTTTCTTGAAATGTAATAAATGTCTATAGAAATGTAGTTAGGTTAGTTTAATTCAACTAAATGCAACCTAAAGTATACATTGTCCTGTATGAATGTGTGGGTGAGTGAAATGTAGGTTTAGTATTAAGTGCACAAATTCTTTTGACATATATGTGTGACTTACTATAATTAATGGTAGTTGGCAATTAAAGTCGTTGAAAGTCACTACTAACTCAATTTAAGTTGGCTCTATAAAGGAAGCAAAAAGGACAGGAGTAACCTGAACAAACGATCATCATGGGAGAACTTCGAGAGTCAAAATCTTCGACAAATATATGTTACTCTGATCTTTTTTTTTTTTCCTGTGGTCGATTCTAGCATGCCATCAACTTCATCATTTATCCTTCAAGTATTGGATACTAGTCCAGAACTTTCGGAAATATTGAATAAACTGTTAAATTAAACTTTCTCATCTATCTCAGAGCTAGATTGGGATAATTCGGTAGTTGGGGTTAAATGGATCTAGGTCTGAGAGGTATGGGTTAACATGTGTCTACCTGTGAATACCTTAATACCAAATACTCCACCAATAGCTATTGGAAATAATCCCAATTCGATAATTATCCACTTTCCTTTACCATATTTCTCAAAAATATCCAGTAACAGTTTCCCTATTTCCTCATCTCCTTACTTTTTTCTTCTTCCTATCCCATCTTTCTCTTCTCTTCTTTACTCCTTCTTCTAATTTTAATAAAACTGAAAAGGGGGTCGTGATTGGGAATTCCATATATAATAAACACGGTCATGTATTTATTCTATTTTATTTTATTTTTCTTCGGAAGTCCGATATAAAGGGTTTTTTTTATTTTAGTTGCACCTTGTAGGTTCGAAAGTAATAAATGGATTATATATTCCTATATAATTAGACATAAACTGATAGCTTCATGAATATTCCCCCACCAGGGGTGAAGGGTTCCCACTCACGACTTATTCCATGCACGATACAGGGTTTCCCACCCATCTTTTGTTTCTTCCTTTTCTTTTCTTTCCCTTTTCAGTTTTAAGACAATGCATCAATGTATTCCTAAGTTTTCACATATCATAGAAGACCACTGTCGTAAATAAATATTCTGATTTCTGATACATTCAATGGCATTTTACTTTCTAGTGATTTGGACTAGGCACTCATAAAAACGGATTGGTGAACATCTTTATAATGGAGTGTAACCCGCTTTCTCGATCTGGCCCCCTGCTGTCCCACCAACGACTACTTTCAGGAGGCCTGAACTTACCTGATTAAGACATTAAAGAATATTTCCAAAGAGGGATTGTAGAACTTTTCCCGGATCGCCCTCCGGTATCAAGAATGAGGTAAGCGTCAAGCACCGAGAGATTCGGATGTCTCGTCTCGAAATCCTCACGGACATTCAGATGATGCTCAGATCACGACACATAAAAATATCATTCAGGCGTGCAACGAAAACACATTAAATAAAATAATACTATGCTTATTTATTAAATGCACTATGTGTAAAAAAATATGTAGGAGGAAAAACAATTACAACACTAAACACTGATATAGACGTAAACACTTAACTATTTCGACTAATATAAAAATACACTTCACATTTCACAACGTTAATAACCCCTTTAGATTTGTATCATATACAGAGTTGGATTTAGGTTTGGTAGGGCCCTAAGCTATTAAAGGAAATTGGGCTCTTTAAGTATCAAGATGACCGTAGGATCACTATATATAGAAATGAAGAAACTAGTGATTTTTAGGAAACAGGCTAGCAGAAGGAGCTCTATAAATTACGTTATATGAGTCTACACAACACGAAGAACTGTTGCTATATGTAGATTTTATTTTATTTATTATTTATCTTATATTTTGGAAAAGTACAACCAGTTGTTTTCTTTAATTTTTGTGACCCCCAAGAGAGTGGGGCCCTAAGCTATACCTTTTTTAGCTTATACGTAAATCCGGCACTGATCATATATAGACGAAACTTTATATTTGGGGGTTCGCCATAAACACTTTTCTCACACCTCTCACTAATGGACGTGGGGGCTAACACTGTGGGGTAACACTGAAGTAATCCCATGACGTAACTTCCTGGTTAGTGCAAGAAAAATCCATATCCAGCAGGATAAAAGTAGACAGTCGTACTACGTAGAATTAGAACATGGGAGGGCCCGTACTACTTATACGCACTGGGTCTGTGGACCCGGGACTTCACTAAGTGGAGGCTAGTCGTGATATCAGTCTTTGATCGGCTACTAGCTGATGCCCCTTTACGTAATTGTATCTTGAGTTAAACGAACATGTCGGTTGTCTCGATACACGGAGAAAACTCCTAGAGTTCAGGTGTTCTAGATGTGAGCTGGGTTGACCGACTGGTCAATGTTGGTAGTTCATTTTAAAATGTACTCAGGTTAAACCACCTGTATGGATATACAAATCCTTGACGGATATGCAAATCCTGTATCAGGTACGTAGCCAAGGGATGGGTCCGGGGGGTCCGGATTCCCCCCCCCCTTTCGGAACCAGAAATGTAAAAAATTAAGGAAGGATGAAACAAAAAGAAAGGAGAAAAAGAAGAATCAGCGTTCAAAATATAAAGCTACAGCAAGCGTATGGTTACTCTTTTCTTATGAGGAGCTTTGTGTAGAGGAAGCTGTGTGTGGGGGGGAGGGGGGATCAAGTTGAAAATCAATATTATTGTAACGGAGCATTCCAAATTCCATCTAGCTCCATGCTAATCCTATGGACAACAAATGATGATCGAGAAACCGGTTCGATCAGATAGACTCTAAGAAGAACCTAAGAAACTCGGAATATTATATCTTTTTCAATACTTTTTAATATTCTTTTACTCGAAAGATAGTTCATTATTGAAATACTTACTAGCATATCCTCATTTTATTGTCCTAACAAACCAATATACGTGTTGCCATTAAAAAGTTTAGATTGATCGAGCCCCTGGTGTGTAACCAGAGTATTTCATGTTATCCCCCCCAGCATTACGAAATCCTGGCTAAACGAACCAATATATGTTTACAGTAAAATAGTTCAGAATGATCGAGCCCTGGCGTGATAACCGCATTATTTCGTCACGAACCCTCCCCCCCCCTATTACGAAATCCTGGCTACGTGCCTGCCTGAATGTATGCAATACTTTCCTCCCTTGACATCGGAATTGAATAGTTGTTGCGAGTTCCTGATACTATCACTAGCAGCAGCACAATAGCATAGGCCATAAGCGTGTCCTCTAGCGCCATTCTTTGGAACTGCTTATGGGAGTGGATGTACTTCTTTGCATTGCCAATCCTCGTCTTACCATTCAGCAAAATTTATACTAAAATTAGTGGAAATAATAATTCTTTATAAAATGTATTTGCTCATTATGGCTTTGTAAATATTTAACATATATTAAAAACAAAGCTGACCTAAGCAACGAATATTACTATGACTTGTATACAAGGGCGCCCATCAGGGGGGCAAGGTGGGGCGCTCGCCCCCTAGAGGGAATTGTACTTTGGAATATCGAAAACACAATAGAATTTTTACATTAGTTACAGCAAAATTTTAACCTATATTTGAAATGTCGCGTATACTTGCCCCCCTTGGAAACCACAAATATGGGCGCCCTTGCTTGTATAACTGTTTCGGCAGTGTAACACTGAATTCATAAGATACGTCACAGAGGCTAGATTAGCTGATTTAGAGATTAGCTTGTGTCAGGAATTGTTAAATGTTTATAGAATTTAGAGAAAAGAGACTAGCAAGGTTCATACTATTCAGAGGCGGCTCGTGAGTGAAGTCGCAGTGGTAAAGAAGCAAGAACTCTTATTGCTTGAAATTAAGGAAATAAAAGTTGTCTAATATAATAATTGCTGTATAAAATAACTAGTACATTAATAAAATTTTCTTCTCTTAGTTTCAAGTGAAAAAATACTTTAATTTTTGTCAGTTTGATGGCCCTTACGAGCCGCCTCTGATACCATTGCTTATCCAAACTGAAATGTTATCATACGCCACTGTTAATATTTACCTCATTGCAGATGTTTTATTTCGAGAAGATTCGATTTTATGAAACAGTCCTAACTTCTTTCATTTCACAAAATCAGAATGTTATTTGATACGATTGTCCCGGCAGCATAGATCCAATTCAGTTGTTAAGTAACGTGCTGGGGTAAAAAGAAGAAGAAGAAAAAGAAGAAGAATCATTTATAAACCATCAACATTTCATTCTTTACTGTTCCACCGTCTTTCTCACGACATGTTGTCGCTTCTTTCATTTCTCTTTTCATGACAATTGAAGATTTTTTTCTATTATTTTTTGAATTATTTACTTCAATTTCATTGTCCGTTTTATATTCTGACACGTGGTTTGTTAATATTGTTTGGGATTTTTAAAAGAACTGCTAAGGTGTTAAACTTTATATTTGATATTTACACCTAATACTTGCTATAAGACATTTTCCCTTCATTTTATTTATTTAATTATTTATTTTTGAAAAGAATCACAAGACTATTATATATGATTAACTAACAGTGTTGCCAATTGGAAGGAAATGTTACTAAATTCAAGGGTTTTGACTACCAAAGTCAACATCATAAGCATTCTGCCAGAATTGGTAAGTCAATTGCCGCAACTAAGAAGCTTTCATGCTCCACGGTCTTCCGCTAACCTCTTCATCTTCACGTACTATTTCTGTTTTGATATCGTCCATTAACAAGGGCGCCCATCAGGGGGACAAGGTGGGGCGCTCGCCTCCCTAAAAGGAAATTGTACTTGGGAATGTCGAAAACCCAATAGAATGTTTACATTAGTTACAGCAAAATTTAAAACTATATTTGAAACATTGCTTATACCGTACTTGCCCCCCTTGGAAACCACAACATGGGCGCCCTTGTCCATTAATTAATAGTCTCCTTTGCTCTCTCCCTCTCTTTCCTGCCACCAAACCCTCTTTGCACCTACCCTCATGATTCAGTTCTTTCTTAGCCAATGTTTCAACCAGTTTCTCTTCCTCTTCTTAATATAATCTAAAATTATTCTTTCCTCCCTCACCACCGAACATCGTATGGTTGGCAAGCCTAGTTCTTGACCTCTAACCAGCTGCGTTGAAGTCAGATTTTCCTTGGGGAGGAAGCAAAACCCTGGATGTCAGTAGTTTTCCAACTTTTCCGTATATTACAGATTCGGACTGGCCAGGGCAGGAGGGCAGGAGGGAAAGAATCCCTGCCGCGGCCCTCTCGAAATATATATAATAATGGATATTGAATAATATGGAAAATCAGATAAAACATGTCTGCTCTGTTGGAGCATATAGTTACTCGTTGAAGTTTGTTCCGTTGCCAGAGTTCGGTGCATTGGCGCCTCTGGCATGTAAAATTTGGGGGGGTTGGACATCAAAGAAAGTGATTGAAATGGTACTATCTAGCCCAACCTGTTTATTATCTTGGATTCCTTTTGTGACCTTTCTGCTTACCTTCACGGACCCCCTAAGGTATATCAATAACTCTTGTTATGATCGTTTCACAGCCTGAATATAATATTCCAAATAATAATTATTATTTATATGATATTCTGTCGTTATTAAATAAATGGAATATTGAATATTTTGTACTTCAAAATATTGGGGGGACGCGTCCCCCTCATCCCCCCCGCCAGAGACGCCCATGGTTCGGTGGTCCCCAGCATTGAATGTAGTCGTGGGATCTCATTATTGGAATGAAACTAACAGTATTCTAAAGTCCAGTTTCGGGCCTCAGCATCATATTGTCTAAATGAGTATTGGGGCCCCATGAATTCTCCTACATGTATGGGAAGGAAAGATGGGGGCCCTCCAAGTGAGGCTCCTGCGGGAGCCCTATACTCCCCAGTCCGAGACTGGTATATTATTATCTTATGAATTAAAATGTATACAAATGTCAAATTTAGAGAAGGAGGGAGTTTTTTTTTTCATGGAGCTCCAACTGACAGGCCCGTTTCCAGAAGGGGTCAAGGGGGTGCCGCCCCCCCCCTAAATTTTTGCTGGCCCCCCTAAAATTTTCACGGTAGACTTGCAAATGAACTATAATATGGTGATGAACTATAATATGATTGGATCGGACCCCCCTAACTTCAATCGGGCCCCCTACATTTTTGGGCTAGCTACCGGCCTGACAACTGACGTCCCTGCCTCTAACGAAGAACAATACAACTTTCAATGTTCTTTAGTTTGCAGAGCTTCCTTTCAGAGATAAAGTAATAATCATTACGGATAGCATAGTAAACTGTAGAATTGAAGTGGGTGTTAGATTTCTTTCCCTTTGTGTAGCTACTCTTAATGTATTAATCGACTAAGTTATTCATTTGTATTAATGAAAATCACATAAGGTAAGTTCTTTATCGTGTTAATTGTGTGGTAACTACTATTATGACTTCCGGTAATTGTCTCCCCGTTCCCCCAGGTCTATAGCCTGAACATTAAAGATAAGAGGCCGAAATAATATTTGGGTTGCTAACTTGATTCATCTCAAAATCATACCTACCTACATACCATGGGGGCCCGAAGAAAATTTTCTAAGGAGGGGACCATCTACCTCGTTGCTATATTGTGTTTGGTATTTTTTTTTATTTGGAATAATGAAATCTTAAGAAATTTAAGTTGTTTTTGTGAGCCAGAGGAGGGCTCGGGCCCCACCCTGCCCCCACCTTCGGGCGCCCATGCTACATACCAACAAATAACTGAAAGTTCCAGACTGGAGGGGAACAAATATACATTTTAATCAATAATGTATTTATAGGAGCTTAACGAAATACGTGAAACTATTTATATTGATGGAGTTTCGCCACCTTCGCCTCCATGCACAAGATAATATATGAGTAAAGTAAGTGCGTAAATCCTTCAGACCATTACATCACACGATAACCCTTGAACGAATCCACTTTTTGCAATAAATAGCTAAAGCAATTACCTCGGCCATGTTCGTTAGTAGAATCAGTCCGTTAACATCTTAACGAATTACGACGACTTAAACGTCCATCCGTTACTCCACACGATAACTCTTGAATTTGAAGGGAATTGTTGAACTCTGATTTTCTTTCTTGCAATAGATGAAAACCAAACCAAACCAAACCAAATCATTTGAAGTAACAAACCTATTTGTTGAGCTGCTGCAACGCCATCTGTTAGAGACTGGCTGAACTATGTCCAATCTGGTGACGAACGAACGTATGGTTAGAGCGCTAACAGTGTGAGTTTCCTCGGGGTTCTCTCGTTTGCTCCCACTCTCTTCATTCCACCATTTCATTCATTACTCATCATCACCGCCTCCTTTAGCCTAACCGGCATAACCGTGGGACGTAAAACTCAAAGATTTCATTTTCATTTCTTATCCTAATGAATAAGTGTTAGTACATATTAAGTGCATATTTTAACACATTTAACCACATAGTTGCATGCATATCTCATGAATTTTAATTGCATAAAAATCCAATTACCTATTTATTTCTCATCTCTCTTGTAGCTTTACAAGTTGTACCTTAATATTTCGAGTACTTAAAAATAAAATTTACAATCCTCTATTCTTCTCACCAATAATAACTTTCGTCCATACGAGTGGAAGATATACCGATATATGTTCCGACCACTATCGACTCAGAATATATTTCATAAATTTGTATATATATACCTACGTACGTAATTCTGTATGTCACTTTTCGATTTTTCACCCACAAAAATTGCACATCGTCAAATCAATTTGTATGAATTGAAATTCATTTATGTCTATGTTGACTAGTTGATGATTGAAATCTATTTTGTTATCAAACTCATACACTTTTTGTCAACTTACAGAGTAATAACATAAAATTTCCCTTTGACGTAATTGAAGAACTAATCTACTGTAGATAGATGATTCAATTTTTTCAAATCATTTTCTATATTTGTTATATGTATTATATTATCTGTTCGATGATTTAACCTAGAAAGCTGCTTTATCTTGGAAATGGACTTATTTTTGGGGGGAGGAGGAGGTACGATTTTAGATTAAACACTAACAAGAATAATCCAACTTTTCTGACAATAATACCTTCACATTGCATAAGAGAGCAAAATACTATTATTTAATACACGAGGGGTGATCAGAAAGTAAAGTTACAGAGCCTGCAGTGAAACGTGTATATATTAATTTATACAACCAATACAGCCAACAGATAATACGTACATTAGGTTATTTTTTGAGTAGTCTCCATTATCGGTAGAGGCACTTGTTGCATCGTGGAATGAGTTTGAAAACTCTCTCCTGGTAAAAATTAGGTCCTTGAGTGTTCAGCCGCGTTGTCACGAAGTGTTTCACCTCCTCGTCTGAAGCAAAGCGACGGCCTCCTAGGTGTTCCTTCAAGTGCGGAAACAGGTGCAAGTCGCTTGGACGAGGTCCGGGCTGTAGGGAGAGTGGTTGGTGGTGTCCCAGCGAAACTGCTTCAACAACGTTGTGGTTGTCTGGGCTGGTATAGCCAAGACAATGGAATTTTCTCTACCAGCCGCAAACTTTCGATACCATTCTGCGACATGTTGTCGAGACATTGCAGTCTCTCTGTAAACCCCATCAGGAAGTCGCGGTCGGAAAGAAGGATTACCACCGGCACCCGTCCGTGGCGGCACGACGATCTATTTGTCCAAAGTTGCCGACCATTTGCCGAGGCGGCAAGCGGTCGAAAATCGTGAAATAAAATGCCCTTTACTGACTCTTTACCGACTGTTGCCGACCGGCAGAGTCGGCAAAACAGTCGGAAAGCCCTCTTTCCGACCCTCTGCCGACTCCTTATACCGTCCTATTTTCGACGGCGGCGGCGGCGCATTTAATGCTAATTTCCAACTGTTTGCCGACTGCTCGGCAAGGCAACTGTTCGTCGCGGTCGAAAATCGCGAGAAAAGACGCCAGTGTCTGGCGCCGGCAATCCGACCACGGCATCTGGTCGGCATGGATAAATTGTCCGACTGTAGACGACAGGATCCTGATGGGGAACCTCTACCAGCTGCCGGTGAACTTCAGCCACGGTTACATGTTTCGCACACCACAAATCGAATAACTGAGCAGACTTTTTCGCGAGACTAGTTTTCCAAACGAGTCGTCATTTATGTTTACCTTCAACTAGCAGCTTAGGTACTGGGTGGCTGACACTCTGCACAATTAAAATGTATTAAAATTACTGCACACTTCTCGTTCCTCTGTCATAGACGAAATTTCAGAAATATCAACCCTGTAAACTTAGTTGCTGATCCTCCCTCGTATTTTTAATTTATTAGTTTTGTCTCGTATACTGGTATCGCAATTATGATCGTCAACAAAAAGGTTAAGAAAATGGAATGAAGTATTTTGGTTTTATCTGTCTCATTTATGCCTTTTAGTAAAGGAGACGGATAAAAACGAAATATTTTAAAAGAATTTCATAGAATAAGATTTTGAAAAGGAACGGGGTAAACTCGGGAAAAACCACGCGCAACAAACTACCCCATCAGGAGGTCGCGGTCGGAAAGAGGGATTGCCGCTGTCGACGGTGGCGGACCGCCGGAGGCAGCCGGCACCCGTCCGCGGCTGCACGACGATCTACTTGTTCAAAGTTGCCGACCTTTTGCCGAGGCGGCAAGCGGTCGAAAATCATAAAATAAAATACCCTTTGCCGACTCTTTGCCGACTGTTGCCGACCGTCAGAGTCCGCAAAATAATTCGAAAGGTCTCTTTCCGATCCTGTGCCGACTCCTTATGCCAGCCTCTTTTCGACGGCGGCGCCGGCGCATTTGCTGCGCCTTTACGGCTGTTTGCTGACTGCTCGGCAAGGCAACTATTCGTCGCGGTCGAAAATTGCGCGGAAAGACGCCGGTGTCCGGCCCCGGCAATCCGACCGCGGCATCTGGTCCGCATGGACAAATTGTCCGACTACAGGCGGCTGAATCCTGATGAGGTAACATGGGCTGGTATCGAACCCTGAACTTCTCTCACCAAAAGTAAGCTCTCTTCCACTGACCCACCGTGTCATCCATCAACAAAAATAAATAACATGTATAATTTATAAATATAAAAGCGAAATCGACATTGGGTGACGCTTTCGCATGACGAAACGCCTGGCAGCGTTAAAATGAAGTTTTCAACATAGCTCTTGTGTCTAGAACTATCCATAAATCGAGAGAAATTCGATTTGAATGTTCTCGTTTCACGTCCCACGATTAAGCATAGAGATGATGATTATGATAATGGATGAAGTGATGGAATTAAGAAAGTGGGAGGAAACAAGAGAAAACCGAGAAAGCTCACAAACGTAATGTTTGTCCATCACATAGTTCATTGGTGCAGCTGTTGCTGCTGGTAATCATGCAGAGAAAGGAATTTCAGCACTCTTTTCTTTATCGCAGCTAGAATAACTGCCCAGCTAGAATAATAGACGGCAGGAGCTGGGATCGAACCACGGACTTACGGCACCAAACGTAAGGATTCTACCAGTCTAATTGATAATCAGTGTCCATTGCATTGCAATGCAGCCAATTTTTCATTTGATTATTATCAACTACCCATAAGTTGAGACAATTGTTCATTATAATGTCCATTGCATTATAAGCCAATTTCTTATTTGATTATCAACTATCCGTAAGTTGAGGTTTGCAATGGAACCAATTTCTCATTTCATTATCAACTGTCCATAAGTTGAGGTTTGCAACGAAGCCAATTCTCATTTTATTATCAACTGTCCATAAGTTGAGGTTTGCAATGGAGCCAATTTCTTATTTCATTATCAACTGTCCATAAATTGAGGTTTGCAATGGAGCCAATTTCTCATTTCATTATCAACTGTCCATAAGTTGAAGTTTGCAATGGAACCAATTCCTCATTTCATTATCAACTGTCCATAAGTTGAGGTTTGCAATGGAACCAATTTCTCATTTCATTATCAACTGTCCATAAGTTGAGGTTTGCAATGGAACCAATTTCTCATTTCATTATCAACTGTCCATAAGTTGAGGTTTGCAATGGAACCAATTTCTCATTTTATTATCAACTGTCCATAAGTTGAGGTCTGCAATGGAGCCAATTTCTCGTCACTAATCAACTGTTCATAACCTGAGATATGATCATCAAAGCTTCCATAGCATTGTAATGGAACTAGTTTCTCATTTTATTCTCAAGTAGCGTCAATTACCTGCTTCTCTGCGTTAAAATAAAAAAATAGTAATATCTCCAGTAGTTACCCCATGCCGTAAACGTCGCCAACACCTAGTGGCCCACTTGCGGGTAAATGTCGATCGTCGATATAGCGACGCATCGAAGGATTGCCGCTAGTGTCCCACTGGCGGCAGGGTTTCGTTGAGTCGAAACAGATATCTCGAGTCGGGGTGTTGGAGTTACCACCGCGTAGTAGCGAGGACTTCATTTTGGTCCACGCTCCTTCTATTTGTCGCGGAGAATCGCCAAGAGGCCAACATGAACTATCGCCAGTCATGTGCATGCGGTTATTATTGTATATTATTTTTTCCTGACAAATTGTTCCTAAATTGAGCTCCGGGAGTCAAAATAAACCTCTGCCTCGACATCATGAAGTGAAACATCTTGAGATAAGTGCGATAATTGTTTGAATTTAGATGGCAACTGTCGTCAAACATTAGAAAGTGAGTATGGAAGAACTATGAAATAAAGTAAATAGACACGCGTCATTAAGTTATAAAATTATGTAGCGAACGCATTTTATCTTATCACAAACAGTTATCGTCTAATATACACGGTTAAAGAAGCACTCTGATTGACCAAATTAAAAAGATCTCCATCCACGATTTATCCTTTACGAGCGACGTTTCCTTTATAGCCTCCGTGGCGAATTCGGAAGAACACCCGCCTAGTAATCATAAGGTTGATGGGTCGAGACCCCTCGTGGGCACTTTATCGATACTTTTTCTAAGTATTTTTTAAGACTCACCTTAATGTAAACAAATCACACAAATAGGCGATTTAACATATTTTGGGGGATTAGTTTTGTGGTTCATTGGCGTTTCATCGCGTCTCTGCCGCTGGTGGGATGCTGGTGGTATAATTTTCAAAACGGAAGAGGGGCCACCGCGGAACGTCGCTGCGGGGCCGCCAATTTTCGGCGGTATGTCGCTAATTGCCCATCGGTGGTCCACCGACGCTTACGGCATGGGGTACTCACCTTTTACTATTACTGAAGCGCTTTGATATCGGTCATTTTCGATCATTTTTATGTATTTCCGCTCCCTCTCTCCGAAGTTGCGAGGCTGAATTTGGATTTAAACGACATTGAAAGTATCACTATTCATCTCAACGATCCCGAAGAATAAAGATTCGACATTAATAACGGTCATTTTCGATCATTTTTAATATCTTCTCCTCCACCTCCCCTGAGTTACACTGTCAAAGTGATATAACAAAATTCATTCCAGGTTTGAAGCTCATCTGTGTTGTAAATTTGACCGAGATCGGTCAGGTAGTTCAAGAGTTATTAAGTCACGAACATAGTCACTTTCATTTTTATATGTATTGATTTTTATATATATCCAAAGTAGTTTTCAAAACATTTTCGAAGTTTGTTCATCTTTTTAGGCTTTGTTGTTTTTGTGATTCACATAGAAGCAGGAGTTCTTTATATTTTAGACTTTGACTCATAACTTTCGAGAAATAAATACGAATAGAAAATCGTTTTAAGGGAAAAGCCATGACGTGGAAACTCCACTAAAAGCAAAAGTCACACAATCTGCTGACTTCATAGTGTACTAAAGCATGAAGTAGTGTACAACATGAAGTACAGAGTCACACTTCATGGTGTGACTATGTACTTCATGCTCACTACATAGTCGGCCTTTTAGTACACTACGAAGTGTACTAAAATTTTAGATTCTTAATAGAGGTTTTAACGTTAAATTTTGAAAGAACTTCAAATACATAAATATTTATTTGCTATATTAATAGAAAATACATTATTTATGGCAGTGTGTACCAACGAAGTTGAACGTTAAGTCTATCAATTTGTGGATAAACTAGGTTTATCTTTGAACAGCCGATCTTCGGTCTCTAGTTGATCTTGGTTAGTCAGTTAGACAATGCTGAACCAAATGTACTGAACGTAGATTTTCGATGGTACAACGAAATTCCTTGAAATTCGTTTAAGTTAGAAAGTTCAATTTTTAACTTGTTTGCATAAATGCTCAATTGAACTACGTTGGTGCACATGAGATAATACAGGTTTGGAGAAGACTGAAGTTCACAAAATCCAAACTGATATAAAATAAATACTATTTAATTTCTTCTATCTGCATACACTATTCCATTCTACCAGTTGTTTGTAGTTGATTTGGTGGACGATATGTCTTAGACACACCTGTAATGAGATTAAACAAATAAATAATTGAAGAATCTGGAAAATCGACAATCGTAATTTAAGATATGAGACGTAACATTGACAAACTCAGTTCCATACAAATTAACCAAAATCAACATGATTTCTTTTGCATTTGATTATGTATATAGGGTGTTCTAAAAATCACAACCACGAACTACAGAGCACTATATTCTATAAGTCAAAATAAATCAAAAAGTTGTACGTAATTCCATACGTTTCGGGTCTTCGTCTGGAGAAGCGATTTGCATTATATGGCAACATCGCAGATAAAGAAAAGGAAAAACATAAAGTAGACATACGAAATCATCATCGATTCTGTTCAGATGACAGTTAAAAGTCAATAGTAGTTGACACTACCACATTTGAGAGCAGTAGCGTAACGCAAAAATGTCGGGGACCCCGCAGGATTATTTTTGGGCCCCTCTTCCCATGCCCATTAACTTCCCACTCTATTATGTTCCTGTAGAAGAGAATGGTTAATAAATCCATGGAATATAATAAAATTACAATTAAAATTAATAATACTCACCGAAAAAGGTAAAAATTATTTTCCCTTAACCTTCGACTATTAAGATTTTTTTTTTAACTGATGTTGCTGCCAAAATTTCTTGAGCCGTGGCAAAAATGCGAACTAAAGCTCACACCTCCACACACCCACGCGTTGAGCCAATAGTTTCAGGTGTTGCTAAGCGAGAGAAAGCGAGTGGAATTCCTTCAGCCGATAGCAGCGCTTGCAACGGAAGACTTAGTGATCAAGTCAATGTAGCATTTTTTTTTTAAAGAATAGATGAATTTTTACCCAGAGCATATTTTTCTTTTCTAAAGTAAATAATGTTAAGGGAAATGGATATTCCATATTCTACTCACTTTTTGTGGTCTTTTTGTTCTTGACATTTGCTTCGCGGTGGGCCCCAAATCCTGCGGGCCTCCCTGCACTGTAGGCCCTGCGGGCCCCTCAGTTACGCTACTGTTTGAGAGTGTAACAATTTCATCTAATTGCTTGATGAATTGCTTAGTTACAAGTTAATCTGTGATGTTGCCACGTTATGAAACTTTTGAGTCCACATAGCGGCTGGCTGACGGATGCTCCGAACGGCAACCATTATATACATAGCATTTTCATTTTGCTTGACGTGAAGCTATGTTGCCCGCCATTTTTAAAACACCCGAGATATACTATACGTATATATCCTATATATCTTATATACTATATATCCTATTTTTGAATTATACTCTGTATGGTATTTGGAAACGTTGTGTGTGTTCCTGGTTTACAATTTTAAACATGTAAACCTAGACGAAACTCAATTATATATTTATTAAATAAGGATAGTATCATAAAATACATTAAATAATACTTTTAGAGTAAAAATTTTGTATGAAATTCAGAAATCAATGCAGAAAAATGTAATAATTATATCAATATCGAAACTTTCAGCATTTTGGTTCTAACTGAGCTGATTACGAGATGATACGCAAATCACAAGGAACTAAAGAGCGAATATTTCCTTATCAATGCACTTTAGCATTGTATGAAAATTCTTGTTGTTCTTAGACATCGAATCTATACTAGGTATGAGTGGTGTCTGTGCTTTTCTTAGCCAGGTTCTGGTATAAGACTAAAGTAGAACAGAAAAGTTTACAATCTGAAAGATTCCAATAGTTTTACGAAATATTAGAGAGGTTATTAACTTTGGTTTCTCGTTATTTGAGATTATAGAAGTGTAAGGTCAAATAATGTATTATAATCGAATATTTTCTTTTTCTGTAGATTCAAGTTTTCCATTGCAGCATTGTGATCAGGCCGGTAGCCAGCCCAAAAATGTAGGGGGGCCCGGCTGAAGTTAGGGAGGGCGATCCAACCATATTATAGGTCATCACCATGTTATAGTTCATTTGCAAGCCTATCACGAAAATTTTAGGGGGAAGCAAAAATTTAGGGGGTGCCCGGCCCCTCCTACATCCCCCTGGATACAGTCCTGGTTGTGATTCACTTGAATGGAAAAGCGTTCTAAAATCCCTCAACTGAACTGAATAATATCCCGAGTAGTTTGACTTCGGGTTTAATTGATTTTGAGCTTAACGTCCTTTTCAGCAGCGAGACTATATGAGACGTGGACTTACTGATTCATGGGCAATCCGAACCACATGAGTTCCGCCGGGAATCGAACCCAGGTCTCCTACGCCAAAGGCGTGTACGCTAACCGCTTAGCCACGAAGCTCGAATTCTATCCAGCTAAAATTATTTTATATTAAAAACAACATTTTAAGTTAGACTTAGGCTGTAATATTATGCAAGTGGAACATAGCAATTCAAACGTACATGCCGACGGAATAAATAACTGAAAATATGAGAAAAATTGTAGGCTCAATTCAGGTCCTCAATTGCATCTATTATGATAGAATCCGGAACGAAAGAAAATTTGGGTTAACGTCATGAAGTTTTCTGAGTTAGAACAGAGAAGCACCCACGTGGGAGGTTCACTGGGTGCTAACCCTCCCAAAACCTTGGTAACTCGAAACATATTTCTATTCTTTCTTAATAAAAAATATAGCTACTTGTTAAACCCTAAACATTTTGATTTTGCATTTCATTTGTACTCTTTCCTTTCCTTATACTCGTACAACCAATCCAGTTCTATATTTTTTCCTGAGAACATGGATAACCGTTTTTTCGGTTGTAGCATAACTACGGCTCAATACTACATAGATGTACACTGCAATCGATACTACTTGTCCTTCCTGACAGCTCGCTGTGCGCACGTGGTGCTCAATGCTGTGTTGCCAGCTTTTGCGTCGGGTATTGAAACACGAAATTATTCACTGCAAGTAAATCTCAGTTTTATCAAATTAAATGACACAACAATAAACTAAAAAGAATGCTTTTAATAACCAGCAGGTCTACTACTAAAATTGACATTCGACTAAAACAATGTGCATTTGTTTATATTCAAATTGGCAACGTGCGGAAAAGGTGGAATGTTTACCATTGCAGCGCGAGAGAAATGAGCCATTATAATTGGTTGAACGTGCTGTTGCCATAGAAATACTTCTTCTTACCTAATTTTTATGACCACAGGAAGGAAAAAAAACAGAGAAAAGCAATTGTCAGAATGGACAATTTATTGGACTCCTCTCAGAAAAAATCTGGGTCCGCTTGTAACTTAGAACGAGAGTGTTATATACCGGTATTGAAGATACATTACTGTAACAGTCGTCTTTACTAAGAACGAATATACCCATAGACATTAATTGAAATATTCATTCTTTGCACCAATAACATACAAAATGAATATACAGTTAAAGTCAAATGTATTTCGCACTTGTTTCTAATCATGTTATTTGACCGCCTTTTAAATCTACATCTCTAACACATCCACACAATCGTGTCCCTTTATGGCCAAGTAATCAATATTAGTGGTTTCCGTAAGTTTTATTTCGGTTCGACTCCCGAAAAGGGAGTTAATGTAAAACACAAACCCGAATAGCATTTCGGTTCCCATTTATAAGCAATAGATCTCGATTCATATAACTTTAGTGCAAGAAAAGAGACGTTAAACTCTTTTTAATCTATTACCATTAACATAACCGGCTCAAATATAAATCTGTATGAAAAAGCAAAACAATATACCAGATGTTACCTGTGTTACGTTAATACTGTGATAACACTAGATACATTACAACACATTACAACGTACCCATACCCCACACCAACATACCCCACAAACGTTACTCTTTTATGAAATCAAGAAACGTCATATTTACAATTTCCGTTGTATTTATAAAAGCTTAAATCTAGCATTTAGCCTATCAGCCAATGCTAACTGTTTTATACATAACACAAAAGGTTGTCCATGATAAAAATAGTCAACTTCCACTGGCCGTCCCGAACGATACGTTTAGCCGTTGTTATGTCCCGATACATCATAGACTACACTAGGGACTGTACTTGATAACAGAATCACTTGAGCATGATTTGTGGAAGAATGAAGGTAAAAATGACAGCTTTCTGTGTAGAATTCATAATCAAATTTTACGCAGCTTATTATAGCATTCAATAATACTGAAACTATCAAAAAAGATGAATTAACAACTGTCAACAAAAGCTCTTGTTCACCTCGTCATCGGACTATGTACCCAACAGATTCTTTCGGTACGTAGTCGGCCAGGTACATGGTCCCAGCGCGCCCGAACGCTCAATACAGTACACCGCCATTATGTTAGCAGTGACACAGAACAATCTATCAACACAAAGAAATTTGGCCATACGACACGGTATCTCAAAAGACAGTTTCCAACATCATCTGGAAGAACCTCGCATTAGAAGCGCATAGCAAACTGTATGGATACGGCCTCACACAGCGTTGTATTCAGAAAAGGTTCACAAACGTCAGAAAACTGTATGAAAGCGTACATCACGGGGAACAAGTGGAAATGGCGTAGTACTTTGGATGAGGAATGGTTCTATGTAAATGAGACCAACAGAGTTCGATCCTTTTTCTATTGTCAACTAGACCATAAGAACAGTCCTAACTTTTTTGTTGTTGCAGTGCAAGGAAAAGTTTTCCAAGGAATTTCTATTGGTAGCGAGATATTACAGTCGTGGAACCCTCCCATTCGCCCCATCAGTACCTTCTAACACCGAAGTCAACACCACTTACTTGCAAGAGGACGTCATGAATCTTCTGTCTGACACACACATCTCCGTCCTGTACAGTGATGAGATCACAAGTGTATGAATTTACATGGACAAAGCTTCCAGCCATACCCCTTGATTATTTACACGTTCTATGCAAGGAAGGCTGAAGAGACTGGAGTTTGAGTGAACTCATTTTCGTCCATTCTTGTAAAATTCCCGAATACTCCACTAAAGGACTACTTTGGGTCTTGTATCCTCGAACAGTCACTTGCTCGACGCCGTCCTCGTACCTTGCAGAATCTTCAGAAGGTTGCCAAAGCGGTATGGTGAGACAATCAACTTCCTATTCTACCCAAAAGTTCTGTACAATAGAAACTACGCCGCCGATCGATCGTTTGGGCCCATAGCTGTCACATCGAAAACAACTGGTGATGGTGAAAGATTTACTACCCAGGTAAGTGGTTCAAAGTTGAACCTATTTTCATTATTAATAGCCTTCTGTAATGGTGATTTCAAACAATCTATGCAGTACATAAAGATTAAAGATATAATAGTTAAAGGTTGTCCTTATGTTATTGTCAAGCCTTCCAGTACACTACTTATATTTCTGTGACGAGTGAGGGTTTTAAAATTCGCAAAATAGTACTTACGATCTGATTAGGAAGTAAACTGGTACTAAGATTAGCCACAGAAAAAGGTAGAGATTACTTTAATGAAGATAAATACCGGCTTACGTGTAGGGGTGAAAGTTATTGAACTCAATTAGGTCCACGCTCGGAAACATAATTGAAGTCTTAAAATTCTTTTATTCAATAAATTTAATGTTATGTAGATATGCTTGAAGGTTATTTGTTAGTTATATCGGATAAGTCAAAATTTTGTCATATTAGGAGATTATAGTATAAAATTAAAACCAATTTTAGATAATATTTAAATAAGCTACTTTCTGACCTACAATTTACTATGTAGTTGTTTCGAGTTTTGAACCAGTTTCTTCAGTGCAACACGTGAAATTTTTCCTGTACTTGATAAAGGTAGTTTGTCCACAAAGATCACTCCACCTCGGAGGTGCTTGTGCTGAGGAGTTCTCTCTGAAATAAACACAGAAAACAAAAGACACAAGTTGTTAATGTTGTGGAAATAAAGAGCCCTATTTCAGTACACATAAGAAAATTTGAAATAGAGTATTTGCTATTAACTTACATTATGTACAGTTTATCGAAACGCTTTTCTATTAAATATAGAAACTTAAGGGATTGAAGAAGTCGGATGCAAAGCGGCATAAGTCCACTTCTAACCCAAAGTGAGTTAAGACCGGAATAGTGTTAATAAGAAAATAGTTCCGCTACAAAACAATACAAATTTCCATTAGGAAGTTCTTACAATCTGATGGAATTGAAAGCAGTTGCAAGCATAGATGTTCATTTTGCTCCGACCTCACTCACCCTCGTCCTCACAGTGGCAGTTGGCTCTCACCCTCACGAAGAGAATTGTCCATCGCCCTCTCGCGCCCTCGTCCTGGCAGTGACAGTTAGCACTCGTCCTCGTTCACCCTCGCCCTCGTGCTGGAAACTTGTCCTTGCCCTCGCGCACCCTCACCCTCGCGAAGTGAGTTGTCCATCACCCTCGCCCTCGCAGTGAAAGTTGGTCATTGCCCTCGCGCACCCTCGCTCTCGCGTAATTGTAGGCGAGGGAATTTGAGAGTTAGGATGCCCTTGAGAGGGCCACCCTCGCGAGGGTGATCATCCCTGGTTGCAAGAGAGAACCAGTTCTGTACCAATACAAAACTGATTTTCTCAAAATTGTATTCTTGCGCTTTTTGCATCTGACTTCCTCAATTGTATCAAGATTATTTAAATAGTTTAATCGTAAAACACAGTAAAAGTATTCTCATGAAAGACAATAATCTGACGATGGAGGATTTTTCAAAAAATAAATACTAAGAAATAGTCCAAATAAACGTAAACACAGATGAGTGATGATGCCTTCATACTAAAAATGGAGTAATACGAGAACAAAGGTAATTCTGAAATTAATATTTCCGTTGTAATAACTTCCCTTATATTTCAATTTAATTGCAATGAAATTTTATATACATATGATACAAAATATTACTAATGCACACTTTTCTTCTATTTGGAGATATCTAAATCAATAACATGAATAAGGAAGAAAAGTAAAGAGCTGACGCAAGATTCAGTTCTTGTAAATAGACAATTGTCAAGTTCCAGAGGTTCATAGCAGATTGTAGGCGATATGTATATCGTGGAAGCCTTAAGTATTAAGGGAGCAAACTACTAAATATTTTTCAAAAGCTAACAATTTTTCTTTTGCTCGTTTTTCGTAAGTGAAAAGAGATAATGAAATGTAACTTACCACAATAATAAATCATGTTATTTTACACTCGAAAATACGAATCAAAAGAATTTTCAGTGTTGCCATCCATAGAAATTATAGTATAACCAGAATATGAATTACTCAAATATCTAGGTTAAGGCATTGTCTAGGAAAATGAACTCAACGATGCCCTGATTGATAATTGATGACTTATCATGTTGTCTTGGTTCCTTGTTAAAAACATTTTAAATAATATTTGTATTTATTTTGTAATAATTTACATAAGTTATTACAAAATAAATACAAATATTATTTAAATATAGTTAACAAGGAACCAAGACAACATGATAAGTCATCAATTACCGTTGAGTTCATTTTTCTACACGATGTCGTAATTTTTGGGTAATTCATATTCTGATTACACTATAATTTCTATGGATGGCAACACTGAAAATTCTTTTGATTCATATTTTCGAGTGTAAAATAACATGATCTATTATTATGGTAAGTTACATTTCATTATCTCTTTTCATTTACGAAAAACGAGCAAAAGAAAAATCGTTAGCTTTTGAAAAATATTTAGTAGTTTGCCCCCTTAGATGGATGAAGAAGTTCCGGGAAAGAGAATCCTCTGTCGCTTTTTAGGTTTGGTTGTGATTTACCCTCGAAATTGCGATAATTTAAGCTTTATCTATATACCTGCTACATGTCTTTTCAGTTCTTCTTCGGTCACTTGATGTCCTGGTTTCTTGATGACGTAAGCTCGTGGTAAGGATGTGTATTCTGGATGTGGAACACCAACAACTGCTGCTAACATTACAGATGGATGAGTTTGTAACAACGCTTCTAGTTCAGATGGAGAAATCTTAATAAAAAATATTAATTAATATTAATTAACAGCAAAATCACTAATTTCCATTAATATCACTTAAGTTCATATCCCAGCGTTTTATGATATTACTAAAGAAATTAAATTGAATCTTAATTATAATCATTAACATAAACCCAAGAATACGTCTAAATTTTTATTTATCTCTAACGTTTCAATGTAATCCTCACCTTCTTCATGACCTTTTTAAAAGTAAACAGAAACTACTCCTTTTAGTTACAACTCATGCTTAAATTATATAATGAAAAATAAAAGGTACGGGCATTGCACTAAACTCACTCGAATTCCTTAAACTAAATCATGTTGTGCTGCAGGTATTAATGAAACATTTTCTCCGGGAATGCGAACACAATTATAAGGCGTTTTCGGAGAACTTCGTCTGAAACCTTTTCAAGTTTTATGTCCCACGATTATGCCAGCTAGGCGAAAACAGACGGTGATGATAAGAAATGAATGAAAGGGTGCAATGAAGAAATTGGGAAGAGACGAGAAAACCCACGCACACGGTGTTTATCCACCACAAAGTTCACTTGGCGCGAGCTGGGATCGAACCCATGACACCATGCACCAGAGGTGAACGCTCTACCACTGAGCCACCGCGGCCCCTTCGTCCGAAAACAACTCATTCCGAAAAGTAAACTACTTTTCGCAGATGTTTTCCATAAGAAATTGTTTAGGCCACGTATTAGGGTTATTAATGAGATATTTGTTTATAAAATAATATTTTACAAAACTATAAAAAAAAAATACACTCTAAGAATAAACTACCCTTTGTGTCTATTTTCATGGAAGAGATTTATGAAACATTATAGGAATAATAATGAAAGAATTACTTATGCAATATGAACAAAAACACTTAAGTCAATTTTCAGCAAGTGGTCTGAAAAGAAACCTCCAAGAATAAACCACCCCCTGTAGTTTTTTCGTAAGGAATAATGTGCACAACATTATGAGGGCTATTATTGACATATGAACAATATTGCCAGTGTTGTTTTTGACAAAATCGTCCCAAAAAACATCACCCTCTAAAATAAACTATTTCTCGTAGACGTATGCAGGACAAATGAGTTATGACATATTGTCAGTTTATTACTAAAATATTTATTTATGAATATTTTAAAATCTTTGAATGATTTTCGAGAAGATCGTTCGAAAAGCTCACCGGCAAGAATAAACTATCTTCTGTAGATTTTCTCAGAACAAATGAGATACACTATACTGTTAAGTTAATAATAAATGAAATATGAACTAAATCGGATAAGCCGTTTCTGAGAAAAATGTCGGAAAATAACTCACCCCTACGAGTAAACTACCCCTTCTGAGAAATGGATACAATCGTTAGAAATGTTTTTGAGAAAATCTTTTTTACCTGTATTTTCACTTTCAGCAAACTACCATTATTTTAGAGGTAAAAAAAAAAAAAGAAGAACTTTGAGAATGGTTGATATGTTGAATGGCATGACTTCTAGGCGAGTGTACATAAAGATGAACATACCATCCATGCATATGCCTGGTGTGAATGATTAAAAACCCAGGAAAAATCTTACTCTGAGTGGCTGGCTTGAACAGTATTTTACAACTTTTCATTCGAATATCTCCACCGAGAATCGAACCCGGAGCTGTTTACAGCAAAGACGTGCACGTTAATGACTACGCTACGCGAGGTCACTCTTTTGTCGTGTAATAGAAGCCATGAGACGCAATTAAAGCAACAGTGTGTGTTTGCATAGTAATAATAAATAAGACACTGAAGAAGATGGCAGTTCTCATTGAAATTTTCATCATAAACATTTAAATTCATACTTGGGATTAAGTTAATAACTTGATATTATTATTTTGTTCATCATTGTTAATGTTGAACTTTTAATTAACAAGTTATTTTAATGTAAATTGCTTTAAGAATGATTCATTTTGCTAACTACATACGTACGCTATGAAAATGCATCATCTAAACGAAATAAATCAAGAACTTATGATTCGATGCAACCAAATAGTAGAACTATCAGTCAAGCAGCTTGGTGTTACTATTACTAACTCTATCAGTTATTTTCCATCCCCTCTATTGACTATTTAAATTGCATAATTGAATAAGTGACTAAAGGAAACAAATAGGATTTTATGGTAGGTGAAATAGCTTTCCACAGGGAGAAAATCCACTTAATTTATCATATAAGTAAAATACAACTGTAGTCACAAGTAAAAACATAAAACATAAGTGTAATCTATTTAACATACTAATTATTAACGTATGTCGTTTGTCATATTGGAGACTTTTAATAAATCTAAATTGACTTTTAATATTTCTCGCTTTCAAAGCCTATGTCTATTTCTGTTAGTTTATAGTAAACCACAAATTTCAGCTTCATACATTCGGTTTAACATTAGGTAACATCGAGAAGTACAAATTCATATTTATGGTTCCTTAATGGAAACCGAATATTTGGTTTAAAATCAGTTTTATACTAAAAATAAGTTACACTTATGAAACAAATTGTGAAATATGATGCTATGAAGTTTGACAAGTTAGAATACTGCATATATGACTACAATTACAG
Organism: Thermobia domestica; assembly: GCF_964235325.1. Lineage (NCBI taxonomy): Eukaryota > Metazoa > Arthropoda > Insecta > Zygentoma > Lepismatidae > Thermobia > Thermobia domestica. The sequence goes on along the minus strand of NC_137471.1, from coordinate 15,086,316 downwards.
AACAGAAAATGTAATATGTTAAACCAGTGATAGATAAGCAATGGCCCGCAGGTTATATGTGAACCCCTGAAGAGTTCTATCTGCTCAGGACATGATTTCTAATCTGACTAATGAAAAGAAGAACAGGGTTCATTCCAAACAAGAAAAAAATGTATTAGAAAAAGACTGATAAATGTGGGAACTTCTAAGAATCAGTGCATCCAAGTTCGAACCAGATTATTAAAACTTCTATCGTTAATACAGCATACTCTTACAAGAATTTTGTAAAAGTGCCATTGATGATTTTAATAAATTATACCGGCATAACCAAAGTTATTTTCATTCTTTTGACTCTGTTCTGAAAAAAAGTTTTACCCATCATTCAGTTAAACGATGGAAAATGTAGTAAACATTTTCTAACGTTAGCTGTATTCTAGGTGGAGAGGCTTGCATGGAACATCAACCACCAGATCGTTATATATATATATATATATATATATATATATATATATATATATATATATATATATATATATATATATATATATATATATATAGAACCCCATATATAAAAGCGAACATAATGATCATAATGATAAGAATTACCTCCGATTAAATTGAGTTATTAGATGAAAAAGGTTTTGATTGAACCACAGAAGAATCTGTATTTACTTTATTTGGAAGTTAGAAAATCTGACGTACCATTATTTTCCCCTGAGCTGCTCACTATAGGGAACAGTTTTTAAGAATTACATTTTAGGCCAAGCCTAAAGGCAGTGGATGGAAGTTGTGCTTTTCTTGATAAATTTGCAAAGCTTCCACCAAACTCTTGAAAGACCAACATCGTCTTAAAATAAATTTACGTTGAAACAAAATAATAATTTTCTAACCTTTTCTTTCTAAATACAGCAGAAGAATAACTTACGTGATGTGCCAAATACTTAAATGTCTCCTTTAATCTGTCTTGAATAAATAACTGTTTCTTCTCATTAAAATATCCAATGTCTCCTGTTCGAAGCCAACCATTTTCGTCGAAGGCCTCTTTCGATTCCTTAAATAAGACACAAATACAGTACATCAATGGAGTGGCTAACCAGAAGGGGGTTCAAGCTTCAAACTTTATATAATTTCAGATTTTTATTGAGATATATTAATGTGGTAAATGCTTACTTTTTACACAAAATCTTGCTGAAGTAGGATTGAAATCTCAAAAGCTCCCCTTGCATACTTTACAGCATTAATCATACTATATAGCAAATTAATAATATTTATAAAACAACATAATATATAACTACCTGAATCTCTTCGTAACTCTTACAATATGCTTGATTTGATTTGATTTGTTTTTTTAAAGTTTAGTGTCCCTTTCAGCAGCGAGGCAATATGAGACGTGGACGTGGGATAAGAACTTCATGAGCTCCGCTAAGAATCGAACCCCGGTCTCACATGCCATAGTAGCGTACGCTAACCGCTTAACCACAAGGAACCTCTCCCTTAGGATATGCATTTCAGTGGAAGTGTATGGACAACAATCCGCAACATAATTTGACATAAATGTTTGAATCTCCCCTATCCAATTAAGATACATCATTTAATCAAAATAAACGTCATAAAAATTCAGCTTGAGGCAGGTATTATGTTCCAATATTAATTTCAAATAGGTCAACCATTTTCCTATGATGCGATCACAAACAACAAATAACGTCGTTTTTGGACCTACACTTCATATCTTTCCTCAACTCTATGTAAAAGCGAATAAGTACACGGAAAAGCGAAAACTTATTTTTCCTTTTATGTTACAAGAGTTATTTACAAAAATCTGGATATGCATTTTTTAAGCAAAGAAACAAGCTTCAGGTACAGATGTTAAACGAAAAACAGGTCCAAAATTATTTAAAAAGAGGGTTTGAATCCTTTGTGCACTGACTGCTTCAAGCGTATACTCTCCTTATGGCTTCTTTCCACAAAAGTCAAATAAAAGTGGAAAACATCACAATTCAAACTGTACATTCATATTTCTTAATTTATTTTGTATAATCAAGTCCTACCCGCCGATCTACTGATAGCACGAATCTCTGGTTCATGTGGTCCTGGGTTAGATTATTTTCCTCTCTGCTTATCTAATTGTTGTGGGGAAATTCTTTAAGGATTTTTCTTCCTCTCTTGTTATCTAATTGTTGTGGGGGATTTCTTTAAGGACATTCTTCTTCCTCGCTCCTTATCCAATTGCTGTTGGAAATTCTTTAAGGATATTCTTCTTCCTCTCTTCTTATCCAATTGTTGTGAGGAAATTCTTTAAGAACATTCTTCCTCTCTTGTTATGTAATTGTTGTGGGGAAATTCTTTATGGACATTCTTCTTTCTCTCTTGTTATCTAATTGTTGTGGGGAAATTCTTTAAGGACATTCTTCTTCCTCTCTTGTTATCTAATTGTTGTGGGGAAATTCTTTAAGAACATTCTTCTTCCTCTCTTCTTATCTAATTGTTGTGGGGAAATTCTTTAAGGACATTCTTCTTCCTCTCTTGTTATCTAATTGTTGTGGGACAATTCTTTATGGACATTCTTCTTCCTCTTTTGTTATCTAATTGTTGTGGGGAAATTCTTTATGGACATTCTTCTTCCTCTCTTCTTATCCAATTGTTGTGAGGAAATTCTTTAAGAACGTTCTTCCTCTCTTGTTATCTAATTGTTGTGGGGAAATTCTTTAAGAACATTCTTCTTACTTTTTTTTTTTAAATTCATATTCTGAATTAAGACCCAACAATGATGGATGCTTAAAGCTATTACAAAATTAAAAGAAAAGAATGTATAAATATTTCGATAATCACCTTCGGCCTGTTGAGGTATCCTTTCATCATGTTCGGTGAGTAAATAACAATTTCTCCAATTTGATTTGGGCCTAATGATTTTCCTGTTTCTATATCTCGTATCTATAAAATAAAATAAAGCAAGCATGAATTTAATTATATATGTGTATATGTGTGAGTGCTTTGTTAATTACATTATATGTTTTTAACTGTCTTACAGTAATAATAATAATAATAATAATAATAATAATAATAATAATAATAATAATAATAATAATAATAATAATAATAATAATAATAATAATAATATATTTAGGGAAAAGGTTTAGATTTGATGCGTAAATTTGTTGTTAGAAATCTTTTATGGAGAAATATTATGATCATAGTTTTTTTTTTTTAATTTATGAAACTTCTATGCTTATAAGTGGCTCTGGCGAACAAAATGATAAGTGACACTTCCCCGAGCTCTTACGTGGAGTGTGTTATGATTGAACCACAGAAGAGTATATAGATAGTTTGATTTGGGAAATGTACCTGTAGATTGCAGGACAAGCTTGTTTGATATATGCCACTGCATTGAATTGCATGGGAGTGATCATCCTTCTTTTCCAGTTTCATTGGAAACTTAGAAATGATGGCATATCATTGTGTCCATCCGAACCACTTGTATGTAAAAATGTTATTTTCAATGTATTACTATAAAAACTGTGGATATATATATATATATATATTAAGCATGTGTACCATATATATTTAGTAACTATTATTTTTATATCGTACCCCTTATGTTTTATATGTTAAAAATACAGAAATAAATAAAGAATACAGTTAATATGTAACTTACTTTTGCTTTCGTTGAAGGATATAGATACAGACCAGAGCGAATATCTTCAGCATCTTTAAAAGGAATATAAATATTAAATATTAGAAACTAAGTCTTTGAGTGATTATTTTTTGCAAATTATACCAATAATATTATTTATATCACACAAATAATTACTAGTTGTAATCCACGTAATATTTACCTGAGCAAAATATATAACTGCAGAGCTGAAATATGTTTCTTCAAAAGCAGTCTCCTTAATATTTCACAAGCTTCTTCCAGTGGCATCATTAGTAATCGAAACCTTTTCTTAAGGCCTTTTTAGAAAATAAAATAATCTTAGATCGTAGTCTTACGCATATGTCATCTGGTGTGTCGCATTGGGTCTATTTCGGCTGCATTATCAGTTTGACAACTACACAAAAATTAGAAACAAGCCGAAATAGAGAGTACTACTACTGACAGAAGGGAAATATTGTACGAGGTGTGTGAGAAAAGTAATGAGACTGGCAACACTGCGGGCGATCTGGCAACGTTGTGTCTACCGGCCTGTGCTAGACCGGTTTGTTTATCCCTTCCACTTCCTCAGTCCCGTTGCCAATGTGTGTGTAATTACACAAAATGTGTGCAATTTTGTTCTGTGTGTGCATTTTGTGTGTAATGCTAATCTGTGTGCATTTTGCGTGTAGTTTTGGCACAATTCAAAATTTTGATCATTGCTGATTTTTTGCGAAGTTCCTTTCATTCAAACATTCATTACTTCCATTTTTTCTGAAAATTGGCTTCTAAAAACTACGAGCGCCAACGCCTGACTCCAGGGCGACGCAATAAAACCTATCTTTCTTCCTGGGTACCTAAATCTAGTTTCTCAGAAGTGGGTGCCATTACCGTTGGCCCACATCCCCAATCAAGGTCGCTTTGTTCAAGCAAAGCAATATTAATGAATGTTTACCGTCGATGTTGGCCAAAACATGAGGCGGAAGGGGATAAGAAGTCTTTTTTTTGTTTGTATGTTTGTTTGTTTTCACACCACTTTTGTCAAGAAAATGCCATTTTGCAAACAGATGAACGACAGGGTGAACGGAAGGGATGGGAGGTCTTTCATTAAACGAAGGACAAAAATGGAAAAAAGTGTGTATGTGTGTGAGAGAAGTGAAGTTAAATCAAAGATTCAACCAAGTTTTACTGAATCAACTGGTGTGACTTGGTTAATGTAAAAACTTGTCAGGATGACTGGCCGATGTCCAATTAAAAGCATTAAGTACAATGAAAGTGATTGAAAGTGACAATGGGCGGGAAGATGACGGTTTTACTATAATAATAATAATAATAATAATAATAATAATAATAATAATAATAATAATAATAATAATAATAATAATAATAATAATAATAATAATAATAATAATAATAATAATAATAATAATAATTCGCTGAATCTCTGAACAATGACTGGTCGGTGTACGTATAGGTATGTACGTCATTAAACATAATATACATATAGATAGGTTGTTATTTATTGTGCAATTTTGTGTGCACTGTCTTCCAGTTTGTGTGTAAAATTGTGTAATTTGAACGGAAGGTGTGTGTAATTTCTCTTGCCGTGTCTGGCAACACTGTAAGTCCGAGTTACAACTCCGTACAGCTAACGCATTATTTTTGACAGCGCCATCAGTGAAGTGAAGTTGTCTTTTTGTTGTATGTTAGAGGAATGGAGCAACGGAATTTCCATCAGTGATTTTTTTTTTACCTCAAAACGCATTACTGTTGTTCCTCAACCCCCTTATTCACCTGATTTGAGTCCTTGTGACTTTTTCCGGAAATTGAAACATGTCCTAAAAGGATGTCATTTTGGAACTCTGGAGAACATGCAAAAGACTGTGACTGACCAGTTAAAAGCCATACCAGTTGAAGACTTCCAGCGCTGCTACCAAGAGTGGGAACAACGACTCTGCCGGTGTATAGTTACCCAAGGGAACTACTTTGAAGAGGATAACATTATTATTTAAAAAAAAAAAACACATAAAATCCTTAGTTAGTACAAAATTAGTCTCATTACTTTTCTAATACACCCCGTACGTTACAGGTTAATCTGAATTTAGGTTCAGGAGATATTCTCCTCAGGCCAAATCATGTCGCCCTCAGCTCATATCGTACTTCTTTGATGGTAACATGACGGTTTTACATGTCCCAAATCTGTACATATTCAACACGATTGTCAGTTTGGTTTGTCGAAGACTTATCGGAACGTGGTTTCCTATTAACTGATATAAACCGTTTTTTGAAGTATTAATACAGTGAGTGACAAATGAAAATGCTGTATTTTAAGTATAAACTAATGAATCTCTAATTGCACAAAGGACTTTAATGTACTTTCAAACGCTAGAGAAAAAATGTTTAAACCCAGGATTGCAGATTTCTCTTACACTCGACCTTCAGTTCAATGTTACGGTTACACAATTATAACATCTTCTATGTTTGTCCCTCTTATACACAAAGTTGTATATACCTCTAGAGAAAATAGAAAATCTCATAAATCAAATTACAGAAAAATATGACTTACGTCCTTTCTGAGCTATTTTCTTTTGTTAAAGAAAATATTATACCTTGACCTAACCGGCCAATCCCGTCCAACGTAATCAGTATGTCATTAGTTTTGTATCCGGTGCAATAGTCCAACATAGTGGCGTACGCAAGTGGGAGTTTCGGAATTTCAATCCTTCTTAAATAACATATTATGCAAAAATAAACATTTATTATATTAAGATACGCCTGAAATGATATAGGTTCTATATTTGAGAGCTTGAACCCCCCGTTGAGAAACTTCTGAGTACGTCCCTGGGCCATCGTACTCACTACATCCCTGGGCTTTTATCTATCGAAATATTGGAAAATAAATGGTAGGGAAGCTATGAATGACGGACTGTAATTTAGATAAAGGTTCAATGATAGAATCTGCCATAATCAGACCAAACACAAACAAAACTTCATAAATACCACTATCTGCGAAGAACTTGAAGGCATTAAAGATTAAAAGGTCGTGTATAGTAGTGAAGCTAAACCATACCATTTCCATCTTCATCGTAGAATATAGTTCTTCAACCAATAAATATTTTGAATCCGACCAACATTTCTATGAGCCTAATAGATACATCAAATTCAAGATCTGATTACTCCAATAACTGTTTCGAGGTTACTTTATTTAACATCCGTCTATACGTAATAAAACGAAGATTTGAGAAGATTCTTGAAGAAGGAAATTTAATAAATATATCAGGAAAAAGTATTTTCATTTAAAACAATTATGAAATGCAGAAGGTTCTTTCAAGAAATTTCGCTTTATTTGTGTTCGAAAAGATAGACCACTCAAACATTTCGTAAGGATTGTTCATATAAATATGGGTAAGATAAATATATTCATTTATCAAATATGAAAATTGTCAAAAGAAGTAAACTATGATCTTCTTTGACCTTCAGAATTGAATAATGTTACAATTACTTAGCAAAATAGGTTAAATATACTTTAAACTACTTCCAAGGTACTTTATTTAAAGAAAAGAAAATCCAAAATTCAATTATGCTGTGCTAACTTTATATTTCTTGAGGTCTAATTCGGGAGAGTAAAACTCCCGGAAGTAGGAACTAAATACGCGGTTGTGATTGGTTGGCGTTATCCGTTTCTAACTTACTAGAATACATATACAGGAAATCAAACGCTTGCTGCTGTCGGTTCTCGTACCCGAGTGCTTCTTAATATTCTCAACACAAATAAGATGAGAATAATACTCAAAAAAGTGATTCATTTACTTTTGTGCAGATAAGCAGTAGTAGTAGTAGTAGTAGGAGGAGGAGGAGGAGGAGGAGGAGGAGTTGGAGTACTAGTAGGAATAGTAGTAGTAGTAGTAGTAGTATTGGTGGTGGTAGAAGGAGGAGGAGGAGGAGGAGAAGGAGAGATAGTAGTAGGAACAGGTTAGAAGCCCTGCAGGGCTCGTTTTGTTTCATCTTGACTGCCATGATATAAATTTTGTGATCAACTTAAAACAACTGGATAGAGTAGCGCGTAAAGCAGCTGGCTAAGATAGTGCGCAAAAAGCGTACTTCCGGGAGTATTGCTCTTCCGAGTGGGTCGTATTTCTTGTACTTGACTAAAATCTATGGAATAGAATTCCCGCCTGAACACCTGCTAAGATGTCTCTGTAAACATACGTTGATAATCTATTAGGGTGGTGGATTTTTTTTTGTTACTTGTTCTGACAGTTCTGCGTCAACTATAGAATGATGTGTATTAACCAATTAACAGCCCTACAAAGTAATTGAATGTAAGCATAGCTCTTATATTAGACAAAAATACCCACATGGAGCCACCCAGATTGCTTCATGAAGAACAAATTAAAAACAAAATAATTTTTTCATATAGTAAGGTACCTGACTGGTTGTCGTCACATAGTGTTAGTCCACAACTAGCTTCTAAAATAAGGAACTTTATTTTGTACATTTCAATATTTAACTAACCCTATAACATTCGTGCATCATTTGCAAAAGTAAAGAAGCATTTCAGTGTAGAAAAAAGTATATATTTATTGCGCTATGAGTGAAGGTAAGTCAAATAAACTCTAGGTGACATATATGTATACTCGTATAATTGATTTAGGAAATACTTACATCCAATCATCCAGCATTCCGTGAGACCATAACCCTGAAAGAAGATAATAACATTGTAAGGACCCCCATATCATAACAGAAGCACATGTTAATACAACAGGTGTTATTGATTACACACAATGAAGCAGACAAGAAGCCAACACGGAAGACACCGGAGGAAGCCGAAAGGTGACGGACCTCACGAAAGGACCCGAATAGGACAAATAAAAGAGCAACCACGGAGGAACCTGGCATCAGTCGACCAACTGATCAGCTAACCATCACCTGCTCTGAAGTCGTATTGGACTAGGAGTACACCTTTCCTATTCCCCATGTCCCATTGGGCTACGGATCCAATCTTCAACTGAAACCTTGCGAGGCTGCCGTGAGCTAATGGGGTTATCCACAATCTCACTTATACACCTTGCCAGTATTCTGTGTTCTGGATGCTGCCATGAGCGGAAGGGGCACCCGGCAAAACATCGATATCCCTTCATCTGGTCATTAAAGAAAGACACTATTTACTCTTTGTAATCAAAGACATTTGTAATTAGAACTTTGTAATAAAATTGGTGAAGAGAGAAGACTCGTCCGGACCATCATCTAGTCTCTACCTATAAAGTCTTTGCGATGTAAATATTGTATTTTATTTACGTAACAGTTTCAAAGTTGACTCAAAGAATCCCACTTAAATTTACTATTTTTTTTATTATAAACTTCCATTATACAGAGTCCTCTTGAAAAAAATGTATACACTCTTTGTTATTCTGTACTAGAATACTGGCATTGAAAATTGTTCTGAAATTTAAGTATGTTCTAGTATGTTTTTTCACCCAACAGATGACGGCATTGTTTTCACTTAAAATTATGTCGTAGTTCGGTTTATTCATCATCAACGTCGGTACTATCTGCACGGTTAGCAGTGATGCCAACCCATGGGGAAAATCCCATATTGTGGGATTTTTGATAAAAATTTCTCGAAATGGGATAAACGGGAATTTTCATTTAAAAAATGACAAGATTTATGGGATTTTTTCACATATCTATTCCATTGACACCAAGAAAATTGTCTATGTGCGAGAAGTAGATAAATGTCTTCAATAAACTTAAAATTTAATTATAATTGTGAATTTTTGTTGCTGTAAAAGTTAATGTTAGTGTTAAAAATGATTTGTACAGTGACTTGTGAATCTCAAGAAACAAGTGACAAGGAACGTTAATTGTACTTTGGTGTTAAAAAAAAAGAGAGAAATTAAAGAAACAAGAGAATTAACGGAAGAAAATAAAACGAGAAACTTCCAACTTCCAAATCGTTCCTTACGAAATGACTGAGGAATGAAGTTCATCTAGCTTTATTACGTTCAATTAGAAGATTATGACATAAAAGCGTAATGGAAATATTAAACTTATAACAAAATGTATTTATTTTCATCAGCATTTTCAATTGTCTCTTTTAATTAAGGAAAATACTTGTTCATAGACTGTTGGATAAATGTAGATGATCGGAAATTTTGAACAGTTGACTCATATATTGAAGAGAATAGCTTACATACCCTAATTTCACTGTTCATGTTTTCTAAGTGTAGAAAATTTTGTTATTACTATAGCGTGGGAAATTTAAGAGCAAAATGGGAATTTCTGTTTTTCGAAATGGGATTTTATAATGTTTCAGGTTGGCATCACTGACGGTTAGTGAGATAAGAAAATGGCAGGAGCAAGCTTGACGTTCGAGCAGCGTAAGTACCTTTTGAAATGTTTTATCAGCTTTGGGAATGCCATCGAAGTGTAGTGTCAGTGGAGAGAAGAGTTTGGTACTCAAGCACCAACCTTTCTAAAAAATCAAATGCATTGTTGACAAGTTTGAGGGGCATGAAACGATTTGCAGGAAGAACACCTACAACAACATGTCCTGCCTGATAGTACTGACATCTATTGAGCGAAAAACCGTACTACAACATAATTTTAACTGAAAACTATTGACAACGCCGACATCTGTTTGGTGAAAAACTATACTACAACACAGGATGACAAAGAGTGTATTGTTTCGGCGGACTCTGTATTTGATGAAGAAAAAAACTTAATTTATAAAACAGGAATTGTTAAATTAAACACACACCCTGCGGTTCGGCTCACAATGTATTCCAAAGATTAATACTTATTTAACACCGTAGTTGATTATAATAATAATAATAATAATTACGGTACTATTATTTCTCCATTTTGTGAAAGTATCATATTCACTATTACCACATAGTTTTAGATTTTATTCAACTTGCCTTTATTATTACTCCAATATGTTCAATCAATTTGGTCATCTATTTCTACTGACCGAATTCTCAATACATCTTACATATCTGCAACAACAATACAATACGAACAATATATCAAACTTCCGGCCAAAGTGCTTGCTGATAGTTAATTACTTCAAAAATTGAATTTTCCAGAAATCATCAAATGAACAGAGTAACTCACTTAGAACGTGTTTTTCTTTAGTAACGAATGGCATTATGGGAAGGCAGTTGTGACATAAGATGTGTCAACCGATTAAACAATAATAATTGTCACGAAGGTGATAAACGAAGCTATAGCCGAAGCGTTGATTTGCAGTGATTTATTTAATTCACGTAGTGGGAACTAAAATTACACAAAACATTTAAAAGATATTATTCAGAGAGCATTCAAGGAAATTAACAGAGAGATATGGAAAATGTTGGATTCACATTTTAAAAAATACCACAATCTCTTGTCGCTTTTGGTCTATTGGGATCTCCGATATTGAGTCTAGAAACGGAAAGACCCTGCTACTTCCGGTTTCAATAGGAGGAAATGTGTAGAAATGAGGACGTTTCTACAACAAAATTTAACATTCTTAACATTAAACTTTGTCCTCTTCACTAAAGCTACTGTTAAATAATTTATGGTTAACTAATTAAATATTTAATTAGTAATAGAATCGTATACCCCATCAGGATTCTGCCGCCTCCAGTCGGACAATTTGTCCATGCCGACCGCGACAAATAGTTGCCTTGCCGAGCAGTCGGCAAACAGCCGGAAATGAGCATTAAATGTGCCGGCGCCGCCGTAAAGGCACAGTAAATGCGCCGGCGCCGCCGTCGAAAAGAGGCCGGCATAAGGAGTCGGCAGAGGGTCGGAAAGAGGCCTTTCCGACTGTTTTCCCGACTCTGACGGTCGGCAACAGTCGGCAAAGAACATTTTATTTTACGATTTTCGACCGCTTGCCGCCTCGGCAAAAGGTCGGCAACTTTGAATAAGTAGATCGTCGTGCCGCCGCGGACAGATGCCGGCTGCCTCCGGCGGCCCGCCACCGTCGACGCCGGCAATCCCTCTTTCCGACCGCGACTTCCTGATAGGGTAATTCAGTGTCTGGATGTTTACTGATTAATGTAAAATTTTCGTAATTGGAGGTAGGGACCACTTGGTCGAAAAAGTGTAAAACGCTTTTTCAAGCCAGCCACCCTGAATGAGGTTTTCCTGGGTTTTCCTCATTCACATCAGGCAAATGTTATGTGGGGTGGTACCTAACTTATAGGTCCCAGGCCGCTTCCTTCCTTTCCCGATCCTTCCTTCCTTCCCTTTCCCTGGATAGTGTGCTCGCGGAGGGACGTCATCCCTCAAAACATGACGGGCTAAATGGCCACAGATGCCGAAAGCCCAGAAATCTAAATCCTAATCCTAATCGTAATTGGAGCTAAACTCTGCAACAAAATAGAAATAAATATATAAATAAATTTTGAAAAACTTACCCCCAAAACTGCTTTCAGACCAGTCATTTTGTTCCTAAGAGTATCAATGACTTTGGGATCTACGGCTGCTCCTCCTGAGGCCATCGCCAGAACACTGCTTAGATCATAGTTCGAAGTTAACGGGGAATTAGCAAGTTGTACCAGGACAAACGGAAAGGCTGAGAACATTTGAGGCTTTAAGATGAAAGGAAAAACAATATATTAGGAACAAAACCTTTAGATTTTGACTATTAACTCAGTAATTGCTTAGTAATGTTTAGTAGAGAGGTTTGTATACATTGTATATGTTAATTGTTTGTTTTACTCTTTTGACGTAGTGTTATTCTAGTCTGCTAAAAAGTGATAACTGTGTGAATAACACCTCAGAAATATAATATAACACTTAAGAGTCTTCATCCCGGCGAAATTAAAATACCGCTAATTTTACAGTAATTATGTGATATCTTCAAATAGGTAAAAGATAATCGAAATGTGGAACAAGAGCGCCCTAGACAATATTATTTTACATGAGAAACCTTTATCACGACTCACTTATCTGCTTTCGATTTCGAGCTATTTTGAAAATCGGCATTTATTTTCGCGTTTTTAAACGGCTGAAAACGGAAAGCTACTAGGTGACTTGTGGTAACAGTACCTCATGCAAAATAATATTATCTAGTGCGGTCTTATTTCATATTTCAATTATCTTTTATCTATTTGAAGATATCACATAATTACTGTAAAATTAGCGGTATTTTAATTTCGCCGGGATGAAGACTCTTAAACAGACACTTGCATTAAAACTATCCCTTCAGTATCTCAAGAATAAAATTGAATGAAATGATTTTATGAAGCCGTAGTTAAAATTTAAGTGCTTTATACATAGACACATATAACCAAATAAGCATGTTGAATTTAAGGTGTCCAGTATGAACTCGTCCAGTTCAGATTCCACGTTAATCAGTAGGTTCACGTCTCATATAGCCTCGGTGCTCAAAGAGACGCTAACTTCAAAATCATCATCGTCACTTGGACTTAAAGAAAAATTAGCATGTTTTATAGTTATGACCGTGTATGATTGTATATCTCTGTCATTGGCAATAGTTAGAGGGAATAAACTGGAAGTGTTTCTCTATTGCTAAAGAATAGAGATTCCGCTATTCACTAAACTTGAATGATCGGTTGATCTCAAACAGCTCAAACGAAAACTTTCAAGTTCTCTCGGGTTGCACTGGACTAACAGAATAACAACTGAGGACCACACAACGGTTAAAGGGAGGACATCCATGTTTCAAGATTGCAGACGTGAAATATTTGAACCAAATAAATTATCATGGGAAATTAGGCAGACAAAAAATCACTTTTCATGGAAGCTAATATTATCAAACTGAAGCAATGAGCAATTGCTTTGAGCTTCTAACATTGTGACATCTTCAGAAATAAGTATTGCCGTGCTTATCGGTCAGATGTGATTCCACAGAATACTTCGTAAAAAGAATTAGCACGAGCTAACTGCAAGTGATAGTCAAATAGAACTTATAGTGTGGGTTCCCATTTGCATACAGGTCAATCTGGTCTACTTGAGTTTATTGGTAATGCTGCATTTCGAATGATCTATCCCCCAAAATTTTAACGTAGATTCTCTGTGCCGAAATGAAAAATAGCTAGCAAAACAAGAAATTCAAAGCTTCTAAGCATAAACTAGTAACCTGTCATAAACTACACAAATCACGTCGGATTTTTGTGCTTGATCACTATCTCCAGACTTATTTCCCGTAGGGAACTGTGACCTGTTCGTTCAAGGAGCACCACGTATTAGATGTCCACAAGCCATAAAGATAGACGTACTCTGTGTCTGTTGAGACTAGTGGTGGCTACAAAAATCGGTTTTTCGGTTTTTAGGAAAACCGAACCGGTTTTCGAAAATGTTCAAAAAACCCGTTTCCTCCAAAACCGGTTCGTTTTTGCACCGAAACCGGTTATAGGTTTTCTCCAAAACCGATTCGGTTTTTCACCAGACCCGGTTTCGGTCTTCTTCAAAAACTGTTCCGGTTTTCTTTTTCAAAATTGGTTCTATTTATGACCAGAATAATGTTTTCTTGTTCTCTGGAATCCGATTCCGTTTTCACAGAAATACAAGGTCTGTATGATAAGTAATGAGACTCGCCGCGCCGCGGCGCGCGTGTCGCTGGAGCGGGTTTGTCGGTGATGGAGGATGTAGGGGGGGGGTCCGAGCAAAGCAACGCACCGCGCGTCAGTTGGCTCCGAGCCTTAGTGGAGCGCGGACAAGCCTTGGACAAAGCCCTTGTGAACATTCTTGTCACGGCGGAAAATCAACAAACATGGAGGGTTCCATCGAACAGCGTTATGCGATCAAATTTTGCGTTCGCCTGGGGATAACGGCTACTCAGACGCTTTCTCTCATCACGGAGGCCTACAAAGAGGAAGCCCTATCCAAAGCCCAGGTGTTTCGTTGGCACAGTGCGTTCCGGAACGGCCGGGAAAGCGTTGAGGATCTGGAGAGGGCTGGACGCCCGACAACAGTGACTACGGACGAAACTGTGGCAAAAGTGAGGGATCTCCTGAACTCAGACCGTCGATTATCGTTGAGATTGATTGCTGATGAACTCGATATGAACCACACAACAGTGCACAAGATTGTGACGGAACAATTGGGAATGAGAAAAATCTGTGCGAAACTGGTGCCGCGAGTGTTGACTGACGAACAAAAGCAACGACGTGTTGATTGTTGTCAGGAACTGTTGAACCTCATGAACAGTGACCCTAACTTTGAAGATGACGTCATAACAGGTGACGAGTCGTGGGTGTTCCAGTACGACCCTGAAACGAAACGTCAAAGCGCGGAGTGGCACACTCCTGCGTCCCCGCGCCCCAAGAAGGCCAGAATGTCGAAGTCAAAGGTGAAAACAATGTTGATTGTTTTTTTTGACAATGTGGGGGTGGTCCACAAGGAGTTTGTACCCCAAGGACAAGCCGTCAACGCCGCCTTCTACAAACAAGTCCTTGAGAGACTGCACAGGAGCGTCAAGCGGAAAAGACCGGCGATCGCTAGCCGGTGGAAGTTGCATCACGACAATGCCCCTGCCCACACCGCCTTCTTAGTGACCTCCTTTTTGACCCGGATTGGGGTGGAAGTCCTTCCACAACCACCCTACAGCCCAGATGTGAGCCCGGCCGACTTCTTCCTCTTCCCGAAGCTGAAGCCACGCTTGAAAGGAACCCGTTTTGCAGACGTCACAGCCATCCAAGCAGCCGTGACCACATTTCTAAAGGACATGCCGGCTGCTGACTTCCAGGGGGCGTTTGCAGCGTGGAAACATCGATTGCAGAAGTGCATCGACGCAAGAGGAGAGTACTTCGAAAGCTTTTAAGTCCCTGTACAGATCAGATCAATAAAACAATGTTTCCAGACCTGGTCTCATTACTTATCATACAAACCCTGTAGTTTGTGTTTTCCAAAAGTTTTCACCGAAACCAGTTTTGGTGAAAACCGAACCGGTTTTGAAGAAAACCGAACTCGGTTTTTGGAGAAAAGCGAAACTGGTTTCGGTAGAAAAACCGAACCGGTTTTAAAGAAAACCGAAGCTGGTTTCGGTATAAAAAAACGAACCGGTTTTTGGAGAAGACCGAAACCGGTTTCGGGTTTCGGTTTTTCTAGAAACCAATTTTACCCATCCTTAGTTGAGACCACTAATGCCCATACATTTGGAACACTGAAAGAAGCATTCAATTCCAGTGCAGAGAACGTACACAAACTTCACCACCAGCTTCAGAAAAAGTGTCAAGTGGAACCATGAGTACTTTGAAAGTTGGCTGTAGCTCAGGAAATGACATGACAAAATATCTGTGTTTCTTTGTTGTCTCGTCAGTTGGCTTTGGATACTGGACTATGTCGTCATCGGTAATTGGTTTGGTACCATATAAATTCATTCATATAGAACCGAGATTACTACTGCATCGTAGATTTATTTTCTGCGTTTCGTGGACTGTTTCAGGTTACGTACATCACAAGATACTGTCACCAAGATAGATGATTAACAAAAATATATATACTCGAAGAAATTAGAAGGTATGAATGGAAATGTTGAATTCGACAGTGTTAGTTATTTGTGAGTCAGAGATGTGTTATTCTGCTTTAGGAGAATTTGAAGTCATATGTTGCTAAGATTATCCCTGACCAAAGGTACACACTTTGACCCAATGTCACTCGACCTCACGCTTGTGCCACCATCCGGGATCACACTCACAACATCATTTCGACTTATGCTCACTTCACCTCACACTTACAACATCCTTTCAACATTATGCTCATTCGACCTCACGCTCACATAATTTTGACATAACGCTCACTTAACCTCGTGATCACATCATTTCTACACTAAGCTCATTCGATATCACACTCACTCTACCTCACGCTCATATCCTTTCAACATCATTTCTACATCATGCTCACAACATTGTTTCGATGTCACGTTCACTCAATCTCACATTCATTTCGCCAGGTTGAAGATAGTGAACGTTAGTTTCAACACTTGGGCACGCTCGCCTCTGACACCACTATGCGACTTGATTGGGAATTGCTTATGGGTTCCCGTATTCTTTTGGGTATTGCTACTTCAGATCATAATATGTCTTATTCGTTAGACAATCATCTGTGAAGACGAGTCGTCATCGCCGAGATGACCCAACCTCTGGACAAATTCGTTGGTTCATTTTCTGCAGAATTCTTCTATCCTGGAAACGGTATTGTTCGCAAAATATGGAGATTGGTTATTTGTGACTTTCCAGGTACAGTACACCTTAGTTGATATTATCACATCTTTTCCTAAGGCAAATATTCGACATAAGAATTTTGGACACAGACTTTCAATATAACAAGTTACTTAACCTTGCCGTGAAGACATCTCTTCGCACCAAGAGCTCAAAACCTATAGAAAAAAAGTATCAAAATTGAGGTAGATAGGGTCAACTGATATACCTTTCTTTGTAGACTGTTCGGTGGTGATTTTTTTTTAAAAATTTCGGCAACCTTTAGAGCACATGAACGACCGGAAGATATAAACCGATTTTATTAACTTTTTACTCACCCCTAATTCGCAAATTTTCCGATGGTGAAAAAAGACTGACGTTTTTCGGCCCACCCTAGCCTGCATTTTCATGCAGCAAATTTTTACACAGAGCGTATGTAGAAGTTTGTGTCACGCTACCAGAAATGTCTTGAGGTTCATGGTGACTACGCCGAAAAATAGTGAAGATGTGCACTTATATATTAATCAGAACTTTTTTTCTCCTAGCATTTTCTTGCTTTTTGTAAAAAAAGAAAAAGAAAAGAAAGAAAAAAATGGACTTTTTAAATTTCTTTTAACATGAACCTCGTAGCTTATAAAACGCTTAATTATGAGAAGCTATTAATAAGTTCTAACCCTAACATGTAAGGGGTCCCATTCCAAAGTGATTTGTGTCAACTCAACGCAAAATATTCGTTTTACGTTGCGATAATCGGCATAGCAATTACAATTGGTTGTTTCAGCTTTTGCGTTGTGTTGCAGAACGCAAAATTTAGCGAACACTGGTACAAAATAAGGCCCCAGGATTAAATGATTATTTGACGGTACTTCCTCAGATTTCTATCTAACCTTCTCTGGTCTTAACGTACTTTACACATCGATCAGTAAGATGCCAAACACCAGCAGGAACAAAGGTTATAATCACAGCTGTCAAAACAGTCTTAGACAGAAGGAACGCATGCAGAAATTTATTTCGGGAGTGGTCCAAAGCTTTTCTTCGCTTCAAATTCAATATGAGGATAAAGTACATTAAAATTTATAAAATTAGCCCTAAACTTACACTACATTTACAGAAAGGTTGGGGTCTCGAGAAAGTCGGAAACCCAGTACACACCCTTCGCTTTCGTCCCTGTTGGACAGCAGAAAGGATCAATGTTTACTCACCATTGTCCCTGTGACGTTAACCACCCGTGTTTCTTCAGTTTTTGAAAAAAAAAAAAAGTAACTTGGAGCTAGATCTGGGAACAGGATGGGCGGAGAAGAAGCTACAATGTACACTGTTGAATTGCATAACAGCTTTGGAAACTGCAAACTCCTGGGTATCGTAAACATCACTGGATATCATATTCCACTTCCTACTAAAAGCCAAAGGATACATTTTTAGCGGCTTCTACTTTGGTTTTCCTTTCTAAGGAAGGATGACGCAATCGGTTTGCCAAGTTTCGTCACCTCACGATTGCTGCATCACTTTTTGTCGTAACATATAATGAATAGCCCTTGTACCTTGTATTGTTGACAGACTTTTGACAACAACCAAAAATTCAATCTGCCAAATTTATTGGATTACAGTTGCTTACTTACTTTATATTTCTGAATAGCTTTCAAAACATTTTCCACTGAGTAGACAGGAATCGTGTATGCTGCATTCCCAGACATCAGCTGATGGAAACTCAAGAGGATACCCGCCACATGGAAGTTTGTAAAGGTAAACATTGAAGTTCTCTGTGGACCCCACACTCTACAAATAATAAATAAATAAATAATAAAGATTTTTTTTTAAAAAGTACAGCACTCGAAGCAGGGTGCTATATCTTGGCAATATGCAGGGAGATTTCCTTCTGCCTTTATATTTTTGTAATTAAATATCTCCCTCTGCATACGTACATACACTGATAAGTAACTGGGGATGAATAAAGTGACAGTATTGTCAGAAGTAACAAAATTATTGTCTGTGCTTACAACATGGTTTCGTTATGGTAACCGTAATTCACAGTCTACAGTTACTTTTAGAAAAAATGTATTTCGTAATATCTTAACTTACACAGATCCATAGAGCATTGCCATTATTGTTTCGTGCGTATGGATTGCTCCCTTTGGTAGCCCTGTGCTGCCACTTGTGGTAGGAATAAATATCACGTCCTTTTCCAAATTTATATGGAGGTTTTCAGGGAATGCTGAAATTAGATACATACAGTACTTTACTATAGTCTAATGATAAGGCAAATGAAAACAATTAAATGAAATAAATTCTTCCAATGACAATTAAATGATAATAAATTCTTTAAGTGTGGATATAGCCAGTGTCGTGCTGTGAAAAATCAGCGTCCGGGGCGAGACTACACGACGGCGCCCCCATACGTATATTCCAAGTAATTTTTCATATCTTTTTTCCTTTTCTAACCCGATTTTTCGCCCCCCTTACTTCGGCGCCCGGGCCCTCGCCCCGCTCGTCCCCCCCACGGCACGGCCCTAGATATAGCCAAACCACAACAAAATCAACACTGGTTGCTCTTAAGGGAAGTTACATCGGGAAAAGAATAAAATGTTATCGCTTCAAATGAAGATGAGAAAAACTTTTCTAAGGTAAAAATTCTTAAATATAAAATTTGGTGCATTAGATAAGTTTCTTCAGTTTGGAGTGATAAAATGTTACTTTGTTTCCGATCTGTCTCTCCTCAAAATTATGTTGTCTTATTTAATTACTAAGCATAGCTTTTCTAAAACCAGGTAGTTTTGCCATGTTATATGCATATGGCTATTTATTGCTTTACATGTTTTATCAGTGTTCGTGAAAATCTAGACAGCACTAGGAAATTAACTAGAAAATTCGAATGATAATCATCCTTTTATGTAATAATCAACACTTTTTATAAATTAGTATGAAGTTATACAGAAAATATCTGATAATACTCTTGTTAAAGAATAATAATGTTTCTCCTATAATTCAATTGATGCAACTTGTCCCTTGTGACAGTTGCGTTCCTCTGTTTTTTCCATCCTGCACGTGGTCACAACAATCAGGCAACAAGAACTATTTGTATGGCAACAGCACGTACAGCCAATTATAGTGGCTCATTTCTCTCGCTCTGCAGTGGTAAACATTCCATGCTTTCCGCACTTTATTACCTGACCAGCGAACGAGTGCGGGCGGCAGGTTTTGGAACTAAAATACAAACAACAGTGTTTCTAATCGGATTACTTGTAATTAATCTATCACAGTTACTTTTGTCCTGTTCGTAATAAACACTTCAAGCATATGTTCAAGTTAAGAGAAACACAGTTTCAAATTTTATAGAAGTTATTTCCAGAACACTTAAAAAGACTACAAAAAAAGTACATACACCCTTCATATTAATTTGGGAATAACTTGCGAATAAACTCTAATCTCAGTGTTGTACAGTTGTATTGTGTACTTTTAAGATAAGACGTCTTCGAAATTGCGACCAAGTTGGACCATGTTATTCAGAGGGAGTTCAAGGTGAATTTCTCTACTCATAAATAAAAGTTGTGAATTTATTATGTTTTGAAGCAATGATACTTACGCTTACATTACCCATACGCTGATGTTTTATCAATACTTTTATTCCACATTTACCAAAAGGCTGGATTTCGATAATAATCATAAAAGAAGGATGCATTGTAATCAGATTTTACAAGTCAATCCCGAAAGGCTTGCTATCAAATCCCATAGCCCTTAAAAAACGAAGGAAAATTTTCTTCTTCACCTCCTTTCTCCCCCAAAGAGTTCATATTCATCGAAAAAATGAAATTAAATTTCTTTAGTTTAACGTCCCATCATTATGCTCTTTATGCTAGAGGAGACAAATGATTAATGAAAGTGAAAAGTGGTAAAATTAATTTTCGAGCTCTCACTGGGATTTCAACTCAGAACCAGGTACAACAAAGGCGCATGCGCTAGTCAATAGACCAATGTAGAGGACTTCCACAATTCTCGAGTAGAAACGTATCGGAATTCTTCCTTGATTAAAACAGATTAGGCTACTTATAGCATGTAAACTGCAACTTTTGGAAATCGTTGGATACACTGCAGAGTGACGCTCTCCGCTCCCCTGTCCCACCGTGCTTACATAGAAACTGATGTAAACACAACACCAGCGCTCTCCTCGAAAAACCGCACTAATATCCTGGTCAGGTAATACCAATTTGAATATAAACAAATTGTCACATTTGCACATTGTTTTAGTCCAATGTCAACTTGAGTACTGGACCTTGTAACGTATGAACCACCATTTAAAATGTAATGATTAATTTATATTATACATATATTTTACGTTACATTCTAGCCCACAGTCCGTGTAAATTTAAAAAAAAAATGTCAAAATGATCCAATCATATTAAATCAGGCACAACAAATTATATCACTATTACCTTTATTCTCCCAAACTCCATTAATTATACTTTTCTTTTTCGTTGTCATAGCAACGCTTTAAACAAGTAACTATCTACTGTTACGATAACTATAAATGCAGATTACACCTATAAAGCCAACATACACCGTATACTTTAACTATTGAGATTAAATCTTATTTCTTTCTATTTAGAATCAACAACATATATATTATTTTCTTCTTCTTCTTCTACACGACAGATTGTGTACTTTTATGCACCGTTGCCCAAAACCAAGATATAAAAATAGAAGAAATTACAAAATAGATATACAATGTCGTTGTAACCTGGTGGTTATTGAGAGCATTCTTTTTAGTTTATTTTTGTGTCATTTAGCATTCTACATTTAGTAAATATTAATATGGAAGAAGAAACAATTCACTTGTTCTACTCGTGTAGTTTCAATATTCGACGCAAAAACTGGCGACGCAGCATTGAGCACCACGTGCGCACAGCGAACTGTCACAAGGAACAAGTAGTATCAATTGTAATGTAAGTTTTAATATTCATCATCACTGCCTTCGCCTTGTTCAGGATAATTCCAGTATATATATACTGTATATATATATATTTCGCGAGTGGAATATTCATCGAAATTTCTGATATTTGCTATTTGAATATTCTCTGTTTATACTCGGAAGGAGTGTTCCTTATTAGCATTTCTACTTTGACTACCTTATGAATAAGATTGTGTAAGCTAATAATAACAGTGTAAGAAAAGCGAGTTTTAAGAGCCTTATCTATATCACATCGCTTGAGAAGAGTCACAGGGTAACTTTCACCGAGTCGCAAATGGAAATGAATGAATTTACAGGCTTTTCCTTTCTCGAAATCTCAAATTCTTTAGCAAAAAATATTCTGTTTCTAAACAAAGAACATCTTTTGTGCTCTCCTCATTGGTCTGGATCTTCCCAATAAATTCAGAGGCATTTATTTATTGAAATTTCGTTTTTGAAAATAGGTTAACGTGTGTCAGGTTTGCCTTTATTATTCTTGAGTCTTCACCCCGTCTCTTCTCAGGGTGCATACTTGAACACGTTTATTTCACTGACAGTTGTTCAAACGATGAGGATCAAGTATATTTACTGCAACTGAATTTGTGTTGAGTCTATTCGCCAACGTGCGTTACCATGCCTTATGGCAATGCATTAATTATACTTCGTGAAATTTTAATTTTCCCTGGCATTATTTCTTTTTCTAAGTGGACTGCGTAATCCAACCTAAACCATTTCCTCAGGAAACAGTAGGAAACAAAACCATAGTGACTTTCCGTGAGTACTAAGGCTTAATCTTGATACCTAATTCTGTTTTCGTGCAAGAACGGAACCTTTCTCATTAAGCCGTAACACACCAAGCGTGGTTCTCTAGGGACCCCAGAGGGTGATATTGGTGATACTCTCTAACTATAAGAACCAATTTATTCTTGATTTTTATAAGTGCTCTGCATCCTTTTGGGATATCTGCTACATAATTAGATCAATGAAACGTTCGTTAAAAAAGTACCAAAAAAATAATAAGTTGAGAAATTAAAATAATACTTGGGGTCCTCAGAAGACCCCAGCTTTGTAAACAACGTTGACGATTTAGGCTTGGTGAGTTAAGGGTTAAAGAAGCAGTGAATGCTTACAGTATATTTGATTCACTTATTGCCATCATGTGTGAAGAACCTAAGGTTTATTTCTTACAGTTTACATTTTGTAATGGCTTCGAATCCTACTTTTGACTTAAGTGAAAGAATGACTTGAATTGCATTAGATGGTTAATATACTTGCATTTCTTATAATAAAGCTTATTGTTGAGCTCTGACTATATGCTTAAGGGTATCCAAGTTACCGTAGACAACAGATTATAGTTTAAGAATAACTGATATACTGCATAAGGCTCTTTTTTTTTTATTTCTTTCAGTTACCTCCCTTACGGGAGATTTATAACGGAAGTCCCAGCCTTAGGGCCTTGTGGACTACGTCACTGTATTTGTTTTAATTATAAATTATTTGAAATAAGTAAATGTACTAAAATGGCACGAGCCAAGATGGCCGAATTTGCATGTTTTAAATAAAATTGTTTATCACACTATTAATGTAATAATACAGAAGGATAAGCGGCGCATGAACATATTGAAAATGAAATATAGTATATGAAAATTGTAACAAATAATAAAATTGTTCAAAGTAATGAATTGTAAATAGTAAAAATTGAATTTAAAAAATGGGAGGAAAGCTCCCCAATACTTAGTGTTTACAGCGCCATCTCTTATCCCTGCATAAAGCTCAAGGCAATAATTTTGTTCTCAACTGATTCTGCTGCATGATTGTACTCTAGGGTTGCATTTGACCCTCTAGGACATGCTCTTTCAGATGTTGTATATGTAGATGTTTTCACATGCTATGTATGAATATGGATGTACGAAACTGAGCCCATGTTTGTGAATCATTCTATATTATCCTCTTTGCCTCTAAGATCTCGCAAATGTGAGGTTCGGATTCGATCCTTCATCATCTTCAGTCTTCATTAAGTTTGCAACTCAAGTTTTATCCATAGACGAAACACTACAATTGAAACAGTGTTTAATAATCATAATGTTGCAGCGGTATCCTAACTCAAAAATTGTTAGTACTATTTATACTACACTGTATCTTTTCACTCTATGCCTTACCACTTCCATCATCTTCAAGTAAAGTTTCCACTGATGTAGCTCCATCTACGTCTCCAATAGAAAACAGTTGAACATCCCAACCTAACCTCTTAATTACAGCTTTCACATGAGAGGCAGTGTCAGGATCACAAAGAACATATTTGCATCCTGTCTCCTTCATCAACTGGAGTTGTTCCTCTATTAAGGTTAAAAAAAAAAAAAAAAAAAAGTATAAGTGTCATTAAACATTCTATGAAAGGAATTTTCTATTTTTATTCAAATCTAACTTTGCTGTAAGGAGAATATTGGCTAATAAAAAATCATTGTTATTTTTAAAAGAGTTATAGTGTATTGCCTGTTACATGGAGACTATTATTTAAATGATTTATGACATTTTATTTAGATGTGATAAATAGTAAAATAAAAAAGATTAAATAAAATATATAAGAAAAATGCATAATGTAATTAATTAATATTTAAAATAAAATAAACAATTACACATAAGTTAAATATACAAATAAAATATGAAAAAAAAGCATACAATAACTACAAAAACATGTAAATTGCTAATAAATAATTTTAACTTGTTATATTATACCATACTTTAGTTATACTTTTTTTTTAAGTTTATACTTAATGTTTTAACGACAGCTACTTAAAAATTTTATGTTAAATCTTTAAATAAAACAAAATAAATTCAAAATGGTGGATTTCAAATAAATAATTTTAAAAAAATGTATTTTAATTTATAAAATTTAACTTTTTATATTTATAAATGTTTTTGTTTATTACAACTAGTTGTCACTATATTTTTAAATTTTAAATTAATTAAATAATAATTTTTTTAATAAATACTATTATTATATATACAAATATAAAAATTATTTTTATTTTTTTGTTTAGTTTTGGAAAATTTGTGTATTTATTTATTAAATATTTTATTTTTAACTTTTTTTGCAAACAATTGTAAAATTACAAATATACATATTAAAGTTAACTAAATATTACGCTATAACTTGTTATAAAAAAGTTTATTTTTTAATTTACACAACCTTAGCCTCAAATTATTTTTATTTTTAAATACTTTAACTATTTACACTAAAAAATATTATTTTAATTATTTGTTTTATTTTATATTAATAAAAAAAATTATACACTATTAAGTAATAATTCACTTATTATATAACAATAGGGTAAAGGGCAAAATCCAGAGAGAGGTTCGAACAGTTAAAGAGGGCTGAAGGCCAAGATGGACAGGGTAAAAGGTAGAGAAAAGTGGGAGTGTAAAATGAATGGAAAAAAGTGTTGAAAAAAGAAGGGAATGTATGAACGTGTAAATGGAAAATAGAGTGTAAGAGGTGTAATATCAAATAAATGAATTAATTAAAAGCTCAGATTGCGTTATTACGTGTAGTATTATAAAATGGAGTGTAAAAAGAACGAAATTAACGTTATAAATTTTAGTAATGCTTCTTAGGTTGTAAGGACGAACAGCAATATTTCTATGTATATGGTACCAATGCATATGTAAGTGTAGCCTAAAAAGTGTTTATTACTTAAGTTTGTGTTTGCCTTTACGATAGTGTACCCCTAGACTATAACGTGCATAACAAAAAATGCCGGTACTCATTTCTGTTCCCATGTTTTCAATAGGATAATTTAAACAAGCATACTGAAAACGCACTTGACGTTTCAATTGTTTTCAGTATGAGCAGCAGAAAACCAACCAATCAAATGGTCCGTTAAAACCTTGCTTCGGGTTAACTATCTGACAGAGTATATATCAGGCACAGTATATTGTAGAACGAGCCACGGATTAAAGTAACTGACAACTTCCTGATATCTAATTCTGACTGATAGTAATCAGAAAGAATATCAGGATATTGTAGGACTGGCCCTAAGTAAAGTAATGCCCAAACTTTCAAGAGTAAACGCACTTGAGATGTCAAATTGAGCTGAATGAATGCGTTTATCAGTATCACTGTGCAAAGTTAACTCAATGTAACTGAAATCGTATCGAAATATTATGCGGTTAAAGTGGATCACAAGGTGTTCTCGGTGCTATGCTAAACACTGCTTGAATAGTGCGGTGTTGCCAAGTAGTGTCGAGTGTTTACTGGTTCCGAGATAATAAAGGAAGTAATCATGGAATTCTGCCTGGATATTTACTGGAGAAATTAGTTTTCGACCCCTACCGCAATTCACAGTTAAGTTCCGCTTCTCGAACTGCAACGCTAGAATCCAGGAATTAAACGTACAAATTTGGCAACAACGCATTATGGCGTTCTGCGCAAGTTTCTTCTCAAAATCTATTTCCTTAAATATAAATTAATATTTAAATAAAATGTGAAACATAACAAGAAAAACGGTCAAACAACATACCTATTTCGTAATAAGATAGTAACTTTAAAATACTTTACACGTTCAAATAAACATTTCATAAAATTGAGCACTTCCAGTAAGATCTAATAGCAAGTGCCATCTTGTGTGTTCATTGTAAAACGAATCAAATATTTTCTTTTATTTGTTACATTTTTTCGATATCAGAAGACACAATCAAATGAATCAATTTCTTGTGTTGTAGCTGAAACATAACTTTATGTTATAGTACAATATTTATAATATGTAACGTTTGAGTGCGCAGTAGTTAAGGGAATGAGCAAAAATATGTACTGACTTCCGGGTGATGATCCACCTCAAGGAAAGTTGGACAGAATATGTGATGCTTTGGAAGGGCTGTTCCCAAAAGCTTTCAAACAATTGAAAAATGAAATCTGTGAGTTTTACGTCCCACGGTTATGCCGGTTAGGCTAAAGGAGACGGTGATGATGAGTAATAAATGAAATGGTGGAATGAAGAAAGTGGGAGGAAACGGGAGAACCCCGAGAAAAGCACCCACACGGCGTTTGTCCAACACAAAGTTCACTTAGCGGGGGCTGGGATCGAACTCGAGACCCCAAGTACCAGAGGTGAACGCTCTACCACTGAGCCACCGCGGCCTCTTCAAACAATTGAGACAGCAGTTCTGACGAGAAAGTTTAACAAGTCATAACTACATAACGGTAATATTAATAACAGGAAAGAATGCTTTGTAAGGTATGATGATTGGTGAACAACTCCCCCATTCATTTTGATCGTAGCACGTACAGCAATCTATTAGACGCTACCTT
This sequence comes from Thermobia domestica, assembly GCF_964235325.1. Taxonomy (NCBI): domain Eukaryota; kingdom Metazoa; phylum Arthropoda; class Insecta; order Zygentoma; family Lepismatidae; genus Thermobia; species Thermobia domestica. The sequence goes on along the minus strand of NC_137471.1, from coordinate 15,059,302 downwards.
ACTTTAGCCGAGCAATAGTATCTATTCAATGTTGCCGACTACATGAAAGCAAAAGGGTGAACCGCAAGGACTTTGTCTCCATGAGTACATTGCTCCCCAAGGAAACTATCTGTAGAGACATTGCCTACCAGAAAAACTCATTACTGAGGAAAAGTCACGGTAAATACATAAGAGAAAAAAAGCCATATCTATCTATTATGTAACAACCCTTGACATGGGTTCGACTGCATTTATTGTTACGAGAAGAATTGATCCTAAAGAAAATGGAGGTCAAAATAGACAACGGAATTTTAAATTGTTATTACTATTTTTATTAGAATGCTTAGTACATTTTATAAAAGCGCGATACAAAGTGTGGTGTTTCACCCATGTGCAGCACGATTGTTAATTTATTTCGACTAACAGCCAGGCCCGCAACCAGAGGGGGTCTAGGAGGGCCAGGCCCCCCTAAACTTTTCGTGGCCCCTCCATACTTCAATATAAAATGCACAATTTAAATATTTAAAAAAAAAGAATTTTTAATGACTTGGCCCCCCGTAATATATTCATGGCCCCTCAAACTTCTGTGGCTTGTTTCGGACCTGTTAACAGCTAAAATATAACAGAATCCATCAACCAGTTCAGTGGTTCCTGCTCCCCAAAAGATTCGTTCAAAGAATCAGTCACCGTTTGGTCACAAATTGGAACTTGGGTCACTCATATCTTGCAAAGGGTTTAGTCAAATTGATGCAACGTTGAGACAAAAGCCTGAATCTCAATGGGTATCATGTAGAGAGATGAGGAAGGACCCTCCTACACATGTATGTGTAGTTCACAAATGTATCTTAAAAATACATATTTTACAGCTTAGAGAAACTTATATATTGGACGACCCACGTATTAAGAGTCTTCATCCCGGCGAAATTAAAATACCGCTAATTTTACAGTAATTATGTGATATCTTCAAATAAATAAAAGATAATCGAAATGTGGAACAAGAGCGCCCTAGTCAATATTATTTTACATGAGAAACCGTTAACACGACTCACTTATCTGCTTTCGATTTCGAGCCATTTTGAAAATCGGCATTTATTTTCGCGTTTCTAAACAGCTGAAAATGGAAAGCCATTAGGTGACTTGTGATAATGGTACCTCACGCAAAATAATATTGTCTAGGGCGCTCTTGTTCCATATTTCAATTATCCTTTATCTATTTGAAGATATCACATAATTACTGTAAAATTAGCGGTATTTTAATTTCGCCGGAATGAAGACTCTTAACACTATATATAAATTAAAAGCCATGCAGGATTCGGGCATTATCAGCCCATTATATTACCTATATATAGACATACACGCAGCTGCGGGCAGGATGGTAGAGCGCTTATATCTAGTGTGTGTGATCCATGGTTCGATCCCCGACAGGTTTGTGGTGAACAACATTGTGTCCGTATGTTTTAACGGGGTACTCCCGTTTCCTTCCACAATCTCGTTCCACCAATTCTTACACTATCATTCACTAATCGTAGGACGTTAAAGTGAATTATTTCATTTATACATATATATAAACACACACACACACACACACACACATATATATATATATATATATATATATATATATATATATATATATATATATATATATATATCGGGTGGTCCGAGGAGGAAGGGGCAATATTTTGGGAAATGGTAGTAAACATTGGGACAGAAAGAGAGGGCTCTTTTTCCAGGAATTCTGAAAACCCTGTCCACCCCTCTAAACCTTCCGCTAACAAGTCTCCGCGACACGTGGTAGAGATTTATGATCCCTTCTGGCTAAATACCAATGTTGCCTCAATTCCTTTTTCCTAGTTGCTCTTTTTTTTTTTAATTTCTATTGTTAACAGAATAGGAAGGAAAGCTTTCTCCTTATTTTGCCGGACTTTAACTACACAAGTGGATCGCAGGTACGGCAACACTGAGAGCAGTGACAGCTTAAACATTCGCGCGGACTAACCTAGGGTTGTGGGGGTGAAAAGAAGCAGTGGTTGGGGAAAGAGCCCTTTAAAGCTGTCAAGCAAAAAAAGTTCATATGAACATAGGTCCTAATCTTAACGGTTTGACAGCTACAGGTTATGAACCATCTTTGACTTTGTTACTTATTGTTCATCCTTTAATTATTTTACAGAGATAAGACATAGCAGATTTGAAAGGTGATGGGATGACCTTTCCAACGGTGTGCAGCATGTTGCAGTGTTGTCTTTGGAAGGGAAGCTATTGAGGGGAATTCGAGAAAGTTAAGGTTATTTAAAGAAATTGGATGGCAACACTGCTTTCAAATATCCTCAATAACTTCTCTTCCGAAGATACCACTGCCACTGCCCTCTTATTTTCAGAAATTCAAGTGTTTCGGAAGCACAGCATTCAAGTCGTAAGTATAGCAGTTAACTTATTGTACTAATCTGGGTGCTCCGGTAATTCCGATACGAAAGTATCAGATGGGTTTGTCTTATACGGGCAAGTATGCTGGATATATATATAGGATCGGATTCAGACTTTTCTGAGGGGGTGTACAAATAACTATCAGTACATACGAATTGGATTGGATTTTTTTTTTTTAATGTCTTTAGGCATTTGTTGTGTGAATGAGGAATGGCCATGGAAATGCTAAGCGTCTGCTCTCGGTTAATCCTTTTCTTTTGAACTTTTAGAGAAATGACTTAAACTATTGATTTTGCAAAACTTTTAAGCCCAAGCGGAAACACGACAACAGAAAATTTCTGAAAGTGTTCCTATTTTCACTGCTAGCTTCTCACTTTAGGTAGTGTGTATTTACAACGAAGGGGGGTACAATTGCACCTTTGCACCCCCTAGATCCGGCCCTGTATATATATATATACATACATATATATATATATATATATATATATATATATATATATATATATATATATATAGAGAGAGAGAGAGAGAGAGAGAGAGAGAGAGAAACTGGCTTAACGTTAGTGCTCCCAATAGAATTAGGGAACCTCGGCACTGGTGGTTCGATAGAACAAATTAATGCTTATGGTAATCTATATTATAAAAGAGAACGTACAAATCCTTTGTTCCCTCATCACGCTAATACGGCTGAACCAATTTCTTTTATTTTTGGGGGGTTATTAGGATTTGGACCCTAGATGGTTTTTATCATATCACTTTAATTTTTAATTACCAGTGTCTTGAGATAATTGACCATTCAAGTGTCCATACGTACAAATCCTTTGTTATTAGTTCATCATAGGTAAAAATAAACGTATTTATATGCAACCCGCATGACCGTGTCACTCGGCGGGTTAACATAAATGACAGGCGATATAATGTTAACATTTAGTGCAATCTACTATGGTTTTTATCATATCACTTGAAAGCGAAAAAGTAAAAATTATCTAAGTAACAAAGTTTATTGCGTTCCGGGGTGACCGCAGCGAAGCGGGGCGGGTTAACATAAATGACAGGCGATATAATGTTAACATTTACTGCAATCTTCTATGGTTTTTATCATATCACTTGAAAGCGAAAAAGTAAAAATTATCTAAGTAACAACGTTTATTGCGTTCCGGGGTGACCGCAGCGAAGCGGGGTGAACGCTGCTAGTAGGGTTATAAAGAACAGTTTTTTGGCCAGCATTACTCAAGGATACGAATTATCGCGATCATCTCGCTTAGAAAACATCTATACCATGGCCATTATCAAGATGAAAAGTCTTTGTATTTATTTTTATTTGTCTTTTCTATCGACACACATATACTCCCAACGGTGACCTACGTATAACTTGCAACTTTCCTTCCACTTTGACTATAATTTTTTGTTTTATGAGAAATTTTTGTAAGCTTTATTGCAAAATACTTGGAAACAATACAATCTACTAGCATATTTGGTTTCTTCCTTTACCTTCATTGTTTTCAGGACATCCTCCCCTTACGGCGCCATTAATTCTCCAGGCTGAAAGGATGATGAGCTGGAGTAACGCCATGTCAGTGGTTACAAAATACAGAATTTCACCCTGTTTGAAACCTCTTCTATATAGAGCGCTTCCAATCTTCTGTGTATAAGGCTCCACTTCATTAAATAATACACTTGTTTCGTGAACTGTATCTATCTGCAAAATAATAGACCAGTTAGTATTAAATTCTTGTTTGATTATATGCATATCTTAGATTAAATTGATATAATATGTTGTGAAATAAGTTTACAGCTAACAAAATAGCAAACGCTGCAACGTTTCGATACCGTAGCAGTATCTTCATCACACACAATAATACTTCTCCGATGTTTCTCATTGAAGCACTTTTTTTTAAATAAATACACGGTGTTTCAAAATAACACCGACAACATTTAGGAGGTGATTCCTGACACCAAGTGAAGACAAAGAGTATAGACCAATCTGGGTGCACAAAAGTTGATACATGAACTCAAGTGTTGCAAATATTTGAGCAAGAAAGAACAAACGAATTTCCTGATGCATTAAAATATGTACTCAGGTGCACAATACGAGCTTTCCTTTGTGTGTATATACATTATGTGATCAAAAGTATTCGGACACCTGGCTGAAAATGACTTACAAGTTCGTGTCGCCCTCCATCGGTACTGCTGGAATTAAATATGGTGTTGGCTCACCCTTAGCCTTGATGACAGCTTCCACTCTCGTAGGCATACTTTCAATCAGGTGCTGGAAGGTTTCTTGGGGAATGGCAGCCCATTCTTCACGGAGTGCTGAAATGAGGAGAGGTATTGATGTAGGTCGATGAGGCCTGGCACGAAGTCGGCGTTCCAAAACATCCCAATTTTTTCTATAGGATTCAATTCAGGACTCTGTGCAGGCCAGTCCATTACAGGCATATTATGATCGTGTAACCACTCCATCACAGGTCGTGCAGTATGAACAGGTGCTCGATCGTGTTGAAAGATGCAACCGCCATCCCCGAATTGCTCTTCAACAGTGGGAAGCAAGAAGGTGCTTAAAACATCAGGACTCTGTGCAGGCCAGTCCATTACAGGCATATTATGATCGTGTAACCACTCCACCACAGGTCGTGCAGTATGAACAGGTGCTCGATCGTGTTGAAAGATGCAACCGCCATCCCCGAATTGCTCTTCAACAGTGGGAAGCAAGAAGGTGCTTAAAACATCAATGTAGGCCTGCGCTGTGAGAGTGCCATGTAAAACAACAAGGGGTGCAAGCACCTCCAAGAAAAACACGACCACACTATAACACCACCACCACCGAATTTTACTTTTGGCACTACACACGCTGACAGATGACGTTCACCAGGTATTCGCCATACCCACACCCTGCCATCGGATCGCCACATTGTGTACCGTGATTCGTCACTCCACACAACGATTTTCCACTGTTTAATCGTCCAATATTTACGCTCCTTACACGAAGTGAGGCGCCGTTTGGCACTTACCTGCGTGATGTATGGCTTATGAGCAGCCGCTCGACCATGAAATCCAAGTTTTCTCACTTCACGCCTAACTGTCATAGTACTTGGAGTGGATCCTGATGTAGTTTGTAATTCCTGTGTGATGGTCTGGATAGATGTCTGCCTATTACACTCTACGTCTCTCTTCAACTGTCGGCGGTCTCTGTCAGTCAACAGACGAGGTCGGCCTGTACGCTTTTGAGCTGTACGTGTCCCTTCACACTTCCACTTCACTAACACATCAGACACAGTGGACCTAGGGATGTTTAGGAGTGGAAATCTCGCGTACAGACTTCTCACACAAGTGAAACCCAATCACCTGACCACGTTCAAAGTCAGTGAGTTCCGCGGAGCGCTTCATTCTGTTTTCTCACGATGTCTAATGACTACTGAGGTCGCTGATAATGAATACCTGGTAGTAGGTGGCAACACAATGTACTTAATATGAAAAAGTGTTTTTCGGGGGGTCCGGATACTTTTGATCATACAGTGTATATATAATTAGTTTTTAGTGTATCAGAAATACTAAAATAAGGCAAATTGTAGTCAACAAAGTAAAAATGCAAATGTTTTCGCTTCAGACAAACTTACAGCTTTTTAAGAGTTGAATTTGAAAAGATCGGCATGAAGTAGTCATGGCATCGTCAAGGAAATCTAGCTATAAAAAGAACTACGACATATGATCTGACTCAAAAACATTTACTCGGTTAAACTTCTATCTGATTTTCTCTATTCAAACACAGCGAACTCGAGTCATTTCTAAAGTGGTTGTTCATGAGTGATGATAGTCGATTACGCTGGACTACAAGGTGCGAAAAATATTGTGGTCGAGTAAGGAGATACTCCACGGCCCACACTGACTCCCATGTGCATTTGATGGAATTGGAAAGACATCGTGCATCATGAGCTTTTGTTGTCGCGCAGAACGATAGACTCGGATATGAATTATCGACAATTAGTGCAAGTGCACCTACCAATTCAAAAGAAATGGCCGGAACTGTTCAGCAGAAAGAGTGTCTTATACCATTCTGGCAACGCCAGATCACATACATTACATATTTAATAACATATCAGAAATTGAAAGAATTGAGCTGGAGGATTTTAATGCATCCACCATATAGCCCGAATGTGGTACCGTGAAACTATATTTTATTTGTCTCTGTTGAACTGCCTGAGTGGTGTTAAGTTAGTTTCGAAAAAGGTGTGTGAAAATTACGTATTTTTTTAAAATTCAGAAATCACCGAAGTTGAGTTGAGTTTATTTTCAGTTTAACATCCCTTGAGTTTATTTTCAGCAGCAAGGCTATATGAGACGGGACCTACTGATTAACGTGGAATTCGGACCACATGAACTCCCGCCGGGAATCGAACCCAATCGAATCGCCGGGGGTCTCCCACGCCAAAGGCGCGTACGCTAACCGCTTAGCCACGAAGGAGCACGAGTTCTACAGAAGTTCTAATAAGACAATATTATGGTGTTGCCGGAAAAATTACAGATGGTCGTCGAACAAAATGGTGCACAGAGTTTTATAACGTTATTTTCCTTATTTATAATAAATGTATTCTTAATTTTGATCTTCAAAGGTTCAATTCTTTCTAGACAACTTTACGTACGGTTTTTATACATTTCTTCTTACCCTTAGTACATTTATATTAGCAAAGATATTCTTTTATTTACCGGTATGCAGTTTACAAAAATTAACACCGATAAACTTTGCAATCTTTATGAAATCCAAATAAAATACTCAAGTATTATGTTTTGTGTTGCAATATAAGTAATTCTACAATCTCATTGTTTACTTCCATTTAAGGCGGACTTACTAGCTTCAAAGATCAACGTTTAAGTACCTTGCTCGTATTTATGCAATTATTATGAAATTTATTTTTAATCGTCGCGTCTGTAATGAGATTAAGATGAATGGATACTTTCCTGGTAAGTAACAAATGAAAAAATAATCAGTATTAACAAGTGTCACGTGTTTCGAGAAATGATAATTAAACATCATTTTCTAATTTATATATAGTGTGTACGTAAAGTTGCATAACTCAAAGTTTGATTACGCATATCTTTTGAACCAAGAACAATAAAGGCATGAGACTTGAAGCAAATATAAGCGTGTTATATGTAGATAGTTTTGAGATCGTGGCCAATGTTGGAATTTGTAACGTTTTTGTGTAGTGACGAAAGAAAGTACCGAAAGTGTAAAATGAGAAACATGTACAAACTGAAGAAAATCAATATTCAGTTACAGAAAAATGATTTCCTGGGGGAGAAATCCCTGTGTACAGTGGCGTATTTACGTTTTTGTTTCGGTCGGGGAGGGGGGGCTTTGCCTGAAAATGTGAAAATTCTGCAAGATATTTCATATACTTTATTATAGTAAGTAAGATTTCGGGGGGAGGGGCTTAAGCCCGGAAGCCCCTCCTAAATACGCCACTGCCTTTGTATATGTGCAATATGCATCAACATTTATCCATTGGTGCAAAAATGTGACAAAGTTCATACAGTGTTGCCATGTAAAAAGGATATTTATTGCAAGTCTGTTTTTTTTAACAGAAACGCGGCCCCTACCAACACTGTTGTTGTAAAATTACTGCAACAGGTGTGTTTTAGATTAATTAATGATAAGCAATGAGAATTTGAACATAATATGATAAAAAAAATTTGCGATAAAAATACCCACCTGGCAGCTGGCATAAAAACTCAGGAATCTAGCCCTTCCCCAGTATTTTGAGTGACAAAAGTAATTCAAGCTATTATTTATAAATTTTTGAAGGTTTATAGTAAACTCATTATATAACTATCATAGACTGGGTTCTGGTTACCTCCCCCCCCCCTTAGTTTTAACCTTTTCGATCCGCTACTGTGTATGCGTGAAATTTTCTTCTGTCAATTTAAATTTTACTTCATCTCACCTTTGATGCATAAAATGAAACCCTGTCCACTTTCCTTTCTTATCGTATACTTCTTAGCTTTTGTTTTAGGAGTACACGAAGAACTGTAAAACACCCATTATACATTTCTTTCTTGATAATGGCAGGGATTAAAATTGAAGGGAAGCCTGAGATACCTTCATCAAATTTCCCAATTAAAACTAACCGGCGTCGGTCTGAAGCACAGATAAATTAGGTGAGTTTGAATGGAATGTTCCCTTTGACGTTCGGTGGGAATCTTACATCACTAAGGAGTTTTTACCAAAGTCACGCGTCTAACGTCACAAACTCCATACACGTCCAGTAAACAATCTGAGGGTACCCAGATAGAAGGTAATGCGTTGTTAAATAGGATGATATGTAAGTTCAGCATTGATAATATACACAATTTCGAGTGGCTTTTCTTTCGTACACTGGGACATTCTGTACAACAAGCCACAAAATAACATTAACAGTGTATCTAGGTTACAAAGGCCGAATGAACGTACCATTCCCCATTGATTTCTCAAATTTCGTTCCGATGACACATTAGTATAAAGTGGGTCCAGTGGTCACTGACCAACATCCAGGAATGTCATTGAAGATTTTGCTTGGGGGGGGGGGCAAGACCCCTTGGTATAAATACAATTTCGTGTTTTTTCCTGCCTGCCTCCCTAAATGACGCCCCTGCCAACATCATGTTTAGATGAGCTACGGTCAGCACAGTCGAAGCGCCTCCTTGGAGAAGTGTTCGTGGCATTTCAGATGAGTTAGGCATACATCACAATACTGTCATTAGGCGATTTCGTGAAATCAGCAAGATGAAAAAGTTAGGACTCGTGGGTGCTACATGAATTGATACATCTCAACAAGAACCTCCATCGGAGGGTATTTAGTTCTCTGAGTGTAAAGGAGCCCATACACTATCGGTTTAACTGAAGGAAAACCTAATCGTGACTCAGACTGAAGGAAAAACTGTGCGAACTAAATGAATACGTTCAATTCAGTCAGTTCTTCATGCGGTTATTTGGACTGAAGAACGGTTATTTTGGACTGAACAAACGAACCGCCTTTTGCCACGATAACTGTGTTATTAACTGAAGGAAACACACAGTTGTCTCAGTACAGGGCCTGTTATCATGGAAACTTGTAAAAGCTAGGCAAAAGAGGGGAGGCATTCTTTCGGCCAATGGAAATCTGTTGATGATAATATGTTTCTATGATAATATCATTCCTTATTATACAATTCCCGCTTTTTCCTTCTTTTTTTCAAGGCTTTTTGAGCTAGAAATGAAACTGCAATGAAACAACAAATAGCTGCTTTTCTTCTGTTGCTCTCATAATGGTGTCTATCTGCTGCGAAGACGTACACAAGACGGCAATGCTTGTAGAAAAAAAGAAGTGTACTCCACAGAACATCTGATGAAACTGAAGGAACTGAAGGACTGAACTCGATTAAATCACGGTACTCCACACACTATCAGTTCAGTTGATCGTACGATAGGTTAAGTCAATTTCTAGCTCAGTTGGACTGATCAGTTAAAACTGATAGTGTATGGGATATATAAGGAATTACCAGGAAAGCTTCTTCTGCAACGGATTATTATTTTGATGGAAATTGGATGTCGTATGATAACCATAAATGGCCAGGACTTTGATTGGATCTTAATCAAAGCCCAAAAGGGTTCCATAACCACTAAATGTTGCTTCTGGTATGTTAAACATTTGTAGAGTTGATCCATCATGCCCTTCTCCGTCAAGATGAAACCATCTCTGTGGATCGTTACAGTGGGGTTAATCCATCATGTCTTTCTCTGTCGAGGGGAAATCCTCTCTGTGGATCGTTACAGTGGGGTTGATCCATCATATCTTTCTCTGTCGAGGTGAAACCATCTCTGTGGATCGATACAGTGGGGTTGATCCATCATGTCTTTCTCCGTCGAGGTGAAACCATCTCTGTGGATCGTTACAGTGGGGTTGACCCATCATTTCTTTCTCCGTCGAGGTGAAACCATCTCTGTGAATCGTTACAGTGAGGTTGACCTTCATGTCTTTCTCCGTCGAGGTGAAACCATCTCTGTGGAACGTTACAGTGGGGTTGATCCCTCATGTCTTCCTCTGTCGAGGTGAAACCATTTCTGTGGATCGTTACAGTGGAGTTGAGCCATCATCTCTTTCTCCGTCGAGGTGAAACCATCTCTGTGGATCGTTACAGTGGGGTTGGCCCATCATCTCTTTCTCCGTCGAGGTGAAACCATCTCTGTGGATCGTTACAGTGAGGTTGATCCTTCATGTCTTTCTCCGTCGAGGTGAAAGCATCTCTGTGGATCGTTACAGTGGGGTCGATCCCTCATGTCTTCCTCTGTCGAGGTGAAACCATTTCTGTGGATCGTTACAGTGGAGTTGAGCCATCATCTCTTTCTCCGTCGAGGTGAAACCATCTCTGTGGATCGTTACAGTGGGGTTGGCCCATCATCTCTTTCTCCGTCGAGGTGAAACCATCTCTGTGGATCGTTACAGTGAGGTTGATCCTTCATGTCTTTCTCCGTCGAGGTGAAAGCATCTCTGTGGATCGTTACAGTGGGGTCGATCCCTCATGTCTTCCTCTGTCGAGGTGAAACCATTTCTGTGGATCGTTACAGTGGAGTTGAGCCATCATCTCTTTCTCCGTCGAGGTGAAACCATCTCTGTGGATCGTTACAGTGGGGTTGATCCATCATGTCTTTCTCCGTCGAGGTGAAATCATCTCTGTGGATCGTTACAGTGGGGTTGACCCATAATGTTTTTCTCCAGCAAGGCAAAGCTATCACAGCGGATCATTACGGTGTTGAACTTCAGTAAGCCCATTGCAAACTCCCTCTGAAGTATCTAGCATCCAAGAATATTCAGAGACAGATGCACTTCATGTTTCGAAAGAAAGAACCCAAAACTTCAGATCAACAAACCTACTAAAGACCTCTGCACAGGGAATCGAATGTAGAAGCATGAACACATAAAGGATGGGGTCCAAATTGTCATTGACATTACGAATGTATGAAATCTTTCAAGTAATATCATAAATAAAATACCAACTGATACGCAAGATTAGAGTTGTTACTCAATAAATTTAAGATTTATATATGTATATCCCATGTCCCTACGGCAAGAAAAAAAGGTGTTTGTAGTAGTTTCCTTACAAATAATTAAAAAAAGAAATAATTACAAAAGCTTTTTTAACTTCGCGCTTCAGCCTCGAGTAGCAATTTATGAAATGTTCCCAGACAGAATTTTTTAACATGCTTAAGCAGTGTTGCTAACTTCAGCAATGTTTTTCATATCTCCGGAACGGTTTGAGATATCGAAGCGCTGTAAACGGCAATATAATTTAAACGTCCATTGCAAATTAGACAAGTAACTAGATATAATACTTACCTAAGCATGTTTTCGAAATAAAACCTTTCGAAAATATTCAATTATTTAAGCCGTTGTAACTTCGTTCCTATTCGTTCGAAACAAGTCATACCATGACCATGGTATCCAACACTAAGGTACTTTCTATGTATATTATCCTGTCCATTTCCGTTGTGTTGTATGAGGCAGAGGCTTCCAAACTTTGGATCTTTGTGATGCTAAACACCAAAACTATCCCAAAATCTATTACAAAAGCTTTGCTTTAGTTATTACAAAAGCTTTAGTTGGCAACACTGAATTATAAATGCGGTATTTTAAGTTTTCGTTTGAAATGTAGATTTGAAATATGTAATAATCAGACGTAGTGCCATTTGAAAAGAAAACACAATTTTATATTAAGTTGGCCACACTGATTGTTGGGAGTAAAATGAAATGAAATCTTTCAGTTTTACGTTCCACGGTTATGCCAGTTAGGCTAAAGGAGACGGTCATGATGAGAAATGAATGAAACGGTGGAATGAAGAAAGTAGGAGGAAATGGGAAAATCCCGGGAAAACTCATGAGCACGGTGTTTGTCCACCACAAAGTCCACACGGCGCGAGCTGGGATCGAACGAGGGACCCCAAGCACCAGAGGTGAACGCTGTACCACTGAGTCACCGTGCCCCCTTGTTTGTTGCTTGTTTCTGTTTAAAAATACTTGTGCCTTAAAACACTGTTCTCTTCTGTTTGTCTTCGAAGCTTTTGCATGATTTGTGTGCTGTAAACTAGAGGGAGGGGAGAAAAAGTCAACAGTCAAGCGTATTGGTAAGAGATTTACTATTCTGAGCAGATATGCTTAAGCTAAAGGTAAAATATTTATTTCTTTGAGTGTACAAAGCCTGAAATTTTTAGTTTTCAACCTGGAATCTTCGTACCCAGATATACAAAACAACTTACCACCCATGTCTGGTTTCCTGTCCTTTCCACGTGTTTCCTAAGATTTTGTAAAATATATTCGGCTACAGGTATCTTTGGAATGGAATCTTCTATGTTAATGGAATGTATTGAAGTAAACACATGATCTGAAGCCATTATTTACTTGTACTTCTGTAGTACCTATAAAAGAGGAAAAATACATTTTTATATATTTCACAATTCTGGTAGCGCCACGCAAGAATCGTTGCCAGTGCAGGTGAATTTCGCATTCCCTTCAAAACTTTTTTGTCACAGTATATCGGGCAAGATAAATTTTCTTCGTCTATTTGAAATGAAATGAAATCTTTAAGTTTTACGTCCTACGCTTATGCCGCCTAGGCCAGCGTTTCCCAACCTTTTTCAACTTGCGGCACACTACTTGTGTAACTTGAATTCTCGCGGCACACTCATAGATATTATTATTATTATTATTATTATTATTATTATTATTATTATTATTATTATTATTATTATTATTATTATTATTATTATTATTTGCAAATATAAAATACCATGGTATTTTTTTCTGTGATTACTGATCTCCTTCTAACAGAGATGAAAGCTCGATCACTGGTTTTCCCCTACACTAATTCATTATGCTTATTTTTTATTATAATTTTAAAATAGAAAACAATTGCAATGAAATATAGGATTCAGATTTTTAAAAATACGCTTTCTTTTTCGAAAACTGTATCCAACCTTTCACTAAGAAAGAAGATCGCTAAGTAACGAACGAACAAACAAATGTCTTGTACTTTTAACTTTGCTGTTTCAACCAAAACCGGTGCATATTATTGCAATCACACAGCTTGCGATACGTCGAAGTCAAAACACACCTGTTGAACAAAGTGTTGTTCTGTCATTCACGTGCTAATGAATGTTCTACGGACGTTCACTTGACGCGTACCGTACAAGTGCTTCCATTTCTCGGTGTCTATGACTCTCAATTGAAGCGTAACATAGTAGCTAACCGTGGAAATGTGTACGAGCCAAAATACTGTCTGCTACACAGTAATAGATGTAGAATAATATATTACAATTACAGTAATTTTGGAATGAGATCTTGGGAGGTGGCTGCAGGGCTCACAGTAATGTGAAATACAAAAATATATATTTTTTCCTATGTCTTGCAATTTGGTTGCTATAGAATTAATAATTTTGTTTCAATTTCCTCGCGGCACACCAGCGGTCCATTCGCGGCACAGCAGGGTGCCGCGGCACACCGGTTGGGAAACGCTGGCCTAGGCTAAAGGAGACGGTGATGATGAGAAATGAATGAAGAGGTTTAATGGAGCAAGTAGTTTGGTTCGATTTAGTTTAACGTCCCACAGTTATCACACGTCCCTCGCATTTTAGTTTAAAGTTTCTTTCCGGCTTTTTCTATTTCTTTTGAAGAATGAACGTATAACCCTTCCACTCTTTTACATCCCACGACGTTCTTCAACTTTTAATTCTTTGTTTTATCAACTCATCTGACTAAGAAAAGACCACTATTCTTGTATCCAACCTTTTCTTGGAGGGAAATACAATTTCTTGAAAAGCCAGATATTCCTAATCTTACCCATTCACCTCATCAGACGTGAAAAGTAGGGTTCAAGACATGATTTGAATGTTTGTATATCGATGTTAGTTTTCCTGATTGTTTCTAACATATTGACGGAAGCTTGTATAATTAATAATACTATCTTTTTCAGTTAAAATAGCGTATATTATATTTCATATTTTATTAAGTAAATTGCCAAGAGCAACTTAAGTAGGTACTATCCCTTTGTACTATTAAAGAACGAAAGTGTAAGAAGAGATTTGATTCCTTGCTCATGAACATCTTAAAATTCTGTTTGGAAAATTGTGTGATAAGATTATTTAATAACAAATTTGCAAAACAAATAAATAAAAAGGATAATATTAATCATAGTAATGAATAATGAGGCTTGTTTTGCAGAAGTTATATTGAAACTGGGGATTAATGAACAACTTATATTTTTAATTCCATACATGCCATTATATGTATGCTATTATTCTTGGACAATGAAAGACAGTAAATACTACAAGCATATACTACAACATATAAAGAAACACGAAATTGCGATATTAATTGCTTTGAATTGCAATTAAAACGCAATTCCTGTAGCTTTTCTTAACTCTACGGGAAGACGAATAACCAATACGTACACACGCAACGGCAAATATTATATGGCAACATTTTTTCTATGAAGCAGTAATACATACAAAAATTTTACATTTCCAAATGAAACTATATACATTAAGGGGTCACTTCAAAAAAGTGGGGGCAACTACCCCCTCTTGCCCCCCCCTAATCGCCGCCCCTGAGCCTCACCAATCTCTCTAATGTGCAGTTTTCTACGTATATTTCCTCTTTTATCACTGAAGAAGGGTACTGGCCGTCCTATCCTTGCGTTACTGCTAAATAGCTTTCTCTATAACTATTTTAGGCAAGTGAATTAGATTGTATCGTTGGAACATTCAAATAGACAAAATTGATAAACGTTACTAAATTTCTTTTTTAGACAATATTATGGTGTAACCTTAGATAAAACATGTTACGTGTTTAACCGTAAGCACCAAGATTAAATTAACGTTAGAAACACGTAAATTAAAAACCCCGGTACACAAATTAATGAATCGCCTTTAACTTACCTTGACTAATCCTTACACAGTGTCTTACTTCAGAATAAAAATGACCAGATATAAGTTATTTATTATAAAACGGACATTATTAAAGAGTTATTGCTCAATCTTATCAGTATTGGCTTAAGACGTTTCTACTTTTGATAGCATTTGTGCGTACCACGATAACGTGCTCTGATTGCAAATCTCAGTCAGGTATCTCAAGAGTTAGATTATTGTACCAGGAAGTCTGGTAACATTGCGACATCTTCCCATTCTTTCCACGTGAGACATAAAGAATCTATTAAAATTTGAAGGTGATAGAAACAAAAATCTTAAAATTAGCGTCCTGGTTTAATCTTCAGATACCCCAGCGGGATACAAATGTACCCCATGCATATGGTTCACTGTATATTTTATGTTACAGACACCCAAAGTTGAGTAGCTTTCTTTACATTGTGGATCGAATTGTAAGGAAACTTATTTTCTCAATAACAATTATGTTGTAAGGTGACTTGCTTACGTATGTAGCTAAAATTACACTGGGATGTACACTCATGTCCAAAATTATTGTCGCATGTCTATAAATATGTTGTTGTAGGAATATAATTTGATAATGAATTCGCCCGGTATTTCTTATAAGGTTAGCATGTGTATAATCAGCAAAGAGATGTATATGGAAAATTTCATGTCAAAAGAGCAGTAAATAAGAGCAATGAAACGGAAATAAAATTTTCTTATCTATTTAGCAACATTTAGTTTCAATCATTCTAATTTTCGTGTTTATAATTCTTTTCCAATGAAAATTTACCACAAATATACATTTCCCGATTATACACATAGTATCAGTATTAAAAGTACCCTGCAAACTCATTATCAAATTATATTCTTACAAGAAGACAGTTATAGATATGCGACAATCATTTTGGACATGAGTGTACATTTGTACCCTCCTTGGGTATCTATGTTACCATATCTGTCTCAAATATTTTATTGTTGTATTTTATTATTGTAAAGAGCAAAATAAAAAAATAGATATTATTAGAGCCTATTGCAATATATTATTGCAATATTTAATTCATATTGCAATATTGCTGCAACCTTTCCTGCAACAAAATATTACGAAATGAATACAGTTCTATAGCGTACAAACAAAATTGCGTTTCGCTAACCTAACCTACCTAAAGTAACCCTAAACTAACCTACTCTAACAAAACCAACATTACCTAACAAAGCACAACGCAGGATACCAATATTATCGATGTCACAAATAAGGATGTTTCAAATTGAAAAAAAAAAATTGGGATACACCTGTACCCTTGTTGGGAATCCGGAGTTAAAAGAAAAAATCATGAGTATCCGAGGGTTAATACTCGGATATTTTTGAGCAGGGCTGGACTTAAGCTGATTAGACCGATTGCTTCGAATCGGGCCCTGCGCCTTAGCTGTATAATGTAATCCACTTTCGCTTGTCAAATACGCACAAAATTACATTGCAATTTAATGATTTCCTTCACAATCCCAGTGGCTATGGCATCTGAAGAAAAGAGTTTTTCGAGTTGAAACTGGTCGAAACTTAGTTGAAAATAGTTGGAGTTTAAACTTAGACTAAATATAAAGGAAAATTAACTTTTATAATCATAAATAATATAATATAACTCGTTTATATTTTATGAATATTAAGTGATTTTAGAAGTTCGAAAAATATAATTTGTTATCAACGGTACATTTAAATTTTCATGTCTTTTTCGAAGGTAAATAAATACCTATATTCCACCTCTTCGGTAATAGTTCAACCGTGAGATTAAAACTTGCGATTTTAATTTAATTCATTACATGACGACATACAATAATCAAATTTAGCGCAGTTACAGACATTAGGAGTCCAAGTTTAATGGAGAAAGCAGAGGTGTTGCCACGGGGGGCCCATCGGTGTCAGTCCACTCCAAATGATTTCCTGGCTCCCCCAAATGACCAACTTATAAAACATTATCGTAAGTTTACCTCAAGTCGGTCATTTAAAAATAACAAAATTTACGTGTAATTAATAATTTACGGTAAATTATTTGCCGACCTTTAACGATCGAAAAACGTATGATATCTCTTACGTGTAAGGAATGAGCAAATGCACAGCTTGTTACTACATCTACTACAATTTTCAGTATTTTTGTGTGTTTTTTTAGTACATTGTAGCTGACCCCTCCCCTCAAAAACAACGGTTCCCTCCTAGATAAAACTGCTGGCTGTACCCTCGTGGAGAAAATAAGACATTCCTTGAGCTGGTAACATGAAGGGATTTGATGTTAAAAATGACCAAGACTAGAGTCCAATCCATAGTTTTCGGTGTCGTAAAGCTGATTAGTGACAATTTCGATGACATTTAAACCCGTACTTGTATGGTATGATAGCGTACGAGAACGATTGTTGATTCTTGGCACGAGGTTGCATTGTGGGAGTTAAAATGTACCCACGTTTCTGAATTGTTTGTAAGAATACATTGCGTGTATGCAACCAATAATACATGTTTGTTATGCGGGTTTGTATAACAGGAGAGACAAAATACCCAGACAATGGAATGGTTGTAGGGCCATTCCTTCAAAGACATTCTTCTTTCTCTATTTTTTATCCAGATTTCGAATTACAATCCAGCAACGACGAGCGCTTACAACTAATATATTATACCTTAATTATAGGCTTATATAAGAACACTCCCCCATTATGAAATGAAATTAAATCTTGCAGCTTAATATGCCATAATTTTGCCCATTAGGCTAAGGGAGACAATGATTAAGACTAGTGAATGATAATGGAAGAATTGGTGGAATGAAAAAGTGAGAGGAAACGAAAGTACCTTGAGTAAAACCCACGGACACGATGTTGTCCAAACCCAAACTTACTTGGCCCGAAATCGAAATCGAACTACGGACCGCACTCACCAGAAGTAAGCGCTCAACAACTGAGCCACCGTGCTCCCACTAAACAGAATTTAGTTTTTAAAAGGTAATTTTCTTGAAAGCAATTAATGTGTACCTTTTAAGGGCTGTGACAAACATCTTGGCATTTCAGCTAAACGAATAAAACACAAACTCTGACGCGACGTTGCCGAGTGTTAAACGGGTGTGGCTATAGCTAAGCAGACGAACTACAGTGCGATCAGGTGGCAGGGGATAGACGTGGATGTGTATAAACTAAACGTGGCAATACCGCTGGCCTCTCATTTGCTAGCAGCATTTAAAGGGACCTTAGAGCGCCGCCTTCAAATGCCAAGATGTTTATCACGCTGTTTGGTATGGTATATTTTACTTTTAAGGAAAGCATAATTTTAAATTTATTTTATTTTTTCAGAGTTACTAAAAGAGTTGTATTGTGACTATGTGCTTTTCAAAGCTAATATACAGTCCGCAGAAAAAAAAAACTGCTACATGAGCTTGTAAGTTTATTGTGAAACGACGAAGTCTTTTGCTCCAAAATAAGTGTCGATGTTTTTTTCCTGGCGTGATTCGTGCCACTTAGTGTTATGTTGATTCCTTGCGCTGTTAGGCTTAGTTTCACAATAAACTTACATGCTCATGTTGCAGGTTTTTTTGGTGCGGACTGTACAAATAATGTTAGTTACTTGTAATGTTACAAGTACGCAATTTTATATTAAAATGTAGCATCCATCTGTTTGCTCTATTAACTCGCATTTCGCGTGCACTTTTCAAGTATACATTTTTTTCTATTCTTATACAGAGAAATAAAACTCTTCCCAATCAGGTCGGGTATCTCCTAAAATAACTTTGTCCTTGAGAAATTTTAGAGATCTCAGATCTGCCAACTTCTCTTTGATCGTTGTTCTGTACCAAATAGTCGCACAGTTATGACTTCTATATTGTTTGAAAATTAAAATTATACAGGGTGTCCATAAAGTCTGGGTACGTGGGGGAAAAGCACATTTTAGTCATGTTAATGTTAATGAATAATATATTCAACATGATTTCCAGGCCCGCAACCAGACGCAGAAATTTGGGGGGGGGCATCAATAAGATAGGGGGCAAGGCATTAAAACTTCTCTTACAAATATCTAAATTATGATTTTTGTATTAGTCTAATAATAGCATTTTGTACTAAGGTCTGGAGGAGCTATGAAACGTTTAGGAGGTGCAAGCCCCCTCTAGTTGTGAGCCTGATGATTTCCGTGCTGTTTAATGCATAATTTGATGCGCTTTGCAAGATTAAGGTGAACTTGATGGAATAGGTCTGAATTGCCGTCGAATTCAGTACACTGACTGGTAATGCGTTCTGTCAGGTTGATTGATTTGAGACCAGTATCGAAGATTTTGTCTGTTCACTTCACCACTGACATAAAACACAGCTTCATCCATGGGCGTCTCTGGCGGGGGAGGCAAGGGGCGCGTCCCTTCAATATTTTGAAGTAAAAAATATTCAATATTTTATTCTAATTTAATTTATTTACTAACAACAGAATAACATATAAATAATAATTATTATTATATTTATTTGGAATATAATATTCAGGCTGTAAAACGATAATCATCGAGTTCTTGATATACTTTAGGGTGTCCGTTAGGATAAGCAGAAAGGTGATAAATTGAATCGAAGATAATGAACAGGTTGGGCTACGTAGTACCATTTAAATCATTGTCTTTGATGTCCCCCGCCGCCGAATTTTACATGCCAGAGACGTCAGTGGCTCCATCACTGAACAACACATAGTCTTTAGTAAAATTGATATTTTCATAACATTTATCTGCAAACCACTCACACATCTGCATGCGTCTATCGGGATTATCTTCATTTAAGTGATGCAATATCTGTAACTTGTACGGATGAAACTTCTCCTCTGCCAGGATTTTGTGGATGGTTGACCTTGCAACACCCAACTCCGTGGATGTCCGACGAAGCGATTTCTTTGGGCTAACATAAACCTTAGCCAAGACAGCCTCTTTCGTTTTGTCTGAAGTCTTTGATCATCCGGAACGGGGTTTGTCCAACACACTGCCTGTTTCTTTAAACTTGGAAATTAATTTCCAGACGGCAGTAAAACAAATAAGTTGATGATGAGGGTGTCAAAGGTCTCCACAATTTTCCAATACGTCCATCCTTTTCGGCCACTTAAGAGTACCAACTCGATTCGTTCTTCTTTAGACAGAGCCATCATTCAATCTGGAAAAACAGAAACAAATTATTAGAATTCCCTATGTACCCAGACTTTATGGACACACTGTACACATATCACGTATTATAAACAAAATAAACATTTAAAAAAATAACAACTAACCGTTGATTTTCTGAATAGTCAATTCTATTATAATAAATGCACAGATACCGAACAATACAACTAATTGTAAACTGATTCAAAACTTTATGTGATTTCTATAATAATCGATAAGGGTTTAGGTTCCCAGAAAATCAATGTAACTTTTGCAATTCAATGTAGATATAATTCAGACTAAAATGTTCGAGCGCTGTCCAATTGCGAAAGAGAGCATTACGTAGAATTAAAACCTAATCAATATTTCTGTTATTGCAGCAACCATCGTTATAACAAATAACTACTTAAGATAAATATAGCCGCAATTCTTTGTAATAAGTAAATACAATTATTTCTGTATACTGACCATTTATTTGCCACTGTTGGTAAACAGCTTATCGAAATATTTTTTCAAAATAGATATATCTAAACAGTGACGTATTTACGATTTTGTTTCGGGGGCTTTGCTAACTTTCGGAAGGGGGGCTTTGCCTGAAAATGTGAAAATTCTGAAAGATATTTGATATACTTTACTATAGTAAGATTTCGGGGAGCTTAAGCAAGGAAGCCCCCCTAAATACGCCACTGTATCTAAACAACATTGTCACCCGAATCGAAACTTCATCAAGATTTTCTTTTCTGTTTATTTATTGACATGTTATGTTTTCAGTTAGTACTTTCCATCAGTTCACTAGTTAGCTATATTCCCAACAAAACCCCTCCCTCCTTCCTTGGTGTTTTTGTGTGTGTGTGTGTGTGTGTGTGTGTGTGTGTGTTTGTGTGTGTGTGTGTGTGTGTGTGTGATTCTTGGGTATATTTACAACAAAAGTCCGATCGCCATCTACTTCTGATCCCTTCAGATTTATCCATCCCACCAAGTAATAAAAATTCTTCTGTATAAGTCTTACGCACTTCATTTTAGGTTCGTTATTGCTTGACCAAAAGTTACGATTATAAAGTTACACAAGTAGTTCTTTTAGTTGGTCTTTGTACAGATCGCGCTACTGAAAGTGATACAAAGTTTTGCCACTGAAATTGTTACAACACGTTCTTTTCCAAGTGCATAGGCAACCTAGCCTAACTTCCCGGATCTTTTTTTCTTCGTACGAAGATTCGTGTTAGACTACGTGCTTTTAAAGAATTTGTCAAGACTTCGCTAAAATTTCTTGATGCTTTATTCTAGAATCTGGTTGTCTGCTACCTGTTTCGGGATAGTGACACAGACTTGCTAAATTTTTATCGTTTACTGCACAGCTACTCGAAGCGTTCGCAATGAGTTTTTATGACTCATGTGTACGCTTGGAATACGCTGGCTATGTATTTAAATGGGGATGGCTAATCACAATGGGTTGCAAAAGCGAAAGAAATAAAAAAAACGCCCAAAATACGTAGGCTCGAGCGTGTTTCGTGCGTTTCGCAACAATAGACCGCCAGTTGTTTTGTAATCAATAAAAGATTTCCAAAGGAAGGACGTGTTGCCAGGGAAGGTGATTTTAGCAAGAAACAGCTGCTCGGTAGATGCATTGTGCACAGTATTGGACCTCCTCTATTAGCCCTTTGGGCAGCCTATGGTACAATTTGTACCATACGGATTTTTCATGGTACAATGCGTTATAACTCTCCTATTTGAGCTTCTTCGCCTTTTTTTTTTTTAAAGTCCAGAGGCATTATAGAAGACCTTACGTATGGTTTCACACCTTCCTACGTCGAGACATAGGAAGTGAATTCTAAAATATATTTTTTTTATTTATTAAGTCTATGTTAATTATTTTTTGGTGGGCTTATTTTTGCAGTAGAAGATTGAAATTTTGCACAAACATTCAATCCACCGAGTAGTATTTACCAGATTTTTCTCAGATTTCTGCGTTAAAACAGGGGGGGATCCAGAGGGGCAAAGAGTTGAAAAAAGGGATATTTTTACCCAAAAAATCCCTTTGTTCGGGATTTTCCCGCCTTAGATACATGATGGAAACACGTGAGTCATACCGTCTGAAAGGCAGTTTTATTCTGAAGAGTATGATGGGTGAAACATGACCCTAGGATAAGTAGGGATGTCACAGGGAATTTTTACAAAATATCCCTCTGTATACGGGAATATGGTACATTGTCGGTATATATATATTTTTTGGCGGGCTTACTTTTGCACCTAGAAGATTGAAATTGTCCATACACATTTAGCCTACCTAGTAGCATTTATCAGATTTTTTTTTAGATCTCTGAGGTAAACAGGGGGGTCCTGAGGGGCTAAAAGTTGAAAAAAGGGATATTTAGACCAAAAAATCGCTTTGTTCGGGATTTTCCCGCCTTAGATACATGATGGAGACACGTAAGTCATACCGTCTGAAAGGCAGTTTTATTCTGAAGAGAATGATTGGCGGATTTTAGTCCTAGGGTAAATAAAGATCTCTCAGGAAAATTTTTACCTGAGATCATGGTGTTTTGCGGTAATTTGGGGCATTGTGGGAATTCTTGATAAAATTTCTCCCGCTCTTAGTATTCAAGACAGAAACTTGAAAGGAGGTGGGCGGATAAGGACCATTTTTCGCCCATCAGACAACGGAAAAATGAAGTGTCCGATTCCGACAAGTTTGCAATGTATTTGTATACTAGAAGATATGTTGCATATGTAAAAATAATAGATACGTGATAAAGAAAATAGTAAGTCATAGAAATGAGTGCCCAAAAAGAGTCCGTTTCAGCGTTTTGTGACATTTTGGTAATGTTTGCTGTCTTTGATGGAGGCTTATAGGAAGAAGGAGTCGATGAACCAAAATAAATCTGACTCGTCATAATATAACACTGTGTAATCTTTGATATGAGTACTAACTGATTTTGGTTCAGTGTGTCCTTCTACCTATTAGAGAACAAAATGTATTGCGCGAGAGTATAGAGCGATGAATACCGTTTATACGCTGTAATGTACGAGTTCAACTGGATACTCCAGCTCTGATGTAAGTTACCGATTGTGACTGAAAATACATGCTCAGCATGTCAATAAGATATATAAAGAAAATGTATTGTTTGCTCGGATATGTGTGTAGGGCAGCAAAAATAGAGACAGCACGTTATGGAGTATTGAGAAGGAGTGTCATTTCTGAAAGTGGTATGAGTAAAAGTGCGAGCAGGAAAACCAGTCGCAGAATGGCATGAAATTCTGCAATATATATATATATATATATATATATATATATATATATATATATATATATATATATATATATATATATATATATATATATATATATATCGAAGAATCATACATACCAAGCGTCAATGAAGTACCGATGGGAAGTCATTAATACGTTATATTGCAATACTGAGGGAAAGATGAAAAACAACGACCAACAATCGTTACCTGATGTCTCCGATCCTTACACTCACGAGCACTTAAGTGACAAAGGTATGTACTCTTTGTACATACATCATGACGATGCTTCTGTTCTCCGAGTTCAGTGGTACTGTCAATGTAAAGTAGGCGCACGGGTCGTCGGATGTTGTGGGCATGTTGCTTCCGTACTATGGTTTCTGGATTACTGGCGCCACAATTCCACCGCAGTTAAGAAACCGAGTTTAGAATATACTCATACACTACAAGATGCCGCTGCAGGATGGTCCAGTGGCGATTCGGATGACGACAGCAAGCACGATGCCTAATCTGCAAACTAGCTACAAGTGTCTTCAGCTATCTGATTATTATCTATGCTTGATTATTTCCGATGTAATATATTGATCTTATAGTCGTAGTAGACTTCATTCTTCTTATTCTTGCCGTTAGTGTTCTATTTACTGTTGCTTTCTCGGATGCCAACTCATGACATTAGTGTTTACGTTCCACATTAACACACGACTTACGTCTTTGTTTATTTTTTTTTTTTTTTTTTTTTTTACCTCTCACTTATAGCGCTTTCCATCAAAATATATTTGTTTTCTTATTTTTATGAGGTATACTATTGGAAATCATGCATTTCACATCTCGGGCCTGATGGGCGAAAAACGGCCCTTATCAGCCCACCTCCTTTGGCACACACATTTAGTATACCAAGTACTATTTATGAGATTTTTTTTAGATCTCTACGTTCACACAGGGCCGTTCCAGAGGGGCCAAAATGTGAAAAAAATTTCGCTCCTAAATTTTTCCTTTGACATCATTTTCCCCTCTCTTGGTATATGGTATGAGCATGTAAGTGGTACCATTTGAAAGCCAACTCTATTCTGAAGAGAATGAGGTATGAACCATGATCCTATGATAAATAGTGACGATGCAGTAGCTGCTTGACTGAAAGTCCAAAAAATACCCCAAAAAGCCTGGATCCCGAAAGAGTTAGAAAGTAATGCGTGTATAATAAAAATAAAAAAATCACAAAGATAAAAGAAAATTTCGAAAAATTAGCTAATCACAGAAAAATCTATGTAACACAATAGGGTTATTTCTCGTAATTCGCATGAATGAGAATAAGGGTATTGCAATAAGGCCTGGAGACTCTGACTGGCTCACAGTATGCTTTGTAACTCTGGCGAAAGTAAAATTACCGACTAGCCACCTAGATCGCGTTCGCTGCGGGGAGTGACGCATCGGAAACGCATTCTCGATAACCATACACTTAGGGTCGTTTACGGATAGGATATCTGAAACAATGCTTTCGCAGATTTTTAGGAATTGTGTTTCACATAGCCTTAACTCAATTTCTGAAAGATCCTGCTTTCAAGAAATTAGTGTTAAAATCTCCGTTAGAATTTCTCTGGTTTACCAGCTGACCGTGTGTGGGAAAACAACAAGAAGATCATTTCCAGGTAGTCGCTTTGTCCAAAATGATATTCACAAAGGTTTTAATAAATGCATATGGAATTAAATGAAACCAAAGTTAAATAAAAATTTGATTGAGTTTCACATCCCGCTCAGCAGCGATGCTATATGAGACGTGGACCTACTGTTTAACGTGGAATCCGAACCACATGAGCTCCCGCCGGGAATCGAACCCGGGCCTCCCACGTCAAAGACGCGTACTCTAAACGCTTAGCCACGAAGGGGCTCTAAATAAAAATTGAGATAGGGCACTTGTTACAATGGACCAAACGTATCTTATGATCCAGAAACGAAGAATCAGTGCGAACAACAATGTTATCCATCTTCTCGCGATATAAAATGACTTACAATGTATAAGCCCTACATAAGTTGGTAATACAACGCACATCTGCATTTTTCGGCTTCCAAACTATATATGAATAAGTACTTGAAGTGTTATACAGCGTTGGGGGCGCGGTGGCTCAGTTTTAGAGCGTTCACCTCCGGTGTTTGAGGGCCCTGTTTCGATCCCACCTCGCGCCATGTGGACTTTGTGGTGGACAAACACCGTGCTCGTAGTTTTTCTCGGGGTTCCCCCCGTTTCCTTCCAATTTATTCATTCCACCATTTCATTCATTTGTCATCATCACCGTCTTCTTTAGCCTAACCGGCATAAGCGTGGGAAGTAAAAACTGAAAGGTTTCATTTTTACTTACATAGCGTCTATATCTATCTGTCAACAGATATTAGAGCAGAATAGTAAGAAATATCGAGAAGCGGTTTCGTAGAACCGATTCAACTTCAAAAGAACTGGTTTAGTATTATACGTTAATCCTTTATTTAAAGCGGAGTATAAACCATTTCTAATTTTAAGATTCATCGCAATAAAATGAAAATGGTAACATATAGCTAGTAACTACATATTCACAGTCGTTTTCCACATACACGAGGTGGCAACGGACTTTATGGGCACGAAATGTGAACCCCCGCTATTTAGGATGGGATCAACGTAAGGAATTGAATCTTTCGGCAAAATATTTCTCTTGTCGATACCTTTCCAATGGTATGTTACTTGATCCTCTTTGCTGTTTAAAATTTTCAAGTTGACCTCACGTACCCCTGTAGGGATATCTCGGGTGGACTTTTTATAGCTCAAAATTCAAGCCCCTTAAAATAATAATGAACTTGTTTTTGGCGTTTTCCCACATTTGCAATCGTTTCGAAGGTACACTTGGTGGCAACGGACTTCATGGACACGAAATGTGAGCCCCCGCCATTTTGAATGGGGTCAACATAGGGACTTGGAACTCTTGTCGAGACCTTTCCAACGATATATTACTCTACCCCCTTTGTCATTTAAAATTTTCAAGTTGACCCCACGTATCCTTATATGGGGGTGTCTGGAGTGGACCTTTTATAGCTCAAAACTGACGCCCCTTAAAATAATAATGAATGTGTGTTTGCGTTTTCTCATATTCGCCAGTCGTTTCGACGATACACGGGGTGGCAATGGACTTTATGGACACCCTGTATATATCTACTAACACCGGAAATGGTACAAATTGATTACTTCTCCCAGTTTCAATATTGATCTCCACAGACTGGAAGAGATAATGTATAAATAGTATTCGCTTTCTGATATCGATTCAGCGTCCGAGGAAGAGGTTCAATCTTTGATCCTATTATTATTGTACTGCAACTAGAAATTACAGATTACCTCTTTCATTTTCAGTACTGAACTCGCATATATTGGAAGTCTACCGTAGTTTTTTACTGTGAAACGAAACTCATCTTTATATTAAAATGCTTGGTTTACATGTTTGTCTCCAAAACAAAGTTTATATGTCAATCCTTTCGACAATGAAATCTCGAAAACCACAAATGCTAGAAACGTGCCGTTTTCACTAGTCGATTCCAAATTTTGTGTAGATACAGTTTTAATTGAATATTTAAAAAAGAAAAAAACATGGCCGTTATTTCTTTATTACATTTTTAGGGTACACTGGAACTTCTAAAAAAGTAAAGCAATATATCCTTCGAGTTATACGTTCCAAAACCACATAATTGTATACGGGAGTAGTATATCTCTCAGTCGTTTGTTTCATGCCCAAATGTCAATGGAAAACGAACGATAAATATTTCTCCAGTCTAAGATAAATCTTTGGAGTGTTTTGCCCAATGAACACCATATGTCACTGACATTATAATTAATTGTGTATGTAATGTATTTGCTTGTTACATACAGCATACAAGAAGAAAGAAAACACTGATCATACATGAATTAGCAACTGCAGCAGAAAGTAGGCTCAAATCTTGCAAATGGAGCGAGATATTGAAAAAATATAATTGAAAAAATCTCCTCTTTATGATACCCCTTGCCGATTTTTATCACGACGCCTTGTGTCTGTAAAGGAACGTGTACAGATGTTGTGAGGAATGACAAGGAGATTTGTGCTCATATGAGAATGATGCGCTGTGTAAAGAGCGCAGGTTCAGCTAGTTTGTTTCAAAAAAAAATTCGAGAGTCAGATTCAGTGATGTCTCTAATATCACATAATGTAATGGAGACTCTCTTAATGATATAATTATACCAACTTTTGCATTACTTTCAATATAACCTTCGTATGTTGAAAGTACTACATAATAATTTATAAGCGCCGATGTGTGTGTTTTTTTTTTTTAATTTCCACTGAGAAATAATCTTCACTTACCAGAACTAGTTGGCTTATATAAATATTTGACAACATAATCTGTGATTGGCATTATTTCAATATAATTTTTTATCTTTGTATAATCTTTCACGTTGACTGTTCCGTAGAACCGTATTATCACAATGTGTACTCTTTATCACTTCTGTACTTATAGTTCTAAGTAGCTTTTTGCTCGGTTGATAAAAGCCAAAATCACTTCCACGAGTTAACTGATCAAAATCAACTGTTTGTTTGCTGTGCTGGCGCTCTAGTTTTGGTGAGAATAAACAATTTGTTTTCCATAGTTTTAGTTCTTCCAATATATAAGGTACATGCAGATGTTACGATTTTTAGTAATCTCTGGAAATTTAAATTGGTAAGTACCTTCGAAAGGTAATTGATCTGTAATATAACGTCTGAAGCCTTTCCGAACTATACGAGGCTATTTCAGATTCATGGCAACGAATCTGATCACTAGGCAGCAGCACGCGTGAACACGCCCGAGATATTATATCTGTTGCGTGTGTTGACTTCAGCAAGGACAGCTATTGAGTGTGTGTGTGAGTTGTCATATGGCTCCGAAATTCTACATTTGTACCCTTTCAGACATTGGTTATTGTTGTAGCTAAATGAGTTAATAGTAACTATATGACAACGTTTCCATGTCTTCCAAGAAAGGGAGCAATACTGTGTTGAATCGCAGCGAAATAAGAAATAATTTTAATGTCGCTCCTGTAACTGCTGCGTTTGCTACATTTTATTGCATTTTATTGCAAGAATAAAAGTTTTCTAATACAAATTTAGTAAACTGTTCGGTTCTTCAAGCCACAGAGACTGTTTTTGTTTATTAAAGGAAACAAATAGAAAATCCCATTAGCTTGGAAACTCTCAATGGAATCATGTTGATTCATGTGGGTATACGGAGAAATAAGAAGTGTTTGTAAGGACTATGTCCTGCTGAAAGAAGTATTATTGAAAATTAGAACAATGGCAGTCTAGACAAACACAACCAATCCACGATCCAACTATGGTGCATCCAGTTCCAGCACCTCGGCTAGCTGTGACATCCTCGATGATAACTTATTTCAATTCAACTGATAATATGGTTGTTAAGTTTCGCAAATCAGATGAGTTGTTGATGGATTTTATTGTAATTTAAAGTCGTGTATGTTGTTTGCTAGTCTTCAGTGAATAAAATTCGACAGTTCAAATTTTACTATAACTCACGTATAATCCTACACACAGAAAAGGGGTTTAAAATCTACAATGTGTTATAGATTAGCTGTTCAAAATCTAGCCATTTTTTGCGTAAAAAAGCTTATTTCTGAAGGCAATCTAGTATAATTTCTTCAGAGGTTGTTGGCAACACTGCAGGCGAATGATTTCTAATATTTGGTTGTATAAAAACTTTTTGAACGCTCTAATAAATGTTTTAAACAAACATTGTAACTATGTGGAAACATAGTATAATGTGTACAAAGGAAATAACAAAAAATGTATGACACTATCTTTACCAGTCTTGTTTCTATTGACAATTGGATCTTACCTAAAAGTTAGCCCTCGTATTTATCATTTTGTAAATATACAGTATTTTATTAAGCATAATAAGCCTGTCACTTTTAATGGGACACTATAGCAGGAAAAATCCCATAACAATTCGTGCTAACTAACACAATGGGTTTAGTTTATTTATCCATACCTGTATTAGAATATAAGACAAAAATAAATAAAACAATCCAAATGTTTTTCAAAGTAAATTTTAATATATTTTCTATTATTTTCAGGTATTAACAAGTAGACTAGTTACAAGTACGCAATGGCAAACAATCAAGGAGTAGTAACATCACCATTTCCGTTTGATAGTCATGCAATGCCTCGTGTACCGATTGTTGATTATATCTTTCAACATGTTCAACAACACGTCGCTCAAACAGGAGATAAACCATGGGTGGTAAGTATTCTCATCATTTGTGTACACACAATTTCATGAAGAAGGGTTACAAAAAGTCTAATTGATATATCAGATATTTTAAATACTAATCAGGGAATAAAGTGAGGGTGAACGCAAGAGGACGCCGTCCCCCCAGCTCGGAAAAAGATGTACGGCATCCCCCCAGTTCCTAAAAATACAATGGGCAAAGATAGGCAAGGGGACGGCTTGACGTCATGCCGCTATCTACTGTCCCCCTACCTTTTCAAATCCACTTTTACCCCTGATACTAATAATGGTATATGTGGCTTAATATTGCACAATACTACAATATCTAATTATTTTACAGATATTGTGGTGTATTGTATGAGATTAGACACTCCGGAAAAGCTTTGGACCCTCCTTCGGAAATAAATGATTACAATAATTAGAAACGTGAATTTACAATATTTAGTATTTATGAGTTCTATGTTCAATTCGTAGCTAGCTATCTTCATTAATTTTCCACAAGCAACTCAACATATCACAGATGCTGTTTAGGTTGCCTGACCTTATCAACTGCCTGAAAATTAGATGTCATGTCATATGTATTTTATGGGTTGTTTTAATTCACACTGGAAGGTAGGAAAAACCTGAAAGTTAGACGTCATGTCATATGTATTTTACAGGTTACTTAATTCACACTGGCAGGCAGAAAAAACCTGAAAGTTAGATATAATATCATATGTATTTTACAGGTTGTCTTAATTCAAATTGGCAGGTAGGAGAAAACCTGAAAGTTAGACTTCATGTCATATGTATTTTACAGGTTACCTAATGCACACTCGTAGGTAGGAAAAACCTGAAAGTTAGATGTCATGTCATATGTATTTTACAAGTTGTCTTAATTCAAATTGGCAGGCAGGGGAAAACCTGAAAGTTAGATGTCATGTCACATGTATTTTACAAGTTGTCTTAATTCAAATTGGCAGGCAGGTGAAAACCTGAAAGTTAGACGTCATGTCATATGTATTTTACAAGTTGTCTTAATTCAAATTGGCAGGCAGGGGAAAACCTGAAAGTTAGATGTCATGTCATATGTATTTTACAAGTTGTCTTAATTCAAATTGGCAGGCAGGGGAAAACCTGAAAGTTAGACGTCATGTCATATGTATTTTACAGATTGTCTTAATTCAAACTGGCAGACATTTTTTTTAAAAAAATCACAAACCTAGAAAAGGATAAAAAATCATTTTTGTTTCGGTATAAAATTTCGCTTACATCTCGTTCTCTGTTCGGAAACCAATTAATTATATCCATTCAGATATCCGTTTAGAACTTAATATGAATTCACTTTACAAAATTAAACACATAAACGCCCATTTTAAATTTAATATGGCAGTTAACCATTCACAGAATTTCTTTTACTGATCTAACTTTTACGTATTTTAGGTATGCTCCTATATAAAATGTGTCTTAAGTCATAAAACTAATATATGAAACAAACTAATATATGAACTGAATATTAGTTTATTCATACATTATGAATAATAATTTTGTTTTAGGAAATCTAACTACTATATGCTGAGTACATTTATTGCTAGCACTATTGAAGGTTTAACTAAAATACATTTGTCGTTGAACATTATTCTAATACTGAACAAATAATTCACTGAAATTAGAAAACTCTCCACGTCCACCGAACTGCCCTATTTTCTTTCTTATCGAGTGATCTATCTTTTGACTCCTAATTGTTTTCATGTTCTTTATTTTTTAGAATATAATAATCATACGTTTTCTTCGCGTTATAATGCAGAAAGATGGAACGTAATGCAATGTCATGATTAAAATTGAAATGTTTAAGAAAAGGCGCAAAATTTTCTAGACAATAAACGCTGTGGATTTTCTCCGCATGTTCTAAATTCAGAATCCATAAATGTTGTTGTCCTATGATTCGTTATTTATAATCATTGACAGACACGTTACACATTTACGACTCTACCAAATCTACTTTTCACGGTCTGCGTAAATACGTGCCTAGTTGGGAAGAACTCTTTTTGAATAGATATACTCGTAGTACATTTGTTTATTTTACTGGGCTTTATCATTGGTAAATTTTGACTCTGAGTTGTCTCCTTAGCAGCACAGACATTAGGCCCAACAGATGGAAAAGGCAGACTAGCTAACTGCCTACGTTGTAATTGTACGCTTTACCGAGGATTTGCCAACGAATTCAACTGCCTATGTTGTAATTGGCCGCCTTGCCAATTTTTTTTCAACGAATTCAAACGCCTATGTTCTAATTGTTCACTTTACCAAGAATTTACCAACGAGTTCAACTACCTACGTTGTAATTGTCCGCTTCGCGAGAATTTGCCAACGAATTCAACTGCATTTATTATAATTGTCCGGTTTGTCCAGGATTTGCCAACGAATTCAACTGCCTACGTTGTAATTGGCCGCATTGCTGAGGATTTACCAATGACTTTAACTGTCAACGTAAACCCTAACGAAAATTGCGATTGGGAGTGCGGAGTCGAAACTGTCAAGTAAATGGCGGTATATTGATGGTTGGCCAACATACACTTCAACTTACATTGGGTCAACGCGCTTTTCAATGAAACGCCACCCATTAGCCTACGTTGAACCTACTAACTGTACTGGTAGGGTTTACGTCTTTGCTTGCAACTATCACTATTTTCCAGAGTTTCACTTAACTTGCTGGTATTAAAGTAGAGGATAAAATAGTTAGTATTATATAATGAAGTTTTTTTCAGACAGATGTGGTACATGGATCAAGCGTGAAATTCTCGGAAGTGATACCGCTTTCTCGTAAAGTGGCGAGTGCTCTCACTAGAAGAGGTTTCCGGAGCGGCTCTGTACTGTATTTTGTCACTCGAGAGATGGCTCGACTAAACCTTTTCATTCTTGGAGTTTGGACTTGTAATGGCGCTGTAAGAGGCGGGTCTCCAGATGAAATACCAGGTAACAAGAAAATTATATAACGTCAGTACTAATGATAAGATGATAGGAACGAAATCCGTTGGCAACGCAGATAGATAAATATTAGCATATGCTACAAGCGTGAGATAGGTGTCTTACAGCCAAGATTCTAGCTAACGAAACGAGATTTATCTTAATATTTGGGAATATATCTCCACCAAAGTAATGTTAAATTAATCAGTGATAAGAAAATGTGGCACGGTGAGTGCATAAGGGAATCAAGTCCACTTTTTGGTCATTTAGGACATATTTCACCTTTAAAACTTCTATCTAAAGCTCTTTTCAGTGTAAACATTCATGTCCAGATGTTGTAAATAACTCTTATAGTATTAAGAAAAAAAAACAGTGTTAACTTTTGCATGCACGAGTTTCATGTCTCTTGCTCTAACAACTTTGGAAATTGAACTTGTTTGGCTTGAACGTCCCATGTCTATTGTTTTAAAGCTAGTAATGAGAAGCCAAACTGAAACACACAAGCCTATTGGGGGATGAATTATAAGAAAAGTAAGTAAAGCAACATAGCTAATTGGTGATCATTAAGTAAAATCGAGTGATTTTAAAAGATAGTTCATGGGAACAGTTTTGAAGTCAGGCTACAGGTACTTATAAGGATAGAAGACCGTACTTTCCAAATTTGGTGAGGGTTCTAATTTGATAGATTGGGATTAGGATTAGGAATTATATTTCTGGGCTTTCGGCATCTATGACCATGTTACCCCGTCACGTACGAGGGATGACGTCCCTCGGGAATCAGACTATCCAAGGAAAGGGAAGAAAAATGGGGAACGAAGGAAGCGGCCTGGGACCGAAATGTTAGGTGGTATTCCGGCATTTGTCTGGTGTGAATGAGAAAAAAATCAGGAAAACCTCACTCAGCCTGGCTGGCCTGAAAAAGCTTTCACAATTTTTTTGACCGATTGTCCCCACCGGGAACCAAACCCGAGACCGCTCTTTGGTAGATAGAAATTCTCAACTCTATTCTCGTCGGTTTCTCCTTCCTTTGACGTTCTTGCGATTTGATACGTTACGTCTTGCTCCGAAATTTTAGTTTGTCTGTCTCTGTCTCAGTTACGTAATCCCCAGCTTATATCTACCAGGAAGTTTCCTTCTTTTCTTACGTAAAAATTCAAAGAATTCGCTCTCCACTTGCGAAGACCCTGCGTCAGCTGATCGTCGACAGCATCCGGTAGTCGAAGAATCACTAGACTTTCAGAGAGCTGGATCAGGATTTTACCTTAAAGAAGGTTAGTAAATATTAATATAAGTTATGTAATTTGTTATCTGCTTACTACATGTTTATTACAAGAATTAGATAGAAGTATATTTCTGTAAACATGCTCGTCAGAGAGTTCAATTCCCGGCGGGGTGATTCAAATTCCACGTTAAGCTTTACATCAATTTCTTATCTAACTTCGGTACTGAAAGGGACATTAAACTCCAATCCAACGACAACAAAAATCGTCCGAAAGAGAGAGAGAAAGAAGATCGAATGGAAATGATTAAATATCTTCATCTTGCAAAAACAGTAAAGATGAGGTAGCCATCTTAGTTTGAGGCTAGTCGTATCCAAAATAAATGCCTGAAGGAATTGCAGATTTTTTAAGGCTAGTTAGGACGAAGAGTTCTGCGAATTTCAGTGTGGATCAAGGAATAGGATTCTTTATAAAATATTCACTTCAATCTGCACCCCATCGATATTTTTTTTACAAGTGACATTTAGAAATGTTCATAAAGAAAACAACAGTGTAAGTTTGAGTTTCCTTTTTAAGGTAGGCCTACTGCATCCTCCATTTTCCATTCATCTCTTTTGAATAAGAATTTCTACTCTCGTTGGAAAGACAAGTTTTTTTTAAATTTTTTCCTCGAATCACAGATAAGAAACGGCTTCTCAAATTTAAGTAATTATTTTTAAAAGTATAAGATTTCAAACATCTATTCTTTTGCTTACAGAAAATCTAGCCGAATTAATGAAGGAAGTTGAAGCTTCTTTCGTCCTCTGCGACTCAGAGACTGCATCTACAATAAGAAAGGCAGTAGAGCTCAGTGGTCTTCATCCTGAGTTCCTTTCCATTGATGAAGTGGAAGGAGCTACTTCATTAGCTAAGCTGCTACAGGACGATGGAGCAGGTAAGTAAGGTATTACATTGCTTGGTACACTGAGAAAAAAATTGTAGGTGGCGTACTTAAAAAGATAGGTTACATGCGTAAATCCTGTAGTTTTTGGACCTAACGTACAGTAGACGTATAACTGAAAACGCATGTTTTATAATACTTTCTGTATAAGTGTTCCATCTATGCGTACTTTCCGTATGAAAAAATGTAGGCGGTCAGGATCTCACATACAAATGGACGTATATAACATATAGCTGACGAAGGTAATATAAGTATATGCATGTGATATACGGAAAACTGTTAGATGTCAGACATCCTGCAACGGCATGATGTAACATTTAAGGGCAGTACCTATGTAGCATACGGATAACGTATGCTCCGTACAGATTTCTATAGTAAGCAAGAGGATACCGTAAATTTGTACAATATACCGCTGTCCGGAGAAAAGATTTTTCTCTGTATATTTTAGTTTTAACTTTGCAACTACACTTGAATATTAAGGACCCGATCACATTTCAAATTTTGTGATGTATTAATTAACCGTATTAATTTTGTCAGACTGATCAGCAAGACTTACCGTAAACTTAGTTTCTAGCATAAATATGTGGAAACATTACTCATATTTCAGTACGTGCTAAACCTTTTCAAGTCTTATAAAATGTTTAATAACGTACGTGGTATTTTTCATTAGACTCATATAAGCACATAATAAAATATAAACCAACCCAAGTGTAGTAAATAGTAGGGGCGCAGTTGTAGGAAAAATCGCTTTCGTGTGCAGTTTGATGATACGAACATGCCGTTTGCGACATTCGATTACTCTCACAGAACAATTAACATGGTGTCACTTTTACCAACCCTTAGGACGCGTATGGTGACGTCATGAATATGGCCACAACTTCAAACTACTTAACAGGTATTATCTTGAAAACCACTTAACAAATTTTTATTTTGTTTGCGTCAAATGAAAGTTTGGTTTAAAGCTAAATATTATGTTCAGTGACATTTTTTTATACAAGCGATAATTAAAAATTACGAGGGACTTTATGTATTTTCCGAAATCAAAATTTGTGTTTTTTGGCAAATTTCAAAGAAACTATCAGGTTTACGAAAACAGAACATAAATATTAATGTAGTTTAAGACCTTTATTTTGTTGTAAAAATTGGTCAATTAATTCTCGAAGTATGGACATAAGTAAAAAAAAAAAAAAAAAAAGTATTTCGTAAATACTCGTCGCTACCCAGTTGCAGATGTTATGAAGAAAACTCCATGTTGAAGATGGTCACATCATTAGGATAACGAAAATAAAGATATGCGTAGGTGCTAATACCATAGCATTGCAACTAATTTGGTTACCTACAGTAGGTACTGCTTCTATAAAGCCGTGGATTATCTATAAAGCCGTAAGTTCTGGCTACTGTGCCATGACAATTCTGTCTCACAAACTCACCGCCGAAGGACGACCATTTCAAACTGATCACCCGACCGTAACCGAAACGTGCAATTGAAAAACTAATTTAATTGCCGGTGAGGTCGAACGTTTCCAATACACCATTAAATGTGATATACATGCTGTGTCCATTCAAGATATCGTGAAAGATACGAATTGCTGAATTTTGATAAAATTTACTTAAAATATCTGTTGGACAATACCACATGAATCAATAACAAATGAACTGTAAATAATCTTTTATTTATTTTCGTTTCACCCTCCATACAAACAATCAACTGAGTCACAAGAGCAATTACTGGTGCTTTCAGTTACATGCATTTCATATATCTTGCACACAAAGAAATATGTAATACAGAAATAACTTTTATTCTTCATCCCTGCTAACGAGGTACCTTTCTATTTTCGAAGAAATAATACCACTCAATAGTGAAACCATTAGACACATTACATATGACCAACCTCTTTATTTGTTGATCAAACTTAAGGTCACTAACATCGTCATCTAGAAATAAGAATTCACTCTTAAATTTATTATAACTAAATAATTCATTTTCATTGCACTCACACATTTCAGTACGGGGAATTTATTTGCTGAACTTTTGCACGGAAGATTGCACTTATTTCTAGTTTATGTGCAACGTACTGACTTTAAAATGGAATCTGGCGCACAAGGTACATAATTCACAGTACACGGACGTAAGATCTCAATTTTCTTCACACTAACCATGCCCAACAGGCGAAGGTATACATGACTTAATTTTATCATTTTGATTCCATACGATCGTTTGGTGGTTTACTCTCTAGAAAGCGGGTTTGAGTGAGTTTCGAGTTGGAAATAGTTTCTTCCAACTTGTCTGCATTTTGCTGAACATATTCCAACGAAGTTCTGCAAGAGAAGTAATTTTTGTTGCTGGTAGATAAATTTGATAAATTTGGCAGATGAAAACTTCAAGCTGATATACAGTATTAGTGTAGCAGAAAGTTCTTGCCTTCCAAGATTCTGCAATGCAAAGGGTCTCTTCATTCGAGTTTTCAAATGCCTTCTAATTGTGTTGCCGAATAAACATCCAGTACTGTCACATCTAGAGAGGTCATGTAACGCTGGAAGTGCATGCATCTTTGTAGCACCTAGGATGTGGTAAATATCTGACAAAGCTACACACTTCTATGGAAACGGTCTAAATAGGATTTTGTGCGAAGTCTTAGTTAACGCCTTAATGCTAAAACTAAGATATCGGTACCTTGAGTAAATATATAAAACGTTGTAGCATCTCTTTATGTTGCATTTATAGAATGAATAATTATTTTTTTATCTGCTTCCTTCTGAGTCCTACTTAGGTATTCCAAATTGCAGTGAGTTGCAACTACATTTGTACACCATGCAGCTACAAGGTTTTTCTGAAAAGGCCGCGGTGGCTCAGTGGTAAAGCTTTCACCTCTGGTGATAGGGGTCCCGGGTTCAATCCCAGCTTCCGCCAAGTGAACTTTGTGGTGCACAAACACCGTGTGTGGGGGTTTCTTCGGGGTTCTCCCGTTTCCTCCCACTTTCTTCATTCCACCTTTTCATTCATTATTTCATCATCACCGTCTCCTTTAGCCTAACCGGCATAAGCGTGGGACGTAAAACTCAGATTTAAAGAAAAGGTTTTTCTGAGAGCATTTAGCATACGAAATTATTTTCGCTGAGAAATAGCATATTAACTCATCTTTAGTGGTTATGAGGAGGTCAAAAGAGCTTTCTTCATGAGGATGTTTGCTGTCATCGGACCGTCTACAATCCTATATTAAACTAGAGTCATGCCTTGCAGTTTTCCTGTCTCACTTGATTCTTAATGGATTTGTGTTCATACCTATCAAATATCAGCTGCATTTCGTGGAAGCCCCAGTATTTTTTAATAATTAATTTTGTGAACTCTTCAGTTAAATCCTGACATGTCCTTTACTTACAGCCTGTAGCTTCGGCATTCTGTCAACTAAAGCAACTGAGAAGCACCTTTCGCATAGGATAGATTTTAGTTCTTTTCTTTGCTCTGTCAAGTCCGAAGGCAATTGCATTTCTCCTGGAGAATCAGATTTTGGTAGAATCTTCAAAAATTCTGTTAACACGCTTTTGTTATTGCGCAGATGCATTCGTTCTATCTAAATTAAAAACAGAACGTGACACAACAGAAAACTCATAACGACCCAACACATCACGTAAATCCGTCTGGCACTGTTATGTTAATTGCAATGTTATGATATCAGCATCTACATATATATTTATTTTAGTTATCCTAATAATGTGATCATCTTCAACATGGAGTGTTCTCCATGACATCTGCAACTGGGTAATGACGAGTATTTAAAAAATATTTTTTTAGTTATTCTTATGTCCATAGCTCGAGAACAAATAGGTTAATTTTGATTTTCTTTGCAGCAAACTAAAGGCTTTTAAGGTATACACTAAAATTTATGTTCTGTAACATGTTTCCGTAAACCTGATAGTTTCTTTGAAATTTGTCAAAAAAAAAAAAAAATGATTTCGGAAAATAAGTCCCTTGTACATTTTTAATTATCGCTTGTATGAAAAAATGTTGCTGAACATGATTTTTAGCATTAAACTAAAACTTTCATTTGACGCAAACCAAATAAAAATCGGATAAATGGTTTTCAAGATAATCCGTGTTAAGTAGTGTGAAGTGGCGGGCATATTGATGACGTCACCACACGCGTTCTGAGGGAGGAAAGGAGTGATTGCATGTTAATTATTCATTAAGAACACGAGAATAATCGGGTGTCGCAAACGGGATATTTTTATCATCAATTTGCACGCAAACTTAATACTTCGCCTCTACTAATTGACTTATTCTTATGTCGATACCTCGAGAAATAATAGGCCAATTTTGATTTTCTTTGCAGCAAATTAAAAGT
Source organism: Thermobia domestica (assembly GCF_964235325.1). Lineage (NCBI taxonomy): Eukaryota > Metazoa > Arthropoda > Insecta > Zygentoma > Lepismatidae > Thermobia > Thermobia domestica. The sequence continues at coordinate 15,019,871 of NC_137471.1, read as the reverse complement.
CTTAAATTACACTAAAATTTATGTCCCGTAACATGTTTTCGTAAACCTGTAGTTTCTTTGTAATTTGCCAAAAAAAAAAAAAAAAAAAAACGAATTTTGATTTCGGAAAATATATCAAGTCAATCGTACATTTTAAATTATTGCTTATATGAAAAATGTCACTGGACATAATTTTTAGCTTGAAATTAAACATTTCATTTGAGGAAGACAGAATAAAAATCGGTTGTGCGGTTGTCAAGATATTATGTGTTAAGTACTTTTAAGTAGCGGCCATATTGATGACGTCACCACACTCGTCCGAAGGGCAGGAAAAAGTGACACCATGGTAAGTGTTCATCAGGAACGTGAGAATAATCGAATGTCGCAAACGGTATGTTTCTATCATCAACTTGCATACGAACTTACAACTGCGCCCCTACTAAAATGGTCCGAGTTGCTGACTGCTAGCAACGGTATACTGAGTTCGAACCATGACTGTCTACAGTAATTTCTTAGTGATATTCTGGTAGTGCTCGACAATAAACATTTCTGTTTACATGTGTCTATTTACTACAGTTGGGTTTATCCACCAACGATTGGTCTACTTTGCAATTCTCTACGCTAGAATTTCACATGACTAAAAAATCGACCAACTTATTTATCTTCGTATATTAAGCCATATTCCAGTCTTATTAATTACAGTACTTTTATAAGCCTGCGTTAAATCATACAAGAACTGAATTTGATGATCTGAGATGTCCCTACAATCACTAGCAGTGATTCGTCATTTGATATACATATATAAGCCAAGCCTAAGAACAGAGCCATTTCCATGTTTAACAATTGGAAGTTGCCAGTCCGGAACTTAAGTTTATCTTGGCGTACCCCATACCACTACAGAGGGACAATCACGTTTAACAATGACAAGTAGGCAGTCCGAAAAATCTGTTTGTTTTTGCGTACGTCCTACATGAGCCTTGCCTAAGCACAGAACTACACTAGAGACGAAGTGTTTTCCACCACGTATTTCACACATCTAATGCCTTGCCGCGGCCTGTCGCCCTACTTTAACAGGCTGGTACAGGTAACCATAAAGCCTGTGATTTCCCTATCTTGAATCTTAACTGGGGGTGGGGCACAGTGACTCAGTGGTAGAACGCTTACCTCTGGTGAGAGGGCCTCTGATTCGATCCCTGGCCAAGTAAGTTTATGATGGACAACATTGTATCCGTGAGTTTCTCGGGTATTCCCGTTTCTTCCCCATTCTCATTCCATTAGTTCTTCCACAGGCACTCACTTGCTTTGATCATCGCCTCCCTTAGCCCAAGGGGCATAATCGTGGGACGTTAAACTGTAAGATTTCATGGTTTTGAACCTTAATTGTCCTTGTCCATGAAGTGCACCTTCAAGGTTTGTCCCTCTATCTTGGTTCACTTTGGCGAAGTAACCCTAGTCGTCCTATGGATTGGATCACACCCACTGCACGACCAGACCGAAGTCTTTAGTGCCTACCAGTTTTTCTTGTCAGGTCCTTCCATGCTTTCGCGCCCGAGAGTTACGTCATGCTCACTTCTCGCCGGTACTAGTACAGGCTACCGCATGTCATGGTTTGATCACAATCCGAAAGAATACAACCCAATTCGGGAACCACAAGCGAACCTGAGGGTGACCTAATCATTCCCTGCTTTGCCTACCCCTTTCGTTCAATGGACACCGCCCTCCGCGTACAGGTACAGCAAACACGTCATTATATTCTAAGCCTAAAAGAGTGGCGTAACAATCGGAGGATAACGAAGCTCACTAAAACGATTGCATCATATTTCCTTAGGATAAAAGCGAAACTAGAAGGTGCTATCATTTATCGTTCAGTTTTAGTAAAGTGCAAACCGTTGATACTCAGAGGTATCCAGAAAAGCTATACGACAGTGCTCCTGCTCATGGAGCTCATCCACCCTCTGGAGAATACCAACTTTGGAAGTAGCAGGTCTGTGGGCAAGAGCATTGTCGTTTAGCTTCCATAGACATCGCTGGGTATCAACGTTTTGCACGTTACTAAAACGGAACGATAAATGGTAGCACTTTTCAGTTTCCTTTTAATCTGAAGAAAAGGTGACATGTTGAATTACTTTTGTTATTAACGGGTCTATATTTAAAAAAGACATCTTTGTTTTAACATTGATTTGAGCTTTACGCAGTTATATCCTAGAGTTTAACCGAACTCACCTTATCTGGATCAAACTTGGCATGGGTGTAGATCCAAATCTACAATGCAAGCTTGTCGAATATTATGGTATTCAGGTGATTAGTTCCCGTTACAGGCAATCAAATTTCCAGCATGGACTTAGTGATTTTTTTTTTTTTTTTTGCAATAATAACTTGCTTTAAAAACAATAAGGAACGACATTCTTCCGCGATTGAGATACTTATGTCTGCAAAGTTTTGTTTCTATCATTACATTGAAATTTTAAGTGATGTTTTTCGTGTTCTTTTAAAATTTATAATTATCTTTTATGCTTTTTAATGACAATTTATTTTTCTTATAGCCTATCCTACAGAAGTCAAAATAGACGTAGACAATGATGCAATATTTCTGCCTACAACCAGTGGAAGTACAGGAAAGCCCAAAGGAGCAATGCATACACACACGACATTAAAATTTTCCATATATCTAGAGTAAGTGAACATTTCTAGCAGTGACAGATCCAACTTTCATTTCTTTCTGAGCACGTGTAGGGGGAGATAAATTTTAGGGGGCAGCTATTTTTGGATACCGAAAATAATAGTTTTATGTATATAACTTGAGCTTCATTTCAATATGAATGTCGGGGGCAGTCGGGGGAAGGAGTAGTCACTAAGAGGAATGGCACTTATCTCCCTTGCCTCCAAAGTACTGTCAGTTATTATCACACAAATTAATAAATGAATTTCGTCCTTCATTTGTTTGTTATTCTATCACAACTAGTGATATACGACTGTATGCTGAGGTTTTACTGATAAAGATTGAATATTATCATCAAGAAATTGACTAAGGAAGCTGAAACTGCTACACTATTCTACACAATCACTTTGTAAGTCAATGCACTTAACGACATCTGTCATGCAGCTTTTGTAGTACCTGCAAATAAAATTCCTCTGACTGCTGGTGGAGCTACACATTTGTTGCATTAGTTGTCTCCTGATCACTCCCACAGATGGTAGTCGTAAGGTAGCAGGTTCGACGGATAGCATAGATGGGGCAACATTGTAAGGCCTAAGAAGGTCAATTTTGCTCTTATTTCATCTGCAATAAGTGACCAGTCATTGGCATATAAGATGATGACACCTTTGGAGAGCTTTCCCAGACCTTTGGAGTTTTGGATTGATATTTTAGCTCGACTCCCCCAATTAGAGCAAAGTAATATGCTGATTTTATGGTTGAACCTTGTTGGAGATAGTCTACTTGCAGAACTTTCTTCTTACTCCAAAATATTGTTGTCATTTATTCCTGCATTGGCCTCTGCACAAGGAACTTCCTTGGCCTGGGGGAATCACCATGCATCATTCCTTAGGCTGTTCCTTGGTCACAAGATCATAAGAACAGACCTATTTTTCATTACCAGTTACCAGTTGATACACAAAATCTGAATCATTCTTTGCGAAACAGCTACCACAGTCTCCACAGTTTACTTCTTTTTGTAGATTTGTCAAAAGTTATGGAATGCATTTTGCTATAATCTTTTTCGTATCCAAGTCGTTGTTGATAATGACGTCAACTGTCTCACATGGTATGACCAACCAAACATGTAAGAGTACATTTGGTTGTTATTCGATGGACCTTATACCATGCATGGCTTTCGCATTTTCAGGAACAGAGAGAGAGAAAACAGACCTTACACTGAGTTTTTCAGTTTGAACACTGAAATGATTAATTTTAAATTTGGTAACTTTGCGTTTAACTGTTCAATATGAAAGGCTATTGACACTCAAAGTTTGTGATTTCTCTTCATGCATCTGCTTCGCATCTTTCTTTTAAGAGTCTTCATCCCGGCGAAATTAAAATACCGCTAATTTTACAGTAATTATGTGATATCTTCCAATAGATAAAAGATAATTGAAATGTAGAACAAGAGCGCCCTAGACAATATTATTTTACATGAGAAACCGTTATCACGACTCACTTATCTGCTTTCGATTTCGAGCCATTTTGAAAATCGGCATTTATTTTCGCGTTTCTAAACAGCTGAAAACGGAAAGCCACTAGGTGACTTGTGATAACGGTACCTCACGCAAAATAATATTGTCTAGGGCGCTCTTGTTCTACATTTCAATTATCTTTTATCTATTGGAAGATATCACATAATTACTGTAAAATTAGCGGTATTTTAATTTCGCCGGGATGAAGACTCTTAAAGAAACAGGAACTTGTTCATGATCCTATTCTCTTCATCACTACACTTTTCTTGAAGTGCTCCCATTTCCACCTTGCACCTAAAAACGAACAACAAGTTAAAAATCATAGTAAGTTGATTTTGGCTAGTACATATTTGCATACGTTCCGTATTTTACGGGATTGTTCCTCATTAAGAGATTGTGCCTCTGCGTACTGTCAAGACGTAGAATTGTCCCGTACTTGTGGATTTTCTTTTGTTAATGTTCTTATTCTTAAATTTCAAACATGAAATAAACAAGAAATTGATAGCTATCTCCAAATAAAATGTATAACAATTGACAATATAATACTCTCATGTTGCAAGGATAGTGCCACTAGCGGACACGGTAATAACTAAGTACACTCATGTCCAAAATGACTGTAGCATATCTATAACCGTCTTCTTGTACGAATATAATTTGATAATGATTTTGCAGGGTACTTTTAATACTGATACTATGTGTATTATCGGGAAAAGTATATTTATGGTAAATTTCATAGGAAAAGAATTATAAATACGAAAATCATAATGAGTAAAATAAAATGTAACTAAACACAGTAGACAAGAAAATTTTATTTTCGTTTTATTGTTCTTATTTACTGCTCTTTTGACATGAAATTTGCCACATACATGTCTTCGCCGATTATACACTTACTAACATTATAAGAAATACCGGAAGAATTCGTTATCAAATTATGTTCGTACAACATGTTTACAGACATGCGACAATCATTTTGGACATGAGTGTACATCTTACTTGATAAGTAGAGACGAAACTTTTTCGTTAATGCGATATGTACGAAACGTTAAAAAAAAATGCGTTTATGTTTCAGGAAACCTTAAACTTTCTGTTTCAGAGTCGGAAATCACGTTTATGTGATCGTGAATTTTTGCATTACTTGCGATAAATGCGAATAAAAGCGAAAAAAGTGAAATTATTCGTACATATTGCTAATAATAAGTAAAATTGGCATTTCCAATATTTAATTTTTTAAAAAACGTTACATTTACGAGAAATCTTTGCGAGTTATATGATCCAGAAACTGTTTCACTTCATAAAGATGTAGACATCAACAAAACTGAACTGTTGTTTAAATCGTTGACTGTGTTTTGTGGTGAAAATGTTCACGATATGTTGGTTGCTTACCGTGAATGTAAAAGTAAGGTTAGTTATTGAAGTTCTCAAGAGTGATAATAAAAAAAGTTGACATTGTATCGTTGTTAAGCAGTTTAAATGTTAACCACAGGTCTTTTGCTGTCAGCTCGTTACGTTAAATATGGTTGCCAGTCTCCAGTGTTGATGCCGAGAGATTCTTTTCCAAGTAGGCTATAATATGATTGTTACTGACAGGAGAACAAGGTTAAAAGAAGAATTGGTAATGTCTTGGTAAATGCTATCTTTTAACTAAGGATGAGGTTAGAGGAAATGCTTAAATTTTTGCAGTAATTTCTATATTTCAGTGAACACATTAGATAGAATGTGCACATAATCAAGGTATATCCTCATTTTTGTATTAGATATAGGTTCTACACCTCGCTATCAAAAATATACTTTTTACAAGTTCCATAATTATTTTTTTAAAAAAAGCTTGTGCTACATTTACAAAAATAAATGCGACATAAATGCGAAAATTGTGAAAATTAATGCTACAAAATATCAAAAATTGTTGCGAAAAAATTTCGTCTCTATTGATAAGACATTGATCTGCTAAGAAACGAAATCAAATATACTTTTATTGATTTTAGTGCCTTCAAAATACCGAAGAGAAAGTGTGTTCTTACAAAAATAAATCTAAGGACTAAATACCTCTTTATTATGCCATACAATGGTGATAGGAAATGTTCTCTACGATTCAAAATCGAAGTGTCCGGTACTTTTTTCAGTGTATAAACTCTACTCCAGCGTAGAAGCATTGAAAAGTATAGCACAAAAAATGCAGCTTCCTACCTTAGCCCCTTTAAAAGAAGATTTTTTTATCAGCACTCTCTTGTTGTTATCTTGGAAAATCATTTATCATATAACGTCTTTGTAAATAAATATATAAAACGGACGAGTCGATGAAGTACAGGGTAGCCCATAATTATGTGTATCATGCTTGACTGTAGAATTTGTAATTCTGGACAAAAAATTCGATATAGCAACACTGTGTAGCCTGAGAGTGGGGTTAAAGGTCACTGGACTTAGGACATTTATAGTAGGTATGGCAGACAGGATGACAGAACGGTTGTCTCTGGAACAGCGTGTGCGTTTGAAACATTTAATGTAGGTATGGCAGACAGGATGACAGGACGGTTGTCTCTGGAACAGTGTGTGCGTTTGTAACATTTAATGTAGGTATGGCAGACAGGATGACAGGGCGGTTGTCTCTGGAACAGCGTGTGCGTTTGTAACATTTAATGTAGGTATAGCAGACAGGATGACAGAACGGTTGTCTCTGGAACAGCGTGTGCGTTTGTAACATTTAATGTAGGTATAGCAGACAGGATGACAGAACGGTTGTCTCTGGAACAGCGTGTGCGTTTGTATTTTGCAACCAACAAATGCGCAGAGGTGAGACTAAGCTCGACATTCCGATTTGTCACCACCTGACTTTTCCTCATGAGGTATTTTAGAATGATAAAGTGTATCAACATCACATGCGTAATTTAGCCTAACTACGGGTGGCTATCACAGAAGAGTTCCACAAGATACCAGTACGGATTTGTTAAGCTGCTTGTGACAACGTTACTCTTCGTATCCAGGCATGTATCGATTTCGATCATGCATTGGTGGACCATGTCATGGAGAACAGCCATTAAAATTCTTCCAAGGAAAGGTATGAGCGTAATGTGTTTACGTTCAAGTTATGTTGCTAGTTTCTTTACCAGAGTCTTTGAAACATGATATACGCAATTAGAAGCTTCATTAACCCTGCACCACTCGTGCGGTGTTAGGTATCAACAACCCTCGCGTGGGGTCACAGTGACCCCACTTTATATTAAACGTATTTTTTGTGTACGAGAAATGTTGCAATAAACAACTAACTAATTGTTGGCCTTGAAGTAGACTATACAATAGACAGCTAGTAGGGTGGCCGGGTCAGAATTGCCAACTGTCTAAGAGAGCCAAACAAAAAATATCCCTCTGGGGTCATATTTACCCCGCGTGAGGGTTGCAGGGTTAAAGAATCAAGGCGGGTCGAAAAAAAACTTATTTCTCGTTTCGTGGGTAACACAACCTACATTAGGGAAAAATTCCTTGCTCTACTAGCACTAAAATATTTTAAAGTAGAATTATAGTAAACTTTTGTGATTTGACCTTATGAATAAAGAACTTCAATAGGTATCACGGAGAAATTTATGTGAATAATTGTTTTGTTTTTGTTTAGGTACATAACCCCTCGAAAATCAGTATTGTTCACCTACACAAATTTCCATGTGGCTGGACTTTGTATCTCGATGCATAATCTTCTAACTGGGACTTCTTCGTATACAGTTCCCGTTTATAGCATTGAAAACTTCTTTCGAGGCATCGACAAATATAAGGTATGTTCAACTGTTTTTAATCTCAATATTTCTTAGATTTATTTTCTTTCGTTTTCCAAAGGTGATTATGCTGTCCCTTTGGTGGTGTTGGATGTGCATTAAATAGTGCGAGAAGAAAAAGAAGCTGATTTTTAGTCTAGGAATTTCGGGGACGCGAAATTTAACAGAATTCTGTATCATACACAAGATTTTCCGTACCAGACTACGTACATGTTTTGTTACTTGGCCAGGACCAATTTACACCTTACCTTACTTTACCAACTGGCACTACACCTCAGGGTGAGCTCTGACGTCCTTTACCACATGCCTCCAAGCTTCTCGATCTTCAGCCATTTCTTTCCGGCCTCTTACTTTCATTATCTTCAGATCTTACCCTACATTTTCTTTCCAACTTAGTTTGGGACATCCTTTCTTCCTGTTAGAGTCTTTGCTTTCGTTAAACACTCTTTTTGGCATACTGTTACCTTCCATCCTTTCCAGGTGACCGAACCATCTTAGCCTCTGTGATTTAATAAATTTTATAATACCTGTATATTGTCTATTTCCTCATTATTTTTTTTTATCATCCATTGGTTTTCTCTTCTTACTGGATCGTATATCTTCTGTACGATTTTCATCTCAAATTTCCTTAGTGTATCTTCTTCTTCCTACCTTAGGACCCAAGTTTCACTTCGAGAAATCAAAAAAAAATCCCGTTCAGGTTTTGATATAGTTTTTTCTATTTCAACTATGCCCCTTCTGGTGCTGCTGTCGATATGTGATTTCCCGTACCTCCCTCGAAAGAGGAGGAACAACTTGCTGAGACCGACATTTTTCAATTGTTGGATGCGGAAGCGTTGCCACAATAAATTATTTCACGGACTTCGCTGTGCTCTGTCTTGTTAGCCATTCTAAGTAGCCTACGATCTTCACACGTCAAGACCAAACGACTGAATTACAAACTGGCAACACAGCTGAGGTCATTCACTTTTTTCTCAAAGCATAGCGAGGGTTTCATCTGTCAGAGACAGGCGGGGGTGGGGCCGAAGTATAGTTCGCATATTTTCCGAGGGCACAGGTGGAATAGACAGAGTAGAAATGGTAACAAATAGTAAAGGAGGTTTACTGCAATCAATCAAGCGTACTAAGAATATATGTCTAATATCTCTACTAACATCGGAAGTGGTAGAATCTACTACCATTTCTAGTTTCGACATTAATTGAGAAAATATGGCGACATACAAACCAAATTTCTTACATTGTGTACATATGGTACTGACAAACGGGAACAGAACTCCAGTATATTTAGAAGGAAAATCTGTAGATTCCGGCTTCATGGTGCAGCTCCTACCACAGCGAAAGAACTGGAACTTGCATTGTGGAGGAGATTTCGTGTACTGCGTTCTAAAATGAAAATAAAATTAATTTATTAGTTATAAAATAATGAGCTTCCATTATTTTATATGAATTGACGATTTTAAAAAAAAAAAAGAATGTCTTTGAAGTAACCCCAAAAAAAGGCCTTTTCTACTTCGCAACATTCTCTTGCGTTTGTCATGGCCGAATTTAAAACACACAGCAGACAATGCACATACTGAATATACAGATTCTTTTTTAGTTGTACCTGCATATCGCCCATCTTACTAGAAAGGGAAAAATATTTAAAATATACCTGGCTTCTGAATAGGACAGGAGTGAGTGGTGGTCAAGTATGTATTTCTTTCTTTTTTAAAATGTTAACTGGCTCATTGCATCAATACTGTGGTGCAAGAACCCTCAGTGTTCGACGACCCAATCGTCTATGGAACTTTTCAAGTCAATAAACGTGAAGAAGAAAATTGTCTATTTTGGAAAATAAATTATATTTATTATATGCAGATAAGAATTAATGGGATGAGAGTTGGCTAGAAAAAAAATTTCATGTCGTTCTGCTCCCTGAGACTTAGGCTTCTTTCACATTGGTGCGGCGATTTGCCGTCGCCGTTTGCGGCACTTTGCCATGGGAGAAGTGTACCCTTTCATATTACGTGGCGTTTTGCCATGGATGAAGAATATGCGATCAGGGTTGCTGTGCAACTGAAGATACAAAACCTTGTGACTCTTGTCGTATTGTGATCGTTGCAATGGACAGACGCAAAAAGTTTCTTCTCGCATTGTTAAGACAGACAGAAAAACAAAACAAAAAAAGTCAGAGACACATGTTTTTATTATTATTATTATTATTTTTAGAGAATTGGTATCTTGAAAGAGATTTTTCTATACTTTCCACAATTGATAGACTTGAGCAAAATAGCAGCCAGGTTCTGGATATTTAAAATACGATCCTGGTATTCATCTGTTGTGAAAATCCTTTCAGGGTAGTCGGTGGTTGAGATCTGTCCCAACGCAACCACTAAGCCCAAGGCTGATCTGCAGGTATTATTATTATTATTATTATTATTATTATTATTATTATTATTATTATTATTATTATTATTATTATTATTATAGTATGTCGGATTTATTCTTTTGTTTTAAGCGTTCCGACTATTGACTCAAGTCTCTTCTAAGCACTGCTCTAGTCCCTGAAATCAAAGGACTATTCAAGAAATTACAACCATAGAAGTGTTAAAGATAAAATATATAATGTACGGTAGGCTATATTTATCAAATATCATATCATTAATTCTCTCTTGCTTTGCGAAAGTACATTAAGGTATTATTACTAATTATGTAATATTGCTGAAATATTTGATAGTGTATATTTCAATTTCGGAGCACCACAAATTTATAGAATTATAAGCTCGTTTGTCCAGTGCTGCATGGGCATTTATTTCTCCCAATCTTCTATTACGTAGAAAAAAATAATTTAAATTGAGTTGGACTCTTTTTAATGAACGACCTATGGAGTTGACACTTCGGTAGTATCGGTCGTTTTCGATTATTTTTATATGTCATCTTTTCCCCATATATTGTATGTAACAAGTTTGGTTAAAATTACTCCAGGTGTCCTAGGCTAGAACATAACCACATATACAAACTACCACATACACTAGGATAGAACATAACCACATATATATAGCACAAAAAATCTAAAAACACTTCATACAGGACACGTAAGTTTGGCTCTCCACTGTACAACGCGAGTTGCGGTTGCCAATCGTTTTTTGTTTTCAATGTGTCATGTGGACCTTCCTCTTCCGTCAGCAGTAACCCGTTCATCTGGAGTGTTGTGGTGTGAAAGTGGTGCGGTAAGATGGGCGACCTGACAGACTTCCAAAGAGGCATGATCGTTGGTGCCCGTCTGGTTGGAGCTTCAGTGGCAACAGTGGCGAACATTGTGAGGGTATCGAAAGGCACTGTGTCAAATGTCACGAGGGCATACACAATTCATGAGCAAACGACGTCTGCAAAGCACAACAGTGGTCGAAAGACAATCCTGTCAGATAGGGACCGGAGCACATTAAAACGAATTGTAGCAGCTAAAAAGACCACTGCAATGAAAATTACGTCTGAACCCGATTCCGGCCTACAGAACCCGGTTTCATCGAAAAGAGTGCGACGGGAACTTCATAAAATGAAAATTCATGGCAGGGCCGCTATCGCAAACCCCTGGTCACAGCAGTAAATGCGAAGAGGCGTATCCAGTGATGCAAGGAAAACAAGGCGTGGACTCATGAGCAGTGAAAACACGTAATGTGGTCCGATGAATCGACCTTCACCTTGTTTCCAACTGGTCGTGTTTACGTATGGAGAACACCGTCGCAGGCATGTGATACAGACTGTCTACTCCCAACTGTAAAGCATGGGACTGGTTCTGTTACAGTATGGGCACTGATATCGTGGTTTTCTGCAGGTCCCATCATAGCCCTGAATTTAATTATGAATGCTAAAGCGTATGAGGTAATTTTGGGGGACCAGGTTCTACCCATGGCCCAAATATTGCTCCCTGATGGTGATGGTATCTACCAAGATGATTTGGCACCCTGCCACGCTGCAAAAAATGTGAAATCATGGTTTAAGGGCATCACCAGGAGCTATCACACCTCCCCTGGGTCCCACAATCACCAGATCTGAACATCATTGAGCCATTAAGGTCTGAGTTAGAAAGGCGTGTTCGGTCTCATTACTCTTCAGCAGCATCCCTTAAGGAACTGGAGCATGTTTTGGAGTAACAATGGTACAAAATTCCAAACATCACGATTCAGGAGCTGTATACGTCCATTCCACGTCGAATCTAAGCTGTTTTGGACGCAAATGGAGGCCCCACACCATATTAGATATGATTTTTACACTTTTGCAAACGTTTTAGATTTTTGTACATTTTGTTAAGTATATATATATATATATATATATATATATATATATATATATATATATATATATATATATATATATATATATATATATACTTAAAACACACACATTCGTATTATCGCAGCCACTCTCTACTCTTTCCTGGCAACGTTTGCTCACTGCCCCAACACCCAACGGCAGATCGCCGCGTATATGTGAAGAGCTCCATTGCTTGCAATGTCTTTCTACCCTGCCCGACAATTCGCCGGATAATGAGAAGGGACTCTTAGTGGGGTCTACCTCTAGCTAAAGTTAGGGTGAGCTAACTGCATTTGCAAAGTATACTGGGTCAATCCGCCCCTGCACAAGAGTTAGTTCATAATTGTTATCATATCATTTGTTTAGTTTATTATTAAATTCAGTTAGTTTATTAATAATAATACGTATTTCTTTCTGTTTTTTAGCCTACTGTTATTGCTGGGTTTCCGTTTGTGATGAACGCAGCATGCAAGTCGCCACTTGCAGATAAGTATGATCTATCCAGCGTTGAATACATATTTGTTGGTGGATCGGTCTTGGGGAGCGACATAAAGGAAACATTAAGAAATGCATTTCCGAATCTGAAGAAAATATACAACGTAAGTGTGTACGTTAAGAATTTTTATCCTGAACCGTTGTAAACAGTATTAACAAGTCTAATAATTCTAATATCAAAAGAATTGGTTCTGGACCACTCAACTACTGCATTCTAGTCACTTTGAAGCATTTTACAGTTACCCAATGTTGTTACTGATAGATATATCTTAAAGTCACTTTGAAACTAATAGCGTCTAAATCCTTTATGCAAAAAAGCTTCCTCTTTGCAAAGTGATTAGTCTACGGGCCTTTGGCGTGGGAGACTCGGGTTCGATTCCCGGCGGGGTCTCAGGTGTCCAATGTTCATCTGTAGGTCCTCGTCCAATATCGCCTCGCTGCTTCAAGGACGCTAAAACTTAAAATCAACTCAACTCTTTTCTTTCTGCAATGAAGTAGGTTATTTATAAACATAAAGAACACTTACGGACTTAAACTGGAACCTTGAGGTACTCCTGATAACTAAATATTCTGTCAATTTGCAACCTTTATATACTATAAATTGATGTGTGTTTACCGAGTAGCATTTAAGTAAATTAATAATCTTAAAATAAACGCTGAATTGACTGAGTTTGTAAACCAACTTATTCTTACTATCGACATCTTTGGCAAAGACAATATAAAGTACATCTACTTGGCTTCTTATATTCTTTTATTTATGAAATTAGTTATTACACTGAGATTTGTAATAGTTGGTTTGCCAATTCGTTAAGCGCCACGAAAAATTTTGTGGATTTTCCCATCAAGCTGGTAATAATTTTATAAATAAAAAAAGTAATATTACGGAGCCTAGCAGAAAACCCTTCAAAAGGGCCATGTTAGTCCCTTCTAATGGGAAGTCTCACCAATATCAGACCGACTACAGCTCCTAAAGAAATAACAAAACATAATAAACATGTAAGTTCCTACAGATAATTTACTGTGTCCCATGGGACACGTAAGCTTAACGTGTTACGGAACCATGTTGGAATTCTGTTAATGAGCGTTTGACGTGATTAAGTACACCTTGATATAGAAAAGTTTCAAATACTTTTCCAAATATGCTGAAGATCGAGATAGCAATGTTATTTTCAATCTCACCGTTATTTTAGCCAGATTTCGGAATAGGATTACTCTGGACATTTCAGTTTACTTAGAAATCTACTAGTCTTATAAATATGTTAACGCTATCAAGAAATGGTGTACGCAACTCTTCACAGTGTAGCTTGGAATTCCATGGACAACTATTACACTTTTTGAGTTGATTTTCATATACTTGTAACGTATATTGGAACCGCCATTTAAAATGTAATGATTAATTTATTTTATACATATATTTTACGTTACATTCCAGCCCACAGTCCGTGAAATTCTCAAAATATATAAAAACGATCAAATCACATTAAATCAGGAACGACAAATTATATTACTATTACCTTTATTTTCCAAAAACTCCATTAATTATACTTTTGTTTTTCGGTTGTCATAGCAACGTTTTAAACAAGCAACTATCTGCTGTTAAGGTAACTAAATATAACGATTATATACATAAAATCAACCTTCAGCTGCTTAGATTAACTCTTATTTCTTTCTATTTAGAATCAACAACATATATATTCTTTTCTTCTTCTTCTTCTACACGATAGATTGTATACCTTTATGCGCCGTTGCCCAAAACCAAGATATAAAAATAGAGGAAATTACAAAATAGATATACAATATCGTTGTATACTTGTACCGATGATATGCGTCATTTTGTAATAACTATCTGGTTCATACTAACTTTGCTATGTTCAATACGTTAAACTAGAGATACAAATCGCTGAGCAAAACAATATTTATTTAAAAATAATAAATGTGTAACATTTTCGCCAACTAACTGAACTTATTGGGCGGTATTCAGAGAGAATTAGTTATTCGTGTGTTCGTCACAGTCTAGTTATTAACATACTAACTCTTTACTAAGGAAGGTGCAATTTTTAATATTCAGAGTTTACTTTGAGTATAACTAAAAAGATGATTTGGGTATGATTAACTTATAGAATCCCAATGCATCGGGTGAGAAAAATAAAAGTGGCAACTACGGAAAAGTGGATCAGCGCATGCGTAGTCTGTAAAAATGAAAACACATGAAATACGAAATACGAAATGTTGTGTCGCACGCTAAACCATGGGTAAATGATTAGCCTCTGCTTTAGATTAATTAGTCACATGTGATTAACTTCGTCAAATATTACGTCCTAATCACAGACTCTGAATACAATTTTGATAACCATTCGTTAGTCAACCCCGTAGTATAGCGTTAATCAGATGTCAAAACGACTCTGCATAAGGCCCATTGGCTTTAGTATCAAAACAGTGTCAAAACAAAACCGTGTCTGATGAAGCCGGTGGGCCTTATGCAGAGTCTTTCTGTCACGTGATTAGTACCATACTAAAGAGTTCGACTAACATTTGTTTCCTGCAGTAGTCAGACATTTAGTATGATGTTAATCATACGTCAAAACGTCTCTGCATAAGGCGGATTATGTTCAGTTAGTTGGCGAAACATTTATTATCTTTAAATAAACGTTGCTTCGCTCAGCGATTTGTATTTCTAGCTTAAGTCGTTTCCTAGTTGAACTTAATACTCTATATTACTATTGTTATTATTATTTCTTTTTGTATACGGACACTGAAAACAGTGAGCAAATACGTGTGAGATTTCATCATTATTTATTAATTCTTTGTCATTATAAGACAATAAACTAGAGTTAAGATGTTATGTTTGGCTCTTTACGAAATTCATAATTCAGATGAAGATTCCGATTTGATAAGAAGTTCTTATTTCCATTACTCGTTTTGCCTTTAATTTCTCTTCGTAACATACAAATCTCTGGTTGATGAAAGACGAGCTTCGCCCTGCCCCTCCTAATTTTTTTGGAAGACGGATGATTTGCTTCGAGTTTTGTTTTCTTAATTAGTTTCCAAGTAAAACCATGAAGAGTAATTACAAAAACGCCTAAAAATTTATAATGGGTCATACTCATACAACTGTTGATAGTCTACATACATATCTCAAGAAGAAATGAATTGATTAGGTTATAAACGAGATACATACACTTCACGTAAACTGTCGCTGATTTTAGTACACTTGCACTCAAAAATTTGTTTCAGCTTCCCATTATTTCTTCCAATGTTAATCAAAATGGTTGGAAGATAGCAGCATATTAGTAAATTTTTGCCGTGCATAGTTTTAGTATGACTTGTACCTCAGATAATGTTTGCACTTATTATATTTAGTAATTCTTCTCAACAAGTAGAGCACGTCCTAGCATGCCGAACCTTTATTTCATAAACTTAGAGTATTTACGTTATAAGATCCAACTCGAAAGTAATGACATTAAGTTTTCTCAATTAGAAGATGAAGGGAAGGGTGGGACGGTTGATGCGGGATGTTAGGTATCGCCATACGCCTCTGTGCTTTACAGGGTTCAGATCGCCTTCGAAGAAAACAACAACTATTTGAGAGTTGCATAACGATCAAAATGCAAAAGGAATGTCGAGTAGCGGTACATGATAAAGTTCGAGCTAAACTTTTCCCTACCAAGATGCTTCCTATGATACAAAATGCCTACAGAAGGATGAAACTTGGATCTTTCAGTACGATTCAGAACGGAAAGACAAGAGTTCTACTGACCCAGTACCGGATATCGTTGACAAAATCTAGGATTAAATCGATTCTTACTGTTTCTTTTTACTCTAAAGGAATCCATAACTAATTCGTACCACTAGGAGATTACCAACATCAGAGTTCTTGACTATGATAATGAGTCGAGCTAACCGTCAATCCTAATGGGAGAATTTCTGGCAAAACAGTCGTGGTAACGCTACCCTAAGCAGCCTACTGCCTGAACTTGTGCCCGGCTTACTTCTTTTTATTTATTTTTATTTTTTCATTTCAAATTCAAATCGAGAGAACATTGTTTTTGGAACTGTGAAAGCGTGCAAGCTGCCGTAACGAGTACATTGAAAGACATTCATAGTTAAAAGTTTTAGGCAAGCTATGACTGACATAACTACTAGGAACGGTTCATCGATGTTGAAGGATGATATTGCGATGAATTTTAAATGAATATCTTGAATATCTTAAGTGAACTGAATAAACAAATGTTGTAATATGAGAAACTACCTTCTATCCAGCAGCGCAAATCTGTCTTCAACATTGGGAGGAAGGGCGGCGGATAAGACCGTTCCCATATTTTGTTTTGTTTTGTTTTGTTTGCGATGTCCAAAATATTTATGAAGTTGAAAAACAATGTGGAGGATCAGAGGAGAAGAGTTGTCTTCAACGTTGCGAGGCGAGCAGATTTGAGGCTTATTCTGGGGGACATCAATTTCATCTCACATTCCTTTGTGGCAATCGGGCAAAAATCATCAAATTTCTCCCCCCCCCCAAAAAAAAACACATTTCAAATCGGATTAACGCGGGGGGAGGGACAGTTCCTCTCAGTTCAAAGATTGGAGGGGACATGTGCTCCTCATCCCCCCAGGATTTGCGCCAGTGCTTCTATCCATACTTTGTAAATTGCTTTGAAAATGTTACTTGCTAAGTCTATAATTCTCTGTATACCAGCTAGGATTTCCAACACGACATCCACACGTTCCCGCTACATCAAAGTCAGAATAGTCCCTAAGTATTCTAATTCATTTTCTTCTTCCTTGTGTCAGTAGTGTCTCGACACTGCTTGATATTCATCCCTATTCTGCTCACCGTTATTAAAGTACTCAGTCCTTTGTCTTACTTTGCTTGTAAATCTCTATTTATAAGTTTTCTTACGTTATTAATTTGAAATGCGATTGAATGGTAAGAAAGTTTCAAAAGAAAATATTCCTTAAATTGTAATTATAATTTTTATAATGTTTTAAAACAATATTTCAGAATTATGGAATGACCGAAATTAATTACGTAAGCAGTCAATACGCTCAAGATGATTTCTATAAGGACGAGGTGTTAGACGAAGGTAGGGTACTGTAACATATTTTCTTCAATCTTTGCATACTGTGTTAGCCTCTAACGTAGCATAGCATACACAGAATATTTTAAACCACTTTATGGTAAACCCAATAATATAGGAGGAGAACCTGTTTCTCGTAACTTTGGAGTTGCGTAAAGAAGTTACCCAAAAATCACAATGGCACGAGCAACAAATCAAACTCGAAACATTTCAGAGCGGGTTTCCAGAAGATATACACCTTCTAGCCTGATACTGCTCATAGGTATATGTATTTCCAAAATAGACAAAAGTTTAAGTAAAATGGTTATATTTTCTTTACAATATGTTCTCATTTTTGCTCTAAAAACTACGTTAAAACATTTGGTTGAGTCCAAATGTTGAGGAGAAGAAGACGATGAGAAACCGAAATACACTTTTTTGGGGGGAGGGGAAGGAGTGAGGATCTCCTCCAATAATGTAAGCCGTATTACCTGTAATCCTCAATATGAGTAATACTGGATACAGTATGTACACTCCAACACCTTAAATGTACTGTATCACTCTACAATTTCTTAAGTAAAAACATGCGCAAATAGTGATGCATTTTGCCCAGATATTTTAATGGAAAATGACCGCAAATTGCTTTACTCGTACGCACAGTGGCGTATTTAGGGCTTAACCTTCCCCCCGAAATCTTACTATAGTAAAGTATATTAAATATCTTGCGGAATTTTCACATTTTCAGGCAAAGCCATCGACAGTTAGCAAATCCCCCGAAACAAAATCGTAAATATGCCACTGCCTACGCATATGGTACCTTAACACACTATGATTGTATTAAGATTGAGTTCAGCAATCTAAACTGTTATTTATGGTTTACCTCTTGAATATTCAGCGATGTCACTCACCTAGGCTTAGTTATGGCACATTCTGCCTCTTTCTTGATGATCTCTTGTTGCAAGTGCTGTATGCCGTCATCAACTTGGATACAGTTGGCTGAACATGGCTCACTCAGTGGAAGTCTTGTATAAACTTGTCGCAACTAATCATCTACCCACATCTGATATTTTTGAAAATCGGAGAAGTCTTCCGTCTCGTTAGCGGGAAAGTCTGCAAAAGAATAGAGATTTCCTTCCAGACTTATCGAAATAAATAGTAAGTTTACCAATGCGTGTACATCCAAGGAATAATCCTACTTCTTTTTACGTTTAATCAGTGTGCCCACAAGATAGTAACCAGTGTCTACTTTACTATGTCCAGTTTGAAGTTTAAAGACAAGAGACATTATTATAGACTAGTGTGTCTTTCTTGAAACAAAAAGTAGAAAACTCGTAGCGTCTTAGCCACCCAAAATTATTAAATATGTAATTTTTACGTATGTTCATAAAATCGCATCGTATCTGAATAATGAAAACTCTAGAACTTTACTTAGTTCGAATCATTACTGAATGTATTTTTAGTAAACTTTTTTGTTCTCAATGTGAGCATGTGAGGCGACAGAATATTTATAGATGCATTACGATGCATTTTTTTTATACATTCGTAAATTTCTTCTAGACACTGTCTTTATCCTGAAACAAAATTATTCCTCATTTCAGAATCTACAAGTGCTGGACTCCTTCTTCCAGGTTTCCAAGCTAAGGTAAGAGAGACTGAAAACTAAGCTTAAATAAGAACAATTAAAAAATAGCCCATATTATCAGAGAGTGCACTACCTCAGCGCTAGGGTGGTCTCATCTTTAGTGTAAAAGTCACTTCGTTTGAAGCCATACCATATGAATTTGAGGTGTAAGGAAGATAAAGTTGATTGATTTTCTCGGGGTTCTCTCAGTTTCTCATAATCTCACCAGTTTGTTTTCATAATTATTTAGTTGTATGTACGTATTATCAGTCTTTGTTTTCATAATTATTTAGTTGTATGTACGTACCATCAGTCTTTGTTTTCATAATTATTTAGTTGTATGTATGTACGTACTATCACTCTTTGTTTTCATAATTATTTAGTTGTATGTATGTACACTTGTGTCCAAAATTGTTGTCGCATGTCTTTAGAAATTACATAAATAGAAATAACTCTCTTTCTTGTGATAGAAAATGTCACATTTCTTCTTTGAAATAAGCAGAAAAACAAAACACATATTTCCAAAAAATATTTCAATAAAAAATTAAGAAATAAGCAAGTTATAATTAAAAAAAGAAATCTCCGAAACTTTCATCGAAAAATTCTAAGTTCCATTTTCGTAAACGTGGCAAACGCGCAGCGAAATTTACAAAGAGGGAGGGAATTTTATGCTTTGTTAGAAATACAACGTAAATCTGTCATAAGGTTAGTTACTATACATGTGGCACAGCTCTAACAATCATTGCTATTAAGCATTTTACATTTAAACAAACGACTAAATAGAAATAAGCTACAAAATGTGCGAAGCGATCAGACATTTTGTTAGTGGTTTCGCTACATACGTCTACCAAGGTGCCGTCCGTACCGTGCCTTTGTAGAGTAGTCGGTTAAAGCTTCTTCTTTACATACTTTATTTTTCCACGATCATCACTTCGAATCCCATACCCTATAGTAACTTTTTTTTTTTTTTTTTTTTAGAAAAGCTTGATTCTGTGAATTCCTTAAGGAACAATGTTTTGTTCTAATAATGCTCCTTAGTATTATCCTCTTCATTTTAGTTTATTTGAATATTTCCAAATAATTTAGAATTATGTCTTTAAAAACATTAAAACTCAAGAATTTTATAAAAAGCGGAAGCTTCATTTATAATCATTTTCATAACCGAAATGAGAAACTTACAAATAGTGGAATTTTAATTAACATATGGCTAAGCTTTCATAAAACAGTAACTAATAAAAAAAAAATTACTCCGCATAGTTTCTGCAAGTAATATGCAGGTAATAGGCAGAAAAATGAACGTAAACTATTAGATGTCGATTAAAAATTAGTAGGGATAGTTCTAAAGCCAAGTAGAAAATTATCTCTGCTTCATGAAAATAATGAACATTTTACAAAAATAATGGTATTTTTGCTATATCGGAAATTTGTTTAGTAAATAAATAAATAAAATACAATTACATAATTCAATCACTCTTACTCGATAGCTTGAAGAGAAACTGTTCGGCCGGGATCCTTCGGTTTTCTTCGTAGCACACGATGGGACACGAAGTTGATCCGAACCAAGGGAAAGGGTGTAGAAAGAAATAGTGTCACGCCACCGAACGGCATGATATGTGACAATGGCCACAGCAGTGACATGGACGGATCATGGCAGGGGAATGACATGGACATGATACACAATGTGTGAATTGATATTTAACTGAAAACTGGCACATTCAGTACACGAGGGAGTCAAGTTCACTTTTGAAATTTTAGACATGTTTTATCTTTAAGATCTCTACTTGAATCTCCTTTCAGAGCGCATAAGGTTCAAAGATTCATGTTCAGAAATTGTTAAAAATGCAAAGTATATCTGTCATAATGTTAGTTACTATACATATGGAATAACTCTAATAATGATATTAAGCATTTTACACATAAACAAAGAAATAAATAGAAATAAGCTAGAAAATATGTTAAACGATCATGCATTTTGTGTTAGTGGTTTCCTTATATGCGTCTGCAAGTAGTTCGCTCTTAACTTACCTTTGTAGAGTAGTTACTTAGCACTTGCTCTTTATTCTTTATTTTTCCATAACCATCAGTACAAATCACATACCCGATAGTCTTTTTTTCTTTTTTTTTTCTTTTTTTTTTTAAGAAACGCTTGTTCTCTCTATTCGTTATAGTGTTTTTCAACAAGTAGTAGGGTGATTTGTTAAAGCATGATTTAGTGCCCTCTTTTTTTTTTTCGATGATCATTAGTTCCAGCTCCGTGCCTACAGTATTTTTAAAAGTTTGTTCGCGAGATTTTGTTATACACCTCTCTTCTATTAATAAAAGGTATTTGATATTATTCTTTTTATGTTAGTAATTTAAATATGGGCAAACAATTCAAATTTTTGCTTTTAGACGTGTTAAAATTATCAAGAGTTTTATCAAAAGTAGCAGCTTCATTGTCATAAAATTTCATTGCGAAAATGAAACTTTAATAAAACTTAATCAACATATCATTAATTTTAATATAACAATACTTCCGTTTTTATCACGAAGGGGCTAAACAATGGCTATACAAAGGATCGCCAAGAATTTCGCATGTGATTCATACCCTTTATTGGGACAAGTGTCATCTTACTTTTCAAAAGGAGTTTATAAACAAAATTTAATCTGCCTATTTTAAGAGTTTCGGAAGATACTATCTTTTTATCACAAATTTGAAGCCGATTTCTTCCTTAGGATACCGATTCTAATGAAAGCAATATGATAAAAAAGAAAACTGATTCGACCATCTTCGAAGTTTCATTCCAAACGATTCAGTCATTATCCGTGATGAAAGTGATGAGTACAAACTATTTCTCCCGGGGGAGAATCTCAATATACAGGGTTAAAGTAGCATTGCAAAAGTACGGTTTCTTCGGAAGTTTGGACGGGAGTAGTAAGAATTTCATTGGTCCCAGGAGAAAATGTGCTCCTCTGCTACCCCATGAAATCATCAGTACGTGGTGATGTGGTAATCAACATCAACTTAATTTTTACAAATTGCCCTTTCTTTTCTTAGAAGCCAAGCTATCCTAAACGCTGGAATAAGTCTTCACTTACTTCATTGACGAATTTATATAAGTAGTTTCAAGTCCCTAATGACGGACTTGCAGGATACACTTAGTGATGAGCAAATGCAAGACCAAGACCAAGACCGGGGTGGTCTTGGTCTTGGTCTTGTTCTTGCACATCCAGTCTTGGTCTTGGTCTTGCACTGGAACCCTTAGTCTTGGTCTTGGTCTTGTTCTTGCACACCCAGTCTTGGTCTTGGTCTTGGTCTTGCATGCAAGAGTCTTGCAAGTCTTGCAAGTCTTGCATTTAAGAAATCTCAAGCTTTTCCTAGGTAAATTTTACTATGGATATAAGGGATAATAAACTCTACAATGCGCCAATAGTGACGGAAATATAATACGTGTTTCTAAATGTAATATAATTTAACTTTGTGTAAGTATCATGATAGTGTACAACATAGGTTATTACCTTCCCACGCTTCACTACTTGTAAGATATGCCTAAATCATAACGTTTCGTAATCTGTTTATATTTTTAACAGATCCAACACTCCACTGGTTCCCAAACTAGGGATGCTATCCCTGAGACGCATGAAAGAAAATCAAGACGGCACAGTTTATTGATATACCATGTATTGCAAAATTATTTTTACACTCTAAAGGCGTCAGATTTTTCTTTTCAACCACGATTAGCTAATATTTGTATTAATCAAACTTCCAATGAAATATTGAGGTTTTGTTTTACAGATTCCAATATGTACTCTATGGGCAGAAACTTGACATTACGAAAAAGTGATGAAAAAATTGCAGGCTTTCGACACATGGGCATGGAGAAAAAAAGGAGAGAATTAGCTGTGTTGAACGGACAACGAATGAGAAGGTGTTAAAAAGAAATTAGCAGTAGGAAAAAAAGAATATTATAATTGTTAAGAGAAGGAAAAGGAAACGGTTAGGATGTTGGCTGAGGAAGAACTGTATTATGAGGGACGTGCTGGAGGGTATTGTGGAAAGAAAGAGAGGGAGGGAACGAAGGAGACTAGTTGAAGGAAGGTATAAAAACAGAAAATTGCTACGTCAAGACGAAGAGACTAGCTGAGGACCACCGAACGTCGAAGCTTCTCAGTTGCAGCAAGTAACCTGCCAATAAGGCAGAATAGCTATTATGAAGATGATGATATATTTAGCAATATTGACTAAAAAAGAGAAAGAGAAAATTAAAATAATAATTATTATTATCAAACCTCTTAATATTTTAGAATAATTTGAGTGAAAACTGAAAACGATTCAACTGTCTATGTCTTTTGTGTAAATTCAATCTATATAAATATTTTGACCTGTATTGGAAATACAAAGCAACGGCATCAAACTCCAAGTTATTTGAAGTCCCACTTGTGAATATGGATTACTAGCATCAATTACGCACTTCGTTGGGTTAAACTTTAAAAAAAATAATAATATATTTCGTTAGTCAGTCACTTTTTACTATTAGTAAAGCGCTCTGTGATATCGGTCATTTTCGATTATTTTTATATTTCCCTCCTCCTCCCCAAGTTACGAGGCTGAATTTGGTCGTAAGCTGTATCGAAAGTGTCAGTATTCAACTCAGCGAACTGGAAAACTATGACTTCGACAATAATATTTGTCATTTTCGATCGTTTTTATATATCTTCTCTTCCTTCCGCCAAGCTACTGGGCTGAACTTGGATTTAAATAGTATCGGAAGTGTCACTGTTTATCTCAGCGACCCCTAAAACTACAGACTCCATTTTAAAATCGGTCATTTTCGATTATTTTTAAATATCTTTCATTCCCCTCCCGTAAACTGCACCGTCAAAGTGATATGACAGAAACCACCTCAGGCACGATCCTCATCTATGTTGAAAATGAGACCGAGTTCGGTCAGGTGGTTCAAGAGTTATTAAATTATTTTTGTACATTTTCCATCCCCACCTTTTACCCTAAGTTCTACCGTCAAAGTGATTTGATAAAAAAAAAAAAGTCAGAACCTCATCTATGTTGAAAATTTGATTGAGATCGATTGGCTGTTTCAAAAGTGATGAAGTCACAAAGACAGCACTTATATTTTTATTTTTACATATTATATTATATATATATATATATCCCTCCTCCACCTCCCCTACGTTGCATCATCAAAAGTAAACTGATAAAAATCGCTCCAGCCCTGAACTTCATCTATATTGAAAATTTGATCAAGATCGGTTGGGTGTTTCAAAAGTTATTAAGTTTTATTTATTTTATATATATATTCCTCCTTTCCTCCTCCCCTAGGTTCTACCATCAAAGTGAAGCAAATTCTAAAAAAAAAAAAAAAAAAAAAAAAAAAACTTTCCAGGATCAAACCTCATACATATTAAAAGTTTGATTGAGATCGGTTTAAGAGTTATTTAAGAGTTATTAAGTCACAAACTTAGTCATTGTTATTTTTATTTGTATTGACTTTTGTAAAACTCTCCCTCCTCCTCCTCCCCTACATTGCTCCGTGGAAGTGAACTGACAGATAACATTCCAGGCTTGAGCATCATCTATGTTGAAAATTTGATCAAGATTGGTCGTTTGGTTCAAGAATTATTAAGTTTTATTCATTATTTTATAACTCCCCCTTCCCCTCCCCTAAGTTTTACTGTCAAAGTGAAATAACGAAAACACTCCCAGGCCCAAACCTCATCTATGTTGAAAATTTGATCGAGATCGGTCGGTTGGTTCAAGAGATTAGGACTCACAAAAATAGTCACTTTCAATTTTATAATATAAATTTATTGTTGTAGTATAATGTTATATCGTTTAATCCCCGATGTGCCGTATACCTAAGGAGGCTAAAAGTTATATTAATAAACAATTATTCAATGTATAAGCATCCGCCCATGAAATCAAACTTGCGGTCACATGCACTAAGTCTTTGTCAATGTCATGAAAATGTTATTTCCATATTAGTTTTAAGAGCACGCATTGAAAATTTCCAACGGATGGTTGAGTGTCGGAGCCAAGGCCATACCCATGTAGTCGAGACCTATGGTGTACGAAATTACCTATGTTCAATAATACATATCTCTTTAGTTTTGGAAAAAGAACACCACTAATATGCTTTGAAATGAAATGAAGTATCTAGTTTAACGTCCCACGATTGTGCACCAAGGCGTTAAACAAAGGAGACAGTGATGATGAGAAATGACTGAAATGGTGGAACGAAGAAAATAGGAGGAAACGAAAAAATACCTAGAAAATCCACGCACACGGTGTTTGTTCACAAAAAAGCTCACATGGGGCGAGATGACACCGTTATGGCTTGAAAACGAGTAATATCTACAGAAAACGCGAACAACCGATTCAGAAAACGACATACTGATCGACTCACACGGATTGCATAAACTACTGGGGACACATTCACTCCAGCAGCATTTTTACTGAAGCCAAAACATCCATCTCCTTTTTTACATTATATAAAAAAATTCAAGTAGTGGCGGTACTTGTGCAAGACTCTTGCGCAAGAGTCTTGGTCTTGGTCTTGGTCTTGCAGGTATGGTCTTGGTCTTGGTCTTGGTCTTGCACCCCTTGGTCTTGGTCTTGGTCTTGCATCGGGATACCTGGTCTTGGTCTTGGTCTTGGTCTTGGTCTTGCATGCAAGACTCTTGCAAAAACTGCAAGACCAAGACTCTTGCGCTCATCACTAGATACACTATTTTATCATGTATTTTGAATCTCCTTCTGCTTTAGGATATATATTTTAGCGACAGTGAGGTGGTGAAATCACGACTCTAGCCAAATGATTTGGCGTGGTAGACCTGGGTTCGACTCCCGGAGGGAGCTCATGTGGTTCGGATTTCACATTAATCAGTAGGTCGCGTCTCATGTAGCCTCGCTGTTGAAAGGGACTTTAAACTCAAAATCAACTCAACTCTAGCCAATTGATTCTGATTTTCAAAAATTCGTTTTACATAGTTCAGCGTTTACCTGTGATGAGGAGACAGAAAACTTCGATTCATATGTTGAGAAAGTATTATATAAATTACCTTTATACCTTTTCCTGTAGATGCTGAATATTCGAAAACTCGATTACACCGAACCATTTATTTTAGTGAGGAGTTTATATATCAAACTTCATCTATATAACATGAGGGACTTTTGAGATCCTTTATTTATAGGTTAAATTTTAAAATTCCATTTTCCCCTTAGGATGCAAATTTAGCAAAACATTGACAAGACGACAGTGCTAATTATGTTCAGAAAACCATTTAACTAAACTAAAAAATGAAGCAACCACCCCTTTTCGTATAATTTGTTTATATGTGTTATCGAGATGTATTTAATAAACTAGCAATCGTGGAGCAATCAATTAGTGTGCACTCACTAAATATTCACGTTTTGGGATGATCAGCAGTTCAAATCCTGCATACTAGTTTTTTTTTATTTATTATTATGTTCACATTTTGTTAGTGATATTTTTTAAACAACTCTCTTTTAATCCAGCGTGGGAGGCCCGGGTTCATTTCCCTTTGGGAGCTCATGTGGTTCGGATTTCACGTTAATCAGTAGGTCCACGTCTTATATAGTCTCGCTGCTGAACGGGACGTTAAACTCAACTCAACAATCTCTTTTAATCTAAAAAAAATATTTCTCAATATTACTAATTTAATGCTATTCAATTTGAATGTGTGCATAAAGTATAATTCAAACTTTTATATTTATCAAATATTACAATTAGCAAGATTTCAATAAAAAGAAGGAACTTAATTGTCACAACCTGAAAATGAAACTTTAATAAAAGTTTAGTCAACATGCCCGCAACTTTAATAAAACATTACTTTCCTATTTATTATGCATCATTTAGTGCTAACTATATTTGTTGTATTGCAAAACAAATTAATTTAAATATTCTAGAAAAAGTAACTACATTTGTTAATTCCTTTTGTACACAATGCTGTGATAAATCGTTACATTACTACATAAACAAGTATGAAAGTCTCAAAATTATTCTATCAAAAAATTCTTCTAATTGAATGCAGAATATTTTAAAATCATCATTCAATGTTTTGTTGCATAAAAATGACCATAATAGGATTGCTTTTTTTGTTTACTCTACATATGCACTGCAAGTTATACGTAAATGTAGTTGAAATAATTAATATAATATAAAAAAATATATATCAATTGGCGATTTAAAAAAGTGTTGGTCAATATGAAGATCTACAAGTATGATTTTATGCGAAGTTGTCTAATATATATGTGAAATTAAAATTAAATATTTTTTTAAAGACAGCACTCCAAGTTAATTTGTTTCATTGTAAATGTAATATTTTTTTTAAAAAAAAAAAGCGCTTAATACTCCTTGATGAAAGTGAAAAGGCGACGTAAATAAGTTTTCGGTTTGATGGCTGATCTTGAGTTTGTCGTCTCTTTGATCACTGAGACTATATGAGACGTAGATCTACAGCTTAATGTGGGTTCCGATACACATGCGCTCTCACCGGGAATCCGAACTGGATCGTTTGCGTCGAAAAGGCGTACGTGAACCTTATAATCACGAAGGAACAGTTTTCACTTCAAGGAGAAATTCCAGTCGGAGGTGACTTGAAAGAGTTTATTTCGGAAGAAAGATTAAATATTTGCATGAACTTCAGAATGATTAACTTTTTCATGTCTAAGAAACCTATTTAGTTGCGTCTGAACTTTTGGAAATGTCATTTTGAAGGTAGATAGAGTCTTGAGTGTGTGTGTTTTATAATGTATTTTACAGTGACCTTATTGTTTCTCATAGTCATTCTCTGAAATGAAGTTTTTAAAGTGGCAATTTTAGTCGAAATCTTTTATTTTAAGGTATATGTATGAAATTAAGTTAGAAATCCCCCTTCAGAAGTGTTTGAAGGATTGATCTTAAACGCTTCATACTTAACACGTTATCTTTCACCCAGTGCTTCTTCCGGACAAGCTCTGACAGTGCCCCCCGTAATACTGACAAGGAGAAGGCAGAGTTTGTTAAGTGAACTTCGGAGCCATTTTTTTTGGGGGGGGGGAGGTTGTAGTGCACATTTAAAGAGTTAATATTACAAACTGAAGAGCGCCATGGCCAAAAATAACGAAGAAAAACCGTCTTAAAGTTTTCTAGTCTCTAATTGACGGTGTGGCAGAGTGAGTAAAATCTGTAACTCATGTGTAAAGTGTCCCGGGTTCGATTCCTGTTCGAGTCACACATCTCTTTTTTTTCAACCAATAAAGTAGGCATTTGTAACTATAAGTAAAATATTAATTCATCGTATGTTTATAATGAATAAAACAATAGAAATTTTCAAATCACTTGTAAAATCTTTCAATGTTCCATGTTAACTGGCAAACAAAATTTAATCTATTCCGTAAACATGCTGATATCATGAATTATATTATGGTTACGACCAGTGGTGTATTTGCGATTTTATTTCGGGGGGGGGGAGGAGCTTTGCCAACTTTGGTCCTGGAAATGTGAAAATTCTCGAAGATATTTCATTTACTTTAATATAGTAAATAATATTTCGGGGGGGGGCTTAAGCCCGGAAGCGTCCCCAATAAATACGCCACTGGTTACGACAGTCGTTGTGTATTAAATGTTGTTGACGCTTCGTGTCTACATCTGTTGACAATGTACGAATTACAAAGGAGTTGAGAGGGAAATCCCCTTTGCTAATACTGGATGTTGCTATATCAAAGGAGATTTCCTCCTCATTTCCCTTGTAATTTGCACACTGTCTACAGATGTAAACATGAAGCGTCAAGAACATTTTTTACACAACGACTGCGGTAACAATAATATTTACGGAATAGATTCAATTTTGTTTCTACCGTAATTAAAATGGAACATTGAAAGATTTTACAAGTGATTTGAAAATTTCTATTGTTTTATTCATTATAAACATATAATGAATTAATATTTTACTTATAGTTACAAATGGCTACTTTATTGGTTGAAGCAAAAAAAAAAAAAGGTTTATGACTCGAACAGGAATTGAACCCGGCACCCTTTACGCATGAGTCAAAGATTTTTTTTTTTACTTTGCCACGCCGACACTTGGTAAATGTGTGTGTCGTACAATTCATGCAACGAGTAAAAAACTTGAAGACTGTTTTTCTCCGTTATTTTTGGCCATTGCGCTCTCCCAGTTTGCAATATTAATTCTTTAAATGTGCACTAACAACTCGCAAAAAGTAGCCCAAGATTTACTTACCAATGTCTGCCTTCTCCTTGTGAGTGTGCCCCCCCCCCCCCGGAACATTAATTCTGAAAGAAACAGTGCTTTCACCGATTACTGATTTTTGTTTCTAATCTTGTAGACATATCTGCTGAGGTGGTAGTCATAATTTACGTTTTAGCGAAATATTTCTGAATAGAATTTCGTTCAGACAAAGAATGACTTCAAATCTATACTTCCTACACATTATGGATTACAGGGGATACCTAGTACTTTGCCGTACTATGTAAGGTATGCCGAACAAATTGTTCGTAAGGGGAGTGCACAAGAAAGTAAAAAAGCAGTGTCATCTTAAGACTTTTATTCAAAACTTTCAATTGAAATATAATTCGTTGAGCATTGAGACAATTTTAAACAAATTCAAAATACTTTGATGGATTCCTAATTGCAATTCTTAATTCAGAAATCTGAGGACGTCTATATTCTAAGCGACGAAAATACCAAAGTTTCTTGTCTAACGAGTTAATTGGCTTCCTAGCGTAATTCTTTATTTCTTTTCTGTACACGAAAATATCTATGATATTAAACAAAGAAACTTTTTTCTGACGTAACAAGCAATTATTATAATCACACTTATTTCTAATTTAATATGAGGTATAACTCTTGTTATAGATGTTATATCAGCTTGAGAGTTTATACTGTAAAAGTTATAGGAAGAGAGTCCTTAGCTATCTAATGATTAGGCTGCTCTAGAATGTATTAACTGCTAAGGGGTGTGGGATTAAGCATTGTTCTATTGTTAAATTATTATTTATTATTTAACACTATTTTGAAGAGGGAACATAATTAAATTAACTCTCGCAGAAAATAATAAATATTTTACAAAAACAATTGTTTCAAAAACTTTATCACATGAATGGTAACTAATGAATGTAGGTGTGCAGTTAGCACTGGCGCTTCAAAATCAGGAGTCTCCGTGTTTCAATTACATATATGCCTTCTTGGCTAGAGATTCTCCATCCCATTACGCGGAGGCAGGGATACAGATTTTTAATATATAGCCATGACTGAATTGATAAATATTCTGTTCATTTTTTGTTAATGTTTCAGTGCACTTGGATCTTTTAGTTTATCAACTTTATCTAAAATCTTTTAAATAAATAAAACACATAACGCAATCACCATAATTTGATCCCACATTGAATACAAGAGTGAAGTCAAAACATACTCTTACAAAACATTATACAGCTCAAAGAAGACAGTAAATATAAATTATTTATTCTAAATGAACGTTTAAAATAAATGTGAATACCATATTGTATGTATACTGATAATCAAATAATTTCCCTAATTTCAGAGATTCAGTTATTCAGGTAAGATTGAATATTAGCATGTGCAATCCTTCTAGTTAGTGGTTTTATACAGGGTGTTTCAAAGCAACACCGACAAAATATTTGGGATGTGATTAATGACACCAAGATAGGACAAAAAGTATAGACCAGTCTGGGTGCACAAATGCTTCCTTTCGGAGTTATAGTATGTCAAAAATATGAAAAATGAACTTCAAAGGTCCATAGGTCCAAACCTATGGCACTCACTGTGGTCGGGTCAAGGCTTCACTTAGGAACTATATGTGCTCTCTCCAAATATCCAACTTTCAGAATCCTGCGGTACTTCCGCAACAATTTTTAGAGAGGTAGTTGGTGAGTACTTCAAATCATATGCCTTTAGCAAAACTACCTCTATAGAAATTGTTGCGTGAGTACCTTAAGATTCTGAAACATGCATTTTTGGGTAACTCACGTATTAGTTTCTAAGTGAAGTCTTGACCCGACTACGGTAGGCCCCATAGTTTTGGACCTATGGACCTTTAAAATTCATTTTTGTTTTTTCATGTTTAAGGCAGCCTATAACTCCGAAAGGAAACATTTGTAAATCCAGGTTGGTCCATATTTTTTGTCTTGTTTTGGTTCAGGAATCACCTCCCAAACGTTATCGGTGTTGTTTTGAAATATTCTGTATATTTGACACCAAATAATAGGTATGGTTCAGAAGTATAAAAAGATAATAATCAAAATTCAGTAAGGTTTATCAAATTTGCTTTGGAAACGCAAAAATCTAGTTAAGAATTTCAAAAGTACTTTAAGAAATTTATCCTAATTTAGAGATATGAATCCACTTTATTTTAATGGCGTAGAGACTCGGATTCGATTCCCGGTGGGAGCTCATGTGGTTCGGATTCCACGTGAGTTAGTAGGTCCACGTCTAATATAGCCTCGCTGCTGAACGGGACGTTAAACTTAAAGTCAACTCAACCCAACTTCATTTCAAGTTTGGTTATGAATAGGAATTATTTTAAATTACTTGCAAGGAAAATACGATTTTCGACTATTGCATTTTCCTTTTCATCAGTCAATAATGAAGCCCTACGTTTTCAATGCAAGAGACGTCTTCTTAATAATGCCAAATAATGGTAGTAATTAGGTATCTCTCTTGTATATGATTTTTAATTACGAAGGAATGTTATGTATGAAATTTTGGCGGCTTGGCAGCAATTGTGCAAGGAATTGGTAGGCGTAACAGCTAGTGAGAGGCTAGAGTAGAGGTAGCGTTTCGGCTTTAGGTAGTGAGGGTTGCGAGATCGAATCCCACTCAAAGCACATTTTATTTTTTAAAAATATATTTCGATGATTGTATCACATTTTTTTCTGCATGCTTAATCACATATTCACATAACATTTTATGGATGAAATGTAGCCCTTAAAAGGGCTGTTTGAAACTAAACACGTTCTTAATATGATGTCCAGTGACCACCTGCTTCAACAACCGCTAACATTCGACGAGGCATTCTTTCTATCATTCGACGGACATAGCCCGTGCCATTCGTAGCAAGATCTTCCCAAGCATTAACGACCGAATCCCAGAGGTCATTGGAAGTTCTAGGAACTTCATTAGCCCATTTCTCCCTCAAACACCTCTTTACCTCTGCCCAGACATTTTCTATTGGGTTAAGATCTGCTCCGCGTGGAGGCCAATTGATTACCTCTACATCATTTTGCTCTGCCAGCCACTCTTGGACAACTCGTGACATATGGACAGGTAACCGGTCGTGTTGAAAGTGGATTGCTCCCTCAGGATAACGTTCGCGAACAGATGGCAGCATAATATTCTCCAAGATGAACTTATACTGCGCACCTGTAAGACTCCCATCAATCCTGTGAAGATACCCAAATCCATCTGCAGATATCCAGCCCCAGACAGCCACTGATATGCGTCCGCTGGAACGCTTGTGCCATATGTATCGAGGATCGAACCTGGAACCTCTCTCCCGAAAGACACAGACTGGTCCATCATTTGCAGAAGAAAATATACATTCATCGCTGAAAATGACATTTGTCCAGTTCCGATGCATATTTTCCTCTGCAAATTGACGTCGTCGTCTGATGTGTTCCGCAGAAAGAAATTCCTTAATGGCTGCACGCCGAGCGAATAGATTAGCCTCCCTGAGTCGCCTAATAGCTGTTTGATGTGATCCAGGAAAGTCAGCGGCTTGTCGCAGTTGACGCGAATTTGAATAGGGAGTTTCCTTGGCTTGTTCAACCAGATGACGGTCTTGCTCATTTGTGGTAACTCGGCGTCTCCCATTACCACGACGAGGAATTGTTTCCCCGGTAACACGATATCTATGTGCCCACCGCTGACCAGTTCTAGGGTGAATGCCTACATGCTCCGCGGCTTGCTTAGCGCTGTAACCTTCGTCAAGAAGCGTTATGAAACGAATTCTTGCTTCCTCCATGACGTCTACCACTCAAATGTAAGGGAATGTCTATCTAAAAGAAATCCCATGTATTACGTGGCATTTACTAGACACGAACTCCCTTTTATCGAATTTTGATTGGTTGTCATATGAGATATTTGGTAGTGTGAATTGAGTCCTTACTTAATAGCCCTACAGTATCACACGAAACACAGCCAGAGGCGTTTTCTTTCAGCTTTACCTTTGAATGTGCATAATGTAACTTGTATTCTCCAGGCGTTTCAATAACCCAACACACTTAGCTTCAGAACTAGTAACAGTATATATGTATATACCTCAGTTTCATTCAATGACATCTAGAATACTTCTTCCAGCACCGAGGTTATATAAGATGTAGACTTACAGACTAGCGTTTAATTTGAACAAATGCACATTCACCGATAATCGAATCAGGCCCGTATCCAGGGGGTCTAGGGGGCCGGCACCCCTAAATTTTTAGCTGCCCCCTAAAAGTTTCACGGTAGGCTTGCAAATGAACTATAATATGGCGATGAACTATAATATGGTTGGATCGGGCCTCCCCTAACTTCAGCCGGACCCCCTTTACATTTTTGGGCTGGCTACCGGCCTGAATCGAATCCAAAGTGCCCCCATTCCTTTCACAAGGATACCCCTTAGCCGCAAGTGAGCGCAACATTCCTTTAAATTATATATACCAGAACCACTTTAAATCACATATAGACCCGATTTCATTCATTTTTAATTTTCTTCGTAACAATAAATCCTATTTAATGTATGTATACAATTTACCGGTAAAATAAGTACAACTGAAATAGGAAATAGCGATGGCCAATTCCAGAATTTTTAGTTCCCGGAATCCGAAAAGTAAAATCGGAAACATTCTAGATTTCGGAAAATTCCGATTTTGGAAAAAATTCGGAATTCGGAAAAATCCGGATTTCAGTAAAATTCCGATGTCGGAAAAATTTCGTATTTTTTCCGAAGTCCGGAATATTTCTAGATTCCGGAATTGTTCCGACATCGAAATTTTTCCGAAATCCGGAAAGTAAACTTACCGATTCCGGAAAATAAATTTTCTGGATTCCGGATCGCGAAAAATTTTGGCCATCGCTAGGAAATAGTAGGCTGTAATCTATATATCAAGGGTGCATTTCGTGCTTGTGTTTTAACCTGCATCTGATTGCTTCAGAGAAAAACGTAAAATTTCTACATTTATTTCTTTAATAGCAAAGATGTCCGTTCATTGTACGGGAAGAGTAGTTTTATTTGAAAAATATTTTGAAGGTTGTTTGGACCTTCTTTCTCCTCTCAGAATGCGTATTTGTATTGAAGTAAACTGATGAAAACTAAGCTCGACTCAAGTGCTTGCTATGTGCACAAATTCATTTCAAATGGCTGAGTCGTTTTTCGTGGTGAAACAGAAAATATCGATGCAATTTTATACTGTTTATTGAGAAAACATAGAGGAATAGTTGCGCTTCATCCTAAAAGCGAAATTTTTGGAAACTTTGGATCTTGTGTCCATCGAGTTTTAATAAGGAGTTTATTTACCAGATTCCATATTCCAAATCAGTCCATATTCGTGATATACTATATACTATTCATATTATTTGCATAATTTTTAAACCGACTATCCCCCCAGAGCATTTTAATGAAATGGACATGACAAAAGCAATGTCGAGTTAACTGTTTATAACTTCAATTTAAACACTTAAGAAATTTTCCTATCATGATGAGACTGTATTGTATTCGAATGCGAAAAAAGTCATGGTAGAAATTGCTCCTTCCTTACGTGAAAACGGAATTGTTCAAAATACTAGAACGAGTGCCTATATATTTTAAATTAGGAATATATACGGTGACTTTCATATTCTTAACTTAAAGATCTCGTAAGATACTCTATTTTTATGTATACTTTGGATCATGTTTCCCTCCTTAGTATATGTGTTCGTTTTTATTAAAGTAAAATAAATAAATAAATGAATAAAACATTGAAGTGGAAGACAGTGCTAACTATGTCTAGCTATTATCATGTTACTTTCATTAAAATATGTTTGCTAAAATATTAAAGATATTCAAAATGTATGCCAAAAATATATCTTGGAAATCACTCAAGTTTAACAGATGAAACTCAGTATATAAGTTCCTTATTAAATCTAAGCTGGTATGAGTCCCAGCGCTTTTGAACATTTCGATTTATAAGTATGAGGATATCAAATTCCATATTATTCTAGTTTCCCATAGTCTGTTCATAAAATAACCAAATTTTAAAAAGGTTACATCGTTTAAAATGAATTTGTGACTTGCGTCTACCTGAGTTTTTATCATCTCACTTTAATTCATAGGGGCGTCCTAAAGGGGGAAGAGTCCCCAAATATACCTTTCAAATATGTTCCATACATGTCATCTTCCCGTGACAAGAACCGGCATTTCAACTAGTATATTGCGTAAATGAAATCAACCTTGACTATCGAAATCGAAACAAAAAAAAAAAATAAATAAATAAATAAATAAAAGAAGAATTTTAGGAATGATCCAAAAAATGAATCAAAAGATTGCGATCTTGGCCAATAATTAGTTTCTTAATCAGAGGCACAAAATTTTTGAATGGTCCCTAAATCAAGTGATCGTATTTTCGACAGAATAAGCACATTACACTGAGTTACGTGATAGTTTGGGTTTGGCTACACTATATGTAGAACTCCAGATAAAGGTGTAGAAGAAAAATTTTGATTGAATGAAATATATTAGATTTTTTTTCAGGGGTCACAACATTTATGAGCGGCCCCTAAATCGACTTTTCGTTTTTTTTTTTTTTTTTTTTTTTTTTTTTTTTTTTTTTTTTTTTTTTTGCGAAATAAGCAAATGATACTGAGTTGAATGATAGTATGAGTTTGGCTACACTATATGTAGTTCTCCAGGTATAAGGCGTACAAGAAAATTTTGCCTAAAATATGTTGAATCTTTTGATCCAATAAAACAAAAATGTTAAGATAGGTAATTTTTAACAATGTTCTGTATTTTTTTACTTTAATTGACGCGCGTATATTAAAGGCTATAAAGGATTAAAAAATTATGCCAATAATAAAATACCTCAGAGCCTCTCAAGTTACGGCCGTGAAACTCGATACAAATGTCTTATTAAATAAATAGACATATATCCTAACATTTTCAAAAATTCCAACTTTAAGAAGTAGTAGAGGGGATTTCTTCAATTGTTTTATTCATATTATTTTGTTATCTATTGCATCATCACAAAAAAACATTACAACCGTTTCAAATTAGTTTTTAAACATAATTATCAACCTTTTCGAACTAAGGCTTTATTATGTTACTTTCGTCTAAAGTCCATAGAGAAAGCGGGTGGAAAAATTTATGCTTAAAAAACAGTATCTCACAAGACTAATAAGGGGAAAGCAGACTTTGGTAAATGAATTTCGGGTTCATCCTTAGCGAGGTAGGAGTGCATATTTAAGTGTATATATTACAAACTGGAAGAGCACAATAGCCAGAAATAGTGGAGAAAACGCGTCTTAAAGATTCCGACTCTCGCATATGATACCACGCGTAAAGTTATCAAGTGACGACGAGGCAGAGTTAGGAGCATCTACGACCCCGTGCAAATGGTTCCGGGTTGCATCCTCGCTCGATTCAACTTTTTTGTTTTTTGCTTTAACCAATAAAGTAGCCATAAAATATTAATTCACCATATGCTTATAATGCATAAAACAATAGAAATATTCAAATCAGTTGTAAAATCTTTCAATGTTCTGTGTTAACTAGCAATTAATTGTACCCTATTCCGCGTTGTATATTGATATCACGCATTATATTATGGTTAGCACAGTCGTTGTGCAAAAAATGTTCTTGTCGCTTCGTGTCTATATTTGTGAACATTGTGCGAATTACAAGGGTAATGAGGGAGAAATTCCCTTTGGTACTGGATGTATGCTGTAATCAGCGGCGTCATTTCAGACTTCAATTGAGGGGGCAAGAGCACCACCGACATAAGGCTTTCACGTTTAGTTCTAGTGTATTAGTAGACAATCGATTAAAGGATATTTATTCCTCAAACTCTTGAGGGGTAATTGCCCCTCCTGCTCTCCCTAAATGGCGCCCCTGTCTACAACTGTCATACTTTGCCATGCTATTGTCGTCTGAAATACAATCCATCCTCCCTTGCAAATGTCCGGTCAATTCGCACACTGTTTACAGATACGACACGAAGCGTCAAGCACATTTTTTACACAACGACTCTGCTAACCATAATATAACTCCGGGCCGCGGTGACTCAATGGTTGAGCGTTCACCTCTGGTGCATGGGGTTTTGGGTTCAAACCCTGCTCCCGCCAAGTGAACTTTGTGCTTTACAAACACCATGTGCGTGGGTTTCGTCGGAGTTCTCCCGTTTCCTACCACTTTCTTCATTCCACCATTTCATTAATTTCTCATCTTCACCGTCTCCTTTAGCCTAGCCGGCATAAACGTGGGACGTAAAACTCAAAAATTTCATGTTTTTTCATAATACAACCCCTGGCATCAATATACTACGCGGAATAGGTTACATTCTATTGCTAGTTAACATAGAATATTCAAAGATTTTACAACTGATTTGAACAATTCTATTGTTTTATGTATTATAAACATATGATGAATTAATATTTTACTTGTAGTTAAAAATGGTTACTTTATTGGTCAAAGCAAAAAACAAAAAAAAATTCACTCGAGCAGGAATCGAAACCAGGACGCTTTGCACGGGAGCCGTGGATCATCCTAACTCTGCCACGCCGTCACTTGAGAACTTTATACGTCGTGTCATAAATGCGCTGAGTTAGAATCTTTAGGACGCCTTTCCTCCACTATTTCTGACTATTGCGCTCCTCCAGTTTGTTATATTAACATTTTAAATGTGCACTACTGCCTCGCGAAGGATGGTCCCGAAGTTCATTTACCAAACTCTGGTTTTCCCATGTTAGTTAACTCTGGCCGGGCTTTTCTCACGTTACTTTCATACAATACATGTTCTAAGCGAGGAAAGGAAATATTAAAAATATACTCCAAAAAAGACTTTCTGATGAATGTCTCATCATAAGGAGATGAAACTCGGCATTTAAACTCCTCCTTACAAATCTGTGACCACGTGATCCATCGTTTTTGGAAATTCCAACTCTAGGAAAGAAAGTAAGGCAACTGCTACAATATTTTAATTTCCCATTTTGTGTTCATAAACTGGCCAAAGTGAGTAAGCATTCTAGCTGTTTAAATTAAATCTAGAAGATAGCAGTTGGATTCACTTGGATCTTTTTCATTTCACTTCGCTTGATATGCTATTCTATTGGGGAACAGGTTTGAATATTTCGCAAATAATATTTCCATAAACATATTCTTTTCGTTCAATAAATGGCTATTTCACTAGTTGGTACCTGACCTTTAAAGACTGCTCCAGCCTATATTTTTAAACGAATTGTAAATTCTATTTTTGAGTTTTAGAATACACTAGCATCAATTATCTGCTTCGCTGGGGTAAATTAAGAAAGCATAGTTCCGCTAGCCAGTCACTTTTTACTATTACTAAAGCGCTCTTTTATATTGGTCATTTTCGATGGTTTTTATATATCCCCCTTCTCTCCCCATGTTGCGGGGCACGGGATCGGAAGTAACACCGTTCATCTCACCAACCTGGAAATCTATAGATTCGCCACTAATATCGGTCATTTTATATCGTATTTATATATCTCCCCCTCCTCCCTCTCTCAAACTGTGGGGCTGAATTTGGATTTAAACAGCATCGGTAGTGTCACTGTTAATCTCAGCTAACTCAAAAGCTATAGATGACTAATATCGGTCATTTTCGATCATTTTAAATGTCTCCCCTCCTCCTCCCTAAAGTTACACCGTCAAAGTGATATGACAAAAACCATCTCAGGTTAGAACTTCATTTAGGTTGGAAACTTGATCGAGATCGGTCCGGTGGTTCAAGTGTTATTAAGTTCTATTTACTTTAGGTATCCCCTACCCTCCCTTAAGTTCTACTGTCAAAGTGAAATGATAAAAAAAATCTCTGACCCTAACTTCATCTATGTTTAAAAATTCGACCGAGATTGATCGTTTGGTTCAAGAATTAAGTTTCACTTACTTTTTAACTCCTTCCTTCCCCTCCCCTAATTTTTATCGTCAAAGTAAATAGATACCGGTAAATACCATCCCAGGCGCAAATCGCATCTATGTTGAAAATTTGATCGATATTGGTTGGGTGGTTCAAGAGTAATAAAGTCCCAAAGACAGTCACTTTTATTTTCATTTTTTAACATATATCTACCCCTGCCCATCCCTTACGTTGCATCGTAAACGTGAAATGGCAATAACATCCCAGGCCCGAACCTAATCTATGTTGAAAGTTTGATCGAGATCTCTCGAGTAGTTCAAGAGTTACTAAATTTTATTCATTTCCATATATTTGCCCTCCTGCTCTCCCCCTTCCCTAAAATCTACCGTCAAAGCAAAATGATAAAAAAAAACTACAGTGTGCAATTCTCAGATATGCTCTCAATAGAGTTTTCAGATATACGCTGATGTCAAGGAGGGTCCAAAGTAGGCAGAATATAAGCCTTAACAATAATGGACATCCACTGCTTCGGAGGGAAGTCGGAAGTGTTAAGAACCGGCGGCTCCATGTTTTTTGTGTTCGCAATAATGTGTGATTCGATGGATTTCCTCACTGTATATTTCACGTTATCTTCACTTATAAGCGTGAAAGAAAACATTACAACATGCGTTTTCCCGATACGAGAAACCGTGTTGCTGACGATCCTTAACACTTTTGACATCGCGCTAAAGGTTTCTGTGTTCACTGCTATCAGGGCTTATCTTTGCCTACGTTGGACCAATCATAAAGTCAGTCAAATCTCAAAATTCGGTTGATTGTATGTCTGGGAATTTTGCCCTGTATGGAATACTTTGTACACCCACTGAAAATTAATGAAATATGCATTTCTGGATTGCGTATGTGTGACTTCTTTTACCTGATAAGGACCACCATCCACAATTTCTGGAATTCGAAAGAGGACATATTGAAGTTTTGCTTTTTCGCGATTTTGGACAGCCCTAGCTCTGAAACTATGCACTTTTCCCCACAGGTCCATATGAACTTTTTCTCTTATTTTGATGTAAGGAATCACCTCTTAGAGTTTGTCGGTATAGTTCATTAACACCCTGTATAAAACTCTAGTACTACAAGTAATGGCTGTTCCTTTGACGAAAAGAAAAAATGTAAATATTACAAGTAATGGCTGTTTCTTCGGCGAGAAAAGCAAAACACACTTGACCACTGGCGTCTCTGGCATGTAAAATTTGGGGGCGGGGGGACATCAAGGAAAGTGATTTAAATGGTACTACCAAGCCCAACCTGTTTATTATCTTCGATTCCACTTGTTAGCTTTCTGATTACCTTCACGGACCCCTGAGGTATAACAAGTCTGTTATAATCCTTTCATAGCCAGAATATTATATTCCAAATAGTGTAATAATTATTTATATGTTATTCTGTCGTTAGTAAATAAATTAGAATAAAATATTGAATATTTTGTACTTCAAAATATTGAGGTGGACGCGTCCCCCTCAACCCCCCGCCAAAGACGCCCATGCACTTGACGAAGACTCGAACATGGATCAACTGATTGGTAGATTAGAACGTAATCTACTACGCCACATAATCAGTTGCTTTTTTTTTTTTTTTTGCTATACACTTTAAATATCCAGTTTGTGATTTTTGTTTCTGTTGTCTTACCATATAACAGTTTCTCTGCTTTCCCTGCTTCTCACACTATTTGTGTTATTTGTTGTGTAAATTGCATCTGCAAACGTAATATATTTTGTTAATTTACCAGCATCCATAGCTTTTAAAAGTTTTAATGGTCAATTACATTAACTGAACCGATTTTCCCGTATTTTCCATCGCGTCAAGAAGCAACAGATACAATCCTGCGGAGAACATGCATTTTCTTATGTGACAGGCAATACCTATCCGGCCCTGAGTGCCATTACTTTTTTCTACACCTTTTCCCTTGGTTCGGATCAACTTCGTGTCCAATCGTTGTGCTACGAAGAAAACCGAAGGGTCGCGGCCGACAGTTTCTCTTCAAGCTATCGAGTAAGAGTGATTGAATCATATAATTGTATTTTTTTTATTAATTTACTAAACACATTTCCGATATAGCAAAAATACCATTATTTTTATAAAATGTTTATTATTTTCATGAAGCAGAGAGAATTTTCTACTTGGCTTTAGAACTATTCCTACTAATTTTTAATCAACATCTAATATTTTACGTTCATTATTTCTGTCTATTACCTGCATATTACTTGCAGAAACTATGTTTTATTTAATCACTGTTTATGAAAGTTTAGTCATATGTTAATTAAAATTCCACTATTTGTAAGTTTCTCATTTCGGTTATGAAAATGATTATAATTGAAGCTTCCACTTTTTATAAAATTCTTGACAGTTTTAATGTTTTAAGGACATAATTCTAAATTATTTGGAAATATTCAAATAAACTAGAATGAAGAGGATAATACTAAGGAGCATTATTAGAACAAAACATTGTTCCTTAAGGAATTCACAGAATCAAGCTTTTCTAAAAAAAAAAAAAAAAAAAAAAAGTTACTATAGGGTATGGGATTCGAAGTGATGATCGTGGAAAAATAAAGTATGTAAAGAAGAAGCTTTAACCGACTACTCTACAAAGGCACGGTGCGGGTGGCACCTTGGTAGACGTATGTAGCGAAACCACTAACACAAAATGTCTGATCGCTTCGCACATTTTATAGCTTATTTCTATTTAGTCGTTTGTTTAAATGTAAAATGCTTAATAGCAGTGATTGTTAGAACTGTGCCACATGTATAGTAACTAACCTTATGACAGATTTACGTTGTATTTCTAACAAAGCATAAAATTCCCTCCCTCTTTGTAAATTTCGCTGCGCGTTTGCCACGTTTACGAAAATGGAACTTAGAATTTTTCGATGAAAGTTTCGGAGATTTCTTTTTTTAATTATGACTTGCTTATTTCTTAATTTTTTATTGAAATATTTTTTGGAAATATGTGTTTTGTTTTTCTGCTTATTTCAAAGAAGAAATGTGACATTTTCTATCACAAGAAAGAGAGTTATTTCTATTTATGTAATTTCTAAAGACATGCGACAACAATTTTGGACACAAGTGTACATACTATCAGTCTTTGTTTTCATAATTATTTAGTTGTATTTACGTACTATCAGTCTTTGTTTTCGTAATTATTTAGTTGTATGTATGTATGTACTATCAGTCTTTGTTTTCATAATTAACCTTCTGATGGTAACATAAATTGAACACCCTAGATAGGTAACATGGGCTTACACAATAACCCCAACGCTAGATCTGTTCAAAATAACACTACATTTTAACTGTTCCCACTTGAAATGAAAATTAACTTTTATACGAATATTCTAAGATTACAATATTAACGTTTATATAACTATAATTTGTAATACA
This sequence comes from Thermobia domestica, assembly GCF_964235325.1. NCBI lineage: Eukaryota > Metazoa > Arthropoda > Insecta > Zygentoma > Lepismatidae > Thermobia > Thermobia domestica. The sequence goes on along the minus strand of NC_137471.1, from coordinate 14,976,982 downwards.
AGCATGTTTCTAAAATACACTTTGATATTGAAGAGCAGTATCAATCACTGCTTTTTTTTATATCATGTAAGTTATTACACACAGTTGATGGAAATTTCTCTTTTGTGCTCACTACATGTAGGTAAATGACACTTGCAACATGTTGTTTTGACGTTTTTAGTCCCTTGTACGAGAACAGATTACACATCCTGTTTGCTTGGACATTTTCTGAAGAGGTTCTTAATCATCGATGTTCTTCTCAATAACCAGAATTGCTTTGATATTGGAAATAAACACGAGGAATGTGAACAACATTACGAACAGAGGTTCTTGAACGTATCGGAGGCAAAGAGGGCCAAACATGTCCGTCCTTATCTTTTACTATACTACGTGACTCTTACTCTATTTCACTATCTGGATATTCTGCCTTTATTTCAGACTCTGACTCCGATTGCACTTCAATATTACCCCCTTCCTTACTAGAAACATCATCAGCACTAACTTCAGTCTCTTAGTCTAACGCAGAGGAAACAAAGGCCTTAAAATGTGAATCAGACACCTTGTCACTAGCCATTATACAAGAAAAGTGTTAACATTCCACCACAAAACTTCACTAACACGAATGGTAACAGGGGTGACCCACCACATCAACAGCTCTATTTCTCGGTAGATAAATTTAATTTCACCGTGAACACTTCAGGAATAACAACATTTTGTCTTTTCCCAGGAATACACAAAGGCACTGAAAGCTGAGTGCAGTGGTTCCAAGTACATGCAGAAAAAATATTCTCGCTGGGGTTACGTATAACCCCTCTTACCATCGGAAAGTTAATTAGTTGTATGTACGTACTATCAGTCTTTGTTTTCATAATTATTTGGTTGTGTGTACGTACTATCAGTCTTATTTTTATAAATTATTTAGTTGTGTGTGTACGTACTATCAGTCTTTGTTTTCATAATTATTTAGATGTGTGTACGTACTATAAGTCTTTGTTTTTATAATTATTTCGATGTGTGTACGTACTATCAGTCTTTGTTTTCATAATTATTTAATTGTCTGTACGTACTATCATCTTCATTGGAATTGGGAAACGTTAAATTAAGTACTATTTAAATTCATTTAATGACTAGCTATACTGTGTCTGTGACATGCTGTTCCCGCTAATTATATTACACTACATTTGCAGTTGCATTTAATACAGGCCATTGTAACTCATGCATAATTCCCTATAGTGTAAACATCAGAGTAAAGAGTCAGAAAACTAATGCACGGTATTAAAATCTGTAGAGTGATATAGTATAATTACTTCATATTTATTACAGTGCCCATTTTGCTACTCAACATACAAGTATATACTACGGTGGAGCGAAAAAAACTTTTTTCCACCAAGCAAAACGCCTGGAGTCCAAAAAGTTGCGTAGTGGTCTGTTGACAACGGGTGTAAAATATTTCCTTGATCGGTTGATATCTTCAGGTTGCGCATACGCACTGAAGTTTGGCGAAAATGAGGAAAATTTGAAAAAATAGGATATTTTAATTTATTTTTTTATTTTTTTATTTATTTTATTTTTTATTTTTTTTATTTTTTTTTTTTTTTTTTTTTTTTTTTTTTTTTTTTTTTGTCATCAAGCAAAACGCCTGGGGTCCAAAAAGTTGACAACGGGTGTAAAATATTTCCTTGATCGGTTGATATTTTCAGGTTGCGCATGCACACTGAAGTAACATTCTTTTTTGCTTTACCAATAAATGCTATTTTTCCATTAAGCCCAATTCGTGTACTGAAGTTATGTTAGCAACATTCATGTATTGTTTGTAAGAGTAAGTTAAGAAGCAATTAGTTAATTATTCATTAATTAATTAATGATTAACAGGGGCGAAAGTATTTCTTAGTTTCAAACTTCGGCATCACGAGCCGATTCAGAAGACGTGCCCGGATGAAACCATCGCGCCTGTCCTGTCCACAGACTTGAGTTGCAGCTTTTGTCACCACACGAATGCATCGTTCGACTGCTAGCGTATGGCACGATAGATCCTTCCACCACAGATTTTGAAGTTGATCTTGATCCAGGCTATCTTCTGGCAGTCCAATAACGAGTGGCGGTTCGTTGACAGCGAGGTCTTGCCAAAAGATGATGTCTGTGTAATCCTTGGCGCTGAAGTTCAACGGCGGAACTTCGAAGGTTCGAATCGAGCCGCCAGGACCAGGAGGAGTCTCTCTTGCCTTCAGGATTCATTTCTTGGCCAAAGTACGAATATGAGGTCTCTCGTCATGCAGCATCGCCAGTAGGAGGTTTTCGGAATGTGCGGCGAAGGCGTTTCTCTGCATGGTGTCGTAAACGACCTTCTTCAGTTCCGGATCGAGGTACTGCGACAACTGTTGCAATGCCATACATTCTTTGGTGCATCCGTGATCTTCCAATGGCGCTTGATATTGAACCACATTGGAGCGTACACGCGGACCACGAACGGGGACAGGATGACTAGGTTTTCAGATGGGATTTCACTCGCCACATACAGCCGCAAGATTCGATTTGCAGTAGTCAACCATCGTGAATGGGACAACATGCCAGGACTTCTTCCTCCCACCCCTTACGGGAATTGCCCGGTTGCGAGAGCACGACAGATGTCGAGTAGATACTGCTGGTCGGTGCTGAGCTCTGAGACGACGTCGGGAAAACTGTCTTGGATAGGCTGGAACTCCAGGACAGGAAGGTTCTCGCAAATATGAAGGTTCTTTGCGAGTGGTCCCTTATACCCTCGTGGGCTACTCGTAGGTCCCTCTAGATACTCGATTGGATGACGTAGGGTAAGCTCATTGAAGTGGAGTTGACAGACTTTTTTTTTTTTTTTTAGGCTCAGTCCCGTCTTTCAGAACCGGTATCTGAAAATTAAAACCGGCACGGGTTATCATCATTGCCTTTTATTTCTTTAATTTATTTGTTTTGCATTTTGGAATAGGTGAAAGGGGATTTGAATAAGGGAGGGAAAGGAAACCACAAACAAGAAACAAGAGACAAAAAAACGAAACAAAAACAAAACAAGACAAAGAATGAACAAAAAATAAACTATTCAAAACTCAACTATTGACTGTTGTAATTTCCAAAGTGCTATAACCGTTAAGCTTGACCCTAATATATTCTAATATTAAACTATGCAATACTCAACTATCTATTAATACTATTTCCAGGGTATTTGACCATTGATCTTGACACTAACATGTTCTGATACTAAATTGTTTGCTAATCAAATCAAGATTATCTCAACTCTTTCTGATCTGCGTTGTCATTTCTTACCTCTGTTTTGTATTTTTATTTATTTGATTTTGATCTTGTTAGTATTTAGTTAGTTACTTCTAACTGTTTAGCTACTTCTATTTTTGGTATATTTATGTCTGTACGTAATATTAGTATTATTGTTATTATTACCATTCTTCTTCTTATTATTATTATTGGAGTTATTTAAACTTTGTTTCTTTACTTAGCTTGGTTGAGTCCATATTTATTAACTATGATTATTATGTTTTAATTTTTTTTAAAAAAATATGATTTATTTATTTATTCTATTTCTTTTTAATTTAATTTAATTTTATTTAATTTTTGAATTTAATGTTCATTTAGTGTTTATTTTTTACTATGTTATTTCATTTACTTTGATGGACTTCTTCTATCTTCAGGTTTTCCCTGTATGAGCTTGGTTTTCACCTGCTATTTCAAGTTTCTCTCCTGTGATCATATTTAATTCTTTCACTAATTATACACTGGTTTTTCCCTGTATATTTTGCCCGTTTCACACACTAAAAGCACTAAGAACACTAAGTTGACACATAAACCGCATTCACCAAAACACACTAAGCCACACTAGTCTTCACTAATCCATATCGCATTCCTCTTAATAGTCCCTTGAGCCTTCGTTTATTGAATGTTCTCGTGGTTGCAATAGATCTTCTCCCAATATCACAGGTTTGAGGTCCAGGGCCCACTCAGAGTACTTAGTGTGGATCCTGGTCCGAGGTATCCTTCCACCTGTGCCGATATAGGGATCAATCTCCATTAACATACCGTTATTGAGTCATTCACGAAGTAAACTTGTCTCTTATGGGGTCATAGTCACAGCCAACACGCACACAGACACACAGATGGACCCGCCACCCGAAGGAAAGACACCTCCAAAAACACACTCTAGTGCGTCCGGAGTTCCGTTCCAAGTCACCTATGCCTGAAGACGCACTAGCACAACCACACTCGTCCTCCCCGGCAGATACGGAGTTCCAGTATCTTCCACGACACGTTCTGAAGTCTCCGGTCCTGAGGAGAAACTGGATTCCATTCATCCTTCCACATTCATTCTGCTCTTGTTTTTCTTATGCGTTTTTCTCTATAGAATTGTTCTTTTTTTTTTTTAGTTTCGAGTAAAGGTCTGTTATTTTCTTCAGGATATTGTAATCTTTCTCACTTCTCAGTATATCAGCTATCGTCTTCTGTCTTATGTCCACTCTTTCCTTAAATAACTCTTCGAGAAAGGGGCACCAGAGTATATGATGCTCTGGTGTCCCCGTTTCACCATATTCACAAATTGAATTGTCTTTGGCCTGTATTTTTTGTAGGTAGGTTTCATATGGACCATGTCCCGTTAGAAAATGAATGAGTCCTGGGGCTGGGTCAAGAAACTTTATTTGTTCTCTGATTTCTACCGTTGGTATAATATTTCTAAGTCTGTGACTTAGCAGAATGCGTCCATTCAATATTCCACATTTTTTTGATTCTTTCTTCAATCTCTTGGGCGCTTTCAAAAACATCACCCAACAGTGCTCTTACCTCTTCTCTATTATTCCTTTTCATCCAATAATTTGCCGCTCTCTGTACTGCTATTAAGTTCAAAGGCTTGACATCAAGTAACAAACACAGGGCATTGTTGGAGGTGGTGCTATATGCACCACTTAATCTCATCAGAACGTTTCTTTGTGGTCTGATAAAGTTTTCTTTTATTCTCTTGTTTTGAAGCAGTCTGTGCACCCATATGCTAGATCCGTAAGTCATTGTAGCACATAGCAGGGTTTCGTGATACAATTTTAATATTTTGTTAGGCAATTTATATTTATTTTTACCTAGGGTTATCAATTTATTTGTCACCTTATTTACTCTCGTAAGGGTTTCTTGAATGTGTTTACCATAGTTCAGGTTTTCATCGATTGTTACCCCTAGGTATCTAAATTCTTTAACTCTGTCTATTTTATGATTGCCTAGTTTTATTTGTGGGCCTCTATTCAATTTTCTACCGAAAAGCATGTATTTTGTTTTTTTGACTGATAATTTTAGTTTATTTTCATGACACCAATTGTTTAGGTCTTCAACTATTGCATTTGTTTTCATTTCTATTTCTCTTCTTGAATTGGCTGATAATATTATCGCAATATCATCTGCAAAGGCTATTATTTTGTCTATTAGATTGTTAGCATTTAATTTTTCTAGGCAGGGTTGTATCAAAATGTCCCACATTAAGGGTCCTAAAATTGAGCCCTGTGGGCAGCCTTTTTCATTACGAATTTGCAGCTCCTCTTGCTCCATTTGTACTGAGATCCGTCTGTTCCGAAAGTAGTGTTTAATGATATTTATCAAGTAGGTTGGCATTTCTAGTTTAACTAATTTATCGACCAATGATGGGACCCATAGGTTGTCAAATGCTCCCTCTATGTCTACGTAGAGCGACAGGACATATTTACTTTCTGAATTACTCATTCGAATTTGTTCTATGTACTTATTCAGAGCGTCTTCTGTTGATCTGCCCGCTCTGAAGCCAAACTGTAGCGTATCTTCACTCATATTCCTATGTTTGTTAATCCTATTTGCTATAATCTTTTCGTATATTTTACTTATGTTTTTTAGCAGGCAAATTGGGCGATATGAGCTTACATCAGTTGGGTCCCTGTCTTCGTTTTTTAGCAGGATTATTAATTTTGACATTTTCCATGAGTCCGGAAATTCTTGCCGTTGTAGTAGTACATTGCAAAGTCTTGTCAGGTACGGGGTCCATATTTCTCTATTTTTCGTGAAGACTTCATTTGGTATTTCATCCAATCCTGGTGATTTTCCTGTTTTTAGTTTCCTAATGATGTTTTCGATTTCTTCATTTGTTGCCATGTCTTCCTTATTTACCTGTTCTACTTGTGTCGGCTCTTCGAATTTTCTTCTTATTCGTTTCTGATCTTCTGTTTCATCTTCCATTATATCATTCGGGAAAAACTTTCGTGTTAAATTTTCAATGGTTTCCTTTCTAGTTACTGTATAAGATCCGTCATTTTTTCTTAACGTGCAAAGTGTTAAGGGGTTCATTTTCTTCATTATTAATTTGTATGGAAATCCCCACTGATCAAGCTGTATGTTTTTGGTTAGGAATAGTTCCCAGCTTCTTTTCTTTGCTTCTATGATTTCTGTTTCATACTCTTCTTTGGCATTTCTATAGGCTAAGAGTCTTCTTTCTTTCAAATTTGGAATTGCTGTGGCTTGGTAACTTTTTCTTTTTGCTCGCACGATTTTTCTTAATCTTTCCAGTTTAGGTGACCAAAAATCGCCATATCCTACTCTCTGCGTGGTTTTAGGAGTGGATGCCTCTATTGCCAATTTAGTAGCCTGTTCAATTTTTTGTACTAATTCGTCACTACTTTTGTCTATGTCCAATTGTGGTAAGGTAAGCTTCTTTTTAAAATTTTCCCAATTTATCTTTTTAATGTTTAACCTTTCTTTATTCTTACTTGGTGCATTTAATTCCATGTTAAATGTTATTATTTCGTGATCGCTTGTTGTTTCTCGATCCCATGTATGCCAATCTGTAATGTTATCAACTAAATTTGGTGTACAGAGTGTTATATCAATATAAGATTCTCCTCGGGAGCCCACAAACGTTGGTTTGTTTCCAGTCTTTACGATTACTAATCCATTCTGGGCTATGAAATCTTCCATAATTTCTCCTCTTGCATCTGTAGAGGGTGATCTCCAAGCAGTACTCTTAGCATTCGAGTCTAGAAAAAACAATATTTTCTTTTCAGGATTCTGCCAAATGATTTGTTGAAGTTTACCTATAAATATTTCAATGTCTTTGCTATACTGGAAATATGAATTGACTATCCAAAAGGTGTATGTTCCTTTCGTTATTTCTATACAGATTATCCAATTGTCACAATATTGTGAAAGTTTTAAAGCTTCAATGTTCCTGTTCATTATTTCTGTGGCTGCTTGGGGTTCTTCACCTCCGTATATGATTTTACTTGTTACAGGAAAAGTTGTTAACTTGTTGTTATGCAGATATGGCTCCTGTATGGCTAAGATATCTATGTTGTTTGTTTCTGTAAATCTTCGTAATTCCATTGTTGCTATTTTCGATTTGTGCGAATTGTTTTGTGCTATTCTAATTGTTGTTAACGTGTTATGCATATTTGGTATAAACGTAGGCATCCATCCCCGTTTTACTGTAGTCGAAACAAATCCTACCATGCGCATTTACCAGTTGTTTATAGTCATTCTCTAGATCCCAGTGGATGCCTCTTCTTTCGTATACCTCATCTATTAGATCTAGCAACTCCCATCCATTAACTGGCAGATCAAACGTTCTTAGTTCCAATCTATCTATTTCTTCTAAGACCGGATATGTAATCGTTCTTCCTTTTTCGTGGATGTCTCTTACTAGTTGTCTAAATGCTACATTCAGTAAGTTTTTATCTTCAAGCTTGGCTAATCTGTATAGATGGTCCATATTGGGGTACAGCATTTTGGGCTCATTAAATATTGTTTTCTCTTCTTCTTCAGTAGAGGTTATCGTGTTGTCTTGTATCCTTTTCTCTTTTGGTGGAAACAGATATTTCTGTTCTCCCTGTGTGAATGAGATTAATGTTTTCTTCTTTGTATCTCCTTTCTCAGTTGGTGTGATGTCTGTATTCTTTATTCTACTTTCAGGTTCCATTTCCATGTTAGTCATCCTAATTGACCCTTTTAATTCTTTTCTTCTTTTATGTCGGTTTGAATAAATTTGTCCTTGGGTGAAGTAGTTTGTTTTCTCTTTTTGTTTAAAAAATCTTCTAATCTTCGTTTATCCCTTTTTTCTTACTGGGCGGTTTATTGCGTTTCTTATTTTTTAGTTGTGCTCTTTTATCCATAATTTATCTTGCTTATTATCCGTTCTCGTGCCATCCTGTACGATACACATTCTTCTGTGTTGGGTGTTTGACATTCCTTATGTCTCAACCTGCACGGTACGCATATGTTTTTATTCTTATCTTCACACTCGTCGCTATTGTGTCTTTTTGAGCCACAGTATCTGCACACTTTTCCATCCTTAGCATCACAGTACTTCATTAAATGGCCAAAATCCTGACAAACGTAGCACTGTGGTACTACGATGAAATCTTTGACTTTGTGTGACTCGTAGTCCACGTATACTCTATCTTTGCTTATTAATACCTTCCTTATACCTGGCGTTACTTCAATCACCAGATGGCATTTCTTTTGTCCTTTCTTGCCTGCTCTAAATCTGGCTTTGATCTCCTTTGCCTCTTCCATTTCTTCCTCTTCAAAATTCTGTTCCATTATGGCAGCTACAATTTCCTCGTCTTGGACATCTGATGGTATGCCGTAGACTATCATTAAAGGGTTTCGCCTCCTAGTCTCTTCGACTCTAAAATCCTTCTTTATTTGTTCTTTGGAGACAATTTTATTCAAATCTTCCTTGGTAGCTGTTTCCAGGAATACCAGGTCTTTTGTTGTTCTCATCCCTGTGATTTTTATTTTCTCTTTCCTAGGATCTATTGTCTCTGCCAGTCTTCTTACTGTTTGTTTTGTAGTCTCTCCCTCGTTTGGTCTAATTATCAACGCAGGTTTTGTTCTTGCCGTGACTTCCATTATTTTCTTCTCTCTTTCCGTTACCTTTCTTCCCATAACCACTTCCGACTATGTTAGGTTTTCATCCTGTTCCTTTTTTCATGTGTATCTTCTATCTTCTTTGAAAGAGCCTGTATCTCTTTAACTACAGCTTCTGTATCCGTGTCTTGCTTATTTTCCAATTATTGTAGCTTTTCTTGTAAGATATGACGTTGTTTTTCCCAGGCGATTTCCGATCTACCAAATGTTTGCTGGGTCTGGATCACTTCTTCTTTCAACTTTTCGTGCTTCTTTTCCAAAAATTTGTAGTCCTCTTCTGCTTTCCTCAATTTTCTGGACGTTTCCTGAAGTTGCTGCTTAATTCCATTCCTACTTTCTGTTATCTCTGCTATTTCCGCCTCCAGCCTTTTATATTGTCGGTCTCGGTCTTGCTTGATCTCTATTTTTTCTTCTCTGAGGTCTTCGATCTCTTTCTCCAGTTTTTCATTCTTCTGTTTTAATTCTTCTATGAGTTTTTTGTCTTCTATTCGGCTACCCTTTGCTCCCGACATTAGCTCCATTTCAGTGATAATTTTCTCCTTCTGCAGGTCATCATATTTACTCTGAATCTTATCATTCATCCTTTCTAATTGTTCGATCTTTCCAATAAGCTGTGAACGGTCATTGACCCAGACTGTTACTCTTTTCTTGAGCTTTTCTAAATGGCCCCTACCTACTTTTTTCCAGTCGAGCAGTCCTTCCAAGTATGTCATTTCCTGTTCCATTTGCAGAATTGTGTCAAAGCCCGGCTCCTCCGTTGTGGCTTTTTTGGTTTGGTGTTCAGGCATCTCCATCTCTTCTCTCCCTTTTTTTCTTTGTTCCGTGTTTTCGTCAATTTTGGTAGTTCTTACGACTGGTGATTGATCCCTAGCTGGCGTGCCCGGTGGCGATCTATACATGGCCATTTTCCACGTTCAACTTGTCTTCCTATAAATGTAGTTTAGTTATGATAGAGTCACTGTTTGAAAGTTATGAATAGTATACGTACTGCACTCGCTAACACAAAAGTCTCGATGGGCATTTTTTGTTTGTTTTTTACGCAATTTCACTGAGACTTGGTGTGGGCACTAAGGACGTCTTCCCCGATCGGGGGGACCTGAGAGGGGTACGATTCCCGGGACTGAAGGGGGGTTCGATGGTGGATAAAATTTTGACCCCGGAAATAAAAAAAAATTGAAAATGTCGCGAGGGGTTGGGGGAAGGGGTCACATATATTCTTCCGAAAATGGGGTCAAAGGTCAAGATCTACCCCATTTTTGGTCGAATATGTTTTCGGGAGAGGGAGGGGGAGGACCATGGGGAAGTAGGGAAAAGGGTTGAGGATCCACCTAAAAAAAATCAGGTCCCTGGTCCTTTCGGTTTGGACTCCATAGTGCCCTAGAGTTGGCTTAAAAGCACATGTTATATTTCATTGTTTCTTATAAGAAAAATTCTAAGTTCAGTTTTGTTGAAAATATACGGTACTTAGTTCAGACTTACCAGAAAGATGTGATCCTATGTTGTCTAGTGTTAAGCCGCATTAGTGAGTTCGTTTACTTGTCCTTGGTTGCTTCAGCAGGAAATGCTGATCTTTTATTTTTTACTTTTTAAAAATTCTTCCTGCTCTCGCCACATGTAAAAGCACACACAACGTATTTAGATGGAGAAAACTGGTCCAGTTTTTTGTCTATATGTTCTAAACGGTTGGCCCGATTTTGATGCGGTTCCTTTTGTTGGACTCTGGACACATTCACTGTTTGAATGGTATGTAGCACTACACATAAACAGCACTTTTACCCACTTTTTTCGGCTTCTACTGTGGAGCAGAAAAACACACGTGTTTTCACTCCAATCAATCACCTGATAGTTGACAGACTATCCACTGCAATGGCTTGCCCAGCTGAACTTCCAGACAATGAATAACCCCATTTCGCTTTCCTGTGTTGACAGCAGTACCGTCGCTGCCGATCGCCTGCAGTCCCGACAACTCCATGTTCACGACGCTTGCGTATTCCAGGATTGCATTCGTAATTGCTATAGCAGATCCGGATTTTGGTGTCACGTGTCCAATGTAGACCCTGGTTCACTGATTAGTGACACGTGTTCCTCCACAATCTCCCTGCGATGTAATTTTCCATCAGCCATCATTTGAACAGACATCGTTTTGTCCGTTCTCCCGTCGAAGTAGAGTGCCCGCAGTGGTTGAAGCTGGAGAGGCGGATCTTGTAAACCCTCCCTCATCTTCTCTCGCTCTCGTCTGACTTTGCTTCTGTCGATGACCGTACTCTCAGCTGACGGATGGGCTGTGTCGTGCAGAATAGCAGAAGCAATCGCTGCGGCAGGCCTGTCAGCAATCCCATATCTGTCTAACACCTGGGCAAACGTGGGGAGTTTGAGACTGGTACTGGGCGACTGCTTTGTGGATTTCCGGATATCGAAGGTTACTGATTGGTCAGTTGTCTCAGCACTAGCAGACTCCGCGTAATCGACGCCATCGTTGGAATCCGAATAGTCAGCTTCCGTGTCAAATTGGGAACTTGGACCTGGGTCTTCCTTCCGCTGTTTGAAAGATCTTGCTCTGGCTGCTTCGGACTCCTTCCTACTTAATCGTTTCTGAATGGCCTTGGTGACTTTGACGTCCAGTCTCCCAATGAACATCTGCCGAGCTGTTCTCTGGTCGACAATGAATTCTTCCTCCTGTCTGGGGACCTTCTTCCCTTTCTCGCACTGGCAGAGGGAAAATTTCTGACATTTGCAACCGGCGATGTCGAACAACTTCCCATTTTCATCTAGAAATGAGTCCAGCGATTTCTTGAAAGCGTCGACGTTCTTTCGACTTAAGGAACACTTCTTCAGCTTCTGCACTTTCTCCACATCCTTCTTAATTAGTTCCACGGCTCTTTGGTGACTCACTGTCGGAATCGATGCCTTAGTCCATACCTCCTCTACCTGACAGGCCACTTCGTCTGCGATGAAAGACAGAGGCGGGTCTTTCTTGCTCAGCTGCTTCTTTTCTTCACGCTTAAATTCCACGTACTTCAGGACATCTAGATGTGTGGAAAGAACTGCATCCGGTAGGCGGGAGGCACTCCCTACAACCGGGCCGTCAACCTGACGTCTAGTTTTCGAAAGATTGTAAGTTTTCTCAGTCATTTTTTTTTTTTTTACTGTGTAATTGTCCGTTTACCCTTCTACTGTCTCGGAACATAACTGCGACTGTTGCGCGTGGACTCTTTGTTCATTTCACTTCCTCAGCTAACTATACGGCAACAATCGCTCTCTGCAACAAAGAAAATATGCGTATTAGGTTAAATATTTAAATAAGAAACAAATGAAAAATAGTAAATACACATATTTCGATAATGAATGAGAAACGACAAAAATATGATGTAACAGTATTATTTCATTTGACATTTGGTGACCAAAAAAAAAATGAAATATCCCATTTTTTCAAATTTTCGCCACTGCGCAACTTTTTGGACCCCAGGCGTTTTGCTTGGTGACAAAGAAGAATAAAAAATAAATTAAAATATTCCATTTTTTCAAATTTTCATCATTTTCGCCAAACTTCAGTGCACATGCGCAACCTGAAGATATCAACCGATCAAGGAAATATTTTACACCCGTTGTCACCAGACCACTACGCAACTTTTTGGACCCCAAGCGCTTTGCTTGGTGACAAAAAGAGAAAATAAATTAAAATATCCCATTTTTCAAATTTTCGTCATTTTCGCCAAACTTCAGTGCGCATGCGCAACCTAAAGATATCAACCGATCAAGGAAATATTTTACACCCGTTGTCACCAGGCCACTACGCAACTTTTTGGACCCCAGGCGTTATGCTTGGTGACAAAAAAAAATAAAAATAAATTAAAATATCCCATTTTTTCAAATTTTCGTCATTTTCGCCAAACTTCAGTGCGCATGCGCAACCTGAAGATATCAACCGATCAAGGAAATATTTTACACCCGTTGTCACCAGGCCACTACGCAACTTTTAGGACTCCAGGCGTTTTGCTTGGTGAAAAAAAGTTTTTTCACTCCACCCTAGTATATACTAAGAGGAAGCTATGAGTTCAAAATTACAGGAAAATGAATTTAATAAAATATATTAATGGAGGATATTATAGTATTGCACAACGCTAGCAATTACATAAATCGATTTTGCAAAATTAATATTTAAAGAACAAAGTCAGTCGACTCGAAATTCTGAGAATTTATACGAAAATAACGGGCAAAGTACATTCTTCTTTCGTTACAACCTTTCTTTTAAAAAGAAATAGTAGAAAATGTAAGCTTTATGTTGCTATGTTCCATTGTTAGTTTGCTGATTGAGGAAATTGCAACATCAAGAAGGACACGAGTGAGTGGAATCAAATGAATACCACTGATTCGTTACATTACTATACGTGCATAAACAGTTTCAATTTCAGAACACTACAATACCTCCAATCTTAGTCAATCAATATCTCGTGAAGCCTTCACGTTCATCTATACGTTATGTGATTCTGACTAATTCTCTGTCACACTGCTTGTATGTTTGTCTACAAGACATCTACACTATCTACTGAAAGCCCGGAACAAAAAAAAAGGGTCCTGATCAGCCATTTCTCATACATATTTGAGAGAAACATATGAAATGATCATGCAGGTCAGGAGGGCAGTAATTCCAGTGGTTACTTGCAAATTCCGAAATACATGTGGCTGATCACGACCCTGCTGAAATATATAGCATCCGAAGTTGTGTGAAAGAAGGACCTGACCTCGATATTCTGATCTTAGCAGGTTTAGTGGTCACTGTTAAGATTGCCTTCAAAGTGTAAAGACCGAGATGGCATCTGTACCTAATTGTGCTCATCATCATCATCATCACAACTGTTGTTCAGCTGTCATCATGTTCGACAATGTACTCTGATAGACTACTTTAACCATAATAGCGCCTAACAGTTATGTACCAGTCATTGTAGAACACATTGAAGTGGAACTCGTCCAAAAACACAACTATTTACTATTCAGTTCAGTGCTGTTGTTCATGTGCATATTGCGGCCTGAAAGTTTTGTGGTTCTTGGTGAAAGAAAGTCGACACAAACACATGCGTACTGGCAGTCCAGCATTTAGTGGGTGTCAACTAAGTCTCTATCGTCGGTCATGTTTACACGATCTCCATCATTTTATGGTATGTTCATTTTGTACAGTCCACTATCCATATGTTGCTGCGTACAGTTCTCATCTGTCTCTTGCTTCCCCGTATTTATCGCTGTCATGGTGGCATGTCCTGTACGAGCATCAACTTCGCGGTACGAGAAGCCGTCTTGTAAACGTAAACCTACTATGCGTCAAGCTACAAACCAAATCGTCTGTCTACATCAAGAAGGCACAGTGGGTCATCCGCACATACACATTATGTTCGCTTCTTCACGCTCCACTACCTCAATGCTACATACACGCTCCACTATCTACATACACGCTCCACTACCTCAATGCTACATACACGCTCCACTACCTCAATGCTACCTACACCTCCACTACCTCAATGATACATACACGCTCCACTACCTCAATGCTACATATATCACCTACTGGAGGTACTATTCTACTCAACGAAGAGAACTGAAGGATCAATAGAATAAACACACTCACTGTTCCAGTGAAATTGTAAATAGCCCGTACAACATACCATGGTGTACTAATTACGCAAAATGTGCCCGCATTACCATAGTTTCTTCTTGAAATTGCAATTTTCACAACCAGCATGGCATTTGTATTTTGCATCCTGCAACTATTTATTATTGTGTTGATTTATTTCAATCCTTAAAAAAAAGTAAGAAAATGCAAAAGTATACAAATAATCGAGCACTTTTCTTTAATAAGTGTATACGTTATTTTTTCGTTAATTAAGGTAAGAAGAAGTTTATTTTTTCCGCTTTCTACAGGAATTACACATTCAAATTCACGGGCCCATATATTATTAAGCAAACAGTAGGTTTAAGTTGAAAACAGGTTCTGATACAGCAAGGGTTTACTAAACGATATTTCTACTTACAGACAAGAGATATCAGTACAAACGAAAATTTACCAGTTGGTTCAAAGGGACATATCCTTTTGAAAGGACCGTCTTTAATGAAAGGATATTTTAAGAAGCCTAAGGTAAATACATGTTCTTTTCTTGTACGTGTACAGTTATAATAAGTTGATTTTTTATTTGCTTATAGGTGTACAACCAGGGGTAAAAGTGTAGGAGAACGCGGAGAGACGACGTTCTCCCACTTCTAGAAAATATATGTGGCATCCACCCACTTTCTAAAACAATTACAATGGGCAAAGATAGGAACGGGGAACGGCGTGACGTCATGCATCCCCCTACCTTTTCAGATCCACTTTTTCCCCTGTGTAGAACATTTCATTATATTTGGTAATTGCTGAGTAAATCGATTTCATCACTTCCGTACATTATCAAAATGCAAGGTTCAAGTGACAGTAACGAGTTTTGGACATTTATAAATATAAGTATCGAGGAAATATGAGGAACTATTGATACCTCGCCATTGTTGAAACTTTGGTCTACATGTCAGATACTCGTGGTTAGCGTTACTCTACAGCAAGTTCATTAAAAGAAAAGGAAACAAATAGACGTAGTTGGAAACTGTTTCTCAAATCTTTCAGCACCTGGTCCTGGCCACGTCAAGTTCAGCAACAAGGCTATATGAGACGTGGACCTACTGATTAACATGGAATCCGAACCACATGAACTCCTGCGGAGAATCGAACCCGGGTCTTCCACGCCAGAGGCGCGTACGCTACCGCTTAGCCACGAAGAGGCTCAACTTCAATCTAATATCCAGGTTTCTATACAGCCTGGGCGCATAGTGCTAACGTAACGTCCGCCTCAGGTGTGTAATGTCTAAAAGCCCCCCAAAAAATTAGCATTACAATACCTGATTAATCAATATGGTCATCGTTTACAGCCACATAGTTTTACCATCGCTCAAATGATTGCATTTCATGGCAAAAGAAGTTTTGGATTTACAATGCGAGGAAGCCCTGAAACGCACGTTGCAACTCTCCATCATCAGGGAAGGTCTTCCCTCCCATGAAGAGGTAAGAATTCCGAAAGAGGTAGTAGTCAGTGGGAAATACATAGGGTGTATATAGTGTATGATGACGGGTTTCATACTCCAACTCGTGGAAAGCCTGTACCTTCCTTTACGTGACAGCATTGTCTTACAACACGAGGACACCATCTGTTCACTATTGCCCCACGCTTACGGACAAATTGGTGGTAAATTCCATACAGTTCAACACTGTAGCGATCTGCATTTCTGACTTCATCTCAGCTGAGGGAAATAAGATGAGTTATTCTCACCACAGATCACCATACCATCAACAGCACCTTCTGTGGATGGAGAGGTGGTTTCTGGAACCATCCTCGACGTTGATCACGATCCTATCGATCCACAGATCCACGCGGCATGAACCCAATTTTTTCATCTTACTCATTGCGCGCACTCGCTGAATGGTAGGGGGTATAGTGTATACCTTCTCGTCTGTAATGGAACGAACACTTTTTCAAGGGTCTACTTCCATGATGTTTATGAAGTGCTCATACAAACATGATATTTGTCGGTGTTCATATGGTTCATTTCACACTGATATGTCACTGGAGCAAATTTGACATACTAACACGAATAGTGGCTTCATTCGCCATTCTTGACCCAAATACATTATTAATCTTTTTATGGCTTGCTGTGCATAATGTCATAATTTGAATCGTAAAGAAAAGTTACTTACAATTGTGTGTTCTCCATGGTAAACTTTCATATGACGCTGTTCTACAATGCGCTACCTTGTGACAGATGTGTGTCCTTAGACCATCCCCATATTATATTGTTGAGGAGAGGTTCTTACCGGACATCAAAGCAAACACTTCATTCGCTCCAAGCTATTATTCGAGGCAATGTATGGAGCAACTGTAAGACGTTTTATTTCCACGCACTCGAGAATAACAATTTCAGTACTTAGCCTATTACATAGAAATTACGAAAGGATTGTAGGAGCACCAGTAAAATTATGATATAAGATTATGAACAAGTAAAAGGCTAATAATGTTTTATCATTATATTTATTACACATTATATTTATTAAACAATTATTGCTTACAGGAAACTAAAGAAGCAATTGATGAAGAAGGTTGGCTTCATACAGGAGACATCGGTTACATTGACGATAAAGCGAGAGTTTTTATATCAGATAGGATGAAGGAAGTCTTCAAATATTTAGCTCACCACGTAAGTATTTTGTATCACATAGGATGACGAAAATATTTAAATATTTAGCTCGTCACGTACTATAAAATGGAGTGAAGAAAGTGCTCAAATTTATAGCTCATCATGTAAGTATGTTCACCTAATTTCAAACAGCATGAACTTTATCAATATAATGAATTATTAATTTTGAAGTAATGCTGTGAAAACCGGATATCTAGGTCATCTACAGGTTATTCAAGGGCGAATCAAAATTATCTAATGTTATATTTTTCGTTCTATAACCTGTTTGCTCGAAAGTAGAGGTTAAACATATAAATCATTTTTGTACATATTCATCTTTCTTGTCAGTGCCCTTGGTCCAGCGATCCAAAAGCTTGCTTGTTCCTTCCAAGAGGAACGCTTTCAGTTGATCGTGAAGCCATATTTGCACCGTTCCTTGAATTTTTTAGGGAGAACCATGACTAACGTTCAAGAAGACCCTATCTTATAGAGGGTTAACTCCCCTTTTCCAGAACCATCTCTCGACCTTGCTTAATCTTGTCGCCCATGATGGAGGTTGACAGTTGTCTTATTTAATTTTCGTGTGTCACATTTATCCGGCCTTTTTAAACATTTTGATCCACGGGTAAACACTTTTACGTACCAAAGTATGTCCCCTATTGTGATTAAAATATATTATGTATTTCAAATCTTTTTACAAGAGAAATTGGATTACTATTTGTTTTTCCTCCTTGGCGCAAACTGCTAGCAAAGTAGATAGAGTTCCACGGTAATAGACGAAAGGCAAATGGCACGATCTGGATCAAATTTTGCACACATGATCAACATTCATACTTACTGTAAGGCCGCGTGCAGAGAAAGCAGAATGAAGATTGTGAAGATGTGTTATTCACATCCTCCTATATTCACTACATCACTTTTTTAGATTCTCACTGGTTGAAAAATCTAAACATTTGAGAAAGCGTATTGAGAATAGCAACAAATATGTAAAGCACAACTTGTACTAGCCTAATGAGATACATTCTTTTTCAAAGCCATCATCAGAAAAAGTACATGTTGCACCGGTATGTCTGGTGTAGTGTTGAAAGCTTGTAGATCTCTGAAAGATTCTGAAAGAAAAGCTAAACAAAACTTACATTTTGTTTTTGCTTACCAAAGGGAAATAAAGACAGAAATGTCTTTTAGAAATCTACATATTTATTTAAGTTGTTTCTTTACATTTTGTAGCAAAAGAGCAGAAACGATTATTTCTTCTACTGTCAGTCTACCCATTTTGTCAACCCTCTTGAAAGTAAATACTATAAATTACGATGCTGCTAGCGAGATATGATATATAAAATCAAAAGAAATATCACAATAGTAAGAAGTGCAGCTGTATTTAGTTGTATGCGAATTCTACATTGATGTTTATTATCCTATTATTATCCTGAGATTTGCCTGAGAATGGCTACCAATTATCCCAGGACTAACTTCACATTGTCCCTGAACTCTCCCAAGATTAATTTCAAAATGTCTACGAATTCTTCTCAGGCTGATTTGATAATAGTTATGAACTCTATTAAGGCTGACACTGATTTTGAGAACGGCGACGATTAACTAGCTAAGACTGACTTCAAAGTGGCCACGATCTCTGTCAAGACTCATTAGAATATGATAAGAAACCCTCCCAAGACTGACTCGAGAATTACTATGAACGCTCACAAGACTGACTTCGGAATGGCAGGCACGAACTCTAGAAGTGTGACTAGAGAATAGTCACGAACTCTCTAAAGACTGACTTAGAAATTACCATGAATTCTTTAAGGAGTACCCTCAGAATGGCTTCAAGCGTCGTTTGCTCCAATTTCTTTGAAAAATAAAAAATGTCTTCGTGGGCACAAGAAAGTCTATCTCTGTATGAGAAAAGTACCTACAAATACGAAAATTATATTTTCTTAGGTTATAAAATTGACTTAAAGAATAAAGAAGGATTCGTAGTATGACCCTTCACCCAACAGTAATGTTGTCGCAGAAAGAAAGAAAGGACGCAGGTCTGTCTTGCAAACAATGTGAGGCATGACTTATGTCCAAGATTTATTTGAGAAATCATACCAAAATATTTTCCTGAGACGCCATTTTTTTTTCCTGGTCGGGAACGAATACACATCATTACTACATAGCTATACAAAATGCGATACTCTTATCTGAATTCACTATAATCTGTTATTCTGTCATTAAATTATATCATTATTATAGATATACCACACTAACTTGATACCTAGTGTTCCGTTTCTAGCGCTGCTATCGGCAGAAGGAATTCCACTCCCTTTCGCTAAGACTCTCTCGCTTAGCAACAGCTGAACCTTTATTGGCTCAACGTGGGTGTAGGAGGGTGTGAGCTTTAGTTCGCATTTTTGCCACGGCTCAAGACATTTTGGCAGCACTATAATAATATTGTTTTTTTTTTTTTAAGATCTCACCCAGTGAACTTGAAGGACTTCTTCAGAAACATCCGTCTGTGGTATCAGCAGGTGTTTTAGGTGTTCCAGATCCTCAATGCACTGCTCTTCCTCGTGCGTACGTGGTGAAGAAACCTGGACATAACGTTACAGCAGCGGAATTAGAAAAATATGTTGAAGGTATAACAGCTTTTGAATATGTTTTTCTGCTTTTATCATTCGTTAACAAAATGGTAAGAATTATTATTCTTAGATGATGAAATATTGTTCATTCTATCGATATAATTCCCTTATATACACTGTTAAGTTAAATAAATAAAACTAAACTCCAACGGCAACAGTCCATACGAGGACAAGTTCTACCAATCGCCTGGTGAAATTCATTTCTTTGGGATGTTGTGTGGTCGGCACATCGTTTCCTTTCGCCATTAATGTTGGCTTTCTAGACAGGAATTCGACACTCTTTTCTTTCAAGTACCTCCTCAATTGTCTTCGACACTCTGGATGGACCCACCATGTCATGAATATGAAATGTCACTCATCTCCCCTCTGATCAGACTCGATACTGCTTAACTTGGCTGATATCACGAGAAGTGGTATTTCAATACTACTTGGGCGTTTGTAATGTTAAGTAAATACCGACCTACTTTTCGCAAGACTTAATATTGGTTTATTTTTCTTGTTCGTAAATCACACAAATCTGCCATTTAGTGTAAATATACTACGAGACAGGAACGACGGTAATAAAACTTGAAAGGTGAAGAGATAACAGATAACATTTGTGACTAGAAGGGATTAGAACCTGCAACAGACCGCTCATGTAATCGCGAACTTAATACCTTGGACTGGTCGTCCATCTCAGTTAGTTCTTCGTGCAACTGAAAGTATTGCTATCTTCCAACTTCGCCTAACATTTTATCAGCTATTGTCATCAGATAAAAATCATATCCACCATTTTATAGGCGTAATGCGAATTTACATTTGGTCTAGTTCTCTTTTCGCCTAACGATATTATCATGGGGGGAAATCCCTCTATATAAAGTAGAAGATCTGACAGTGTCTCAATCCAGCGCTGAAACTACAAACCACAGTTCCAACTTCTTGAGGTAAAAGTAACATTTCAAAAGTCTAGCATGTAGAAGTGAACGTTTTATATTTCTTTGTTATCGTTTAAACGAAAAGTAAGTTTCTTTATTCGTTCATAAAAGTTTGTGATGTCGTACTATGTTTTGACAAAATTTGACTGTGGCTATCTATGTCTGTTGCAGAAGGGCTGTGTATTTATCACACATATTCATGCTCTTAGCTTATATTTGCCAATAAACCTTTCACTGGGTATGGAACTTACCCATGCACTATGTTAGTGTGAATGAAATGCCCGCTTTGACGTCTGGTGTGAAAGTCAGCTCAGCATTACAATGCAGAGATAGACTAAGGTCACACGTCCAGCAAACAGGTCCCGGGTTCGATCCCAGCCTCCACCAAGTGAACTTTGTGGTGGACAAATACCGTTTGCGTCAGTTTCCTCAGGATTCTCCCGTTTCCTCCCATTTTCTTCATTCTACCATTTCATTCATTTCTCATCATCACCGTCTCCTTTAGCCTAGCCAGCATAACCGTGGGACGTAAAACTCAAAGATTTCATTTCATTTTTCATTTTACGTCCAGCAAACAGGCTGGGGTGCCAAGACAGTCAGGAGCTATCGTCATATAAAAGTTGACCATGGAGAACGCACAATTGCAGGTTTTTTTTCTACTAATGCAAACCAAGATATTCCGCACAGCAAGGGATCCAGAACTTTGGTTTCTCACTTATTGCCATTCAAAGGTGGGTTTGTACTTAATGGAACGGTATTATATATCGCTTGCTATCAATAAAATTCATTCACTCTTGACTAAACTCGGCTTAGTATGAGTATGATATGTTAGTTTAAGTTTCCAAGTTGTTGGCAACTAAATTTCAATTTTGAACTCAAAAAACTCAAGAAAATATAGCCGACCTTAACGAAACTTTATATGGTGCTAGACCTTTACAAGTCTAGTTCACATGCAAACTTAGTATCAAGTATTACTGATCTGGTGTGCAGATCGTTAATAAGCAACCGAGTTAAGGTGGATCACCACCCGGAAGTCAGTACATATTTCAGCTCGTTCCCTTAACTACTGCGCAATGAAACGTTACATATTTTAAATATTGTACTATAAGATAAAGTTATGTTTCAGCTACAACACAAGATACTGATTCATTTTGTTGTATCTTCTGATATTGAAAAAGTTAACAAATAGAAGAAAATATTTGATTCGTTTTACAATGAGCACACAAGATGGCACTTGATGTTAGATCTTACAAGAAGTGCTCAATTTTATGAAATATTTATTTGAATATGTAAAGTACTTTAAAGTAACGATCTTATTACAAAATAGATATATTCCTTGACCGTTTTTCGTGTTATGTTTCACATTTTATTTAAATATTAATTTACATTTAAGGAAATAGATTTTGAGAAGAAACTTGCGCAGAACGCCATAATGCGTTGTTGCCAAATTTGTGCGTTTCATTCCTGGATTCTAGCTTTGCAGTTCGAGAAGCGAAACTTAGGTGTGAATTGTGGTAAGGGTCAAAAACTAATTTCTCCAGTAAATATCCAAGCAGAATTCCATGATTACTTCCGTTATTATGTAGCATCAGTAAACACTCGACACTAACTGGCAACGCCGCACTATTCAAGCAGTTTTTATCATAGCACCGAGAACACCTAGTGATTCACCTTAATTACTCATCAAAACTGTGTTTGGATTCAGTGAAATCAAGAAATTTTACTAAAATGTAATATTGATGGAACTCATGCGATTTTGACCAAAATTAGCATGGTGGTAAAGCTTGACAATATTAGTAGGCGTATCAAACATTATAGTGTGCAGACCTTCGGTTACTGAGTTATTGTCAATGAGACTTAGGCTTTGGATTTATTCTTCATTAAGCCTAAACGTTAACTTTGATCTGTAATAAGACCGGAATCAAAAGCCTGTACAACAATATTTTATTATGTTTACTAATCTTTTCAAGTTCTACTACTATTTCAGATATAATCTCAGGAGACCTTTGATTCTCGAGATATTGGCCTTCAAAATTAAGATGTGTATATATTTCAGTCGAAATCCAAAATTTTGCTGGCCAATAACTCGAGAATCAAAGGCCTGTCATGATACTTCACACATGCATTCAGTTTGTTAAAATTATTCAACATTTCAAATTAGGTTAAGACGATACCTTTAGTTTTTGGTTTAATGGTCATCAAAATTCAGGTTCCAACTTATAAAATCTGTTAAGGAAGGTAAGTGCAGTGTGTGTTTGTAATAAAAATGTAACAGAAATCAATTAAGAACAATTTTATTTACTGAAACACAATTATAGTATAACAATAACAATAAGCTTGTGTGTATTTCTATTAAAATTACCTGCGTTTAAAGTCTTGATAAATATTATTAGGTTGTTTTTCTGTTTGTTTGGTTGTTTGCTAAATTAAATCTTGCAACTTAAAGTTCACGCACTTCCACCCTAATTAGAGCATGAATTTGTGTGCCTATACGTAAACTTAATAATATTACAATGTTTCCACATAATATTGGCTCTATTATCCATTCCGCCTTACTTCTAAACCGTGATAACCGAAGCCACATGCAAAGCGTACTGATTCACTATTGGCCAATCCAGTGTCGTACAGGCTAAGTTGAGAATATATATATATATATATATATATATATATATATATATATATATATATATATATATATATATATATATATATATATATATATATATATATATATCAAGAGAGAGAGAGAGAGAGAAAGAGAAAGAGAGAGAGAGAAACTTCAACCTCAGTTGCAAAACATGATAAGTGCCAAAATCATATTTTCTGTATTGAATGAACATGTAGTACAAAACAGATCGAAAAAAAGTTCATGGGGCCGTACTGATATGAGCAAGGGGGCCCAAGAAGACTTTTTTCGGAAAGACGAGCATAGGCTTCCAGAAAGACTCAAGAAAGCATTTCCTATTGCGAAAGTACGACCAAGGCCTAAAGGTTCTGTGTCTCGTGATTCCTCAGGCCTCGGGCCCTTGGCGATTGCCGAGTAGCCAATGTGGCCAGTCCGGCAATGGGACAATCTAGTTTTATACTTCTCCGCAAAACAGTTTATCACTTTTAATTATTACTTTCACTATGAAACAAACACATGAAACAATGATATTATTATAAGCCGGGGTAAAATTAAGGAGGAACGAAGGGGTACGTCGTTCCTGTACTTCCAGAAAATATATATGATGTTCCTCCACTTCCTAAAAATAACGATGGGCAGAGATCGGCACGGGTGACGGCGTGACGTCATCCATCTCCCTACTTGTTCAGATACACTTTTATCCTTATTGTAAGTAATCAAAATATATTACAGATTACCTAATAATACCATCAAATATTTAATAAAATAACAGAAATATTACATTTAAGCATCCGCAGTAGTTATGGCGTCACATCAGCTGTGTGTGTGTCCTCATAAGTCGATAACATGACTGACATGAATCCTGTTTCTGCTGATATAACAAGCAAAATCTTTAAATAATAGCAAAATGCAGTTTGTGTTAAATGTGTTTAATATGTTGTTCTTACTAACGAAATTCGAAAAAATATCTATTTTACCTTTCTTTTCTTGCTGCTATTAAGTACTTCACACGACACAGGATTATCAAGTGTACAGTCATGTCCAAAATGATCGTCGCATATCTATAACTGTCTTCTTGTAAGAATATAATTTGATAATGATTTTGCAGGGTACTTTTAATACTGACACTATGTGTATAATCGGAAAATGTATATTTGTGGTAAATTTCATTAAAAAAAAAAAAAAAAAAAAAAGAATTATAAATACGAAAATTAGAATGAGTAAAACAAAATGTTGCTAAATGGACAAGAAAGTTTTATTTTCGTTTTATTGTTCTTATTTACTGCTCTTTTGACATGAAATTTGCCCCATACATGTCTTTGCCGACTATACACATATTAACATTATAAGAAATACTGGGCGAATTCGTTATCAAATTATATTTCTACAACAACATATTTATAGTCATGCGACAATAATTTTGGACATGAATGTACGTGTATAATTTGCTTCTCCCTGTGCGCGAGTGAAGTAGTGCATCACTATTGAACAGCGGAAGAATACGATTAATTTTGTTTATTTCCGTTTAGAGATAAACCAGAACGGATAATAGCTGATCAGGTTACTGTAAAAATCATTTGATATAAAGTGTAAAATAATTCATTGCCGTTTTCTTTGCAGAAAGAGTTCCCGACTTCAAGCGTTTACGTGGAGGAGTCATTTTCGTTGATAGCCTACCGTTTACACGAACTGGAAAACTTTCACGACCTGGTCTCACAGAACTTTTAAAGCAAGGAAATGAGCAAAAATAAGTTGTGTTGGTTCGTTTCAGAATGTCTTCACTATAGTACAAAGAGAATGCTTGAAATGACATTCATTGTTTATTATGAGAGAAAAATACTTGTGTAATAATGGCACAGTGACGTACCCTCTGAGACCACCCTCTATCTCCTACTGAAGCAATATTCTTATATGTTAATAATCGCATTTTGCTTATCACTTCTTCTTGTAAAAGATTAAACAAAAATGTTACTAGCTACTTACTGAGTATTTGTACCACTGTGTTGTTAACATAATGATAATAAAAACGAATGCAATTTTATCCAAGTGTCTCAATAAGTCCAGGTTGAACCTTAAAATTTGGTATATAACATAATATGTATGTCTTGTTTTCATTAATATGTATATATATAGTTTTCTCAGAGTCCCTTAATTATGCACAGAGAATAAAGAAGACGTTGATGATAGTAATGAATAAAATGGCGGAATAAAGAAAATAGGAGGAAACAGAAGAACCTCGAGTAAACGCACTCACATGGTTAACCAAAAGGTCCACTTGGTGCGAGCTGGAATCGAACTAGGGACCACACTAGAACTGAACTCTACCAATGAGCCACTCCAGTCCATATATATATATATATATATATATATATATATATATATATATATATATATATATATATATCGGGTGTTTTAAAACAACACCGACAACATTTGGGAAGTGATTCCTGACCCAAGATCAGACGAAAAGTATAGACCAACCTGGGTGCACAAATTCTTTCTTTCGGAGCTATAGGCTGCAGAAAATATCAGAAAATGAACTTTAAAGGTCCATAGCTTCAATACTATGGGACCTTCTGTACTCGGGTCAAGCCTTTAATTAGGAACTAGTATGTACCCTATCCAAATATCCATGTTTCAAAATGAATGTTCCACAACAATATTTATAGAGTTAGTTGGTGAATACTGCAAATTATATGCCCGTAGCCAAAACGTCTCTATAAAAATTGTTGCGTGAGTACCTTAGGATTCTGAAGCATGTACTTTTGAATAGTGCACATATTAGTTCCTAAGTGAAGTCTTGCGCCGATTACGGTAGGTCCCATTGTTTTATAGCTATAGACCTGCATTGGTCCATGCTTTTGGCAGTCTATAAACCCGAAAAGAAGCATTCGTGCACCCAGGTTGGTTTATACTTTTCAGGTAGGGAAGTTCTCAAAGACCCACCTACTACTGTACACTTAATTCAATTGAACTGATTTGGAGTCAAGTAAAGGGACATGTGGCACGAAACAATAAGCGTTTTACACTTAGTGAAATGAAGACTCTTTTGGAGGAAGGGTTAGAAAGGCAACAGGTGAAAAGTGGAAAGATTGTGTGCAACATGTAGTGGAGATGGAAGAAACGAAATACTGAGAACTTGACAGGATAACTGACGAAGTTACAGAAAGAAATCGTTAACTTTGGAAACAACAGTGACGACTCTGACGAGAGTTACCAAAATATGAATACAGAGCCTCTGGAGAGCAGCAACTGATACTAATACCTTTTACTCAGTATTATTTGTCCTTCCTTGTGTATTTATATATGTTGATTTTATAGAGGATTTGAAGTCAACGCAAGTAAGCACTCATTAATTGGATTGACCTCCAGACAAGTGTTCTGTGAGAACTCCAAACTTTTGTTGGAGCCATAGTGTCTCCGTGGTAGAGCGTTCACCTCTGGTGCATGAGGCCCTGGTTCGATCGCAGCTCGTGGCAAGTGGGCTTTGTCGTATAAAAGCACTGTTTTCACAGATTTTCTCTGAGTTCCCCCGTTTCCTCCTGCTTTTTTCTTTCCACTGTTTCGTTCATTCTCGTCATCACAGTCTCCTTTAGCTTACTC
This sequence comes from Thermobia domestica, assembly GCF_964235325.1. Taxonomy (NCBI): domain Eukaryota; kingdom Metazoa; phylum Arthropoda; class Insecta; order Zygentoma; family Lepismatidae; genus Thermobia; species Thermobia domestica. Next base: position 14,950,088 of record NC_137471.1, on the reverse strand, counting down.
GGCATAACTGCGATATGTAAAACTCAAAGATTTCATTTCATTTCCAAACTTCTGTTACTCTCCCTCTTCCACAATGGTCGTCAGCACTATTGGCAACTCCGTTTTTATTAAAATAGTCAAGTAACAATTCAAAAGTCAATTTCCTCTATTATCAATTGACTAGACTCAAGGCCGACGAAAGGGCTGGGCGTAGGGATGGTATCGAGACGAGACGAGACGAGACTTTGTACAGTCTCGGTCTCGTCTCGGTTTGAAAATAGCTGTCTCGGTCTCGGTCTCGGCTCGAGTCAAAAATCGCCGTCTCGGTCTCGGTCTCGTATCGGTCAACAAATGCTTGTCTCGATCTCGGTCTCGGTCTCGAGGGCCAAATCTCGGTCTCGTCTCGGTCTCGTCTCGAAAGTCTCGAAATAAATAGGTGAAATTAAAATTGTAAAAGTATTATTATTGTAAAGTCTGTCGTTTCTGCTTCTTATTTTTGGCCTTATTCTTGACTTAGAATTATAGAATGGCGTACTTCTTCAGAGCTAATTTGCTAGCGCTGATGCCTTCCATGCGTGTGTTCCAGTTTCAATCATCAGTGGGTATATCAAATCTGGGATAAAATTCTAATAGTAACCCATATTCACTTTCAGCAAAAGACTTTTTCATATGGCCTCAGTACTGCCTATACAATTAAACTCTATTAAATTAATTTCTGTACTATACAGTAGTTGTTTCCTTCCTTAGAATAAGAATTGTTCAATATATTCTAACGGATAACGCAACACATAGCAGCATGAATGTATTTCTCATTTACAATTTCTCATTTATTATCCAATACATTCTGTTTTGAGTATCATTTTAAAAACATAATATAACGTTCATTATCTTAACAAACAGGGTAAATTATTACTACAATATATTTTGTTTAAAATTGATCAAATGCTTTATTACCGTTTCACATCTACGTGTTTAATTGACACCTTATAACACGAAATTCCTGAACTGAACATTATCTGATATATATATATCTAATATATATCTGATACCTGATATATATCTGAACATTAGTGGTAGACTATGTTAAGTCACTTTTTGGTCAAATTGAGTTGGAACACTTTTTTTTAATAGACTATGTTCTTTCTAGTGGTGTAATAATGTAAGTCTAAAGCCATCTTACTACTTTGTAACTACTTAGTATAGTTTGAAAAATAGTATTATAGATCTTAGTTAAGGAACCGGTTTTTCGCTTCTCCTGTAAAATTACGAAATTATGACTTGGTTTAGTTTACCTCTGAAGTCTCGATATAAAATCATCACCATCATCATAATCAAGCATTATCAATCCACTGCTGGATGAAGTCTTCCCAAGTTTTCTCTACAACTATCTATCTTGGGTAATTCTTTTCCAGGTTACTCCCCAGTGGTTCCTGATTTTGTCACAATTTCTTGTATGCGGACATTTCCTAGGCTGTTTTGTCACGTGGTATCCAATCTAAAATTATTTTCGTCTATCGATCATAATTTCGTCTTGCAATATGTCCATCACATTTTCCGGTCTATTTTAAACATTATTTCATTAGTACCAGTCATTAGTTGCCAAATAATTCATTTCTATATATTTGGGCTACAAATAGTTCATATCCTCTACTTTTGGAGCACAGACACGCTACTTTTTGATCTTCGGATCTGGCAACACTGGCTCAATTATTTAAATTAACACAATGTAGGAACCCCCATTTGCTGTAATGGCTAGTACGCTTGATTTTGGTTCGCATGGTCCCGATTTTGATTCCCGGTGGCGGTAATGTTCAACGACCGAAATTTTTCGGATTCCACTATGATCAGCAACTCCACGTCTCCTTTAGCCGCCCTAGCATAATCGTGAGACGTTAAACTAAAACAAAACAAACTAAAAATCAACACAATGTGTATTACTAACTGTAATTCTTTGAAGAATTGCATATAGCTATATGGTATGGAGTTCGAGGTGGTCGGTGGTCAAACTATAACAAATGAAATGCAGTTAGGATGAAATTAAAGCTTTAAAAAAGCAGTGTTTTAATCTAAAAAAAATATACCAGGCCTAAGGCTTAGGGAGAACAACTAGTGCTACTGAAAAGTTGTCAGTTACGTTTAATTTCAGTTACAATTTGCTTTTACATGTATTCTGGAACGAAAACTTTGACATTAACATTATAAGTAGCCCAAAGACTATGAAAAACATTGTGTTTTGAAAACATTCTTGCACCATAAAACAAATTACGAGTAATTTTAAAATATTTTGCACTTTAGCTACGTTATTTGCACTATATTTGTAATAATATTTAGCAATTTATTTAAGTTCGCAACACTGCTTAAAATAATGTAACTGCGACTTGCTGTAATTTAAACTACTGAACACTAATGTTATAATGTTCCTGCCATTTGAGTTATTAGAGATCTCCAAAATGTTGATGTTAGTGATATGCCTATGTATTGTTCTTTGTTACACTGAAAATATATGTGCTTTTGTGGTTTTATTTAATATCTAAATTAGAAATATGTAGAGCTCTTTCGTGGTTAAGCAGTTAGCCTATGGCGTGAGAGACCCGGGTTAGATTCCCGGCGGGAGCTCATGTGGTTTAGATTCAACCTTAATCAGTAGGTTCAGTCACATATAATCTCGCTGCTGAAAGAGGCGTTAAACTCAATTAAAAAATGAAATGAAATTTTTTAGTTTTACGTCCCACGCTTATGCCGGTTAGGCTAAAGGAGACTGTGATGATGAGAGATGAATGAAATGGTGGAATGAAGAAAGTGGGAGGAAACCGGAGAACCCCGAGAAAACCCACGCACTAAACTAAATTAACTGAACTGAATTAAACTGAATATGTAATATCAAACGTAGTGCAAGTTGAGAAATTACAACTTTATGTTGCGTTGGCAACATTGCTTGTTTATCTAGTGGTATTGCAGAGTATCTAGAAGAATTTCCCCTTCCATATTTTACACAGCATGTTAAAAAAAATCAGCATTTTAAATATATATGACTATTATATATAACTAGATGAAATACCCATTTTTCGCATGGGACCAATATTTGGAAGTCAAGGCCTGTGGGAGTATCACTATCTCAGCAACTGCGAAAACTATGTATTTGACACTAATATCGGTCATTTTGTATTATTTTTACATGTCTCGGTACCCCCTCCCCAGCAGGTGAACCCCGGCCCGTATGCACTGGTAGCTGAATTTGAAAGTCATCGCTAATGGAAGTGACACCATTGATCTCAGCGACCGCAAAAAACTATACATTTGACACTAATATTGGCCATTTTGGATTACTTTTACATGTCTCGGTACCCCTCCTATGAACTCCGGGCCGCAGCTGGATGGGGTGAATTTCGAAGTTAATGCGATCGGAGTTTCACCATTGATCTCAGAAAACGCAAAAACTATTTGACACAAATATCGGTCATTTTGTATTATTTTTAAGTCTCGGTACTCCCCTCCCCGCAAGTGAACCACGGCCCGCATGCACTGGTGGCCGACTTTGAAAGTCATCGCTAATGGAAGTATCATCATTGATCTCAGCGATTGCGAAAACTATATATTCGACACTAATATTGGTCATTTTCTATTGCTTTTACATGTCCCGGTATACGCCCCTCCTGATTCAAAATAAAAAAAAAAAACACTTCTTCTTGGTCTGAGGCCTGGGACATGATACTTGTCACCCAAATTTCGTAACTCTTGGACTCTCGTCTGGTCCCCAGGCAGGGACGGCGCCAGAAACATTTGATGGGGTGGGCGGAAAGAGGTGGACCCAGTTGCTGGGTGAGCGGACAATGAAAATAAGAACTGGGCAATGTAGACATTTTTTGGACAATAATTGTCAATCTTTAAACTCTTTAGTTAGCTAAGGCTCAGACCGAAATAGGGGAGGGACAAGGATGTGGAAAACAGTTGTCTTGGCCTTACAGAAGGTACAATTCCGGCATTCGCCTGGTGGATCTGAAGAGATGCAGGACTTAGGATGGGCTGCGGGAGTTCGTGGCTATATGCTCGACCTACCGAATTCCGCGTGGCAGACACACTACCTCTACTTCCAGTTTTTTAAAACAATAATAACGGTGTGTACTGTGTAGTCGATGAAGTTCAAAACAGCTTTATTTTCTCTCCCTCCAAGAATGCACATGAATGCATAGAAATAAAAGAAGATTCAAACAACACAGACTAACAGATATACTCCATCTTTCGCTAATATCATAAAATACACAATAAGTATGTAAAGTAAAACAAGGCTAAAATAGGCTATTGCAAACATGTTCATCTTTGAAGAGTTTATTACAAAAAAGCAAGAGACAAAAAATATAAATCATTTATATTTTCTCTCGTATATTCTTAATTTGTGCACACTTGATTTTTTAACGTGATCTCTACGTATACGCAACAGCAAAGATCTATGTTACTAAAAGAATAGGGAAATTCGACAGCATAATTATTTGATCATACCTTACACAGAAATCTTTGAAATTGAAACTTAAGTTGAAAAAAATAATGAAACAATTATAAATTGGATAAAGAAATAAATAGCAATTAACAAAACTTCATCATGATCCACAGAAACAACAATGTATTTTAAACTATGAAGGGCTTATCACATGGTACGAACAAGCTCACAATGAACTTTTATACCTGCACTTTAATGGAGGAATGGTGACAGCAATTACGGCTAATTTGTGAATTTCATGAAAAGCAATTTTGAAACGATCCATCACTTCAGTAAACTGAGAAACGGAGGTAATTTTGTGTTGCTTTTCCTCCTCATAACATTTCAAAACTTGCGGAAGAAGTTTCATTTCCACCTCTACACTAGTGATGAGCAAATGCAAGACCAAGACCAAGAGCGGGATGGTCTTGGTCTTGCACATCCAGTCTTGGTCTTGGTCTTGCGCTGGAACCCTTGGTCTTGGTCTTGGACTTGCACACCCAGTCTTGGTCTTAGTCTTGCTGTAAGAGTCTTGCAAGTCTTGCTTTTATGAAAGCGTATGCTTTTCATAGGTAAATTTTACTCTGGATAAATTCTACAATGGGCCAATAGTAACAAAAATACAATGTATGTTTCTAAATGTAATATAGTTTACCTTCGTGTAAGTATGATGATAGTGTACAACATAGGCGATAACTTTTTTTTTTCAATGGGTCTCCACGCTTCACTACTTATAAGATAAATTACAACGTTTCGTAATTTTTTTTATATTTTTTTAACAATCTAATACTCCACTGGTTCCCAAACTGAAGACGCTACCCCTGAGACGCATGAAAGAAAATCAAGACGGCACAAATTATTCAAATGCCATGATTTGCAAAATTATTTTTACACTCTAAAGGCGTCAGATTTTTTCTTTTCAACCACGATTAGCTAATCTTTGTATTAAACAAACTTTCATTTAAATATCGAGATTTTGTTTTACTGATTCCAATATGTACGCTATGGGGCAGAAACATTGGCATTACGCAAAAGCGATTAAAAAATTGCAGGCTTTCGAAACGTGGGCATGTAGAAAAAAGGAGAGAATTAGCTGGGTTGAACGTAAAACGAATGAGGTGTTAGAAATATTAGCAGTAGGGGAAGAAAAGAAGAATTTTAGATATTGTTTAGAGGAGGAAGAGAAACTGGTTGGGATATTGGATGAGAAGGAACTGTATCATGAAGGACGTGCTAGAGGGTATGGTGTAAGGAAAGAGAGGGAGAGAGCGAAGGAGACTGTAGTTGAAGGAAGGTATTAAAACAGAAAATTGCTACGTCAAGACGAAGAGACTACCTGAGGACCACCGTACATCGAAGCTTCTCAGTTGCAGCAAGTAACCTGCCAATAATGGTAGAATAGCTGATGATGAGAAATAACTGATATGGTGGAATGAAAAAAGAGGAAACGGAAAAACCGCGAGAAAACCCAATGCACACGGTGTTGTCTACCAAAAATCTCACATGGCTCAATATGACACATGTGTGGCTTGAAAACGAGTAATGTCTACAGAAAATGCGAACAACCAATCCAGAAAACGACATACATGCTACAGGGGCAGATCGACTCACACGGCTTGTATAAACTACTGGGAACACATTCACTCCAGCGGTATTTTTACTGAAGCCAAGAAGTTCAAGTAGAAGACGTAATGATTCCCCCCTTTTTTTTTTACATTCTATATAAAAAAAATAAAGTAGTACCGGTACTTGTGCAAGACTTTTACGCAAGAGTCTTGATCTTGGTCTTGGTCTTGCACCCCTTGGTCTTGGTCTTGCACCCCTTGATCTTGGTCTTGCATGCAAGACCAAGACTCTTGCGCTCATCACTACTCTACACTATTGATATCACATCCATAATGACGTGCAAGTGGTTGAATTTTCTCAAATGAGAGGGAATGTTCCCTTTTAGAGTGAAGACTGCTTATTCCAGTGTAAATTGGCGTTCAGCTGTATCTAGAATTATGTTTGCAAATAAAATCATTGTTCATTGCAGAGTTAAACAGGGTCCTAGAACATATTACATTACAATCAATAGCAATACCTATTGCTTTTGAAGTACAGGATGTCACCTTCATTATCCTACTTCTGTTGGGGTGGGCGGATGGGTGGGCAAGGCCATTCATTGGGTGGGCGGTCGCCCACCCCCGCCCACCCTTAGTGCCGTCCCTGTCCCCAGGCCGCACACAGGCAATCAGAAAGACAGGCACGCAGACACACAGACAAACAAACTCTTCCTTTTACTTATATTAGATATGATATAGGCGAGGATCCAAGGGGAGTGTTAAAGGGGTTATATACCTCCCCTTGACGCTCAGCTGTACTCTGTATAAAATGGGCTTCAATCCTACTTCTTTCTTTACACTGGATAAAATGTCAAATTATGGTTTAGCCCCTCCCACGATCATCATATCCTCGTTCCGCTGGTGTGTGTATATATATATATATATATATATTGTGTGTGTGTGTGTGTTGAGAGAGGGAGAGAGAGACAGAGATGACTATACACATCAGCAGTGGATTTTGTTTCGGGAGAGGTTTGAGAACGAGTAAGAAATATTTGTGTTGTACGTGCAATGCGAAAAAATGATCACAAATCTATTTCGGGAGGGGCTTCAGTCCGATAGCCATCCCTTAAATACGCCACTGAACATCAGTCAACTGTTCCCATATTACCTAATACACCAACGAAAGAAATTTTGAGTAAAGGTCAATCTTAATAGTTGTCTATATCAATATTCGAGACGAGACCGAGACTTTCGAGACTGACCTAAGTCTCGTCTCGGTCTCGTCTCGATTTATAGAGCTCCGTCTCGGTCTCGGTCTCGTCTCGGTAGATAAAAGGCCGTCTCGGTCTCGGTCTCGTCTCGGTATATAAAAGGCCGTCTCGGTCTCGGTCTCGTCTCGATAATTCGAGACGATACCGAGACGAGACCGAGACTAGTCTCGGTCTCGGTACCATCCCTAGCTGGGCGAGGATTGCAACCGAACAAGGCGCCAAATTTTATGGGATTTTAGGGTCGTCAAATTCACTATGATGGTTAAGCTCCAATAATTATAATTTTGCTCGCAAACGGCAGACTCCGACATGCCCTGTTCAAATTACGTAGCATCTGTAGTTACTACTTCGTGTCAGACTTCAATCAATCTGGAATTGTTTTTCTAAGTCAACCATAACAATGCTTCCTCCCTTAATAAACTCAGAAGACTTCAATGTTGATTAATCTTATATATGTGATGCTTCACTGTAAAGCTGCGTATTAATAAATAACAAACAAACAAACAAATAAAAAGATACTTTGCCACCATCAGATCAGGTGCACGTACAAAGAGAAAAACGTAGGAAAATGATTTCATTGAAAAATAATCAATAAAAATCAGGGCATTCGCCTGAGTTGAGGCGCTCGGGGCGAGCGTGTATTATTATTATTATTATTATTATTATTATTATTATTATTATTATTATTATTATTATTATTATTTCAGATTCTGTTGTTATCATCTTAACGCTCTGATAATTTACTCATACATATTGTACTTGGTTTCCGATTTTATATTGTGAAATTGTTGTATCAATGCAGTAAATACCCATTCAATTACCAACCCTGCCATCCCTTGCCATTCCAACATTATGTCACAACCTTGACCGCCAAAAAATGAAGGAAAATAAACAGTACAGCTGTTCAGTAAAATTTCCATTATAATGACACATGTGCTACTTACTCTCTAATGCAGATAAATGTAATTAAGTGCTTTAAAATACGTAGTGTTATTATGAAAGTTGTAATTTATTATTTAGGCCTAGACATATTTAGATACACTCTATACCTCCGTGTGCGGGGGCTGATTGATGAAGACGAAACACCAACATTCACCTGTACTTGAGCGTGGTGGGGGGAAAAACTTCTTCTTTTTCCTATCAGCTTATGTGAAACAGAGAATAGTTATGTTGCAGTAATTAGGCTAGAACCTGCTTTTCGTTCCACTCATTTCAGTTCCTCTAGTCTAAGCCCAAGACGCGAACCATAGGATTTTATCAGGGAATATACCCCCTCTGCTCATGTAAATATATATATTTTCGGATTTTAATCACAGGCCAAAGAACTGTGGATCTACAAATTTCCTTCCAATGTTCCCAGTCCTTCTAGACTAGACCCAAGACCCGAACTATATAATTTTATGGGGCGTATGCTCCTCATCTCCCGCTAATTGGGGAAAGAGAAAAGAGTTTCATAATTAATTTTGTTCTTAGTACTTCAGAGATATTAATTTTTTTCTAAGTTTTATCCCATTTGCGATATTTCGTTCAGGAATATACGTATTTCATCCCATAGTCTTAATAAATTGCTCTATGTACAAATTTGGATATGGGAAAACGGCGATCTAACATGTTCGAAAAGTGTGTCCTGCTTGAAGCTTACCAAACGCTGACAACCCTACCAATGTTCCAGAAAAAAATCGAGAAATTACATTCACAATATCTTATAGGGCAGAAATCAAGACTCCTGAAAATGAAAAAAATGAAATGAAATCTTTCAGTTTTACGTCCCACGCTTATACTGTGTAGATTAAAGGAGACAATGATGATAAATGAATGAAATAGTGGAATGAAGGAGTGAGAGGAAACGGGAGAACCTCTAGAAAATCCACGCACACGGTGTTTGCTCGCTACAAAGCCCACTTGGCGCGAACTGGGATCGAACCAAGGACCCTATGCACCAGAGATGAACGCTCTACCACTTTTTTTTTTTTTAAATTAAAAAGACCTTCGCCCAACCGGCGTATTGTTTCCCATGGACAACTTACATACATTCTACATAATCCAAACATGACAGGGCCACGAACACAGAAATTTCGACGACAGTTAAAATTCCGACCATGCTCCTCGAGGCGATTCGAACCCCCAGTGCGGTTCTCCTCACAATCGTCAGCCTAACTCTTCAAGAGCGCTCGCCTACAATCACCGGATTAAGGGTCTTCACTACAGCGAAATTAAACTACCGATAATTTTAGTGTTTTTCTGTAATATCTTCAAAACAAATAAAAATATTCGAAAAGCAAAAACGTAGTGAACTAGACAATACGATTTTGCATGTGATACCGTTGTCACAACTCATCTATCTGCTTTCGAGTTGAGTTGATTTTAGTTTAGCGTCCCTTTCAGCAGCGAGGCTATATGAGACGTGGACCTACTGATTAACGTGGAATCCGAACCACATGAGCTCCCGCCGGGAATCGAACCCGGGCCTCCCACGCCAAAGGCGCGTACGCTAACCGCTTAGCCACGGAGGAGCTCTATCTGCTTTCGATTTGCAACTGTAGATAATTTAGTATTTTTGGCGGGTTCTGTAAATAGTGGCATAGCAAAAACAGATAGATGAATTTTGACAAAGGTATCACATGCAAAATCGTATTATCTAGTTCACTACGTTTCTGCTTTTCAAATATTTTTATTTGTTTTGAAGATATTACAGAAAAAGTCTAAAATTAGCGGTAGTTTAATTTTGCTGTAGTGAAGACCCTGAAGTTGCGCCACTGCGGAATCATCTCAAAGACAAGCATCTTGCCAAGGGTAAAGTTCTAAGGTCAATGAGATAATGGTTAGCAGGGCCGTGCCGTGGAGGGGGGGGCGACGGCCCCAGGCGCCGAAGTAAGGCGTACGAAAAATTCGGGAGGAAAAAGGAAAAAAGATAGGAAAAATTGCTTGGAATATATGAATGGGGGCGCCGTCGTATACTTTCGCCCCGGGCGCTGATTTCCCACGGTACAGTCCTTATGGTTAGTGTTTACAATACGATTAGCTTTATTGATTACCAGAAAATAGAATAGTTTCACTTCTTTACTTTCCATTTATTGACTAGAGCAACATTTATTTCTGCATGTAAGGCGAAAGGCACACTGTAATATAAACAATGACTTCTAACTTCTGTGATTATCAGAGATATTCAAAGGGGAAGAAAAATCTTACGTAACTTGTTCAAGGTCAGAGCTAACCGGTTCCTGGGAAGTGAGGCGTGTGCAACGCCACAATCTCAATCAGATTGATGACATGTGAATGTGATTCTAAATAGTAATCGTGAACTCTGTTTAGAAGTTGAGATATATATATATCTTTAGGTCACTGCATCTGTACAACTTTTTTACATTCTTAGCAAGTCTGCTTGTTTGGTAAGTAATAAAATTATTATATTTTTTAGTTTATTCTATTAAAATGTTCAGTGTTTTTGATTGTTGGTTTTAGAGTTGAGACTCGGTTTCAATAGCCAGCGGGACATTATGGCTGAATGGTAGAGCGCTCACGTGTGGTGCGTGGAGTCCCTATTTGATCCCCAGCAAGTTTAAGGCAGACAACGTCTTAGGATCTTCTCGGGGTACTCCCACTTTCTCATCCTTCCATCATAATTTACTTGCTTTATTCATCGTCCCTCTTAGCCTATACGGCATAGTCGTGGGATGTTAAATTGATAGATTTCATTTCCTTTCAGTAGCCAAGCTGTTTGAGGCATGGTCTACAGTTGACGATGAATTCGAACCACACGAGCTACCATCGGTAATCGAACACCGCAAAAAGACGAGTACGGTAACCATATAGCCCAGCGTTTCCCAACCTTTTTCAACTTGCGGCACACTACGGGTGTAACTTGGATTCTCGCGGCACACTTATAGATATTATTATTTGTAAATATAAAACACGGTGGTATTTTTTCTGTGATTACTGGTCTCCTTCTCACAAAGAAGAAAGCTCGATCACTGGTTTTTCCCCGTGGTAAATCACTATGCTTATTTTTCATTCTAATTTAAAAACAGAAAACAATTGCAATGAAATATTGGACTCAGGTTTTTAAAATTACGCTTTCTTTTTCGAAAACTGTATTCAACCTTTTACTAAGAAGGAAGATCACTAAATAATGAACGAACAAACAAATCTCTTTTACTTTTAAAACACAAATGTAGGTAATTTGTAAAGGATTGAATGATATTTTGAATTTTCAAGTTACGAAATAGTCTGAACAATAAAGAAGCAATAATGGTCATAACAAAAACAAATACTTTTTTCAACATTAAAAATGTACAGAAAAGTAACACGGTATGAAACTTAAAATTGTAGATTCATAGTAGAGGTTCATAGTAATGTGCAATACAAATATACATTTTCCCCTTCGTTTTTCAATTTGATTGCTATAGAATTAATCATTTTGTTTCGATTTGCTCGTGGCACACCAGTGGCCCATTCACGGCACACCAGTGTGCCGCGGCACACCGGTTGGGAAACGCTGATATAGCCACACGGGAACTCTATTTTGGAAAGTTTTACGTTCCATAGATGTGCCCTTTAGAGTCTTTCGTGCTGGCCTAGTGGATAGCGTTTACGCCTTCGGTGCACGGGACTCCGAATTTGATTCCCGGTGAGAGAACATTGAAATTTGAGCGGATTTGAATACCAACTAAAGCAAAGTGTGAAAAATGGGTTTCCATTCCATAACAATAATACAATGAGTGGCAGACGGACAATACATAATATCCAGTAGGACTCGTACCCGTAACAGACGAAATAAATTAAATTGCAATACCATGCTAATTATATAAAGTACATGACTTCCTAGTGTAGTTGCAAAAATCGTGAGAGATATTTCTTGATTTGATTCTTGTTTTCGTGGTGTCCTAACAGTCTTTAGTGGTGTCACGTATCTCAGAATCGATGGCGCATGTGGGAAGAGCAGTGTGGCTCAGTGCCAGAGTGCTTACTTCTGATACAAGAGGTCAAAGGTTCGATCCCCTGCCAAGAAGCTTGTGGTGGAAAACATCATGCCCGTGGGCTTTCTCGGGGCACTCCCGTTTCCTCCTACCTTTTCATTCTACCGATTCTTCCATCATCATTCATTTGGTTTAACCATCATCTCCTTTACCCTAAGGGAAATGAAATAAATATTTGACTTTTACGTCCCACGTTCATGTCGGCTAGGCTAAAGAAGGCGGTGATGATGAGAAACGAATGGAATGGTGGAATGAAGAAAGTGGCAGGAAACGGGAAAACCCCGAGGAAACAGAAGCCCACGGTGTTTGTCCACCACAAACCTCACTTGGTGCGAGTTGGAATCGAACCAAGGACCCCATGCACCAGAAGTGAACGCTCTACCACTGAGTTACCACGGACCCCTTAGCCTGATTGGCATAATTGTGGGACGTCAAACCGAACGATTTCATTTCAGTTTTCATTTTCGTTGGCGAATGAGCAGCTCCGTTGAAGTGGGTTTCTTTTCATTAACCCATATATATATATATATATATATATGGTAATCGAGGACGATAGGATAGGTTAGCCACTAGTGAAGGGCACAAAAACCTGTATTTCGGTTTCGGTCTTTAGGAAAATTGAAACCATTTTTCTGAAAATTTTGAAAAAAAGAAACGGTTTTCACCGAAAACGGTTTCGATTGTCTCTAAAACCGGTTATCGGTTTTCCCAAAAACCAGTTCGTTTTTTCACCGGATCCGGTTTCGGTTTTCTTCAAAACCTGTACCGGGTTTTTAAAATTTGTCCTATTTGTGACCAGAATAGCGTTTGGTTGTTCTCCGGAAACCGATTCCATTTCTACAGAAATAGTTTTATGTGTTTTTCAAAAGTTTTCACCGAAACCACTTTCAGTGAAAACCGAACCAGTTTTGAAGAAAACCGAAATCGGTTTCCGGTTTTTATTAAAACAAGTTTTGCCATTTCACCGTACAACTTTTAGGTTTACAGTAAAGTCTCGTTTTTCTCGAAAATTTCACATGAGAATTTACACTCAATAACATCATTTAGTTCAGCTCAAGAAGATGCATCGGGTCATGTGTCTCATCCAGGCCCGGACTGGCCTAGGTGGCTAGGCGGTGATTGCCGCCGAGATAGGGGCCAAATGAAAATGTTAAGGGTCTTCACAACAGCGAAATTAAACTACCGCTAATTTTAGAGTTTTTCTGTAATATCTTCAAAACCAATAAAAATATTTGAAAAGCAGAAACGTAGTGAACTAGACAATACGAATTTGCATGTAATACCGTTATCACAACTCATCTATCTGCTTTCGATATGCAACTGTAGATAGATTTAGCATTTTTTGCGGGTTCTGTAAATAGCGGGATACCAAAAGCGGATAGATGAATTGTGGTAACAGTAGCGCAAAAAATGCTAAATCTTTCTACAGTTGCAAATAGAAAGCAGATAGATGAGTTGTGATAACAGTATCACATGCAAAATCGTATTATCTAGTTCACTACGTTTCTGCTTTTAGAATATTTTTATTTGTTTTGAAGATATTACACAAAAACTCTAAAATTAGCGGTAGTTTAATTTCGCTGTAGTGAAGACACTTAATAAAGAGATATCAGGAGGAACAGGAGAAAATGTAGAAAATGTGTGCGACAAATATTCTTATGAACAGTTATGGCGACATTCTGCAAACATCAAGCTCTTTGAGCGTTTCATTAAAATTTTGTTGCGACACCATGTCACCTATAAAGTGAGAATGGGCCATGCCAGCTTCAGAGTTAGGTCGGTGCCAACAAAAGCAATAGTGAAATCCAATAGTGTTACTCTGACTCTTCACAATTACACATAGTAACGATCAGGGGCGCCGATCCTGGGGAAGCCAAGCCCCCCCCCCCAAAGCTCATGTGGGCCTCCCTCTTGTATTTATGAATATACAATATTTGGCATAATTTGAGTGCAATTTGTCTTAAAATCTTCATATATATACCTTCTGCATACGAATGGGTCCCCCAAAATTTACAGAGAAATCGGCGCCCTTGGTAACGATTTTGCAATTGATGTGAAATTCATAGCAAATGCATTGCTCGGAAACTTGTGCAAGTTTGAGAAGATTATGGTTGCCTTCATTTATAGAGACTTATTTAAATGTTTCAACTCCTGCCTCCAAGTATCTCCAGACAAGTGGTCTCAGCTACCTGGCAGCAAACCAAATGGTAAATATTTTTCTACGAACAATCCTTTTAAAAAAAATAGTTTGAAGTACTCTACAACATCGCTATTGATTTGTGGTACATATCTACGAGCGATTAGCAAGGAAAGGAAAATCGACATCACTATTGAACTGTGGTTACCATCAAAACGAATATCGATTGCTAAAAAAAGACCTGGGAAATTGGCTGCTGATAAGGAGAGATTGATACACACTGCACTATCCAAGAGATTTGAAAGAAACGTTTATTTTGTTATTATTGACATCGCATTACGAAATATTAAACAGCGATTTATCTTTAATGATGAACTTATGAGGGACATTGCACAGCTAGACCCCAAAAATTTCAAGAGCTGTCTCGAAGCTAAGCGGTTTGCTTACGCGCCTTTGGCGTGGGAGACCCGGGTTCGATTCCCGGCGGGAGCTCATGTGGTTCGGATTCTATGTTAATCAGTAGGTCCACGTCTCATATAGCCTCGCTACTGAAATAGACGCTAAACTAAAATCAACTCAACTCAACCCAAAACATTTCAAGAACCTTCGGAGTACCAGAGTGTCTCGTGACGATTTTATGCGTCGAAAATCGACTCAACTTTCCGGCACCAATCGGACTGAGTTGTATCTAGAATTAATTCAGTCTGCTATATATTATGAAGAGTACAACTTAGTTCAAAAATTAGCAGATTCTGAGCGAAACCTTGGCGATGATTATGACCTGAGCAATGACAGACAACTAGAGAAAATTGAGACACTTTCAGCGGATGAAACTGATCGACGTCTTAACATAATTGTTGGGGTGTGAAGAAAAGACAGAATGTAAACAATGTCTGATTTGTGCATTGAAACTACTACACGAGTTAAATGGCCATGGATTGTTTTACACTTCACTGTACATTTCTTATAAGTAGGGTAACCGAAAAGCATAAAAAGCATAACAGCAATTTACACATATGGTTGGTACCTAGAACATAGTTGTGATTGTCTTAAGGTCCAGAAGAAACTAATTTTAAAAGCATAATAAAGCATAATTTTAGAAAATAAAGCATTAAGCATAATTTAAAATATATAGCACAATTGTTGGCAAATTATATTAGAACAATTCTTGGAAAATTCTGTTGAATTGCAAGTTTAACATACTGTATTAATATATATTTTTTTAAACCAATATTTACAATGCAAAATCACTGAGAACGTAACAATGCAACAAGGAAAAGCTAAAGCTATTTTTTATTATTATTATTATTTCGTTGTAACCCTTTGATGTGCAGAGAAGAAAAAGAAAACAAAAAAAAAACTTTCCGCCAACAATGAATAGTACACAAGATGTCCACACTATATTGTTATGTGTAAATCTTGAACTAGAGCACTTTCTGTACTTTTTGGTGGTATCTTTTGCTTTCCCTTTTTGTATATATGCACTCCTAGGTGCACACAAGTTATAAAAAACTAGTGACTCGAGTAAAACATACAGTGGCTCACAAAACTATTCGGACACAAGGAAAATAAATTACATTACCTTCAATATAAAAAGGAAATAAATTTAATTGCTGCTATTAAGTATGTCAGATACAGAAGTACATGTCAGGGGTTACATAATAAAAAAAAAATGTCATTGTAACTAAACAAGGAAAAGATTTTATTAACTCTAAAGATACAGAAATGAAAATGTAACACAACAAAACTATTCGGACACTTTGCTCAGGGAAAAATAATATTAATAATAAAACAATGAAACCAAAAAGTTAGTTCCTTGTGGCCTTGCCTTTCTTATGAAGAACTTCCTGTAGTCTAATAGGCATGCTTTCAACCAGTTTTCTGGTGTATTCAGGAGAGATTTTCCTCCACTCTTTTCGTAATCTGTCTCTCAGATGTTCCTTAGACTTTATGGGCGTTTTTCGTGCCTCCTTCTCCAACTTATCCCACAGATTTTCTATGACGTTCATGGCAGGTGATTAGGTAGGTGGATGAAGCACTTTTGGACAGTTGTATAAAAGCCAAAGCTGCACAACATGAGATGTGTGCTTTGGGTCATTATCTTGGTAGAACATAAAAATATTGATTAAGCCAAGTTTTTCTGCACTTTTCTTCAAATTGTCTTTCAAGATGCGAAGGTAGGCATCTTTATTCATTGTCTCATCAATAAACACTAACTCACCCACACCATTTGCGGACATATAGCCCCATACCATGATATGTCCACCACCGTGCTTCACAGTTGCTTGTATATTCTTTTCCAGAAACTCCTCATTTGGTTTTCGCCACACCATAATTATCCCATCTAATCCACATATATCAAACTTATACTCATCAGCAAAAATTACTCAATTCCACCATTCTTCGTCTTTTTCTATACGTTGTCTAGCAAATGCTTCTCTTTTCCTTGGGTTTGTCTTTCTTATATACGGCTTTTTCCTCGCGATGCGGCCATGAAAATTTGCCCTTCTCAATATTCTAAGAACAGTTTCTACATTCGCTTGCTTCCCTAACTCTGCAGTTGTGCAGTTGAAATAGGGTCATTTGCCCAAGTGTCTATTTCCTCAAGTCTCTAAACCAGGGTCATTTCCTACAGTGGTTATCTTTTTTCTTAATCTGATGATTATCAACCGAAACAGAAGGGATACCTGCTACATTCTTAGCAAATATCAGAAAGGGAATGGGTGATATTTCGCTGCAGGCTATTATGAAATATCTCCGATAGACAGGGTTGCAGAGGTCAGATAAAATTGTTTTTTTTTTTTTTTTTTTTTTAAAAAATATGGTAAACTAAGCATAATTGTTTCAGTGTTTAAAATCGGGGTTATGAGTGAAATAACATAGTTTTCCCACAGACATACAGATTGACTAATATACACTACATTACGAATCTATTCATAATTCAATTTGGCCCAAAATGACACATAATCCCTTTTAACAATGATTAATTCAATTCTACAATTCAGTATTAAATTAGCCACGCAGCATATCTGAACATTGAAATAATAAAATCCATAATTTTTTACGTACGTTAAGTATTATTTGTATTATATTTCAATTTAGATTTATTAATTGTAACTAACATTCTTTCTTGTAACTTCAATAAGGTCCATACTTGCGCTTCGTGCTCGTATGTCACTAGCGCCCAACTTACATAAACCAAAAGGTACAGGTCAACAACAACAAAGGAATTTAGTATCATTTTTCGAAATAATTAAGCTTATTTCAAATACTACTTCTAGATTGAAGCAATATACGGATACGGCCCACTCAAAACTGTTCTAGTGCACACATTCATTTATTCCTCTACAAAGGAAAAATGGTATTTATTTTTTTCTCTTAATAAGTATAATATATTTTGATTATACCTAGTTTGTTTACTAGTTGGAATGAAATGGAAAGATCAATATTCATAATTAGGAATTCTGATGGAGGAAAAGTAGACTCTTGCAAAATTCAATTCTCCGGAACTTTACCACCAGAAAAAGGGCAATAGTTTTCTGTGTCGCTACATCATTATGTATTTGTATTATTCAGAAATAGTGATATGCACTCATGTTCAAGAAACTCAGACATTCACTTTCGGAAATTCTATATTGGAGAGATTTCAGAAAACATAGGCACATGTTCTTCATTCTTTTGAAGTTTTTCGTTCATCAGTATCTATCTCAACATTATAGAGTGAGGAAAGAAATTTCTGAAAAGAAAAGAATTACTGTACATATCTACATTTCTTCCTTGCTTTTTGGTTGAAATTCCTTTAGTAACAGTATATCAGGGGCGTATCTAAGGGGGGTTGATGGGGTATGTAACCCATTGCATTGAACTTTCATGTACTACTTAAATAGAATGGATTTCAGATTATTTAAATTTTGGAAAAGTGAGATCTTAATGTGTGGAGGAGGGTTATTTTTTTATACGCATTACATTACATCGCTTCCAAATGTCTAAAAAAAATTTAACAGGCTGCGGGATATACTCATCCAGGGAAACGAGATAAAGGGTTATTTTAATCAAACCATGAAGGAAATGTAGAGACGATTACTTCAAGCACCACACCTTAACTGCATTGGACAGGAGAGTTGGATAAGATCCCCGATTGTATTTTATACATTTCCAAAGTTTTCCAGAGTGGTGTATTGTATTGCATAGTGTACCTCAAGAACTTTTGAAAGGGGAAGATAAGATAAAAGTTCAAATATTTTATTATTTGTAAATAAAGAAGGAAAATCAAGTTTACTGTTTTAGTTAAATAAGCAAATAATGGGGAGAGGGAATATCGGAATTTGGTGTTTGGAACCTGAATATCAAGGAATGAAGAAAACAAATGAAGAGTACGCGGGAAGAACGATGAAAGTCAATTTTCCTATGTAAAACTTTTTTTTTAATCTGGTATCTCAGATATGTGAAAATATGACTTTCATCGTTCGTCCCACGTACTCTTCATATTTATGTGAAGAGAGGAAGTGTCAGGAACAGAAGTGAACATGCACTCTACAAAACACAACAGGAAGATATTATTGTTATTATAGGTATTATATATACCCTCCCATCGAATATTTCTGCCTAAGCCTATGTAGTATATATATTTAAATTTAACTTATCTCAACTGCGCTCAAAGGCCATGGGAGATATTGATGAATGAAAGAACTTAATGATAATGAAAGAATCGATGAAATTAAGAATATTCCCAAGAGAGACCATTCCCACGAGATTTGTTTACCACAAAATATAACTTGCACTTGCTGGGATTAAACAGCCCTCATCAGAAGTGAGCTATGTACCACAAGTGTTGCTTGGATACAAGATTGGGTTGTATCTCATTTAGAAAAGATGTACATTGTTATTGGATCTCTTCTTTCCTTTTTTGTCTCTGTATTTACTTGAAATCCACAGGTAGGTTTTAGGGTGTAACCTTTAATTGTACCATAATAATACTGTTAAGAATGAAAAAAAAATCCGAAATTGAATAAAAGTTATTTTACATTGCAAGTTATCAGGATTTAATCAAAAACGACTCCCGTCTCAACTATTACTTTTGGAAGCCGAGAATTGTAATTTTTTAGGGCGTTGCATCCATGGTAAACTGGGAATCTCACTAAAGCCAAGATAGGAAATTATTAGAACTGAACACTTTAAAGTTTTAAATTTCGCAGGTAGAAAAGGAAAATGTTCCTCAAAATATAGAACATCTCGTCACGTTCTGGCAGAATTTATTAGACAAATCAATGCTATTGCAACTTTCCCTCACACTTTATCTATGATTGGAACTAGCTATTTTCTATGTGAGATACAGAAAATAAACTGCTTAAAAGTTGCAGTATATTGTTTTTGTCAAAAACTACACTTACAAGATTTGCAAGCTATTTCCTTTGTCAAATAAATTATGTACACGTGAAGCAGTCCTCAAAAATGTTTACTAATTTACTGTAGTTTCTGATAAATTATTTACATGTGAAGCAGTCCTCAAAAAAAAAAAAAAAATCACTGGTTTTACTCTAGTTTTTGAATGTAAGCCATCTTTTTCTGAAACTTCCTAATATCTCTGTCAAATTCGTATTCTGCGCACGTCTTTCTAATATTCTCATCTGATTTTTATATATTTTGTTTTCCTCTTCTTTCCTCCTATTCTTCTTCTCAATTTCAGCTTAGAGATTTGAAATTTGGTGTTTGTCTTTCTCATTTAAACTAATGTGGGATGTGTTTAAGCGTTTTCTGATATTTTAGTAAAAAGAGAAAGAAAAGTGATGGGAAAAAAGGTAGGGACTGCAATTATTATAGTAAGGTGCCACCCTATATGTATTTTTTATATCTGGCTTAGAAGGAAAGAAAAAAGGTGAGGATCACAATTACAATACAGTATGTTCATATTTGTGGATTCCTGAAGATTAGAGGCATGAAACTTGGTATGTGAACTGAAATTCAGTACTCTGTAGGTTCATGGGATGTGAATCCGTAGGCCGATCGAACTGCTTGAAATTTTCAGTGCATCTGGGCATTCAGGGCGGTTAATATTTGAACTGAAATTCTTTATGCTTGTAGATTTATAAGGTGCGAGGCAATAGCTGAACAAATGTAAGAGTCTGAGGGCAAAGTATTACAATATTATTACACCCATACTACACCAAGCATTACACCCATAGTCGAAGTATTACAATTATTAGGATCACGTAGTGGTACTTATAAAATTATAATGTTAGTCCTTCCGTCCGTCCGTCCGTTACTCCGCACGATAACTTTAGAACGGATGCGAATTTTTTAAATTGTTTTTCTTTTGCCATAGATAGATAGAGTGATTATCTCGAGGGAGTTCGTTGATGGAGGTGATTCGCCCACCGGAGGTAGTAGAAATAAGTCATTTCCAGTTAACATATTTATCACCGTAAAGGAAAAACGATAATAGACAGAGATAAACGATTCTCAGAAATCGATTACACGTTTCAAGGACAACCTTCGTCTTCATCCTTAACACTCTAGTATAGCCGGAAGTAGAAATTACTCACTTCCGGTTATAATATTGATCACTATAAATTAAAAACGGTAATAGATAGCGAGAAGCGATTTTCTTTAATCAATTAAGTGTCCCAAGAATATATTTTATCACAACACCAATCTATTTACTCAAACCGGAATTGAAAGAACCATACAATTTCCATATTCCATATTAAATGATAAAATATTACGTATTTCTCTTTACGGTCTTTGAGTTTATTGTAATAATACATTCATATCTGGAGATCCTGAAAGTTAGAAACATGAAACTTGATGTTTGAACTGAAATTCGGTTTGCTTGCAGGTGTATGAGATGTGAGGCCGTAGACCGAGAAAACACCGCAGTTTCTGGGCGAGGTCCCCAGCTAACAGAAGGCTAGTTGTTAAATATATATTTTATTGTATTCTGATCATACATACAGTAGCAGAAGTTTCCGTTCTCCTCTCGGGAAGATAAGATGCAATGAATATAAAACCTGAAATTTAAATTGTCACACTCGGCACTTTATGTATAATAAAATGAAATTTCAATATAATAAATACGACCTTATTTCTGCTCTTGAAATCGTGTTCCTTTATTTTTAATTAAGAATCTATGTACCGAATTCCACACCTCCAACTTAAGCGAATCTTGACATTCGATAGTCTCTGAAGATAGGAAGATAAGTTTGAATATCATAGAAATGTCTCCGTTAGAAACGGGATTTTTGAAAGCGCTGAAATACGTATTCCCTCATTTTTAAGAAGAGTTTATGTGCTGAGTTTCATCTATGTAATTTCATGAATGTGTGAGATACTAAATTAATAATAATAATAATAATAATAATAATAATAATAATAATAATAATAATAATAATAATAATAATAATAATAATAATAATAGTAACCTCTTTATTTCCCTTGGAATACATGTTCCAAAAAATCCTTTTTTTTTTTTTTTTTGCCTCCGTAATAAGAGAAATAGGCCTGGACTGGGAGCGCACAAACAAGGGCCTATGTGCAATCAACATAAAGAACAAACCTCGAGTGCACAAAATATGATGCGATGATAGTCCATTGTCTCAAACAGTTTTTGGCAATAGTGATTTTATTTTTCAAAATCACCATCCTCCACTCTCGAAAAACAAATATTGCATTATCATTGGATACAAGGTTAGTTAATTTATTTCACGCAGGAGAAGAAAACATAATTTGGAGATAGGTCAACATATTACGTATCATGTCTTTATACTTTCATGTTGTCAGCATATATTTAAAAAATGTAAACTGCTGTTCTCTATTAAAATAAGGTAATCATTTTGAAGTTAAACAGCATGGATAATTGTGCATGAATGAAATTCAAAAGTCCTATTTTAAATTGTCTAAAACTGGTACACAAACTTATATCTTCCCCTTGACGAAAGTTACACATTTAGCGGCACTTATACTGTGGTTGTAGCCGGTATTTATATTGGTGCTTACTTTTTTTCTTTTTTATAAGTGCAAACTAAAAATGGGTAAATGTCAATTAAAGACAAATCATGGATATAAAATTTACTATATAATAATATTACGTACGTATATGTTATACTTCTTGCTGTTTACTCTTTCTTACAAAAGCATCTTCCCATATTTTTCAAAAATCAAAATGTAGCAATTACTCGTGTTATAATAAACGTCTAATTTCTTGATATTTGCCTCTCTATGTAACAGAAACAATTTCTTATAAAATTTGTAAAACAAATCCAAACATGACAACGCAGCATCGAATATTGTGTGCTCGCGATACCATAAGCACTTTCTTTCGTTTCTTTGTGAGTTAGTGGAGTACACCCAAGGAATATTCTGTCCAAATTTCACGTTTACTAAAGAAGTATGATCTAGGCGATGATGAGCGAATCACTCCCACTCTTTTATATAGATTATGGTATTAGTGTTACCCAACATAATGTCGAGGGAGAATTTTCGAGATGACACCGAACTCTTCCAATAAACACGTTTTTAAAGACAACACTTTCACGCTTCCTTTTCAAGACGAAACAGCCTTAAATTTCGTCTCCTGCCTAACACTATTCTTAATCTTTGTTATACTCTACGCATAAAACATTTTGTTTCAAACAATGGAAAATTTAATATAATTTCCTTCAATACAGCTCATAACGCATTTTAATGGTGTGTTCCCGTTTGGCCTACGGAACTTCCACCAACTTCTATCATTATCTTAATCTCATCTTATCTGTAAGTGAAACAGATATTCCCGGTTTGCCAATTCCTGTTTCGCCTACACTCGGAAATTTTTGAGTGTTTGAGGTGGAAACGCAATATAGAGATAATTAAAATATTAATATATCGACTAAATGCAGTCATGTGATTTTTCAATCAAGTTAAATCGATGGAAATTAATTAATCTAGGGAATAATAAATTGAACCAATTAAGTTGAATTTTTCAGAAAAGAATTTCAGAATTAAAACTGCATAGTAATCATTTTACTGTCTAAAATTCTCATACTAATTAATAAATGCTGTAGTAAGTTTGGCTTCTCTCTTATGTGTTACTAAGTTTCTATGGTTAAATTTCCCAACTTTATTTTTCAAGGTTACGATTGAGGTAAATTGAGTGTGTTAGTCCCCATAATATTTTTAAATGTGATTCAGCAACGTTCAAATCTCGACGTTGTCTACTATCACTATATTCGCCTTAAACGTTATGCCTTGACTGAAGACTTATCCTGGCCCACTAACCCTATAAAACTGATACCTTCATTATGAGAAATTTGGTATAAAAATAATTTAGCTAAAATAAGTTTAAAGAAATTCAGATTTGGAGTGCAATTAGCTTCCATTCGAGGTATTCCGCCCGTTAAATATTATCGGAAGAGAAAACAGCTACATCACTTCATTTAGAGAAACTAGTATCCAATTTATTCAAGCAGGAAGAACGAGGGAGAGAATTGACTCCGTTCACTTCGCCTCTGCTACCTTTGGTTCGATACTCGTCCACCACTCTGGACATGAATCAAGCATTCAAAATTGAATTTAAAAACCAGCATTCATGCTATCCTGAGTCTTCATTCCGGGCCCCAGGTTTACTCTACTTGCAATATTACAAGTATTTCTGCATTCAGGCAGAAAAAAAAACTGCAAAGTTACTTCCATTCACCACTAAGGATGAAAAATTATTAATTTAGAAATTTTACTAGCAGGGCAGTTGGAAGGCATAATGGTTCATCTCTCACAGCCAGAATCACCGGAGTACCGACCATCCTTGTAAAGTTCGAGAAACTGATCTTGAATTGCTAGTCACTCGTCGTTTTAAATTGTTCCGTGAGCCCATAAAAAAATTAGAACGTATATCTGTTTTGAAATGATGACCTTTTGAACTACTAGTAACACGGCACCCCTTGATTAGAATAAGTCAATCACGTCAAAACTGTTGCTGACGTTGAAAACTAAACTTATTCATAAGTCTTTGTAAAAAAAAAAAAAAAAAAAAAAAATCAGACTAAATATCCCACGTCGATTGAGTGTAGGCAAAACGGGAATGTCCGTTTGGCCTACATCTACGATGGGGTTGAGATAATGATATATATTGCTGGAAGATCCGCAGACGAAACGGGAATAGGCCCAACGGGAATGAACCATTTGAATTATACTGACATAACCTAAGAAGTGAATGGGATTTATTGAAGAATTCGTACATACGGTGTAAAAGGACAGTTTGTTTTAAATAAATGTCGTCTGTAATTAATTATTCTCTTTTTCTTAAGTCTTTTAATCAATGAATGAAATCCAGTTGGTACTGTACCTTGAATTGCTCAGATACACTGTTTTACCTTCGTAATATGGAAAATATAATACTGAGAATATGATAACTGCTAGGATTGAGTCCTAAATTGCAAGCGCATACACCTACTTCAGGAATATTCAGATTTTCTTTGACATAAATGATTCATGAAAAACATCAATATTATTAATTAGAAAATCATAGTAAAATTTTTATCTAACTTGTGGCAACCCTGCGTATATTTTATCATATATGAAAATCTCAACCTTCCGTTTTGACCATTACTCAAGATTTTCGTGCCTGTCATGGATTTCCAGTTCATGATCAATAGCAAGGGTAGTTGAGCAAATGTCCAACATTTTAACGGTTGGGCAAAACACACTTGAGCAAATGACCTGATCCCGTGCAGTTATATTCGGAGCACTTAGACGAAGATTCTTCTTCACGTTTCTCACTATGGATTGCTTTTCCCTGGGGGCAAACTTCCTTGGGCGTCCTGATCGAATATGCTGTTCTTGCCTCTCCGTCCCATTGAGCACACTTGAATTGCTTTCTTGAATACACATACACAAAGATTAAGTTCTGGACATTGTTTCTGAAACTTACAGTAACTATTTACGCTCTCTTTCTGCATTCCAAGGTACTATTATTTTGTTACCATTAATCGCTGTCTGAATAGTTTTGTGGTGCCATATTTTCCTTTCTTTATGTTTAGTGTTACCAGTAACTTATATTTTTGTGCTAAAATGAAGTGTTTTGTGCTTTTCTGTTGCCTAACATATATTTCTTCATATTTCATACTTCAACTCACTAATTGTATTTATGTCTTTTATAGTATCAGCATTTATGTATGGAATTTCTGTGTGTCCGAATAGTTTTGTGAGTCACTGTATCTCTTTACAGTGCATTAAGTAAAAAGTTCTTTAAATATGAAAGAAACTGGTTGCATAAAATACAGTATTAATAAACAGATCAAGATATTTAGAATATTTAGTGTATAGTATACATAATACACGACTAACGTAAAACGATGATAGAAATTAATAATAAAGCATAACTTGGAAAAAATAGTATAAAGCATACAGTAATTGAACAAAAAAAAAATAAAGCATAATGTGGGTTGCTGTACTTATAAGTACGCGTTAACTTTATCCTGTATTCAGGCTACCTGTGAGAGGGTTTTTCAGTTCTCAAAATAATAAAAAATAGTTTGCGTTCGTCCCTGAGTCAAGCATTTTTACTGAATTTTGTTTTGTTTTACATCTAAAGAGATTTTCATTTTGATTCTGACAAGGCAATAGATGATATTGTATTGTAGCTAGTTTCACCGAACTGTCTAATGCTGAAGTTATAATTCTGTCTGTCTTATTCTCATAAACATTGTTACATAACATATACTCTGATTTTATATTAGTATCTCTATGATATAATGCACGGTGTGGCTACTAAAGAATAGTGATTTATCTAAGGAAATAGTGTGTTTTTGTTGTGGTTAAACAGTGGGCAGTTAGGGTTAGTAGCTGAGGAGAGAATTGAGAATTCGGGGCCAACACAATAAGTCAGCCGCTGCCGGCTCTGGTCTCATCTTTAGGAACTTTATTATTATTATTATTATTATTATTATTATTATTATTATTATTATTATTATTATTATTATTATTATTAGTATTATTATTATTATAAGCTGTACTCATACAGTGTAGAATTAAATAGGTATTCAATTCAATATAACTGCAAACTACTTATACTATTTCTTTTCAAGAGTAATTTTTTAATTGTATCCTATTTCCAGGTAACAAAAGGGAGAAATAATTAGAAACATTCCATGGCGAATAATGGAGTAGTAAGATCACCTCTTCCCTTTGACCCGAACGCCATTCCTCGTGTGCCAATTGTTGATTTTATCTTTCAACAGCTTGAAGGTCATGTTGCTCATACAGGAGATAAAGCATGGGTGGTAAGTACCATTCACTAATATATGATTATTCTTCAAGGAGGCTTGCCAACCATACGATAATTTATCGTATACAGGCCCGAAACTAGCCACAGAGGTTTTCGGGAACCATGAATATGATAGGGGGGAGGGGCAAGTCATTAAAAATTCTCTTACAAATATCTAAACTGCATTTTGTATTGAGGTCTGGAGGGGCCACGAAAGATTTAGAGGGGCAGGCCCCCTACACCCCTCTCTGGTTGCGGGCCTGATCGTATATAGGATAATTTAAACCTTAGTGTTATACGTATATGATAACAAGCTTACGATAGCAGGTGAATATACAATAATTTTAAAAGTGCACTTCTTTTTTGCAATTTTTAAATGTGCAAATAAATTGTAGATTTGCATTAAATAATTATAAAACGATACACTGAGGTTTTTAACACTAATTCTCACTAAAATAAATCAAAAAGGGCAAGTCCCGTGCCGTGGGGAGTTCGAGCATGGCGACGGCCCCGAGCAACGAAGTAAGGGGATGCAAAATTCGGGAGAGAAAAAAGTAATAAATTGAGGAAAAATTACTTGGAATATATGTATGGGGGTGCCGTCGCAGACTCTCGTCCCGGACGCTGATTTTCCACGGCATAGAACTGATAATGATATTGAATAATGAATTGTTAAATGGTAACTCTGATAACCTCCTTCGTGGCTAAGCGGCCTTTGGCATGGGAGACCCAGGTTCGATTCCCAGCGGGAGCTCATGTGGTTCGGATTCCACGTTAACCAGTAGGTCCAGGTCTCATATAGCCTCGCTGCTGAACGGGATGTTAAACTCAGCAATCAATCAATCTTTCGTTCGTACGGGAAGTACGTTTATTCTAAACACTTATAAGGAAAAAGCGTATAAAATATACCTTTCAGTTATACGTTTGCTGTACGTTAAGTCCAAAAACTACAGGATTTACACATGTAACCTACGTTTCTACATATGCCACATACGTTCTTTTTTCTCAGTGCATATGTTATTCAAGTAATTTACACTATTGATTGGGTCGTAGATCATATGCTTTAATGTCATCAGTGTTTCTTCTGCCACACAATTAAACATTTTGCCAATTTTTCATTGCAATTTTAGTATTAAACTATACATTGTGTATACGCGTATGAAGCTTGACGAATAAACAAAAATATTAACTAACGAAATGAACATATATTTTCTTTAATCTTTTGTTTTTAGACAGATGTGGTGCACGAATCAAGTGTGAAATTCTCAGAAGTGATACCTTTTTCTTGTAAAGTGGCGAGTGCGTTAACAAGACTAGGTTTTTGCAGCGGTTCTGTCTTGTATTTCGTCACTCGAGAGATGGCTCGGCTAAATCTTTTCATTTTGGGAGTATGGAAGTGCAATGGACAAATTCGAGGAGGATCACCAGATGAAATACCAGGTTATGAATATTTTTTTTTCAACCTAATTAAATAGAAAGATTAGTAAACTCTTTCAACTCATAATTTTGCTTCGGTTAACAAATATTTATATATTTATCTATTTATCTACGTCCAATAGAGAACCATTTCTAGTTATAATGGCTTCTCATAAATATTCTGTATTCATACTAGGGATGGGCAAAACCGGTTTTTATAAAAACCGGAAATTGGTTTCTAGAAAAACTCTGAAACCCGAAAAACCGACATTTCGGTTTTCCACCGAAATCGGTTCGGTTTTTCACCGAAACTGGTTTCGGTTAAAACTTTTGGAAAACACAGAACTATTTCTGTGGAAACGGATTCGTTTTGGAGAACAACGAAACACTATTCTGGTCAGAAATAGAACAAATTTTGGAAAAAAACCGGAACCGGTTTTGAAGAAAACCGAATCCGGCGAAAATCCGAATCCGTTTTGGAGAAAACTGATAACCGGTTTCGGTGAAAGCCGAACCGGTTTTTTAGAAAACCGAAACTAGTTTTTTGAAAATTTTCAAAAACCGGTTTCTTTTTTTAAAAAAACGAAAAGCGAACAACCGGTTTTTGTGCCCACCACTAATTCATACTAAATTGTTCATTAGTAAGACTATTCATGGCTTTGGATTAATTGTTTTAACAAAAGAGACACTGACCAAAGCTTAAAACTTTACTTTATTTTAAATTATAATTTGTAACTGTTTCGGATATCTAGCATATCCTTCTTCAGACACGATCGAAATTAATGAAAATACAGACATATATGTTATATAAATGTTGTTATAACAGAGTTTAAATTCTTTAACAGTCATATATATATTCATTGTTATAAAAAATTTTTAAATTCTTTTAACAGTCATATATAGAGTCATTGTTGTACTTTTTTATTTTTATTTATTTATTTATTTTTCTTATTTACCGAGGCCTTCAGCACATCCTATAAGTCTTCGTGTTCACTTTCCATTTAATCACTTCCTTTATGTTTGGTTCTTATAAGGGCCTTTTATTTTTATTATTACTATTATTTTTTTTATTTATTTATTTATTTTTTCTCTATGTTATTCAAACTTCCCTGCCATAAAGAAGAATGAAGAAGATGAGAGTGGAAAATGGCATGGCATAGAAAGTATGGGAGAAGAAACGGAGAAACTGAAGAATTTATTGAAGAAAGGAGGGGTCAGAACTTATAGAAAGAGTGGAGAAACTTTATTAAGATCAATAAAGAAGAAGAATAGAAAAGGAACTAAAAAGATTAATGAAGAGGAAGAAGGGGTCATTTACAGGGTATGGTGTGAGGACTGCGATATGTCATATATAGGAGAGACAGGAAAGAGAATGAAAGAAAGGAGAAAACAACATGAAGATGATGTTAGGAAGAAAAAAGATACCAATGCCATATACAAACATGTTAAGGAGACGAATCACGCAATTAATTGGGATAAGACGGAAGTATTGGAGATGGAGAAAAGAATGATAATAAGGAAGTGGAAAGAAGCGGATTGGATAAAGAAGGTAGGAAGAGATAAACTGATGAACTGGACAGGGGGATTACCAATTAATGAATCATGGCAGGGAAGTTTGAATAACATAGAGAAATAAATAAATAAATAAATAAATAAAAAATAATAGTAATAATAAAAATAAAAGGCCCTTATAAGAACCAAACATAAAGGAAGTGATTAAATGGAAAGTGAACACGAAGACTTATAGGATGTGCTGAAGGCCTCGGTAAATAAGAAAAATAAATAAATAAATAAAAATAAAAAAGTACAATAATGACTCTATATATGACTGTTAAAAGAATTTAAAAATTTTTTATAACAATGAATATATATATGACGGTTAAAGAATTTAAACTCTGTTATAACAACATTTATATAACATATATGTCTGTATTTTCATTAATTTCGATCGTGTCTGAAGAAGGATATGCTAGATATCCGAAACAGTTACAAATTATAATTTAAAATAAAGTAAAGTTTTAAGCTTTGGTCAGTGTCTCTTTTGTTAAAATAAATTGTTCAATGATACAAAAACGAAAAATGATACAGAAATGACAAGAAAAATATGAAAATGAACTTTTTGACTTTTCTAAACTTATATTCTACATTTTGACTCTACACAATTTATTTATTTATTTGTTTATTCAGTTGATATTTATCAAAACTTCTTGTATCTAGTACTTAAGATAATTTGGAGCAGAAAGTGCATTCTAAGGAATAAACTAACTAACTATATGACCTATTAAATACGGAGATTCAATGCCGCGTTCAGAAAAGCTCTCCGCTGACATCTGTCCTTAGCCAACTGGGCCCACTTGCTATTTTGTATTTATATTTCTTCGAGATCCATCTTAATATTGTCCTCCCATCTACGCCTAGGTCTTCCTAATGGTCGTTTTCCGATTGGTCTTCCAGTTAAGACTTTGAAACCGATTCTACTTTCTGCAAAATAACTGCAAAATGAGAAAAGTACCAACATGAAAATTAGTTATATTATACTCGTACTTTAGTTTTCGCGCGCGGTGGCTCAGTGGTAGAGCGTTCACCTCCGGTGCTTGGGGTCCCTGGTTCGATCCCAGCTCATGCCGTGTGGACTTCGTGGTGGACAAACACCGTGCTCATGGGTTTTCTCGGGGTTCTCTCGTTTCTTCCCACTTTCTTCATTCCACCATTTTCACTCATCTTTCATCATCACCGTCTCCTTTAGCCTAGCCGGCATAAGTGTGGGACGTAAAACTTAAAGATTTCATTTCATTTCATTTCGTATTTTAGTTTTTCTTTTCAACCAAAAGTTTTATCTTATGGAAAATAACACAAAAGTTGTGCACAGTTCCAAAGTATCTGTAATGTAAGATAAATAATAATACTTTTAAGTGAAGTATTCAAAGTGAGCATTATACCCTAAGATCAGGGCAATGTGCACATATATGGGAAATAAACGCAACATACGACTGCGAATACTAATAAATCAATTGATAAATAGTTATACATTTAATTGTGATTAAAACTATGTCATATGTCTAAAATGGAAAAACAAATATTTGGGCTACTTACAGCAAGTAGGTGCTAGTCTCCACTATGATTTGGAAAGCCTTTACGTGTTTATCTATGAGCCCAATAGTGAATTTGGAGGCCTCCATGACGGCTCCTACCTATCGGCAGGTCATTCCTAATCACGTACACTCATTCATGTCAGCAATATCTGCAGCTTGCAAAAAATCTTTCAACATGATAACGCTCCTTGTCACTAGGCCAATGTTGTGATGCAGTGGTTCTAGGAACACAGTGGTAAATTTCAATTATTGCAATGGCCCAAAACTCACCCGATCTTAACCTTGTTGAACAACGTCATTGAGCGTCAGATGTGACTTGATATACATTCTTCGCATAATTTAGATGAGTAAAGTGAGTTGTTCGTGCTGAAATGATGTATCATGCCTCTAGCTATCTACAAAGATTCTAATTCTTTCATGCCAAACCGCATTGCTATTGTCCGCATAATTTTTTTTTTTTTTTTTTGCTAATATTCGTTTTGTTCAATATCTTAAAGTTACATGAAACCAGAGGCGGCTCATGAAGGAAGTCAAGTAAAATTGTATCGCTTGAAACTAAGGAAATAAAATTCACCTAATGTACCAATCTATTGTTGTATACAACAATTAGAATTAACAAAATTTTTCATTTCGGTTTGGAGCGGAAAAAATTAAGTGTTACCGGTCTGACTTCCCTCACGAGCCGCCTCTGCATCCAACCCTGTTGAAATATAAATAATAATATTTTGTCCTCTTTACTATCAAAATATAATTTCATCTTTGTATCAACTGTCCTACTATAAGCAATTTCCCATAACATATTCACTATATTGACCAATGTTCCCTTTTAAAATTAAACATAGTAATGCATAATTGCCCCATAAATACTACATTTAATATCTTCATAACTCATGCATAAGATATTACTCATTTTTATTTGTTTGGTACTCGTCTTCAAATTTCTTTTTGTATTTCAAATTTTCACTAAAATTTATTTCTGTTTTCTTCATATACCTTTAACAATTCATTAACCTAGAACATACACCTCTACCGGTGGTGAATTTATAGAAGATTTACTTTATAGCAATCTTACAATAAAATTAGCCTTTAGCTAGTTGAGCACTCCGTCCCCAGACCCTCGCATCTCTTATGTATCAGCCTTTGCATCGACAGTGAATTTCATATTTCCTGAATATGGTCAGGTGGGGCTTTGCCACCAGACCTCCGCGTTTGCTTGGTCTACGGTCTCGCACTTCATAAACCCCACAATTCTACCGAATTTCAAGTTTCTTTTCCTATTTCAACTATCTAAAAGATAAGATTATGTATCCTACGAAAAGATATTGCAGTGATTCTTGCAGCACGTATCAAGGTCACACAATCCACCGCTTCCACGCTAACGGACAGTTACATCCGCTTCTCTTGAGCAGTGGCGCCACCTGTCTTAAAACTTTCCAATCACACTTCGTATGATCTGAACTTTTTTGTAAGGTTCTTTTATAATATTTTGTATATGGTCATAGAATGATAAATGAGAATTCATTGTTTATGGTTAATACCTCTTAACAAGTGATGTGTTTTGTCAGTTACCTTACACCTACTTTTAGTATTTGAATATTTCATTTACCTTATTTTTGCAGGGATGTTGTTATCCGTTGTACAAAATATGTAAAATTACTGTTTGAAGTTTTCGACTCTTTTGGTGATAGAACACTAAGGTTGTAAGTCCGCTAGAAAATCTTTATTATTATTATTATTATTATTATTATTATTATTATTATTATTATTATTATTATTATTATTATTATTATTATTATTATTATTATTATTCAATTATTAATTATTATTATTATTATAAATAGTATACTGAAAAACAGGAGAGGATCTATGAAAGGGAATGTGTTGTTGAGACACGGCATCCAGGATTGGAATTTCTTTACGTTGAAAACATGCACAGAATAACTTTTTAAAAAATGTCATATTATGCAATAATTAATAGGAAATTTTGACGTAAAAACAAGCATTCTCTTTACCGAACTGAAATTTCATGATTCAGTTAGAAGGAATCTGGGTACGAAGTGTCTGAATCCACTTTATTATCAATCTCGTTTACACATAACATTCCATAAATTTAGATTCAATCCTGACGGATTTGCTAGGGATAAATTTGCACTGAATTTACGAAACAATCCGGACATAAAAACCTTTCCAACGTCAACTGAACTTCCTGTCCATGCGCTTGCAAGATGTGTACCACTGGTTTCCGTTGATGTCGAGCGAAGTTGAGCTCCAAGCGACAGAAACTAAAATTTGAAAATATAGAAATGCTGTGCATAATCAAGTATAACCAATTTCTGAAGACCCAAAAGTATGTGACGGTTTCTCAAGCAACAATATTGCTAAATTAAAGTTCTCTTTTTTTTTAAATACCAAGTTGGTTTTAACCACAATTTTATTACAAGAATGTTGGATGTTGTACAAGTTTGGGATTAAATAAAACAATTTTGCAATTTATGTCCAATGTTTAAAGCCAAGACTTAACAATATTTGTTAATGTAATGCATAAAGAATGTTCATGTAACTGTATACTATAGCACTTAATAAAAATATCCTATTAGCACCTTTTTTCGTACCTTTTTGAATGATTTTTCAGCCCCTTTTATTCCCTTTTTCCTACCACTTTTTTTGCACCTTAAAATCCGGTCCTTAATTATTATTATTAACTTTTCAGAGAGTCAAGCTGAATTGATGAAGGAAAGTGGGGTTTCCTTCGTTCTTTGTGACTCAGAGACTGAACCAACAGTTAGAAAAGCAGTAGAATTCAGCGGTCTTAGTCCTCAATTTCTCTCCATTGACGAAGTGGAAGGTGCTATTTCTTTGTCTAAGCTATTGGAGGATGATGGAATCGGTAAGTATAAATACATAAACATTCATATTACACGCAAAATTAAGAACATGTAACTAGAATAGCAATTATAAAAAACTAAATAGGCACTTCTATGGTAAAAGAGAGTTCGTCATTGTAACACCAGTTCAGGAGACACAGGTACGCAGTTGAGTACACAAGGTCTGTTCGGAAAGTAATGTCACCAAGTCTACAAGCATGATTTTAAAGAAAACATTTATTTACATAATAATAATAATAATAATAAGAAGAAGAAGAACTACATTAAAGATCTTCAAAATATTATTCTCCTGCGTCAATATGTCTTTACCAGCAGGATTTGCGATCTGCAAAGGCATCCTGGAAATCCGGAGCCATTCCACAGGCTACTCTTACGTCGTCAATTATTCTGTAACGATTTCCATTCAGATGGGTTGCAAACGGGGAAACTAGAGAGATATATATGCGTTACTTCTAAGATTACTGTTAGGATTATGTGTCATTGTTAGGAATATGTATACCATCATTAGAAGAAGACAAACAATAGGTGCTCGAAGTACTTGCTTCAAACACATGTAAAGTGTATTCCATCTATACGTGTGCAGTTTGTATATAAAGGATGCCGCTTTCTACGTGTGGGAACTAGTGCCATAAATAAGTCATCGTCCGCAGGAACTCGTGGAAAACACCCCCGATAACTAAATGGCCAACCAGAACCCTCATTTCCAGCATTTGACAACCGCTCGTCAAGTCCACGTGAGGTACTTAGTTGCCACAGTTCCAAGGTCCTTTCAGTCAGTGATTAGAAGATTGCTGTTCAACATACATTGTTCTCATATATATATAAGATTGTATTGGGAGAGAGAGTAAGAGACACGAGACACAGTAGGTGCTGCGACATTGCAACCCCGCAAATGCGGTCAAAAGAGGGATAGGGGATGGAAAAGATACTGTTGTAAAATCCAGCAAGGGAAGTTCAAAGAATTTGCCGAACTGCCCATGTATAGAAGGAATACACTTTATATAGCAGCACATATTCAACTACCAGTCAACCTTAAGCCAACAGCATTGATGACTCATTCTTCAATTATACGTACACAGCAGCACATATTTAACTTGCAGTCATCCCTAACCCAACAACATTGAAGACTGATGCTTTAAGTACATTGAGAAAAATCTGTTATCCGGACAGCGGTATATTGTACAAATACGGAATCATCTTGCTTTCTACAGAAATGAGTATGAAGCATATGTTATCCATATACTCCATACGCACTGCCCTTAGATGCTACATCATGCCGTTGCAGGATGTCTGATATCGAACAGTCTTCCTTATATTACACACATATATGTATATTGCCTTCGTCAGCTATATGTTATGTACGCCCATTTGTATGTGAGATCCTGACTGCCCATATTGTTTCATACGAAAAGTACGTATAGATGGAACACTTATACAGAAAGTATTACAAAACATGCGTTTTCAGTTATACGTCTGCTGTACGTTAAGTCCAAAAACTACAGGAATTACGCATGTAACCTACCTTTTAAGCACGCCACCTACATTTTTTTCTAAGTGTACATGTACACAGCGAGACTTACTTGATTTACAGACGCCGTTAACAAACAACAATAATGACTCATATTTCAATTACATATACACAGCAGCACATACTTAATTTGCAGTCGTCCTTAACCCAACATTAATTATTCATGCTTCAAGTACACAATTACTGAGTGCTGTTGTGTTACCGGATTTCCGGTATATCTTCTTATGCAGTGTACCATAAGCCTCACTCTTTATTTTGATTATATTTTGGTGAAAATGCTGGTCATATTTTGAGTTCGAATTTTATGGCTAATTGTAATTCATTTTTTAAAATTATTTTTCTTTACTTTACGGGTATCGTACAAATTATTGAGGTACAGTATTAATAATAACGTCCTTTCAGTATTGAGATTTTCCTTTTTGTTACAGCCTGCCCAACAAACATAGATGTGGACCTAGATAATGATGTTATAT
Source organism: Thermobia domestica (assembly GCF_964235325.1). NCBI lineage: Eukaryota > Metazoa > Arthropoda > Insecta > Zygentoma > Lepismatidae > Thermobia > Thermobia domestica. The sequence goes on along the minus strand of NC_137471.1, from coordinate 14,914,075 downwards.
TCCTGCCTACAACCAGTGGGAGCACAGGGAAACCCAAAGGAACAATGCACACACATACAACAATGAAATTTTCCATCCATCCACCGTGAGTAAACAATGTTTCGCTACATAATTCTATTTATTATTTTTGGGCAGAACTGTCAATTTGTTCAGTTGAAAACATGCAAGATTCTTACTCAAATCGATATCTGTATGAGAGATCATAAAAAGAGTTCAAAGATTTACTGAGGATTTGAAGTCAAGCTGAAAAATTCATTTATAAGAAAATAACTAAGTTTTATTTGTATACTTCACTCAATATTTATTTACTGTGTTTACTCGCGTAATAGTCGCACTTTTTGTACCAATTTTAATGCAAAAATCCAACTGCGACTGTTATGCAAGGAAAGCTACATTCAGCTTCTGCTGTTTCTGAACTTTTCCATTTTTGTCCGAGCAAAAACACGCAAGAAAGAGTTCTCCAAAATCGAAGTTTCCGCTCCCGTAAGTCGCATTCAAACACGTAATGACTAGGCCACGCTCTCTTTCAACTATCGTAATGATGAACGTCAATGAACCTGTCAGGCTGTCTGTCAACCAGAAAGTAATTTTTGAAATCACAACCAAATGTTTGAAACATTCGAGGCAATACGATGGAATTCTAGAGCAGATGAGGTGGTTGCAAACAGGTGCCATACTAGGATGAGGTCGCGCAAAACGGAGGATGCAAGTAGGTTGTCTGATGTCAGTTCAGAGATGGGTCACTATGTTACGTGTCAGATAGACACGAAAAGTTCTTTTTCTAGGATCCGCGTAAGGTAAGCAATTTTGAAGAAAGTCTCGTTTACAAAGACAAAAATCCCTTAGATTGCAACTTTTATGCGGGAAATTTCTTTCTGACAAATGTTTTACTTCAAACTTATGGTGCGACTATTATGCGAGGGCGACTATTACGCGAGTAAACACGGCATATACGACACTACTTTTCATAAATATAAGTCTTAATTGAAGCTGAGCGTACTTTAAAAATAAAATATTCATTTTTCATAGTGTATTTTATTCAGTTTTGCACGAGACTTCAACCTGACGGTTTGAAAAAAGCAGAAGATACCTTGATGAGTTATTTCAATAGCAAAGATTTGGTCGCTATTGATATTTAAAGATTTCGTCACATATCGCACGGACGCAAGTAGGACGATAACGTCACAATACGGTTTGTTATGTAATTACGTGACACCTGAAAACAATAGTTTGTTTACTATTTAGGTACATGACCCCTAAAGGCAAATCAATCTTGTTCACCTTCACAAATTTCCATGTGGCTGGGTTATGTATCTCAATGAACAATCTCCTGAGTGGAACTTCAACATATACAGTGCCCGTATACACAATTGAAAACTTCCTTCGAGGCATTCATAAATATAAGGTAAGTTTTACTATATTTATTAGAATTATATTAAAAGAATTCAAGTTAGGGAAAAAAGCAGATGATATCATTATTTTTAGCGGTTTTACTGATGCGGTAAATAATCATAGTAAGTTATCCATTTGTAGAACTGGTTGATCAATTTAAACCAAATTTGAAGTAAAACTAATAACTGAATTCGAATACTAAAGACAAGGGCTAGCTTTGAATGTTGTAATTTAACTTTCTGTAGACAAAGACCTTAATTTTAAGGGATCGGATGCCAAAGTTAATTCTAGGTTGATTCATTAATTGGTTAAAGTATTTAATGAAGATGTTAGCGGCGAGACTATTTGCCCCGTCAAGGAAAGGTCAACGACCGATAGATGCTCTTCATAAAAATAAATATAAAAGTAAGGTTTCTAAAACAAAGTATAAGCTCGATAAATTAATAGAATAAAAAAAGACCTAATAAAATATAGAGTAAATGTAAAAATAATTAAAAGAATCGATACAAAATCTCGTACAATATCTAGATAGCATTATCAATTTGAAAAAATTCCTATAGTATAGAGAATTAAAGTTATCTGTTTAATATTTAAACTATGATAAATCAACTAAAATTTAATTATTCTTTAAATTTTGATATTTATTATTACTTGATCCATTACTTATTTTATCCTATTTTGGTTTGCTTGATTCATTATTTGTTCTTATTCATTTACTTGTTTGATTATTTATTTTGACTCATTTTTCTTTTATTTGTTCCATTACTTTTGACTTATTTTTGTTTTACTTGTTTTGATTCATTTTTGTGTTACTTAATTCATTACTTGTTTTCACTCATTTTTTGTTTCACTTGATTCATTTCTTGTTTTACTTGTTTGATTAGTTGTTTTGACTCATTTTTTATTTTACTGGGTTAATTTTTGTTTTACTTGATTCTTTACTTGTTTTGATTCATTTTGTTTTGCTTGTTTTTACTCATTTTTGTTTTATTTCATTCATTTCTTGTTTTACTTGATTCATTTTGTGATACTTAATTCATTATTTGTTTTGATTCATTTTTGTGTTACTTGATTCATTTCTTGGTTTGCATTTTTTTTTTGTTTTACTGGATTCATTTTTGTTTTATTTGATTCGTTACTTGTTTCAATTCATTTTTATTTTACTTGATTCATTCTCATTTTGCTTGATATATTTTGTGTTAATTAATCCAATACTTGTTTTGACTCACTTTTACTTGATTTATTTCTAGTTTTACTTGATTCATTACTTGTTATGCTTGATTCATTGTTAATTTGCTTGTTGATTCATTTATTGTTTTTCCTTCATTTGCTCTCCTTCTAGTTGATATATTGTTTCTTTTATTTGTTATAATGTCTGTTTTTTTTTTCTTTTTTTCTTAGCCAAGTATCGTTGCTGGATTTCCGTTCGTGATGAACTTAGCCTGTAAGTCCCCACTTGCAGATAAATATCAGCTAACGAGCGTCGAGGTTGTGATGGCTGGTGGATCCTTTTTCGGAAACGACGTCAAAGATGCTTTAAGAAAACGATTTCCAAATCTTAAAAGAATATATAATGTAAGTACACAACCTGTCATTTCTTTTTTAAAAAAAAATGTTTATAATACATCTTTCTATCTACGTATTGTAGGTGTATATTACTTTAGTATAGATATTTATTTGTATACATACCCATGTTATTGTACCTGATCTGACTAGAGCAGTAATCGCCAAACCGTTGATCGCGTTAATAGCTCGCGGAGACATTTTTTGTAGATCGTGTTAAACACTCCGGTTGGCTAACCTTAATTCCTCCACTGAGCTGACACTAACGACAGAGGGCTCTGACGACAACAACTGATTGTTTCTCTCGCGCAACTGCCATTGTCAGCCTCATCTCACAATTGATTGTATACGCGTGGGGTTGTGCATGTGAGGTTTTTCGTGTGTATATTAGACATTTGCTAAACGTTATGTTTTTCGTGTGTATATTAGACATTTGCTAAAAGTTGTTTTTCGTGTGTATATTAGACATTTGCTAAACGTTATGTTTTTCGTGTGTATATTAGACATTTGCTAAACGTTATGTTTATCGTGTTTATATTAGACATTTGCTAAACGTTATGTTTTTCGTGTGTATATTAGACATTTGCTAAACATTATGTTTTTCGTGTGTATATTAGACATTTGCTCACTTGGATAGTTCGATTTTATATTTACTAGATATGTAAGTTTATAGGAAATAAGATTTTTTTAAATGTAGGTAGTTCTTTTGGTTGGTAGCTCACAGTAGGATTTAGAAATAGTATGGTAGCTCACAGTAGGATTTACGAATGGTAGGTAGCTCACACTAGGATTTAGAAATGGTACGGTAGCTTACACTAGGATTTAGAAATGGTACGGTAGCTCACAGTAGGATTTACAAATGGTACGGTAGCGCACAGTAGGATTTACAAATGGTACGGTAGCTCACAGTAGGATTTAGACATCGTACGGTAGCTCACAGTAGGATTTGCAAATGGTACGGTAGCTCACAGTAGGATTTAGAAATGGTACGGTAGCTCACAGTAGGATTTAGAAATGGTACGGTAGCTCACAGTAGGATTTAGAAATAGTATGGTAGCTCACAGTAGGATTTACGAATGGTAGGTAGCTCACACTAGGATTTAGAAATGGTACGGTAGCTTACACTAGGATTTAGAAATGGTACGGTAGCTCACAGTAGGATTTACAAATGGTACGGTAGCGCACAGTAGGATTTACAAATGGTACGGTAGCTCACAGTAGGATTTAGACATCGTACGGTAGCTCACAGTAGGATTTGCAAATGGTACGGTAGCTCACAGTAGGATTTAGAAATGGTACGGTAGCTCACAGTAGGATTTAGAAATGGTACGGTAGCTCACAGTAAGATTTAGAAGTGGTACGGTAGTTCACAGTAGGATTTGCAAATGGTACGGTAGCTCACAGTAGGATTTAGAAATGGTACGGTAGCTCATAGTAGGATTTAGAAATGGTACGGTAACTCACAGTAGGATTCAAAAAGGGCACGGTATCTCAAAAGCTTCATAAGTTCGGAGATCACCGGACTAGAGTTTGTCAATATATTAATAATGCCTTTTTAAGACGTACTAATAATTTCCAATAAAAACATATCAAAACGTTTCTAATTCTTATTTCAAGAAAAAATCACTCATTTTAATCCTATATTTGTCACTGTTGCTCTCAAGCAACATCGCATTCTATTGCATCATACGCACGAATTATAACTTCAGTGATCATTTAATTGGCATTATTGCTTTCATACAATTTTCATATACATGATTTGAGGGTCACTTGTTTAGATACTTCTAATCTTCGTCAACAGGGGACAGTCAAATTTAGTATTCTAGAAGCTTTATCTCCTACGTTCCGAGAAAGTTATTTTTAATTTTTTTTTATTTGTAGTTTCTCTCTCTGTAAAAACATATTTCAACAAAACTGCTGCTAATTACTGAAAATATTCTTATGATATTTCAGCATAATAGGGCAATGCTGTTCAGTAGCAACACATAAGACTTATTTTATGGCAATGTTGCTTTGAAATAAACATCCTGTATTTTGTAAACGAAATACAAGAATACTTTAAAAGTTACGTAACTATGATCAGTAAGAGATGATTCAATCATAAAAGTAAACTAAATAGTTTAATGGTACTGCTATCAATGTTTGCCAATTAAAGGGTTAATGTCGACTGGTTATACGCTGTACTGATTCCTTCTATTTTTAGATACTGCTTTGAGTATCAATGACAATATTTCGTTCATTTTCTTTTTGTAATAAAAGATTGCTTTTTTGCAATCTTTTGCTTATTTACAGTAATGCTTGCATACATTTCACGACCAAATAATATAGCATTATATATTATTGATCTGATATAGCATTTTAGTTTTAGTTTTTTTTTTTTTTAACAAGGGTTTGGGAAGTAGTTATTTAAAAAGAAAAAAATGAGTTTATTTCTTTCATTGCATGGCTTTTGCCCGTCGTGGCTTTCGCACTTAATGATTTTTCTACTCGTGGCTATTCCTCCAAAGTCATGAATCAGAGTCTAAAGGTGAAGAAATCTTTGGATCTATCTAAATCGAAATAACAGTAAAACCTTACCCGCTTTGTTATGTTACGTAACTTTGAAGATATGCATAATTTATAATTTTTAGTCATATGTCTGCATATTTTCAAATATTATTGCTGGTTGGTATCTGGAAAGAAACATACACAGTGTGTAGGGTGTATGGATGAAAATGTGTCACTTCTTTTTCCCTTTCTGCTCATGTTTATTCTATGGTTGCACAAGTTCTTTTATGGTGGGTTTTTTTACTAATCTTTCAGTATTTCAATTTCAATGATCTTTTGTACTGTTTTATGCATAATAATTTTTCTATTTGTATTCTGCATAATATTAATTCACGTAAAATTTGTGTAACTACATTCCGAGCTATATGTAACACAAAATTACTCCAGATTTGATTATAGCATTCACAATTATGACCGAAGTGAGTGATTTTGTGTGAAATCGGTCACATTGGAAAATTGCTCAAATCCGGCTAATTCCAGTTCATACGTTTCTAGCAAGGAATGCAGAATTTTGTGTAATCAACTTTGAAATAACCACTGGAAATCAGTTATTTGGAAGCCTATTGAGAAAACCAAACAAAAAGTTGTTCGTCAATGTACCTTTTAAATACCCTTTTAATTTTCTAGGCGTTCGACCAATGAAAGATAGGCATTTGTTGGCATTTTCCACTTTTGACCAATTGAGAACATACATTTCTTGACATATTTCATCTCTTATTTTCTTCCATGTATCCTAGTAACTGTTCAGTATGATGTTGTTGATGTAAAAGAGGATACGATGGCTAATTCTACCTCTGGAAGGTTATAGTTATCTTCTCCAGCGTTAGAATACAATGGAACATAGGGTACTTTCACAATTTACTTAGAGTAGTTTATCTTCAAACTATAATTCTGAGTGTCTATTAATAGTAAAAAATTAAATACACTAGACCTGATGATTAATATTTTGTACTAGAAAGTGTATGTATATATCTGTGGTTAAATTGAGCAAGACCAGTTTTAGGGTAAAGACCACGAACACATTGTTCTTAGGGGAAAGCCACGAAATTTTTGCCACGACGGGCAATAGTCACGAAGACATTTTTCTTACCTGATTTTTCTTATTATTTTTCAGTGCTATGGGATGACGGAGATTAACTATATCAGCAATCAATATGCAGAAGATATTTTCTATGGAGACAAAGTGTTTGATGAAAGTAATATAATTATTTCCTTTCACTTTTGCACACTATATTATTGTTTGTGATATATCAGTGTAAAAATTTTTAGTTTTTAAAATATCTGTTCATAAATTTACTATAATTTACATGTGTTATAAATGATAAGTCCTACAATGCCACATGTCTATGCTAATAACCATAGTTTACACATACACTCGTACTAAAGGACAACTTACAAAAGCATTGCATTTCCCCGTCTGTCCGATTTGGGTGATTTTTAAATATGTTGTAGCTGAGGATCTTCCGGTCAATTGTTTATATAGGACCAACTCTCTATGACCAACCTTGTAACCTTCAGAGGTCGCCAAAGGTCACACCGTCCGAACACCATTCCATTTCCTCGTCTGTCCGATTTGGGAGATTTTTGGATATGTTGTATCTGAGGACCTCCAGGCATATTGTTTACATGGGGTCAATTCCCTATGACCAACCCTGTGCTCTGCAGAGGTCACCAAAGGTCACACTGATGCAAACTTAGCATACAAAAAATAGTTGTGTGTTATACTGGACTATGGCAAATGAGGATAGTCCGCGTAAGGATGTGACTTTTGGTGACCTCTGGAGGTCACAGGGTTGGTCATAGGGGGTTGGCCCCATATAAACAATTGACCGGGGAGTCCTCAGCTACAACATATCCAAAACTCACCCAAATCGGACAGACGAGGAAATCCAATGTTTTTTATACGGTATCCATTTTTAGCATTCTTAGTTCTACAACAGCAAACATCTATGCTAAATACCATAATTCGTATCTGTGTTAAAACCTATAATTTACCAAATACATGTGTCCAGTCCTATAAACCCAAATATCTATAGTAGGTACTTACATGTGTGCTAAATGCTATAGTTTATGTCGAATATCACTACTAAATGGCATAATTTATACCATCATCTGTGTTAATTCCATAATTTACTTCTAAGATATGAAACAAAGTTTTTGTAGGCACATTGAAAAACTAAACTTACTGTATGTTACAATAGTTAATTTTCAGACTAAACTAAGTGTTACAGTATATAATATTATATTACTGACAAAATTAATTACTAATAATATACAGTAATACACAGTTTGCTTGAACCATAGCATTGTCAAAAATATAGTTTAATAGAATATTTAACTTTCAAAAATGTTTACGCCCAGTCTAACATGTTTTACAAGTGAATTACGATTCTATAATTAAAGAAAGTGTAAAAATGAAAATGTTAAGAAACAAAATATTTTAAGATAATCTAAGGTAACAGCAGGGCGCAAAATTTCAAAGTCAGACGTACTCGCCAATTTAAAAATGATGGTCTCTTGCATTCCTGTTTTCTCTCACTCAGTGACAATTATTTTCGTGCGAAACAGAAACTGCACAGCCCTGTGTGTTTAGGTAGAAACCATTCCTACTGAACACTGGTCGCCAGGTCTAAATTTCTAGTCGCCAATGGCGATCTGGCGACCGGAATTTTTGCGCCCTGGGTTACAGTGTTGTCTATACCATAACTTTACAGTATCTCAGACCATACCGGGAGCGTTGAATACAACAGATTTGCTTTATGCTACTGCCATTTGCTAAATTTTGAAAGATGTACTTTATGAGAAAGGACAAGAAAATGTTGTTAGATCACAAGTGAAGTGTCTTTAAGTGAAGCAAGACAAGTCATATTATTGTAAGAGTAACGTCTGATAACTCAAAGTTTAAGTTGAATTGGATTTTTAAATCAACATCTAAATGCAGAATTAACTTTAATGTAGACGTAAATTTGTTATTCTTGTATCAAAATGACAATAAAAATAGAATAAAATTACTACGATCTCATTTAGGGATTTACAGTGATTTTTTTTTCTTCAAAATTTCAAATCATTCAACTTTCTCACATAGTGCCTTACCCAACTTTACACACGTACGTGAGCGAAAGAAAACTACTATCGAGATTTATTGTATCGTACCAACATGTAATTGAGCTTTTGTTTGTAATGTTGCTAACCAAATAAGTAGAAAATTACAATACGCTTGAGTACACGTACTATGAAATTGTATGATCACCGTAAGAATACAGCTGGTTATAACTGGTGTGGTCGATTTTTGTCTTAACCCTTGTCCGGACAAACTAGTTTTCTAATGTAGACGGCAACTGGGGCCTTATCAACTCTATTAGCCGTCATCGAAATATTTGACGTTATTCAGAAATTCGAAAAAAATATGAAGCTACTGGGCCTGGGAGGCCCCACTTGCCCGGATGAGGGTTAAGAAAACAAAAAGGTACGTAGTTTATTTAGAGAGGAAATCGCTGTATTGCTACCAAGTTTCAAGACAAAATACATATATATGACTTGAATGTTGCAACATGACAATAATTCATTAATTTCAATGGATAAAAATGTTTAATTTCAGATTCGACAAGTGCGGGACTTCTCTTGCCAGGCCTTGAAGGCAAGGTAAGGCTATATCTACGTATATAATATTCCAAGTTATGATTTTTTATAGATTAACTAACGGCCGAATAGCTTGTTAAAGGCTTGTAAAACTTTCTGAATTAATCTTGTATTAAAAAATAATTTTGTCGGTTTAACAATGCATAATTTGAATATCTAACAAGTAAGGGACCATATGGTTGTCGCGCAAATTAGATCCAGACATACGCCATCTGATTGAGCATGAAAAGATATGGAGAACACAGAAATTTAAGGTGCTAAGGGCCATAGGGAGCGGAGCGAGGAAAGAGGAAACATTGAATGTCGACAAAATTGAAGACAGTCAGGAATGACGGGAAAAGGTAATTTCTTGCAAACAGGGAAAGAAAGTCAACCAAAAGAACGAAACTAAACATAACAAGGGCATCAAGGACGAAGAAAGATCATAATCAGGGTTGCCGTCCCGACCGCAGTGTTGCCAGCGCTGCATAACATTGATATGGAAGATATAGCACACTATAGCAATTCATGCACAAGGAAAATATTAGTAGCATAAAAGACAATTGAAACGACTCTGTACACGTGCGTAAAAAGGTTTAACGTAGTCGTAAGTGAATACTACACCCGCGTGAATACAAATGGAGGAAAATAGAGAAGAGTACGCACCATTTGTAGTTTAATTGCAGTTTACGTGAAGATCACGAATGAATTCGTGGTCAACACATAAACATATATTATCATCCCATGGAAGGCAATAGCAAACCACCATGGGTTCATTCAGCCCAGGGACCTTCAGGTCAAAACCTGCCTTCGGGCAGAACACCGATCATCATCATCATCATAGAACGATGCTCCCAAACACTTTCGTTTCTGTGTTATCATGTGTACCCCCTTCACTTTCATGTCTATATTTGTCCTCCCTCATGTACATTATTCACTCACGACTATGCTTAAACCTTTTTACGCTCGTGTACAGAGTCTTTTCAATTGTCTTTTGTGTTACTAATATTTTTCCTTGTGCATGAATTTCTATACTGTGCTATACCTTCCATATCAATGTTATGCAGCGCTGGCAACACTGCGGTCCGGATGGCAACCCTGATTATGATCTTTCTTCGTCCTTGATGCCCTTGTTATGTTTAGTTTCGTTCTTTTGGTTGACTTTCTTTCCCTGTTTGCAAGAAATTACCTTTTCCCGTCATTCCTGACTTTCTTCAATTTTGCCGACATTCAATGTTTCCTCTTTCCTCGCTCCGCTCCCTATGGCCCTTAGCACCTTAAATTTCTGTGTTCTCCATATCTTTTCATGCTCAATCAGATGGCGTATGTCTGGATCTGATTTGCGCGACAACCATATGGTCCCTTACTTGTAAGGTACGCATACTACATGAATGTACCTAGGTAATATATCTTTATGGTACTACATCTACTTGATTAACAATAATTCTATGTACAATAGCAAAATAAATTGAGGGAAGGTAAAAGGTGAATGTGTTTAAAAAGTTTATTTTTGAAGGTAAATATTGTATTTGACTAGCAACATAACATGGTAAAAGTTATAAATGTCAGATAGACCAATGTTAGAACCTATAAATCTCGAAAAAAAAATATATCAGCATTCAACTTTCTCCGTTTATATCTGTTCTAACCTATATTACAAATGCTATATTTTAGTAATTTAATCTTTTACAATGTTTCACAATTGTTAAAATGTATGTGGGCTGTCAGACATATCACACTCACTAGTCTTGTTTAGTATCGCTGTTCCTATTCTGAATCCATATTGGAAACTTTCATATATTCTCTTTTATTTTCGTTCTTCTTTTCTTTAAAATTAATCAGAAGGACACTACGTACTCGCACGAGTTTAACCGAACTCATCCGATCTGTATCAAACTTGGTACTAAGAGACCTTGACAAATTCAGTACGCTTATGAAATACTACGGTGTGCAGGTTTTTTGTTCCCGAGTTATAGACCATCAAAGTGTAAGTTTGAACTTAATTCTCAAAATAAATTTCTAATTGCTTTTAGGAACAAAATTAGATATAGTAAGCATGATAAAAAAAATTATGCGAAGTACAAGGAGGTAAATACTGATTAGGTTGAGTATCTACGTTGTAAATACAGTTTTGTAGAGATTTGGTTTAAAAATCAATAGGAGTGATTTTTACGAGCAATAGAAACATTTACCATGTTCCTTTCATTGTCTAATATACAAATCGTACACAATACAGGGTGTTTCAAAATGAATATCGAGGTTTTTAAGCTTTGTAATATTTATTACATTTAACGTACAATTCTGAATAATATCAAATGAAAGAGCAACTCAAACAGTTTTTGCTACAAATGTTCAATATGAGCACCATTCGTCACAGGACACCATCAAGTCGATAGAAGAGAAAGGCTCATAAACTATCCGCCAGAATATGGCACTGAACACATTCAATTTAGGAGAGTTTCGTATCAAATGTACTATCTCGTAGGGATTTGCTTACTCCCACATACGAACATTATGAGTGTTTATATCACCACATGTCGGTTCATCACTGAAGACGACATGATCCAGAAAATCTTCATTGTCATGCAACAACATTTCATTTGTGAAGTTGGCACGTAAACTGTAGTTTGTAGGCTTTAGAGCTTGTAGCAACTGCAAACGATAAGGTTGTAGTTGTAAGAGTCTCCTTAAAATTCTCCACACAGACGGTTGCACTGTAACTACAGATTCAGTCTTTGCAAAATGTAAAACGAGAAAAGCTTTCTGCTCGCTAGTCGCCATCTTTGCTACTAGCGCATTCTAACGGCAGACAGAAGAATCAGTGCATGCGCATGCGTGCGTACAAAACTGTTTGAGTTGCTCTTTCATCTGATGTATTATTTATAATTGTAAGTTAATTGTAATAAATACTACAAAGCTTTAAAGCCCTGATGTTCATTTTGAAACATCCTTTTGTTTTGTACAGTAAGGGACACTTCTAGATGGTACACCGACATCCATATGGAAATTTACGGCAAAAGTGTACCATTCAGAAGTGTCCCTTACTGTACAAGACATAGTACACTTTTCATACTGAAATGTCCGCATTGTCCATTTCTGCTTTCTCCACATCTGAAATCATGATCCTCTTATCAACAGGGGTAAAAGTGTGGGGGAATGTGGGAGGGACGTCGTCCCCACTTCCATAAAATATTTGTGGCGTCCCTCCCAACTTCCTAACAAAATTACAATGGGCAAAGATAGGCAAGGGGGAAGGCGTGACGTCATGCATCCCCTTACCTTTCCAGACCCACTTTTACCCCTGCTTATCAAGATCTATTGACTTTCCCTGTTGTGATTTAAGGTATTGCTACAACACCTTGTGGACTGTATTATTAACGCTGATTCTAAGATTTGACCTTGTTATTTTTATACTATGAATTTATTACAGATATAAAATATGATTCACACTACAATGACTACATGCATTATTGCCTTGTTGTAAACAAGTCTTTATACAACATACATTGCTATGATACAAATAATTATGTTTTTGGTACTTACAATAACTGCTGCATTTATACATATAGAAATCAATGAACTACTTGCATTAATGTACTGATTAAACTGGTAATTAATTGTCTTTGATGTGTATGAACTGCTTTCATTGCAATTATGGGAAATTCTGCTTGCTGCGTGGTTCCACACTGCACATTTTTAACACTGCACTGTTTCCAACTAGCAAGATAGAAATATGTCAATTAAATGAATACACACAAATGAAAAAAAAAACTCAACATACTCCCCCCCCCCCGTTGATTGGTGCAATCAAAATTTTTCACAAGGAAGAGGAATAACTTTACTGATGGAACGTTTATATGTTCCTGATGATGTGCGCACGTTTACAACACGTACAATTCCGTCACGTCCTGGAAACACTTGTTCAATTATTCCCAATTTCCAATGAAGAGGTGGTTGATTATCTTCTTTGAGTAGAATCACCATGCCTGGAACAATGTTGCACTGTTTGGAAAACCACTTTTGTCTTTGCTGCAATGACGTGAGATAGTCTACTTGCCAGCGTTTCCATAATTGATGATGCATTTGTTGAATTCTCTGCCACCGTGATAAACTGCCTTCTTTCACTTCTGTCAAATTTGGCTCTGGAAAACTTGTCAAGGGTGCTCCTATGAGGAAATGTCCTGGTGATAAATATGATGTCTTGAGGATCATTTGACAATGTAGTGATTGGTCTTGAGTTTAAGCATGCCTCGATTTGAATTACTAGAGTATTGAATTCTTCATATGTGAGTAATGCATTACCAGCTATGCGTTTAAAATGGTATTTGAAGGACTTTACTGCAGCTTCCCACAGTCCGCCAAAATGTGGAGACATTGGAGGAATAAAAGACTATGTGAATTCTTCCGTCGTTGCGTGTGTAGCAATTTTCTCCTTAAAATCTTCAGACTGGAACAATGCTTGTAACTCTTGTAATTCGTTTTTGGCTCCAACGAAGGTGGTACCATTATCACTGTGAAGGTCAAACATTTTCCTCGACGACCTGTGAAACGTCGAAGGGCTGCTATAAATGCTTGTGTTGTACACCCATTTACTATTTCTAGATGTATTGCCTTTGTGTTAAAGCAAACAAATACTGCTACGTATGCCTTAACTGTGGTTCGGCTTCTAACTAGTCCAGTCTTTATGTGGAAAGGCCCACAGTAATCTACACCGACATTTAAAAACGGACGTGATGTTTGAAGTCTATTTTTAGGCAATTGACCCATGAGTTGAGATGTTGCCTTGCAATTCAGCTTGAAGCAAATTAAGCATTCATGTATTGTTCGTTTGATTATCTGCTTTGACCTAATAATCCAATAACGTTGTCTCAATGACGCATTCAACAATTGAAAGTTTGCATGAAGCAGTCTCTTTTGTTCATGGATTATGATCAATTTAGTCAAGTGATGATCTTGCGGTAAGATAATGGGATGTTTTGTATGATATGTTAAGTCGCTTTCTTCTAAACGTCCACCAACTCTTAGTATACCCTGGTGGTCTAAGAACGGATGTAAGTTGCGAATTTTGCTTTGTTTTGGTAATTCTTGATTTGACTTGAGGCACTTGATTTCTCTATCAAGACACTGCTGCTGTACAAGTTTGATGCAAGTAAGAAGTGTCTTTCTTGTTTCTTCAACTGATAATTCGCCGATAACTTTCTTCTGTGGAATCTTAATATTGTTAATGAAACGAAGACAATATGAGAATACTCTGATTACTTTCTCCAACTTCGAAAATTTTGAGATGACTTGTGTTGTACCATTATCAGTCGTTACTAATAGAATAGTTTTCCTTTGTTCGATCATTTCATTTTCTTCCATGACTACAGCTTCTGACGGCCATACTTCTTCTGGTTCTTGCAACCATGGAGGTCCATGCCACCACAATTGAGCTTGTGTCAGTTGATGCACTGTTGTACCTCGAGATATCATACCTGCTGGATTTTCTGAAGAGGCAATGTGCTTCCAATTATTAATGTTAGTGTATTCTTGGATCTTTGCTACTCTATTAGCCACAAATTGTTTCCAGCGAGTGGACGGTGATGCTAGCCATGCGAGTACTATCGTTGAATCAGTCCACAGGTGAATGGATGAAATGTTCAGATTGAGAATTGGCATTACTTTGTGTACTAATGAAGCCAATAATAGAGCAGCACATAATTCTAATCTTGGAATTGTTACTTGCTTTATAGGAGCTACCTTAGATTTAGAACATAGTAGATGAACCGATATTTCGCCTTTGTCATTTACTGAACGTATATATAAACAGGCTCCATAAGCATTCTGTGATGCACCTGCAAATCCATGTAGCTGAATGTCAATTAGATTGCTCTTTGCCACGACTAGCCGACTGACGTTGATATGTTTTAGGTTACCTAACTGGTTACACAATTGTATCCATTGTTTGTGCAAATGAGCTGGTAGTTGCTCGTCCCACTTTAATCCTTCCTTCCAAAGTTTCTGTAGAAATATTTTATAGGTAATGACTATTGGACTGACTAAGCCAATTGGATCAAAGATAGATGAAATGTGAGAAACAGCCTGACGTTTGGTTACACCTTGACTTTTTGTTCGCTGCATCTCCTCTAGAGGTTTGTAAGATATCAAGAATACATCTGAGCTTGAACACCATACGATTCCCAATGTTTTGATGTTATCTCCATTTTCAAAGCTTATAGATGAGTTTTGTTCTCTGTACTCCGTTGGTAATTGCTTCATTAGTATGTCACCGTTTGATGACCATTTTCTGAGATTGAAGTTGCCTGTTTTGAGTAATGCTATAAGATCTGATTGCAATTGTATTGCTTCATTAAGATTATCACAACCTGATAAACAGTTATCTACGTAGAAGTCTCTGCGTAGGATTTCTGATGCCTTGGGATATTTTAACTGTTCACTGGTTGCTAATTCTTGAAGTACTCTCGTTGCCAAGAATGGAGATGAAGCTGCTCCATAGGTGACCGTTTTTAATTTGTATTCCTTTACTGGCTGATCTGTTGATTCTCTCCATAGAATATGTTGATACCTTTGATCTTCAGGATGTACTTCAATGCACCTGTACATTTTTTCAATATCTGCTGAAAATGCAATTTGATGAGTTCTGAACCGTAGAATGATTGATTGCAAATCCTGTTGAATAGTCGGTCCAACTAATAGCATATTGTTTAATGAAACTCCATTTGTTGTTTTTGCAGAAAAGTCAAATACTACGCGGAGTTTGGTTGTTGTACTTGACTCCTTCATGACTGCATGATGTGGAATGTAGTATGACCCTTGTGTAGTTTGATTTTCATTGACTTGCTCCATGTGTCCTAATTGTTCATATTCTTGCATGAAAGAGATGTATTCATTTCTCCATTCAGGTTGTTTTGTGAATCTTTTTTCAAGATGTTGAAGTCTTGTTGTCGCTGTTTGCAAAGAGTTACCTAGCTGTACTTCTTCTGTGCGAAATGGAAGGCGAACGATGAATTTACCACTTGGATCTCTCGAAGTGTTTTGAACAAAATGCTCTTCACATGCTGCTTCTTCCTTTGAGAGAGGACATGTGACTTCTTCTAGCTTCCAAAATTGATGTAACTGCTCATCTAAACTGTCAGAGGTGCGTGAGAAACATGTGATAAGACTGGATGACTCAGATGATGAATGATGTATTGGTCCTGACAAGATCCATCCTAATTCTGTATTCTGCAGCGTAGGGAGACTATGATGAAGGACAACTCGTTCTGGACGCAGAAGATTTAAAAATAATTCTGCACCAATTAGGAGATCTATTTTATTTGGGATGTTGAATGTTGGATCAGCAAGTCTTATAGTATTGGGTATGTTCCACTCTTGAATTGAAAATTGTGATGAAGGTAGATCACCTGTAATGCGTGGCAATAGTGCACATGTCATTCTTACCTTATATTGACTTACTCTGGATTCAACGTCTAAAGAGGTAATATGCGTTATTTCAGACCCCGTGCCATTTATTCCTTGCAGTGGGATATGTACCTTCTCTTTACGTAATTTACACATTTGTACCATATTTTCCGAGATGAAGTTCGACTGTGACCCACCGTCTAGTAACGCTCTACATGTATGCACTCGACCAATACTGTCCCTAACGTTCACTAACGCTGTAGCTAATAACACTTGAGTTTTATATTTAACCCTTGCACTGTGATATGAACCTTGACTTTCAATTTGATCCGAAATGGCATTAACACCTGAATTTGAATTGGTGGTCTTTGATGTCTCGTCACCTACTTGTTCTTTATTACTGGTGGTATTACTTAGAGAACCTTGATTGACCTTAATGTCTGTATGTAAGAGAGTGTTATGTTTCTTTCCACATCTTTTACACGTACTAGCCCGACATTCACGTGAACTGTGAGAAGGATGTTGACAATTGAAACACAGGTTATGTTTCTTAAGACAGTTCTGTTTTTCTGTCAACGTAGCCTTTATGAATGACGGACACTGAAATATTTTATGCATTTGCTTACAGAAGACGCATTGTGTGATATTTGTCGATAAATAAGATTGTGCCTTTTTGGGTCGACTGTTACCCTTTGATTTTATTTCATCTTGGTGTGACTCATTACCTTTGGATTTCATATTTTCTAGCGCCTGACATTTATGTTCTAGAAATGAAAGTAACTCTGCTAATGGCTGGAAAGATTGATTATTTTGTTTTAATTCCCATTCTCTACGTGTTTGAAAATCCAATCTTTCTACTAGCAATTGACTCAATAATGCCTCTTCTAGTGGTACTTGTAAGTTAAATGCTTTCAGTGCATGAAAATTGCTGGAAAATGTGTTTATGAACTGACGTAACTCCCTTGCATTTTCCTTGTGTATTGCCTGAATGTGTAAGATTTCCCTTATGTGAGTTCCTGCAATCATACGTTTATTTTCGTATCTTTCCTGTAATAACTCTTGCGAAACTGGAAGATTTCTTATTAATTCAAATGCTTCTGCCTTAAGTGCCGATAATAAGTAGTGAAGTTTTTGAACAGGTTGCAATTTAGAATTATTATGAACTAACAATTTAAAGTTTTCTGAAAATGCTAACCAACCCTCGTATTTTCCGTCAAAGGTAGGTAATGAAATAGTTGGCAGTTTTAGATTGTCTGTGCTATTTCCCTCCGAATGCTTCTGACCAGCGTGTGTACTATTTTCTTTGAATGTCCCTTTATTTGATCGTTCATTGACTAATTGTTGCATATTTGCCTTTAAACTATAATACCTAGCTTCAATTTCTTCGCGTTCAGTTTTTTGAATACTACCTTCATCTTCTAACTCGAGTGTAGTCTGAATGTCGTCAAACCTTGTCCACAATTCTGTTAAATGTTCAAGCCTCGTTGTAATTTCACCTATATTTTGTGTTTCGTTAAATGTACTAACGAACTTTTCCATACGTGTAAGCTGTCCTTTGATGTTACCTTTCTGTTTGATAAGTTTCTGAATTTCCCTTTTTTCCATTGTGTAAGATAATTAATTTTATTGATTATGCAAAATATGTGCGTTTGGAAACACTGTAACAGAAGTAAAACGGTGACGAAGTACTCACTTTCCTCTTGTTACTGTCACAAATCACTACTTGTTTTTATTATTATCACTGGAACTTGTTCTTTTGTTATGCTAAATTAAATTTATATTACTTTATTGTTGTCATTGTCACACTATTCACACTTGTCACTGAATCTGAGCTGTAACTGTCACTGTTTCGTTCACTTTTTTTTTTTAATAATGCATGCTTTATTGTTGCTTTTATATAAATGCCAAATCCGGCCCGGAGGACCAAAATTTTATGTATGTGATTTAAGGTATTGCCACAACACCTTGTGGACTGTATTATTAACGCTGATTCTAAGATTTGACCTTGTTATTTTTATACTATGAATTTATTACAGATATAAAATATGATTCACACTACAATGACTACATGCATTATTGCCTTGTTGTAAACAAGTCTTTATACAACATACATTGCTATGATACAAATAATTATGTTTTTGGTACTTACAATAACTGCTGCATTTATACATATAGAAATCAATGAACTACTTGCATTAATGTACTGATTAAACTGGTAATTAATTGTCTTTGATGTGTATGAACTGCTTTCATTGCAATTATGGGAAATTCTGCTTGCTGCGTGGTTCCACACTGCACATTTTTAACACTGCACTGTTTCCAACTAGCAAGATAGAAATATGTCAATTAAATGAATACACACAAATAAAAAAACTCAACACCTGTCATCGACATTTCATTCCGTAATGTAAAGAATTACTCTTTGGTAGATTGTTTCCAGAATTTCGCGAACCACTTACCTAGATTATTTATGTACAGTAAGATATATACTAATATACACATATTCAAATTCTATCTTGAAATGAACAATGCTGACAAAAATACGAATGCTCATAAAACGTATTCAAGCATATCACATTTGTTTTTACTGAAGGATGATGTTCAACTGATAAAGATAACCACAGGGAAATGTATTTTAAAAATAATAATAGCATACTGTATTCTTTCTTCTTTCAGACAATTGATATCAGTACAAATAAAAATTTACCAATTGGTTCGAAAGGACATTTACTTCTGCGAGGGCCGTCGTTAATGACAGGGTATTTTAGAAAGCCTAAGGTAATTATACTTATTATTATTATTATTATTATTATTATTATTATTATTATTATTATTATTATTATTATTATTATTATTATTATTATTATTATTATTATTATTATGTGAGAAGTCAATCTACATTGGTAGCACTAAATTCAAAACGTGATATGTTGAGAAGAGTGGCAATGTCTTATACAAGTTTAACATAAAAAGCATATATTGGGTCCAACAATAGAGCAATTATTTTATTTATTTATTTATGTTACAAGAATTACACCATTTTAACTTTATGACAAGGGATTTGATTTTAATTATTATTATGTATCTTCAGTATATCTTTAGTTATAACTAGAGCAACCCACATTATGCTTTATTTCTTGTTTAATTATGCTTTATTTTTTCAAATAATGCTTTATTATGCTGTATTGTTAATTTCAATCATTGTTACTGTCATTATCCTTATTATTTATTTTGTAAAGTATATGTAGCAACCAGCAAGTAATATGTACTTTACATATGCAAATTGTTTTTACCTTAATCGTTTATAATGTATAATATTTACTTTACATTAACTATTCTAAATATCTTGATCTATTTATTAATATTTTATGCAACCAGTTTCTTTCATTTTAATGAACTTTCCACTTAATGCATTATAAAGAGTTTTTTCTATCACTTGGGCAGAGTTTTTTCTATCACTTGTGTGCGCCTTAGAGGTGCATATTGGAGTGAGTTCTCCAGTTCAAAGGATTACACCGAAAAGTTTACAGAAATAAACTTTCCATTGTTGTATTGTTATGTTCTTAAAGGTTTCGCATTGCAAATATTGGTTTTAAAAAATATTAATACAGTACGTTAAACTTGCACTTAAACAGAATTTTCCAAGAATTATGCTATATATTTTAAATTATGCTTTATTTTCTAAAATTATGCTTTATTATGCTTTTAAAATTAGTTTCTTTTGCACCCTTTGACAACCACAACCATGTTCAAGGTACCAACCATATGTGTAAATTGCTGTTATACTTTTTGTGCTTTTGGTTTGCCCTAGTTATAACATTTTAATCAAAAAAAAGCAATATTTTATGTGGAAATATGAAAGTGGTAAATGTGGAAGTGGTGCAAATTTTTAAAAAAATGAGATTATCTTTGAAACGAACCTAACAATTTTCATTGTGCTTCATAAATCAATATTTTATTAACCTCATACACCTTGCAAAACATTATTTTATTTTATTTCATTTGTAGAAAAATGCAGAAAATGTAGTTTACTCTTGGGAGTGAATTTTCCCTTTCTCAACATTTTTTAATACATTATGAAAAGAAATCTTTCAGTTTAACGTACGGAAATGATTTGAAGATCTCAAACAAACGTCGTTTGTCCTTTTGAGCCTGTAACGAAAAGAAAATTCAATAATTTGACGCTAGTAATTTACAACATAAGGTGAAAAGATAAACGTTGAATTCTTTCATGCTTTCAAAAAAAAAAAAAAAAAAGTGTCATTTGTGTTTCAAAGAAAAATATACTTTCCAAATGTTTTGTGTCAGTAATATTATTATTACTTTTCGAATTACCTTTCATTTTATTTTATTTATGCATTTATTGCCTTGACGTTTAGTTAGAAATTGTCAGAGTCAATGCGAACATGGTGTATGAACTTCCTCCCGGAGCATAAATCCCCCCCTTCCAACAGACCATATCCTGAAATCCACTACTAGTTACATAAACGTCTACACTATACTCAGATGCAGAGCGCACTCATAATTATTTGGGGGGAGGGAGGATCCAAGGTTGAGATCTTACATATTTACATCTAAATTTATGGAAATGTGTAATTATTGCCAAGCAAAAACTGTATTATTTCAGGACTCGGGAGATTTGGGGGGTGCTGGCGCCCACCCCCACCCGAACCCGGTGCCCTCCCCTCCACTGTGAATGCGCCCCTGTTCAGATATATTTGTATGAAGTTACAGTATACATTACAAAACCCAGAAGCCTTCTGACGAGAGCTTTCTCTGACAAAAAACAATGTAAATAAAAAAACCAAGGATGTTATAAAATAGAGTATCTACCCATATAACAAAATCGTGAAGCCATACGTCACAACTTCGCCACACCTACTCTGTACAATACGTGCCACTAAGATCGCAATGTTTCGAGCCAACAATCATAGCGGAAACGATAGTAGCCAATCAGAAGTGCCAGCTCAGACGATGCTCGGTTGTTTTTTGACTTCATTGAGTTTATATGATGAAGATACGTATGGGTAGATCATCTACGGTATAATATGAATATTTATATTGTTTCTTAGCCATAATAACCCCGACTATGTGAAAGTCTAGTTATACATAATTTCCCTACGGTTATTTTCTCGAAAATATTATAGTAATAAATAAAAAGCTGGCTTACTCAGTAATGCATAATGTCTACCTCAGTGGACACAATAGAAAAGCCTTTCACTCCATTATTCCATGAGGTCCAATGGATGAGACATAGAAAACAGCCCCTTGACGCCACATGTATAGCAATATTTCATAAACTACGTACTAGTCCTGCTCTTTAGATTATTATTTAGCTTAGCACCTACGTAAGAAAAATATCAGCCAATAGAACGTGTCCACTAGAGTGGACTGTATGCATGAGAGGGTTAATAACTATCAATATCAATATTCGGTACAAGACCAAGACTTTCGAGACTGACGTAAGTCTCGTCTCGGTCTCGTCTGGATTTAAAGACGTCTGCTCGGTCTCAGTCTCGTCTCGGTATATAAAAGTCCGTTTCGGTCTCGGTACATCCCTATTTGCTTGACGTACCGGTACCGAATCGCTGCTCTTTGATCAGAGTGGTTAATGCATCTTCGACACCATGGATGGGATCTTCTGCAGCATGTTCTGCGGGCAATCTGTTAAACATTTGTTCACCATCAATGTGATATATCCCACACGTTCGGAATCCATTAATCAGATTTCTCTTGATTACTCATGTCATCTGGCAGTTGTGATCGTGAGTATGGTAACACGTGCTACTACTGCGTCCATCTTCTTCAGAGATTTCGTCAGCAGAGTAGAGAACATGTTCTTTGGAACTGTGCTTAATCTTGGATTTTGTACTTTAAAATCAGTGAGACATTCATGCCAGGTTTCCATCATGGGTCCGAAAAACGCAACATCCAGCGATTGGGAAAGATGTGTGGAGTTACGAACCATGCAAATAAAATCAATGGCATTTTCAGCGCACAATGACAACACCTCACCATTCAAATGTGATGACATATTGTCACCGATTAGTACTTTTCGACCTTCTAAACGTTTCCCGTGTGGTAGAAAGGTGGTTTTGAACCAGTCACGGAATGTAGCTCCATCTCATCGCTTGATCAATGTTGTTCCTATGGTGTAATCAAAGTTACCCCTTCATTTTTAAACTTTCCTACAACATACATGAGCACATATATTTTGAATTCGTGTATTTTTTTCTTTCTTTTCCTATACTCCCAGAGCTACCAAACACAAGTTATATTCAGTTTAATTAGTATATATTTTACACTTACCTTTGTATGTGGAAAGTTTTGCAGACGTTGGTTACACTTACACATTTATACGTATTTTCACTGCAGATAAAGCACTTCCTAGTAAGGGACACGTGCAAACAGGTCGACAGCTGGTTCGCAAATACGTGACGTGATCCTTAGGGCTTCCTTATTCGCAGAAATAACTACGATATATTTTGTATTGGTATCGCTAGGTGACTCTCTATCCACTTTGGAAGTCTAGACCAAAGTATCCCAGGATTTAAAGTATCCCCATGTCACTGTATCTTGAATTATTATCATTTCTGTTAACGTTGTAATTATCACACTTACCGTGTAACTATGCCGCAGTAGATTAACATTTGCATAGACATCAAAAGTGTCATTCGGAAATATATGCAATGGAGTTACGAGACATGTTTCAACTAATATTTTTACCACCTACATTTCAGTTTTAAATAGACCTAACTAACTAACTAACTCTATGGCCTATGGAACCCGGAGGTTCAATGCCGCGTTCACAAAAGCTCTCCACTAACTTCTATCCTTAGCTAACTGCATCCAGTTTCTACTTTGTATTCCAATCTCTGCGAGATCCATCTTAATATTGTCCTCCCATCTGCGCCTAGGTCTTCCTAATGGTCGTTTTCCGATGGGTCTTCCAGTCAAGACTTTGAAAGCGTTTCTACTTTCTTCCATTCTAGCTACATGACCTGACCACCTAAGCCCCCTAGACTTGACGACCCTAACAATGTTGGGTAAACAGTTTTAAAAAGATCACTTAAAGGAAATGATCTAATAGCAATGTCTCATTCATGCTCAGTAACACATTTTTTTTCTGTAAACTTTATAAAATCGAGAACAGAACGAAATTTTTTAATTTTAAGTGCAAAGGCTATTTTTTAAGTTTGTATTTTCTTACAGGAAACTAAGGAAGCTATTGATGAAGAAGGTTGGCTCCACACAGGAGATATTGGCTACGTCGATGAAAAAGGACGAATCTTTGTGTCAGACAGAATTAAAGAAGTGTTCAAATATTTAGCTCACCACGTAAGCTTTTACTTCATACTATTCGTTTCCTAACAACTCATTCTGGTTTACTATTACCATCGCCAGAAGATTTTCTTTTTCTTTTTCATCACATGGCTTCAAGGTCTTTCCAATCAATTACATGTCACGTACGTATTCCAAGAGAACCCTTTATAAGCGACATTAGGCTAACTCGTAGGAAGATCCGCTGCTGATTTGTATCAGTAGCAAGGTGACCAGAACTTTTACTTTAAAAAACGGGACGCATACGAATCGGCGACGGGGGGGGGGGTGACTTTCACATTCCATTTTGGGACTCAGCAGTGTTTTCAATTTACAAAATACACAAGTAAGAATAATAACACAGCGTTTCTAACTTAAGTACTACCCAACAATACTTTTAACTACTTCAACACTCAGAATTCCCACTTGAACCATAGAATACTCAATTCTCATTGGAATTTTCAGAAGTTCTAAGCACGGCTGAACCTTCCCAATGTAGGGGCGGATCCAGGACCGACTTCTGGGAGGGGCGGTGGGTTGTCATACTGCTACTTTTAAGGGCTCCAAACTTTGGGATGGGTTTTATTTATATATATAAAATAAAAAAGTTTCCTCTTCTGGGGGTACGATCGCCTCCTTTCTGGATCCGCCCCTCTCCCAATGATTGTTGGTACGGAAAAGTGTAGAATTAGCATTAACTATTTATATTTTGAATAATAATTACGGGACGCCTGTGTTATGTTTGCTTAAAAACGGGACATTTAGGCGTCCCGTTTGTGAATCTGAATAAAACGGGACAGCGGTTGAAAATAAGGGACTGTCCCGGCTAAAACGGGACGTCTGGTCACCTTGATCAGTAGCCAGCTTGAGAGTTTCATTGATCTGCTTGGAATTTCATCCATTAGAAATTAAATCTGTTGCAATGCGTTTTCAGGTTTAAAAAAATCAAGATGAGTAACACACATAAAACGTTACATGTAGCGAGTTGAACGAACATACATATCTCCATCAGGATATAGAACGGCAAACAATGAACACAACGAATGATTCGTTTCGTATGTTTTATCGTGGAATACAACAATACAAACCATTATAAATAAAATTACCATTATAAGTACAATAATAAATATGTGTAAATCCCAGAAATACATACCAGTAGTACCTTCAAAATCCACCACACATCACCAACGATGTGGAAGACACCGAATACTGTGAACGTCACATGATCTGGTTATAAGATGATTTGCATATTTAAATTTTTCGTGAAATTATGAATAATATTTCAATTTAATTAGGAATTTGCATATAAAGAATTTTGAGATTTAAATAATTACCAGCGGGAGCATATAACTTTTATTAATATTTCTATGTATATTTATGGTTTATTGTGTTATGTAAATGAATAGTAATGAACAACAGGGCAGGACTTAAGCGAGAAGCAATAAGAATTTGATATTAATTAATATTAACGTCTAAGAAGATAGCGAATTTTGTATGTTGATATGCTAGTTTGCATGGATAGAGGCAGAGAAAGCTTCCCAGAAAAAAAAAACTCAAAGAAAGCATGTGTACTTAACGGAGCGTTGGACACCCAAGTTGAGAAGAATTTTGAAATCAATATAACCATCTGAATAAGGATAGAAAACCTATGAGATTCAGATTTTGCTTAGATGTATTGCTAGTTGAATTTCTTAGTGTTGTTATAGGAAGTAGCATACACTATCACTACCGAGACACAAATCCTACGGAGGCAATACTTGAAAAAATCATAAAATTTTTAGCATGTCTATGAGAGAAATCCGAATACAAAGAGGTGTTATTTTTTTTAAACACGCCCATTTTTAGCGTGTTCGACTTTTGAAGCGTCGTTTTGCCAACGGAACATTCTCAGAGAAAGAGAAGTTGACTATTTTAAAATTATTGACGAGTCCACTTGAACTAGAGGGGAAGCTGTCTAGAACGTTGTTTGTAATGGTTCCATGACATCCGCTAGATGTCTCTGTAAAAATATAGTTATCGTCTGCACCGCTGATATGATTTGAATGATAATATGTGTTATGTTATGTAAATAAACTTTCTGGGTGTTCCCGTAGTATTAGACATATGTAGTTCGATATATATATTTTGTTTTGTCAAATTGGCTTGTACTAATACCAGTTTAGGCCGAGTTTGTGGTTGTGGAAGGTATGCAGGGAGACTAACACATACCTTTGTTTTTTTTTAAATATAACCGAGAAGGCAATACTGTTGCAAAAGAAAAGCGACCTTCCAATCAGTAATATTATGTTGTTTATCATGTGTCAGGCTACTTCAGCCTTATCTAGAGTCATTTTAATTTGTTTGCATTTTGCATAGTTCATTTAATTTGTTTAATTAACATCATTAATTTGTTCAGAAACCAAATCCTTCAATGCATCCGTTTCTGTAATTTATCATATTCAATGTCACTTGTTCAAGCAGTTCCTGGTGTCGCCGATAGGTGGTGTCACCTGACAAAGGTGTTTAAGTAAACATGTCAAGTGACAGAGTTTAAATAATGTTGGTGTTTGTGTTAATATTTCTCGTAATTACGGCACAGTGTGTGTGCGTAACAGATACTAAATTGAAGCTTGATTATTAAGCAAGTTAACAAACATAGTGACAGACAACGATGCCATTGAAGTGATAGACAAAGTGGAAAAGAACATGAACAAGTGTGTTTTTTTTAAGTTATTTAGGTCACTGGAAACTCGCAGGTGAGGGATGCACCTTCACCCCTATTCCAGTGGAGCGGGCTACTTTGGTTCGGCCCAACCCAGCAGTTGAAAGAAACAATGAAACTGCAAAGGAATATAACAGTACTCGGGACAACCAGAGAGTTAGTTATTCCTAAATCGCGAGACAGTGCATATCAAGCACTGCAAGTCGTAATCGTGTTGACCGTCAGCTATTTGGAACTCTTACCATTCAGAGATGTGTGTACAAGAATAGTGCGTTAGTTACACACTGATATTCTGTGCGTGTGTGCTGTAGAATGGGCAATCATAGCTAGTTTACTTTCAGTATTTCCTCGTTTTCTCCGGACTAACATTCTAGTGGTGGAATGGGAGAGTAGGAGATACCGATTATATATATATATAAAAGTGTGTTTTCACAAAAGTGATATGAGACAAAGTGCGACATATATCACCATTTACTAGTGGGAAGAGACAAAGCTTTACATCATATTTCGTAAAGTGCTTCGCACCAGTATCAATTTTGTGCCATGTTTACGTCACACGCTATATCACTTGTTCACGCTACTAACAGTGAAATAAAAAAAAAACGAGTAACATTCTTAGTGAAGAAAACACATTGCCGTGTTCTGTAGAAAATCTCCAATGCTATCGTATAGTATAGTTTAATTAAAACCCATTAAATACAAGAACTGAGCTATTTTTGCTTGTATTAAGTAGGCGGGTTTTGTGCAAGAGAACGTCATGAGAACTTTCGTCAAATAACAAATGTATTTTATAGTTGTATCACACCAAGGACTACCCAGTTGAACCGCCTCTGGTGTTTACTGAAATTCCATGGCAGAGGAAACCTGACGGTTAGCAGAACCTAGGAAGAGGATGGTCCACAACTTTGGAAGAAACTCGACCCGGAAGTGCATTCAATCGTGAAACTAGAGACACTTCAAGAAAGAAGAGCGCGGCGTAATGAATACAAAAGTGCACAAACAATAATAATTGCGAGCTCAAAGTGTGAGAAAGAAATATTAAAAGAAATATTTTTTTTCTTTTTCTCTTCTTTTGCTCAGGTCTCTTAGCGAGACCACGCGCGCGAGTGCTTTTGTAAATATAATTTCTGTGTGCTCTGGAATTACGGAAGTGGTGCATTAAAGCAGGATTACCACTGGAATGTTGACTTCTTTTATTGTTGCAGTTGGCCGCAAGGTAATGTGTTACCCTTTTGTCTTTCTTGTTTGCTTTTCAGGCCAGAAGCTGGGTCTATCAATGGATCGTAATTGCGATGAGAATATTTTGGGTATTTTTCGCATACAGGATGGGTGTTAAAACCATATTAACCTGTAAATTAGAGTGTCATGCTTAACAGGAATCTTATTTTTTTTTCTTTTCAAAATTTTAACTTTTATTCATTCTAAGACTCTACCGACTGACTAAATTCACTAAATTAACTTTGTGGCAGGAGGTTACAGTAATTTAAAGTAAATATCAGTTTAATTATTAAGATTCCTCCCACATTTGCATTTTTGCATATTAATGATTTTAGTAATTTATTCATATTATGCAAACTCACAGTCCTCCGCTCACAAAGAACTTGGCTGCCTTGCGCGTGGGGCACGACACACACACCATCCTGGATGTATGTTTTGTTTTAGAAATGTCCTTTGCTAAAATTTGGTTTTGATAGTAAATCTTGTGGCAAGAGAAATAAAGTAAAGTCTTGTTTTCCTTTTCATTTTCTGGTCAGTAAAGAATGTTGCCACAAGAAATGAAAGATACCCAACGTTTTTACGATATTTAGTGCAAGCCAGACGCGGGTAGCAGTAGATGTGTTTTTCTTTCAGGTTGTCGCGCTGCCATCCAGAAAGTTTATTATTTCTGTGTATATTATTGTTGTGTCATATTCATTTATTTTGTTGAAGTGTGTTACAAAATTTTAAACCTTTTGGAGGGGAATAACATTTAGCGAATCAAGTTTAGGCATATTAGAGAACCTAGTTACTTATTTAGAGTTCATAATCACTTGATGGTAGTAACGCGAAGTCAAGCTAGAGCGATGGAAGGCTTTGTAGGCGACAACATTATTGACGATCAATTTGCGCAAATAATGGAATTTCCATCGGAGTCTCAGGACACCGGAAGCGATTCAGTAGGAAATGTAAACACCTCTCTCCAGGAAGTAGTTCCGCCTGGAGAAGGTACAGTGAGTAATGAGAGGGCTAATGAATCGGAGCAGGTTAGGGAACCGGTTCCCAGCACCTCAGCGCAAGTCACATCTGTATCTGACCCGTGTCTCGCGTCACTTTTTCATATGTTAAAAGAAATGGCAGAAAAACAGGAGAAATCATTAAATGACATTTCGAATAAGCTAGAGAAACAAGAAAAGAATCACGAAAAGTCACTTTTAGAAATTTCAAGTAAATTAGAATCTCAAGAAAAGAGGCATGAAAAAACGTTATCGGAATTAGCAAGTAGGCAGGAGAACGCTAGCAGAACCATGCTAGATAAGTTGGAGGCTGTTGAAAAACAGATCACTGACAGTTTCCGGCGTGAAATGATGCAAAACGTGACAGAGCTAGAAGCAAGGATCGATTCCTCAGCGGAAGCTCTGGAATCCAAGATAACAGCATCCTGCCAGGAACTAAAATCATCAGTTGAGGCAACAGAGAATAAAATTAGTGAATTAGAGGCTCACACTGAAAGCAGGATAGGCGAGATATCTGAGGTCCTTGGTTCAAACCTCGCTCAGGTCTCTCGAGATGTCAACCATTTACGTGGTGACATGGAGAGAGTGGGGGAGAATGTAGCCGCCGTTTCTACTGAAATAGATAGAGTAAAAGCTACCGTAGATAGTTCGGTGGGCCACTTACAATCTAAGTTGCGTAGAGCGGAATTGAGATGGGAGGAACAGCTGGAACTGTTAAAGGAGTCGGTGCGAGAAAACAGTTCCAGTTGTCAAAACACAGCCTCTGTCTCGCATGAGAGAATCGAAACGCCGGTCGCTGGACCGAGCCATGCGGGGCAGTTCCCTGAGCTTCCCAGGCGTGAGAACTCAGACGAGCAGGCTGCCCCTCCCCCTCAAAACATAAACAACGTCAGCAGTAGCAATAGTAGTGTTGCGAATTGCCAGGTAGCGTCAGCCTTAGGGCTATTACATCGAGATCTGTCACTTCCTGTTTTTACAGGAGTTGAATCAGAAATACAGGCCCATAATTTTCTAGTAGAGCTAGATAACTATTTCGATTTAACGGGTGTACCAGAAGAGAGACGGTTGGCCTTTTCCTCCCACTGCTTCCGTGGCATCTCACGCCAGTGGATGCAGGTGACTTTGAAGAAATGCGCTAATTACCAAGATCTCGTTAGACATTTCAAGAACGCCTATCTTAGCGAGGAAAAACTTGCTAATCTCCGCGCCTCCATTTTGACGTCACGTTTTGAGACACGGGGAAGCAAGAAACCGACGGAATACCTGTTGGAATTACTGCATACCAACAGTATTCTCGACCCCCCGTTACCTCCCCAGGTACTTTTGCGAGTTCTTCCACGGCAATTGCCATTCTCAATCTATAGATGTATTGTGTCATCTAAACCTCGATCTATAGATGAATTGTTGAACATTGTTGGTGAGCTGCAGTCCACCTATCAGCCACCAAGTAACAACAACAGTAGGAGGGGAATAAATACACTTACTGTAGAAGAAGAAGAAGATGTAGGACGATCTTCCCCCCCCCCACGAAACAGTAGGCCGAGTAACCCCACCAGAGACAGGAGGTTCCACAGGGACAATGGGCCTTATTACAATAGGGGTTCACGAAGAGGCTATGGAAGCAGGAATAACAATAATAGTGGCAATTGGCGTTCGAGAAATTCCAATGGTCAGGAGCGTGACACTGGAGATTCTCGAACGAGAAATCAGGGAAACCGAGGACAACGACGTGGAAGGAATAGGGGTCGTGCACAAACTCGCAATAATAATAATAATAGAAATAGTGACTATGCTGCGGAGGTTAATGAGCTCCGAGTTCATAACGATAGGACTGAACAGTCCTCGAGACAAGTCTCGTCTCGTGGGAATTCACGTGCAAACAGCCCTGGAACTAGTCAACGCCACTGAGAACTGTCCGCATGTTCTCAGAGCGGTGACTTGAATACTGGAGTACTGAATATTCAGGATAAACCGGCGAAATGTATTTCTGAGGATATGCGTAATTGTGTTATTGCATGCAACAATGTTGTAGAAGAAGAAAAAGAAGAAAGTAGTGAGACATTTGTAAAGACTTTAGAGACACTTGAGAATGGGGATTGTGAAACTTGTAGACGTATAATTAGCACGACACATTTCGATCGTGAAGGAAATAACGACATTCGTCAGCCCGAGATCATGCTGTTACAGAAAAATGGGGACAAAATTAGAATAAACAAAAAGTTGTTTGATGAGACGAATGCGATTTTTAGGAACCTTTTAGATAGTTCGACCGAAAAGCTACCCAATAACAATTTAGTAACACTTCCGGAGGTAGAAGTAGGTCTATTTAATAGCAAAATTCTGGCATTATTGGACAGTGGCGCGAGCATCTCGGCTATCTCACTGCAATGTTGGGAAGAAATACGCAAGCGAGACCCCCCACCAGCGTTCATTAAGTCAGCAAATATTAGAGTCAGTTCAGCGTTCGGTCGCGCCGTCGCTTCGATCATCGGCCAAGTATTGTTAGAGTTAGTGATTGCAGAAAAGGAGTACTATACTTCAGCAATAGTAGTGAAAGGGCTGAACCGTGAACTCATTTTGGGTTCACAGTTCTTTGTAGAAAGTAGAGCGATCCTAGATTATGAGAGAAACGTCCTTTCGCTTAACCATCCCCACCATATAGAAGTTTCTTTTCGAGACATCGAAATAGAGGAAGAAGACCTTTTCATAAGAAAATTATCCTGGGAGTTCGAAGAGGATGTGGTTGATTGTGAGAATCCCACACTTAGTAGTATGTGCGTGTCGAGGAGAGGACCGCTGACTACAGAGCAGTTCGAGCGAGCGTCAGCAGGCGGAGGCCACCAGGGAGAGTTGGCTACCCTGCGCAGCCAGTTGGACGATGGGAAGTTCCCAACTGCAGCCGAACTTGCAAACGTCGTTTACTCGCCACAGGAATGGGCGAAGGTTCGAACCCAGGCTACCCCAGAAGAAATCAGAGATCATGTCGAAAAGTATACTGATTTGAGTGGGGAGGAAAAGCAAAAGTTGTACGACGTGCTCTACAAACATCGAAGCATATTTGACGAGAAGCCCGGTACCATTAGGGATTACCAGCATTCCATTGAGGTGACCGATGATCGAACCATGAAGACGAGGATGTATCTTTACCCTCTGTGACCTAGATCCGCCGCTAATAATACGTTTAGTTGATAGATGACGTGGGGATTAGTACCGAAGAATACCACTTCGTTTTAGAGTCCGCTGGTTGAGTGCGAAAGTAGAATGAATTATTGCACCACTGTAATAGAAGAAATTAGCCAGTAAAAATTAAGTTTCCTTGCACGATAGCATAGCGTAGAAAATTGAAGAAATCGATAAGAGCTTGAAGCCGTGGTGAGCTTCGCTCGTGTGTGTGCCTCTCAACCATCATGGTTGATGAGTAAGATAAACGTCAATAAAGTATATTTGAAAATTAAGTCATAGTAGCCCCTCACAAATGAATATCATCAACGCATTTTCGTCGGTTATGCGCAAAGTTCAGTACGCAGTATTCGAGAAAGGATTGCTGTAAGATAAACGATCCTGAGTTGAGAGAAATATTGATGAAGAGAAACGTGTTCCACCTGAAAAAATACGTTCAGCGTGAAACCACGCCTCCTCAGGACACAGCTGACCTGATGACGTAGGAGAAGCAGGAAATAAACACAGCACGTCATACAGGATGGAGAGCAGAAAAGTATACACTTCCAGACGCACCTCCTTACGTCTGGCTTCCAAGAGAGTAGTTGCGCGGAGTGTAATACTACAGTCAATAATGATATAACATAGAGAGATGAATTTCGTATAGAATAATGAATATAAAGTGATTATGACATGTTAGGGATTATTTTTATTTGTTATTAGTGTTTAGTTTATTATCTTATGATTGTTAGGACATATTGATGTGTTTAGGGAAATCTTGTATAAAGTTAGTATATACGGAATATGTATGTGATTTACGTAAAGTAGATTAGTACAACTTCTGAGAAAATGCAACGATTAAGCGATTAACGGTTGCATTTCCTTAGGAGGGGAATAAATGTGAACGTCACATGATCTGGTTATAAGATGATTTGCATATTTAAATTTTTCGTGAAATTATGAATAATATTTCAATTTAATTAGGAATTTGCATATAAAGAATTTTGAGATTTAAATAATTACCAGCGGGAGCATATAACTTTTATTAATATTTCTATGTATATTTATGGTTTATTGTGTTATGTAAATGAATAGTAATGAACAACAGGGCAGGACTTAAGCGAGAAGCAATAAGAATTTGATATTAATTAATATTAACGTCTAAGAAGATAGCGAATTTTGTATGTTGATATGCTAGTTTGCATGGATAGAGGCAGAGAAAGCTTCCCAGAAAAAAAAACTCAAAGAAAGCATGTGTACTTAACGGAGCGTTGGACACCCAAGTTGAGAAGAATTTTGAAATCAATATAACCATCTGAATAAGGATAGAAAACCTATGAGATTCAGATTTTGCTTAGATGTATTGCTAGTTGAATTTCTTAGTGTTGTTATAGGAAGTAGCATACACTATCACTACCGAGACACAAATCCTACGGAGGCAATACTTGAAAAAATCATAAAATTTTTAGCATGTCTATGAGAGAAATCCGAATACAAAGAGGTGTTATTTTTTTTAAACACGCCCATTTTTAGCGTGTTCGACTTTTGAAGCGTCGTTTTGCCAACGGAACATTCTCAGAGAAAGAGAAGTTGACTATTTTAAAATTATTGACGAGTCCACTTGAACTAGAGGGGAAGCTGTCTAGAACGTTGTTTGTAATGGTTCCATGACATCCGCTAGATGTCTCTGTAAAAATATAGTTATCGTCTGCACCGCTGATATGATTTGAATAATAATATGTGTTATGTTATGTAAATAAACTTTCTGGGTGTTCCCGTAGTATTAGACATATGTAGTTCGATATATATATTTTGTTTTGTCAAATTGGCTTGTACTAATACCAGTTTAGGCCGAGTTTGTGGTTGTGGAAGGTATGCAGGGAGACTAACACATACCTTTGTTTTTTTTTTAAATATAACCGAGAAGGCAATACTGTTGCAAAAGAAAAGCGACCTTCCAATCAGTAATATTATGTTGTTTATCATGTGTCAGGCTACTTCAGCCTTATCTAGAGTCATTTTAATTTGTTTGCATTTTGCATAGTTCATTTAATTTGTTTAATTAACATCATTAATTTGTTCAGAAACCAAATCCTTCAATGCATCCGTTTCTGTAATTTATCATATTCAATGTCACTTGTTCAAGCAGTTCCTGGTGTCGCCGATAGGTGGTGTCACCTGACAAAGGTGTTTAAGTAAACATGTCAAGTGACAGAGTTTAAATAATGTTGGTGTTTGTGTTAATATTTCTCGTAATTACGGCACAGTGTGTGTGCGTAACAGATACTAAATTGAAGCTTGATTATTAAGCAAGTTAACAAACATAGTGACAGACAACGATGCCATTGAAGTGATAGACAAAGTGGAAAAGAACATGAACAAGTGTGTTTTTTTTAAGTTATTTAGGTCACTGGAAACTCGCAGGTGAGGGATGCACCTTCACCCCTATTCCAGTGGAGCGGGCTACTTTGGTTCGGCCCAACCCAGCAGTTGAAAGAAACAATGAAACTGCAAAGGAATATAACAGTACTCGGGACAACCAGAGAGTTAGTTATTCCTAAATCGCGAGACAGTGCATATCAAGCACTGCAAGTCGTAATCGTGTTGACCGTCAGCTATTTGGAACTCTTACCATTCAGAGATGTGTGTACAAGAATAGTGCGTTAGTTACACACTGATATTCTGTGCGTGTGTGCTGTAGAATGGGCAATCATAGCTAGTTTACTTTCAGTATTTCCTCGTTTTCTCCGGACTAACATTCTAGTGGTGGAATGGGAGAGTAGGAGATACCGATTATATATATATATAAAAGTGTGTTTTCACAAAAGTGATATGAGACAAAGTGCGACATATATCACCATTTACTAGTGGGAAGAGACAAAGCTTTACATCATATTTCGTAAAGTGCTTCGCACCAGTATCAATTTTGTGCCATGTTTACGTCACACGCTATATCACTTGTTCACGCTACTAACAGTGAAATCAAAAAAAACGAGTAACATTCTTAGTGAAGAAAACACATTGCCGTGTTCTGTAGAAAATCTCCAATGCTATCGTATAGTATAGTTTAATTAAAACCCATTAAATACAAGAACTGAGCTATTTTTGCTTGTATTAAGTAGGCGGGTTTTGTGCAAGAGAACGTCATGAGAACTTTCGTCAAATAACAAATGTATTTTATAGTTGTATCACACCAAGGACTACCCAGTTGAACCGCCTCTGGTGTTTACTGAAATTCCATGGCAGAGGAAACCTGACGGTTAGCAGAACCTAGGAAGAGGATGGTCCACAACTTTGGAAGAAACTCGACCCGGAAGTGCATTCAATCGTGAAACTAGAGACACTTCAAGAAAGAAGAGCGCGGCGTAATGAATACAAAAGTGCACAAACAATAATAATTGCGAGCTCAAAGTGTGAGAAAGAAATATTAAAAGAAATATTTTTTTTTCTTTTTCTCTTCTTTTGCTCAGGTCTCTTAGCGAGACCACGCGCGCGAGTGCTTTTGTAAATATAATTTCTGTGTGCTCTGGAATTACGGAAGTGGTGCATTAAAGCAGGATTACCACTGGAATGTTGACTTCTTTTATTGTTGCAGTTGGCCGCAAGGTAATGTGTTACCCTTTTGTCTTTCTTGTTTGCTTTTCAGGCCAGAAGCTGGGTCTATCAATGGATCGTAATTGCGATGAGAATATTTTGGGTATTTTTCGCATACAGGATGGGTGTTAAAACCATATTAACCTGTAAATTAGAGTGTCATGCTTAACAGGAATCTTATTTTTTTTTCTTTTCAAAATTTTAACTTTTATTCATTCTAAGACTCTACCGACTGACTAAATTCACTAAATTAACTTTGTGGCAGGAGGTTACAGTAATTTAAAGTAAATATCAGTTTAATTATTAAGATTCCTCCCACATTTGCATTTTTGCATATTAATGATTTTAGTAATGTATTCATATTATGCAAACTCACAGTCCTCCGCTCACAATACCGTGACCTCATTGCAAGCAAATCTTCTAATTTCACGTCTTACTGTTGTAGCACTGTCTCAAAAGTGTGTTTCCACTTTTGTGTGTTCAAAAGTGTGTCGTTTTGGTATGAGGTTGAAATCTTGCGAATATGGTGGATGCTCGAGTACTTCCCATCCCCATCGCGTGTTAAGATTCTGCATAAACGCTGTCATATGGGATGTACCATTGCCATGAGTGCATCAAGTAAACGTTCAGGTCGTTTCTCCCAAATAGTCCGATGTAGTCGTCATTGCAGGAAAGTACAGGAGTAGTACAGTGCGTTCACAGTTCGGCCATGTGGCATCATGATCCTGTCATCTAGTGGATTAATTGGGGGATTATTCGAAGAACTCTAGATGCTAGTGTTTCGGGGATTTACGTACAATTGTAATTTTACTTATACTGATTTGTGAGGTTATAATTCGAGGTAAAACACAACGAAATGAACAGTTCTTTCTACTCATTTTTTTGTTCTGTTTTTGATCGGGATATGTATGTTGCTCCAACTTCCTACATGTAACGTTTACATATGTACTAATCTTCCATTCGAATATATATAAAAATTTTTTGCTTCCTTCTGTTTTGTGAAAAGAAAACGTTGTCATGTCTTTTGCGGTGGCCCTCGTGTATGTACACTCATGTCCAAAATTATTGTCGCATATCTATAACTGTCTTCATGTAAGAACATAATTTAATAATGATTTTGCAGGGTACTTTTAATGCTGATACTATGTGTATAATCGGGAAATGTATATTTGTGGTAAATTTCTTAGGAAAAGAATTATAAATACGAAAATTAGAATGAGTAAAACAAAATGCTGCTAAATGGAAAAGAAAATTTTATTTTCGTTTTATTGTTCTTATTTACTGTTCTTTTGACATGAAATTTGCCACATAGGTACATGTCTTTGCCGAATATACACATACTAACATTATAAGAAATACCGGGCGAATTCATTATCAAATTATATTCCTACAACAACATATTTATAGATATGCGACAATCATTTTGGACATGAGTGTACATATGTAAACGTAATATATATACAAGGTGAGTCAAAAGTTCTTGGACACTTGTAATTTGAAGCCGGAAGGGAACAAGTGAAAACTGAGTATGACTACTGATATTGGGTGAGTGGCCGCAACTTTTGGGGTGTATGTCGATCAGGCTGCCGTCTTAAAAGCCGCCATCTTGGATTCAAGTCGATTTTTTAAGTGGGAAAGGGGCATGTGGCATATTAAACATTAGCTCCAGCTCACAAATGCAGTGATGTTTTTTTTTTTTTTTTTTTTTTTGGTCAATATAGGAGGGTTCGCAAGTTGTGAAGGCCAAAATGTTGACAAATTACCTCTCAAGTGCATGCAACAACACAGGTACTATGTAATATTCATCCCGTGCAATGCATAACTGTAGTCAACGCAACCACTCTGACTACACACGAAGGAGAATGTTAGATGAAATTTGGTCACAGGCGTGCTGGATGCGTACCTCAAGGTGTCTCAAATCGCGGATTCACTCAGCATACATAATACAATGCTTAAAATGTCCTTCACGTAAAAATCCAGGGGCGCTCGGTCAGAGGATCTGGGCAGCTACTGCATGGGACAACGGCGACCAATCCACTTTCCTGGAGTTGTGCATCTAACCATTCACGCACACCAACTCCATCATGGTTGGGAGACTCCATAATGGTGAAAATAAGATGGAAAGCTGTCGTCTGTGTTCAGTATGGAAGAAAACACAAGGTCCTGGAGCAGATCAGGTACTATTGCACCGTTAAGGTACTGGTAATGAAAAATGGCCCGATGGTGCGGGTGTTCCGTATGCCACACCACACCGTTACCTTTTCTGGACTGTGTTCTCAACTTAGGTCAACCTTGTTCAAAGTGAAGTACGCCTCATTGCTGAACAGTGTGCCCTTAGGAAACGAGGGATCCCGTTCCTGTTGTCCGTACATGCGCAGCTTGTAAGGATGTCACTGATAGGTGTGCAATATCTGGCTCATGTCGGATTGACTTCCTCCACATTCCAATGACACACGACGGG
The DNA here is from genome assembly GCF_964235325.1 of Thermobia domestica. Lineage (NCBI taxonomy): Eukaryota > Metazoa > Arthropoda > Insecta > Zygentoma > Lepismatidae > Thermobia > Thermobia domestica. The sequence goes on along the minus strand of NC_137471.1, from coordinate 14,876,106 downwards.
TAATGCGTTTAGGACTTTTCACAAACGATGCTATCACCACCGTTCATGTTTCCTCAGTGATGACAGTCTTTGGTCGCCCACTACGTGGCCTATCTTCAACAGAGCCAGTCTCCTGGAATTTGGTGACTACGTGTGCAAACGTGCTGTCCGATACCGATTCTCTGTCTGGGTGCCGTCTGTTGTAGTCATCTGCAATTTCTCGGCAGCTGCGTTCCCTGGATATAAGGATGAGTTCCACCTGCTGTACCTTTGTCAGACCATTTTAGATCACCTGCAAGAAAGCGATTCTGTTAGTGTTAATGTAATCCAGTTTAGATCATCTGTAACAAAGACAGATTATGTCAGTTTCAATGTCATTTTTCACATTTGGGACTTCACAACTATCGAACCATCCAATATTGACCAAAAAATTACACCACTGAATTCGTGAACTCGAGGTTATTTAATATGTCACACGCCTTCTTGCCATTTTAAAAAAATTGACTTGAATCCAAGATGGCGGTCATGATTAACATACACCCCAAAAGTTGAAACCCCTCATACAATATCATTGCCATACTCAGATTTCACTTGTTCCTTTCCGGGTTCTAATTATAAGGGTGTCCAAGAACTTTTGACTCACTCTTAGAGTGATTCAGAAAGTAATGCCTTCAAGCTCATTACTTGGCCAATAGTACAGGAAACATTCTGAACTGTTTATCAATAATGCACTGATGTTTAAGCTATAGAATGTCACTTGTTTCACCTTTCTATCTCTTCTCGTTCCAGAATAATGGATCGATCTATGACATACAGAGATGACGTCCGGTTGAAACTGCGGACTGTCATTGAATTTCTGACTGCGGAAGGTTGTGCGCCCAGGAACATTCATCGCCGGCGACGAGTTGCGAATACACCATTACGACCCATAAATGAAGCGTCACTCGACGGAATACTGCCATATGTCCTCCTCCGCCAAAAAATTCAAAGTTGTCCCATCTGCTGGCAAAGTGTTGTTGACATTGTGCCTCATCCTGCCTATAGTCCGGCTCTTGCAACCTGTGACTTTTGGCTCTTCCCCAATCTTTAGGATCATCTTAAGGGCTAACGCTATAGTTGTAACGCGGAAGTGAAAACAGCAGTTCGGCAAGTGTATCGCCAGCAGCCACCAGAATTCTTCGCCGACAGCATGAAAAACTTTGTTTCGCGTTGGCGCAAGTGTAGTCTTAATCAGCGGTGGACTATGTCGAAAGATCATGCCACCATTTGTAGCTGACACTACAAGCTTTCCACTGATATCTGTATCGGTAACATCTTTCAAACACAAATAAAGGTATCACGTTGGAAGCATCATTTTCTGAATCACCCTCGTATATATTATATTTTCTCATTTGGTTTACTATTATATGCGATTGTAGTTTGTAGACAAAAATGGAAACAGCCAAAAATTCTTATCTATAATAATACACATAATAAGAGGATACCACCACCAGGAACGTAACTACTATGGCGCGAAACTCCGCAGTGCGGGAGGCCCGACATTTCCAAGGGGACCCTTCACCCTAGCCTCCTAATAAGTCGAAAATGAAAAAAATGAAAATTTTGAGTTTTACGTCCCACGGTTATGTCAAAGGAGACGGTGATAATGAGAGATGAATGAAATGGTGGAATGAAGAAAGTGGGAGGAAACGGAAGAACCCAGAGAAAACCCACGCACACGGTGTTTGTCCACCACAAAGTTCACTTGGCGGAGCAGGGTTTGAACCCGGGACCCCAAACACCAGAGGTGAACGCTCTACCACTGAGCAACCGCGGCCCCTCCTAATAAGTCAAATCAACATGCTTTTCAGTTTTGCATTAGTCGGCAATGTTCTACTTCTTCTTTTTCTTTTTTGTTGCTATCTTTGGGAGGGTTGACGTGTAGGTCAATCACACCGCGAACAAAAAGAAGGAAAATTGTTCCGGTCGACTTTTATAGGCTATATATTATCCTTCGATGTGAACTGAAATATTGAACCAGACTAGGAAATTTCGGGTCCTCGGTCGGGAAATTTTGAGTTGGGAATCTGACAATATTGCAGCTGTGACAAGTGGATGAAACAGTAAAGCCAGACTGTGTTCAGAAAAACATTAATTACGTATATGGTGTGTTGTTAAGGCGGGGGCCCTGGGTATTTTCTTGCGGGGGAGGGCTATAAAACGTAGCTACGCCATTGCCATGCACTCATAATCAGCGGTGAGTCTACGAGTCTACAATATTTCCACCAACCCGAATTTTGTGTCATGGGTGTAGATATGAATAAAGAGCACAAAAAATAGCGAATTCATAACCATATACTCTAGATCAGTGATGGGTAAATGACTGCCCGTGGGTTAAATCTGGCCCACAAAAATATATGATTTTGTTTTCACTTCGTGCATATGAAGACGATTGTAACTGGCTACTATAATATTCCTAAAACGAGATTTGACGTTTAACTGTCAAAATAGTTTCTTTCATCTTTTGGTTATGAAGCCTATTATGTAAGATAGAGTAATTGGTAACGAGTTTTATATGTATGTTGATTTCACAGAGTTACTCTCAAATGCCCGTAGTCCTAATTGCTTTACGCACGGAATAGAACAAAGGTTCGCAAAATGTATTACCCACATTCAACCAACAGTTGCTTCATAGAAGAGGTAGGTGAAAGAAAATTAAAAATGGCCCCCCAGTATGGTTCTTAGTTTGTCTTGGTCTGCAGTACATTATAAAAATTATCAATCACTGCTGTAGATGTATTAATTTTAATACCTTTAGAAATATCGTTTTTAATATGTTAGGCTCGACCGGAATTACGCTCGACAATCCAAGCTAGCAGACAGCGCTCTCCACGATACCACTTCATGCATATGCAGCCATCTCTGTAGAACTGGTGGAGCAAAGTGATCCAGAAAGATGAACGTCAACCATTCAAAATACTAATGACAGTGTTTATACTTCCATCGTAATATAAAGCATTTTTGATTTTGTGTCAATCGAAGACGACCTAAAGATGCAGGATCTTTTAGTCATGCATTCGATAGACGTGGTCAATTCGTCAATGCACACAAGCTCGATACCGTGACCCAAAGTTGAACTACTGTAACTCTGAAGATGACACTGTATTGTATTCTGCTTATGGTGGCGTTGGTCGACCCTGCCCATTGCTTCTACATAACGTATCGTTGTCATGGCGGAATGGCCTGTAGACTCACCAGTTTTGCGGTATGAAAAGTTACCTTCCCATACAGTGGCCAGAAGCTTCGTTCGAACTCACTTTTGTTTATATTTCACCCCTCGACGTTGAAGAGGCATGATAACACTTGGGCACGCGTTTGTTCTTTGCTTATCTAAGCTTGAGTATGGAGGGCTGCGTAACTCGCTGTCCTCTCGCAGTAGTATTGTGATCACCAAGTTGAGGGCGCTGCAGGGCCAACCGCATGCACCATTGCGCTGAAATTGTAATCGCATGTTTGTCATATACTGCCGTAAAAATTTTGTGATTTTAAACGTATTCCCGTCATTGCTTCCTCGTATTGCGATTTTCGGAAAGATCATAGTACATAGTAATTGAAGGTTATTGGATTGGCTTTTCAGTCATTGTGTTTATTACTATAGCCAATGGCGTATTTAGGGGGCGCCTTCCGGGTTTAAGCCCCCCCCCCTCCCCGAAATCTTACTTACTATAGTAAAGTATATGAAATATCTTGCAGAATTTTCACATTTTCAGGCAAAGCTCCCCCAAAAGTTAGTAAAGCCCTCCCCGAAACAAAATCGTAAATACGCCACTGACTATAGCAGTAGGATATTATCTTAACATTTTTGTTCTTGACTTTTTTTTTTAAGATTTCACCTAGTGAACTTGAAGAGCTTCTCCAAAAGCATCCTTCCGTAGTGTCAGCAGGTGTTTTAGGTGTCCCACATCCTGAATGCACTGCTCTTCCTCGTGCATATGTAGTGAAGAAACAGGGACATAACATTACAGCAACGGAATTAGAAAAATATGTTGAAGGTAAATAATATTTTGTTTATACCAGTTATTGATCTTTCTGTACATTCTCGCCAACATATTACAGTAAGCTTAAGTGCTTTACATGAGTGTTGTATGTTTGTTTTAAATAAGGAAGTATTCATTTCTTCTCTTTGTAACAACCTCAAATTTTAATATTTTTATTTGTCTGATTTCATCTTCAAATAGGCTTAGCCTAAATGACTCATCTGGTTTCAAAGCACTACTTAATGGCAAGTACAAGCATATGTCGTACAGAGACGGGTGAAACATGAAAAGATAGATACGCTCGCCAAGTTTAAAAAGTTCGCTTCGTGGTACGGTAGATGGCAACCCTGTAACGCCACTCTGCAGGATGATGGCAATGCAGGAGAAGAGTTTTTGTGTGTTTGAATATGTGAAGTGTTCGTCGGTTACGAGCGTTCAGCGTCCGTTCATTCGTACGCAAATACGGGAAAGCTGCAACTAGTCGCCAAACCATTGTACGCTGGCTTGGCCAGATTCGTGATACTGGTTGTTTGTGTAAAGGGAGAGGCACGGGACGACCGCGTGTGTCAGAGAAAATCGTGGAGCGCGTAAGACAGAGCTTTATGTGCAGCCCCGAAAAATCAACTGTTCGTGCAAGCCGTGAAACTGAATATTCCGCAGAAAACAGTGCGAAATGTTTTGCGGCGGTGTTTTCATTTCAAACCCTACCGTTGCAACCAGGGGTAAAAGTGGGTCTGAAAAGGTAGGAGGACGGTAGGTAGCGTCTTGACGTCACGCCCATTGTAATTTTTGTCCATTGTAATTTTTAGGAACTAGGGGAACGCCGTACATATTTTTGGAGGTAGGGGACGGCGTACCCAGCGTTCCCCCGCAATTGTACCCCTGGTTGCAACTGTTACAACATTTGACTCCAGATTTTTTAGGAGGATCATGAAGAGAACAGAATCTAAATAGACTTTAGTCGTTAGGAAATAAATGAATACAAATAAACTAATTTCGAGGTTGTTTTTTCTCGTGATCCCATGAGTGGATATATTTAAAGATAGTATTACTGAATTCCGTGACCTCAAGTTAGTAGAAAAGGCGCAATTAGAAGTTTATCCAAGTAGCTACTTTACTACCATTTCAATGAGCATTTGTTCTTCCTGTACTAACACACGAAATCAGTTCTGATATAGGATAAAGAAATTTGCATTTCAGCTACGCGATAAAGCAACATAGAATTAACAACTAAAGGAAGCATTTGTAGACAGCGAGAAGAAACAATAAATCTCTTCCGCTATAGGGAAACACATACCAAACAATATTCTGTAGAAGGAAATACTAGGTGCACACCTAAAGTACGTATCGTTTCGCTCTAATTTACAGGAACCAGGAACTGACCTGTTTCTGTTTCTTAACAAAATCTCCCTGTTTATTGATACACAGTTGTTATCGCTCCGTCCATTTTGTATAGCATGTGCATAATCATCTCTGTGGGTTGTTTCAGATACTGGAAATAGAAATTCCTGGGGATGATCTACTACCAAAATGGCGTTCACCAGGAGAATCCTTGAGGTTTAGGAACAGCCAGAAGTCACTCGGAACTAAAGTAGGGTGCGTGTGGCAGAAGTGTAATACCATGGTCAGCACCATATAGCACCTTCTCATTGGATATCACCTGAAGCATTTTTAGGGGATCTGTGTTTCCACTGCATCGACTGCCTTTTTGTTTTCAGATTGAATAATGGAATCTGTGATTCATACATTGTCACAATACTTTCCAAAAGAATTACATACCGTTCTTCTGTAACATGCCAAATTTGCAACACTTGATCAAATCCTTGCCTCTTTATACTTGTCATTAAGCATTCATGGAACCCAGGGAGAAGAAACCCTCCGTAGTCCGGTTCGTTTGTAATTATTCGTCCTAATGATACCATTATTAGCTCCAGTGTATCACAATTCTCTTGCATGATAATACACCTATCTTCCATGACGAAAGTTTCAATACGACCAATATTAGCGTCAGTTGATGCAGTTTTTAGATATTCAGTCCTCTGCTTATCTTACACACTCCTTTGCCTGGGTTTGAACTCACGCACCCACTTTCTAAAAGTGCTTTTTCCAAGAGCAATATCACCACACATACATTCTCTCCATTGGCGATGAACATCTTTTGCACAACGTCCAACTGCGGTAAGGAATTCCATTTTTACTCGTTGTTCCACAACCAAAAATTCCATATCCCCAACCAGGATCAGAAACATGTCTTACTTGTTCAGGCAATATGACTCAACTGCTGCCATCTAATAAACAAAACGTACACTGCTTAGATAGCAAGAATGGAAGTCTCTAACACAGCAGTTGTTGTCCTGAATGACAAAAAATATCGACTTCAGAACAAAACAACACGTATTTTTCGTGTGCATCTCGTACATAGTAAGATTATCCATGGCTTTGGATTGATTATTTTAACAAAAGAAACACTGACCAAAGCTTAGAACCCACTTTATTTTAAATTATAATTTGTAACGGTTTCGGAGATCTAACATATCCTTTTCGATAGTGTCTGAAGAAGTTATATGTTAGATATCCGAAACCGTTACAAATTATAATTTAAAATAAAGTGGGTTTTAAGCTTTGGTCAGTGTTTCTTTTGTTAAAATCTCGTACATCTAAAATATTTGTGTACCACTTTACTTTAACCTAACTTAACCTACTACTTATCTAACTTAACCTAAGTTCCTCGATAAGTATACGTGCAAAAGATTCCGATTAGTTAGTTTTGGTTATTTTACACCATTAATATAATGAACATTCTAATATATAATCGTATAAAAGATTGTAATTACTTCGGTTTCGCTATCTCCAACATAAACATGACCAACATTTTGATAAATATGCCCTGCAGAAAATTTTAATTAGTTAGTTTTGGCTACTTTCAACATTATTGTAACATTAATATAACATTAAGTTGGTTCTCCTACCTAGAAAATTTTTTACAATGTTGCCCTAAATCAGATATAATAAGAAATAATTCTTCAGATGTACAGATAATGATTATTATTTATTAATTTATTTATTTATAATTTATTTACAGAGAGAGTGCCAGACTTCAAACGCTTACGTGGAGGAGTCATTTTCGTCGACAGCCTGCCATTTACAAAGACTGGAAAACTTTCACGACCTGGTCTCAAAGAATTTTTGAAACAAGATGGTGTCAAATAAATTTTGTATTTTTTGTCTTAGATCACAGTGCAAAAAAGTTTAAATGGACTTTCACTGTTAAAAGGAAATATAGTGAAAGATTAAGAACAATGGTGTACAAATGTCAAAAGCTAGAAAAATAAAACCTTTGTACTACCAGCCTGTAAAGCAGTTATCGTTTGTTATTTATTGCAATTGTTGCTGATCAGTTATCCTTAAATATTAAATTTTCCGGTCTCAGTTATTACTTCCAGTTTATTATTAACCCTTAACGCACCAAGATTAAATCGTCAACGTTATTTACCAAGCTGGGGTCCTCACATATTATTTTAATTTCTCAACTTTTTTTTTTTTTGGTATTTTTTAAAGAACGTATCATTAATCTAATTATATAGCAGATATCCCAAAAGGACGCAGAGCACATATAAAAATCGAGAGTAAATTGGTTCTTATAGTTGCAGCAGTATCAGTAAAAATAACCTTCTGGTGTCCTTAAAGGACTCCATTTGGTGTGTTAAGGGTTAAAAGGAGCATTCTTTTCTGAAAACTTTAAAATAAAAAGCTTTGAGATAATCTATGCATTCAACTGGGCTAACACTATCCTTCCTAGGGCTTCATTCTATATTGGTCATTGCAAAATTTGCAAATCACAAGGCAAAACCTACAAGAAACAGTTATAATTACTGTAATGATTCTCGTAAACTAAAACGCAAATTTTGAGTTAAGTTGACGCAAAAACGTTACATATATATAGTTTTTTTCTTATTTATGAAAGTTGCAGGCTTGCAGCTTCTTTTCAGTTTCATAGATGTTTAAAAGACATACACTATGTGATCAAAAGTATCCGGACACCCCCAACAACATACGTTTTTTCATATTAGGAGCATTGTGCTGCCATCTACTGCCAGGTACTCATTATCAGCGACCTCAGTAGTCATTAGACATCATGAGAAAGTAGAATGGAGCGCTCCGCGGAACTCACGGACTTCGAACGTGGTCAGCTTATTGGGTGTCACTTGTGTCAGAAGTCTGTACGCGAGATTTCCACACTGCTAATCATCCCTAGGTCCACTGTGTCTGATGTGATAGTGAAGTAGAAACGTGAAGGGACATGTACAACACAAAAGCGTACAGGCCGACCTTGTCTGTTGACTGACGGAGACCACCGACAGTTGAAGAGGGTCGTAAAGTGTAATAGGTAGACATCTATCCAGACCATCAGACAGGAATTCCAAACTGCATCAGGATTCACGCCAAGTTTTATGACAGTTAGGCGTGAGGTGAGAAAACTTTGATTTCATTGTCGAGCGGCTGCTCATAAGCCACACATTACGCAGGTAAATGCCAAACGACACCTCGCTTGGTGTAAGGAGCGTAAACATTGGGCGATTGAACAGTGGAAAAACGTTTTGTGGAGTGACGAATCACGGTACACAATGTGGCGATCCGATGTTAGCGTGTGGGTATTGCGAATGCCCGGTGAACGTCATCTGTCAGCGTGTGTAGTGCCAACAGTAAAATTCGGAGGTGGTGGTGATATGGTGTGGTCATGTTTTTCTTGGAGGGGCTTGCACCCCTTGTTGTTTTGCGTGGCACTCTCACAGCGCAGGCCTACATTGATGTTTTAAGCACCTTCTTGCTTCCCACTGTTGAAGAGCAATTCGGGGATGGCGATTGCATCTTTCAACACGATCGAGCACCTGTTCATACTGCACGACCTGTGGCGGAGTGGTTACACGACCATAACATCCCTGTAATGAACTGGGCTGCACAGAGTCCTGACTTGAATCCTATAGAACACCTTTGGGATGTTTTGGAACGTAGACTTCGTGCCAGGCCTCACCGACCTACATCGATACCTCTCCTCAGTTCAGCACTCTGTGAAGAATGGGCTGCCATTCCCCAAGAAACCTTCCAGCAGCTTATTGAAAGTATACCTGCGAGAGTGGAAGCTGTCATCAAGGCTAAAGGTGGGCCAACACCATATTGAATTCCAGCAGTATCGATGGAGGGCGCCACGAATTTCTAAGTCATTTTCAGCCAGGTGTCCGGATACTTTTGATCACATAGTGTATATGTGTATTGCCCAGCCTTACTGGGGTTTGATTCCTTCTGTAGTCGAATCTCGGTTCCACCGAACATGCCATAGAAGTGAGAATTCGTCCACTGGATTGGCCTAAATGTTATGTCGCCTCCTACTTCACTACAGGACCCACTTTTCTCCCACGTACTCCAGGGCTTTAGAGAAAGTTAAGCCTTGAAAGTGGGATATAAAGAAAATGTTATTAACATCAAAGAAAACTATTCGTTTCAGAATATTTCTGAGCTATTGCAATGCTATAAAAGAAATCACATTAATGCAGTTTGAATGGAATAGCCTAACTGACTATGTCTCAAAAGTAAGTAAAATTGTTTCAGATATCTAAAAATTGAGTTGGTAAATGACTCAATTTTTGACTTCAATAAAAAGGTTATTATTATTATTATTATTATTATTATTATTATTATTATTATTATTATTATTATTATTATTATTATTATTAATAATAATAATAATAATAATAATAATAATAATAAGAAGAAGAAGAAGAAGAAGAAGAAGAAGAAGATTTGAATGATATGGATAAATGCTGCCTGTGATGGTCAATTCAGCTGTCTCTCAAAATACTGATAGTATCGAGACAAATATAAACATAATTTACTGATTTGGAAGAGGTTAGGGAGCTAAGGCTGTTTTGCATCAATAACAACAGCTACAGAGGAATTTAGTAACAATTTCCAACCAAAATATATTAAAAAAAAAACTACACAACAGGAATATTCTTGTCATTTTGTTGTAGAATGTTAATTAGAGTAACGTTGAACATTGTATATAATAACAAATACATTCTTGGAATCTTAAGAATTTCACTATCTAATATGAAGAGAAACTGAATCTGTTACTCTGCTTAACGATATTCTCTGCTTTTCTGAGCAGTTTCGTAATTTTTAGTAAGCATTTTGTAATTGGTTTGAACTCATTTTATCACAAGAATATTATCAAAACCATTTACTTTGGACTTTTACAATAAAAGGTACTATAAAAATATTTTTTCAGAGGCTACTGAACTGAATTTTCTTTTATCTGATTTTCATTAAGTAGCACAGTGAAGAACAGCTGACGGAATTACACGCAAAAATGATTTATCACGAACAAATATTGACATTTCAAAAATATTAAAAAGACAAAAAAAAAATCATAAAAATAGGAAAGTATTTGAGTTATTTCGAGGTGATTAATGTTTTCGAATTACTATGCAGTCATGACTTCCTGAAGCTAAAGCTCGACATGGAGGAATAGAACAGAAGTGAACTTATGAAATTTAGAATAGGTAAATTTGCATAAGCATTCATCATATGAGTAAATACACATCTATACATATTTAACACATGAAATAATAATCAATTATACACATATATATTCTATGTCAACTAATTTTAGTTTTGACTGCAATAATACCGGTATATGTATGTTACTCTTGGTACCTTCTTAGTAAGGCAAAACATACATTTTTTGCCAATTTATATTACGTATATTGTCGACTTTTCTTTAACAAAAAGTATTTACGTCGATCCCAAGAGTTTCAGTATTCACGCACTACCCTGTCTTATTTTTGCGCGCTACTCTAGCCAGCTTTAGAAATTGGTCATGTAAAATGTATAGAAAATTTTGTAAAGAGAACAGAACCCAACCAACCCCTGAGGGCCTTCTAATCCGTTCCTATTATTATTATTATTATTATTATTATTATTATTATTATTATTATTATTATTATTACTTCTACTACTAGTAGTAGTAGTAGTACTTTTACTATGGATCCGTATAGTAAAACTGCAAACTTTTTTTAATGATAAAAGTTTTATGAAAATTTAAAAAAGTAAAAAAAAAAACTTTGCTTGGGCAGGGTTTGAACTCACGCTAAAAACGATTCTCATTACTAGCATATTGTGTTAGCACGCTCGGCTGTGAGGGCTGGCAACAGTTGGTCTTTATTTTCCGCTATATGTAGGTCATGACTCTTGATGTCTTATCTGTATCGGCCAATAAGATAAGAGGATATCTGAAACTCTTGGGATCCGCGAAAATGCTAATAAAAATCTAATTGTGACCTGTATTTATCCATGGACTTTTGTATACTTAACACTGGTAATAGAAACTAACGTTAGACTTCTCTAGAACTTAAAAACAATTATTTAAAAGACATCTGGTATGATGCCTGATAATTACATAAGTCATAGAAACCAAATGCTATTATGGTTGTCACAAGATTCAATAAATTGACAATTGTATTATTTTTATACATAACCTTAGTATATTAATAGCATCATTATCAATCATATGAGTAATAAACAAAGGAAGTGATTTTACAATGTTTGTAATTATTAACCTATAAGTAGTCTCACTTTGCGGAATACATGTCTAATATTTGAAATTATGATCACTAACAATCTTAAATTATTAGAACATAAATGTAAGTAACAGGTTAATGCAATAAACACGAATTTTAGAAAACCTAAAAATGGATCAAAAGATTGCGATCTTGGCCAATAATTAGTTTTGGATCAGGGGCCACAACATTTTTGAATGGCCCCTAAATCCAGTTTTCGTATTTTCTACGGAATAAGCACATCATATTGAGTTAAGTGATGGTTTGGGTTTGGCTACACTGTATGTAGTTCTTCAGATAAAAGGCGTACAAAAAAAATTTGATTGAAATATATTTTAGTTTTTGGATCAGGGCCACAAAAATTTTGAATGGCCCCTAAATCCAGTTTTTGTATTTTCTACATAATAAGCACATCATACTGAGTTAGGTGATAGTTTGGGTTTGGCTACACTGTATGTAGTTCTCCAGATATAAGGCGTACATTTTTTTTTATTGAATGAAATATATTAGATCATCGATGAGGGCTCACAAAATTTTTGAATGGACCCTAAATCGAGTTTTTCGTATTTTCTAGGGAATAAGCACATTATACTGAGTTAAGTGATAATTTGAGTTTGGCTATACTACATGTACTGTAGTTCTCCAGATATAAGGCGTACAGGAAAATTTTTGATTGAACGAAATTGGATATTTTGATATATTGGATTGAAGTATATTGGATAGAGAATAAGAAGTACTCTAGTAAATTTTGTAGTAATTAATTATAGAAAATCTTAACTTTTCATTCGTCTGGTGGACGGAGACTCACACAATTATTACTCTCAGTTGTTCCGATGTAATCACGGAATTAGCCAGTCTAGTGGATGTAGGGTTGCCATATTACCCGATTTTAGCGGGTACCACCCGATTTTTAGGTCCTATATTCGTGCCCCACTTAATAATCTCTTAATCACGAAAAACCACCCGCTTTTTTGGATTGGACAAAAATCTAAGACGACTTTGTTGATAAAGTGTTGTCATATTCAACGTAAACCACTACATCTCTGTGTCAATCTCAATCACGATTGAATGAATTTGGACTCGCGCTCAGGCTCAGGCTGTGAGCAATTTCCCCAGTGCGCGTGCACAGAGCCGTTTGCTAATAAGAAATTTGCCCTAATGCATAGTGGTTTTCTTTGTGTAGTTCATATGTTTTTAATGTAATACACTGGAGGTTCTATACAAATGAATATTCGCTTGTGGATGTTATGACAAACATACTTAAATTATTCATGACTTCGTAAATTACAAGAATGCTCAAGGACAATTTCGAATGTAAGTTTAAAGACTCGTATAGGAGCGAATCTACGTTTGTTCGGCAGTGCAGAACTCAGTTTGAAGCAGAATGTACCGTGAACAATATCTACTTTTTTTTTTTTTTTTTTTTTTTTTTTTGTAAATTACTTTACAATTCGAGACTCACATTTGTTGAACTTAATAAAACATTAAAGGTTGAGTTGAGTTGATTTTAGTTTAGCGTCCCTTTTAGCAGCGAGGCTATATGAGACGTGGACCTACTGATTAATGTGGAATCCGATCCACATGAGCTCCCGCCGGGAAAACATTAAAGGTAACAACTAAATTTGCTTTACTTTAATTTCGTTAGAAAAGTACATTGGAAGTGCCACTTGACAAAGAAATCACTTAAAAAAATGGTCCGAAGGATCCCAGGTCAGTATTTGTAATACACAAGTTCACATCAGTACTTACGGTTTAGAATTCCCCGCTTTTCTAATTTTAAAATATGGCAACCCTAAGTGGATGAGATGTGCCAAAATGCTTCTGGTATTACATTGAAGGGAGAATATAGATACTTTCCTAACCTTGTGTATTGTATGTGAACTTTCTCACATTGTTTTCACTTATTGTTCACTGCAGCATTAAACATCAAACACACCTTTTTGAGGTTTCATTATGAAGTTATTTATGTCACTCCTTTGGAATATGCAGGCTGGCTCCTTACTTTTCCGTACTGTTTCCAACAAGTATTGAACTGCCCTTGTTTGTACTCGTATCAGTACTACTTTCTTGAGGAACTTAAATCGCTGTACTCGTATCAATACTACTTTCTTGAGGAACTTAAATCGCTGTACTCGTATCAGTACTACTTTCTTGATGAACTTATTGAACTTATTTGAATTTAAACAGCATCGGAAGTGTCACTGTTTACCACAGCGACACCCAAAACTATAGATTCCATTTTAATATAGGTCGTTTTCGATCATTTTTAAATATCTGTCCCCTTCCCCTTCCCTAAACTGTACCATCAAAGTGATATGACAGAAACCATCTCAGGTCCGATCCTCATCTATGTTGAAAATGAGATCGAGTTCGGTCAGGTGGTTCAAGAGTTATTAAATTTTATTTATTTTTGTACATTTTCCATCCTCTTCCCCCTTCCCCAAGTTCTACCGTCAAAGTGAGTTGATAAAAACCACCACAAGTCCGAACCTCAACTATGTTGAACGTTCCACCATCGAAATGAAACAAACTGTAAAAAACTTTCCAGGACTGAATCTGATACGTGTTAAAAATTTGATAGAGATCGGTTCAAGAGTTATTAAGTTTTATTTATTATCTTATAACTCCCCGTTCTCCCAATCCCTAAGTTTTACCGTGAAAGTGAAATGATGAAAACACACCCAGGCCGAAACCTTACCTATGTTGAAAATTTGATCGAGATCGGTCGGGTGGTTCAAGGATTAGTAGTCACAAAATAGTAACTTTCAATTTTATAATATAGATTTGTTGTAGTATAATATTATGTCACTCAATCCTCGATGTGCCGTATACCTGAGGAGGCTAAAAGTTATATTAATAAACAATTATTCAACGTACAAGCATCCGTCCATGAAATCAAACTTGCGATCACATGTACTAAGTTTTTGTCAATGTCATGAAAATGTTATTTCGATATTAATTTTATGAGAACACATTAAAAATTTCCAACGGATGCTTGAGTTCGGAGGGCCATACCCATGTAGTCGACACCTATGATGTACGGTATTACCGATGTTCAATACTACATTTCTCTTTAGTTTTGGAGAGCTCCTCCGTGGCTAAGCGGTTAGCGTACGCGCCTTCGGCGTGGGAGGCCCGGTTGATTGATTGATTTTTAGTTTAGCGTCCCTTTCAGCAGCGAGGCTATATGAGACGTGGACCTACTGATTAACGTGGAATCCGAACCATATGAGCTCCCGCCGGGAATCGAACCCGGGCCTCCCACGAGCTCCTTCGTGGCTAAGCGGTTAGCGTACGCGCCTTTGGCCGTAGATCAGTTAATCATTAGGTCCACGTCTCATATAGCCTCGCTGCTGAAAGGGACGCTAAACTAAAATCAACTCAACTCTTTAGTTTTGGAAGAAGAATACCACTAATATGCTTTGAAATGAAATTAAGTTTCTAGTTTAACGTCCCACGATTATGCATCAAGGGTAAGGGAGACGGTAATGATGAGAAATGGCTAAAATGGTAGAATGAAGAAAGTAGAAGGAAATAGAAAAACACTGAGAAAATCCACGCACACAGTGTTTGTCCACCAAAAAAGCTCACATGGCGCAAGATGAGGTGTGGTTTGAAAACGAGCAATACCTACAGAAAACGCGAACAACCAATTCAGAAAACGACATACTGTAACTATATGTTATAGGGGCAGATCTACTCACACGGATTGCATAAAATACTGGGAACACATTCACCCCAGCAGCATTTTTACTGAAGCCAAGAAATCCATCTCCTTCTTTTTTACATTCTATATAAAAAAAATCAAGTAGTGTCGGTACTTGTGCAAGACTCTTGCGCAAGAGTCTTGGTCTTGGTCTTGGTCTTGCACCCTTGGTCTTGGTCTTGGTCTTGCATCGGGATTCCTGGTCTTGGTCTTGCATGCAATACTCTTGCAAAAATTGCAAGACCAAACTCTTGCGCTCATCACTAGTAGCAGTACTACTTTCTTGAGGAACTTCAATCGCTGTACTCGTAGCAGTACTACTTTCTTGAGGAACTTCAATCGCTGTACTCGTAGCAGTACTACATTCTTGAGGAACTTAAATCTCTGTATTCGTATCAGTACTACTTTCATGAGGAACTTAAATCGCTGTACTCGTAGCAGTACTACTTTCTTGAGGAACTTATATCGCTGCACTCGTATCAGTACTCCTTTCTTAAGGAACTTAAATCGCTGCACTCGTATCAGTACTACTTTCTTGAGGAACTTAAATCGCTGTACTCGCAGCAGTACTACTTTCTTGAGGAAGTTCAATCGCTGTACTCGTGGCAGTACTACTTTCTTGAGGAACTTAAATCGCTGTACTCGTAGCAGTACTACTTTCTTGAGGAACTTTAAAAAAAATGAAATGAAATCTTTAAGTTTTACGTCCCACGGTTATGCCGGTTAGGCTAAAGGAGACGGTGATGGTGAGAGATGAGTGAAATGGTGGAATGAAGAAAGTGGGAGGAAACGGGAGAACCCCGAGAAAACCCAAGAGCACGGTGCTTGTCCACCACAAAGTTCACACGGCGCGAGCTGGGATAGAACCAGGGACCCCAAGCACCGGAGGTGAACGCTCTACCACTGAGCCATCGCTTCCTTGAGGAACTTAAATCGCTGCACTCGTATCTGTATTACTTTCTTGAGGAACTTAAATCGCTGTACTTGTATCAGTACAACTTTCTTGAGGAACTTTAATTGAATCGCTGCACTCGTATCAGTACTACTTTCTTAAGGAACTTAAATCGCTGCACTCATATCAGTATTACTTTCTTGAGGAACTTCAATCGCTGTACTCGTAGCAGTACTACTTTCTTGAGGAACTTCAATC
Organism: Thermobia domestica; assembly: GCF_964235325.1. Classification (NCBI taxonomy): domain Eukaryota; kingdom Metazoa; phylum Arthropoda; class Insecta; order Zygentoma; family Lepismatidae; genus Thermobia; species Thermobia domestica. Next base: position 14,859,639 of record NC_137471.1, on the reverse strand, counting down.
GCTGTACTCGTAGCAGTACTACTTTCTTTAGAAACTTAAATCGCTGCACTATCTTAACGATCTACACACGGAAACATGAAAAAACAAACTTTAATGCTCCATAGCTCCAAAACTATAGTACTTACCGTAGTTGGGTCAAGCCTTCACTTAGGAACTAATATATGCCCTACCCAACTATCCATGTTTCAGAATCTTGTGGTACTTCTCCAACAGTTTTTATAGAGGGAATTTGGCTACGGGTATATAATCTGAAGTAGTCGTCAACTACCTCTATAAAAATTTAAAGTTCAGTTTTTTCATGTTTTCGACAGCCTATAACTCCGAAAGAAAGCATATGTGCACCCCGGTTGGTCTATACTTTTTGCCCTATCTTGGTGTCAGGAATCAGCTCCCCAATGTTGTTGGTTTTGTTTTGAAACGCCCTGATATATATATATATATATATATATATATATATATATATATATATATATATATATATATATATATATATATATATATATATATGGGGGGGGGGGTATTTTCCAGCATAATTGTGGAACGCCTGGATCAATTTCAACCAAACTTGGTACAGGTGTGAATTATAATCTGCAAAAATTTACTGTGGGGTATAACGCCCCTAGTACACCTAGGGGATTTGGAAAAGGAATGTGTAAAATGATTAGAAAATATGAATATTAGTGTCGAATCCCTATTTTTGGGGGATAGCCAAGCTGTTTTGTGACAGTCTCGTTGACAAGCAAGAAAGATAGAAAATATCAACTGGTCCTGAAATCTTTCTTATTTATTTATTTCACTGATATTATTGTTATTTATTTATTTTATTTATTTACATTCAAGTATATTGCATAAACCTTTCTCCTCGTGCAAAGAACGGGGATTTCAGGTAATAAATAACAAAGATCGTGACATCGAGGATCACAAATGTAACATACTGTATCTAGGCAGAATACATTTTAAATATCAGTATACTACAAGGGAACTTGAACCACGTCAGCTCTCGCTGTCTATGCCACTGCGTGTGCACATTTTACCTAGAACAGCGTTTCCCAACCTTTTTCAACTTGCGGCACACTCCAGGTGTTACTTGGATTCTCGCGGCACACTTATAGATATTATTTGTAAATATAAAACACAGTGGTATTTTTTCTGCGATTATTGATTTCCTTCTCACAGAGAAGAAAGCTCTATCACTGGGTTTTCCCCGTGGTAAATCATTATGCTTATTTTTATTCTAATTTAAAAATAGAAAACAATTGCAATGAAAAATTGGACTCAGGTTTTTAAAAATACCCTTTTTTTTAAAAAAAAAAAACTGTACTCAACCTTTTACTAAGAAGAAAGATCACTAAATAACGAAGGAAAAAACAAATCTAATAGTCTGCAACAATAAAGAAGCAATAATGGTCATAACAATGATAACCAATTTTTTTTCAACATTAGAAATGAACAGAACAGTAACCCGGTATGAAACTTAGAATTGTAGATTCACAGTAATGTGAAATACAAATATACATTTTGCCCTATGTTTTGCAATTTGATTGCTATAAAATTAATATTAATAATTTTGTTTCGATTCCTCGCGGCACACCAGCGGTCCATTCACGGCACACCGGTTGGGAAACGCTGGCCTAGAAAATAATTTTTCAGTTTAACGTCCCACGATTATGCTCTTTAAATCAAGGGAGACGGATGACTAAGGTAAATGAAAGATGATGGAAGAATTGGTGGAATGAGAACGCTGGAGAAAACGGGAGTACCCCGAGAAAACCCACGGTCGATGTTGTGCACCACACACTTACTTGGTCGGGGCTCGAACCAGGGACTCCACGTACCAGAAATAAGCACTCTACACTGAGTCACCATGCCTTCCTTATACAATCCATTTTTAATATCAACCTCACCAACTTCCGCTCTCTACGCCACTGCATGTGAACATTCCGCCTAGAGCTTCCCTTAAGCTTACTGTTAAAAAAAGTATAAATAAAAGGACGATATTAATATTACCCAGATGCGGGAGAGACCCGTTAAGAACTCAATCTGTTTCTGTACGATTTTACCCAGTTGCGGGAAAGACCCGTTCGGAACTGAAATCTTCGTTCTGTGTCATTCGTCCAAGCGAACGACTTAAATAAAAAAGTAGTGTAATGGGTGTCCGAATCAGCACTGAACCGTAGCAGGCGATAAGCGAACAAAGACACGTGATTCACAGCAACTTTGGCTACAAAAGCATAAACATTAAAGGGCAAAAGGATTATACGATACTTACAGAAGAATTCTCGTGTGTTTGTAGCTGTCAATAGTGTTTCGGGGTTTTTAAAGAGAAGCATTTCACGGAATGGAATCTACTAAACAAGTAAGTATTCAAAACTTACTGATCAGCGGATTTTGTGCACTTTAAAGCTAGGAAAGAAAGCTTTAACTTATGATAATATAAATTAAAAGAGTTCAGAGTCACACTTCGGTATCTCTACTTTCAAAATAGAGAATTTAAACCACGCCACAGACATTGTATATATATGGCCAATACTATTGGCAGTGGTATAGCCAGCAAGTTGTTCTAGGGGGGACTGATCACTTTTTCTTCAGGAGGAGCTGACATTTTACGTAATAAAAGCCAACCAAGAGTCTTGCCAAACATTATTATTATTATTATTATTATTATTATTATTATTATTATTATTATTATTATTATTATTATTATTATTATTATCTTTTTGAAACTGATTTTGACAATGTTAGAAACATAGTTCGTAAGAAGTTTACGAATAAGCTATTTTTAATGAAACAATAACTATACCTATATTTACGGTAGTCCATTTGTTTGGCTGTGTTTGAAAAAAATTAAATATTTTAGTTTAATTTCTCACCTGTCCTTTAGGCAGTGGCGTATTTACGATTTTGTTTCGGGGAAGGCTTTGCCTGAAAATGTGAAAATTCTGCAAGATATTTCATATACTTTACTATTATAGTAAGTAAAATTTCGTGGGGGCTTTAGCCCGGAAGCCCCCATCTAAATACGCCACTGCGTTTAGGCTAGAGGACATAATGATTAGGGCATATGAATGATAATGGAAAAACTTGTGGGATGAGAAAGTGGAAGAAAACAGGAGTAACCCGAGAAAACCCACGAACGCAATGTTGTCCACCACAAACTTACTTGACTGGGGATTGAATCAGTGACCGCATGCACCAAAGGTAAGCGCGCTACCACTTTTTTCTATTCCTAACTTATTTTCTTGTTCGATCACCGGTCAGGACTACTAGATGAACATTGAAACATCGAGGAAAGTTAAAATTCCAAAGGCTGTCCCACCGAGAATCGAACCCGGAATCAACCACAGAGACAGCGTGCTCCCTTAGCATACACTAAGAAAAATATAAGAAAAAACTGACACTGTTACGAAATCAATAGTAATGCATTCGCAACTTTGTACATCCAAGTAGGAAAATGAGAGTATAAACATACAACAGGGGCACGGTGGCTCAGTGGTAGAGCGTTCAGTTTCGCTGCTCGGGGTCCTTGGTTCGATCCCAGCTCGCAGCGTGTGGACTTTGTGGTGGACAAACACCATATGCGTGGGTTTTCTCGGGGTTCTCCCGTTTCCTCCCACTTTCTTCATTCCACAATTTCACTCATCTCTCATCATCACCGTCTCCTTTAGCCTAACCGGCATAACCGTGGGACGTAAAACTTATTAAAGATTTCATTTCATTTTTAAACATATAACAGATGAACCTCGTTTGGGGGGCCTGGCACTGTAGGCTTACGTCTCATACAGCCTCGCTGAAGTACCCTGTCATAGGGTAACTGTTATTATCAGAGTAACAACAAAATGTAAGAAGGGAAACCGTCTCCAAATATGTTGTTTTCATTCTAAAGTGAAAGGTTTTTTTTTTTTTTTTTTTTTAAATCGGATGAACCGTTTGGGCTGTACACTCTTTATGCGCCCAATGTTTAATGAAAATGCAACGTTACCATTTGCCTGGATTCACAACTTAAGTGAATGAAGTTACTGTTTGAAATGGGGACTGGCTATCGACACGTTATTTTAAAAGACCGTAACTTCATTTACTTACGTTGTTTGTCCAGGTAAATGGCAACGTTGCATTTTCATTTAACATTGGGCCCATAATAAGAGCACATACCAAATTGTAGGGCTGTTCCGATAATCGAGTAATCGATAACAATTCGATAAAATTTCAAAACCGTTTCATCGATAAACAATTTTTAATTTTATCGAATTATCGAACTTTCGAGACTCCCGAAATGTTTGAGACTGTCAAAATGTTCGAGACTGTCGAAATGTTCGAGACACTCGAAATGATCGAGACTCTCGAAGTGTTTGAGGCACTCGAAATGTAAGAAACATTACACAACTGCGAGACACTCGAACTGTTCGAGAATCTCGAATTGTTTGAAAGCAGCAAATACAGAAATATATTAATATGATCGCATTTGTCGAGTCGCTTGAATATTTAGAAAAGTTCGGGATTATCGGAGTGTTCGAATACAAGATTCAAGCAGTCTGTCAGAAGAGAGAAAGAGGTAGAGAAAACATGCATCACCCGAAAGGAATTGGAATCCAAGACAACATTAGTCTACTAATAGTCACTTTGTCGATTGCGCCAATAACGGGGCAGGCAGAAAAATAATTTTACATATGATTTCGACAAATACAACATTGCAATAACTTATCAGATGAAAAAAGTTGTTTGACTAGTTTGGCTGCAAGAAGGAATCATTGGAGAGGTGAAGGAACCGAACTGTCCATCACTACTTTTGATAATACGCGAAACTTCGATAATACTCGAAATATCGATAATACCCGAAACTTCGATAATACTCGAAATATCGATAATACCCGAAACTTCGATAATACTCGAAATATCGATAATACCCGAAACTTCGATAATACTCGAAATATCGATAATACTCGAAATATCGATAATACCCGAAACTTCGATAATACTCGAAATATCGATAATATCCGAAACTTCGATAATACTCGAAATGTCGATAATACCCGAAACTTCGATAATACTCGAAATATCGATAATACCCGAAACTTAGATAATACTCGAAATGTTGATAATACCGGAAACTTCGATAATACTCGAAATATCGATAATATCCGAAACTTCGATAATACTCGAAATGTCGATAATACCCGAAACTTCGATAATACTCGAAATATCGATAATATCCGAAACTTCGATAATACTCGAAATGTTGATAATACCCGAAACTTCGATAATACTCGAAATGTCGATAATACCTGAAACTTAGATAATACTCGAAATGTTGATAATACCCGAAACTTCGATAATACTCGAAATGTTGATAATACCCTAAACTTCGATAATACTCGAAATGTCGATAATACCCGAAACTTAGATAATACTCGAAATGTTGATAATACCCTAAACTTCGATAATACTCGAAATATCGATAATACCCTAAACTTCGATAATACTCGAAATATCGATAATACCCGAAACTTCGATAATACTCGAAATATCGATAATACCCGAAACTTCGATAATACTCGAAATGTCGATAATACCCGAAACTTCGATAATACTCGAAATATCGATAATATCCGAAACTTCGATAATACTCGAAATATCGATAATACCCGAAACTTTGATAATACTCGAAATATCGATAATACCCGAAACTTCGATAATACTCGAAATATCGATAATACCCGAAACTTCGATAATACTCGAAATGTCGATAATACCCGAAACTTCGATAATACTCGAAATGTCGATAATACCCGAAACTTCGATAATACTCGAAATATCGATAATACCCGAAACTTCGATAATACTCGAAATGTTGATAATACCCGAAACTTCGATAATACTCGAAATGTCGATAATACCCGAAACTTAGATAATACTCGAAATGTTGATAATACCCTAAACTTCGATAATACTCGAAATATCGATAATACCCTAAACTTCGATAATACTCGAAATATCGATAATACCCGAAACTTCGATAATACTCGAAATATCGATAATACCCGAAACTTCGATAATACTCGAAATGTCGATAATACCCGAAACTTCGATAATACTCGAAATATCGATAATATCCGAAACTTCGATAATACTCGAAATATCGATAATACCCGAAACTTTGATAATACTCGAAATATCGATAATACCCGAAACTTCGATAATACTCGAAATATCGATAATACCCGAAACTTCGATAATACTCGAAATGTCGATAATACCCGAAACTTCGATAATACTCGAAATGTCGATAATACCCGAAACTTCGATAATACTCGAAATATCGATAATACCCGAAACTTCGATAATACTCGAAATGTTGATAATACCCGAAACTTCGATAATACTCGAAATATCGATAATACCCGAAACTTCGATAATACTCGAAATATCGATAATACTCGAAATGTCGATAATACCCGAAATGTCGATAATACTCGAAATTTCGATAATACCCGAAACTTCGATAATTTCAAATACACGAACGGTTTCGAGTAACCGATGACAACTCGATAAATTTTCACTCCCGAAGTTCGATAGGTCTTCAGCCTTATCGAACACCTCTACCAAATTGCTCGTCCGATTTTTTTTTTTTTTTTTTTTTTAAAAAAAAGCTTTCACTTTAGATTGAAAACATAAATCCCTCAGTTTGGAGACGGTTAACCCTCTTACATTTTGTTGTAACTCTGATAATAACAGTTACCCCATGTGAGGGGACTTTTGAGACACCCTGTATATTTGTTTTCATAAGATGAAATCAAGAAGTAAAACCACAACCACAGAAACTTTATACGGTATAACAAAAAGAAATGAGTTGGAATTGCCTTCTGATTTTGTAATAGAGTATGAAACTATTCATTTTTTCTTTTCTTTCTTTTTTTCTTTTTTGCGATAAAATATCATTCGAAGACATTTCTGTTACCAAAGATATTTACATAAACGTGTGAGTTGTTTTAAGAGTTCTTCTAATGGTTTCAATGTCCATAATGTCTACAGAAAAAAAAAATCAAAGCTGAAATTAATAAAAACTTATCTGAAGTCCACTCTGTCACAAGAAAAAACTCAATGCCCTTGCAATATTGAAAATGGCGTTTCATTGTCACTAGATTATAAGGAAATTATTGATACATTCCTGCTATTAGAGGAAGAGAAGTTACTTTGTAAAATACAATTTCTGTATTTTCAGAAACTATCTGTAAAAGAAAGTACTATTTGACTGAATGTAGGATCTAAGGGGAGGCAAAAACACACATTGGGCTCAGCGGTATTGGCCTTCCTTGCTGGTGTAATGGCTAGCGCACTAGGGAAGGACACGAGTCGAGCTAAAACTCGACTCGAAACTCGAAGCGAATTCGAGTCGAGTTTCGAGTCGAGTCAAAAGTAATTTTCTCGAGTCGAGTTCCGAGCCGAGTCACTGTTGTAAGGTCGAGTTGCGAGTCGAGTCAAGTTTGATAATACCTCGCTCGTTTAGCTCGTTTTAACTCGTTTTGAAATCATTGCCTGATTAGACTGGAAAGCGAAAGCTATGAGAAATGTAAGCGGTAATGTGGAATATTTTTAGTGTTGCTCACGAGATGGGACACTGCTCGCACCTCGTCTCGTCTCGATTAACAAGACAATGGATTTTATAACGAGACAGCCTCAAATGTCGTGAGCACCAATATAAGTATATATTGTAGACTGAGCAGAAACCTACACGGTCGAAGTTTTAAGCCGAAGCAGAAGCCCAACCCGGGTAGTGATGTTAACCGGCTCAGCTCGGTTCAACTGAGAGAACAGCTCGAGCCGGCTCGTTGAGATGAGGCACCGACTCGGCTCAAGTGAGCCATCGGTTCGAGCCGACCGGTTGTTGTAAGCCATCAGCTCAGTTTGTTTCGGCTCGAGCCGGCTCGGTTGAGTGAGCTGTTGGCTCGGCTTGATAGTGAATGAGCTGTGGGCCGAGCCGCTCGAGCCGTTAAGAACCCTAAACCCGGACCGTGCAGTTTTGAACATGTTTCGTAGACGCCCTCTAACTTTTAACGATTTTTGGTTCGAGCTCGGATACTTGCTGCTCCGGAACTCAAACCCAGAACCTCGTGAATGATGTCCTTGCCTCCTGGCTTACATGGTATAAACGTGGTACTTAAAACTGAAAGATTTCATTTAAAAAAATCAATAGTATAAATTTTATTTCAAATTTGTTTTAGAGTAAATAATTTGTTGTTATGTAAATTTACAAAACTTATTGTCATAATTTTCTTCTTATTTCATTGAATATTTTTGTAATAATCTAGTATTTCCTTTTTCAAATATAGGTTTATTCAGAAAGCGCGCCGATTTTGTTACATCAAATTATGAAGTTTACTATTTTTTTTAATACACTAACGAAATTCATAAATTTGTTAATCACACATTCCGATTTCAGGTATGGTGAATGACGTCGGGCATATTACCTCATGTACTGCGCTGACATGTAATAATTCTGTTCATGGAATTTGCTATGGCTGCTTGATTAACACCCGCACTGTCACGAACCACCGCAATGTTTTGCTCAGAACGACCACTACGACGACGCCCAGGACTTTCAATGTTCACTATTTAATCCGTTTCAATGAAGTCTGTGAACTGTTAATCCATTCGGTGTGTCATTTCGAACTAGAACCGCGCGAAATCGCCTGAGAGTTGCTGCATAGCTTTCTCCGTTCTGATAAAAAGTTGTCACAATTAGCACATTGCGTTATAGTAGACTGCTTCCTGGCTAGACCCAGACTGAAATGCGAGAAATTCAGACTAAGGAGTGTTTGTGGGCAGAGCAACAAATACAAAACAATGTTGGCAACCGAGAAACAAAAATTTGCCCGACGATCCAAAACCGGCTCGGTTTTTGAATAACCCTTTATAATTTCTAGGCCTACTTAATATTTTTAAAAATATTCTCAACTTAAGTTACGTTATTTACCTAATAACTATATACATTCCTCTTACTACCTTCTTAACCAAAAGCAAATTTTCAATTATATTTATTTACTTCATATTTAACATTACTCTACATAATGTAAAGTATCATTTTGAAATCGATAACAAATATTGCATTAGGATATTTCGTGATTCAGCGGTGGACACGGTATCACTCACTATGTTAGGACACTCACTTTTGGTGAAACGTTCGACCCGACGCCATGATAGTTTGTGAACACATATGTTGTCTTGATTCCTTTCATATTCTCTCACTATTAACCCTTTCATTAATCATGCATTCGTCATTAATCCTTTCATTAATCATGCATTCAACATTAATCCTTTCATTAACCATGCATTCATCACAAATCCTTTCATTAATCATGCATTCATCATTAATCCTTTCATTAATCATGCATTCATCATTAATTCTTTCATTAATCATGCATTCATCATTAATTCTTTCATTAATTATGCATTCATCATGAATTCATTAATTATGCATTCATCATTAATCCTTTCATTAATCATGCATTCATCATTAATCCTTTCATTAATCATGCATTTAACATTAATCCTTTCATTAATCATGCATTCATCATTAATTCTTTCATTAATCATGCATTCATCATTAATTCTCTCATTAATCATGCATTCATCATTAATCCTTTCATTAATCATGCATTCATCATTAATTCTTTCATTAATTATGCATTCATCATTAATCCTTTCATTAATCATGCATTCATCATTAATCCTTTCATTAATCATGCATTCATCATTAATCCTTTCATTAATCATGCATTCAACATTAATCCTTTCATTAATTATGTCTTTACACTCCAGGACATAAACGTCAGATGCTAAAATTAAAGATCAATTTTCATTCTCGATTCGCATTTCAATATCTTCAATGTTTGGTTATTTTGTGGAAATACTGGTAGTACAAGGGTTGATTTCTCTTCATTTCTTTGTTACAGAATATTGAGAAAATTGTGACGTCACCAATCGAAGATCGTGCGCCAGACAATGTGCAAGTTCCAGTTCATAGATTTATTCTTAATAAACTAAGAAATAATCTGGAAACCCACGGAGACGGAGTATGGTTGGTAAGTACAAATGTGTAACTGAATATTTAGCTATATTTGTTCCCGAGGACGCCGATTTCTCTGTAAATTTGGGGGGGCCCATTCAGATGCAGAAGGTATATATGAGAATTTTAAGACCAATTGCATTCAAATTATGCCAAATATTGTATATTCATAAATATAATGGGGAGCATATGAGCTTTGGGGGGTCCGCCCCCCAGGATCGGCGCCCTTGTTTGTTCCCAACCTATACAGCAACACCTATTAACTTTACCACTGCTCTAACTTGTCCTCATGTTCCAAAAAGGTAAAAATTCGCCTTCTTTTCGGGAGAGCTCCAAGAGATATGTACAGGAGAAACTCCATACATTTTCGACGTCGGCACATTCAACAGGATGCTTATAAGATAATAATAATAAAAACAAAATTGTTTTATGAGTATTTACTCACGAACCACGTAATTCCTTTGAGGACATGAAGTGCGAAATGAAATAAAAATAAGGACCAACATGACGAAAGAGGCGTTTAGGAAGTAAAAAAAGTCTATTTTGTGGGTTCTTGAATAATAATAATAATAATAATAATAATAATAATAATAATAATAATAATAATAATAATAATAATAATAATAATAATAATAATAATAATAATAATAATAGACTCATAATATGTTTCATATGGAGTATTTATTGTCCTCTTTAGCGCAGAAACATGTACACTATGCAAAATCCACGAAAAAGATCGAATGCTTTCGAAATGCATGTGCGGAGAAAAATAAAAAAAATTAGTTGGCCACACTGAAAAGATGAGGAACTGCTTGTAATTCTACACTACTTTTCTGGTTCGGCGTCCGCCATTTCTACACTACTTCTGCGCCCTGTGTAGTGTTCCAATTTGGTGCTACCACGTCAGCGGTCACTCTTTACCGATTATTGTTGCAACTTATCAGAAAAATTGTGCCTTGTTTCTATATTGGACCGCATTATATTTCTTTCCCTCGTAAAATTAGCTTTAATTACAATGAATTGAATATGTGTGTCACTGTTAGGAATATGTGTGTCATCCTTAGAAGGCACAAAGAACAATAGATGCAATTTGCTACTGAACATTGTACTTTTCTTTACATATTTCAGTGGCGTGCGCAGAGGGCGCGGTTTCGAGATTTTACCCCATCCTTGATCTAAATATTATGCAAAAATGCGCTTTTATCATATTAAGATATGTTTAGAATCATCTGAAATTATGTGAATTTGAGTGTTTGAACCTCCCCTTGACGAACTTGTGCGTACGTAACTGACAGATATACTACATTTACTCGTCTAAGTAGATAGGGATGCGCACGAGACAAGATTTGTGGCTGTCTCGTCTCGAAAATGTGCTGAAAAAGTGATGTCTCGACTCGAAAAATGTATATTTCTCTATTGGAAGAGCCGTGTCTCGACTCGAATTTTGTCAGGAAAATCCTGTCTCGACTCGTCTCGTGCGCATCCCTATAAGTAGATAATACGTTCTAGCTGAATAAGAATTATATATTATTATTGACATGACATATATTTTAACGTCGTTAAAAATTATTTTTTTTTGTAAATTTTCTCGAAAACGACACATGATATCTTGCCCTCAGGTATCTTAATTTGTTTAGTTTGATGTGATTTATTAATTATTATGTTTCTTACCCTTTCGACAGTATTATAAATGAACATAAATTAAAGTATAAGAGAATGGAATGTTAAATTTGTGTTATATATCAGTACTTACAGTGCATACAACCTATATTGTTAGTGTTATAGTGAAAAATTTGATCCAAGTTTACTTCAGTCACTGGCGGATCTAGAAAGTAAAAACTGAGGGGGCCAGCCAGACCCCAGATTATGATAGATATGAGTTTACTATAAACTTTAGAAAATTAATAAATAACAGCTAAAATTATTTTTCTCACTCAAAAAACTAGTGCCTAGGCTCCTCCGGACTAGATTCGCCACCGACTTCAGTGTCGGTTTATCTTAACCCTCGCACTACCTAGGTATATATTTTGGTAATAGTATACAACAGTTCCTCATCGTGTTCCGTACTAGAGGATAGTTTTTACTCTTGCACCACGTACAGAAATGCTGGTATGTCATGTTCAAATGGTAACAGAACACATAAGAAACCCAGATCATGTACTCACACTGGAATATGCAGTATTAGTACACCGTGATCTGCGTTTCTTATGTGTGCTATTACAACTTCTACATGAAATACCATCACGTTTGTACGTAATGCAACAGTAAGAACTATCCACGAACACAAGACATGCAATATGAGTTCAAGTCCCCCCCCCCCACACACACACATAGTGAAATATAAAGTACAAGGGCACTAAAGAGACGCACATAAAGTGTACCGTACTCGAGGATAGTTCTAACTCTTGCACCACGTACAGAAATGATGGTATGTCATGTACAAGTTTCAGTCGCTTTGTTACCCCATTTTCAAGTTCCTAGATCCTTAATGAATAATCCGTAAAAGACTGAACTTCGTGAGTCCTCGGGAAATGATGAGGAACTGTTGTATACTATATCCTATATTTTTAACGCGGACTATCAAGAGTCGCGGAAGATCGAACATATCTTACAAAAGAAACAAATATTAGAAACACTCACAAAAAATCTACAGTGACTGAAGTGAACAATACACGGAAGACTAACAACTATTTAGACTGTTATAGTGTCAACTAGGAGTGACCTAAATGTTAGTCACATCTCCTACCAACGGGGAGGGAATGGGTACTTTGTGCCCACCAACTTACAATAGCAAATTTATGAGACATATTAACGTTCAATTTGCACCACCGACCGTAAGGAATATGCTTTAATAATAACTGGTTACTACACATGTTGAGTAGTAACTTTTTTTTCTTTTTTACCATTTTTAAGGAAACGATTTGAGTTGAGTTGATTTTTAGTTTAACGTCCCGTTCAGTAGCGAGACTATATAAGACGTGGACCTACTGATTAACGTGGAATCCGAACCACATGAGCTCCCGTCGGGAATCGAATCTGGTCCCTCACTCCAAAGGCGCGTACGCTAACCGCTTTGCCACGAAGGAGCTCAAGGAAACGATTTGAAGAATAATTACAAAAATCATACTGTGGTGAGCACAATGTACTTCCCGTTAGTAGTGGGAGGGTTAATAAGTGAAGCGATTATCGCAGAGCATTGATTTTTTAGGTTTTCCATGATTTTCTGGAAAACTACGCATGACTTCTTTTCTTCCAGTTTGATTAAATTTATTGATTAGTATATCTCATAGTTGTTGTTTTTCTCTCTTCATTCAATGCTATTAAATTAAATTTCGATTTTTTTTTAACGTATCGCCACCTTCTTTTTAATGTTTATTTACAGCATGATGTAACCACAGGAGAGGAGTTGAAATTTTCGGACGTAGAGTCTCGGTCCCGGAAGATCGCTGGAGTCCTGTTGCAATTGGGTTTCGGCCCGCAAGATGTTCTTATTTATAATACGTACAACACCATTGAGTTGAATCTGGTGATTGTAGCTGTTTGGATGTGCAATGGAATCATCAGAGTTTCATGTCCTGATGATAAACCAGGTTTAAAAAAAAAAAAAAAAAAAAAAAACTCGTTCTTGTTGGAGTATTTATTTGTCTAACGCATAATTTGGTTCAGTACTTCATTCTGAAAATGATTTCTCAAAGAAATTCCACTCACTGTCAGAGCTAGATAAGATATACTATGAGGTATATAATAAGTAATTTAATTAGGAACACGTTAGTGGGCCTTACAATAACTAACGGGTTACAACTAAAAATCTGCACAAAATGTACGGAGTCATAAAATAAAACCTATTGACACAGTCATCGCTACTCTTTGGTATGTTGATAGTACGCTCTTTGTCTAATTCACAATATGTTTGCTTTCTTTCAAATGCGAAGTAACTGGTAGAAAATGGCGTCAAAGGAAGAAGTCCTCCGTGCAAGCGTTGTAAATTTCCACGAAAAACATCACGAATTGGGGAAATCATATTTTGTGAAACACTTTGCTGCTGAAGGTGTGCCAAAGAGAACAATTTATGCGATACTTAAATCCGGAACAATAGAAAGAAAAGCAGGAAGTGGTCGAAAGGCAGCAATTATGACGAATAAAAATAAACAAAGACTAAAAAAGATGTTTGACAAGAAAGACAACATTAGTCAGAACGACGCAGCAAAGAAATTTAAGTGTTCACAACAATACATATCTAAAACATTAAAATCAATGGGAATCAAAGAATGCAAAAAGGAAAAAGCTCCAACTTACACAGACACGAAAATAAAAACTGTGAAATCAAATTGTCGTTGGATGGTCAGAAATTATAAAGGAAAATCGTTTGTTTTGGATGATGAAAGTTACTTTAGTCTTTCTAAATCCCAAATGCCCGGAAATGACATTTATTATTCCTCAGACAAGCAACACATTCCTTCTAATATAAAATATAAAGCCAAGCAGAAATTTGAAAGCAAAGTAATGCTTTTCTTAATTGTATCGGACAAAGGTGTGTCGCAGCCTCATTTCAAGCCTAGTGGGTTAGCAATCAATCAAGATGTGTACGTGAAGCAATATCTTCAAAAGATCTTAGTTCCCTTTATACGAAAATATCATTCTGACAATAATTTTATTTTCTGGCGTGACAAAGCCAGCTCTCATTATGCGAGAAAGGCTCAGGAGTACCTCATGTCACAAAACATCCCTTTTGTGCCCAAAACCAAAAATCCAACTAACTTGCCCCAGTGCCGCCCAATCGAAGATTTTTTTTGGACAATTGAGTGACAAGGTGTACAAACATAATTGGAAGGCAAAAATGTTCAGCAGCTTCAAAGAAGAATACGCAAATGTTTAAAAGAAATTGACCCAACTGGCGTCCAAACAGCCTGTGCGTCTATTCCAACACGTTTGCGGACTGTAGCTGATCATGGACCATTTTCAATGTGTCATTAGCATTTTCTTTTCTGCCTATGTATATACTGTAAATAAACGTTAAAACATAGTTTCCATTTGTCGTCTGGTTGCTTTTATCTTACCTCACATTTTGTGCAGATTTTTAGTTGTAACCCGTTATCTCGGCCAGATTCTCTAAAGCAGTTAATTTCGTTAACATCTTCTGTCTCTACTCCATACATAGAAATATATACTGAAGCTCAAATTTTAAAAGTCAGAAGGTTAAATATTTTTTTGAGGTTCAAAGACTTTTTGTAGTTAAACCTCAGGCAATATTGGCGAGTTCAAAACCTCACTAATGTTGCTTGAAGTATGAGAGGGTATATGGAGCCTAGAATATTGTTCTTGTTTACATAAACTTATATTTGAGCTTAAATTCACGCTAAAAAACAACAACAACAACTATGCTCTAGGCTTTGTATACCCTCTCATACCCCAAGTATGTGCGGTTTTTAACCTTACCAATAGTTTTTGAAGTTTTACCCAAAAAGTCATATTATCTTGTAGTTAAACCTCAGACAATATTGCTTGAAGTATGAAAGGGTATATGGAGCCTAGAATATTGTTCTTGTTTATATAAACTTATATTTGAGCTTAAACTCACGCTAAACAACAAGAACAACTATGCTCTAGGCTTTGTACACCCTCTCATACCCCAAGTATGTGCGGTTTTTAACCTTACCAATAGTTTTTGAAGTTTTACCCAAAAAGTCATATTATTTTGTAGTTAGACCTCAGACAATATTGCTTGAAGTATGAAAGGGTATATGGAGCCTAGAATATTGTTCTTGTTTATATAAACTTATATTTGAGCTTAAATTCACGGTAAACAACAACAACAACAACTATGCTCTAGGCTTTGTATACACTCTCATACCCCAAGTATGTGCGGTTTTTAACCTTACCAATAGTTTTTGAAGTTTTACCCAAAAAGTCATATTTTTTTGTAGGTAGACCTCAGACAATATTGCTTGAAGTATGAGAGGGTATATGGAGCCTAGAATATTGTTCTTGTTTATATAAACTTATATTTGAGCTTAAACTCACGCTAAACAACAACAACAACTATGCTCTAGGCTTTGTATACCCTCTCATACCCCAAGTATGTGCGGTTTTTAACCTCACCAATAGTTTTTGAAGTTTTACCCAAAAAGTCATATTTTTTTGTAGTTAGACCTCAGACGATATTGCTTGAAGTATGAGAGGGTATATGGAGCCTAGAATATTGTTCTTGTTTATATAAACTTTTATTTGAGCTTAAACTCACGCTAAACAACAACAACAACTATGCTCTAAGCTTTGTATACACTCTCATACCCCAAGTATGTGCGGTTTTTAACCTCACCAATAGTTTTTGAAGTTTTACCCAAAAAGTCATATTTTTTTGTAGTTAGACCTCAGACGATATTGCTTGAAGTATGAGAGGGTATATGGAGCCTAGAATATTGTTCTTGTTTATATAAACTTTTATTTGAGCTTAAACTCACGCTAAACAACAACAACAACTATGCTCTAAGCTTTGTATACACTCTCATACCCCAAGTATGTGCGGTTTTTAACCTCACCAATAGTTTTTGAAGTTTTACCCAAAAAGTCATATTTTTTTGTAGTTAGACCTCAGACGATATTGCTTGAAGTATGAGAGGGTATATGGAGCCTAGAATATTGTTCTTGTTTATATAAACTTTTATTTGAGCTTAAACTCACGCTAAACAACAACAACAACTATGCTCTAAGCTTTGTATACACTCTCATACCCCAAGTATGTGCGGTTTTTAACCTCACCAATAGTTTTTGAAGTCTTACCCAAAAAGTCATATTTTTTGTAGTTAGACCTCAGACGATATTGCTTGAAGTATGAGAGGGTATATGGAGCCTAGAATATTGTTCTTGTTTATATAAACTTATATTTGAGCTTAAATTCACGGTAAACAACAACAACAACTGAAGGGTAAGGGGAAAAACAAGGAATGTCCATGTATGTGCTTTTTCGGGTGCTTTGTCCTATCTGTTGGCGACTCGTGGTACTATTTGACTGTATATGCCATGTATGCCTAGATGTAAAAATGTCCATGTAAAAAGGGGCGAAAGATTTAATAATCCTCTTCTTTTTACACGGTTTTCAATGTTAAAACGCCGTTTTCTCGAAAATATAATTTTGTGACATTCCTTCTTTTTTCCCCTTACCCTTCAACTATGCTCTAGGCTTTGTATACCCTCTCATACCCCAAGTATGTGCGGTTTTTAACCTTACCAATAGTTTTTGAAGTTTTACCCAAAAAGTCATATTTTTTTGTAGTTAGACCTCAGACGATATTGCTTGAAGTATGAGAGGGTATATGGAGTCTAGAATATTGTTCTTGTTTATATAAACTTATATTTGAGCTTAAATTCACGCTAAACAACAACAACAACTGAAGGGTAAGGGGAAAAAACAAGGAATGTCCATGTATGTGCTTTTTCGGGTGCTTTGTCCTATCTGTTGGCGACTCTTGGTACTAGTTGACTGTATATGCCATGTATGCCTAGATGTAAAAATGTCCATGTAAAAAGGGGCGAAAGATTTAATAATCCTATTCTTTTTACACGGTTTTCAATGTTAAAACGCCGTTTTCTCGAAAATGTAATTTTGTGACATTCCTTCTTTTTTCCCCTTACCCTTCAACTATGCTCTAGGCTTTGTATACCCTCTCATACCCCAAGTATGTGCGGTTTTTAACCTTACCAATAGTTTTTGAAGTTTTACCCAAAAAGTCATATTTTTTTGTAGTTAGACCTCAGACGATATTGCTTGAAGTATGAGAGGGTATATGGAGCCTAGAATATTGTTCTTGTTTATATAAACTTATATTTGAGCTTAAACTCACGCTAAACAACAACAACAACTATGCTCTAAGCTTTGTATACCCTCTCATACCCCAAGTATGTGAGGTTTTTTAACCTCAGCAATATTTTTTGATGCATTACCCCAAAAAAATCATATTTAAGATTAAACTGATGCTATATGACAACTATGCTCTATGTTTTTCAAGTATACGAGGTTCATATTCCTGTAATGTTTATTAATTACCGCTTCAAATTCCTGCATAAATTCGTTCATAAATTAAAGCTTTATGCGACCCTCTTTACTTTCTTTACCAAAGTTATTATTATTATTATTATTATTATTATTATTATTATTATTATTATTATTATAAAATATTCTACTATTAAGTTTTGGCGTTGGGAACCCGGGTTCGATTCCCGGCGGAAGCTCATGTAGTTCGGATTCCACGTTAATCAGTAGGTCCACGTCTCATATAGCCTCGCTGCTGAAAGGGACGCTAAACTAGAATCAACTCAACTCTACTGTTAAATGTCGGAGTGTCTACGACTGAAATAGTGAGTTTGTGACTCGGGAAGGAATGTATAAAGAAAACTCAAGTGACAGTTTTTTTTTTTTTTTGACATTATTAAGTATTTTAGTTGTAGATAGTCCCAAAATTTATTGAACGCACTGTGTAAATAGAAATAAGTACCAGTATCACGTGTTAACCACGAGAAGGAGTTTGGTTTATATGGCGTGATATTTTCTCGGTTAATGTTTTGATGCGGGAAGTGATAGTAGATTGTTACCACTTCAGATTAAAAATAGAGATATTAAGAGTGGAGATATTTTTAAATTTTTTTCTTATTTATTTATTTATTTATTGACATATAACACAACAGGCACAGGCCTAATTACAGTGTTACATAGTATATCGCTATACAGATTATATAGGTTAATAAAGCTATTGGTCGTAATTACATTTGTCTTACAAAATTAATAGACTTCTTAAAACTACTTACATCCATTGCCAGTACATCCAGGTTGAAATTTGCTTTAACTAACGTGTTGTAGGTTGCACTAACTCTCCATATAGGAGATCTGCTTAAAACGTTTGTTTTCGCTGTCATACAAAAAATGTATTTTTCGAAGCCGTGCGCAATTTAATGGATGGTACTTGGATACATATTTTTTCGTTAAGATCAGGACAGTCTATTTTGCCATGAAAGAGTTTGTGTAAAAACAATAAATCAATATTTCTTCTCCTGAGTTCTAATGTTTCAAAATTAAAATTTTCAACAAGGTTAATGTAGTTTTCAAATTTTGGATAGAATTTTGTTTTCTTAAGGGTAAGAAGCCTTAGAAACTTATTTTGAGTACGCTCAATCAAGAATGAGTATTTCTGTATATTGGGGTTCCATATATTACTACAATATTCTAATTTTGACCTGACGTATGCATAATACAGCACAATTAAAGTTTGATCATTTTGAAAATCTTTACTGACTCGATAAATATATCCAAGATTTTTGTAGGCTTCTTTGCAAATAGTTTCAATATGTTGAATAAAGGTTAATTTTGAGTCAAAAATAACTCCCAAATCCCTTATAAAATCAAGCTTTTTTAGTTTTTCCCCTAATATTGTATAATTATATTGAATATATTTTTCTTTTCTAGTGAATGTTAAATAACTGCATTTACGAACATTTAACTTAAATTTATTGTTTTTACACCAAATTTCAAGATTTTGTAAGTCACTCTGAAGTTCTAAACAGTCCTGAATTGTTTCAATTCTGTTGAATATTTTAAGATTTAAGGAGTTGATTGTCATTGTAAAAAAACGTGACTTATTAAAATTTTAAATCGATAAGATCATTTACACTAGCTCTGTACAAGGGCACCCATCAGGGGGCAAGGTGGGGCATTCGCCCCCTCCTCTAGAGGAAATCGTACTTCCGAATATCGAAAACCCCATTGATTTTTTTACATTAGTTACAGCAAAATTTGAACCTATATTTGAAATGTCGCGTATACTTGCCCCCCTTTGGAAACCACAATATGGGCGCCCTTGGCTCTGTATTTATGTATTTATATACTAAATACTTTAATGCATGAAGTATATTAATTTATAAAATGAATAAATATGTAGAATGAATTAATACATTGTACAGCTTTATTATAAATGATTAGAGCGATTTCACAGCTCTTTAATAACTGCATTACTGTACATATTGCGATAATTTTTTCACACACACAGAAAAACTCAAAAAAGTTTTAGTTAATAGTTACAAATGTTCGATATGTTGCTCCTTACGAATTCGACAGACATCAAGCCGAATATCAAGTTATTTCCACACTCAGCGCAGTATATCCCTACCAATGAGTTCAAAAACATTGTTGATGCGGACTCGCAGTTCTGGCAGGTTTGCTGGTAGAGGAAGTGTGAACACTGAATCTTTCACATAACCCCACAGAAAAAATCCCATGGGACTAGGTCAGGAGAGCGTGGAGGCCGTGATACAAAATGCTTTCTCGGCACCTATTGCCATCTTGCTTCACTGCTGCGCTGTCGTGGGAGAAATATGAAGTACACCTGCAACAAAGAAAGCTTTTCTACGTTACTGTTGAGTTTTGTTACAATATCTCAATTACTAGAGCTACAGTGAATTTATGAAATCGCTTCAATCATTTATAGTGATCTGTATTTATCTATCTATCTTTTTATATTTTCCGAAAGTATTGAAGAAGATTTTAAAAGAGATGAAACGGATATTTGAGTCACATGACCCGAGAAATATCGCAACATATTGAATGCAATTATTAATGTATTAAGTGTATTATTAACCGCTTGCGTTCCAAGTATCATTTTCCTGTGTGCGTGCTATAATACCGGTTTCATTTACCGTTGAAATACTGTCTACATCGTTATATAGGCCATAGTTATTGTACGCGTGTCAGGAGAGCATTCGCATTACTGATAAAAACAGTTATCTGCATTGTGGAACATTTGGACTGGAAAAGGGAAAATTCTAATGTTCTGAAGGGATTTTATGCTGCTGCGAGTTAGCAACACTGACCGGAGATCAAAGACAGTTTTTTTTTTTTCCTTTTCCGATCTCGAAATAGAGCTCGAAGTTGCTAATTGTTTATCGTCAAAACAAAGAAATGTGTATTGTTATTGAATACTCCCTTCGGCGTGCCCAGTGCCGGATTTACGTATAAGCTAAACAAGCTATAACTTAGCGCCCCACTCGCATGGGGGCCAAAAAAAATCTAAAGAAAAACCTGATTGTAATGAAATTTCCAAATAACAAGAAAAACCAAATAAGATGAAATACACACATAGCAATTGTGTTTTGTATTGTTATGTACTAGGTTTTTATGAAGCAAGTAATAGGGCTCTATTTCTCAGTCTCACTTCTAATGAGACCCCTGTTATCCATCCCGCTTATAATAGAGCCCCAGTTTCTCAGATTTGCTTGTAATGGGCCCCTGTTTCTATCTAGTTATCCATTAGGCCCATAAATTAGAATATAACATATATTCAAACCTAGAAAAACGGCTACATTTTAACGCTGGAAAAGAAAGCTTCACGTATATAGGGTCCCTTTCAGTAGCTTAGGGCCCTCATCAAACCTAAATCCGGCACTGGGTCTGCTGCTGGATACCCTTTTTTCTTGTCTTTTCTGTCAGTAAGGTGCTGCCACCTAAGGACAAATAGTAGAACTAAGTCTTGCCTTGTATCCACTAACAAATTTCATCATCTCCAGGAATAATACGACCCCTTAATAAGGGATAAATTTTCATTACATCCACATGAATGTTACTGGTACGCAAGAGATTAATACAGGGTGCGTCAAAAATGTATACACAATTTGAACCGTCATAGAAAATTTATGTTCCGTTCTACAAGGTTCAATTGCTGGAAATGGAAAGCTTAAAGTCCAATTTGAAACATAAATGCACTTTCTCACGTAAATGTGATTACTGTTGAAAATGGCGGCCTTCAGCATCAATACATTTCTCAGTACGAGTCACTGCTGATTCCGTACATTGTACCAACGTGTCCAATTTGATTTTTTGCGCAACCTGCTTGAATCTCATTCCAAAGTGTGTCTAAGTTACGTGATTTACGTTGTACACCTCATCTTTGAACCGCAGCGACATTCTCAAACTTCCAGTACCACTTAATTACCTGCCTCCGCGCTTCAAAGCTCAAACGTACGTCCGCCATCTTGCAATTACTTCCTTGCCACTAACTGGGCTGAGTAGCAAGAGAGACAATTCTGCTGTCACATGTTGAAGAAAGATAACATTACTTTCTCCCAGAAATTGACGGGAAATACGGTTTCTATGATGGTTCAAAGTGTTTATGCATTTTTCTGACGCACCCGGTATATTAAGCATATCAATATATAGAATGTATTAATATGTTTTGGTCTACTTAATACTTTCCAGAAGTACTGAAACAGATTGTAGAAGAAGTTAAAGGAAAATTTGTATTGTGCGACAGAGAAACCGCACCAAACGTGAAGAAAGCCCTGTCTATTCTTGAATGGCGTGTCCAGCTTTTAAGTTTCGGGAGTGTCTCAGAAGCAACAGCCATTGACGATATTATTATTTCTTCTGAATATGGTAAGGAACTTCGGTTTCACTAGTAAATATACGTTTATTTCGTAAGTAGATTTATTTTTCTCTCAGAAAAAGTTCTAAGGGAAAACGACCAAGTGTTGTATATACGGTACACAACGAACGCATATTTAATACAATATGGCCTCACCTTTGATATGTTCTATATCAATATTTTGTTATTTATAATTTTGGCGAGTTTTGGTTTTAAGATCTTCATCGGATTACATAGGAAAGAATGAGTCAGGGAATTTTAGATTTAACAAAAGGTAAATTTATATCAAATGAAGTGTTCTGATGAAGGTGACAGACGAAAAAGTTACCGAAATTATTAAACAACAAATGATTTGAATAGAAAATCTCTAATGGGTACTTGAGCTCCGGGGCACCTATGTAGTCAGCGCCTATATTCTAGACCAGCGTTTCCCAACCTTTTTCAACTTGCGGCACACTACGTGTGTTACTTGAATTCTCGCGGCACACTTATAGATATTATTATTTGTAAATATAAAACACAGTGGTATTTTTTCTGTGATTATTGATCTCCTTCTCACAGAGAAGAAAGCTCGATCACTGGTTTTCCCTCGTGGTAAATCGTTACGATTATTTTTCATTCTAATCTAAAAATAGAAAACAATTGCAATGAAATATTGGACTCAGGTTTTTTTAAAAATACGCTTTCTTTTTGGAAAACCTTTCACTAAGAAGGAAGATCAGTAAATAACGAAGGAACAAACAAATTTCTTGTAAAAACACAAATGTAGGTAATTTGTCGAAAGGATTGAATGATATTTTAAATTTTCAACTTACGAAATAGTCTGCAACAATAAAGAAGCAATAATGGTCATAACAATGATAACAAATGCTTTTTTCAACATTAGAAATGTACAGAACAGTGACACAGTATGTAACTTAAAATTGTAGATTCATAGTAGAGGTTCATAGCAATGTGAATACAAATATACATTTTTCCCTACGTGTTGCAATTTGATTGCTATAAAATTAATAATTTTGTTTCGATTCCTCGCGGCATACCAGCGGCCCATTCGCGGCACACTGGTTGGGAAACATGTTCTAGACTGATGCCTCATATCAATACAATGCCCATTCCATACGCATGCTTTATCAGCCTTTTTATTCAGCTCTATGTTCATTGTTCCGGTTGGAAGTTTTTGTTTATTTTCGATGTTTACAATATAGAAAAGTCTTTTTTATTTTATTTATTTTTTTGTAGAAAAAAGTTGTTTCAGAGAATTTATTCATTATGAAAAATAATTCATCTGGTAACGAATCCTACAAAATGTCAGTTAAGTAGTTAATATTTTTAATTAGGCTTATAGATGCAACCAAAAACCAAACCTTCTTGTTAAATTTCGACAACGTTGATAATATTTTCCTCAGAGTTACTCTCTTACAAACAGGAAAAACAAAACAACTTGAGGACGGTATTGCGATGACGCCAAAACTCAATTAGATTTTGCGATTATTTTTTTAAAGTATGCAGATAGATGTAACTTTGTTAATGGAGCTTGCACAGAAGATGGAAACGAGGAAGCACGGAAGCAAAATTGAAAACGATATTTTAATACCATTTTTTGACAGCTTGACAAATGACAGCAATATCCATACTTCGAAATGTTGTTTGTCAATTTGTATTTCACTTGTA
Organism: Thermobia domestica; assembly: GCF_964235325.1. Taxonomy (NCBI): domain Eukaryota; kingdom Metazoa; phylum Arthropoda; class Insecta; order Zygentoma; family Lepismatidae; genus Thermobia; species Thermobia domestica. The sequence continues at coordinate 14,835,504 of NC_137471.1, read as the reverse complement.
CAGACATATATTTCACATGAAAATTATCATCAAATAACACTATTTAACCTCATTGCTATGTTCTTTAATTTCTTTCACTTTCTGGAATTTCTAAAATTTTACAATAATTCGATATGGTTCCAGTCTTGACTGCTGCAGGGGCAAGCAAGGAAGAGTAATTGCTCCCCTGGATTTTCGAAGGGTGTTCAATTCTTGGAAGTATATGTCAAGCCATACTAATTTGCTTACTCACGTAGTTATTAGGAATGAGTTACTTGAAACAGCGACCTATTTTTAAAAAATGGGAGAAAGGGAGAAACTGTTTTTAATAATAATAATAATAATAATAATAATAATAATAATAATAATAATAATAATAATAATAATAATAATAATAATAATAATAATAATAATAATAGCAACCCAAAAGCATAAAAAGCATAATAGCAATTTACACATATGGTTGGTACCTTGAATATGGTTGTGGTTGTCTAAGGGTCCAGAAGAAACTAATTTTAAAAGCATAATTTTAGAAAATAAAGCATAAAGCATAATTTAAAATATATAGCATAATTCTTGGAAATTCCATTTAACTGCAATTTTAACATATACCATATTACTATTTTTTTAATATTTACAGTGCAAAATCATTGAGAACATAACAATGCAACAATGAAAAGCTTATTTTTATTACTGTAAATTTTTCGGTGTAATCCTTTGATGTGGAGAAAAGAAAAAAAGAAAAGAAGAAACCTTTCCGCCAATAATGAATAGTACACAAGAACTCCACACTATATTGTTAGGTGTACCTCTCGAACTTGAGCACTTTCTGTACTTTTTGTGCACCTTTCCGCATACTTTTCCTTTCTGTATATACGCACCTCTAAGGTGCACACAAGTGATAGAAAAAACTGATTCGAGCAAAGCATATCTCTTTACAGTGCAATAAGTAGAAAGCTCATTAAATATAAAAGAAATTGCTTCATAAAATATAAATAAATAGATCAAGATATTTAGATTATTTAATGTATAGTAAATATTATACATTATACACGATTAATGTAAAACAGTGATTGAAATTAACAATAAAGCATAATTTAGAAAAAAATAAAGCATAATGTGGGTTGCTATAATAATAATAATAATAATTTAATATTAAATAACATTTCAGGGTATCATCTATCCATATTTTCCAGTTCAATACTTACATTTCAATTAGAATTTGAAAAAAAAGAACTGATTTTCCATTTTCCTTACGATACAAATAAATAAAATGTTTTAATTCAGATTAGAAAATCGTTATAGTTAATTGTAGTTATTAGTGAATAATTTTTAAGAAAAAGAAAAACATTATAATGGTAGCTTATTGTATCGTATTACATTCACAAATACAAGAATGACTTGATTGTTTATTTGTTACACGTCATTGTAAGCCTACTATAGTTCCATTTTATTGCTGTTATAGTAACGTTTACTGAAACAGACGTGGACTTGGAAAACGATGTGATATTGATGCCTACCACAAGTGGAAGCACAGGAACTCCAAAAGTTGTCCAGCATACACATCGTTCAGTGTTGGGGCTTTTAAAGTGTGAGCAGTAAGTAGTACACCATATTAGTACACCATATTAGTATTACACCATATTAGACTTTCGTCTTTCATGTATTATTTTGTGGCAGGTGGAAGTTTTTTCTCCCTTGACTTAAACTGTTTCTTCTTTTCAATAAAGCATTAAATTCAAACTATAAATTCCACGGGATTCCATTATTTGATTGCATAGTAAAATCCCCAGATACTATATAACTAACGATCTGTTGTCTTTTCTAATAATTTTTTTTTTTCAAAATATTTGAAACCGTTCTTCATCAAATTTTATTTATAAAATTTAAGTAATGACTTATTCGATTTTTTTTAAAGATAACTGGTAGAGCAAGTATAGTTTTTGAAAATTGTTAATGCAAAGTTGTATCATCAGCAGCAGCAGCTGAGAAAATTAATAAGTGTTCCTCAAGGATCCACCTTAGGTTCGATCAGTTCTTTTATTTGTAACGGTACTATTTAACTGCTCCATTTAAGCATTGAACGTTTAGTACTAGTTGCTAGTTGTACATACTGTATTTAGCGTTAAGTGAGTGTCTTTCCCAGAACTAGAAAATAATGTTTGTGAAATATTTTTGTGCATATCATCTTGGTACTTTTCAGAAACCTCATTCGTTATCTATGCCTATAGTTGATTCTTCAATTACTGATAATAGAATCATAATGGTTTAGTAATGGGACGCTTAACTCAGTGGCTGAACGTTCTTGATTCGATTCTTGTCATGTTATCTTATGGTAGAGAAAGTCGTAGTCTCGCAATCCTCGTATGTACACTCATGTTCAAAATTATTGTCGCATGTCTATAAATATGTTGTTGTAGGAATATAATTTGATAACGAATTCGCCCGGTATTTCTTATAATGTTAGTATGTGTATAATCTGCAAAGACATGTGTGTGGAAAATTTCATGTCAAAAGGGCTGTAAATAAGAACAATAAAACGAAAATAAAACTTTCTTGTCCATTTAGCAACATTTTGTTTAACTCATTGTAATTTTCGTATTTATAAATTCTTTCCTATAAAATTTACCACAAATATACATTTCTCGATTATAAACATAGTTCAGTATTAAAAGTACCCTGCAAAATCACTCTCAAATTAAAAGAAGACAGTTATAGATATGCGGCAATCATTTTGGACATGAGTGTACTTAAGTTTTTCCGTTTTGGCCCACCCTCTTCTATACTTCAATTATGATTTGCATTCATTTATCATTTGTGTCTTTTAGCCTATAAGCCAACCGAATGACGTTAAACCTAAGAGATTTCATTTCATTTTAACAATTCAGTTTCTGACTAGTGGTCAATGTATGTAGATCCGAAGGTAGAACTGGTTTCAAGAACGCTCATCTTGCCTAACCATTTCATAGAATTGATTAAATAAACCAATTTGTTTGAATTGGTTTATATATTGGTTGAATATCAATAAGAGAATTTCAATAAAAATGGTTGAATATATATAAGAGAAAGCGATTAAGCTATGCGTTGTCTTTGGGGAAATTGATTTAAAGGCGGTTTTGAGAGTGTCAATTAAAGTTGTGTTTTATTTTTCGTCAAGAACGAGTGCAATATGTTTTTTTACGTCTTACATTCGCTCGAAAGAAAATGTTTGTATTTAAATCTTAACTCGAAGGAAGCTCGTTTTGGTGTAAGGGGTGAATTTGAAGGAAGACTGCGGCACATTCACCGAAGTTTGGATATCAGGTATTTCGTGAAAACACCACATGGTGTGAGGACAAAGAAGAAATGTATAGGAAGTAATTTCTGTAGATTGTTTGACTTCTCTAATTGAATATTGGAAAATAAGGACCGGGTTTTGCTTTACTGTACTCTTTAGTTTTTAGAGTCAAATAATATTGTTAGCGATAGATTATAAATTGACAATTCTTATAGCAAAAAGGAACAACATGATCTGGATATAGCTTAAATTATACTGAAGATCAGTGGCGGTTTCACTTAATATTTGCATGTTTGCACAAACCTGCTATCAATATTTAATTTTTATTTGTGCTAAATCACTTTTCGTTTTATTGTCAACATAATCTTTCCTTCAACAAGTGCGTTTGAAACGAGGATGGCTAATTCTTTCTGCTTGAGGGTTTTACAAACTCTCTAGCTGAACCACTGCGGAGGTTGCGATGTGCGAGGATTAATACTGCCTCACTGCCTCGTTCATAAGGATCCAATATGTTTGCAGATTTTCTGCAAGCAAGTTTACCAAACAAAAACTTTTCCAAAGCCACCGCTTGCTGGAGTCCCTCGCTGTCCTCTCGCTCTAAACTACCTGTCAATAGAACGTTTCGTAGCGTATAACAAAAACAAAAAAAATGGCCGCTAGCTGACAGGGTCAGCCTAGGCTTGTTCTGATCAAATTTAATGTATACTGTAGTTTTTTTTTTTTTTTGTATTTTTTGAAGAAATTGTTGTACTTACATTTTGCATTGATTTTATCTCTTGTTTTTTTAGTAAGCATTTTACTTCTAATAAATAACTGAACAAATTTCACTGATACATTATCTCAAAGTAATAAAAAGAAGACATAAAAAAGAGCGCATTAGACCTACTGATGTATCAAAATTATCGTCAGCTATGTTACTCAGTAACACAATTATACCATGTCATCCGTGATTTGCATTGCATTTCTTTCACATGTAAAAAATAAGTAATATTGATATAACAATACACAAAGCATTATTCGTCATTTTCTCGTACTTTGTAGTGTTGTGTGTTTGTGTGCGTGCACCGTCTTTGTTGTTAGTTGGAATATGGTTACCGTAATTGCATAATTACGTATCAGCCCCTGATATACTTGAAGTGACAATCAATTCTGTAACGTCTATGTTGAATAAGCCGTTTTCAAAAAGAACGTCAGAAGCAAACCAACTTGTGGAAAACATCAAAGGACTGATTTCGACTCTCAATATAACGCAAGAAATCAGAAGTCAGAAACGAACATTGACAAGGAAGTTTAATACCACTTGTATGAATAGCTTAAGTGGTTATATGGATGAATGTGAAATTAAAAATGCTTTGCTTTGTTTTCCGTTTTCTTGTTTGGGGCTGGGGAAAATACATGCAGTAAAATAGGTATTATAGATATCCAGCATCAACATTACAAAATTAAAAAAAAAAAAAAAAAATGAAAATTCGTCAGCTCATATATAAAACGTTAGTCTCACTGTGTTGGGAAATGTGAATATTGCTGCTCAACTAGATGCTGGTTATAGGCCGTCCATTGAGAATCTCAATCAAAAAGTGACGCAAAACAGGTACGTGCTCAATATAATCATCAATTGCATTCGATTTGTGGCGTCTTCGAACGGGCTTTTTTTCTTTACAGTAAATTTTCAACTTATTAATTGAGAAATACCTTGTATTTTTCTCATTTCTAAATCTTTGAGTCATGAATCGCCACTAGTACGTATACTCTGTGTTCTACTGCTAATAGTATTTATAATAATATTAATAATAATGAAAAAAGTGAGATCATATATTGTGCACCACCTAAGATTCAGAGCACGACCCGCCACTGCTGAAGATCTAGATTGGAAGTGATATAATAAACCTATGTTTACTTAAATACGTGCTTCATAAACCCCCTTTCTTGACGAACTTCAGATCAATTCTGCGTCTCAAACAGTGGCAGATTTAGCCTGGGGCCGAGATGCGAGCCTCCCCAGTGTTTTGACTGAAAAACTAATTGAAGCTATTATTTATACAGTGGAGTCTCGTTAATTCGAATTGGATAATTCGAAATATTGGATAATTCGAACAGAAGTCCACTCCCCTTGAAAACTGTATTGAAAACAATAGTAAAAAGTCGTCGATAAATCGAACTTTTGAACCTATGTTTTGGATAATTCGAAGTAAATACAGTTGAAAAGTTTTAATGTTGGACAGATGTAAACAGAGAAATACAGTTTTAACGTGTTTTCAGTTATCCAGATGCAGCCATAGGGAAGAGTAATACAAAAAATAAATAGAAAATCTATGTAATGATAAAGATGAAGGTGAGTTGGGGAAGAAGTAAAGATAGAGAACGTGTTGCAATGTCATCTTGTTTCAGAATTGGTTGAACATTTAAGATGAATTGTTGATAAAGTCAACCAAATGTTATTAATATCATATTCCACGCAATACATGAAATTCAAGATTTATTATAGCACGGCCAACAAGAGATGGTCTCTGACGTTTCGTACCACATGCGGTGGGACATTGCAGCCCCTACTTTGATACCAGTGTTACCAACCACGATCACTCTGTTTTATACCATTAATTAAATTGCCACTACAGTTGCACCGAAAAAAAACCTAGACACGCGAGTAGTGGCAATGTCACTGCGAGCTGTCAGAGACGTTCTCTTACTGGACGCACTATAACCGTACAAAAACAATCAAATTTAAGCAAATGAGGTTTACGACTTCTTAAAAGTGAGAACAGAATATTTAAATTGTTACTGGTGTTTAATTGTTTGGGCTATTCAATGTATGTTGTAGTGTTGTACGTAAATATATTTTCCATTGTACACGTAGTTTGAATTATGTGGAGTCAATATCGTTTGTTACTTTGCGGTATTCGATCACGCAAATAATAAGCTGCTTTAAAGGTAAAATCTACACCATATGAATATGTTTTTGATGCACAGTACTTTGGTTTGTTAGTTGTTATATATGTGAAAATTAATGTTGTTGGATAATTCGAATTTTGGATAATTCGAAGTTTTTTCTTGTCCTCTTGGACTTCGAATTAAAAAGAGTCCACTGTATATTTTTAAAAGTTTCATGATATGCCTATCATAATCTGGGTTCTGCTTTCATTCCCCAGTTTTTACCTTGTAGATCCGCCACTAATCTCAAAAGTGATAACCATGATTATTTTTATTTTTATTTTAATTTATTTATTTATTTATTTATTACTAAAGTGAGCATACTTAACGGTATTGAATACCAGAACCATCTTTATTTTATAGTCTATTGATTTATATAGGGAATTATTATCCTTATTTTCTTTCTAAATGAACTGGAATTTCAGTGGTTTAATTTTTATTTATTTCTTTTTCAAAGGTGCTTAAATGTCCCTTATTTTGTGAATATTAAATTTTATTAAATATCTAAAAGTATAATATTAATATTTATTACCTTAAAATCCACCACCTTGATTTTTTTGAAAAAGAGGAAACTTACTTTCTGATACCCCATTCTCATAGGAAATTTTCTGACAAGATGGGTGGTGTGGTTCCTTGTGCTCTAGCTGCAGCTTTGACAGATACATGGCCCTTTCTTCTTCGCTTCATGTCAACTACGAGCAGGGGCGTCATTTAGGGAGGGCAGGAGGGGGCAATTGCCCCCCCTTAAGAGTTTGAGGAATACATATGCTTTAATAGATTGTCTACTAATATACTAGTACAGAACGTGAGATTCTTATGTCAGTGGTGCTCTTGCCCCTCCCAAGCGAAGTCTGAAATGACGCCCCTGACTACGAGCTAACACAACATGGCTTTGATGAATGCAAAGCGAATCGGAGAGCGGAGCACAAGAATGGCTGAAGATAATTTCAACCACCATTAGTACATCATCAGCAAATGTACTGTTTTAAAAGTGCTTGCAAAATTTAGGGAAACCAAGTCTGTGGCTGATTACTAAATCAGACAGCTCATAGACGTTCACTTATGATACCTGTGTTAGACGCATTCAGCACTCGTTTCGTGGCTCATAAAAATGGTGTTAGCCATATGTCCATTATACACAAGTGGCACGTCTTCAAGCTCCAGCTTCATCAACACTTTTCTGAAAACAATCCTGATCATTGTGTGGATCTTGATGGGAATTGAATATCGTCATAGTTACAGAAGGATATCTTATCATCATTGTTGTCAGAGAATATACAAATCGCTGTGTTGTACAAAAACAATGACGCCCTCCACATTACTCCATTGTGTTGGTGAAAATTTGGATGTAGTTTCCAAATTATTGAATTGATTGGCTAAATGTTATTACCCCTGTAAGTAGCTATCCCTTTTCCTGACCTCACATCGTTACATTTCAATGTCAAGACTCCCAGGTATGCCGTTACAAAAAATAGAGCGTCTTAAGAATTTAACATCGACTCTTGTGTCACGGTTACACTTTAAGCAGAGCTTTGCATTAACGTTAACTTCAACGCAAGATTAACGTTAATGGTTAACTGTAATGAACAGCATATTTGAACGTATCACTTAAACATGAGCGGTCTTAAGTTCATGAATACACTATTTTGTGAAAACAGAAACAAACAAACTAACAATCGGTTGTAACTACATTATAGCTGGTCCTAGAGCAAATGTAATTCATCCATTGAATTTGTCAGTAAATTTCGTATGAAGACGAGGTGTCCTAAGCTATGGTTACTATAATATTTTTAAATTGAATTCAAAATGGTGTTCGTTATTTTCATACGTTATACAAACATTGACTTGAGTTGATTTTGAGTTTAACGTCCCTTTCAGCAGCGAGGCTATATGAGACGGGTTCTACTGATTAACGTGGAATCTGAAACCACATGAGCTCCCGCCGGGAATCAAACTTGGGTCTCCGACGTGAAAACCTATTATAAACATACAATATTAGTTTTGCTACATTGTAGATTATTTAACTCGAAAAATTCAGGTGCGTCCACACTTTTTGGATGACCCTGAATATCATGTGGTGTTATACTTACATTTTTTCTTTATTTCTTTTCAGGTTTTATTACAGAGGATCCTCTCTTCTCCATACATTCAGCAATTTCTATGTTGTGAACTTGTATTTAGCAATGTCGTATTTGGTGACAGGACGAACTGTGTATTGCATGCAGAAATTTAGCGAAGAAATGTTCCTGAAAGCTAATCACAAACATAAGGTATAAACTGTACAGTATCATCTTTTTTTTTTTTTTTTTTTTTTTTTTGAGAAAAAGTAATAGTGTGTTTAAATTTCTTATCTCTGAAGTATTAAAACACACACACACACACACAAATACATTTTTGAACTAATTTCGTGCGTTCAAAGAACGTCCTTGCACCGAATAGATGAAGAGCTTATGTACCATTGTTAGAAGTTTATGTGTTACTGTTAAGAGTTCATGTGTCACTATTAGGTGAATGCTGTGCAGGAACTTATTACAAATGTGGCATTGTTGTGCAGAGACTTTTCGCAAATTCCGTGGAATGTTTGGTCAAAGTAATGCACCAAATATGTCGACTGTTCCATGCCGTAAGCGTCAGTGGACCATCGATGGGGAACTAGCGACATCTCACCTAAAATATTGGCGCCCCTGCAGCGACAATCCGTGGTAGCCCCACTTCCGTTTTGAAAGTTATACACCCCAGCGGCAGAGACGCGACGAAACACCAATGAACAACAAAATTACTTCTCCAAAATATGTTAAATCCCCTATATGCGTCATTTGTTTACATTAAGGTGAGTCTAAGAAACACTTTAAACAAAAAAAAAAAAAAAAAATGTAGGGCTACCCTAGGGTGGGCGCGAATCACCAACCTTAGAATTACTGGCGGCGTGCTCTACCGACTTAGCCACGGAGGCGATAAAGACAGCGTGGCTTGTAGAGGGATAAATTATTGAGGTCTTTTGAATTTGGCAAATGAGAGTGTTCCTGTAGTCGCGTATATTCGACGATACCCGTTTGGGATCAGATAAAAAACCGTTCGCCATGTAATTTTATAACAAAATGACGTGCATTTATTTACTTTATTTCATGGTTCTCCCATATTCACTTTCTAATGATCAGCAACAGTTGCTATCTAAATTCATACAATTATACTCACTGATTTCAAGATTTTTTACTTAATGATCTAGAGGCAGGAGTGACTCTTGACCCCCGAGCTCACTGTAGGAACAATTCGTCAGGAAAGAATAATATATAATAATAACCGCATGCACATGACTGGCGATAGTTCGTGTTGGTCCCTTCGCGATTCTCCGCTACCAATCGAAGGAGAGCGGACCAAAGTGAAGTCCTCGCTGCTACGCCGTGGTAATTTCAACACCCTGGCTCTAGATATCTGTTTCAACTCGACGAAACCCTACCGCCAGTGGCATACTAGCGGCAATCCTTTGACGCGTCCCTATAGCGACGATCGACATTTAGCGGCAAGTGAGCCACTAGGTGTTGCCGACGTTTACGCCATAGGGGGGTGATTACGTTGGCCAAACATTCCTCGGAGTTTGCGAACAGTCTCTGCACATCATCCACCATATTTGTAATCAGTTTCCATTATGAGAACGCGTTGTTCCGCCTTGAAGCCCCCCATTTTTATCCACACCCAAAACAGATGACAATCGTGAGCTATTTGGCGCTCTGCGACTACTAATCACAAAGAGGACAGATGACAATCGTGTAACGTTCAGTGTTGCCGACTAACTACAACAGAAATAGCGGGCATTTCAAAAGTTGCGTTCTTTGTAGTTATACTTGTTACCCTTTAGTATAACTCAGGGGCGTCATTTCAGACCTCGCTTGAGGGGGGGCAAGAGCACCGCCAACTTAAGATTTTCAGGTTTCCTACTAGTATATAGTACACAATCGATTAAAGTGTATGGGATCCTTAAACTCTTGGGGGAGGGGCAATTGCCCCCTCTTGCCCCCCCCCTAAATGACGCCCCTGGTATAACTATAAACTTCTAATACTGTGTTGAAACTACTTATAGCTTCTCTCACTCAGTTTCGCATCACAAACACATTATTCGTAATTTTGCCAGACTTTTATTTACAAATTACATGAAATTACGAAATTTTAATCCAACCCAGAAATAGATTTTTTAATGTTCTCTATGCACTTTTTTTTTTTAAAAAAAAAAAAAGAAATTGCTGTAATCTTAGTACATTTAAGTACTACAAAGTCTTAACAATCATCCGTAAATGAAGTTAATTACTTTTCTTCATTTAATTCTTCATCAATATCGTCATTTACTGTATTTCTTTGTTGAATGTTTTAGATTTCTTGTCACCGCAGAGGCTACATGAAATATGGATCTACAGTTTAAAATGGTATCCGAACCATCGTAATGAGTCCAAGGTTTTTTCACCGGGAGTTGAACCCAGGACCCTATGTACTGAAAATGCGTGCGCTAGTCACATAGATCAGCAGAAGGATTAATAATAGTCTATTAAAATAACCAATTAAATAAGATAAAAAAGTGTCGTTAATCTTTTATATTATTATTATTATTATTATTATTATTATTATTATTATTATTATTATTATTATTATTATTATTATTATTATTATTATTATTATATTTAGCCTTCAACACTAGGTATGCTGCCATTTCTGATGACGTGGATGAGCAAATCGCCTCTGACCAAAAACTATGATCTAAGGAGTGTAAAGTTTGTGCATACAACAGGAGCAATTCTAACCTCGTCTGCAGTTGAAGAATTCGTATGTAAATTTTCACATGTTGAAGAAGTGCATCAGGTATGAATGATATGTGTTTATCGCTGAGGATAACCAATTGGTAAGAAAAAAGGATTTTTTTAATAGAGTGAAAGGAAACTTACTTTCCACCACTCTACTTTTTAAATGTGTATTTTGGTTGTTTGTATTTTTGATAATATTCTTGATAACAACTTTTGTGAAGACTACACATGTAACTTTCGGAGTGCTTTCTGAGGCATACAGTAAATATCACTGTTGTTTGGGGTTGAAATCAGTTAGTAACAACAGGATAAATTTAGGGTTGTCTATTTCAAAAACGAAAATTCGAGACTCTATGAAATTGCGGGAATCTTTGAAATGCTTATGAAAAGCAATACTACTAATACTTTATATACTAATTTACTGTCTTTCATTAGATAGAGTTGTTCAAGTGTTACTTAATCACATTGTCAGTCATTTTAGTAGACCTTATCTCCCTAGTTAAGCAAACGTAAGGATGATTTACCCCATCACTCAGTTATATAAAGAGTACAAAATAAATGATTTTTAATAAGCAGTAGAATTAAAATACAAATATTATTTAAAAAGTAATAAACAAGGAACACAGACAGCATGATAAGTCATAAATTGCCGTTGAGTTCATTTTACTAGTCGCTGCCATAACCTAGATTTTTGGGTAATTCAAATTCTGGTCACACTGTAATTTCTTTGGATGGCAACACTGGAATTTTTTTCGATTCACATTTTCGGGTGTAGAATAACATGATCTATTACTGAGGTAAGTTTCATTTCATTATCTCATTCCAGTTACGAAAAACTGGCAATAGATTAAATTGTTAACTTTTGAAAAAATATTTAGTAGTCTGCCCCCTTAGACCCTAATTAAATCAATGTATTATGCATTAAAGTATTTTTGACTTTTTGCAATACTCAGAAGCTGAAGAGAATAAATATATATCTTCTTGTTCACCTCAACCATAGGTTGGTGGGCAACATGGAAATTTAAAATTTTTTCTCTTCCTTGGGAGAACTGTTTTATACTTTGATAAGGCCTCTTCTTCGTAACTGCATCTAGATATTCTATCCTTGGTCTTCCTCTTCCTGGTTTTCCTTCTGCCTTTCCCTCTATCAACACGGTGATCCAGTCGGAGTGCCGAATAAGATGGCCAAGCATGTTGTTTCTTCTTTTTCCTGTTATCTTCATGATGTGTCGTCCTTCATTAACTTCCTTTAGTATGTCTTCATTGCTTTTCCTTTCGGTCAATAATATCCGCAGCATTCTACGCCAACACTACATCTCAAATGCTTCCAGCTTGGATATTTCAGCTATCTCCACCTTGCCACGAGCGGGGGGGGGGGGTTAGGAAGCTTGGGTGCTCAAATGATCCCAAGAGCTATGCCGGAGCTTTGCTATTAAAGGGCTTCCCATGCCTGACAGGTCTTTAGGGGTAGGAGCCAGACAAAGAGAGATATTATGGTAGTGGGCAGCAGCTCTACCATTACCACACTCAGGCTGAAGATGTTTGACATCGGCAAGGCTCAGATGTGGATAAAAACTATAGGGACAGGATGTCCTCTACAGCTGTTTCACTGCGAGGTGGAAAGACCTGGGACACTACCACTTTACTCAGTCCCTAGAAAACAACAATATATACCTAATCCTAATATATTATAACATTTCCTTCCTTTATTCTTCGCTGAAATACGGGATGTTTAAGTATTCTGAGAAATATTTTCAGGACGCCGGGACGCAGACCACGATTCCATGACGGTCCGTGAGTTTCCGGGCCGAATGGCAACCCTAGCCTTAATATATATATATATATATATATATATATATATATATATATATATATATATATATATATATATATATATATTCTTGTTTCTTCCGTGTATTGCATCATTATTTTCTTTGAATTCTTGAAGTTTTTATAAAATTCTCCACCTTTCTGTTTTTTTTTTCTACCCTTAAAAGCAAGGTAATTTTACTAGAGACTAAAAATTTATGTAAAATAATAGTTTCTAGAAAACGGTTCAAACGATTTTGTTTATAGTTCAAAAATCAATATTTCATTAACGAACTTTAATATGGAGCAGGCTATTTTTCCGGAAAAAAAAATAGAAGGAATAGTTCATTCTTAGGGATAAGTTATGTTTTTAATTTTTTTATCTTCCACAATTCCAACTTAACAGTGAAGGACAATTCACCAGTTACCATTTATTTGAGGCCGCGGTGGCTCAGTGGCAGAGCGTTCACCTCTGGTGCTTGGGGTCCCGGGTTCGATCCCAGCCCCTGCCAAGTGAACCTTGTGGTGGACAAACACCGTGTGCGTAGGTTTCCTCGGGGTTCTCTCGTTTCCTCCCACTTTCTTCATTCCACTATTTCATTCATTTCTCATCATCACCGTCTCCTTTAGCCTAGCCGGCATAATCGTGGGACGTAAAACTCAAATTTCATTTCATTTTTTACCATTTATTTATTTCTGCCTAAAATAATACAGGTAATTCTTAAGTCGTGAAGTAAAACAAAAGTAATGTTTCATTTTACAAAAAGGATTTTTAGCGGTAAACGAAACCTATATGATTTTTTTTTTTTTTTTAATAGTTGATCTAATTGATTAAATGCATTCACCGTTCTTTCACCGTTTAAATCAGTAAAGGAAGATTATTGATAAAGTTCAAAGAAAACACTGCTTGTTTCATTAGAATGCGATGAATTTTATAGTTTAGGGTAAACATTTTTGTTACTACATTTCTAAAATGTACAATTTTCTGACTGAGTTGAATTTGCCCTCTTTTGATTGGTTAGCTGATTGGAGATAATTGTCTCTTTTCAGCAGACGCTATGTTAAATATGGCCTAGTGTTTAAAGTGAGATACGAACAACTACTCGGATTTGTATCCGACGCAAGTACCCAAATCGGAATTCGAACCCGGGACGATGCGTACAGAAGGCACGTGCATTAGGCACTCGGTCACGGAAAGGAATTTATCCTCTTTTATCCTGACGAACTTCAACCTTGAGCAATCACTTCTATTCAGCAAGCTTAAATAAAAATATGTAAAACCTCGTATAAATCAGTTATTATTATTATTATTTTATTATTTTTTTTTTTTTTTTACAAAGCTGTTAATGTCGTTCAACTTTCATATACTTGATCTAGAATGCGATGTTGCAAGAATCTTGTAACTGTCATTAAGAAAATCTTGTAACCTTATAATATTTCTCCATGTAAACATAGTCTAGAAAGGGACATACAACTTTTTTTTTTTTTTTTTCATCTTGCGAGGAGTCAAACCATGTGCAACTTTCTGGGTCGTCTTGCTTGCTACCTGCTATCGCCCTCCCACTGCATAAAGAAAAAGCCAGTTTTCTTGCTTCCGAAACCATGGATTCTTTTGGACGGGGAGGGGAAACGTGCCAAAATACACGTTTTTAATGAGGAGGTTCACTATTTGTCCACTAGGGGGCCCTGCTGCATGGGTGGAGATATCCTTCTTGTTTTCAGAAAGTTGTAAAGTGTAAAGAGGGGTAAAGATGAGGTTGCAAGATTTTTTAATGACAGCTAAAAGATTCTTGCAGCATAGCAACCTAGCTTTATTTCCAGATGCGCCTCATACAAGCATAAACACACATTCTGCAAGTGAATTTCATTTTCAACAAAAATGCTAAAAACTTACAAAACTTTGATGCAAGACATAAGTAATCAAAAATAAAAGCAATTATCATGGTATTTATTTCATTGTTGCTGTAATTATTTTGAGTCAATGCATTCAACTATATTATGAAATAATTACATCGTTTCCTTGGAATGCTTCTGTTAACTGTGCATTTCTATTGTAGGCTTACGGAATGATTGAATTCTGGGGAGTTACGTCAACAATTGTAAATATTTCAACTGGTGCTTCGTCCATAAGAGTTGTCAAAGCTCAAGAAAATAAACACAATACAAGTAAGTAATATTAAGATTACTATATTCGCTAATAATTTCGGAAAGAAAAGTTCACAAAATATTCTCTTTACTAAGCTATTTATATTTTCATTTACATGCTTCGAGTGTGTGCTTTCTTCGAAAGCTTAAAAATATTGTATTAACTCTGTGCGATGTTGCTCTTTAACCTGAACATACGAGAATCCTTACTTACCCTGAGTATTACAAGGAGTGTACTTTTCATGATTTTGAAATATAGTCTTAGTTTTGTGTGACGCTGCTCTTTAGCCTAAACATACGAGAATCTTTATATAACCTGAACATTACAAAGATCGCACTCTTTATGAAAGTTTAAAACATGCTGTAGTCTTTGTGTCACCCTATTCTTTAACCTAAATGTGTAAGAATACTTGCTTATTTATTACAGTACACTTTTAATGAAAGTTAAAAACATATTGTTAACTTTGTGTGACGCTGCTCTTTAGCCTAAACATACGAGAATCTTTACATGACCTGAACATTACAAAGATCACACTCTTTATGAAAGTTTAAAACATACTGTAGTCTTTTTGTCACCCTACTCTTTAACCTAAACATATAAGAATACTTGCTTATTTATTACAGTACACTTTTAATGAAAGTTTAAAATATAATCTTAACTTTGTGTGACGCTGATCTTTAGCCTAAACATACGAGAATCTTTACATAACCTGAACATTATAAAGATCGCACTCTCTATGAAAGTTTAAAACATACTGTAGTCTTTGTGTCACCCTACTCTTTAACATAAACATATAAGAATACTTGCTTATTTATTACGAATTACCGAAACAAAAATTCAAGATGAATTTGTAGTTATATGGACTTTACGTGCATTCGATGAAAAAAAGAAAAAAGTATCACAAGTACATAAAGGGGAATCGAAGTACATAATTTAGTTATGAACTGCTTTAAGATTTTTTTGAGTAGATTTCATTCTAGAAATCCATTATATACACACAAATTGCCAATTAATATAATATTGTATCTCTTTTATTTTAATTTTCAGAGAGCTATCCTGTGCATTGTGGCCAATTGATTCCTGAAGCACGAGCCAAGGTATTTAAGTAAACTCTAAAATTTGCACTAGTTTTGTATTATAGCTATACTCGTAATTTAATAATATTGTTCGGCCAGTTCCGTTATATCCAATTTTGTACTTGAAAGATACTTTTAAAAATAATTTCGGTAGTGTAATATACTCTGCTCGAGGATAGGTTAAATTCATTCACATAGAACAGTGGTTTCCAAACCTGAATGCGTGAAAAGCAAGCTACTGACAGAAATAAACTGAAATAAATGCAGCACCACTTGGAATGACCGTTATCAATTCAACTTTACCTAACTAAACATGCTACAGGTTTGACTTTTTCTTTTTTGTTCCAATTTCTACATTATTGAATTCTATATGTACAGTATGTGCCCAAATTAAAATTATTTACTGACAATAAAAATAACTACAAAATACTATTTTGTTATATAACACGGGCATCAAAATCTTATCAAGTAAAAGTAAATTATTATTATTATTATTATTATTATTATTATTATTATTATTATTATTATTATTATTATTATTATTATTATTATTGAAGATTATAGAATTCAGTATTGCATCTGAAATCGCAGAAGAGGTTATGCATACAAAAACCATGCATGAGCAACGAGCCGGAAGGAACAAAGTTGGGTAGCTCTGACGTTAAAAGAGGACCGAGTATTAGAACAAGAGAAGGTGGTCAGCTATTTTCTTTCTAATATAAGATTACATAGTGAAACCTCTAAATAACGGGCACCATCGAGACCTGATCATTTAACAGTAAATGAGATATGTTCATTACGAAGAGGTTCCACAAATTTAGATTACTCACAGGTCATGTGGTAATTGTATGCAGAAGACAGTCTGTCTGTTGCCATTGTACAGTAACCATTGAACCAATTATATTTGGCATGATTAACCCCCCATACACACACACACACAAGGATCATATTATAGTAAATGTATTAAAAATTATATTCTAAGGGGGGAACGCTGGGAATCATGATTTATACAAAAAAAAATGAGTATTTCATAACCCTGTCAAACTAGGAAGAGGAAACTTGGTATGTAAACTCCTCATTAGACATAAACGAATCCATGTCCTAGTGTTTCTCAAAATATCCGTTTTAAGAGGAGAAGGGGACATACGTTTGTATGTATGTTACATCATAATCCTGGAATACGTGGAGCAATTTCAGTTAAACTATAGGTACAATATGTCTTATAATCTGGAAAAAGAATGCTGTGCAGGGTAAGAAACATATATATAGTGCTACCAAAATGTCTTGAGCCGTGGGAAAAAAATCCGAACTAAAGCTCACACCCACGCGTCAGCCAATTAGGGTTCAGCTGTTGCTAAGCGATAGAAACTTGGAGCCGTCTACGCCAAAGGGAGTGGAATTTCTTCAGGCGATAGCAGCGCTTGGAACGGAAGACTAGGTGTCAAATCAATGTGGTATATATATAGCGCTTTTCCGGGGGCGGAAAGACGGACACGTGTAAAAATTATCAAAATGAGCTACGTTAGTATCGAATCCGTAGTTGTCGGGGTCGCGGAGATGATTGGTGATACTCAAGATGACATTTAAACCCAAGTTTAAGGAATATGTCAGGTGATCTGGGAATCAGCATTGCTTATCGTCATCTGTTTCACTCATTTCTTTATTATCAATGGGACAACGTCAAAGGGGTCACTCTTCATTATCCATTTTATAAGGCACTGTCCGAAAATTGACAGGGAAATGTCGTAGGCGTTTATCAATTTCACCTGATGCCGAAGAATTCACACTGGGAGGTCGGCCAACTGCTATATCGTTTACCTATATTTATGCGTCGCAATCTTGGCCTCGAGCATGAAAGAAGAAAAAAAGCTCCGTAGAAACGAATTAACCAACAGAAATCAAAATATCAAATTGAAATCACGATTGAATTGAGAAAAAGTATATTTCATTTGAAAAGAAAATTCTAAAAAAATCAAACCTTTCATACCTATTGAAAGATAGTAACTTCAAAGTTTTGCACAGCAAGAAAATTTATCATTGTTGGACTCTGCCAATCTCTCAAATTTAGATTTGCAAGAGCATAAAGCCGTCAATTTATAAGGATTGATATTTCCACGTCATTTTCTTAGTATGTTTTAACACATTAGCATTTGGTATACAGGAATCAAATGTTTCCTTTGTTCTGTTTCAGGTAATAAACATGGATACAGGAGAACTTTCGATCCCGAATGAAGTTGGTGAGCTTTTATTTAAGGCGCCATTTATGATGAAAGGATATTTGCAAGAGTCAAAGGTATTCACTGTACTGAATTTCAATATTCTTCCGAATAAGTTGTCACAAAGAAATTATGTAGTATCTTTCAGACGGTGGCCAAGTTATTACGTTTAACCTTTATTAATTTCTGTTTTAATATGTTTGATTTATGTTGCAAAATAAAGTATGTTTCAAGAATCAAACTGATCAAGCAGTCAATGTTTGGTATGCGTCACTTTGCAAGTAGCCTATCTACTCACTGTTAGGAAAAATAAACCAACAATATACACTCATGGAAAAATTAATAGCAACTCTCCTGAATTTTACGCGGATTTCCAAGAAGTTTCTACCTAAATATGCACAAACATATAATAATATATACATCAAAATAAAGGAAAATTTATATAGAATCCAAATCTACTCACAGAAGTTACATATCTGTAGAACAATTGATGATATTCAACAAAATAAGACGTCAATTGTTAAGTGAAGTGAAAGTAAGTGAAGTTAAGTGAAGCGTATACCCAATTGATTTTCGATCAAGCTAATACTTGATTGGATGTCCACGCTTAGTAATAACGTCTTTGCATTGTTGTGGCACGGAGTTTACTAAGTTTTGTATTTGAAATGCAGTGTTGCCAGACGTTTATTGCTTGAATTAACTCAACTCTCGTTGTAGGATGTCTTGCACGAATCTTATCCTTCAAAACACTCCATAAATTTCAATTGGATTTAAATCGGGAGAATTACCAGGCCAAAGAAGTTGGGTAACATAACGTAAGGACAGCATATAGTCTTTTATAACTCTGGCACGATAACAGGGGGCAGAATCGTCTTGAAAAATAAAGGAACCACCATTGAATAAATCTATACCCGCAGGAATCATTGTCGTTTCAAAAATATGTTTATTAGTTTATGCATTAATAATACCTTCAAAAATCATTACACTGGTAGAGTACCTGGAAGTTTTTAAATACACGCAGAATAAGTGCTTCACTAGTCATGCGGTAAACTCTAGCACGTGAATTATTGCCATGGTTATTTTCGTCTCATCACTAAACAGAACTTTGCGCCACTGGTCACTTTTCCAATCCTTGTAAGTTTTGGCATACTCTACGCGCCTTTTTATGTTGTTCCGGTGTAAGATATGGTTTCCTGACAGCTCTATGTGAACACAAATCCATTGATTTTAACCTGTTTCTCACTGTTCGCGGACAAACGTCGACACCAGATGTTTCCCTCTAACTTCTAGCAAGATTTGCTGATGACTAAAACTTGTCTGCAAGACACAACCGTCGCAGTGCCCTGTTCTGTCTAGGAGAGGATTTTATTTTTCGACCACATTTACCAATTCTTTAACTTTATATGCACCCAGCTTCAAGGGCGCCCATGTTGTGGTTTCCAAGGGGGGGACAAGTATAAGCGACGTTTCAAAAATAGTTTCAAATTTTGCTGTAACTAATGTAAAAATTCTATTGGATTTTCGATATTCTGAAGTACAATTTCCTCTAGGGGGGCAAGCGCCCCATGCCCCCCTGATTGGCGCTCTTGCCCAGCTTCACAAAAATCTTGGCCAGTTGCCTACCCACTGTACTTTGATGCAGTTGCATAATTGAGCTATTTCAGCATTAGTTTTGCCACACTTAATGTTTTAATCCTAGTGGTTTTATGTGGTGTAATGTCACATGCTTTACCCATGTCGATATCCGATATCAATAATTTATTAACGGTAAATCAATATTTATGGGTAAAAATATCACTTTCAAATTTGTCAGTAGAAGTAACACTACTGGACAGTGGCGTATTTAGGATCTTGTTTCGGGAGAGGCTACGTACAACACGTGAATAAGCTTATATTTTTCCTTTTGTGTGCCGACAAATTTTAATGAAGTTGTGCATATCACAAATTTATTTCGAGGAGGGGCTTAAGCCTGATAGCTACCCCCTAAATACGCCACTGCTACTAGGCCATCACAATTACGTAACCCAGGGCACCTATACAACAAGGAAGCAGAAACCATACTGCTTGGAACGCAGATTATCTTAATGAGCGCGGACCTTACTGGAAGCAACATCGAGTCATCCATTAAATGAACATTTACCATGACGGATTTTGTGTTTCCTTTCCCACACATTTTATTGAATCATTAATTGTTTAAAAATACGTAACTTCTGTGAGTAGATTTGGATTCTACATAAAATTTCCTTTAATTTGATGTATACGACGTATACGCCTATCATTGTATGTTTGTGCATATTTAGGTAGAAACTTCTTTAAAATTCTTATAAATTCGTAAAATTCCAAGGAGTTGCTATTAATTTTTCCATGACTGTATATACAGTCTTTCAGTTAAAGTTTATTTTTCACATGGAATACATAAATATATAAATTATTTCATCATCGTTATAAGTGTTCTGCTATTGTTGGCAGATCATTTGTCACAACTGAAAAGCTTCCATGCTCCACGGTCTTTCGCTAACCTTTTTGTCTTCACGTACAATTTTTCTGTTTTAATATCGTCCATTAATTGTAGTTTCCTTCGCCTCCTCCCCCTTTTTTCTGCCACCATACCCTCTAGCACGTCCCTCATGATACAGTTCCTTCTTAACCAGTGTCCCAATCAGTTTCTTTTCTTCTTCTCAGTAATATCTAAAGTTGTCTTTTTCTCCCCCACCATTTCCAACACCCTCTCATTCGTTTTCAATTTCACCCAGCTAATTCTCTCCATTCTTTTCCACACTCACATCTCGAAAAAAACTTCGTTATTTTTCATCTTTTTTTTTTTTTTTTTTTGCCTAATGTCCATGTTTCTGCCCCATACAGTACAATACTCTACACCAGTGGTTCTCAAACTTTCCGATAACGCGGACCCCCTGTGCATTCGGAAAATGATCCACGGACCCCCTTGCAATGCTGTCTGAAATTTCACATGGTATTCAAAACTATACTGATTAGAATTACCATTGACAAGGGGTCACTAATTTGAGGAATGAAATTCTTTCTGTTTTTCCATAATTGCACTGCTGAAATCCGGAACAAGTTTTGTCACCATTAATGTTAGGTCCGATTCCACGTTAAGACGATTTCGCTTTCAGGCTTTAATACTGCAAAGAACAAAAAAGGTGTGTTCACATAAGTAAGTGGTAGGGAAAGGCATCAAATATTGCTGCAATGCCTTTTTTTAGACAACTTTTCATGCTCACAGGGCAGAAATTTAGTAAAGTAGGAAAACATTTAAATTTACGAACGTAAGTATAATTTTAATTGGTTTTTTTTTAGTGACTGAAAACAATACTTTTTGCATAACAGCTGCGAGTTCCATTTTATTATAACGCATTTCAATTTTTAGGGGTCGCGTGGCTACATCCCACGGACCCCCAGGGGTCCGCGTACCCCACTTTGAGAACCATTGCTCTACACGAAACATTTCATGAGTCTTTTTCTGAACTCTTTATTGAAGGTTCCACAAAATAGTCTATTTTTTCCTCCTAAAGGTTTCTTTTACCATTATATTTTTGCTTTTATTTCACATTAGCTCTTCTATTCCAGCAAAATAACAACTAATGACATACTTTTAAATCCCATATAAATGGCTTTTTCCAAAACGGAGTCCCCACATTTTACGGAATTTTAAACCCATATTCATATGCTCCCAATGTGAAGTTGAAAAAAACGTCCCCGAGTGCATTGAAAAAAAATCTGGTAACCTTAGACTACAAAACTTTTAAAATCAAAGCAATTTGTCCATTTTTTCTTTCTTTTTAACTCAATGTATAAATTATAGTATGTAATATAGTATTTGTTTATTACAGGAATCAACAAAATGTTTTTTAGATGATGGCTGGTTCCGAACTGGTGATATCGGCTATTTTGATGAAGAAGGAAATCTTTACGTTACTGATAGAAATAAAGATGTATTCGAGTACAAGTTTCACCATGTAAGTACTTATAAATAGACATAATCAATTCTTTATAGGATATTCATCTACAGAGTAGGACTCAAGTATCCATTATAGGGATTCTTATTCTAAGGTGAACCTACTTCACTAAAATCACAACATACTAGATGTGACCAAAAAAATAATAATAATAATAATAATAATAAGTTTTCCTAAAGCAGAAAACACAAAGAATACATGAATGTGACCTTGAAACATTTACTGCCACATATACAACACAAATGACACTACTTTTCAACATATTTACCACCGGAACTCAGACACTTGGCATACCGTAGGATTAACTTTTGTATTCTGATGTCTTAAAAGTCAGACGCCTACAACTGGCTGTAATTTTTCATCACTATCAAAATACTTACTGGACACGAATGTCTTGAAGTCGTAAGACGACTTGAAAATTACTCGGAACAAGATTCGCGTTGTACGGCGAGTGACAAGCAACCTCTTACAGTCGTTAAACTAAGACTTGTTTGACTACCTACCGTATAGCCCAGATCTTGCTACGAGCGACTGTCATGTCGTCTTACGACCTCAAGACATTCCTGTCAGGCAATCGTTTTGATAGTAGTGAATAATTGCAAAGGGCTGTCACATAGGGTTCTACTCCCAGACTGTAACTGTCGCAATTAAGATCGAGAAACACGTAAACAAGACATGTTCCGCCGGCTGAGATTCGACTGCATTTTCATGACCCAAGTCCTTGGCAGTACGCTCGTGACGTGCTGATTTAATTACACAGTTTCTGAGCATAATGACAGGGAAGTGGGAAACGCACTAGAAAAAAAACAGAAAATACTTGAGAACAATGAAGCAACGAAGTCAAAATTTATGATGTACGGTATATTGTAAATTTTCAAGAAGTTGTTTGAAAAGTTTATTTTTCATTGAAGAGCATCTGCGTGATAAAAAAAAAAAAAAAGAACGTTATTCAATGCAAATCAATTTCTTAAGCTGAAATATTGAGAAATTACGAGTATTTACAGATATTTCGTAAGCTAACAAAGTACGAAATTCAAGGATGTCTTGAATAATGATCGCATTCTTGTTGATTTGAGTTTTGATTAGATTTTGAGTTTTGCGTCCCTTTCAGCAACGAGGCTATTTGAGACGTAGACCTACATCTTAGTGTAGGATCCAAATCACATGAGCTTCTGCCAGAAATCGAACCTGGATCTACCGTGCCAAAGGTGCGTACGCTAAAGACCGCTTTTTTTTTTTTTTTTTTTTTTTTGTAAACAGACAGGTTTTGATATATTATTTTACAAAACGACATTACAAAAACACCATTGTCAGGATTGTAACTTTGTGATGGTGTGTTACGGTTATCGAAAATGAGCTTAAACATAGGCATACGTTTCCCCTACTCTTCTTCGACAACAATTTCTCAGAAAATAATCGGAAATCAAACATAATCTCTGTGTGCGTGGGTTTCCTCGGAGTTCTCTCGTGTCATCCCAATTTCTTCATTCCATCATTTCATTCATTCTTATCATCACTGTCTCCTTTAGTCTACACGACATAAACATGGGACGTAAAGCTCTAAGATTTCATTCCATTTTTTCAGCCCTTTTTGAAATTTCACATAAAAAGAAAGAAAAAGGTGGGAAGAAAAAGGGGTTAGGTGACAAATGTAATAAGACAGTCATATGTCGAAATCTTTTAATGTTAGAGAAATGTTAGGAAGATGAAATTTGACATTTAAACTCCTTATTGAATACAAGTAGCCATGTATCTACGCGTTTCCGAGAATTTTGCTTTTAACGGGAGAAGGAGGGTAATTTCTAGTTTTTTTCCCCCATCAAAATATAAAAATGAGTTTCAGATTATTCTTATCATAACATGAGAGTGGATGAACCATTTGAAGTGAACTTTTGAAGATAGTACTTGGATCGACATGGGTTTCTATCGTTTCACTTTGATTGAAATGCGTAGTTCAAAGGGAAAAAGATTTTAAATTTTTCACAAAGATCAATATGTTAAACGTATTATTCCCGTTAACTTAAGTTGTTCATTTACCCTTTCATCTAGTATGTCTGAAGTTTAATGTACTATTAAATATACTAAACCGTTTCGATAATCTCTGCGATCTTTCTCAGTAGATCTGGGTAGCTTTTTTTTCGTTTCTCAAAAGTGTCATTTTGCACTCTTCCGTGTGCACAATTGAAAGATGAAGTAAAGAACATCATGATGCAAATTACTTGAAAAAAGACTTTTGAAAATGTTTCTTTAACATACTTCACACTAAAACTTCTTTTCACAAGGACTAATGCAATGATACTAGTTTGTAGAACTAACTTCTTAAAAACAATTTGTAGAGTTATTACTATAATATTAACCGTAATTTTGTAAATAAAACTTAGATGGTTGCACACTCCTTTAGCTAACAGTGGGTAATTGAATAGTTAAATATTTTTTACAATTATGTAATAAATACTTAAATAACTTACTATGAGATTGCACTAAAACACTGTAAAATTTTTGATTACATTTTACAGTTGCTGGACTGACGAAATTCATTAAAAATTTTCAAACATGATACAAAAAAAAACATTTAAGTACATATACACTTGCTTCATGCAGATATAAATTAACCTAAACATACATGCTTACTTTATACTATGACATAATTTACAGTATTTTCCATGCTATCTGCTTCCTCTTTAACGGAACTTTAGTAAAATCAATGGATTAGATGATAATTCTTAATTTTGAAACTTTTTTTATTAAAGTAGTTTGAAAAATGTATATAGAAAAGTAGTTTCTAAGAAATTATTACTACACGGTGGTCCGAAAGTGGGCGTACCCCACTTTAGTTTCAACAGTATAGTATTAGTTATGGTAGAATGTCTGTTTACAGTTACTTTAAAGTCTTAAGAATCTTAAGAGTCATAAACATCGGTATGATCACCATCCATGTCCTAACATAGCTGAATTCTGCGCCAAGTTCTCGCAGATGTTTTGCGGAGATACTCGGGAGTCACGAGGGTGAAGGCGTGTTTTACAGCTGCTCGTAATTCCTGCGTTGTGTGATATCGAGTGTTTCCTGTTGCTTTATGAAACCCCAGACATTGCTTGGCAATGTTACCAGACAATGCCAAGCAATGTTAGCAAACAATTGTGGGTAAAACCTAAAACCGTCAGAAAACACCAATTAGGGACACCCGGACCACGCTATATGATAGTAAGGTAATTATTTATATACTGTATAATATAAAAACTTACATAAGCAATATATGGCTTAAAGAATTTTCACATATGCGTTTTCCCAGCCTTGTTTGCGAACAAAAATTATTAAATAATATATGGAGCATAAGTTGTATTATCCTGTGGAAGTGTTAGGTTGATTCTCTTAATACAAACAATCTGTGCTTCAATTAGAAACTGCTTAAAGGCATAGCAAATATTATTGTTTCGTTAGTTTCAATGGTAAATAATTTTCCTTCTATTCGTTTCCATATCATCAGGTATCTCCAGGAGAATTGGAATCTATTATTTTAAAGCTCCCCTATGTATTAGAAGCTGGTGTTGTAGGTGTACCTGATAGAGAAAGCGATTGTCTTCCTCGTGCGTACGTAAAAATCAAAAATGATTCTCTCGTCACAGAAGAGGATATTGTAAAATATGTTGCAGGTATGAGATGTTGCGTTGGTATATAATTAATTGGAGTTAATTTGTAGCATGAAGGGTGAAAGTTAATAGAAAATACTATAATTCCTGCTTTTTGATTTTTAAATTTTTCCCTTGAAATGTTAATTTTCTGATATTTCGAATAGTTGTCATAGAATAGTTTCGAATAGTATATATATATATATATATATATATATATATATATATATATATATATATAGAGAGAGAGAGAGAGAGAGAGAGAGAGAGAGAGAGGTAATACATTTGATCACATAAACAAAACTCAAAGGAAAGTCATATATTAGTGTCCTTGCTATAGGATGCTAAGCTTAACTTCGAGAAAGTAAGGCATTAAAGTATTAAAAATCTTTTGAATAACTACTCGATGCATCTAAAAATATCACTCTTCCTTACAGTTGTCGAGTTGCTTGTTGACGTAAATAGAGCAGGGAGCTTCCTTATGTCTTTTCATGGTTTGTGTACTGCTTCTTACCGTGGGAGACACAGACACCCAGGTCTTAACTAAACTAACTCTATGGTCTATGGAACCCGAAGGTTCAATGCCGTGTTTACAAAAGCTCTCCATTGACTTTCATACTTAGCTAACGGGATACAGTTTGTACTTCATATTCCTATTTCCGAGAGATTTATCTTAATATTGTCTTCCCATCTGCGCGTAGGTCTTCCTAATGATCGTTTTCCAATTCGATTTCCAGTTAAAACTTTCAAAGCGTTCCTACTTTCTTCCATTCTGACTACATGACTTGTCTTCCTGAGCCTCCCAAATTTGATTACCCTTACAATGTTCGGCAAACGGCATAAATTATGTAGTTCCTCGTTATGAAGTTTCCGCCACTCCCCATTCCCATTCCTCTTGGGTCCGAATATTCGTCTCAGAAACAGTCTACGTTCTTTCCTCAGAGTAAGCGACTAAGGTGTTAGTCACGGTAAAAGCTTTTGATTCGGATCCAAAGTTAAACATTACGCCTATTTGTCATATATATTTGGTGTTAAAAAGGACCTTAAACTCTCTAAAGGTAAATGGAAACCAAATACCAGAGCAAAGTCTCTTCGTTCATCAACCTCAACTTGCGTGATGGGAAACATAAAATATAAGGTTACTAGTGCAATATAGAAACCTAAAGAATCTGAAGGGAAAAAATTGGGAATAATAAAGGTAGACTTGCTGTAGAAACTTGTAAAGTTGAGCAAATAGTGGAGGGTACTTGAGTGAAATATCCTTATTATGATCACGAAATGAAATAACATTGTCCACATTCCGTATGAGCTTGCGTCAACGCAAAGCAAAATATACATTTGAGTTAGCGATAATTAGTATAGCATTTTACAATTGCTTGTTTTAGCTTTCGCATTGCGTTGCATTTCGCAAAAAATTTTCTAAAATTGATATGGAATGACCCTAAAAGTAGGATTTCTTCTTGGAATAAAAACAAAACAGAAAGTAATTCCAAACTGGTAATTTTGCGAGAAAGTAATAATAAGTCAAGATGAAAGCCAAACCGTAAAATCTGTCAGTTGTGCAATTTACAACTTCGCCTCAAGTTACAAGGCTGAAGAATCATACCATTAAAAGTTACTACTATTAAAAGTGTGAGATGAACAATGATTATGTACAATATGAATGCAGTCGTTAATAATGGAGAAAAGACAAAACAGTTTCGCAATTTAAAATAGATAGAAGTAGTAAAGAAAAGACAGTGTGACAATCTATGACAATTTTTTACCAGGTAGAAGTATGAAACGGTATGACAATGTGAGCTGGGTACAGAAGTGTAGACAAAAGTGGAACGGTAATATTAACTAGGCACAAGAAGTAAAAGCAGAACGTGGCTAGTAGAGTTCTGTAGATCTTGGAAATACCAAACAGTATTTGAGCAACAACGTGGAACAAGAAACAGATTAAGGAAATGGCAGGCAAAAGCAGATAGTACCAGATAAACTACATACAAATTTGGGAGAACCTCAGAAACCAAGAGAAAGTGAGCAAAAGCTACCAGAAACTAGATTTTGACTTGCACAAAATATAGTTCCAATAAAGAGACTACTAAGTGTATAGAAGAAAGAGGAAGCAGACAGACTATGTAAGTGATAGACATGGTAACAAAAGAAACACTAACCAAAGCTTCAACACACACTGTATTTTAAAATATAATGTGTAACGGTTTCGGATATCTAACATATCTTTCATCAGACACTATAGAACATAAATGAAAATATAGTCATTCTTTTGAAAAAGTCTAAATTCTATTGGCTGGAGCCTTCAGCCAATTCCGTAGGTCTCCGTAGGGTACCTAGAGTAGGTAAAACGCCTACCTCAAATAGAGAGAATTTAGGAAGAACATGTACATTAACCTAAAATGGCTGAGGAGAAACGATTACCGTATGAAAAAAGGTGAATGTAAGGGAAAACGTGGCTTCTTTCTAAACAGACCAACAATTAATTTCTATGCATGGATTTAGTTTAATTTTTATATGTAGAAGCACATTCTTAGAAGAATATTTGTTTATACAGGAAAGAGGAGGCACATTTGAATATTTTTTTATTTTTATTTCTAATTGCATGTAGCACGAATTGCATGTAACACATATTGCCACAACATTTTATTTTTCATGCAAAATTTTCACTGCTAACAAAAACACAAACATGAGCCAACCCAATACTTCTTTTATACATATTTATAGCAGAAGTCACAAAAGTTTAGTTAATGTAACATATAAATAAATCTTTGTTAGAAAATGCTTGTCTGGACATGAAAGATAATAAACAAGTGCGCATTGTTCAAATTTGTCCTCTCCCCAGCAGATTTGAACAGGCATGAGATATATTTGAACAGCCGCCTTTTTACTTCGCAACAAAGGCATATCCAAACGGAGAATTTTGATTTCTCATTGTGTTCAATACATCAAAGTCAAATTAAAGAATTTGACTGTCGTCTATTCGACCTTCTCGAAAACTCAAACACAGATGAAATGAGTTACCAATGGCACTCATAATCATGTAGCGCCTTATCATCGTCCCTGAACACAATTTCAGTCCAATATGTAATATCCAAAATTACTTATTATTATACACAATTCATCATTTACCCATCTTCCCTGTTTGCAGATTTTTTGAGAAAGATATACAATATACCCTGTTAAATATATGCCAATAATAAATGATAATATCTCAGAAACCAATAACGATAGGATCATTTGATTTCAATCTTCTGGAAACGAAACCATGGAGTGTTATCAGCAGCACGAAAAATGACTATACACACCTCAATAGATCGCAATGTGCGCTCCTTTGGTTGCTGGACAGATGTTTAAGGAGCCATTTAATCTCCGTTCAGGTGTTGTGTTAGCATTTGAAGTGCCACGGACACATTTGCAGCGATGTCGGAAGATCTGGCACTTAGTCTTGGCTAGGGATGGGCAAAACCGATTTTTATAAAAACCAGAAACCGGTTTCTAGAAAAACTGAAACCCGAAAAACCGGCATATCGGTTTTCATGGAAATCGGTTTCGGTTTTCTTCAACAACCGGTTCGGTTTATTCACCGAAACTGGTTTCAATGAAAACTTCTGGAAAACAAAACTATTTTTGTGGAAACGGATTCGGTTTCCGGAGAACAACGAAACATTATTCTGGTCAGAAATAGAACAAATTTTGAAAAAAAAAAAAAAAAACGAAACTGGTTTTGAAGAAAGCCGAACCGGTTTCAAAGAAAACTGAAACCAGTTTTGAAGAAAACCGAACCGTTTTTTTCTAAAAACCGAAAAACCTGTTTTTGTGCCCACCACTAGTCTTGGCACTGGTATTCTGTACACAATAACCTTGACGTGCCCTTTGAGAGAAAAAAAAAGTCTAGCGGACAAGTAAGACGACCGTGGATGCTATTGAAAATGTTCATGACTTGCAATCCAAATATTTTGGAAATTGTTCTTCAGGAATTCTGACAGTGCGGGCCTCAAGCGGCAGGTCTTGTATGGTTGGAACATGTATCCATTTACCGTACATCATAATATTCCAAACTGATCTTTAAGTCAACGCACATCACACATTTAATTTAAAGCTGTCGCGTTTATAATCCACAATGACGTGGATATTGTCCTCACCCTATATTCTGCAGTTATGCCTATGCATTTTACTTAAGATATGGTAAGTGGCTTCGTCAGTACATGCTACTTGTACGAGTAAGGAATTGCCTTCATCATTGCGCAATATCATTTCAATAAAGAACTCCACTATTCCCGTCACTCATAAACAAACACGAAGCGCATGCGCTGTTGCAATATTTCGTCTGCTAGTGATAAAACCAAGGATGTTATAAAATAGAGGATCTGCCCATACAACAAAATCATGAAGCCAGACGTTACTGCTTCGCCACACCTACGCTGCCCACTCCGCGCCACTAAGATCGCAATGTTTCGAGCCAACAATCGTGGCGGAAACGAGAGTAGCCAATCAGACGTGAAGGCTCATACGATGCTCGGTTGTTTTTTGGCTTCATTGAGTTTATATGTTGAAGATACGAATGGGCAGATCCTCTATTTTATAACATCCTTGGATAAAACTCAATATTTTTTTCTTCCAGAGGAACCAAACCGAACAATCCTGTTCCTATTATGGGACAGACTACTAAAAGTGATAAAACTCTAACCATTTTTCTTTTCCCCATTACCTTACCACAATAGTAGATAATGTTATTCTACACTCGAAAATACGAAACGAAAGAATGTTCAGTGTTGTCATCCATAGAAATTACAGTGTGTCCAGAATATGAATTACCCAAAGAAAGTGTAATTTTAATAATTTTCTGTTTATTAGAAAATAATTACAAATATTATTTAAACAGTAGTTAACAAGGAGTCAAGACAACATGATAAGTCATCAATTACCATTGAGTTCATTTTTCTAGTCGTTGTCTTTACCTAGATTTTTGGGTAATTCATATTCTGGTTACTCGGTAATTTCTATGGATGGCAACACTGAAAATTCTTCCGACTCATATTTTCGGGTGTAGAATGACATTATCTATTATTATGGTAATTTACATTTCATTATCTCGTGTCACTTACGAAAAACGGGCAAAAGAATAACGGTTAGCTTTTGTATCGTTGTTAGTAGTATTCCCCCGTTAATCCCGTATTTTAATTTACAGTAGAGCGTCGATTATCCGAAGTAATTGGGGGACATGGGTGTTCGGAAAACTGGTTTGTTCGGATAATCGAACTGTACATGTTTATTTGCCATGCGCGGAGCGGCCCGCCTCAACTCTAAGCTGGCGCAGCTGTTGCTGTGAACAGCTTTGATACTGCCGCTACTTCTACAGCCAGTGCCAAACCGACAGAAGTGTGCTGATTGTTGAATCACAGCGACTGGCGGCTTGGCCGGTCAGCAGCGCCTTATGAAGGCCCCATTAGAAGCAATGTCCCGCCAGCGGTGGCTCAGTGCGGCGACTACTGTGGGAAACTTGGTTTGGGAGTGAGGGGGATGATGGACGGTAGGGTGGGAGAGTAACAGGTGCGAACGAGTACACAGTTCGGTTAAGCGGTCGTTCGGTTTACCGACGTTCGGATAATCGACGCTCTACTGTATTAGCATATTTTCAATTGGACACACATATTTTCATATTTTCAATATTGATAATCATTTTTCACCGTACTCTTCCTTACTTTCAGAGAGGACAGAATCCTATAAGCATTTACGAGGAGGAGTTGTTTTCTTAGAATCTCTACCGCATACAAAAAACGGAAAAGTAGATAGAAGTGTACTCAAACTCTTAGCGAGAATGGAACAGAAGTAAATTATTCCGCAGTTGTAGACTTTAGTTCCTACATTTGTCTGAGAGTATATAGGAGTATCTGTGTGCAGTGCATATTGTTGTTAAGCTTTAAGCATTTTGTTCTTAATAGCTTTAAGAAGAGTAACTTACCTCTTGTCTAAGGAAAGTATTAGTAAACTTGTTTCTCTTATTTTATTTTGTACATTTTCATGTATTTGTTTCTAAAGATTTACAATAAATGTTTATTACCCAATGAGAGAAATTCTTATGGTATTCCATACATTACAAGTTTGTATGTAGAAGTCACAAAAGAAAATGATTCAAGATGTGGTAATGAAAGGATTAATTCTTCTTTTAAATAGAAAACTAACTTACAGACATAGAATATTATATTTTTCTAAGGATTTCCTCATTATCATTTGCAAAAGACTGTGTGTATATAAGAGGAATATCCAGAAACTCACATTGCGGGGGGTACAGCCAGGGAACGGGCGAGCGCCACCATTTTGTGCAGAGACTTCCATCCGTTCAATAGGCAACCAGTTGTAGAGGTGTGTGCTCGTGTTGCTTTTGTTTTCTCCAGAATAAATTGTTAAGACGAGTGTTCCAATTGAAAAATCCCGCCAGTTGTAAACTGAGGTCGGTCGTACGATTTTTTTTTTATTTTATTTTATTTTATTTTATTTATTTTTTTTTTTTTAAAGCACTAAACTGATTGACATTCATCGACAATTGTGTGAAGTTTACGGTAAAGATGTGATGTGTGAAAGCAGAGAGGTATTGATATCTCATGTTTAAAGTTGGCCACACAATTGTTCACGATGAAGACCGAAATGGCCAATGGGCGACCGAGCATTGTGACAGATGAAACTGATGGCGAAACTCAGTGCCAAGGTTCGTGAAAATTGCCGTTTTACGATAACAGAGCTCTCGTTTGAGTTTCCACATACGGCTTTTATTGTATAAAGTTGTGACCCAAAAGTTAGGCTATGATAAATTTTGTGCAAGATGGGTTCCAAAACTTAAGACACAAGAACACAAAACGCAGCGGATGGCAGCCCTCTTGAAATTCCTTGAGGTCTATAACAAAGATAGCTGTTTCTTCATTGATTGTATCGTTACTGGAGACGAGATTTGAATAAAGCACATTTATTGTGAATAAACAAAATAACACAGTTCTTCCCCCCACCCACTTAAACAACAAAACTAAGAAAATTCTTTTGAACCATGTCTGCAAGAAATTTTATGGCTACTGTGTTTTGAGATAAAGTGTACAGCTAATCGACGTTTTGGAAAACTGGTGCAACAATTACGCTGAAACATTACGAAAGTTGCGAAGAGCAATTCAAAACAAACGCCGAGGGAAACTGAGTGCAAATGTTCTGCTATCTTATTTGGTCAATCGGACTAAGGAACTCTTACAGACCTTTCATTAGGAGGTATCCGCCAGATAGCCCGGATCTCGTACCAAGTGACTGCCACTTCTTTCCCCACATAAAAATATGGCGAGCAACGCAGCGCTTTGATGGCGACGTAGATCATTAGGTTGGCGTGCATGAATGGTTGAAATTGCAGATGGCAACTTTTTATGACAATGGACTTTGTAAGCTTGTTCATTGCTATGGTAAGTGCCTAAGCTTGTCTGGCGATTATGACCAAAAGTAGTGATAGAATGTTGGTTTAAAATATATATAGAAAAGTCAATGTTTCGAATATTTTAATACAGAGGGGTCCAAAAAAATATACATACTCACTGTTTGCTAGTCCATATCTCGTGACAAATTTGACTTGACGTGACAATTTGTGGCACTAAGATAAGGTTATGGTATGTGTTCGAACTATCATAAGCATGTATAATGCCCGTGGCGCCGAACTGCACACTGAAATACGGCTATAGTGTCTAGTGAGAGCACAAAACTATGATTTTTCGATGTAGCTCGTCGATTGCTGTTTTTTAAGGGGGGGGGGTCAATACACGTTATTCTTGACGATCCCCAAGAGGCAGAAGTCCAGAAGTGGGTGTGCAAGGTGTGTAGCCGCCGCACACACGACTGTTTTGGGGAAGGGCGTCAAAAAAGGAAAAACTAAAAGAAAAAAAATATAATATAGTTAATTGTTTTAAATAATTTTGAAGGTGAAACCACATATAAATGTCACGAATAATATTAAATAGTCTAAATTTTATAAGTAATTGTTAAAAACAGCTTGTAAGTTTTGTCTCTTTGAAAAAACATTCTCTCAAAAGCATAGTAAAGAAACGTGCTGTAAAGTTTATGCCTCCAGTCACAAATGCGTGGGTTCCTTTACAGTGTATGGCAAACTTAAGAAAAAAAAATGAAAGGGACGAAAAAAAGAAAGAAAACTAGGCGAGCCATTATAATTTACTAAAAACAACACCGGTACATTTTTCAAAATATTGTATCTGGTATATTATAAAACTGGTACATTAATGATTGATGTTTCACATAATCAGATTAGCAGAGTTGCATTTGTTTCTAAAAACCTACCATATCGGAAGCTACTTATTACCAAAACTTGCCATGCCCATTTCAGCTAATAATCTCGCAGGGAATAAGCACATGTATTGTGCTGCCAAAATGTCTTGAGCCGTGGCAAAAATGCGAACTAACGCTCACACCCTCACACACCCGCGCGTTGAGCCAATAAGGGTTCAGCTGTTACTAAGCGAGAGAAAGCGAGTGGACTTCCTTCAGCCGATAGCAGCGCTTGCAACGGAAGACTAGGGATCAATTCAATGTAGCATATCTATACCTAGGTATGCAGGGGTAAAAGTGGACCTGAAAAAGTAGGGGGACGCATGACGTCTCGCCGTCCCCCCTGCTTATCTTTGACCATTGTACTTTTTTTTAGAAAGTGGGGAGACGCCACAAATATTTTCTAGAAGTGGGGGTACGGCGTCCTACGAGGTATCAGCGTTATGCCTAATCATTTATAAAACATTTTTCATATTTTCGTACAGTGTATATTAAATACACAGAACATATAAAAAATAACAAAATGATATAAAATAACATATTAACCTGGGGGATCGCAGTTAATGAATGTGTAAAATATATTTGGAATATGTGGTCATGTGTTCTATTTTTTAGTCTAATTTGAAATAGTAAAGTGAAGCGATAAACAATGTAGTTTTTGTTGCAATTTCCACCACACAGTTCATTGGCTTGGTACCGAATTTTGGAAAATGTAAGAAAGAACAAAATGGCTACATGTAGTGTACTGATACGATTCTCCTCTTTCGAGGGCATATCCATGAATTCACTACGGAATGCTCAACACTTTTCCATGTTTTCGTCTTTTCAATTCTGTTACAATAGGAATCACTGCTGGAGTTCCATATGCTAGGTTGTGCCTGAATTTCTGCAATAAAAGCATCTGCGTCGAAACCTTCCATTGAGATCTTTCAAAACGAGTATCAAGTTGCTGAAAAGACAAGTTGTGGCGCTGTGGCACGTCTTCGACACACGAAGTCGCGTAGTGTACGAAAGTCTTAGCTTGTGGCAGGTGTCAAGATCTCGCGACAAGCGTGCCAGAGTGTCACACTTGAAGCGTAGTGTACGAAAGTCCCGCGCCACATCCATTGTAACAAATGAGAATTCATTACCTCGTAACAAGCCTGCCACAGAAGAAAAAAAAAGTGTCGTAGTGTGCGAAGCCTTACCCGCAAATTTCCGAAGCCTTCTACGGGTGCCAAATTTAGTACAACATTCTAGTCATCCTAATCCACGCAGAGGATGTCAGCAGATGCAAAGTATTTTTTTTTAAAATCATTGATGTAACATTAGGGTGGGCGCAGTTGCAAAAACCACTTTCTGAAAACCCCACCCTTTCACTCATTATTCAACATACGGTAAGTTCCTTACAAACCTCTCAGACAAGTGCGTCACGCAGAACAACTGCTACACCGTACTATACACGTTGGATACCTTCCGGAAGAGAAACAAAATCCTTGAGTGGATCTTTGCTATTACTGGTCATTTCTTTATGCCCGCAGAACAAGCTTTGCAGCGTGTTAAAATTTTCTCTGTGTATTATGGTAGCGTGTAAGAAAATTAAGTGCTTCAACTAATAGAAGAAAAGACGAAACACTTTTATGATCCTATTTCAAGAAAAGTCTACATGATACAGTATAAACCGTAATGAAGGCAAGGGTGAGGGATAATACTAAGTACCATCCTTTACAATATAGTTCTTTCACGAATATTGAGCAAAAAATACTCCAATTAGATAAACCACAAAAAGAATATAAGACTGATATAATCACCCATCACCTTCGAATATCGATATGTCACCTGAGACGTACCTGGAAGATCAAAAATAGTACCCATCAACATTGATGACCTTCTGCCAACGTTCTGGAAGGCCATGGATTCCATCGCGGTAGAACTTGGTGAGCCACGAAGTGAAGAAGGTATCAAGTGCATTTCACACCTCTACTAGGGATTTGAACTGGCGTCCTCTAACGTGATTGTCCAAGCAATGGAACAGGTAATAATATTACGGTGCAATGTCCGGGGAGTACAAAGGATGCAATAGTGTTTAGGATTCAAGGCGTAGAATGGTGTCCCGGATCATCCTAGCCACGTGGGGCTTAGCATTGTCCTGTAACAGGAGGACCCTTTGCGATTCAGAAGTGCTGGCTCCAGAGTTTTGAGTTTTTCTTGAACATGGTTTAACAGTTGCCAGTACACCGTTGCATTGATGCTCTGAGCAGCTGGTAGCAATTCCCGATGTACGATGCCGCGAGCAGTCCACCAAACACACAGGAACGACCTTTTTCTGGTGCAGTTCTGGTTTCAGCTGTTTTGAAACCGGTTCATGGGATGCTAACAAATGGTGACGGCGCTGTGGAGCTTCGTATAAGACATGTCAACACTCTGTCCAGAAATGGCTCCTTCCTCAGACGAGAGAGCAAATACAGGTATCTGCTCACGTTGCCTTCTGGCCCGGAGTCAAATCATGTGGGACCCATCGACCCAATCTGTAGTGCTTCCCAAATTGATGGAGGTGCTGCCAAATGCTTTCTTCACTCACACTGAATTGTAGTCACAATTCCTCACATGTTTGGCCACAGTTCACCTCAATTGCTGCCTGAAGATCATTTTGTACGTGTGTTGGTCTTCCGGGACATTGTGCGTCTTCGAGTGTTTCGTCACCGTCCTTAAGCTTGTTAAAATACGGCTGCACTGTCCACGTAGTAACGAGACCCTCACCAAAGGCCTGGCATATCTTCCGCCCCGTTGCAGCAGCATTTGACCGCAGTTTGAACTCGTACAGCATACACGCCTTTATGACGCTCTGTGGAGGTCCCATGTTCACCCTGTAACTGAACTACCAGAACCAGGTAGTATATTGTATATACCCACACCAGCAACTGACCTTCTATAACGTTTACTCCATAGGATGGTAATCCAAATAGAACAAACATTACATTAGGTAGTCGTAAATAGGACGTTTGCTCGAGCGTTGACGATGAAACAAGTTATTATAAGTAATAGCTCCTTTCAACGCCAACTACACATAAGCAAAAATTCTAAATACAACCTTTAAAAACACCAAAGATTCAGCATCATATTTTGCGTAAGACAATAAACACTACAAACAATGAGTAAAAATTATTTTCAGTACCGTGCATCTAAATGGATGGCCACGAGGCTTGAGGACCCAACACGCAAATCATAGTCAATACTCACAAATAGACTTAAAATTTTTAATAATTAAAATATACTCACATAGTCTTACACTAGGTAAATGGTATTATGACAGAGATACTTATCGATGCATTTTATCTTGTGTAATATGCAGTGATGTATAGATGTTAGATTACATAATAGTATAATTGAATTCTGCAGCAGTGGACATAGGTTGTTACATATCTATCTGTTCGGCGCCAAGTAATGCTGCCTACCGCCAAATCTCTTTAACTCTCGCTGTTCGCGTGAGTTTCTCGTGTTGGGTGACGTAAGAGCGGACAGAGCTGTGATTGGCTGGAGAAGCGCTGGCCAAGGTCAAACCAGCCGCCTGCATCCTCTGGGCGAGAAAGCACACACATAGAAACGTCGTCTGCTTGCAAGTGACAGTTCTTTAAAAATAAAAGAGAATTAAACTGCTTGAGCCACATACAGCCAAAATAATGTACAAATGAGGTTATGACACTTCGCCTTATCTCTATTCGCATTCAACTTACGGTGTGAGGACCAATTGAACACAAATCTCCACAAAAAAGCGATAGAACTTTCTTGGTTACCTTTATTTTTACCAATTCCAAATGGCCTAATGTACTACCAACTAACATACCGGCATTTCTCGAATGCTTAACGACTGTCAAACCGATTAGAAATAGTTGTTACAAAGAAAAATATCTCCATGAATATACATAATTCCCGCTGAGCTGAGCTTACCAGCGAGCGGAGATTGTGGAATGAGATATAAAACTCATTCTCCTTGTTTCAATTAATATGACAAAACTGTCAGTTATTGATGTATCTCGCTTTTGTCAACCTCTATTAAAGTCCTATCAGAAATAGATGGACCTAATGCGGAGAGAAATTACAGAAGATTATCAGCGTAAACGAAATGTATCAACTATGTACAAGATATTTACCATTCTCCGATTTTCGAAGAACGCACAGCACGCTTGAGATGAAAATAGCAAAAAATAAAATCTCTTCACCGATGCCGGTTTATCTTGATTTTTTGTAGGCCGTCATCACATTGGAACTTTCCCTTGGGACACACTTGCTACTTTCCACATGCTTCCACGATATAACCTTTATCTCATATGAGGAACGTTTGATTTAATAATATCTACCAGATATCTTATTCCTAATCTAGCCACCATATAAACCCATCACATTTCAAATGGAAATGTTGCTACACCAATAAGAAATTATTAGTGCCTCATTTGCTTCAACCAACCACAATAAACCAAAAACAAAAACCAAGAATGCCACCTTTGGCTACTACACAACATTAGTTGAAACTTAAAGTACATTCATTCAAATGATCTTTTAATATTTCACTGCAGTATTTGTGAGATACACGCATTGTCTATCTAACACTTGGAATCGAACTATGGTATAGTTTGCTGGAATCAGACAACGGCCAAATTATTTTCTCATATATAAAACAGATATACTGTTTTATAATGACATGGGTGTAACAATGCAAAAAGTCAATTCTGCATTTCCGGGTCTAATGTCAACTGTCTTAATTTGGAAATATACATGCGTAGACAACTGCCATGGATGCTTTCTTCAGTAGTCTCAGCTCTCTACAGTACAGATTTTCTTGAGGTAAGGATGCATCAGGTGAGGCAACAAGCCATACAATTACTTCCGCCCGCCAATGTTTGACAGATATGGAACGCGCAACTGGAATACATGCCGTCCACACGCCGACATCTGTTGCCTCGCCGTTGCATCAATGTGTTTTCCGAAGAGGTAAAATCACTCTGGAACCTGGTCCACTTTGTTAAGCTCTCCAATTCTTCCAATTGGTCTGCAGGTCCATTGGGTCCGGTGCTCGTGATAGCTTAACACGGTAAATAAGTCAGATAGGCAGTTCGATGCTGATTCACTATACTACGGAATTAGGAGATCAAACAAGAGCGAGGTAGCCGATTGACTTTCTTAGTATTAGATCGCTGATGGGTGAGTTTAATAAATCCCAGAAAATCTCTGGGAGGCCCAATGATTACACTGTCTCCCCAAACGGTTTCGGTCAATGCGTGAAATCTACAGATTACACACGAAGCAACAAAAGAACCTGAATAATGAAATATTCTGATTATTATAAAACAGTACTCATTAAAATAACAGAATTATCAAGTAAGCTGGCTTTCCTCAAATTGTGATAGTCTGATAGATAACGTCATTCGCAAGAATTACGTCTTCGGAGCAACACACGCCAAGTTCTAGTCTAGTAGGCCGGTTCCCAACACGAATTTACCACAGTTAAGTAACAATCCGTTAGCGAGCAGAATACAAAAATCATAAGATGTTGTGCCGCAGTCATCACTCTTGGGAATAAGTTATTACAATATGAGAAAACCCAGCTT
The DNA here is from genome assembly GCF_964235325.1 of Thermobia domestica. Lineage (NCBI taxonomy): Eukaryota > Metazoa > Arthropoda > Insecta > Zygentoma > Lepismatidae > Thermobia > Thermobia domestica. Next base: position 14,795,787 of record NC_137471.1, on the reverse strand, counting down.
ACACGGTAATTATTGCTTAGCAGTGAGTTCTATAATTTGTTATACCAATCAGAATGTTGCATCCTTGGTTAGCAACGCATGTTATTGTTACAATAAATCATCACTGTAAACTTATACGAAGATCCATTGTTGTGATTCCTGTGGTTAGAGTAGATAATATATGCTGATTATTATTGCTTTTTAATAAGAGACTATCTGTTAGGAAGTAGACAAAGAATTGATAGTGCCGAGTGTGCCAATTTTCAAAATGCTATTGAAAACAATCTAAGCTCGGGACTCGGAGATTGGGTGCCATACATACCAGGGGAGAGATTTCAATTTTTTTTTTTTTTTTTTTTTTTTTTTTTTAGTTTTTCACTTTCAAACCTCCACTTACCTGTCACTAATTATTGTGGTCTCATTAAAGAGCAGACTTTATATTAGAGGTATGCATGGGTTCGGGCCTACAAAGCATATATCACTTCGGGCCCGGGCCGGGCTGGGGAAGTGAATTTTTAATTATACAACCATATTTCTCGGGTCTTTTCGGGTCTAACTTTGTAAATATACTATACAACGATATATATTGCACAGTTCTTTCTGGAGAACTTTAAAGCACAACTGCAAAATTAAACTTCTAATTGCTGTAAATAAAAATACAATTTTGCGTTATTAAGTTTCTATATTTGGGCTTATTTCGGGCTCACTTATCACACAAGCTCGGGCCGGGCTTGGACCTAAATGTTAAAACATTTCGGATTCGGGTCGGGCATCACATTGTAAATTCACGAACCGGGTCGGGCCCGGGCTGAAAATTCCGGCCCGTGCAGACTTCTCCTCTACACACTTCTTTTAAGTCTCTCTATACAAACAAAGACGAAAATTCTTATGATCTTAATGTATTAATTTAAATATTATTTTTGCCTAAACTATGAATTTATTAGTTCTTTGCAAATTTAACATTGCTTACTACATAGTCTTCTTTCGTATACAGACAAGACTTGTATGGTTGTCGATATCATCTTAGATGTTAGCTTGATGTTTAGATGAACTTATATTTAACATAATTTTCAAACGATTTTAATTTGAAAATTTTCTTCAAACTAAAATGAAGTTTGAAAATGTTTGCACTCACTGAAAATGTTTTAGTTCAACTAAAAACATAGTTTGAAAATTTTTGTTCTACAATTTTTCGTTTGTACTTTTTGTTTGATTTTTCAAAAATCTTTTAGTTTAAAAGCTTTCGCAACTCACTGATTTTTACTTTGAAATTTAGGAAAAAATAGTTTATTTTGATACTTTTTGTTTTAAACTGAAAATTTTTGTTTAAACATTTAGTTGGAAAAGCTTGAAAACATCTCGTTTTGAAATGAAGTTTTAAATTTTTTGCACTCTAGAAAAAAAAAATTCAACGAACTTAAAAAGTTCATTACTGTATCTGTATGTCTGTCTGTCTGTTATTTGCGATTTTTTCAATTTTGAACCCTGTATTCCATAGAGCATCAAAAATTGAGAAAAGATTAAATTTTTCGCGTCACTCTTACCGTTCTCGAGATATTGGCCAAAAATAGTTCCGATTTTGTGAGATTTAAGGACCCATATCTAGGGAACCGTAAGTCACAGAGAGATCATATTGGTGTTTATCAATACTTAAGAGGATGGTGAACATTTTGGTACCAAATAGTAATCGGTGGCCATTGGTCAACTGGCTACTGGCCAACTGGCCACCGTTCCCCAGATATTAGCCAAAAAAAGATCGAATTTCGGGATATTTAAGGAGTCGTATCTCGGGAACTGTAAGACATAGGGAGATAATATTTTGCGAAATTTTGCGACGACCAGAACAAGGTACGGGTAAAAAGATTTAGGAACAATGACAGTTATCCTTCTTGCTCATCTCTCCATTCTTTTTGAAGTTCGTTCTGGCAATGCTCTTGGAGCATTCTCAACTGGTTTAGTTTGAATAACGTTTTAATTAGCTTAAAAAATTTCGTTTTAAGTTTTCTTTTAAAAATTTAAGATTTGTAGTTTGAAATTTATAGTATGTAAATTTCTTATTTAAAATTTGTTCCACCCACTTAAAAATTTCTTAGTATGAAATATTTTTGAAAACATTTAGTTTGAGAATGCTTTCACTCACCGCAATTTTTCGTTCATTTATTATTTTTACAAGTATAACAAAGAAAGAAACAATTGTTCTTAAAAATTAGAACAGGTTAGAATTTTTAAAAAATGTAATACTGTGCACTACACATTTAAGTGTTTTATTAACTGTTTGTTTGATGCAATCAAACGCTAACTTGAATGAAAATCGCTTAAATCACAAACAGCAGCCCAAATCTGTCTTCAACATTGAAGGGGACAGGTAAGACCGTTTCCATAACCCTTTTTAAAATGATGTTCAAAATTTTTATGAAGTTGAAAAACAATGCTGTTAAGGATCAAAGGAGCAGGGTTGTCTTAGCATTGGGAGGCGGGCAGATTTAAGGATTATTCTGGGGGGAAGACATCAATATTTCATGTCATTTTCCTTTGTGGCAATCGGACACAAATCATCATTTCACCCCAAAAAACACATTTCAATGGATTATTGGGGGAACAGTCCCCCAGTTCCAATATTGGAGAGGACATGTCCTCCTCATCCTCCCGGAATTTGTGCCAGTTATCACAATCTAAATTTAACTGTTGTTGCAATCAACTAGTCAGATTTTAAGAATTAAACTTGAGGTCATTATAATCATTCCAATGTTCTAAATTTAAGGTAGGGACCCACACCAAGGTACACGTCCCAAATTATGGCTTCGAAATTTGGTTTGAACGGTACACTGACCTAGATTTGGACTTTAAAGTACCTCCATATTACCAGTAAGACAATCCAAATAAAACATCAATCTAAAGCTATATATCATCCAAGAATAAGACTTCTGAATCACTCAGGAAACATGATTCTCCTGGACCTAAAGCAGTCTTGACTCCTTGATTCAAAAACTCCTACCTTATTTCATGTGATAAGGACGGTGCTGAAATTTAGATTTATTGCCAAAATTTGAATTTTGCACCAAGAGGAGAAGGAGCGTAGCCTAGTATGACGTGATGCAGAGCAACCACTCAGCTCTAAATTTCGGTTGACTCTGTCGCATGAATTCCTTCTGGTATTACTGAAAGAGTGATATAGTTATGGCAAGGATCTTATAAAATATAGGATCTGCCCTTACAACAAAATCTTGAAGCATACATCACAGTTTCGCCACCCCTACTCTGCTCACTCTGCCCAATAGGATCGCAATGTTTTCAGCCAATAATCATGGCGGAAACGAAAGTAGCCTATCAGACGATGCAAGAAACGAGAGTAGTCAATCAGACTTGGCGATGCTCGGTTGTTTTTTGGCTTCATTGATTTAATAGGATGAAAATACATATGGGCAGATCCTCTATTTTATAACATCCTAGAGTTACGGTATCTGAGTCTTTAATTTTGATGTTAAATGATAGATTTTTTTACTTCTTTTACTTATAGTGTGTTTTCCAATATGTTTTTCACCGCTTTAGCTTTCCCATGATTGTTTTTTTTAAATCCTTGATACCTTTCTTTCTTTCTTTCTTTTTTTTTTTTTAGATTTTATACTTTTGACTAGGAATTGTACCAAGATTAGGGATGCGCACGAGTCGAGATATGTCTCGAATCCCGACTCGACTCGACTCAGATTCGAGTCGAGACACACTTTGTAAAATTTGAGAAGAGCCGAGACAAACTTATTTCTCGAGTCGAATTTTCGAGTCAAGTCGAGACTGCTCTTAAAAATCTCGACTCGACTCGAACTACAATTTTTAACATTATTTTGAAGAAAGTATTCTTTCAGAAACAGCCTTGAAACCAATTCCAGAATTTATTACTTTTGAAAAGTACAGAACACACAAACTTAATAGTTAATCTTTCAAGATCAAGATTTAATTTTCAGCTCAGTTCACTTAATTAGTGAAGTGCTGGCCGTGTGTGAAATGGTGAAGGCGCGCGATCTATCTGAGTTCGACCAAGGACGTTGTAATGGCCCGGAGACTCGGCACGAGAATTTCAGAAACTCGAACACAGTACTTCTCGAGTGTTCGAGGAGAGCTGTGGTCTTGTGAATATTTTCAACAAGTGGCGAAACCAAGGCGAAACGACGTCCAAACGTCGAGGGGTTGGGCGCCCCCCACCTCATTATAGATGTCGGACGTCGTAGGCTGAGTAGACTGGTAAAACAGGACAGGCAGCGAACTGTGGCGGAACTAACAACAGACTTTAACCCTTTAACGGGCAAAATTCCCTGCTCATATTTGGAGTGTTCTTATGTTTTTCACTGATCGCAATGTGTCTTTCTATTGTAATTTTGAAGTCCATTTCATCACATGTTGGGTCGTGACGTCAGAATGGTTGGTATACATATTTGAGAAACAGCCTGCAAATCATAGTTTCATAAATATCAGTGGTAAAATATTTACCACATTTAGTCTGTTACTTCAGATGCGAAAAATGGGATTTAGGTTGCTCTATTTCAAATAATGCTAGAACTGTTCATTTTCAAGCTGACATCAGAGATCATATGTAAAGATCGAAGGATCTTCTCTATCTTAATCTGTGCTAGTGCTATCTGCAAATATATAACATTGGGCAATACCTACTAAAATACAAACCTTTCTTCAACAGTTGACAATTTCATGTTCTGCCAAACTCGCTCATAGCGTTAACAAACACAGGTTCTATTGACTATTTGGTAGTCTATCCTAGATGTTACATGCTTAATATTTATGTAGAATGGGTCTGCGTCATTTATATGTATATTGAGAAATCAGATTTCGTCTGCACGTGCACGGAAAGAGATGCAAATAATTGGGTGAAGCAATTTCTACATTTTGTGATTGAAATTTTGAGAGTTTCTCCGGGGGAAATGGTTTTTTTTCGTAGGGGGAGGAGATTCCTGCCTGAATTCGTCCCTGATTCCGAAACGTAACTTTGTAAAGCAAACACATGAGGATAACATTCAAACAACATTTTTTTCCACGAACAACCCATGTAATAATATACTATAAATTTTCAAATTCCTGATATTTTACTACAACGGCTTATATAAATGATGACACCAATTTTTCTTTATTAACTGACACCTGGGTCTCGTGGGCAATGGGAGCTATACTTCCCGTCAAAGGAGATTTTTTTTTTTTCACGAAAGGTTAAAACTCAAAATTTTCAGATTGCAGGAAAGTAGATTGATAAAGGTAATAGCTAATAGCTATTTTGTTCTTAAATTTATTACGGTGCGTTTTACGTTAATTTCTGGATATATATAAGTAAAAAATGCATCCTTCTTTAGTTCGATACTACATTATACTTGTAAAAAATTGCATAAAACTTTGATACAAATATATTGAAAAGGATGGATTTTCCCTATCATAAGTTTTATATAACACTAGCATATATTAACCGTTTCGCTGGGTTGAAATAAAAATTTAAATGCACAACTCCGTATCTCATGTGTGTTGGGGGGGGGGGCAAGTGCTGTTATAGGTACATATAAAAACATTACAAACAAAGAAATATATAAACATAAAATATATAAAAAATTACAAACGTCAAATTACCAAAATACATTGTCGAATCACTTTGGGGGGCCCGGCCCCTCTGGGCCCCCCTTCCCTACGCCACTGGTACCCGTGAAATATGCTGATTTCGTTGTTAATGGCATCGATCTTAACAGCATTGCCAAGATCATTGATCATCTTGGTGTGACCCCGAAAACCATGGATTTGACACTAATATTGGTCATTTTCGATCATATATATATATATATATATGTATATGTATATATATTCCCCTCCCCCATGTTGCGGGACATGGAATCGGAAGTGCCACAGTTCACCTTAGCGCCCACAAAATGTGGATTCAGCACTAATATCGGTCATTTTCGATCATTTTTAAATATCTCTTCATCCCTCCCCCAAGTTGCGGGGTTGAATTTGAATTTAAACGGGATCGAAACTATCACTGTTCATCTAAGCGACCCAGAAAACTATGAATTCGACACTGATAGTGGCCATTTTCGATCATTTTTATATATGTCCGCCTCCCCTCCCCCAAGTGACGGGGCTGATTTCGGATTTAAACTGAATCGGAAATGTCACTATTCACCTGAATGATCCCGAAAACTATGGATTACACACTAACATTGGTCATTTTCGATTTTTATCTTTATATATAGCTCCCCCTCCGTGCTGCGGCATACGGCATCAGAATTGTCACTATTAATCTCAGCTACTCCTAAAACTATGGCTTCGACTCTAATATTAGTCATTTTCGATCATTTTTAAATTTCTCTCTCCCTCCCCTCCCCTACGTTGCATTGTCAAAGTGAATAGCCTAAAGGAGGGATGCAAATAACCACTCGCCCACTCGCGAGTGGTTCATCGGTACGGACAAGTATTTAATATCATACCCAAGGTAAGTAAGTGATTTCTATTGTGGGATGTAGGCTAGTAGCTGTTTTTCTTGGGTTAGTAAAATTTTGCTGCTTATTTGCATCCCTGACCTAAAGTAATCCCTGCCCCTAAACTCATGTATGTTGAAAATTTGATTGAGATCGGTCGGGTGGTTCAAGAGTGATGACGTCACAAAGGCAGTCATTTTTATTTTATTTTATTTTATTTATTTATTTATTTATTTATTTTTTTTACATATATCTCCCCCTCTCCTAGGTTGGCTCGTCAAAGTGAAACGATAAAAAACACCCACCGCTCGACCCTCATATATGTTGAAAATTTGATCGAGATCGGGTGGTGGTTCAAAAGTTATTAAGTTTTATTAGTTTTAATTTATACATCCCCTCCCCTCCCTCTCCCCTAGAATCTACCGTTAAAGTGAAATTACAAAAATATTTCCAGATCCTAACCTCATGTATCTTGAAAATGTGATTGAGATCAGTCGGATAGTTCAAGAGTTATTAAGTTACAAAAATAATCACTTTCAGTCGTATATAAATTGATTTTTATATATCTCCCCCTCCTTCTCCTCCCCTACGTTGCTCAGTAAAATTTAAACCATAAAAATGTTTCCAGGCCTGAACCTCATCTGTGTTGAAAATTTAATCAAGATCAGTCGAGTGGTTCAGGAGTTATTAAGTTTTATTTATTTTTCTATACCCCCTCCTTCTCCCGCCCTTCAGTTCTACCATCAAAGTGAATAGTCTAAAACGAGCCCAGCCTCGAACCTCACCCATGTTAAAATTTAATCGTGATTGATCGGGCGGTTCAGAAGATTTAGTCACAAACATAGTGATTTTCAATTTTATATATATAGATTAGCCGCCATTTGCAGAATCGTTTTGATGAATGATTAGCGTCATAGTAAAGGCCTGATTAGAGCAGGAAACATATGTTAGTCGAATTCTTTAGTATAGCACTAATCACGCGTCAGAACGACTCTGCATAAGGCCCCATGTGTCTAATAAGCTTTACTATAACAAATAATTAATATTTGAAGTGGAAATGCGTATTAATAGTCCTATGTTAATTATGTAGCTAATGACAAGTCTTCAAATTTGAGTAAAGTTCACAAATCTGTTATATTCTGTGCAACCTTTTCCAATATTTTAAAATGTAACATCGTGTAATCTTTTGGCAACTAAGAAATCAAATTTTCGAGTTTTATTTATCTTTTCTTAAAACCTAAATCAGGTCAGTAGGTCTACTACATTTATATGCAATAGTTTAAAAGGTGTAATACAAATTTGTATTATTATCTATAAATATTTGTAGCGATAATTTTGTAAAGGATGCACATTCGTGCTTTTTTCTAAGGTGTTTTATCCTTGAATGATTTATTGACTACTACCAATATGTTATATAAATCTTAAAATATTTTATTTCCTTGTAGATACAATAGGTCGCGAAATGAAAAAAAAAAAGAGGGTTTGTGTATAGCCCGCTCCCCCCAGTTCTTTGTCACCGGAACTGGAAGAGTCAGTACTACTACTACTTATATCGAGAACAGAACCCAACCAACCCCTGCGGGGCTTCTAACCCGTTCCTACTACTATTGCTACTAACTACCACTACTACTACTACTATTGCTACTAACTACTACTACTACTGCTACTATTACTACTACCGCTACTAAAGCTACTACTACTACTTATGCTAAAGCTTCCTTACCGCAAGATTTACATCTTAAATCTTTATAACATGCGATTCCGGTTCATTATGAACTAGTATGAATCGTTAGAATCACTATAATTCGTTAAAAATCACTAGGGGGAGCGGGCTATACTCAATCCAAAAAGAGAATATTTTCATGGTTTTACAGAGGGTGTAAGACATTCTGCAGTTATTTTCCTGGTGCATATTCAAATAATGGCGTACAGATTGATAATATGCATGCAAACTAATGTGCTATGGAAAAAATTGTTCACGCGAAGAATACGGTACATATCAACGTGTGCTAAGCTAGAGTAGAGTACAGTATAGAAATATAGGGTACAGGTAGAGTAGGTTAGTTTAGTTTAGTAAAGATACTACGTTAGATTAGGTTAGTAGAGTAGACTAGTATAGGATAGGTTAAATTACTAAGTAGAGTAGGTTTGCAAATGTATGCTGGGCACAACAAATACCTTAATGTAGTTTCCGCAATGATACAAGTTTCTATAGCATTTTAAATTGTTTTACACTAGTAACATAACATTTGTAAACACAAAATACAACTTTCAAACACTGTGCAGAAATACTCCGCAGGTGGAAATTCATATCTAATGCAATACTCTTGCATATGTACTCAATCATTTTAACCGCAAAATTATCATTTTATGACGATCAATTCTAGAGCTGCGTCATTTTTCTACTGCCAGTTCATACATACCACGTATGATCGAAATAGTGGGACACAAGTACATATAGTGGCTAAAATAAGTGGTACCGGTAGCTAATATTGTTATGCATTGTTGAAGCAAGCTATCCTTTCTGTCATTAAAGGCTCAGTGGTAGAGAGCTTACCTCTGGTACGTGGAATCACTGGTTCGATCCCCGTCTAAGTAAGTTTCTGGTGGATGACATTATTTCCGGCCGTTTTCTCGTGGTACTCTAGTTTTCTCCTACTTATTCATTCCACAAATTCTTCCGTCATCAGTCACTTTCATTAATCATCGTCTCCGTTAGCCTAAGGAGCATAATCGTGGTACATTAAACTGAAATATGTCATTTCTGTCCAGGGGCGTCATTTCAGATTCCGCTTGGGGGGGGCAAGAGCACGATCGACATAAAGACTTCCATGTTTTGTACTAATATATTAGTAGACAATCGTTTAAAGTATGTGTATTAGTCAAACTCTTGGGTGGAGCAATTGCACCTCCTGCCCTCCCTAAATGACGCCCCTGTTTCTGTCATTAACTTCGGCATTTGTTCCGAAGTTGGTCATCCGCCTAGTTTTCGACTAAAAGTGTACTAATTGGTTCCTTTCTGTACCAAAGTTTAATATTCAATTCACATATTGTATTGCCAAGCGAGCGTTAGCGAGTGAAGATGGGTTAGGGCACGTTGTTTTCTGTCTTTATTGAAGCTAAATGGGAAGAGGGACCTGTGTTCTAGAACTCTGTCGCCATGTTGGTTATGTTACCATTACATTGGAAAGAATAACTTTCTCCACGTTTCTTTACAATTATTTGCTTACCGCATTTTCTACAATTTATTTTTAGATCTATTAAGCAATGACTTTACTTATTTTTAATAGATTTTTCTGATTATCACCAACCATGTTTACAAAACAAATACTCATTACATTCCCATACCATGAAGTAACCTTGCGCCAAGTAGTTCTCTCCCCTTGCCAAATAGTTCCATGTTTAGAACCGTTTATATAAGAAAATAAACACAACTTTCGCTCTCCTTATATATTATCAAGCACACAAATAAGCAAATTATTAATTTCTTCCCGGTAAATTTTCAAAACTTTGCTAGAAACGGAGACCAACTTTGAAACTTAACCCTTAACTTCAGTGGTAAACTATAGGAGTAAGCCTCTAATCTCCAACAAACCATACATCATATGAAAGTTTGTGTTTAATAAATATTCAGGAAAATGTTACATAAAATTGGGGAAAATGTACTCCCTCATTATTGGACCATTTCAACTGCTAACAGTTGAGATGATTGAAAATTTTCACCGTATTCCAGAAAATTTGTATTTTTTATAAAGCTCAATAAGCTTTATTTAAATCTTCCAGGTTCGTAAGTTAGTTCTCATAGTTCTTTGACTTCAATTGTAAGGGCGGGAATTATGTGGAAACCTCAACAAACAATATACATACATTCTCTTACAGTCGAATTTTTACGAAAATTGTCATAAAATTTGTTTTTTTTTAGACTTTGGTAACAGAGGGATGTTCACTCTCTTGTTCTTGATTAATTTTAAATCCAAGTAATGGGAATAACCGTGAAACCTCAAAAACTATACACCACATTCCATGAAATTTTAATATTTTTATGAAGGATATCTTAGATTACATTTTTCATCGGGAGGGAGGACTGTTCTATACTACATTAAAGTGCCAAATTCATCGCTCATCATTGACTTTTAATCCCAAACATAGATCATTGTGAAAAAAAGTCAAAGAAAATATAAATACAACTTTCACTATCTTTATACACTATCAAGCAGAAAAACAAGCAAATTATTAATTTCTTCCAGGTAAATTTTCAAAACTTTGCTAGAAACGGATGACCAACTTTGGAACTTAACCCTTAACTTCAATCGTAAACTATAGGAGTAAGCCTCTAATCTCCCACAAAACATACAGTATTATACGAAAGTCAGTATTATATTATATTTAAAACGAATGAGTATTGTATAGGATAGTTCCCGGAGACTTTCTGGGAAATATTTCAAATCCGTCAAAGATGGATGCATGCCTATGTTGTAAATATATTCCGCCTTATGTACAGTCGTTTTGACGTATGATTAGCGTCATACTAAATTTCTGACTACTGCAAGAAACATATGTTAGTCGAACCCTTTAGTATGACACCAATCATTCGTCAGATTGACTCTGCATAAGGCCCATTGTGTCTCCTTTTAATTCCATGTATGGTTTTCACATAACATCTAGAGGTTACTATGTCAGAGTATGAAAAACACTACGATTATAGCATCTCTCATGGATATACCGGAAAAGATGCCTCAGAATCAAGGGTGACATCCACAATGGAGGTATAGATGATACACACTAACATAATACAGAGTGCCCACAAAGTTCCGTTACCCGTGAAAATAAGTAACAGAAACCACTAAACGTACGTGAATAACTACACAGAAAAGTGTGAATGTCATGAACAACAATGCTTTCGAGGAGTTTTATTGAGATAGGAAGCATTAAGTGACCAAAGAATCAGTAGGTCGAAGGTCATTCTCACGACAAAGGAAAACAACGCTGCCAGATTCTAAACGACATATTGCAGAGCATTGCAGCTGTAACTTGAGTGAAAGCTTGTTTCACAGTTTCTGTCAGTTCGGGAGTGATATCGTAACGGTTTTGTGGAACCTGCACAGCGCATTATCATAGGTGGTGAGGTCTGAGCTTCGTAGTGGCTAGGCAAGTAGTGCGGGCAGATCGAAACTACCACGACCAATCCAACACCCAGGAAGACTTCCAAGATATTGGCGTAAGACGAGGGCATAATGAGCAGGTGCCCCATCATGCTGAAACCAAGATGTTTATTTGATTCCGTGCTCCTCCAAGAGAGAAAGAAACCAGTTCTGGAACATGTTCAGGTATCGCTCATGTGTCGACTTCTGCAGCGATCTCTCCACGGACTACGCGACGAAGCGACATGTTTCGGCTCATGTGAATGGTCTATCACTTCTTTCTTTTTCCTTCACACTTCCAGTGGTGAATATTTTCTTTTCCCATTGTAAAAGTGTTTCTGGAGAAGATCTCGTTGAAACCTTGTCCGAAAGTCTGCACACACTTCTACCAGTATCTTACCTGTGTCGTTTATCTCATGCACCCAACAACTTGTTTCAACACGTTCTTCAGTACTGTAACTGAAAGTATTAGCCATCGTTCATGCAATTTGAAACAATGGAAAACCTTAAATTAGCATTTATAAAGGTGTGACGGGAAAACGTACATTAGCATTTATCAAGGGGTAACGGGAAAACTTACATTAGTATTTATCAAGGGGTAACGGGAAAACTTACATTAGTATTTATCAAGGGGTAACGGGAAAACTTACATTAGCATTTATCAAGGGGTAACGGGAAAACTTACATTAGTATTTATCAAGGGGTAACGGGAAAACTTACATTAGCATTTATCAAGGGGTAACGGGAAAACTTACATTAGTATTTATCAAGGGGTAACGGGAAAACTTACATTAGCATTTATCAAGGGGTAACGGGAAAACTTATAGCGCTCTATCTATATATAGCGCGTTGCTGCAAGACAAATACAACTCGATACTAATTGGACGCAAAGAATGGAAAAACGGAAAACCTTATTTAAACTTGATAAGATTACAGTATGAATAACATATAGTTCAAAATATATGCCTGAAAAGATAAAACTTAGTTATTCAAAACAGTTACTGGCCCTCTACCGACTCCTTTCAAAACTGAGGCTATTATGAGACTTGGAGCTACAGCTTAACGAGTGATTAGCATGAGATTTCATCAGAAATCGAACCCCGGTCTCTCACACCGAGTCACGAGGAAACTCGTGTAATATCTTGTATTAAACGTAACAAATATTTTACGTTTACAAATATTTTAGGCATTCGCAATTTAGGTCTTCTAAATTAATCTCCTACATTTGATGCATTTGGTGTTTCTTTTTTTAAGCGATTGTGTACTAGAAACAATAAACGCATCAACTTTATTAGATGGCAACTGTCGCCGATCATTTGAAAGTGAATATGGAAGAACCACGAAATAAAGTAAATAGACACTCGTAATTTTGTTATAAAATTACATAACGAGCAGATTTTGTCTGATCCCAAACGGTTATCGTCGAATATATACGGTTAAAGGAGCACTCTGATTAGCCGAATACAAAAGACCTCAACAATTTATCCATCTACAAGCGCCGTTCTTTTCACCGCCTCTGTGGCCAAGTCGGAAGAGCATGCGGATAGTAAACCAAAGGTTGGTGGTTCACGCCCACCCTAGGGTAGTCCTACATTTTTCCTTGTTTAAAGTGTTGTTTAGACTCACCTTAATGTAAACACATTAGGCATATAGGCGATTTAACGTATTTTGGGAGAGTAATTTTGTGGTTCATTGACGCTTACAGCATGGGGAACATACTAGGCACGTTCCCCAGGTATATGTCAGGTATGTGCCTAGGGGCGGACATAGACTGTGACTATCACTTGCCATCCATGTGATTTCTTTCTCAGAAGAATATAAGGCACATACTGGACACATTTCTATGTGCCTGAGGGAACATGATAGGCATATGCCTGCTACGTAATTGTGCTGTTAGGGTAACGGTATCTCAAAAGGCTTAGTGCTTTTTAGACGACCTGATATTGTGAAATTTGCAAGGTGTTAGTTTAAATTTTCCATATTCTTTCTATTCCAGGCATGGCCTCCCTTGAAGATCAGTTCAAATTGTTTGCTAAATTTGGGGACAAAAGGGCTGACGGCAATGTAATCAATCTAACCCAGTGCGACAAATGGATGAAGCAAGCCCATGTAATTGACGGAAAGAATCTTACAACAAACGATACCTGCATTTCGTTTGCTAAGCTCAAGTAAGTGTCATAGGGAAATCTGTCGATACCAGGGTCATTCTTGTTTTTAAATAAAATTCATTTTGTTATAAAACGAAACAAGTAAACATCGTTCAGAAAGACATTTATTGTCTGAATTTACACGTAATTCGCTATTTTTTTCTACGTAATTTGCTTGAAGATTTAAGTATTTACTATAACGAGCAAGGTTTTCAAAAACTCCCCTGACTGTAATGGTAGCAGTTCTTCACAGTCGTTTTCCCTTCTTTACCATTGTCTTAACGTTTACAGTCCAGAAAATTCTCGAAATGGAGGAAGAGATGGTAGTAGGTAGGCACAAGATCCGGACTGTAAGACGAATGATCGAATTCCTCTTCGTAGCGATTCATTATGAATGTTTTCCCGACCTTTCTTGGATATGCTGACCTATTTTATCCACGTTACTGTCATTTATTGCATTGTCAGCATACATCAATATTCAAAGCTGTCATCCTTCTTGGTGTTAAAAACCAGCTATGTTTCACAGTCGGCGAACCGCTTGACTTTCTTATATATTTTAATCTCTTACTGCGAAGCGTATAGAATGACACTTTGAATGCAAATGGCTTCGGATTATACGCAAGTGGTGCCGGAAGCCTGTACACGCACTCATTCTCGAAAACACACGAAATTTCTTCCAACAGTATTCAGTATTCATGCCTTATTTTTAAAAAATAACCCTCGTATTTTGAAATTGTGTAGATAATGATGAAAAATGTATAACTTTCTCAAATCGTAAAGTACTATTTTAGTAGATCGATGGGAAACTCGATATAATGAATTGTATTGTAGATATCTTAAGTTATTTCTCTGACAATATCCTCATATTTCTGTATCTGGAAAGGTACACAAAGATACAGAATATTGTCGATAGTAAGAGGAGGGGGCATTTTATCGAATATCATGGGAATCAGAGATTGCTGTTTTCTGATCAAGGCTCCGGCTTACTATCCTTAATGGAGCTTTCGATCAATCAGGATCGCTTGCTCCAAATTGTACTCCCTTTAGCTCGAATTCGCTATTCTCCATGAGACTTGCGTATGAGATGAGGCTTACTAAGGAAACATGCTCTTCTTGAAGATCCTCATTAGGATTCGCGCTTTGCCTCGTTATCCTTTATATTAGGCGAAACTCTAGCCAGAATCGCTTAAGCCGTTTATACAGAGTGGTCAGGAAATCCTTTTATACTCGAATAAATGCTAGTAACAACGTAAAATGTTGACGATTTTTAGGATTTGAATTTCCCATCCTAAACGTTGATAGGCAACAGTGCTCCTTACGTGAATTACCACGTGATTACCGCTTAACTGCCCACAGAGGGAGAAGAATAAAGTCTATGCGTTAACCAATTCATTGTCTCGCCTTTCCGTGTTTGGTGAGCAACAATGACACATATCAGTGACTGTACTTTGGAGGAGGGTGTAGTAGCAAGTGTATACATTCATGAACGGAAACAAAACAATGAAAATATGCCATAGGTGATGGATAAGTTTCATGAATGTTTCGGTAAGGAGCCATCAAGTCGTCAGATTGATCAAGTAGAAGAAGAAAGCTTTTCGCCTGGGAAGTTTTTTTGGATACTCCTCGTTCTGGTCGTTCTCATGTAACTGTATACTATAGCACTTAATAAAGATATCCTATTAGCATCTTTTTGAATGACTTTTCAGCACCTTTTATTACCTTTTTCCTACGACATTTTTTTGCACCTTAAAATCCGATCTCTAGTCATGACTTGTGTATCTTTTTTCTTACTTCCATATAGAAGTTCTGAGAATCCTTCTGCATCATGAGAGATTCACGAAGGGTGTGACATAACAACATTTAAACCATGTTTATTATTGAAATATATTGTGTAATGACTAGTGACTATCTTTAAACATTATTATGTTTGTACAATAACTTTATTAATTTATTAAGGTTTTTTATGCTATGGAACACGTAATAGTTAAACAATGTTTGTAGATCTAAGAATTGTGTGAACTCGTATTGTCCACGATACTCGAGAAATGTCCACGAGACGCGTCTCCTCTCGAAAACGAGACAATAATTGTCACGTTTCTCGTCTCGTGAACAAGATCAGACAAAAATATTGTCACAAAAAAATTGTGATGTAGCACAGAGCGCCATTCTTTTTCTATCCTGCCCCGAATATATAAAATCACGCTACATAATACACATTAAGAAAGAAAAGAACATATTTCGTAAAGAAAGTGCCTATACAGGGTGTTTCAAAACAACACCTGCAACGTTTGGCAGGTGATTCCTGACACCAAGATAAGACGAAAAGTATAGACTAACTTGGGTGCAGAAATGCTTCCTTTCGGAGTTATAGGCTGCCGAAAACATGAAAAAATTAACTTTAAAGCTCCAAAACTACGAGATTTACCGTTGTCGGGTCAAGACTTCACTTAGGAACTAATATGTGTGTTATCCAAAAATACATGTTTCAAAATCCTAAGGTACTCACGCAACAATTTTTATAGAGGCAGTTCGACTACGGGCATATAGTTTGAAGTACTCACCAACTACCTCTGTAAAAGTTGTTGTGGAAGTACCGCAGTATTCTGAAACACGGATATTTGAATAGGGCACGTACTAGTTTCTAAGAGAAGTCTTAACCCGACTACGGTAGATCCCATAGGTTTGGAGCTATGAACCTTCAAAGTTAATTTTTTCATGTTTTCGGTAGCCTATAACTCCCAAAGAAAGCATTCGTGTACCCAGGTTGGTCTATACTTTTTGTCTTATCTTGATGTCAAGAATCACCTCCCAAACGTTGTCGGTGTTGTTTTGAAACACCCTATATAATATGTTATTTTGTTTTGCGAAGAATTATTTCTTATCTTTTAAATGGATGAAGCGTTATTGTGGAATAATAAATAATTTCAGAATTATCTCTTCTACACTTTATACGAGGGCAATTTGAAAAAAAAAACGCCTTTTTTTTAATCAATGACATACACTAGAAGATACAAAACTTTTATTATACGTATTAGAAAAGTAACATTCCATTACTTTTCAACATATTCACCATTCAAATTGACGCTCTTGTCATAACGTTTTACAAGCTTTGAAATTCCTTCTGCAAAAATTTCCCCGTTTGGGAATGACGCCACCCGCTAACATAATTGTGAAGCGCATTGTCATTGTCGAAACGGTGCGACGCAAGCCACTGTTTGATGATCAGTTTTATCAATTTCTCCCACGAGTTCATTGCTGGTTACAGGTGGTCTATCACTTCTTACATCCTCGAGCACGTCAGTTCGTCCATCTTTAAACATGCGACACCATTCACGTACGACACCTTCACTAATCGTGTTTGGTCCGTAAACACCATACAGTTCATAGTTGCCAAAATTTTTCTTTTTCTCACTCAGAAATCGTATTACCGCATACATTTTTTATTTGGCGCCAGAATTTCTATTGGAGCGTTCATTTTCAATTGTAATAGCTAACAAGTGAACTGCAACACAATCTTCTCTTTCCACTGTTCACTGCCTACTAAACTACTGCACATAACCAGCGCCGCAAATCTGTCTTCAAGATTGAGGGGAGGGACGGGTAAGACCGTTCCCTTTTTTTTTAAAGAAAGCGATGTTCAAAATATTTATGAAGTTGAAAAACAATGCTATGGAGGATCAGGGGGGCAGAGGTGTCTTCAACATTGTGAGGCGGGCAGATTTGAGGCTTATTCTGAGAAGGAAGGGGAGATTATTCATGTTACGGTAGATGAATCTGACTTCTGAGGTGAACTTGTTGCATATTATACCGGGTGTTCAGAAAGTAACTATGTTGTGGTTGTATGCAGTGCCATGTTGTGGTGTGCTAAGTGATGACTGATATGATTGTCAATTAGTAATACAACATTTTCCATTGTTTAACATATTTGAACCCTATTTGACCAGGTATTTGTATTTGTTCACAGGTTTGATTGAAGACCAGTTCTTCTGTGACATCATTGGGGTTCAGGTCATCATGCTGACGATTGAAAAAAAGATTGTTTCTTGTGGAGTATGTGTTCCGCAATGGAGACAAGTTTACCTCAGCAGTAGAAGCTGCATTTGCAGCAAAGTTCCCAGGAGTGAAGGTGCCTAACCGCAATGCTGTACGGAACCTCATCACCAAGTTTCGAAAGACCGGAAGCGTTCATAATGCTCCAAAATCATGTAGGCAATCCACAGCCACATCCGCAGAGAAGGTGGCAGAGGTGCAAGACGTGATGCTGCACAGTCCAAAGAAATCCGTTAGACGACTAGCTCAGCAGGCCCACGTGTTCGTGGGTTCCGCTTACAAGATTCTTCGGAAGTCACTGTCCATGTATCCGTACACAATTTCGGTCGTGCATGAACTAAGAGACACCGATAGTCCGGCGCGTCTGAACTTTCTCAACTGCTTCCTGTCCTTCCTGGAGGACAATGGTGAGGGGATTCTTGACAAAACGTTTTTCACGGATGAGGTCTTTGAATGGGGTATGTTGAAGGGAAAGGCCTAAGAAGGTAATCCACACACCATACAAGAATTCCAAGCTGCCCGGACACGCCACATTCGGAACATCACTCCCGATGCTCTGTACAACGTCTTCAAGAACATGCAGAAACGTGTGCAACTGTGTCTTCAAGTGGAAGAGGATCACTTCGAGCATCTCTTATAACTTCCATGACATTAAAGTTTAGCTTCGAGTTAATTTCAGTTGTTTAAAGTGGTTTATGGAAAAGGAGATATAGATGAAGTGGCAGTCATTCACAAATCATCACATTTCTTTTCAAAAAACACATTTCAAATCGGATTATTGGGGGGACAGTTCCCCCCAGTTCTAAGTTTGAGGAGGACGTGCCCTCTTCAACCCTTGGGATGCATAGCGCCACAGGAATGACGTCGCTCTTTCCGGCCATTTCTCGAACATGCACAAACGGAGGATTTTCTTTTCGAATATCCCTCGTACTAATCTACAAAAGAATGTGTGTCTGTTATCACATAGAAAGGTGTCTCCTACGGAAACCAAATATTGTACCTAGATACATGTTCACCAGATCTAATCGCGTAAGTAGCAGTTTTTCCTCGATTAACGACTTAAATCGGGATGGATGAGTCTCAAGTTTTGGAGGTTCAAAAAGTATAGAGCATCTCAGAAGCCCCTTAAGTTAGGCAACTAGCATTACTCTACTGTTTCTCAAGTTACATATTGTTCATTTCGTTAGAACAACAGCCATGTCTCCTGGTTACATTAATATAATTTCTGTGGTTTTGTGCTTCCATAGGTCTAAAACGCTCCACTACCCAGAATTCTTAAAATATATTGATCAATTAGCGAAGGATAAAAAGCTGGATCCCGAGGATATAAAGAAAAAAATGGCTAATTGTGGTGAGCCAAGCTTAGAAGGAGCAACGGTTAGTAATATGTGATTATAAGTAATATGTGATTATAAGTATTACTAAAAGAAAATGTATTTTTTTATATTAGTGTAAAATATTATACGTCAGAAAAAGTAACATTTTTACCAAAGGAATATTTTCTCAATTTTTCTTATCTATTTTGTAACGCTAATTCTGTCGTGAACTATGTTACATATGCCCTGATTCTAAATGTTTATGCAATACACGAGATTATCTGGAATAATTCAACACATTAATGCACTTCATATATATTTAATATATATTATTAAATATATATTATAGGGATGGCCAAAATTTTCCGGAATCCGGATTCCGGAAATTTTGTTTTCCGGAATCGGAAAATTTACTTTCCGGAATTCGGAAAAATTCCGGAATTCGGAAAAATTCCGGAATTCGGAAAAATTCCGGATTTCGGAAAAATTCCGGATTTCGGAAAAATTCCGGAATTCGGAAAAAATCCGGAATTCGGAAAAATTCCGGAATTCGGAAAAAATCCGGAATTCGGAAAAATTCCGGAATTCAGAAAAATTCCGGATTTCGGAAAAAATCCGGAATTCGGAAAAATTCCGGAATCCAGAAAAAATCCGGAATTCGGAAAAATTCCGGATTTCGGAAAAATTCCGGAATTCGGAAAAATTCCGGATTTCGGAAAAAATCCGGAATTTAGAAAAAATCGGAATTTTTCCGAAATCCGGAATTTTTCCGATTTTACTTTCCGGGTTCCGGAAAGTAAAAATTCTGGAATTGGCCATCCCTAGCTAGTAGCTGTTAAAAGAGAAACACAATAATGAATATATATACTGTATTAGTTTCTTGTAGTTGGATATGTCTTTATCACTTACGTAGACAATTGCTACTGCAGTTATTTACTGTTTTATAAAGAAGGTCTTATTTTCACACACAAAAAAGTCGCCGGTATGTCTCAAACATTATCGCGTTCCCACCTGCAGCTGCTCCAAAGCACTGCAAACTACTTTTTAACCAGGCGAAAGGCAGTGGAGGAAAAGAAATCTCAACAAATATTCTAATAACATTCGCTTATTGTCAACATACCTACAGTGAGCGCAGAAAGTGTTCGTACACCGTGCATACTTTATATTGAAAACAGCTAGCATGAGAACGGGAGGTGGAAAATATATATATAACCAGAATTAAGACTACACATTCATACATTTTATTTCTATATACAAGAGAAAGGCCAAACAAACACAATCACTGTTTTGTTCAGAAGAAAAGAGAGAATTCCTTTTTTGTAAACGCAAAATGTCACCGTACACTTATGCTTGAATTAGTGCTTATAAAGTATATTACCTTATTTGATATTTTGTGGGATTACCCTGTGCGTTAATGATTGTAGTCTTCGTGGCATTGATTTCCCCTGTAGTAGTTCGTAGTTCTGTAGCTTCGGGACTGATTATGTCCCATTCTTCTTGAATAGCTTTTCTTAGGCCTTCTTTAGTAGAGACAGGGCCGGCGCGAGAGAGGGTCGAGCCGTGCCACCGCCCAGAGCGGCAAGTCTAATGGGCGGCAAAATTTGAAAAAGAAAAGAATACTATCAAAATATAATGCTTCGTAATAGGCTCACATGGAAAAATAAGATTGTGTTAACCTGAGAATGTAATTGAACTTTACTCACATTCAAGAAAATACTCTCTCAGGAAATTCAGAGCATTCCTCCTCGTTTTCAATTATCAAACTACTAGCCACAGGTATCTCGTTCAATATTTCCCTTGCAGCAGTGTAGATAGGATTTTGAGCTAGAGTGCATAAGATTATCACGGTGTCTTTTTATATTTTTTTCTATTCAATAATGTTCTAACGCTCCGCTCCAAGTATGCAAAAGGTACACTCCCACTTGAGACAGGCCGTTCTAGCCTGTAGCATCCAGGGGCGGATCCAGGACGGACTTCTGGGGGGGGCGGTGGGTTGTAATACTGCTACTTAGAGCTACTTTTAAGAGCGTCAAAAAATAAACTATATATTTTATTTATATATAAAATAAAAAAGTTTCCTCTTCTGGGGGGGGGCGATCGCCCGATCGCCCCCCTGGATCCGCCCCTGGTAGCATCTAGAGACATTTAGGTTCTAATAGCGAGTTTTTGACCAGTTTACAAATTGTTCATTCCGAATATAGTAAATCGTACAGCGTATTATTTCTTGAGAAATGTCTCATTTTTTGTATAGCTAAAAAAAAGTTTATGACTTTTTTTTCTGCGTCAGTTCAACGTTAGGCCATACTAAAGGAACATATTAGTAGTCTCACTTTAAAATCATAATCCACCACAAGGTGGGAGAGCCGAATTGATGCTCTGACTCAGTTATCAAATATAGGAAGTTTATGATGCCTTACTTCAAATAAGTAATGACAATAGAACCGATAGAATGGTCGTCCACGATGCTCTGTGTATAGCAAACCAGCTGAGTTACTTTTCTTTCCTTTACTCACTCGTTGTCTGATATGACTTTAAAGCATTGATTCTCATGTGTTGGATGCAGTAGGATTTCTTGAAAATATATCTGGGTACTTTGTGAGGAGCAGAAATTATGCAAAGTTTAAATCTTACTTAGTTGATACGATGGACTTGGCATCAGCATTAGATACGGGTGATCCACTGATACGTAATACAGTGCAAGCTCGAAGTCGAAAGAAGAGACTGTTTCAGTACGAGGCAGAGGATGAAGCTACTGAAAACAGCCACAAACAAGATACAAGATCGATTTTTATTACAAAGTTCTAGAAGTGATTGTGTTAGCTTTTAAGAGAAAGATTTGAGCAACTTAAACATCACAGCGAGTATTTCAATTTTCTTTGCGATATAAATAATCGTAAAGATATAGCCTACCACCTGATTTTTTTGTCTGAAAAGTGTACTAAACTTACCATTTTAACACACGAAGAATTGAAAGATATTAACCCCAGTGATTTGAAAGACAAACTGAAAGTGTTATCCACTATAATTAAGCCTGTGAAAGTTCAAAAAAAAAAAAAAAAAAAAAAAATATTAGGAACATGACTTTGCTCCCAATGTTAGTATTGCACGTAGAATTTTGTTAATCTTGCCTGTAACAGTGGCAAGTGGAGAAAGAAGTTTTTGGAAATTTAAGTTTATTAGAAACTATCTACACTCTTCTATGTCTGAAACACGCTTGAGTGGTCTAGCGACGATATCAATAGAACACAAATTGGCTAAAACATTGGACTACGTGATGTGATAAAGAAATTTGCTCATATCAAAGCAAGAAAAGTTTCTTTCAATTAAGGTATGTTAAATTTATGTATGTCTATTGTGTTTTAGTACATTATAAGGCTTAAGCTAATCACTTACATTTACCATAATATCTGATTTACTGTATTATCTTCTTGCTCCATACTCTGTTGAAAACGCCTTTTGATATAAAATAAGCCTAAAAATTAAAATTCTTAGTCATGATTAAAGTATATTTTTAAAATTTTATTTTCTGTATGCGCTGCTCTATATTACAGATATACAGCGAAATCGAGCATACTGAATATTGTGTCAGTATAGAGTCGTTTAAATATTACGTGAACATTCCAGAAAGGTAGTTCTTTTTTTTTTTTTTTTGTTTACTTTTCCATTTTATACATGTTTTTAAATGACACTTGAACGTTATCTGTCAAAATAAGGTTTGCGGATTAAAGGGGCGGCATGTGAAAGCACCGCCCAAGGCGTCAAAATTGCTAGCGCCGGCCCTGAGTAGAGAAGCTGTGCCTTCTGATTGTTGTCTCCAGAACAGACCATAGATATTCTATGGGGTTCATATCTGGGGATTGGGGAGGTGTGCGAAGCTGTTTCAAGGTATTATAGAGTAGCCATAATCGAGTATTTTCCGCTGTATGTTTGGAGTCGTTGTCTTGCTGAACAATAAATTGTTTTCAAGAACCATCTTCTGCGCACTAGTATGGAAATTTTCCTTTAATATGTTAATATACACTTTGTGGATCATCACTCCATCGATAAGGTGGAGACGACCCACTCCTGAAGCACTCATACAAGCCCAGACGAGCACGGACCCTCCTCCGTGTCTTACTTTAGGGACGAGATTTTGAGGATTCATCTCTGTATTCACCTTGCGCCATACAATACGCCTCCCATTGGACTCGATAAAGTTAAATTTACTTTCGTCCGAAAATATGACCCTATTCCAGAAAGAAGCCTGATCCCTTATCTTTATACTCTTTTTCAAACTTTAGTCTCTTTATACGATTCGTCTTGTTCACCCAGAACATTTTCCTGGCTATCCGACCATGATACCTTGCAAATATTCCGCACTGTACTGGCTGATACTTTAACACCGCGTGTTTCCAGATCCGTTGCCAATTGCACAGCACTATTTTTTGGAACCTTTTTTCTTTCCCTAATAATGTAACGTTTATCTTGTTCACTCAACACTCTTGGTCTTCCAGTTTTTTTGTTTTTTTTTCGCACAGTGATAGAAACATTATACATCGCAATTATTGTTTGTACTGTTGAACGAGGCCTGTCTGCAAGGTTTGCTATCTTTGTCAAAGACTTACCCTTCTTATGCAATTTAATAATTACTTTTCTTGTCTCCTCATTTGTTTCTGTTCGGTTGCTTCCCACTTTGACAGCCCACCGTGCAGTTTTTTCACTTCTATTCACAACTAAACTCATTCTGTTACTCGTCATGCTATACAAAGGTGTATACTCAGGTGAATACTAGTGAACCCCAGTTGTGGTATCTTTGTTTCGTATTCGTACGTCAGGTGTACGATCACTTTTTTGCGTCTACTCTATACACTTTCTACGGAATTTATTTACTTTCTGACCATTAAACTTGTCTTTGTGGTTCTTTATTGATATATTCATAAAGCTTAGTTTTCATTATTCATATTGTGTGTGTTATTACACTTCTTAAATTTTCTGTTTCTTTTTCGCAAACATTCTCGTTTCAATAGCATAGGTGTACGAACACTTTCTGCGCTCACTGTATGTACAGTAAATACAAATTTATAATTTTTTACTTTACGAAGTGTGCAATGTAATTGTTCAATAATTAACATAAGCAGGCATTCATTAATTTATATTAATATAATAATTAATAAAACTAATAAGCGGGTGATTGATGACTCAGTGGTAGAGTTTTCATCTATGGCATTCTAACCCAGGACATGTGGGTTTTCGATGGCTAATTTTGTGTTCGAAAATTTTCCCGGTGGAAGGCCTACCTTTCTTATATTTGTTCCATCATCACTCATTAACGAATTTAGTTTATCAAAACTCTATAGCCATATATTCATTCTGTCCGTCAGTGAAGCAAACAGTCTCAAGAACTATCTGATGGATTACCAATCAATTTTGGCCATGATGTACAGAGTCAATAGTTAAGAATCGAGTTCCCTGATGAATGTAATATTCAAACCGGAAGCGGTACAAATCAACCATTTCCGGTTTTAACGTTAATCATTATATAGTAAATATGGTAATAGATAGCGAGAAGCGGTTTCCAGTAATCGACATATATATAACATTCATGTAGATAGAATGTTACCCAATTTGTGCATCTGCTGAAAATAATGAGCTTAGGTATTTAGAGAGCATTTTCCGCTTTAGAAAATGTGTGCTTGGTAAAGAATGTAGAGAATTAGCTGAGTCAGGCATGTAGCTAGAATATGGTAATAGGAAGGGGAGGGGGTCTGTCACGAAATACTGTGGTTATTTACCAGGGGCTCAATCATTCTAAACTATTTTATTGGCAACATATATTGGTTCGTTTAGCCAAGATTTCTAATGGGGGGATGATATGAAATACTGTGGTTACACACCAGAGGCTCGATCAATCTAAATATTTTACTGACAACATACCCATATTGATTGGTTAGGACAATAAAATGAGGATATATTAGTAAGTATTTTAATAAGAAGCTATGAAGAAATCTCGAGTAAAAGAATATAAAAAAGTATTGAAAAAGATATAGTTTTCCGAGGTCATTCGAACGGTGTCGAGAATTTTGCGTCTGGGAAATTTGCGCCCTACCTCAAGAACAGGGAAAATTGCGCCTGCAATGTACCTCCACCGGAAAGTTGAGCCCTGCGAAATAAAAGAACCTATTGGAGCTTACGCATTTGCTCGGAGGGGCTGACATTACAGCATAAACAATCCTCCCCCCACAACCATGCTATTTGTGATTTATTTTCATTGTGGCTATATAAGGGGAGAATAAACTTCAATATAAGCCAAAAGAACACAACGGATCAACGCAATCACTGCTTCTTCCAGAGATGATTTTGGGGGAACACTGGCCTCCCCAGAGCTCTCAGAGTGCCCCCTCGGAGGAGACCAAAATAATACGTCTATAATATAATAATAAATAGAATAGTACCAGCAGTGACCCCCCTCCGGAATACTAAGTGTGCCCCCCGGAAAATTTTTTTCTGAAAGAACGACTGAACGCAATTGTGTGTTTGAATTCCAGCAAGTAAACACACTGTACATAGTTTTCTTGATAATATTACTGAACTGATTTTACATTCACTTTACATTTTCTTTTCTATATTTTGTGTCCTGAAAAGCCAAACAACTCGCAAGGATTGTGAACAGAGATATCTGGGTAGAGCCAAACAGCCTTTTGTAGATTAAATTATACTCTTTGATTATATTAATAATTATATATCAGTCATTTATACTTTTTTGTAAATTTTGTAGTATAATGAAAAATTGTATTTGTATGGATTGCCCTTTAGTGAACTAAAATTGTACTTTTTTCATTTGTTCGGAATATTATAACGGATGGAGTAACTCACTGAGACGATGATAGGCAAGCCTAGTTCAAGTGTGAGTGGAAGTTACTTTACACAATACAAAAATAAGTTGAATTGTAGGGCGCTAACATCCCAGTGCAAATATGTAGCCGGCGCATTTTCCCCTCTTTTTGGGGTAGGGCGCAAACATCCCAGTGCAAATATATTGCGAGCGCATTTTTTCCTATTTTTGTGGTAGGGCGCAAATTTCCTGGGCGCAAAATTCTCTCATTCAAGGAAAATATAATGTCCGTGAAGTTGACAAGCCACTTATGTCAGACTCCATTTCGACTTTAAACGTCGCTAGTGCTACGTTAGTGTTCGATAGTGACGCAAATCGTTAGTACTTCACAGATAACGTGTGCTTTTTAAATAATGGATATAGGTCTTCTAACTGCATGCCAACACGCCCACTTCTAAGAATCATCTCAAAAATGAGGTTAACCGTTAGAGCAAGTAATTGCTCATTAGTGCCATTAACATTAATGCCTCCATCGTACGGCCCTTTGAGTAATGATAATAGCACGCTCTTTGCTAGTCTCAATGCGTCCCTATATTCTCGCGAACATTCTGACGTGCTCAAGTTAGTTACTTTTTTTTTTTTTTTTTTTGCAACTATTGTTTATCTGTTATTGTTTATTGCTAGTCTGCAGAGTAGTCCTTACATTAATATGCCATTGTCCTTGATAATCATTGCGTATTTACAAGCAGTTTGTTATTACTGTTAGAAGATATCAAAAAACAACAGATAAAATCTACTACTTAACGGTTCACATTTTTCTTTTACAGTACATAAACGATTAATAATAATAATAATAATAATAATAATAATAATAATAATAATAATAATAATAATAATAATAATAATAATAATAATAATAATAATAATAATAATAAGACTATTCCAGCATAAAAGTTATCAATTGCATCCCACTGGCAACAAGCGACGCATATTTTAACTTCACAAAAATTAGTTTCTCACGATTTTCTGGAAAACTACGTATGATAACATCTTCATTATGTCAAGTTGTTTATCTCAGTGTGATATATGTCTTACCTCTGGACAATATCACAGTAAAACAAATATTAAATATTAGGAGTACATCGTACTTTTGGACTACATCTCATTAACCATGGGAAGATTGAGTAGTGTATACTTTAGGATGTAAGTTTCAGCTTAACTTGCATCATACATTCTTAGGATTACAAAAAGGAAATTTGTTCGTTTGCGTTTGAACAAAATTCTTAGGATTACAAAAAGAAAAAATAATTTTTCCGAAATCCAGATTTTTTCCGAAATCCGGATTTTTTCCGAATTCCGGAATTTTTCCGAGTTCCGGAATTTTTCCGAAATCCGGATTTTTTCCGAATTCCGGAGTTTTTCCGAAATCCGGAATTTTTCCGAATTCCGGAATTTTTCCGAATTCCGGATTTTTTCTAAATTCCGGAATTTTTCCGAATTCCGGAATTTTTCTAAATTCCGGAATTTTTCCGAAATCCGGAATTTTTCTAAATTCCGGAATTTTTCCGAAATCCGGAATTTTTCCGAATTCCGGAATTTTTCCGAAATCCGGAATTTTTCCGAATTCCGGAATTTTTCCGAAATCCGGAATTTTTCCGAATTCCAGAATTTTTCCGAAATCCGGAATTTTTCCGAATTCCGGATTTTTTCCGAAATCCGGAATTTTTCCGAATTCCGGAATTTTCCGATTTTACTTTCCGGATTCCGGAAAGTAAAAATTCCGGAATTGGCCATCCCTAATATATTATATATATTATCCTTCAACGTATAACTTGTTCGACGTATTAAATATTGTACATTCAGATTACACAAGATGGTTCCTCATCTATATTTTTCTAGTTGCTATAGCAACGACATTAAAACAGGTAAACAAATCGTCTTAGCAACGATAACAAACAAAATCTCAATATAATACAAAATATTTAAATTATAATTTCTTCTTCTTCTTCTTCTTCTTGATAGCTTGTGCCTTTTTAAATAGCTCATTTTGTCCGTAAATACAAATAATACTTAAAAGTACATAAGAATTATACATTATCGTTGTATAATCGCTCCCGAATTACTGGGACTTCTTTATATTGTTCACAATTAAAGAAAGAATCCTGGACCGTTAGGCATTTCGTATACAATGGTTACCTTAGTTTCTGAATAACCCTCGTGCAATTCATAAAATAACATATCATTTTCATTTTATCTCAATATCATTTTTATATTTATTTCATAATCAATTTTATTTTAAGTCTATAAAATTACCGACGTTAAGGAGATATTTAAAATGTGGTACGTTTATTGGTTAATTTTAGGTCCTCCATAAATTCTTTAATTCGATACCATTTACACATATTAACAATAAACTTGATGTACGTTAAAATACAACTTAACCTATTTCATTTATTCGGGCATAGTTAGCATAAATTTGATAGACAATATTTGAATCGATGCATAGATGTAATTCATAGAATATGAGCGAAGTAGAATTACAATGAAATCAGGACAATATTTAAAGTGAAACAAAACAAAAACAGTTATTATCACAAAAGAAATAACGCTTTCAAATATATATTATTATATCTATCTATCTATATATATAAAAGAGAACGTACAAATCCTTTGTCCGCTCATCACGCTAATACGGCTGAACCAATTTCTTTTATTTTTGGGGGGTTATTAGGATTTGGACCCTAGATGGTTTTTATCATATCACTTTAATTTTCAATTACCAGTGTCTTGAGATAATTGACCATTCAGGTGTCCATTACGTACAAATCCTTTGTTATTATTCATCATAGGTATAAAAATAAACGTATTTATATGCAACCCGCATGACCGTGTCACTCGGCGGGTTAACATACATGACAGGCGTTATAATGGTTTTTATCATATCACTTGAAAGCGAAAAAGTAAAAATTATCTAAGTAACAAAGTTTATTGCGTTCGGGGGTGACCGCAGCGAAGCGGGGCGGGTTAACATAAATGACAGGCGATATAATGTTAACATTTACTGCAATCTTCTATGGTTTTTATCATATCACTTGAAAGCGAAAAAGTAAAAATTATCTAAGTAACAAAGTTTATTGCGTTCCGGGGTGACCGCAGCGAAGCGGGGTGAACGCTGCTAGTTATTATTAGTTACTATCATTTAAAGGATTTAAAACATTGCCATTTAATTATAAATTACTGTTTTTATATTCTTGCGAATCCATTGCTATCGTGGCTTAATCCAATTCACTTCAACCAGATTTAGGTTAAGTGGCATTACTAAAAGATTCCATTAGGTTACATTGAACAGCACAATCCTGATTACAGTCCTGCGTATTGTTTACTTCACTAATTCTTTGGTTACTATTTCGAAAATATCTGCCCCTAGGTAATTATTACGAAATCTGGGATTTCGTGAGAAATTAGCTCGATTATTTACATTATTTCTAGAAACGGTACTATTATTATTTCTGTTCCTTCTGAAGTTAGGTTCTGTCGTATTGTCGTTACGAGCAAATCTAACATTATCTCTTGTACTAGGATTACAATTCTCTCTAACATGTATATTTCGAACAGGAATATAATTAGCTTGATTTTTATTACTATTACTTTGCAATCTAACCCAGGGCCGTGCCGTAGGGGGGCGAGGGCCCCGGGCGCCGAAGTAAGGGGGCGAAAAAATCGAGAGAAAAAGAGGCAAAAGAAAGGAAAAATTACTTGGAATATATGTATGGGGACACTGTCGTATACTCTCGCCCCGGGCGCTGATTTTCCACGGCACGGCCCTGATCTAACCTGACTTTCATAATTTTGAACAATCATAATTAAATGTGATTGTGACGAGATTAATATTTGCTGAAGTTTAAACGGTAGTAATATTAGTACTGAGGCGATAATACGCGACTCTTGTTGGTAGGGATTGATTTGTTTCAAATCATTATACACTGCGATCACAAAATCAATAAGGCTTTTATGGACTTTTGGATCAAAACGTCGATTCCTGATCTGAGCATCCCTGTCTGCTAAGATGAAGTCATTTTCGAAATTAGCTAGTAAGGTATTGTTGAGATCAGAATAGTTACGCAAACTATTGCTAATTGCTTTAAACCAAACAGAACAGGGTGGTAACAAAATATGCGGTATTATCTTTAAGAAAATCGGCCTTATCTATGCCAATTAACTCGCACTCTTGCTCGAATTTTTCTAGAAACATGCTTGCAGGGATGTCTTCTGATCTGCCATTGAATTTGGTTAGAAATCTTATTTCACTAAATCTCACCTTGAGATGTTTTCGGCGCGTATGATTCCTGCGAGGTATCCTCCTTTCTTCATTCTCCGTATTTGAAGTGGTGTCCACCCTGTCAGAACAGATTTCGGATGAATTGTTGTCTTCTTCGCAGTGTCTTGTTTCAGGCCTCCTATATTCATCACGCACAGCATTGAAGACACGATCTGCAGTACAGTTGACTGCACTGATCTTCTCTTTAATAATATGGATTTCTTCCTGCAATCTTCGAATTTGATTGGCTTGTTCATTGACTTGGGTTTCAACTACGTCAGCAGTACTTTTCACCAATGCAAAGCTATGAACCATCTTTTCCATCCTATTGTCAGTTACTTCCAATTTGGTACTTATCTGTTCTAATCTGGTATCTAATTTGGAATTCATTTGTTCCAATCTGGTACCCAACTCACGTCCTATTTGTCGTGTCACTTGTTCCAACCTGGTGTCCAATTTGGTGTCCATTTGTTCTAATCTGGTGTTCAATTTGGAATCAATGTTTTGTGTCACTTGTTCCAACCTGGTGTCTAATTTGGAATCCTTTTGTTCCAATCTGGTGTCTAATTTGGAATCCATTTGTTCCAATCTGGTGTTCAATTTGGAATCAATGTTTTGTGTCACTTGTTCCAACCTGGTGTCTAATTTGGAATCCATTTGTTCCAATCTAGTATCCGTTTGTTGTGCCATGGAATTCATTTGTTGTCCTAGCTATTGTAAAAGTTTAACTACATCTGATGAAGTTTCACTTCCAGGAACATCAACTCCTTTAATTCCGGTATTCATATTCATTATGGGTCTTTTGTAAATTTTTCTTTTATTACGAAGCAATAAATAATCCGTGGAGATGAGAGATAGCTTACTTTTACTTCTAACTAATCTCCAAGGTCCCGGGTTCCGGCACCATATAATATGTAACGCTAATTCTGTCGTGAACTGTTAAATATGCCCAGATTCTAAATGTTTATGCGATACACGAGATTATTTAGAATAATTCAACGCAATAATGCATTTCAAATATATATTATTATCCTTCAACGTATAACTTGTTCGACACCTTAAAATATTGTACATTCAGATTACACAAGATGGTTCCTCATTACATCTATATGTTCCTAGTTACTATAGCAACGACATTAAAACAGATAAATAAATCGTCATAGCAACGATAACAAACAAAATCTCAATATAATACAAAATATTTAAATTATTTCTTTATATAATTTCTACTTCTTCTTCATCTTGATAGCTTGTGCCTTTTTAAATAGCTCATTTTGTCCGTAAATACAAATAATACTTAAAAGTACATAAGAATTATACATTATCGTTGTAACTTCAGTTCAATATAATTTATCTTATTCTATTCTGTTCTTAAATTTTCGTACAAAAGACTTAGAAAAAATATATACACTGAATCCTCGTATTAACTGGTTTAAGAAGGAGAAACATCGGCTTTGTGTTGATAATTGTAAGTTTGTACACTAAGCCTGTACTAGCTAATACCCAAAATTACATTACGAAACAATACAGCCCTGTACTTTTAATCAAGTATACTATTCAATTTGATACACTGTAAAATACATTGAGATAATATAAAGACCTACAGGTGCCCTTCTCTATGTTGCAGTAATGATTTTGCCTTCCCCTTGACTTACGGGGAGGTTGAGGGCTTGTTTGACCCTGCGGGAGAACTCTGCAACACAAATTATCACGTGTCCCGTACGTAGCCCCTAAGTAGCCCGCAGAATAACTATGCATACGGCCCTAGGTCTTTATATTATCTCGATGGTAAAATACATGATCACTGCAAATACTGTGTATACATTTACACTATGACAAGGGAGCCGATCCTGAGGGGCCAGGGGCCCGGACCCCCCAAAGCTCATGTATTTATGAATATACAATATTTTGCATAATTTGAATGTAATTTGTCTTAAAATTCTTATATATGCCTTCTGCATCTGAATGGGTCTCCCTCCCAAATTTACAGACAAATCGGCGAGCTTGCACTATAAATTCAACATTTTTTAAGAGCTACACTTGTTTTTGTCCTTTGCTTCCTATATCCGTTAGCCCAGTCGCACATATTGAGCAGAAGAGAGGACGACCAACCCATTGTGCAGTAAACTGTGAAGAATGGAACTAAGCTTCGTACCATGTATTGACCCGAGCACATGGCAGAGAAAATCTTGTCACACGATTGTGACATCCATCAATGCATTTATATCACACAAGTAACACTTCGCTCCTGCATTCCAGATTCGCCCTGCCCTGACTCGGTTAGATAGCATGCATGCTTTTTATTGGCCACCTAACACAGATTGGTTTGTGTATTTTGCACTGTCATTGTATGCCATACCGTATGAGACACCGTATTTATATGCAAATCGTAGAAGAATTGTAATTTTTCAACAATTACTTCTGATGGCTCCCTTAAATTTTTTCTATGCCAAGTGAGATATTTTCCTGTCATCCAGCACAAATTATTTAGGAGACAATAAGAATGAAATTAGTGAAGGAATTATAATTTTTCAACAATTATTTCGAATGGTGAGCCAAAAGTAAATCTGCATGGAAAAAATAAAAATGACGTGGAGACTCCATACCGTTAAGCTCTTGCATAATTGAATAATCAGTTGCTTTGTGTTATGACCAGTGGCAATGTTTTAATTTTTTATGTATTTACAGAGAGCTTCGCAAAGTGGTGTATACGAGAGGTTGACCGACACCAAAAGATACACAGGAATGCATAAGGAAAGATTCGATGAAGAGGGTAAAGGAAAAGGCATTGCTGGTAGAGAATATCTCGCTGAGAATGATGGATACGTGCAGGGATACAAGAACAAGGGCACATATGACAAGAAACATTCCCGTTCGTAACATTCTTAAAATGTAAGTAACGTCATTTAAATTACTGTTATCTCTCTTTTGTTGGTGGCTTCTACAGGGTGTCTGAGAAGTCCGTGCATGTCTATGTTTGAGCAGCTTCTCTAAATGCTTTCCTATGCAACATTTACAGGTTAAAAGCGGCGTGTTCAGTTTAGCTACGCTTTTGCAAAGCGATTTACTTGGAGATATTGCAATTGATCGAGTGACAGCAGGGCATGTCTCCTTACGCATCTTCTTTCGAACATCCTGTGGTCTATCTTTGACGCGTTCCTCCCAATCAAGCAGGATTACTCTAGTAAGAAGGGTGTTTGCCAAAGTGATGTATAAATGCTGTCATTACCTGTGTTGTTGTTTGCCTCGAGTGTAGTTGCTCATATACCCACACACGTGGAAATGAACGTTGGTCAAATGTGTAACTGCAACCATTCACATTAGTCATAGCTTGACAACAGAGATATAACACAAGAACTTGAATGCAGGGACGCCTCGCAATGCTAGCAGTGACCATGAAGCACTGTTTCCAAAACCACAACTACAATTGCATTCACATTGTTTTCTGTGGTACTTACACCTAAGAACCCAGATACTTCTTCGACACCCTCTATAATATTACAAGCATATTCTCTTAAAAGTTAACAATTTCAAGAGAATATACCACAGTTGTGGTTCACTGCAAAATTTAATATCTACGAGTTATACAGAGTGTTCGTAGCTATGAGCATTCCAAGTATCTACGAATTTTATCTTTCTGTGCTACGAATTTTACTTGGAATGCTCATATATTACTGAACGCAGATACTTGAAATCAGTAGTATATGAGCATTCCAAGTAAAATTTGTAGCACAGAAAGAAATAGAAGTCCTAAAAAAATACAATGTCTACTTTTTCGCATGATTTTAATAGACAAATATTTATGATTATACTGTGACTCAACTATGATATATCAAGGTTACAGATACAATTAATATAGTCAAAAATCTGATGTTTTATTGCTTAGAATTTTTAAACTTTCAAATGTTATATTCCTCAAATTTTAATTTACTCTAACTTTGTAGATATTTATTTACAGATAATAAATGACGTAATGTTAAAACTTAGTTTTTGGAGAAGACAAATGTAGATGTCTTCGTCTATAATAGTTACCGCGAGTCTGTGTCTGTGTCTTTTCTCCTAAAGTTAGTCACTCATACATAAATTGCATCACTTTATGAAAACATCTCTTGGTTCAAGGGTTCCAAAATTGAAATAAGACCACTTGATAAACTAGTTAGAAAATTCTTGCTGAAATATTTCATACATTGATGATGGTGATACGAGCGTTCGAAAAGTTTCTAGACTTCGAAAATGGAGGAATGATCGTTTTTAAACACTTCTCTGTAGATGAAATAGTAATATGTCTAGCAAAAGTTTGTGCTATTCATTGGTTTTAAATTGCCTTAATCCGTATTATTTTTTAGTTTAACGCCCCACGATTATGCGCCACAGCTAAACAAGAGGGTGATGATGGTAAAATAAATGAAATGATGGAATCAAGGAACACTGAGATGGGAGATGCCCAAGAAAATCCACGCACATGGCGTTTGTCCACCACAAAGTTCATTTTGAGCGAGGTCTCATTATATAGATGTTTAGCTCATAGGTCTAATTGGAATATTTCTCAAAGTTTCATAACCCTATTGAAAAATATGGAATCTTTCATTTTTACTTCCCCCAGTTACGCCGGCTAGACTAAAGGAGACGGTAATGATGAGAAATGAATGAAATGGTGGAATGAAGAGAGTGGAAGGAAATATAAGAACCCCGAGAAAACCCACGTATACGGTGTTTGTCCACAACAAAGCTCACTTGACGCGAGCTGGGATCGAATCAAGCACCAGAAGTAAATGTTCTACCACTGAGTCCCTGTTGATAAGGTAGGGATGATTACAAGTGAGATGTGAAATAAAGGATTAATGTTTTTGTTGCTAAACAACAGCTCATGGTAGGATATATCTGATATGATGATATTGCAGTATGATCGAATTCTTCATGTACAGTAGATAGGCATTACCTGCGTTTCAGGGATAGTTTACAACTTTGATCCTATGTGTTAAATAGATGGTCGCCCTTCTTGAAAGACCGATATCGTATACTCTTTTTGGCCGACTGTATGTTTCGAGTAGTGCTGTGAGTGTTCGTTTGAAATGATATCTATCCGCACTTGAGCGCTTAAAACACATATGATAAGTAGGGTAATGGGATACACTTATTAATGCCTCCCTGTTATACCTATTGGTGTTGGAGTCAGTAGAAGATTACCGTTATCTCTAGTGTCGACACCGGACCGTTAAGGCAAGCTCATCTCTCCCTTTTGATGAAGGAGCACCGCAAAATTTCGAATCGCAGGGTATGACCACAACCCGACAGACCCCAACTCATTTCTGGAAACCAGTGGACTAAGCCTCAGGTTCATGAAGACATGAACCCTCTTGAAGACATGTTCAAACTTGTGTTCTAAAGTATCGTGTGCACTCTCGGACATAATGATGCGTGTTAGTCAACCGTGTAGGAACTAGGATAAACCTCTCTTCTTCCGATAGGATAGACAGGAGCCTTCCTCAATTTTATGTGCTGAAATATGTAATACAACTTTTCTGATGGTTGTTACAACTTCGCACTTTCCCCAGTCAAGGTAGGGCTAAAGGCCTGACCCTACTGCTTAAATCCGGCCTATTTGTTCGCCCTTGTAAAGTTAGTACGAGTTGTGTGTTCAGTCCACAAAGCATCATGAAACCCCATGATACGAGTCTAGCGGTAATGGCATACGCACAACTTTCAACCGAACCGAAGTCCTAAGAGTCGTCCTGGTAAAAGCGACTCCCCTAGGTACCTAATATTGCAGAGTAGGTATCTACCAGCATCTCAAATATGGAAACCCGAGCGTTGAGGTAAACTCACCTCCCTCTTGATGCCGAGACACCAACACACCGAATCTCACGCTATGACCACAGCCAGAAAGAGACCAACATCCAGGATTATGTAGAATTATATAGGGGGCTTGCCAATTCTAGGCTGTGCCTACCTCATGTAATGATCAATCTCATGATGAAGTGCCACGAACAGTGTTTTTTCCAGACATGTTTTTTTAGGGGGAGCACTGAGAGTGCCACCCCCGTAGGAGAACAAAATAATACGTCTACAGAATAATAACAAATAGAATAGACCAGTGTGTGCCCCCCGGAATATTAAGTGTGCCCCCTGATTTTTTTTTCTGAAAGAAACACTGGCCACGAACACCAGGAGGTATTAAGTGCCTCCTCCCGGGCTCAATAGAATCTGTAAGTCACTCTTTGGAAAGCAGACTTACTTCGATAGAGTCGAAAGATGAGATCTTCCTACCTTAGAGCACGTTCAAAACAACGTGCTGACGTACTATGTACACTTATCTTCCGGACCCAATGGCACGTGTTCATTGTCCACTTGGAATGCTTCTCAAAGCCACTCCTCCTCGGTAAAAGCGACAGAGGCCCGAGTTTTGTCTATCTCTAGCTATGGCAGAGGCACTCCGTATATTACTGGACCCATTGACTGGTGTAGACTGTCTCCCTAAGTAGATATAGTCACTTGAGATAATAAAACATCTCCCCCAGTAGGTAGCCAAATCAATCCATGTCTGAGGACCTCACCTTGCTTAAATTTTGTCGTGCTGAGATACCACATACGCTTCCGAGCCCAGTAATACACGTTAGTTTCTCATTCTGGAGTTGTATGAGTATTCTTTGCCCCTTTCTGAAAATGCCCATCACTGGACTATTAAAGTATTCACTTTTTTTTTATCATGAGCTCCTTCAAAATTTAGAAACTACTGTAAATGAACTCATGTTTAAGACTATTTAATAAGATTCATGTGGACTTTGTGGTGGACAAACACCGGGCTCGTGGGTTTTCTCGGGGTTCTCCCGTTTCCTCCCATTTTCTTCAT
The DNA here is from genome assembly GCF_964235325.1 of Thermobia domestica. NCBI lineage: Eukaryota > Metazoa > Arthropoda > Insecta > Zygentoma > Lepismatidae > Thermobia > Thermobia domestica. The sequence continues at coordinate 14,758,714 of NC_137471.1, read as the reverse complement.
TTCACCATTTCATTCATTGTTGATCATCACCGTCTCCTTTAGCCTAACCGGCATAACCGTGGGACGTAAAACTCAAAGATTTCATTTCAGAAAGATTTTCCTTTTATTAGTTACATTGTGCTGAGATTACTTATGTTTTATAAATGTCTTTCAGGGTAACATGGAGGCCAACTTATCTCGCACTGAAGTCATTTGTTCCATGCAATTCTACCTTAAAAAGAGTTCATAGTCAAAAACTAGGTTATTCATAGTCACTTTTTTAATTCAAGAGAATGAAAGGGAGAGTTAAATGCTAAAGATCAAGAAATAACAGCTTCTATCATTAAGAGTATTAAAACAAAAAGTCTTTCTATGTAATTAAATTTCATATCATACATCAACAGATTGTTAATTGTTAGATGCACCAACCATTATCAGAGAAATGTACAATAATAATTGAAATAATTAAAATTCATGAAGCTATTGAAACTGTTAATATATATAATTTGTTCCAAATATAGTGGTTTTATAGTGGCGTATTTAAGGGGGCTTCCGGGCTTAAGCCCTCCCCTCCGAAATTGTATTTACTATATTAAGGTAAATTAAACATCTTGCAGTATTTTCACATTTCCAGGAACAAAGCCAAGCCTTCCCAAAACAATATCGTAAATACGCCACTGTGGTTTTACTATCAAATCTGGTGGTTTTTAATGCTTATTTAGATGGGAATGAATCTGGTGACAAGTGATGAAATCCACTGGATCGCGAATTACTTCTGATGGAAGTCAATGGATACTTACGTAATGAACTAATCGCATTATATCTATATCTATATCTATATCTATATATATATATAGGGTGTTCCAAAAGGAACGGCGAAAAAGAAACCGCAGATTCCTGGCACCAAAACAAGAATAAAAAAGTTTATATGACCTATAGTCCGGAAGTGCACAGGGGCGGAGCTAGACAGCTTCAAATGTGCGGGGAAAGGAACTTGTCGATTTAAAAAATCGCATTGAAGATGCCTGTGAACAATTACGCAACAAACCAGGAGTGATAGAATGTATTAGATATTCACGATTAGCACGTTGCATAGATTTGTAGGAGGCACGCCTGTATCTACGGGTGGTCTAGGGAGAGCCGGGCTTCCCTAAATTTTTGCTGCTTCTCTAAAATTTTCACAGTAGGCTTGCAAATGAACTATAATATGGTGATATACTATAATATGCTTAGATCGCCCCCCCTAACTTCTACCTGCATAAGGCGGATGATCTTTAGGCTAAGGGAGACGGATGATTAAAGCAAGTGAATGATGATGGAAGAATTGGTGGAATGAGAATTATTTCTCTTCTCTTATAAAATGAAATCTTTTAGTTTAACGTCCAACGATTATGTCCTTTTAGGCTAAGGAGACGGATGATTAAGGCAAGTGAATGATGATGGAAGAATTGGTGGAATGAGAATTATTTCTCTTCTCTTATAAAATGAAATCTTTTAGTTAACGTCCAACGATTATGTCCTTTTAGGCTAAGGGAGACGGATGATTAAGGCAAGTGAATGATTACGGAAGAATTGGTGGAATGAGAATTATTTCCTTCTCTTATAAAATGAAATCTTTTAGTTTAACGTCCAACGATTATGTCCTTTTAGGCTAAGGGAGACGGATGATTAAAGCAAGTGAATGATGATGGAAGAATTGGTGGAATGAGAATTATTTCTCTTCTCTTATAAAATGAAATCTTTTAGTTTAACGTCCAACGATTATGCCTTTTAGGCTAAGGGAGACGGATGATTAAGGCAAGTGAATGATGATGGAAGAATTGGTGGAATGAGAATTATTTCTCTTCTCTTATAAAATGAAATCTTTCAGTTTAACGTCCAACGATTATGTCCTTTTAGGCTAAGGGAGACGGATGATTAAGGCAAGTGAATGATGATGGAAGAATTGGTGGAATGAGAATTATTTCTCTTCTCTTATAAAATGAAATCTTTTAGTTTAACGTCCAACGATTATGTCCTTTTAGGCTAAGGGAGACGGATGATTAAGGCAAGTGAATGATGATGGAAGAATTGGTGGAATGAGAATTATTTCTCTTCTCTTATAAAATGAAATCTTTTAGTTTAACGTCCAACGATTATGTCCTTTTAGCTAAGGGAGACGGATGATTAAGGCAAGTGAATGATGATGGAAGAATTGGTGGAATGAGAATTATTTCTCTTCTCTTATAAAATGAAATCTTTCAGTTTAACGTCCAACGATTATGTCCTTTTAGGCTAAGGGAGACGGATGATTAAGGCAAGTGAATGATGATGGAAGAATTGGTGGAATGAGAATTATTTCTCTTCTCTTATAAAATGAAATCTTTCAGTTTAACGTCCAACGATTATGTCCTTTTAGGCTAAGGGAGACGGATGATTAAGGCAAGTGAATGATGATGGAAGAATTGGTGGAATGAGAATTATTTCTCTTCTCTTATAAAATGAAATCTTTTAGTTTAACGTCCAACGATTATGTTCCTTTTAGGCTAAGGGAGACGGATGATTAAGGCAAGTGAATGATGATGGAAGAATTGGTGGACATGAGAATTATTTCTCTTCTCTTATAAAATGAAATCTTCAGTTTAAACGTCCAACGATTATGTCCTTTTAGGCTAAGGGAGACGGATGATAAGGCAAGTGAATGATGATGGAAGAATTGGTGGAATGAGAATTATTTTCTTCTCTTATAAAATGAAATCTTTCAGTTTAACGTCCAACGATATGTCCTTTTAGGCTAAGGAGACGGATGATTAAGGCAAGTGAATGATGATGGAAGATTGGTGGAATGAGAATTATTTCTCTTCTCTTATAAAATGAAATCTTTCAGTTTAACGTCCAACGATTATGTCCTTTTAGGCTAAGGGAGACGATGATTAAGGCAAGTGAATGATGATGGAAGAATTGGTGAATGAGAATTATTTCTCTTCTCTTATAAAATGAAATCTTTTAGTTTAACGTCCAACGATTATGTCTTTTAGGCTAAGGGAGACGGATGATTAAGGCAAGTGAATGATGATGGAAGAATTGGTGGAATGAGAATTATTTCTCTTCTCTTATAAAATGAAATCTTTCAGTTTAACGTCCAACGATTATGTCCTTTTAGGCTAAGGGAGACGGATGATTAAGGCAAGTGAATGATGATGGAAGAATTGGTGGAATGAGAATTATTTCTCTTCTCTTATAAAATGAAATCTTTTAGTTTAACGTCCAACGATTATGTCCTTTTAGGCTAAGGGAGACGGATGATTAAGGCAAGTGAATGATGATGGAAGAATTGGTGGAATGAGAATTATTTCTCTTCTCTTATAAAATGAAATCTTTTAGTTTAACGTCCAACGATTATGTCCTTTTAGGCTAAGGGAGACGGATGATTAAGGCAAGTGAATGATGATGGAAGAATTGGTGGAATGAGAATTATTTCTCTTCTCTTATAAAATGAAATCTTTTAGTTTAACGTCCAACGATTATGTCCTTTTAGGCTAAGGGAGACGGATGATTAAGGCAAGTGAATGATGATGGAAGAATTGGTGGAATGAGAATTATTTCTCTTCTCTTATAAAATGAAATCTTTAGTTTAACGTCCAACGATTATGTCCTTTTAGGCTAAGGGAGACGGATGATTAAGGCAAGTGAATGATGATGGAAGAATTGGTGGAATTAGAATTATTTCTCTTCTCTTATAAAATGAAATCTTTTAGTTTAACGTCCAACGATTATGTCCTTTTAGGCTAAGGGAGACGGATGATTAAAGCAAGTGAATGATGATGGAAGAATTGGTTGAATGAGAATTATTTCTCTTCTCTTATAAAATGAAATCTTTCAGTTAACGTCCAACGATTATGTCCTTTTAGGCTAAGGGAGACGGATGATTAAGGCAAGTGAATGATGATGGAAGAATTGTGGAATGAGAATTATTTCTCTTCTCTTATAAAATGAAATCTTTTAGTTTAACGTCCAACGATTATGTCCTTTAGGCTAAGGGAGACGGATGATTAAGGCAAGTGAATGATGATGGAAGAATTGGTGGAATGAGAATTATTTCTCTTCTCTTATAAAATGAAATCTTTTAGTTTAACGTCCAACGATTATGTCTTTTAGGCTAAGGGAGACGGATGATTAAGGCAAGTGAATGATGATGGAAGAATTGGTGGAATGAGAATTATTTCTCTTCTCTTATAAAATGAAATCTTTTAGTTTAACGTCCAACGATTATGTCCTTTTAGGCTAAGGGAGACGGATGATTAAAGCAAGTGAATGATGATGGAAGAATTGGTGGAATGAGAATTATTTCTCTTCTCTTATAAAATGAAATCTTTTAGTTTAACGTCCAACGATTATGTCCTTTTAGGCTAAGGGAGACGGATGATTAAGGCAAGTGAATGATGATGGAAGAATTGGTGGAATGAGAATTATTTCTCTTCTCTTATAAAATGAAATCTTTAGTTTAACGTCCAACGATTATGTCCTTTTAGGCTAAGGGAGACGGATGATTAAGGCAAGTGAATGATGATGGAAGAATTGGTGGAATGAGAATTATTTCTCTTCTCTTATAAAATGAAATCTTTTTGTTTAACGTCCAACGATTATGTCCTTTTAGGCTAAGGGAGACGGATGATTAAGGCAAGTGAATGATGATGGAAAGATTGGTGGAATGAGAATTATTTCTCTTCTCTTATAAAATGAAATCTTTTAGTTTAACGTCCAACGATTATGTCCTTTAGGCTAAGGGAGACGGATGATTAAGGCAGTGAATGATGATGGAGAATTGGTGGAATGAGAATTATTTCTCTTCTCTTATAAAATGAATCTTTTAGTTTAACGTCCAACGATTATGTCCTTTTAGGCTAAGGGAGACGATGATTAAGGCAAGTGAATGATGATGGAAGAATTGGTGGAATGAGAATTATTTCTCTTCTCTTATAAAATGAAATCTTTTAGTTTAACGTCCAACGATTATGTCCTTTTAGGCTAAGGAGACGGATGATTAGGCAAGTGAATGATGATTGAAGAATTGGTGGAATGAGAATTATTTCTCTTCTCTTATAAAATGAAATCTTTCAGTTTAACGTCCAACGATTATGTCCTTTTAGGCTAAGGGAGACGGATGATTAAGGCAAGTGAATGATGATGGAAGAAATGGTGGAATGAGAATTATTTCTCTTCTCTTATAAAATGAAATCTTTTAGTTTAACGTCCAACGATTATGTCCTTTAGGTTAAGGTAGACGGATGATTAAGGCAAGTGAATGATGATGGAAGAATTGGTGGAATGAGAATTATTTCTCTTCTCTTATAAAATGAAATCTTTCAGTTTAACGTCCAACGATTATGTCCTTTTAGGCTAAGGGAGAAGGATGATTAAGGCAAGATGAATGATGATTGAAGAATTGGTGGAATGAGAATTATTTCTCTTCTCTTATAAAATGAAATCTTCAGTTTAACGTCCAACGATTATGTCCTTTTAGGCTAAGGGAGACGGATGATTAAGGCAAGTGAATGGTGATGGAAGAATTGGTGGAATGAGAATTATTTCTCTTCTCTTATAAAATGAAATCTTTCAGTTTAAACGTCAACGATTATGTCCTTTTAGGCTAAGGGAGACGGATGATTAAGGCAAGTGAATGATGATGGAAGAATTGGTGGAATGAGAATTATTTCTCTTCTCTTATAAAATGGAAATCTTTCAGTTTAACGTCCAACGATTATGTCCTTTTAGGCTAAGGGAGACGGATGATTAAGGCAAGTGAATGATGATTGAAGAATTGGTGGAATGAGAATTATTTCTCTTCTCTTATAAAATGAAATCTTTTAGTTTAACGTCCAACGATTATGTCCTTTTAGGCTAAGGGAGACGGATGATTAAGGCAAGTGAATGATGATGGAAGAATTGGTGGAATGAGAATTATTTCTCTTCTCTTATAAAAATGAAATCTTTCAGTTTAACGTCCAACGATTATGTCCTTTTAGGCCAAGGGAGACGGATGATTAAGGCAAGTGAATGATGATGGAAGAATTGGTGGAATGAGAATTATTTCTCTTCTCTTATAAAATGAAATCTTTCAGGTTTAACGTCCAACGATTATGTCCTTTTAGGCTAAGGGAGACGGATGATTAAGGCAAGTGAATGATGATGGAAGAATTGGTGGAATGAGATTTATTTCTCTTCTCTTATAAAATGAAATCTTTCAGTTTAACGGTCCAACGATTATGTCCTTTTAGGCTAAGGGAGACGGATGATTAAGGCAAGTGAATGATGATGGAAGAATTGGTGGAATGAGAATTATTTCTCTTCTCTTATAAATGAAATCTTTTAGTTTAACGTCCAACGATTATGTTCTTTTAGGCTAAGGAGACGGATGATTAAGGCAAGTGAATGATGATGGAAGAATTGGTGGAATGAGAATTATTTCTCTTCTCTTATAAAATGAAATCTTTTAGTTTAACGTCCAACGATTATGTCCTTTTAGGCTAAGGGAGACGGATGATTAAGGCAAGTGAATGATGATGGAAGAATTGGTGGAATGAGAATTATTTCTCTTCTCTTATAAAATGAAATCTTTTAGTTTAACGTCCAACGATTATGTCCTTTTAGGCTAAGGGAGACGGATGATTAAGCAAGTGAATGATGATTGAAGAATTGGTGGAATGAGAATTATTTCTCTTCTCTTATAAAATGAAATCTTTCAGTTTAACGTCCAACGATTATGTCACTTTTAGGCTAAGGGAGACGGATGATTAAGGCAAGTGAATGATGATGTAAGAATTGGTGGAATGAGAATTATTTCTCTCTCTTATAAAATGAAATCTTTTAGTATTAACGTCCAACGATTATGTCCTTTTAGGCTAAGGGAGACGGATGATTAAGGCAAGTGAATGATGATGGAAGAATTGGTGGAATGAGAATTATTTCTCTTCTCTTATAAAATGAAATCTTTTAGTTTAACGTCCAACGATTATGTCCTTTTAGGCTAAGGGAGACGGATGATTAAGGCAAGTGAATGATGATTGAAGAATTGGTGGAATGAGAATTACTTCTCTTCTCTTATAAAATGAAATCTTTCAGTTTTAACGTCCAACGATTATGTCCTTTTAGGCTAAGGAGACGGATGATTAAGGCAAGTGAATGATGATGGAAGAATTGGTGGAATGAGAATTATTTCTCTTCTCTTATAAATGAATCTTTTAGTTTAACGTCCAACGATTATGTCCTTTTAGGCTAAGGGAGACGGATGATTAAGGCAAGTGATGATGAGGAAGAATTGGTGGAATGAGATTATTTCTCTTCTCTTATAAAATGAAATCTTTCAGTTTACGTCCAACGATTATGTCCTTTTAGGCTAAGGAGACGGATGATTAAGGCAAGTGGAATGATGATGGAAGAATTGGTGGAATGAGAATTATTTCTCTCTTATAAAATGAAATCTTTTAGTTTAACGTCCAACGATTATGTCCTTTTAGGCTAAGGAGACGGATGATTAAGGCAAGTGAATGATGATGGAAGAATTGGTGGAATGAGAATTATTTCTCTTCTCTTATAAAATGAAATCTTTTAGTTTTAACGTCCAACGATTATGTCCTTTTAGGCTAAGGGAGACGGATGATTAAGGCAAGTGAATGATGATGAGAATTGGTGGAATGAGAATTATTTCTTCTCTTATAAAATGAAATCTTTAGTTTAACGTCCAACGATTATGTCCTTTTAGGCTAAGGAGACGGATGATTAAGGCAAGTGAATGATGATTGAAGAATTGTGGAATGAGAATTATTTCTCTTCTCTTATAAAATGAAATCTTTCAGTTTAACGTCCAACGATTATGTCCTTTTAGGCTAAGGGAGACGGATGATTAAGGCAAGTGAATGATGATGGAAGAATTGGTGGAATGAGAATTATTTCTCTTCTCTTATAAATGAAATCTTTTAGTTTAACGTCCAACGATTATGTCCTTTAGGCTAAGGGAGACGGATGATTAAGGCAAGTGAATGATGATGGAAGAATTGGTGGAATGAGAATTATTTCTCTTCTCTTATAAAATGAAATCTTTCAGTTAAACGTCCAACGATTATGTCCTTTTAGGCTAAGGGAGACGGATGATTAAGGCAAGTGAATGATGATTGAAGAATTGGTGGAATGAGAATTATTTCTTCTTCTCTTATAAAATGAAATCTTTCAGTTAACGTCCAACGAGTATGTCCTTTTAGGCTAAGGGAGACGGATGATTAAGGCAAGTGAATGATGATGAAGAATTGGTGGAATGAGAATTATTTCTCTTCTCTTATAAAAATGAAATCTTTCAGTTTAACGTCCAACGATTATGTCCTTTTAGGCTAAGGGAGACGGATGATTAAGGCAAGTGAATGATGATGGAAGAATTGGTGGAATGAGAATTATTTCTCTTCTCTTAATAAATGAAATCTTTCAGTTTAACGTCCAACGATATGTCCTTTTAGGCTAAGGGAGACGGATGATTAAGGCAAGTGAATGATGATTGAAGAATTGTGGAATGAGAATTATTTCTCTTCTCTTATAAAATGAAATCTTTTTGTTTAACGTCCAACGATTATGTCCTTTTAGGCTAAGGGAGACGGATGATTAAGGCAATGAATGATGATGGAAGAATTGGTGGAATGAGAATTATTTCTCTTCTCTTATAAAATGAAATCTTTCAGTTTAACGTCCAACGATTATGTCCTTTTAGGCTAAGGAGGACGGATGATTAAGGCAAGTGAATGATGATGGAAGAATTGGTGGAATGAGAATTATTTCTCTTCTCTTATAAAATGAAATCTTTCAGTTTAACGTCCAACGATTATGTCCTTTTAGCTAAGGGAGACGGATGATTAAGGCAAGTGAATGATGATGGAAGAATTGGTGGATGAGAATTATTTCTCTTCTCTTATAAAATGAAATCTTTCAGTTTAACGTCACGATTATGTCCTTTTAGGCTAAGGGAGACGGATGATTAAGGCAAGTGAATGATGATGGAAGAATTGGTGGAATGAGAATTATTTCTCTTCTCTTATAAAATGAAATCTTTAGTTTAACGTCCAACGTTTATGTCTTTTAGGCTAAGGGAGACGGATGATTAAGGCAAGTGAATGATGATGGAAGAATTGGTGGAATGGAGAATTATTTCTCTTCTCTTATAAAATGAAATCTTTTAGTTTAATGTCCAACGATTATGTCCTTTTAGGCTAAGGGAGACGGATGATTAAGGCAAGTGAATGTGATGGAGAATTGGTGGAATGAGAATTATTCTCTCTCTTATAAAAGGAAATCTTTTAGTTTAACGTCAACGATTATGTCCTTTTAGGCTAAGGGAGACTGGATGATTAGGCAAGTGAATGATGATTGAAGAATTGGTGGAATGAGAATTATTTACTCTCTCTTATAAATGAAATCTTTCAGTTTACTGTCCCAACGTTTATGTC